>NC_050098.1:128858206-130108206 GCF_902167145.1 Zea mays | reverse complement strand
AGTTTCGCTGACTGGATTAAGAGATAGAGAGGGGAGAAATCATGTTTGTCTCACTATCACACACAGGGAGAAGATCTCTGGTTTGACGTGTCCGAGGCACGCGTCCCAATGCCATCTCCTGGCACATGACAGAGGGGTTAGTTAGGCACATTTTTGTTAATGGGGCCATTAGGATTCGAGTTAGGGATCAAGGTGAACATCCTTGATCTTTGGCTCAAGGTCTGAATTTCAGAATTCTGAAATTCAGAATTCCCATTAAGTCCCCACATGAGAAGCTTGATTTGGGGTTTTATTTGAGTTGTTTTGGCCAAGCTTTCTCAACCTTTCTTGTTGCTTATTAAATATACTTTAATGTTTATAATTGGCTCAAGTCATAATTTTAAAATTTTCATATCCTTTTCCCTATTTTCTTTAAATTTTGCTCATGGGGCTCACTTAGGGTTTTTATTAGGGTTGCAACATTATTACCTTTTTGAAGGACCCATTTGTTTTGATCATGATACTTTTAAGTATATACTTGGGGAATTCTTTACTCTTAAGTTAATTTGATGCTCATGCTTACTTTGGTTCACATAAAATGATGGTTCTTGGTTTGGCATTTTAAGAGAAACCCTAGGTGACACTGGGGTGTCACAGCCTTCCCCCCTTAAAGGAATCTCGTCCCGAGATTCGGGCCAGAGTCCTCCTAGGGTGAAGCGAAGGGTGAGACTTATAGGAATTGGGTGATTAATGTTATTATTAGGGTAAATTTGCTCTTCGAATGTTATTCTCTTTGCAACTTCAGAAGGAAGCCCTTTTTAAGTTTTACTTCATAGTTACTTCATTCTGAATTAAGACCATATTTTTGAAAATTAGATTCGAAGGGCAGGAGGAGGGGTTGGGTGTGATTATGTACCAGCTTCCTTAGGTAGGCAATCGGGGAAGTTGGATCTCAAGAATTCCTCGGTTTCCCAAGTAGCTTCCTCCTCTGAGTGATTACTCCACTGGACCTTGTACATCTTGATCGATTTAGCCCGAGTTGATCTCTCTTTGCAATCCAGAATCTTGGAGGGGTACTCTTGGTACAATAGATCTGGCTCTATCTCCAATTCTGGCTCTGCTATGATCTCGGTCGGCAATCGAACACACTTCTTCAACTGAGATACATGGAGTACACTGTGAATGACAGACATCTTTGAAGGTAACTTCAGCTTATATGCCACGGGTCCACATGCTTCTATGATCTCATAAGGTCCAATGTAACGAGGGGCTAGCTTGCCTTTGATCCCAAACCTCTGCACTCCCTTGGTGGGTGATACCTTAAGGTATACAAAACTTCCCACCTCGAAATGGAGAGGTTTCCTTCTTCTATCATGGTAACTCTTCTGCCTGGCCTGAGCAGCTTCTAGATTCTTCCTGATTAGTTTGACCTTCCTTTCGGCTTCAGTCACTAAGTCAGGTCCAAAAACTTCTCTTTCTCCAGGTTGAGACCAATTGAGTGGTGTCCTACACCTTCTTCCATAGAGAGCTTCAAAAGGTGTCATCCTTAGGCTGGATTGATAACTATTGTTATAAGCAAACTCTGCCAAGGAGAGGTGCTTATCCCAATTCTTGCCACAATCGATTGCACAAGCTCTCAGCATATCCTCCAGGATTTGGTTTACCCCTTCCGTCTGACCATCAGTCTGTGGGTGGTAAGCTGAACTCCTGATTAGCTTGGTTCCCAAAGACTCTTGCAATTGTTCCCAAAATCTGGCAACAAATTGGGCTCCGCGGTCAGAAACAATGGTCCGAGGTAATCCGTGCAAACACACGATCCGGTCAATATACAATTCTGCATACTTCTGAGCCTTATCAGTGGTGTGCATAGGAAGAAAATGTGCTACTTTCGTCAGTCGGTCCACAATAACCCAAATCGAATCATGATGATGAGAGGTGTTGGGCAGACCCACAATGAAATTCATGCTGATATCATCCCACTTCCACGAAGGTATGGACAGGGGTTGCAAAGCTCCAGCTGATTTCAAGTGGCTTGCCTTTATCCTCTGACAGGTGTCACATTCTGATACATACTGGGCTATCTCCCTCTTCATTCTGGTCCACCAATACAAAGGCTTCAGATCATGGTACATTTTGGTGCTTCCCGGATGCATAGAGAATTTGGAGAGATGAGCCTCATCCAAAATTTTCCTCTTGAGGTCCTGGTCTTTAGGAATCACCAATCTGCTTTTGAACCATAACACACCCTTTTCATCTTGGCGGAAACAATTATACTTCTCAACTTTCTGATGGAGATTCTTCTTGATAATTTGCACTCCCTTGTCACTGAGCTGGGCCATGATAATCTGGTCTTGCAAAGCTGGCTCAACAGAAATGTGAGACAAGGAACCAGAAGGAATCACTTCAATTTGCATCTTGCTCAACTCATCACACAAGGTGTTAATGCGAGAATCCATCAGAATGCAATTGCATTGCAACTTCCGACTCAAGGCATCTGCTACCACATTAGCTTTTCCTGGGTGATAATGTACCTCCAGGTCATAATCCTTGATCAGCTCTAGCCATCTTCTCTGCCTCATGTTGAGATCAACCTGAGTAAAGATGTACTTAAGGCTCTTATGATCAGTGAAGATGTTGCAGTGGGTTCCCATTAGATAGTGCCTCCACATTTTTAATGCATGAACCACTGCTGCCAACTCGAGGTCATGAGTGGGATAGTTTTGCTCATGAGGCCTGAGTGCTCTTGAGGCATAAGCGATGACTCGGTTGTCTTGCATCAAGACACAACCTAGCCCGGTGCCAGAGGCATCGCAATATACATCAAAAGGCTTGCTGTTGTCGGGTTGCGCCAATACTGGTGCTGTGGTCAGATGCTGCCTTAATGCATGGAAGGCATCTTCGCACTTCTGACTCCAAACAAATTTGGCTTCTTTCTTCAGCAACTCAGTTATAGGCTTCGCAATTCGAGAGAAGTCCGAAATAAATCTTCGGTAATAACCAGCTAATCCCAGAAAACTCCGAATCTGATGGATAGTTGTTGGTGGCTTCCAGTTCATCACCTCTTGCACTTTATCAGGATCAACAGCTATTCTAGCCTGAGAGATAGTGTGACCCAAGAATTTGATTTCCTTTAGCCAAAAATCACACTTGGATAACTTGGCATAAAGGTGGTGCTCTCGCAGACGTTGAAGCACTACATGCAAATGCCCGACATGTTCTTCTTCGTTCCTTGAGTACACCAAGATGTCATCGATGAAAACCACTACGAACTTGTCCAATTCAGGCATGAAAACAGAATTCATCAGATACATGAAATATGCTGGTGCATTTGTCAGCCCGAATGACATCACCAAAAATTCATATAGCCCATATCTGGTTGAGAATACCGTCTTCTGAATATCACTCGCTCGTATCTTGATCTGATGGTAGCCAGAGCGAAGGTCTATCTTGGAAAACACCTTGGCCCCGACCAACTGGTCAAAAAGAACATCAATACGAGGCAAAGGATACTTGTTCTTGATAGTTACCGCATTAAGAGGGCGGTAATCTATACACAGCCTCAAGCTTTCATCCTTCTTCTTCACAAACAGTGCTGGACATCCCCAAGGCGAAGTACTTGGGCGAATAAATCCCTTATCCAGCAACTCTTGCAATTGCTTCTTCAATTCTGCCAACTCAGCGGGTGGCATTCGGTAGGGCCTCTTGGAAATTGGTGTCGTTCCCAGTTGCAACTCGATGTCGAATTCAATATCCCGGTCTGGTGGCATTCCTGGCAATTCATCAGGAAAGACATCTGCATACTCACAGACCACTGGGATTTTCTTCAGAGGTAACTCCGTCATAGAGAAAGCACATGACTGAGTAGAACCTTGACTAGGCAGAGTTAAGGTGAAGTTCCTGCAGAACGGAGAATTAACTTCCACGGTACGGCTGGCTACATCAAGCACAACTTGGTGCAAGGTCATCCAATTAGCTCCCAGAATAATGTCCACCTTTTCCAAACCCAACACAAGAAGAGTGGTTTTGACAATGTGGCTTCCCAGTTCAATAGGCACACTTTGGTTTAATTGATTAGTTGCAATTTTACCCCCAGGTGTGACTATCAAGAATGACCCTTTAGAGTGAGAGAATGGCAGTTCACATTTAGCACTGAACTTCTGGCTAATGAAACTATGAGATGCACCAGAATCAAACAAAATTAAAGCAGGTTGATTATAAACTGAAAAGATACTGGTCATGATAGGAGCTCCTTCAGGTACTTCCTCCAGAGTAGTGAAGTTGAGCTTCCCTTGCCTGACTTGCACCTTCTGCTTTCTTCCCTTGTCTTGATTTGGTGCTGGCATCTGCCTCTGCTGGTTCCTAGGACAATTCTTGGCATAGTGGCCCACATTGCCACAAGTGAAGCACTTGTTCCCATTGCCCTGGCGGAACTGCTGCTGCTGCGGAGGCTGATTGTTCCTTGGGGCGGGAGCTGGAAAGCGGTTGGGTGCCGGCTGCTGCTGCTGAGGTGGCCTGATCACCCATCTGCCTGCCTGCTGCTGAAAACCCCTGCTCTGATTGTGAGAAACAATCCGGAACCTCTGAGCCTAAACGGATGGTGCTGCCATTGGTGCCTTTCTCTTCTTCTCTGCCCGGTGAGCTACAATGCAATCCTCCTGGGAGATGGCCATGTTGACCAACTCATTGAAGCTATCAGCCCGGACAGTGTTGAGTCGTTCCCGCAGCTTGGTATTGAGACCCCTGCGGAAGCGATCCCTCTTCTTTTCATCAGAATCAGCATGGTACCCTGCATACTGACATAAGTCGTTGAAGGCTTGCGCATACTACAGTACCGTGCGGGTTCCTTGATTAAGGGCCAGAAATTCATTCAACTTCCGATCAAGAATGCCAGCTGGGATGTGGTGTCCTCTGAAGGCAGTCTTGAATTCCTCCCAAGATACTTCACGATCAGCGGGGAGCATAGCACAGAAGTGGTCCCACCAAGTCCGAGCAGGGCCGCGAAGCTGCTGTGCGGCGAAGCGAGCCTTGGCCTCATTAGGGCAGTCTCCTGTGAGGAGGGGAAACTTGGACTCGACGACGCGAAGCCATACGTCGGCGTCCAACGGATCCTCTGCCTTGGTGAACAAGGGTGGTTGCATGCTCAGAAACTCCTGGTAAGTTGCCATTGCCGGAGGTCGCTGATGCTGGCCTCCACCATGCTGCTGAGGGTGGGGCTGGCGCTGCAAGAGCTGTCGCAGAATCTCATTCTACTGGGCCATCAGCTCCTGCACTATGGGAGCTGGAGGAGGTGGCGGGGGAACCTGCTCGTTATGCCCGCGACGCTGCCTAGCTGCCATCTGAAAACAGAGATTGCTGCCATTGTTATCCCAACTCATAGTTTCGAACAACAAGATATCATCTCATATGGGAGGAAAAATACCATAATCATAATATTAGGTTCGAAATGAAGATAACATGGTGACAAATATCCCACAGATTTCAAGGTTCACAGGGTTACATCAATCAGAGGAAAGTGCCCATAAGCCTAGTCCAAAATCTGATATTAACTAAGCTCGCATAGGTTTCTATCCGCCTAAAAGCCTCGAAGTGACTGCTTAACCCTGAGCGGTGGAAGCGACACTGGATACGGTGAAGGAGGCATCACGGAGGTAGTCCCATGGGCATCAGGGGCTGGTCCTAGCTCCTCGGGAGCCTCTTCTCCCTCGCTTCCTGCTTCATTGGCCTCCATCTCCAGGTGGTGCATGTCCAAGTGGTCATTTGCTTCTTCGAGTTCCCTCTGCACATCGTGAAGCTGGTTCTCCAAGACATCAATAGTGTTGTCTCGGATCTCCACCTGCTGCTCCAAGGTGGTGATGCGCTGGCTCAGCCTCTCCACCTGCAGATCCTTCTCTACCAACTCGGTGGATAGATCGACCACAAAATCTTCTCGACTATCGAGAGTGAGCTTGGCAGTTTGAGCGGTGTTAGCAAGGAGTGCCATGGCATCGCTCTGAAGGGCCTGAAGGCGGTACAGCGCACTCATGCACTGAACAGTGACCCTCCCAACCAAGTCAGGATACATCGCCCACACATCCTTCACATGGCTCACGCGGTTACACCACATGGGATCATCCTTCTTCTCAGCAGGGAAGAGTCCCAAGGGGTGCATCACCATCTCCAGAGGATGGTAGCCACAGAAAGTCGTCAGAGTCTTCATGGCTGCTGCTTCAACAGTGTCGTCCGTCCTGAGTCCAATCGTCTCAGAATCAAGAGAACGCCAACCCGGCTGAAGGGGATGAGCCTCCAAAGTCAGCCAGACCCGACAACGAGGTACCCGATGCTCCTCATACAACTGCACCGTGTACAAAGGGGGCGTAGGGTAACCGGCGGAGTTAAGCACTTCCCACAAGATGGAAGGAAAGCCATCGCGAGAAAGGAAGTCAGAACTGAAACGAGTGTCTCCTCCACTGGCGGGGGTGGGTGAATTCATCTGCGGAAGGGAATCAAAGGTAAAGATTATGGTGGAAGGAAAAAGAAAAAGAGAGCCCGGATGGTTTTAAAGAAAGTGGGTTAGCTCAAGTTTTTAATTCCTCTTTGTGTTTATAATGCATGCATGCTGGAAGTAACGTTGCCTCTCCAAAAATAGGGTGCTCTTAGGGCATCCTTAGAAATATAAGTACTGGCCCACGGGGCCTAATTAGTTAGCCACCTATTTCTCCCTCTATGCCTAAGGCCTTTCGTCCTAGGTCTAGCGGTCTAGTCCTGACGACCCGTAGCAGTTTCTAGGCAAGTTTTAGATTTTGAAAATTGGTATTCATGGTTTATTGTCCTTCTCTGTGGTGGAATTTGCTCCGATACCAGCTGTGGCAGAACCACCCGAATTATTCCAGCTTAAGTGCCTAAGTCACGCCTCAGGGGCCGTAACACACTTAAATCGGAATAACCCGTCAGTCCCTCAGATCTAGTCTGATAGAGCCACTTAACCAGGATCAAATTCTACAATCTCACTCGAAGGTGAGTCACAGAAGAAATACAATAAAATCGGAAACCTCAAATTAAGTGCAGAATTATTACATAGATCGGAGTTTTTGAGTAGCAAATAAGAGTTCACACAATAAAATGCAACGGATAATCGATGTCGTCGGTATCGAGGAATTGGGCAAGGCCTAGCCCACTACTCCTCGTGCTCCTCTCCTGCCGGAGCAACATCCCACTCGACCGTCCAACCCGGTGGCAGGGTGGTAGGCCAAGTCACACCATCAACCATTTCCTGAATGGTACCTGCAAAAATTATGCCACAAGCAAGGCTGAGTATACTAATACTCAGCTAGACTTAACCGGTGTGAGGAGTCTACTCCTCTACCTCTAGACTATGCAGCTGTTTGGCTGAGGGGTTTGGTTTGCCAAAAGCACTAGCTGTTTCTAAAATCAATTTTTAGCTTTTCAGATTCTATCATCATTAGCTTAGCTAGATTTGCTCTTTCTAAGCATACATGGTGACAAGCATTTAGTTCAATCAACAAATTATCTCATGTAACCTCATTTCACTTCTTACTCGATGCAGTACAAGGGGTCAAGCAGTCTCATTAGCTGCGAGAAGCAGACGATTCGAATCGAGTTTTAACCTTGCAAGGTAAACCTAAACACATGGCATGTCAGGGTACTCCGACCCCACACATGACAACCGTCCCCATCGATTCCTCGTTCGCGTCCAGGCCTCACCGCCTTGGCATACAATGCTCCACTGACCCCGGCTGCCGCCGTGCAGTGACCGCACTTGTACCCACCATAGCTAGCATGGGAGACCTGGTCTCAGGTCACATGAGGGATAAAGTTCGCACCCGGCTTCACTCAGGTACTAGGTTTATCGGTTACCATTTTTCCCGGCATGTGCTTAGTACATTCAAAAGCTTGACTCAGGTATCCACACATTAATCCTTAATTCCTTTTTCCCGTCTCATGGTCAAGGCATCCTCCCTGAATCCAAGACCATAGACTAACATAGATCCCGTTATCAAGATGAATACAATCAATTCCTGACCTCGCGCGAGTGCTAGAAAAATCACTCGACTTCTACCGAGATCCTGATTAGCAAGCAGCTACTCGACCTAGCATACTAGTATTCATCTCAAAAAGGAATCCTAAGTTCATGCAACTAGAGGTTTCAAGCAACTCCTACACTTAAGTGCACATTACAATCCTACAAACATTAAGTGTAGTAAATTAGCATATAATAATACGTTTATGCATATAAACCGGGGCTTGCCTTCAATTGCTGGGGCTGCGGGGAGATCCTCAACAGCAGCCTCGGAAGCTTGCTCCTGGTCCTCCTCTTGGACAGATCCTTGCTCGGGGATGAGCACGTACTCTCCGTCGGCAAGATTACAATCTAATGAATGCAATGCGTAAGATATATGCATGATATGATATGTGCTTTTAGAAATTACCACTTTTGACGATGTATGATCTTCTTGAGTTAGACAAGGTTAACTTTAGTTATGTAAGTCCCTGGGGTGGTATACTTGGTAAATTGGGTCGAACTTTAGCTAAGGTAAGTGGTAGGTTCATTTTTTTTGGGTTCCACTGAATTCTTTTTAAGCCTTAGTGAGAATTGATAAGTACTCAAGCTAGACTTATTGGGGTGAGGTTTATTTTTTCTTTCCTTTTCTTTTATTCTCTTTAATGTTTTGGAGTGGGTTTGAACTACAAGTTGCTTTAATAAAATTCCAAAAATTCTGCAAAAATTACAGTGGCTTGGTACTGGTGTATATTTCTTTGTCTCAAAATTTGGGAATCAGAAGGTGAATAGTTTTCCCTGGACAAAATTATCAAATTTTAGGGCAGAAGGGGTGCTTTGAACTACAACTATTATTTAACAGTGGGTAATTCTCTAAAACTTATTTTTTGCTGGCTTTTAGGTGCTATAACATGACTTGATACAAATTTCTAGCCATTAATACCTTTTAGCTATTTTACTATGGTTTTCTCAAGTTTCTAGCCAAATAGGTGCTTTCTACTACCACTATATTTGAAAAATATCAAACAACAGAGTTCTTATTTTTCTTAGTTTTTGTTTTGCGCAAGAGCAATCATTCTGAAGTTTGGCATCTGTTGGGGACTTGTTCTCAAATGCTTCGAATTAAGAACAAGGCAACACGGAAAATGTTAAGTATTAAGGTCCTTCGTCCTTCATAACGATATATCCCTTCGGGATATATAGCATCTCGGACGAAGGTTACAAAGAACATACCTTCGTAAGCATAACAACGAAGAATAAAGCATTCACATAAATCATGAAATAAACATGTAAATAGTATCATAGAATTATCTCTACTTGTATTAATGAATATAAATGACTTTGAAGTACAAATGTACCTTCGGTCTTGCGGAAGGCAAAAAGTACGAATGTGATGCGAAGGCAAAAAGCAGGTTCGCGTGAACAGTACAGAGGTACTGTTCATCTATTTATAGACACAGGTCGCAGCCTGTGACAAATTACAATTATGCCCCTTGCGGAAGTTTACAACATTGACTCGGACATACATGTATAAAAAGGTCATTCTGCCTCTATGTCGGTTTAAAACGCCGAAGCTCCATGAAAAGGGACCTTCGGCCATCTCTTAGAAACGACTTTGGCCGAAGCTGCTTCTTCGTGTGAGACCTTCGGCGTACCGAAGCACGACCCCAACAGTAGCCCCTTTCGCGGTGCTAGATCGTTCTTCGTAACGAGCTTGGCCCGTGAAAAAAAAACCTCTTCAGCTTCGGGAAGCCGAAGGTCCAAAAAACACCTTCCCTGAGCTCGTTGCGGAGAATCGATCCGACTTCCGAGCGCGTGCCAAGCCCACTTTGTAGAGTTACTGTTTGGTCTTTGCGGTCCACTGCACAGCGGGTATGAGTTACTGCGCGCCTGGTGTAACAGTTCCACCGCTTCGCCTTCCTACCTGCAGCACTATATAAACAAACAGGTGGGTGTGAAGTTACCACAGCATTCATTGCTATTTGCACTGTTTCGCTGCCAAAATTTTTCACCATAGCCGAAGCTTAAGTCTCAGAATCGAACGAAGGTGCTTCTCAACGTCCGCTTCGTCAGAAAGAAGAGCTTCGGAGAAAAGAAAAAAGGAAAAAGTTTTTGACTTCCCAAACTTAGAATCAAATGGCGAGAATACGATCTACTGCCAAAGTTGTACGTGAGGGAGACGAAGCCGAAGGTTCAGACACTGTGCCCATCTCCGAAGCAATGCAGCGTTCCGGTCTACTGACTACAGAAGAAATGCCTGCTGCTGAAGCAGGCCCAACAACTGCCGAAGGAAAAGAAAACATTGAAGGGATTGACTCCGAAGATGACTATCACCTTGCTATGCCCAGCAAGCCCAGTCACCTGGATTTTGGGAAATCAACTGTTTCAAAAGCTGACCTTTCGAAGATGGTGAAAGCAGGTTATTTCAATGAGGACCAGAAGAAGCTACTCCGCTTCGGGGAAGAAGAAACCACCCCGAAGCCAAGGAAGGATGAGATTGTTATTTTCAAGAGTTTTTTAAAAGCCGGGCTTAGATTCCCTCTCCACGATATTGTTGCGGAGATACTAAGGAGGTTTGGTATCTACTTTCATCAATTGACTCCTAACGCCATCGTTAGGCTCAATGTTTATATCTGGGCCCTCCGAAGCCAAGCTGTGGAACCATTTGCTGACAGCTTCTGCCGAGCTCACGAATTACATTACCAAACAAAGGCCAGAAAAGATGGGCTACATGATAATTTCGGTTGCTATAATTTTGCCTACCGGAAGACAACAAAGTGTCCTGTCATCAGCTACCGAAGCAAATGGCCAGCAGGTTGGAAATCTGAGTGGTTTTATGTAAAAGTCGATGAAGACAAAGAAAAATTGGTACAAAGCCCTCTGGAGTTAATCTTCGGAGAGACAAGGCCACAATGCCGCATTGGCGACCTAAAAGGTCCCACCTGGGCTGCTCTGGGTGAATTTGAAATTATCTCAGAACATATTGGCACCAGGGATCTAGTTCAAGAGTTCTTGGCATTCAGAGTTTTCCCTACTCTAAAAGAGTGGGAGATGCCGAAGCTGGAGGGAGAGAAGAAGAAGGGGGAGCTTGTCCGGCTTCCCTATTACTTCAAGTTCAAGAAGTTCTTCAAAAAACCCTGCAAAGAATGGTTAGACACTGTTGAGGTGATGTGCAACGAAATCCTGGGGAATTACTCCAAAAAAGAGGATCAACTAATGACAGCAGCCTTCGGTGCCCGACCGAAACGAAGGCTGAACCGAGTGCTTGACGCCCTAGGCTTCGAATACCCAGACTACGAACAATTGAACAAGGGCGCCGAGGGCCTCAAAAGAAAAAGAGTAGCCGAAGCTCTGATCAGGGATGAAGAAATACCAGCAAAGGAGAAGAAAGTTCTCAAGAAAAGAAAAATATCTGCTCCGAAGCGCAAATCACCCGAAGAAGAGGAGACCCCCACACCGCCTTCTACCAGCGACGTGGAGGAAATTTTAAAGGTAATGACTGAACCCATGCCTACGAAGCTAAGTCCACTAGGGCTCCAACTGACGAAGCTTTTTGAAAAGGTGGACGAGCCGGATCAACCGAAGATAAACAAACCCAAACGGCAAAGAATTATTGCGGTAACTGAGGTTATCGACAAAACTCCACCTAGGTTGTCAATTCAGAAAACGGCAGCTGCTGAAGGTAGAGCTTCGGAAGTCGCGGCTACCGAAGCTGCCACACCCGAAGATGTAAATTTAGAAACTACTCTTGAAAATATTGACAAAATTTTGACGGAAAACATTGAAGAAGCTGCCACCGTTACTGAAGAAATCCTGGCCACAGTGCCAGGGAAAGGGAAAGAAATAGTCGAAGAAACTCCGGACGACGAAGCCTATTCTTTCCAGAATCTAATTGGGCAGAAACTGACGAAGGACGAAATAGAAGAACTCAAAGACTATGCCAAATCTTGCGGCTACAAGCCAGGAGCCCTTCTATTTGGGGGTGTAGATGATGAAAAACTAGGCTGTATTCGAGACCAGACTGGAGCTAAGGTAATCTGTACTCTATCGAAGAGTATCGGTTTTCCGAAGTTAGAGACATACATCAGCCGCTACTGACGACAACATATCGTCGGCAGCTTGTTTTATTCTAACTTCAAGGTAAACAACCTTTTTCTCTGGTTTTTATTGCCGTTAACAATGAAAATATTACTTAACATAAGTTGTTTCTGTTCAGAGCATGCTACTGAGCAAAGCTCTGAAGATGCAACAAGACTTGGAGGACAAAAAGCACGAAGCTATAATTGAAAACTTGGAAAGCAAAATAAAAGAGCAATCTGCCATCATTGAAAAGAAAGACTTCGAGCTCCAATCGACCGTAGGCTTGCTGGCTGAAACTGAGGCTAAAATATTAGAGTTAAATTCGAAGCTTATCAATCAATCAAAACAATTTGATCAGGAGAAGCTAGAACTGAATTCGAAGCTTAAAGCCGAAGTCCAGACCAGCTCAGAATTGAAGAAAGCATTAACAAGCCTTCAAGACAAATGCTTGAACTTTGGCAATAATTGTATTGGACGATTAAAGAAGATATTTTACTCTGTTGGAGCCAGCAGTGGGAAATTTAACCCTTCGGCGGAAAATTTACCCCAGGCCTTCGATCATATTGAAGCTGAAATCGAAGAGCTTGACGAAGTTATAGCCGGGCACGGCGACTTCTGTGCCTGGGTAGCTTCTCGGGGTACCGCTGCTGCATTTCTGAAGGCCGGCTGCGAACATGGAAAGGTTGTCAACAGGCCCAACTTCACCTTATCTTCATCAATCCTGGATGATATGCCCGACCTCGCCCGAAGTATCTCCAATAGATTTATAAAAATGGTATGGACAAAGGGCGGGCGAGAGAAAGCTGGAGACGAAGCCCGAAGTCATCTTGAACCAGTAAGAAATGACATTTCGTGCTTACCTTTTCCTTTGGGCTTGATTCTTATGATTCCTTGACTCATGTAGGATGACGAAGGTGAAGATGATGCCTAGGATATGTCGCCGAAGTTGTCGTCGAAGCTGAAGCTTAATGAAGACTAGCAGAAGTGTGCTTTAGAAAAACTCAGGATAATTTTGTAACAACTCTTGTAAATAGAATTAAACTGCTCTTCAAGGAACTTTGTACATACCTTGTAATATATTCTTACCCTTCGATTGAGGTGCTTTGATGTGGACGAAATCAGTTTTTTGAGCCGAAGGCGAAAAAACACCTTCCCTTCTTTTCGTACACAACGAAGCATAAAAGGCCGCTTCCTCTTTTTGCCGAAGCCTTTCCTTACATAACAAAACATAAAAGACTGCTACTCTTATCTGCCGAAGCTTTTATTTACATAACAAAACATAAAAGACTGCTACTCTTATACACAACGATTCATAAAAAACCACTTCTTCGAAACCTTTCTTTTACATAACGAATCATAACAAACCATTTATCTGAAACTTTTCTCTGTGCCGAAGCAACCATTTAGGAACACAAATGCTATGAATGAATGCTTATGCATGCAAATGCCATGATGTAATGTGCAATTGAATGTCCGAAGCGTATGTCCGAAGCCACACTCATCCATCATTTTCTTAGGAGCAAACACACGTCAGCTCTGCATTCCCTTAGGAACGACTTTGGAGCATCTTTGCCTTTTACTTAGGCAGTATCAGCGTTGACTTTTCGCTGTAAGCTCTGCATCCCCCTAGGGACGTCTTTGGAGCTTCTTCGTCTTTTACTTAGACGGTATAAGCTCTGCATTCCCTTAGGAACGACTTTGGAGCTTCTTCGCCTTTTACTTTCGGCGGAATCAGCGTTGACTTTTCGCTGTGAGCTCTGCATCCCCTTAGGGACGTCTTTGGAGCTTCTTCTCTTTTTTAGTTTCGGCACTCGATGGTGCGCTCTCAGCTTTTACATTTACATTCTTTGGGGGATTTTGCTCTTATAAAACTAAAAAGGAAATTACATATGATGGCCCCATTAAAAACCTTTCTCCCCCTTTAGAAAGGAAAAGGGTGCCATGAAAAAGAAAAGAAAAGTCAAAATTACATCGAGTTATACATAAAACCGCCGAAGCTCATCCGCATTCCAAGATCTTGGAATTTCATTGCCATCCATGTCCTTCAGTCTGTACGAACCAGGCCTTGACGAAGATGCTACTAAGAAAGGCCCTTCCCATTTCAGTTGCAATTTGCCCACTGTATCCGGATTGGCCACTCTCCGAAGCACCAAGTGTCCTGGCTCAATATTTTTTAGCCGGACCTTTCTATCTCGCCATTTAACTGTTTCAGCCTGGTACTTATTGATATTCTCCACGGCCTGAAGCCTGATCCCTTCTAAGGCATCTTTTTCCACGAGACAAGTATCTTCGGGACCTGATTCTGCCGAAGCTACCACTCTTATTGATCCAGCTTTGGCTTCTTCCGGGGTTATTGCTTCGTCACCAAATAACAACTTAAATGGGGTAAAGCCTGTAGATCTTGATGTTGTTGTGTTATGGCTCCATACCACTTTGGTAAGCTGATCTGGCCACTTTCCCCTTGGTTGATTAAAGATTAGCTTCATTATTCCTGTCATTATGATGCCGTTGGCCCTTTCAACAAGCCCATTCGACTCCGGGTGCCTGACCGGCGCAAAGTGGATCTTCGTGCCAATTTGATCACAAAAATTTCTGAATTCTTCGGAGTCAAATTGTGTTCCATTATCTACAGTTATAGCCTTCGGCACTCCGAAGCGACAGACAATATTCTGCCAGAAAAATTTTTGGACAGTGTCCGAAGTTATTGTAGCTAATGGCTTCGCCTCAATCCACTTGGAAAAATATTCCACAGCAACTACAACATATTTCAGATTGCCTTGAGCCGGTGGTAATGGGCCCAGCAAATCGAGGCCCCACCTTTGCAATGGCCAGATGGGTTGTATTAGCTGTGTCAAAGACGAAGGTTGTTTTTGATCTCTTGCACATTTCTGACAACCTTCGCACTTTTGAACTAACTCAGCTGCATCCGAAGCTGCCTTCGGCCAATAAAATCCTTGACGGAACACTTTTCCAAGTAACGGCCTGGATCCGATGTGGGATCCACAAAGGCCTGCATGTATCTCCTTCATCAACTCTATACCTTCGGCTCTAGACAAGCACTTTGAGCAGCGGGGCACAAACTCCATGCTTGTATAACTCCCCTTCTATAATGATATACGGACGAGCTCTTGCCTCTATTCTTTTATTATAAGCTTCGTCATCTGATAGGAAGTTGCCCTGAAGGTAAGAAATTATTTCAGTTCTCCAATCTTCACTGTACACAGGAGAAATAGTAAGAACTGCTCTTTCAAGTAACTCCACTGAAGGTGCCTTTATTGTTTCGAAGAATACATCCGAAGGTAGCGGCAGCCCCTGTGCTGCAGACCTGGCTAACAAATCAGCATGTTCATTTTGCCCTCGAGGGATATTCTTAACAGAAAATCCTTCGAAGGAAGCTTCGATCCTTCGGACTGTGTCTAGGTATTTTTCAAGCTTCGGGTCTTTAGCCTTGCAACTTTTGTCAATATGACCCGAAACAATCTGAGAATCAGTTTTAAGGATCGCCCTCCTGATCCCCATCGCCTTTAGTTTCCGAAGACCCAGGAGCAAGGCTTCGTACTCAGCAATATTATTTGTGCAGCTGAAGTCCAGTCTTGCTGCATAGCAAGTTTTAACCTTGGACGGTGAAACCAAAACAGCAGCTGCTCCTGCTCCGAAGGTTCCCCAGGAGCCATCACAAAACACTGTCCATGCTTCGGCATCTTTATTCGCTTCTTCGCCCTGAGCCCCTGGCGTCCAGTCGGCAATAAAATCTGCCAATGCTTGAGACTGGATCGAGGATCTGTGCACATAATCAATGTAAAATTCATTAAGCTCCGCAGCCCATTTTCCAATTCGGCCAGTAGCTTCTTTATTTCTCATGATATCTTTCAACGGCTGCGAAGAAGGAACAATAATATTATATGCCTGAAAATAATGCCGAAGCTTCCTGGATGCCATTAGAACGGCATACAACACCTTCTCCAGTTCTGTATAATTTTTCTTTGAGACACTAAGGACCTCAGATACAAAATATACTGGGACCTGCTTCTTGATTTGTCCATCAAACTTCTCCTGCACTAGTGCCGCACTTACTGCTGAGTGCGAAGCTGCCACATACAACAACAGAGGAGCCCCTGGCATTGGTGGAGTTAATGTTGTTAGATCTATCAGGTATTGCTTGAGTTCTTCGAAAGCTTTTTGTTGAGCTGGGCCCCATTGAAAGACTTCAGCTGATTTTAGCACCTCGAAGAAGGGTAGATTTCTTTCCGCTGATCTGGATATAAATCTGTTAAGAGATGCCAGTCTTCCTGTCAATCTTTGGGCCCCCTTTCTTGTGGTTGGTGGCTCCATTCGAAGTATAGCTTCGATTTTATTTGGGTTAGCTTCAATTCCCTTTGTTGAAACCAAGCATCCAAGGAACTTACCCTTCTTTACTCCGAAGACACATTTTTCTGGATTCAGCTTCAGACCAGCTTGTCTGAAGCTGGCGAAGGTCTCCTGCAGATCAGCAATATGGTCTTCTTGCTTCGTGCTTTTTACAATAATGTCATCAACATAGGTCAACACATTTCTGCCTATCTGAGATTGGAGAACCTTCGCAGTCATCCTGCTGAAACTCCCTCCAGCATTCTTAAGCCCCTCAGGCATCCGAAGATAGCAATATGTACCACTTGGGGTTATGAAACTAGTCTTCGGCTCATCCTCCTTTTTCATCCAGATTTGATGATAGCCTGAGTAACAATCCAGGAGACTCATGAGTTCCGAAGAAGCTGCTGCATCAACTAAAGAGTCTATCCTTGGCAGCGGGAACTCATCCTTCGGACAAGCCTTGTTGAGATCTGTGAAATCAATACACATTCTCCACTTTCCATTGGCCTTCTTCACCATAACAGTGTTAGCTAGCCATTCTGGATACTTCACTTCTCTGATAACTCCTGCACTTAGGAGTCTTTTTACTTCGTTGCGAGCCCCTTCGGCCTTGTCATCAGACATTTTCCGAAGCCTCTGCTTGCGGGGTCTGAAGGATGGGTCAACATTGAGCGAATGTTCAATAACATCCCGATTCACTCCACAAAGATCATTGGCTGACCATGCAAAAACATCTTTATTGTTGAATAAAAACCTTATCAAGGTTTTCTCTTGATCTTCAGATAATTGCGAGCCCAATAGCACCTTCTGCTCTGCTATATCCTCACACAGCAGCATGGGCTTCGGCTGATCAGCCGAAGCTGCTTTTTCCCTCCTGAACTTGTACTGTTCACAAGCTTCAACTCCATCTATATTATGGATTGCCTTGGAATCAGTCCAGCTTCCTTCGGCCCTTCTGGCAGCTTCCTGACTTCCATGAATAGCAATAGGCCCTTGGTCCGAAGGTATCTTCATGCAGAGATAAGCTGGGTGAAGAATTGCTTCAAAAGCATTTAGGGTACCACGACCAATGATGGCGTTGTAGGGGTATTCCATGTCAACAATATCAAACACAATTTGCTCAGTCCTTGTGTTATTAACAAATCCGAAGGTTACCGGCATGGTAATCTTCCCGAGTGCCACAATCTGCCGCCCTCCGAAGCCACAAAGAGGGTGCGTAGCATCATGAATCTTGTCTTCAGGCTCTTGCATCTGTCTGAAGGCTTTGGCAAATATAATGTCAGCTGCACTGCCTGTGTCAACTAGGACATTGTGAACCAGAAACCCTTTGATCACACAAGAAATGACCATAGCATCATTGTGAGGATAGTCCTTGAGCTGAAGATCTTCCTGAGAGAAGGTAATTGGAATGTGAGACCATTTTGACTTAATGAAGGGTCCCTGCACTCCAACATGCTGCACCCTTCTCTGAGCCTCCTTCTTCTGCTTTTTGTTAGCTGGCTCTGAGCAAGAACCGCCTGTTATCGGGAGCACCAGCTTCGAAGCCGAAGCAGCTCCAGCTTGAGTGTTGAACGAAGCCGTCAGCTCAGAAAGGTGGAAGTGAGTTGACCGGAGGTGGGCGCCAATGTTGGGGACTTGTTCTCAAATGCTTCGAATTAAGAAGAAGGCAACACGGAAAATGTTAAGTATTAAGGTCCTTCGTCCTTCATAACGATATATCCCTTCGGGATATATAGCATCTCGGACGAAGGTTACAAAGAACATACCTTCGTAAGCATAACAACGAAGAATAAAGCATTCACATAAATCATGAAATAAACATGTAAATAGTATCATAGAATTATCTCTACTTGTATTAATGAATATAAATGACTTTGAAGTACAAATGTACCTTCGGTCTTGCGGAAGGCAAAAAGTACGAATGTGATGCGAAGGCAAAAAGCAGGTTCGCGTGAACAGTACAGAGGTACTGTTCATCTATTTATAGACACAGGTCGCAGCCTGTGACAAATTACAATTATGCCCCTTGCGGAAGTTTACAACATTGACTCGGACATACATGTATAAAAAGGTCATTCTGCCTCTATGTCGGTTTAAAACGCCGAAGCTCCATGAAAAGGGACCTTCGGCCATCTCTTAGAAACGACTTTGGCCGAAGCTGCTTCTTCGTGTGAGACCTTCGGCGTACCGAAGCACGACCCCAACAGCATCTATTTGCTTAAGGGAAGGGGTGGTATGTATTATTTGGACTAAGTGGCCTTTCTCATAATTCATTAGCAATAGGTATGAGTTTGCTCCTTTTTCATGGGTTTGCATTTTTCTCTGGTGGTTTATCTCATTATGGACTTAGCAAATTTTTTGGTTGCCCATTATTACATCATTAGGGGTTGTTCATGATTTATTTGGAAAATGCCTCATTATCATTTTATATTTATTTTCCTTACTTAAAATGTTGGGCTGAGGTGTTCATTATTTTTGCAGTGGGGCTCTGATGGTTGTAAGTCCACTGGATTTTTATTATCCATTTTGGGTATAGTTTTGTAATTCTAATAATTGATTTTTAGTTCAAATAAGGCTAAATAAAACATTCTAATTTAAAACTGATCTGGACTAATGGTCTCTTTATTTTTCCTAGGTTCTTTGTTACTTAAGCAAACTAGGAAAAATAATTTCACTCACTGTTCATTAATTTCTAATGCCTTTCTGATTTTTCCTAAGTTTTGGGCAAAATAGCTTTAAATGAATATCTACATCATATTCTTCAATGTTGGGGTTCCTACTATTTTTAAACAGTGCTTAAGTGAGGTTTGAATACCTACAAATTTTCTTAGGTTCAGTACAGAAGAAAAACTAATTTTCCTTAATTAAACAAGGTTTGGCCAGTTTCTGTTTTTAAATTTAAATTCTAAAATTCAGACAGAAAGCACAGGGTTTATCATTTTTAAATGATAGTTCATAATAATTAGGATCTAGCAAAATTAGTTTGACAATCTTTGATTAAGAATTCATTAAGTTATGGATTTTCTAAGTTCTCTAGTTATTTAAAAAGATTAACAGAATTGATTAAATGGAAAACTACTTTGCACTGGGGTCCCTGGCGGGTGTTTTAAGTTTTCTTCGCGGATCAGTCCCTGGGCTACTATTCAAATGAGTCACTGACGTTACAGAAAACCCCTCGGGTTCTTCTAATCCTAACCCGAGGTCCTTCTCCTAACTTAAACAGTAACCGCGGTGGAAGAAAGGGAGGAGGGGCTTACCGGTGGCGAGATTGCTCCGGTGAAGTGGTCGAGGACGTAGGGGAGGTCTCGGGGATCACAACTGTGTGCGGGTCGCCGTCGGGGATGGCCAGAGTCGGCCGGTCCACGTGCGCAGGCGGGGATGCTCGTCGGCGGCGAGTTCGGCCTGCTCACGGCGAGATAGTTCAATTGAACGGTTCAGAGAGCTTCACGGGATGCCAGAGAAGATGTGGGTACAAGGAATTGGACGAAGACTCACTGGTTAGCTCGGTCCACGCGCGGCGGCGGAAGATCGAAGTCCGGTGAGGTCGATCTCGGGCCTCCGGTGAAGTCCGGCCTGGTCCGAGGGCTTGGAAAGCTTCACGGACCACTGGCGGAGCTAGCCGAAGCACTGGCTCGACTTGGGGGTGGCTGGAGTGGGCTGGCCACGGTGGCCGAAGCTCTGGCGGCAATGGCGGGCGGAAATAGGCTCACCGGAGCTAAGGAGGGGTGGCTGGCCGGTGATGGTGAGCGCGGGGTGAAGTGAGGCGCGCCCGGGGAGGCTTTATAGGCGCGGGCGAGCACGGCCAAGGGCGGGGCTCTAACAAGCGCTCGGGGCGTGCGCGGCGAACGCCAGTGCGCGCTCTGGCGCCTGGCACAACGTCGAGCACGAGGCAGCGGAGAGAGAGGTCAAGTTCAAGCGCGGATTGGGCCCAAATCTTTGAGATTATGGCCATGATCCCGTTGAGAGATCTCTTCCTCTCAGGTCCCTTTGTCGTTTGTGTGTGGAGGCTAGCAAGTTTCGCTGACTGGATTAAGAGATAGAGAGGGGAGAAATCCTGTTTGTCTCACTGCCACACACAGGGAGAAGATCTCTGGTTTGACGTGTCCGAGGCACGCGTCCCAATGCCATCTCCTAGCACATGACAGAGGGGTTAGTTAGGCACATTTTTGTTAATGGGGCCATTAGGATTCGAGTTAGGGATCAAGGTGAACATCCTTGATCTTTGGCTCAAGGTCTGAATTTCAGAATTCTGAAATTCAGAATTCCCATTAAGTCCCCACATGAGAAGCTTGATTTGGGGTTTTATTTGAGTTGTTTTGGCCAAGCTTTCTCAACCTTTCTTGTTGCTTATTAAATATACTTTAATGTTTATAATTGGCTCAAGTCATAATTTTAAAATTTTCATATCCTTTTCCCTATTTTCTTTAAATTTTGCTCATGGGGCTCACTTAGGGTTTTTATTAGGGTTGCAACATTATTACCTTTTTGAAGGACCCATTTGTTTTGATCATGATACTTTTAAGTATATACTTGGGGAATTCTTTACTCTTAAGTTAATTTGATGCTCATGCTTACTTTGGTTCACATAAAATGATGGTTCTTGGTTTGGCATTTTAAGAGAAACCCTAGGTGACACTGGGGTGTCACAGTGGGGAGGGCAGTCGCTCGTGTTCTGGGGCCGCGATACCTTAGAGCCTCTCCTTGCCCTTAATGATGAGGGAGAGGAAAGGTTGCGTAACGCTTTCCGTGACTATAGCGAGGCGACGATGAGGTCGCTTCGGATGGCCACGGAAATCCTTTCTAAAGACGTTCCCAGGGTCTTCTAGGTAAGGATTTAGACGCACACCTAGTGTGATCAGGGCATTCTTTGTGATATTCTATTTTTCTTTTCAGGAGCTCGCGGACATGAGCACCGCTAAGTCGCTGTTCCTCCGTCGTGAGAGCAGCGTTTGGGAATCGCTGCGGCTCCAGGGGGTCGCGGTTACTGAGGCCAACGAGCGCCGAGGCGGCGGACCTTCGGCTGCTCTGTGAGGAGCTGAAGTCGGAGGCAGCTGATAGTCGCCTAGAGGGGGGGTGAATAGGGCGAAACTGAAATTTATAAATATAAACACAACTACAAGCCGGGTTAGCGTTAGAAATATAAACGAGTCCGAGAAAGAGGGTGCAAAACAAATCGTAATCAAATAAAAAGTGTGACACGCGGATTTGTTTTACCGAGGTTCGGTTTTCGCAAACCTACTCCCCGTTGAGGAGGCCACAAAGGCCGGGTCTCTTTCAACCCTTCCCTCTCTCAAACGGTCCCTCGGACCGAGTGAGCTTTCTTTTCTCAATCACTTGGAACACAAAGTTCCTACAAGGATCACCACAAGATTGGTGTCTCTTGCCTCAATTACAAGTGAGTTTGATCGCAATGAAAGAATCAAGAAAGCACGATTGAAAACGCCAAGCGACAAGAGCGACAAATAACACACGGATCACTTTCTCTCTCAAGCCACTAATCAATAATGATCTCTTTTCTCAATTGTGAAACTTGGAGAGATGGAGGCTTTGAATGTGTCTTGGAATGGGTTGCTAGCTCTTGTATTGAATGTTGAAGGTTGGAATGCTTGGATGATGTGAATGGAGGTGGTTGGGGTTGTATTTATAGCCACCAACCACTTCCTAACCGTTGCTCCATTCTGCTGAGCGCGGACGGTCCGCGTGCCAGGTCCGGACGGTCCGCCCCTGTAGATCAACGGCTGAAAACGCAACGGTCAGCAGTAACGACTATATCAACGGCTATATTGCATTTAATGCGACGTCAGATGTCAGACAGACCCAGTCGCGGACGGTCCGGTCGTGTACCCCGGACGGTCCACGAGGCCGCTATAATTCATTCTTCCGAACCCGTCACCTTCGGGTTTTTCGGATCCTTGCCTACCGGACGGTCCGCGCCTGAGACCGGACGGTCCGACCGGGGGCTCCAACGGTCCGCGCTTATCCTCCGGACGGTCCACAGTGCAGACTCGGATTTTTGCATTGGTTCTGTCCGAGGGTTATCCTTGTGTCGCGGACGGTCCGCCACAAGGGCCCGGACGGTCCGCGCTTGGCCTGTTTTTCTAGAAAGCTTCTCCTGTCCGGAATAATCTACGGTATTCCGGACAGTCAAATTAGTATAGTTATAGATGAACCTTTGGCACCTGTAGAACATATAATCTAGAGCAAACTAGTTAGTCCAATTGTTTGTGTTGGGCGATTCAACCACCAAAATTAATTAGGGACTAGGTGTAAGCCTAATTCCCTTTCAATCTCCCCCTTTTTGGTGATTTATGCCAACATAAACCAAAGCAAATATAGAAGTGCATAATTGAACTAGTTTGCATAATGTAAGTGCAAAGGTTGCTTGGAATTGAGCCAATATAAATACTTACAAGATATGCATGAATTGTTTCTTTCTTAACATTTTGGACCTCGCTTGCACCACATGTTTTGTTTTTGCAAGCTATTTTGTTAATCCTTTTCAAAGTTCTTTTTGCAAATAGTCAAGGGTAATTGAATAAGATTTTGCAAAGCATTTTCAAGATTTGAGATTTTCTCCCCCTATTTCAAATGCTTTTCCTTTGACTAAACAAAACTCCCCGTAAATGAGATCCTCCTCTTAGTGTTCAAGAGGGTTTTGATATATCATTTTTGAAATACTACTTTCTCCCCCTTTTGAACATAATAGGATATCAATTGATAAAATTCTTGGAAACACGAAGTTTTTGAAATAGGTGGTGGTGGTGCGGTCCTTTTGCTTTGGGCTCTTATTTTCTCCCCCTTTGGCATGAATCGCCAAAAACGGAATCATTAGAGCCTTAAGAAATGCTATCTTCCCCTTTGGTCATAAATAAATGAGTTAAGATTATACCAAAGACAAAGTCCTTTTGCTCTCTCCCCCTAAGATGGAGAGTGGCTTGGAGCGACGACGAAGCATGAGTTACGGAGTGGAAGCCTTTGTCTTTGCCGAAGACTCCAATTCCCTTTCAATATACCTATGACTTAGGTATATAAATGAGCTATGTGTGCAATCTTAGCAAAAGAAATTGCGAGAATCAAGAATATTGAGCTCATGCCTAAGTTTGGTAAAAGTTTGTTCATCAAGGGGCTTGGTGAAGATATCGGCTAATTGATCTTTAGTGTTAATGTAAGAAATCTCGATATCTCCCTTTTGTTGGTGATCCCTAAGAAAATGATACCGGATGGCTATGTGTTTAGTGCGGCTATGCTCGACAGGATTGTCGGCCATTTTGATTGCACTCTCATTGTCACATAGCAAAGGGACTTTGGTTAATTTGTAACCGTAGTCCCGTAGGGTTTGCCTCATCCAAAGTAGTTGCGCGCAACAATGACCTGCGGCAATGTACTCGGCTTCGGCGGTGGAAAGAGCGACCGAATTTTGCTTCTTAGAAGCCCAAGACACCAAGGATCTTCCCAAGAACTGGCAAGTCCCCGATGTGCTCTTCCTATTGATTTTGCACCCCGCCCAATCGGCATCCGAATAACCAATCAAATCAAATGTGGATCCCCGAGGGTACCAAAGCCCAAACTTAGGAGTATAAGCCAAATATCTCAAGATTCGTTTTACGGCCGTAAGGTGGGATTCCTTAGGGTCGGATTGGAATCTTGCACACATGCAAACGGAAAGCATAATGTCCGGTCGAGATGCACATAAATAGAGTAATGAACCTATCATCGACCGGTATACCTTTTGATCCACGGACTTACCTCCCGTGTCGAGGTCGAGATGCCCATTGGTTCCCATGGGTGTCTTGATGGGCTTGGCATCCTTCATTCCAAACTTGGTTAGAATGTCTTGAGTATACTTTGTTTGACTAATGAAGGTGCCTTCTTGGAGTTGCTTGACTTGGAATCCCATAAAATACTTCAACTCCCCCATCATAAACATCTCGAACTTTTGTGTCATGATCCTACTAAACTCTTCACATGTAGATTCGTTAGTAGACCCAAATATAATATCATCAACATAAATTTGGCATACAAACAAATCGTTCTCAAGTGTTTTGGTAAAGAGCGTAGGATCGGCCTTTCCGACTTTGAATCCATTTGCAATAAGAAAATCTCTAAGGCATTCATACCATGCTCTTGGGGCTTGCTTGAGCCCATAAAGTGCCTTAGAGAGCTTATAGACATGGTTAGGATACTCACTGTCTTCAAAGCCGGGAGGTTGCTCAACATAGACCTCTTCCTTGATTGGTCCATTGAGGAAGGCACTTTTCACGTCCATTTGATAGAGCTTAAAGCCATGGTAAGTAGCATAGGCTAATAATATGCGAATTGACTCAAGCCTAGCTACGGGTGCATAGGTTTCACCGAAATCCAAACCTTCGACTTGAGAGTATCCCTTGGCCACAAGTCGAGCTTTGTTCCTTGTCACCACACCATGCTCATCTTGCTTGTTGCGGAAGACCCATTTGGTTCCTACAACATTTTGATTAGGACGTGGAACTAAATGCCATACCTCATTCCTAGTGAAGTTGTTGAGCTCCTCTTGCATCGCCACCACCCAATCCGAATCTTGAAGTGCTTCCTCTACCTTGTGTGGCTCAATAGAGGAAACAAACGAGTAATGCTCACAAAAATGTGCAACACGAGATCTAGTAGTTACCCCCTTATGAATGTCGCCGAGGATGGTGTCGACGGGGTGATCTCGTTGGATTGCTTGGTGGACTCTGGGGTGTGGCGGCCTTTGCTCTTCACCCTCCTTGGCTTGATCATTTGCATCTCCCCCTTGATCATTGCTGTCATCTTGAGGTGGCTCATCTCTTTGATCTTCTCCTTCATCAACTTGAGCCTCGTCCTCATTTTGAGTTGGTGGAGATGCTTGCGTGGAGGAGGATGGTTGATCTTGTGTATGTGTAGGCTCTTCGGATTCCTTAGGACACACATCCCCAATGGACATGTTCCTTAGAGCGATGTACGGAGCCTGTTCTTCACCTATCTCATCAAGATCAACTTGCTCTACTTGAGAGCCGTTAGTCTCATCAAACACAACGTCACATGAGACTTCAACTAGTCCAGTGGACTTGTTAAAGACCCTATATGCCCTTGTGTTTGAGTCATAACCAAGTAAAAAGCCTTCTACAGTCTTAGGAGCAAATTTAGATTTTCTACCTCTTTTAACAAGAATAAAGCATTTGCTACCAAAGATTCTAAAATATGAAATGTTGGGCTTTTTACCGGTTAGGAGTTCATATGATGTCTTCTTGAGGATTCGGTGTAGATACAACCGGTTGATGGCGTAGCAAGCGGTGTTGACCGCCTCGGCCCAAAACCGATCCGAAGTCTTGTACTCATCAAGCATGGTTCTTGCCATGTCCAATAGAGTTCTATTCTTCCTCTCCACTACACCATTTTGTTGAGGTGTGTAGGGAGAAGAGAACTCATGCTTGATGCCCTCCTCCTCAAGGAAGCCTTCAATTTGAGAGTTCTTGAACTCCGTCCCGTTGTCGCTTCTAATTTTCTTGATCCTTAGGCCGAACTCATTGTGAGCCCTTCTTAAGAATCCCTTTAAGATCTCTTGGGTTTGAGATTTTTCCTGTAAAAAGAATACCCAAGTGAAGCGAGAATAATCATCCACAATAACTAGACAGTACTTACTCCCGCCGATGCTTATGTAAGCAATCGGGCCGAATAGGTCCATGTGTAGGAGCTCTAGTGGTATGTCGGTTGTCATGATGTTCTTATGCGGATGATGAGTTCCAACTTGCTTCCCTGCTTGACATGCGCTACAAATCCTGTCTTTCTCAAAACGAACATTTGTCAATCCTAAAATGTGTTCTCCCTTCAGAAGCTTGTGAAGATTCTTCATCCCAACATGGGCTAGTCGGCGGTGCCAGAGCCAACCCATGTTAGTCTTAGAGATTAAGCAAGTGTCGAGTTCAGCTCTATCAAAATCTACCAAGTATAGCTGACCCTCTAACACTCCCTTAAATGCTATTGAATCATCACTTCTTCTAAAGACAGTGACACCAATATCAGTAAAAAGACAGTTGTAGCCCATTTGACATAATTGAGATACAGAAAGCAAATTGTAATCTAAAGAATCTACAAGAAAAACATTAGAAATGGAGTGGTCAGGAGATATAGCTATTTTACCAAGACCTTTGACCAAACCTTGATTTCCATCCCCGAATGTGATAGCTCGTTGGGGATCTTGGTTTTTCTCGTAGGAGGAGAACATCTTCTTCTCCCCTGTCATGTGGTTCGTGCATCCGCTGTCGAGTATCCAACTTGAGCCCCCGGATGCATAAACCTACAAAACAAGTTTAGTTCTTGACTTTAGGTACCCAAATGGTTTTGGGTCCTTTGGCATTAGACACAAGAACTTTGGGTACCCAAACACAAGTCTTTGACCCCTTGTGTTTGCCCCCAACATATTTGGCAACTATTTTGCCGGATTTGTTAGTCAACACATAAGATGCATCAAAAGTTTTAAATGAAATGCTATGTTCATTTGATGTATTAGGAATTTTCTTCTTAGGCAACTTAGCACGGGTTGGTTGCCTAGAGCTAGATGTCTCACTCTTATACATAAAAGCATGATTAGAACCAGAGTGAGACTTGCTAGAATGAATTTTCCTAATTTTGTCCTCAGGATAACCGACAGGGTATAAAATGTAACCCTCGTTATCCTGAGGCATGGGAGCCTTGCCCTTAACAAAGTTAGACAATCTTTTAGGAGGGACACTAAGTTTGATATTGTCTCCCCTTTGGAAGCCAATGCCATCCTTGATGCCAGGGCGTCTCCCATTATAAAGCATACTACGAGCAAATTTAAACTTTTCATTTTCTAAGTTATGCTCGGCAATTTTAGCATCTAATTGAGCTATATGATCATTTTGTTGTTTAATTAAAGCCATATGATCATGAATAGCATTGATATCAACATCTCTACATCTAGTACAAATAGTGACATGCTCAATGGTAGATGTAGATGGTTTGCAAGAATTAAGTTCAACAATCTTAGCATGTAAAATATCATTTTTATCTCTAAGATCGGAAATTGTAGCATTGCAAACATCAAAATCTTTAGCCTTAGCAAGCAATTTTTCATTCTCAATTCTAAGGCTAGCAAGAGAAATGTTCAATTCTTCAATCCTAGCAAGCAAATCATCATTATTATCTCTAGGGTTGGGAATTGAAACATTGCCAACGTGAGAATCAACCTTAGCTAATAAATTAGCATTTTCATTCCTAAGGTTGTCTATTGTTTCATGGCAAGTGCTTAGCTCACTAGATAATTTTTGACATTTCTCAATTTCTAGAGCATAAGCATTTTTAACCTTAACATGCTTCTTATTTTCTTTAATAAGGAAGTCCTCTTGAGTGTCCAAAAGGTCATCCTTTTCATGAATAGCACTAATTAATTCATTAAGTTTTTCCTTTTGTTGCATGTTGAGGTTGGCAAAAAGGGTACGCAAATTATCCTCCTCATCACTAGCATTATCATCACTAGAAGACTCATATTTAGTGGAGGAGTTAGATTTAACCTTCTTCCGTTTGCCGTCCTTTGCCATGAGGCACTTGTGGCCGACGTTGGGGAAGAGGAGTCCCTTGGTGACGGCGATGTTGGCGGCGTCCTTGTCGTCGGAGGAGTCGCTTGAGCTTTCGTCGGAATCCCATTCCCGACAAACATGGGCATCGCCACCCTTCTTTTTGTAGTACCTCTTCTTTTCTCTCCTCTTGCCCTTCTTGTCGTTATCCCTGTCACTGTCACTTGATAATGGACATTTTGCAATAAAGTGACCGGGCTTACCACACTTGTAGCAAACTTTCTTGGAGCGGGACTTGTAGTCTTTCCCTCTCCTTTGCTTGAGGATTTGGCGAAAGCTCTTGATGACGAGCGCCATTTCCTCATTGTCAAGCTTGGAGGCGTCTATTGGTTGTCGACTTGGGGTAGACTCCTCCTTCTTTTCTTCCGTCGCCTTGAATGCGACGGGTTGAGCTTCGGATGTAGATGGATCATCAAGCTCGTTGATCTTCCTCGAGCCTTCGATCATGCACTCAAAACTTACAAAATGCCCGATTACTTCCTCGGGGGTCATTTTAGTATATCTAGGATTACCACGAATTAATTGAACTTGAGTAGGGTTAAGGAAAATAAGAGATCTTAGAATAACCTTAACCACTTCATGGTCATCCCACTTTACGCTCCCGAGGTTGCGCACTTGGTTCACCAAGGTCTTGAGCCGGTTGTACATGTGTTGTGGCTCCTCCCCTTTGCGAAGCCGGAACCGACCGAGCTCCCCCTCGATCGTTTCCCGCTTGGTGATCTTGGTGAGCTCGTCTCCCTCGTGCGCGGTTTTGAGCACATCCCAAACCTCCTTGGCGCTCTTCAACCCTTGTACTTTGTTATACTCCTCTCTACTTAGTGAGGCGAGGAGTATTGTTGTCGCTTGAGAGTTGAAGTGCTCGATTTGGGCCACCTCATCCTCATCATAGTCTTTATCCCCTACGGATGGTACCTGTGCACCAAACTCAACAACATCCCATATACTTTTGTGGAGTGAGGTTAGATGAAATCGCATTAAGTCACTCCACCTAGCATAATCTTCACCATCAAAAGTTGGTGGTTTGCCTAACGGGACGGAAAGTAGAGGTGCATGTTTAGAAATGCGAGAATAATGTAGGGGGATCTTACTAAACTTCTTACGCTCTTGGCGTTTAGAAGTTACGGAGGGCGCATCGGAGCCGGAGGTCGATGTTGATGAAGTGTCGGTCTCGTAGTAGACCACTTTCCTCATCCTCTTTTGCTTGTCCCCACTCCGATGCGGCTTGTGGGAAGAAGATTTTTCCTTCTTCTCTTTGTGATGAGAAGAAGATTTCTTCTCCTTCCCTTTGTTGGAGGAGCTCTTCTTCTTCTCCCTCCTCTTGGTGCGGGACTCTTCCGATGAAGTGCTCCCGTGGCTTGTAGTGGGCTTTTCGCCGGTCTCCATCTCCTTCTTGGCGTGATCTCCCGACATCACTTCGAGCGGTTAGGCTCTAATGAAGCACCGGGCTCTGATACCAATTGATAGTCGCCTAGAGGGGGGGTGAATAGGGCGAAACTGAAATATATAAATATAAACACAACTACAAGCCGGGTTAGCGTTAGAAATATAAACGAGTCCGAGAAAGAGGGTGCAAAACAAATTGTAATCAAATAAAAAGTGTGACACGCGGATTTGTTTTACCGAGGTTCGGTTTTCGCAAACCTACTCCCCGTTGAGGAGGCCACAAAGGCCGGGTCTCTTTCAACCCTTCCCTCTCTCAAACGGTCCCTCGGACCGAGTGAGCTTTCTTTTCTCAATCACTTGGAACACAAAGTTCCTACAAGGATCACCACAAGATTGGTGTCTCTTGCCTCAATTACAAGTGAGTTTGATCGCAATGAAAGAATCAAGAAAGCACGATTGAAAACGCCAAGCGACAAGAGCGACAAATAACACACGGATCACTTTCTCTCTCCAGCCACTAATCAATAATGATCTCTTTTCTCAATTGTGAAACTTGGAGAGATGGAGGCTTTGAATGTGTCTTGGAATGGGTTGCTAGCTCTTGTATTGAATGTTGAAGGTTGGAATGCTTGGATGATGTGAATGGAGGTGGTTGGGGTTGTATTTATAGCCACCAACCACTTCCTAGCCGTTGCTCCATTCTGCTGAGCGCGGACGGTCCGCGTGCCAGGTCCGGACGGTCCGCCCCTGTAGATCAACGGCTGAAAACGCAACGGTCAGCAGTAACGGCTATATCAACGGCTATATTGCATTTAATGCGACGTCAGATGTCAGACAGACCCAGTCGCGGACGGTCCGGTCGTGTACCCCGGACGGTCCGCGAGGCCGCTATAATTCATTCTTCCGAACCCGTCACCTTCGGGTTTTTCGGATCCTTGCCTACCGGACGGTCCGCGCCTGAGACCGGACGGTCCGACCGGGGGCTCCGACGGTCCGCGCTTATCCTCCGGACGGTCCACAGTGCAGACTCGGATTTTTGCATTGGTTCTGTCCGAGGGTTATCCTTGTGTCGCGGACGGTCCGCCACAAGGGCCCGGACGGTCCGCGCTTGGCCTGTTTTTCCAGAAAGCTTCTCCTGTCCGGAATAATCTACGGTATTCCGGACAGTCGAATTAGTATAGTTATAGATGAACCTTTGGCACCTGTAGAACATATAATCTAGAGCAAACTAGTTAGTCCAATTGTTTGTGTTGGGCGATTCAACCACCAAAATTAATTAGGGACTAGGTGTAAGCCTAATTCCCTTTCAGCAGCGACGGCGCGGACAGAGGCGGCGTCGGCACGTACGGAGGCTTCCTCGGCTAGGGAGCAGGTGGCTTCCCAGGCCGAGGAGATGCAGCAGCGGCAGCTGGAGCTTGGCCAGGTCACTAGCGAGCGGGACCAACTCCGGGGCCAAGCTGCTGAGGCCGTGAGCCGGGTTGAGACCCTTGAGGGACAACTGGCTGAGGTCACGGAGCGGCTAGCCGAGGCGACTGCTCGGGCCGGGATCCCTTCGGAGGGCCTAGCCGTAGCCGTCGGGTCGGCCTGGTCCGCCCAAGCTATGGCTTCACAGCAACGCGCCCAGGCCAAAGGTATGTTTTGCCTGCTCTGTGATTTTGCTTTAGCTTAACTCTTCTCCTCGTGTCTGAATATTGTCTGGCTGTCTTCAGGGTTCGAGACGGCTCTTAACGAGTCCGTTAAGAACTGCAAGGCGCTTGCCCAGGCGGCCGAGCAGAAGGAGGCTGACCGCACGGCCATGTCCGAGGCCATTTCGGCCTTTTGCCGGACCTTTGGCCTCAACGACGTCCCCTCGGGTAGCTCCCCCTAGAGTTGCCTGCGGGCCTTGGGCGGCTACGTGCGCAGCAGACTCCGCGGGGCGCTGCATCACGGTGTTAGGCGGGCCTTCGCCGTCCTCACTTCCCACTACGACGTGGATTTGGAGCGGGTCAGCGAGGGCTACTGCTTACCCGATGAGGAGGAGGCCGCCTTGGCCGAGGCTCAAAGGCTTAATGCGGTTGCCGAGGGTCCAGGCGTGGCGCTGGCCTCCTTTTTCGAGGTGGAGATCCTTCCGCCCGTGTCACCGTCCGAGGCCAGGCCACATTCTGCCACTCCTGTCGGTGAGGCTGCTTCGTCTGCCGCAGGTGGAAACAACGCCGAGGGTGCTGCTCCTTCCCCTGTCGACGCCTGAGCCTGTGTAGAATGGTTATTTTAAGTATGTGTATGTTTTCTGTGGCTGCTGAGGCCTGAACATTTGGATGTTTGAGTTTAAAGCTGTGTTGCTCTTGAGTCGTGTGTTCCTTGCGTTTCTTTCCTCTCGTTTTGAGCATTAGGACTTGTTCGGTAGCAGAATCACTTATCCGAGCGCGAGTTACCTTTCGCGGAAGGTGATGGGTGAGGTATCCGTATCCCGGAGGCGTAGGAGTCCCTTGGCTCGGTCGGCCTTGCCGTTCAAGGTCTCTCTCGTTCGTTTTTAGGATTCCATTATCGATATAGTCGAAAGGCACGAAAGTCATTCTGGTAGAAAACTTTTTCGAGGAAAATTTTGACGCAAAGGGGGTTCCCCTCTTCTAGCCCCCGAGGGAGGGTCGGTTTTTGCCGAGGCAAGGCCGATCCTCCCTTGACAGTTAGACTTTTATTTATACATGTAAAAGGGACCGAGATACATGAACGACTTGAAACATTTAAGGGTGAAAGCGACGTAGCTGTTCGATGTTCCAAGCGTTGCTGTAGACCTCGCCTTTATCGTTGGCCAGCTTGTATGTCCCGGGCTTCAATGCTTTGGCGAAGATGAACAGCCCTTCCCAAGGAGGAGTAAGCTTGTGGCGCCCTCGGGTGTCTTGTCGTAGCCGAAGCACCAAGTCTCCGACTTGGAAGCCTCGGGGCCGAATCCTTCGGGCATGGTAGCGTCGCAGAGACTGCTGATACCGCGCAGAGTGCAGTAAGGCTACGTCCCGAGCCTCTTCCAGCTGTTCCAATGAATCCTCTCGGCTGGTTTGGTTGTTTTGGTTGTCGTATGCCTTTGCCCTCGGGGAACTGTATTCTAAGTCTGTGGGTAGGATGGCCTCGGCCCCATAGACCAGGAAAAACGGCGAGAAACCCGTGGCTCGGCTCGGTGTTGTCCTTAGACTCCAAACCACCGAGGATAGTCTTTTATCCACCGCTTGACAAACTTGTTGAGGTCGTTGTAGATCCTTGGTTTTAGTCCCTGCAAAATCATGCCATTGACGCGCTCCACCTGTCCATTTGTCATCGGATGAGCTACGACGGCCCAGTCCACACGAATGTGGTCTTCGCAGAAGTCTAGGAACTTTTTCCCAGTGAATTGTGTGCCGTTGTCGGTGATGATAGAGTTTGGGATCCTGAAGCGGTGAATGATATTTGTAAAGAACGCCACCGCCTGCTTGGACCTGATGCTGTTTAAGGGTCAGACTTCGATCCACTTGGAGAATTTGTCGATGGCGACCAGCAGGTGCGTGAAGCCCCCGGGTGCCTTCTGCAAGGGACCGACGAGGTCCAGACCCCACACAGCAAACGACCAAGTGATAGGTATTGTCTGTAGAGCCTGAGCAGGAAGGTGTGTCCGTCTCGCGTAGTATTGACACCCTCGGCAGGAGCGTATAATCCTAGTGGCGTCGGCCACCACGGTCGGCCAGTAGAAGCTTTGTCGTAAAGCGTTTCCCACGAGGGCCCGAGGTGTTGCATGGTGACCGCAAGCCCCTGAGTGTATTTCACGTAACAGCTCTTGTCCTTGGGTGATGGATGTCGGAGCTCGGAACCGGGCCGGGAACGGTGCTCGTCGTATGGCTCGGCTGAAGACCCACGGGCCTGGTGGTTCAGGTGAGGGGCTCTGATCCTCCCCACTGTCGTAGCGTCCTCCGCGTCTGGGGTGGTAGCCTCGACGCACCCTTTCCTCGAGGCGGGCTCGACGGTCGCGGCGGTGTTGCTCGTTGCCGAGGCGGTCTAGGACCATAGAGGTCCCGTCTCCTGTGTGCTCGGTATGGACCGAGGCTTCTCGCACGTGTCGGGAGGGCTCGGCGTGATGCTCCAAGGGGCATCCCTGCCTTCGGGAGGCAGAGCTCTCGGCTCGTTGGGCTGCGGCGTTTTTCAGGAGGCCCTTGAGTTCGCCCTGGACACGTCGCCCCTCGGTGGTGGATGGCTCCGGTATTGTTCGGAGTAATATCGCCGTTGTAGCTAGGTTCTGGCTGGCCCCATTGAAGGTCGGGGGCAGCCCTGCCCTAGCGTCGTCAATAATACGGCGCTGGACGTCCCGGGCTCGATGACGCGCTCCTCCGGCGATTGCTCGCCCTGCCCACTCTTGCTCGAGGTTTTGTCGGAGCTGCATAAGTCGCCCCATTTTTTCGTCGAGCTTGGCCTGCATCTCGCGGAGTTTCTCAAGCTACGTGCCTTGACCCCCCGCAGGGGTCTGGGCCTCAGCTAGCTCCCGCGGGATCTCGACGCGAGACGCAGGTGCAGGGGCTTCGTTGTTTCTTGGCATGCCGAGGTGGTTGTCTCCGTCATGATCCTCCTGGTCGACGTGGAAGCACTCGCGAGTTGGGTCGTAACCCTCGTCATCAAGGTTGTGGCCATCGTCAGAGTCGCCGGAGAGGCAGTGGTCACATGCGGACATGAAGTCTCGCATGGCTCCGGGGTCATGGAGTTCGGAGAAATCCCAACTAAAGTTGGGGTCTTCCTCTTCCTCGGGACCCGCGGGTTCGGAGATAGAGGCGACCGTCAGTCGGTCCCAAGTTGACCACATGTGGTACCCCGGGAGGTCAGGATATGTCCTTGCGGAAGCGTACGCCGAAGAGGGGTCGCCTGGCGGATCGAAGCTGAATCTAAAAGGAACAGGATGAAAAACCGATGGTACCTCCTGGTTGGTGGGCGGTGGTGAAGTTGTGGTGGAGACAAAATGTGTCGCTATCTCAGGCGCGAGACTAATGCCCGACAAGTCCCTCGCAAGGGTGCTGGCGTCATCAGTCCGCCTAGGGTTGGCACGTTGTTGGGAAGCGACACCCGTCGTTGTCCCAGGTGCGAGGATAACGCCCGACATGTCCCCCGCAGGGGTGCCGGTGCTGTCAACTCGCTCTGGTCCGACAGCCGATGAGGCGTTGTCTCTTGCCTGGCCATGGTTGCCCCGTCTCCGTCTCCTTCGGCGAGGAGGGTGGCGGGGTTGACCCGAGTGTCCCTCTTCTGCCCCGGGGAGAGGTCGTCGTCGGGTTCACCTACGCCGGGCGAGCCGACGACCGTCGTTGCTGTCGTGCTGCGGGGGGGAGTATCATGTCGTAGCTGTCGTCGGGGGGACATGAACTCGAGACTCCCAAAGCGGAGCACCGTCCCGGGCTGAAGAGGCTGCTGAAGATTGTTCATCTGGAACTTAACGAGAAAGTATTGTCAACACGCAGTGAGCCCCTACCTGGCGCGCCAACTGTCGGTGTTTTGGACCCGGGGGACCCTCAACCGACTAGTAAATCTTATGTTGCGTGTCCCTGCCCGGATGGATTGATGCAAGATGAAACATAAGAGGGAAAATGAGGCTTATATTATCTTGCACCGGGGTGCTTGTAGTAGGGGTTACAAGCTTCGCGAGAGAGGGAACGGATCCTAGGTCTCTTGAGAGGTCTAGTGTTTGTGGAGAGGAGGTTGATGTCGAGTGAGCCGTCTGAGTCAGCCTTCAAAGCATGCCGTGGGAAGGCTCTAGGCATCTCCTTTTATAGATACAAGGAGGTGACCCAACTGTACATATGGGGGTGTAGCTATGTGCTAACGTGGCCGGCGGAGAAGTGCTTGAGCCCTGTAGAAGCGTAGCTGGCGGTGCGGCCCCAGGTCCTGCTGACATTTCTTTGCCTTCGTAGAGATCTGAGGACAGTCGACGTCATGGGCGCATGCCGGGAATCATCATTATCTGCTACTGGAGTAATTTGATGTGACACTAGTCTGGTTCCTTCGTAGCCTGAGGTGGCTAGCTAGGGGAAGGATAGTGTTGTATTCCCGGTTCGCGTAGTCGGTCCGAGGCCGTCTCGGGCGAGGCGGTGATTTCTCCCGAAGCCGAGGCCTAGGTCGGGCGAGGCGAAGACTTCCTCCCGAGGCCAAGGCTGAGGCTGAGGCCGAGGCCTAGGTCGGGCGAGGCGAAGAACTCCTCCCGAGGCCGAGGCTGAGGCCTGGGTCGGGCGTGGTGATGATTCCTCCCGAGGCCGAGGCTGGGGCCGAGGCCTGGGTCGGGCGAGGCAGAACTCTTTGTTGCGCCCGAGGCTGAACTCGGGAGAGTCAGCAACTTACTGTTGTTAGTCTTACCCCGGTGGTTGGCACAGTGGTCGGAACGGGATGAATAGTGTTGTTATCCTGTCAGAACGATCAGTAAAAGGTGAAGTGACTGCGGTCATTTCGACCTTGCCAACTGAGGCGCGTGTGTCAGGATAAGGTGTCAGGTGATCCCCGCATTAAATGCGCACGTGATACGGTCGGTGGCAAGGCGGTTTGGCCGAGGCCGCTATACGACAAAGTTTACCCGAGCTTCGCCTCGGGCGAGCCGAGGGCACCTCCATCGCCCGAGGGGACCCTCGGGCGAGCCGTGAATCTGTACAGGACTACTGTTCTTGCCCGAGGTTGGGTTCGGGTGAGACGGGACCGCGTCCCTCGGTAGACAAGGCCTTAACTCTGAACCGTGCTTTCCAGTCTTTTTAAAGATGTTCTCCAGCCATGTTTAGGAGTACTGGGGGTACCCCTAATTATGGTACCCGACAAGAGTATAAAAATATTCTCGTATATCCGTCATAGATTTTCTGCTGTAACTTCGATAGACGTTTTGACAAATTTATAGACCTCAAACGCAAACACTCACAACACAAAAGTTGTAGGTCTTTGTTTACTATTTCTTTTTAGATATATGGATCGCCTACTTTAGATAAAGGAAGTGGAAGATATGAACCCCGAAATACGCATTGAAATACAGACTGGTCCAAAATTTAAGGATCACAAACAAATTTACTTTCAAAATAGATAACTATTTGATAATGACGTTTTCTAGAAAACTCGTAAATAAAAAAGTTGTAGATAATTTTTTAAGCTTTCCATAAAGTACAAGAACACTAAATTTGGTCTACTTTGGCAAGACAGAGCTGTGTTGACAACGTTGGTAGTAGCCGAGATATATAATTGCAGACTCTAGTGTTTTGGGAACGATCAACACATGAGGACTTCCTAGATATCTTTTAAGTTCATCTAGAGCTTCCTGAGCTTCATCAGTCTAGATAAATTAATTTTGTTTATTTAGATGCTTGAAAAGGTGAGCCCTAGACGTCGAGCCGAGATATGAATCTACTCAATGACGCCATGCAACCGGTTAGCCTCTAGATATCCAAGAGATAACTCGGCGGAACATGGTTGTTGCGAGGACATCCGGGGAGTTCAGATCTAGGTTCTCCATGTACGCCCTTCTATGCTATGGTTGTTGCGAGGATATCTCGACCTCCTCGTTAATAGTAGCAGCGACTCAAGCTTGGAAATGGGGAAATATGAGGAAGAACCCCCTTGAGAAAAAAATTGTGGTAGCCACCATGTTGACTATCCATGGTGGATCCGGTGAGAAGCAAGAGGGCTCAAAGGCGAGACGAGGGAGGAGTGTGGGTGGTGGAGCTACCGTAGGGAACAACAATGTCGACAATGACCAATGGGTGGCAAAGACGACAAGGGTAGGGCACAGGGGTAAGACAAGAAAAATGATAGGGATGGAATGGGGTTGAATAGAGCAAGGGTATACATTAGAAATGATAAATTTAGTTAGTTTTAGCTCCTAATTGAGAGCTAAAGGGGTTAAACTACTTGCTCTTCCTGTTTGGAACTTTAGCTCCTAAAGTGATTGCTTAGCTCATGGTATTCAAACAGACCCTAAAAGCGCAACGGGCAGCACCAACCAGAACTATGGCCAATAGAGCAAGAGTCAGGAGAGCAGCGTGAGCGGGAGAAACATGAAAAAGGATAATTTGGTCTTTATGGACAACATTAATGACATTAGTCACTACTTTAGTCACTTCCAAACAGTGGTGACTAAAGTCTAGTGAAAGGGAAATGTGCCCTTGGGCAATTTCTATTATGTTTTGGTGATTAAGTGCCCAACACATTTAAATAAGTTCTTATGTGCTAAATAAAGAGAGAAGTGCAAATAAAATAGAAGGTATGTTTCTAGACTTAGTACATAGTTTTTAAGTACTAATATGTTTTATCTAAGTGCTAGAAACAGTGAGAAGAAAAGAAGAAAAGAATTACAAATGACTTGGCTTGGTGCAGCCAAAGTCCAGCTCGGTCTGGCACAACGGACTGTCCGGTGGTGCACCGGACAATGTCCGGTGCGCCAGGTTGGCTTCCGGCGAACAGTCCACTCTCGGGAAAAATCGGCGGCGTACGGCTATAATTCACCGGACTGTCCGGTGGTGCACCCGACTGTCCAGTGAGCCAACGGTCGCTAGCGCAACGGTCGGCCGCGCAATCCGCGAGCGACGCGTGGCCCGCGCCAACGGTCGGCAGGGGCACCGGACTGTCCGGTGTGCACCGGACAGTGTCTGATGCGCCAACTGCCACGAATCTGCAATGGTCGTCTGCGCCAGAATAGGAAGGAGATTGGCACCGGACCGTCTACAATGACTGTCCGGTGCGCCACCCGACAGAAGGCAAGGGTTACCTTCCTTGTTGGCCTCCAACGGCTCCTAGCTGCCTTGGGGCTATAAAAGAGACCCCTAGGCGCATGGCGGAGCTACCCAAGCTCACAAGAAACATTCTAAGACTTCTAGACTCCAACTTCACGCATTTGATTCTTTGAGATAGTGACTTGAGCTCCATTTGAGTTGTGAACTCTGTGGGTTGTGTTTTGAGCTCAAGTTGTGACTTGTGTGCGTGATTGTGCTGTGATTTGAGTCTTGTGTGTGTTGCTCTCCCCTCCCTTACTTCTGTGCTTATTTTGTGATCATCATTGTAAGGGTGAGAGGCTCCAAGTTGTGGAGATTCCTCACAAACGGGAGAAAGACTAAGAAAGGAAAAACTGTGGTATTCAAGTTGATCATCGAATCACTTGAAAGGGGTTGAGTGCAACCCTCGTCCATTGGGACGCCACAACGTGAAAGTAGGCAAGTGTTACTTGGTCGAACCACGGGATAAAAATCACGTGTCTCTTGTGTGCTTTCTCTTTGATTGTTTGTGTTCACAAGAGCTCGTTTCAAGCTACTTAGTCGTTCTAACTTTAATAACTAAGTTTTGTGGCTATTAGTGTTGAATTTTACAGGATCACATATTCACCCCCCCTCTAGGTGCTCTCAATTGGTATCAGAGTCGTTCTCTTCATCTAAGGGACTAATCACCCGAAGAGATGGATCCTAAGGGAAAGGGGATCGTGGTCAACGACAAGGAGAAGGAGTCCCTCTTCAACGAGCCAAGGGACAACAAGCCCACTGACTCAGGATTGAGTCACAAGAAGAGGGACGGAAAGAAGAAGAGGCGGATCAAGAAGATCATTTACTACGACAGCGACGCCTCCTCTTCTTCACCAAGAGACGACCATGACGACGACTCGTCTAAAAAGAAACCGGTTAATCAAAACTATTCATTTGATTATTCTCGTATTCCGTTCAATTCCAATGCTCGTTTGCTTTCAATTCCTCTTGGTAAACCTCCACACTTTGATGGAGAAGATTACTCTTTTTGGAGTCACAAAATGCGTAGTCACTTATTTTCTCTCCATCCTAGTATTTGGGAGATAGTTGAAAATGGAATGCATTTCGACAGTACGGATAACCCTGTGTTTATTAATGAGCAAATTCATAAGAATACACAAGCTACCACTGTTTTGCTAGCATCTTTGTACAGGGATGAATACAACAAGGTGAGCGGCTTGGACAACGCCAAGCAAATTTGGGATACCCTCAAGATATCACACGAGGGAAACGACGCCACCATGATCACCAAGATGGAGTTGGTGGAAGGCGATCTGGGAAGGTTCGCGATGATCAGGGGAGAGGAGCCAACACAAACATACAACGGGCTCAAGACCCTGGTCAACAAAATTAGAAGCTATGGAAGCACAAGATGGACGAACCACGACGTCGTTCGACTAATGCTAAGGTCATTTACGGTAATTGACCTCCATCTTGTCAACCTTATTCGTGAGAATCCCAGGTACACCAAGATGACACCCGAGGAGATTCTTGGGAAGTTTGTGAGCGGGCGCATGATGGTGAAAGAGGCTCGATATGTGGACGATGCTCTAAACGGTCCACTACCCGTCCACGAGCCTCAAACCATTGCCCTCAAAGCAACCAGTAACAGGGAGACGCTACCAAGCAAGGTGGCACAAGTGGAGGCCGCGGGCCTCAACGAAGATGAGATGGCGCTTATCATCAAGCGCTTCAAGACCGCATTCAAAGGACGCAAGGAGTACCCCAACAAGAACAAAGCAAGGGGAAAGCGCTCCTGCTTCAAATGCGGTAAGACTGGTCATTTCATAGCACAATGCCCCGATAATGATGATGACCAGGAACAAGAAAAGCATGGGAAGAGGGAGAAGAAGAAGGTCTACAAGAAGGCGAAGGGCGAGGCGCACCTTGGTAAAGAATGGGATTCAGACTGCTGTTCATCCGACTCCGGTGATGAAGGACTGGCAGCCTCGGTCTTCAACAAGTCTTCGCTCTTCCCCAACGAACGCCACACCTGCCTCATGGCTAAGGAAAAGAAGGTGAGTGTTCGAGATTCCCCTAAGTACTCTACTTCTAGTGATGAGGATTCCTCCTGAAAGTGCATTCATCCCTTTTGTGAGTTTTGGTGATTTGGATGACAACACATTTAAAAGACTAACAAGTTTGCTAAGTGTTGATGAGGAAATTCAGTATGATGAAAATACTTAAATAGTGTATAATGACAGTGAACAAAGGTTCAACACAAGGTTAAATAACCAGTGAGACAATGCAAATGGATTTAATATGATCTCTATATTGGTTTGAATATATGGACAAGACCTGAGAAATCACTACATACATATGATCAGAATAGAGGATGAAGTGATTAAGAGGATTGGTCAAGCCAAAGTGAATAAGATATGAGGAATCGTGAATTGGCTTGACCATATTACTATCAGTCCATATATGCTTCTATGAGAATCAAACTAGAGCTTGATTGATCTTAACTATTATATCTAGAAGACATTCAAGCAAGGTTCACAATATTGAAGAAATGATTCTCTCAATGGATGCTCAAAATGATGTGACTCAAGAATGGCTTGATAGGGTGAAGATAGCAAGGAAAGGGCTTCGAGGAACTAAGCGAAGGTGAAGGCCAAGCGACGGCTTGTAGACCGAGGTACCATGGCTAAGGTGAAGAAGAGAGTACTTGCACTAAGTCGATGAACTAATCAGCTATGAAGAGTTACAACATGTTGATGCATCAGTAAGGTGACTTGAAGCCATGATTTGAACTCATATATGGTGAAATGGCACAAGTCACAGGCTCGATTTGTGTTTGCTTCAAAAGGTGAGACAAAGATGTTTGTGATCCTTATGAAGCAACGCCATGGAGAAATCACACATGAGACACCAATGACTCAAGGAGTTTTCTTCATTAATTTTATTTAACTTGAGTATAGGAATCGTCGTACTATAAAGGGGGATCCAAAAAGAAGGTTGGTGTTTGCCAAAGCTCAAGCCTCTATATTCAAAAGCTATTTTTGAAAAACAAAAATCTCTTTAACATTCTATGGTAGACCTTGGTTAGGTTTGAGAAACCTAGAGTGTTCTTGTTGAAAAGCAGTTGAACTTCTTCAACTGCAGCTGAGCTTTTCAGCTGAGCTGAACTTCAGCTGAGTTGAGCTTCTTCAGCTGCAGCTGAGCTGAACTTCAGCTGAGTTGAGCTTCTTCAGCGGCAGCTGAGCTTTTCAGCTGAGCTGAACTTCAGCTGAGTTGAGCTTCTTCAGCTGCAGCTGAGCTGAACTTCAGCTGTGTTGAACTTTCTCAACTCCAGCTGAACTTCAACTTCAACTGGGGTCCAGGCAGGTTCAACCGGGGTCCAGGGCAAGTTCAACCGGGGTCCAGAGAGGTTCAACCGGGGTCCAAGAAAAGTTCAGCCGGGGTTTTTTCCCGGACCTCACTAGTCAATACCGGTTGAACCGGCCCTAGGGGCGGTTCAACCGGTGTCAGGACCTGTTTTTGCAGTCTGACTTGCAGTCTGCCAGTCTGACTGGCAGACTGACTGTCAGCCTGCCCCAGGCGGTTGAACCGGTCTTAGGGGCGGTTCAACCGGTCTTGGTCAACTTGACCAGTCTGCAGGTCAGTCTGCCAGTCAGTCTGATAGTCAGACTGGCAGACAGTCTGCCTGACCTGCCAGGGGCGGTTCAACCGCCCTGGGGGGCGGTTCAACCGGTCTCAGACAGAAAAATCTGCCCAACGGCTAGTTTTGAGCTCCACCTATATATACACTCTCCTACCTCTCTCCCCAGACACAAGAGCACGACCCAAACTCCATTTCTAACTTGAAGAACACCTCCCACTCTCTCTCACACATCCCTTGCCTCTCCCATTTCAAATCTTTGGAGAGAAATCTTTAAGTGAGTTTGAGAGCTACGGTTTTTGTGCTTCATCTCCAAATCTCTCTTGCTCTTCTTCATTCGAGCGTTGGTACTACATCGAGTTCTTTGTGGATTCATTACTCTTGGAGCTTCTAGCTCCTAGACGACTAGGTGTCTCTTGTGAGTCTCCAAATCTTGTGGAAGACCACAAGAAAGTTTGTATTACCCGCTCATTTGAGCAAAGATTAGTGTGTGAGCTTGACCTTTGTGGTCGGCAAAGGGAGGATTAGGGTTGAAAGAGACCCGGCTCTTTGTGGGCGCCTCAACGAGGAAGTAGGGCACCTTGGTGGTGTGACCGAACCTCGGGATAAATCTTGTGTCTCTTGTGTTCTTGTTTATTGTGCTTGTTTGTGTTCTTCGTTCTCTCACCATTTCGTGAAAGATTTGTTTATATCCTTTTAGTGTGTGGATTTTGGGAAGTGCCCTTCTCAGATCTACTACTTTGAACCCTGTGGATCATTTAGAACATCTCATTTCCAAAGTTAACTGGGTGAACTTCAAGATCAATTCAGTTTTACCCAGTTTGCTTCTAGTTTTTGTTGAAAAAGTTTTAACTTTCCTATTCACCCCCCCTCTAGGCAACTTTCAATTGGTACCAGAGCCTAATCCTCGTTCTAACGCTTAACCGCGTGAGGAAAGATCATGTCGGGGGGACTAAGAAACGAAAGTGCTTCTAAGCTTGAAAAAGTTGAGGTTGCCTCGACTTCATCTTTTGTTGCAGATGTTGATCCTAGGGCAATAGATCTTGCCATGAGAATTGCCGAAAGGATGTTCCTCAAAATGAAGGAAGATGAGGCGAAGAACAATATTGAAGAAGAAAATGATCGATGGAGACCAAACTATGAATCCACCTCTTCACAAGGTTCGTCTTTCAAATCCACTTCTCATATGTGCTTTATTGCTAATGGGAGTGACAGTGAAAGCGAAAGTGAGGATGAGGAGGAGCAAGAAAGTGATAATGAAGATGAGGATGATCTTCAACAATTCTTTGCTCAGCTAAGCAAGAAACATCGGATGAGCTTGCTCAAACTCATGAAAAGAGTGGAAGAACAAAAAGAAATGCTTCATAAGCAAGAAGACTTCCTCATCAGAAAAATCGAAGACTTAGAGAAGTTGACCAAAGAGCATGAGAAGCTAAAGTGCTCTCATGATGATTTGGTCCAAAGGTATGAAGACATTTCAATTGAGCAAATTAAAGATGTTAATCATTCATCATATATTGCTCAATTAGAAAATAAAAATGCTAAGTTCAAGAACACGATAGAAAGGCTAAATATTGAAAATCTAGCTTTGCAAGAAAAACATGATATGCTTGTGTGCTCTCATAATAAATTTATGGATTCACATATCATGTTAGAAATGGCTCATGAGGTTGTGTTAACTAATTTTAAATCATACCAACCTCACATATGCACATGTACTCAAGTAGAAACTATATTATCATGTGCTAACAAATGTTGCTCTCAAGAAAGCCAATCTTCCATTGAGCTAGAAATTTCAGGAATTAGTGATATTTCTATCACACAAGAAAATAAAGAGCTCAAGGAAGAAGTTGGAAGGCTAAGAAGGAGCTTAACTATTTTAAAGGGAAAGTGTCATGCTCAACCTTCTCAAGATAACCGTGATAATATGGTGAAAAAGCTTGAGAAGGGGACAACCGTAGCATGCACAAAACCCCTTCAAAAGAATACCAAGCTTTCCAAGAAAGTCATGAGCAAACATCAAGATAAGAAATCCAAAGCTCATGACAAGTGCCTCAACCACGTCTCCACATGCTCCACACAAGGTAACAAACAAGCCACTCTTCCAAATAAGAGAAGATGCACTAGAAAGTGTTATCAATGTCATGAGAAGGGACATGAGATTAAGTCATGTCCCTACATAAAAGATAGTGGCTTAACTTTAGAAAGAAAGAGGCTCACTAACCATGTAGCAAACAAGAAGCAAGGCAAGAAGGAGTCTTGCAAAATTAAAAATCAGATTTGCTACACTTGCCGAAGAAAGGGACACCTATGCAAGGATTGTCCCATGAGTAAGTATCCTAAGCCTACCATGTCAATTCATTCAAATATGCTTAGGATACCCAAATTTGACTCTTGTGCTAGAAAGGTGATGAGTTCACCACATTCTAGGACCAAGGCTATTTGGGTGCCTAAGTCCTTATTGGCTAACCTTGATGGACCTATCATGAGATGGGTACCAAAATGTACTTAATAAGTTTTGCAGGTACCCAGAGATGATATGAAGCGTTGGGGTGCTTGAGCAGTTTAACTCAATTCTTATCTCAAGCTATCAATCTTACATTGTCTATCCTTTAAGATTGACCCAAAGATGAATTGAGTTGTTATATCACTAACTTCATATTCATCTCTAGCAAGAACTTGTGTTGTAGGGAATAAGGATTAACCCTTGTGGGAATCAAGCAAAAGGCCTACAACCAAGTGATATCCAAAGGATGGTAACAATTTTCTTAAGTGCGCATTGCTTTTAATTGGTATATTCCTTTGTGTCTTTTGTAGCCACATAGGAAAAATGAAGCACTTGAGAATGAACTTAAAAGATTTTACCTTGCTTTGGAAAGGATCTAATTATATGGTAGATTGCAGGTTCATATTTTTATATTGTGACAATCTACATGCTTTAAATTGATTGTATGTATCTTGTAGCATATTTCAAGTTAATCATCATATTATTGCCATGACCTAGACATAAAGAGTATTATCTCATGTTCTTAAATGAATAGAGTGCTAAGTAAGAAATTCAAATTCTTAAAGCACTTACCAAAAGGGAATTCTCTATATGACTAGAGTTGTGAGACTAATGTTTCTATCCAAGTGTTTATGTAGTCTCACAACATGATAATGTGTTTCCCAAATGGAGTGTGCCATTCAAAATTTAAAGAAGATCGAACCAATACTACGTGATGTATTCATTCTTGTTTAAATTGGTTTTGAGTCTTCTATATTAATCACTCACCATGCTATGAATTAAACTTGCCATGTAAACTTAATTAAATAATCATGCTACTTTCATCTTTTTTTCAATTGATGTTATGCATGATGCTTGTAAGGGTAATTTAGTTCATATCATGAGGTTTCCTTGTTTTAGTAACCTTCTTGTCATTCATATACTAGAGGTTGCTAAATAGGAAACTATTGCTTGTGTTACTAATACAATCTCTTTTAAGATATTTCATGGAAATTCATAAGTAGAGATTGTGCTCTTTCAATTGGTAAAATCACAAGCTTTAAAGGTTAATCTTCACCTAAAAGAAAGATTAGGAATGCTCAAGGCAAAGGTATGAAACAAATTGCTTCAATTGGTAGTTGATCAATAGTAGTTCCTTCCAAGTGGCATTCTTTCAATTGGTAATAATATATTCTATGGAAAGGAATGTCAATATGAAGGTTAAATTCCTTTTGGCTTAAATTTGTAAATTAGTGCATATTGTGAATTCACTGCTCCATGTGCATTAACTTAAAAGGAATTTAATTTATGCCTTTACGCCTCATAAATGATGATTTGTTTGCCATTCATATATAGATATCATATTCATTAAATACTTCCTTGTACTACTAATACCTCTTTTCAAAGTGTTTTATCGACTAGTTTTAAAAGAAAAGAGATAACAAAGAAGGGAGTCTCCACAAATGATGAAAAGAAGAATACTAATGTGACACCACCACTGATAGTAAGATCTTTCAAATTGGTACAACAAATGGTACGCTCTACTTGGTGGTAAGTATTCTTAAGGATAAGTCAATTCATTGCAAATTTTTCATGCCTTGACCATGATATGTAATGTACTCCTTATGAGACTCTTAACTGAATTGAAAGTGCATGTGGCAAGTCATTCAAATACTTGATGCACATATCTAGCGGGAGAACATTATATATCTTGTGTTGTAGAGAATAAGTTTCCCTTTAGTAAGCTAAACTAAGACAATCCAAAATGGTAAATTTGTATCTCATTCATATGGATTGTAACCTTTGTTTTCTAAATAGCTACTCTTGATGCAGTTTAAAATTCCCTTATCGTTAAATCTAAAAGTGCATAATAATCCTTTTTTGTTGATATTTATCACATACATATGCACTAACATGGATATGATTTTAAACTGTAAAAGGTACAATTAGTGATCCATACTCTCTAAATTTTGGAAACCCATATTTTGATATCTTAGAAATCTACTTGAATCAGTATCCATATGCTTCATATTGAATTGGATCACTAAGTTGTAAATTCCATGCATAACTTGTCTTTATGATATGAATGATTGTGCGACTAACCTTGATAAGCTAGGTGCACCCAAGGTCAAGCTAGGTTCATCATCAAGAAGGCAACACAATGATGTATCAAGAAAAGGAGAAAAGGCTCCTATTCTTAACTCTAGCTTTTATCTGTGTGATTAAATATTGACTTGAAACCATGTAAGATGGTTGTCAAGTATATTTGGGTGCCTACACAAAGAGAAAGGTCACAATAAGGATTGTGTGGGTACTCAGGCTCTTCCTACTAATCTCAAAGGACCCAATTCAAATTGGGTACCAAGATATGAAGCTTAAACTTGTTTTGCAGGATCACACCTTCAATGGATTAAGTTGGGTGCTCGATAATGAATGTATAAATCATATTTGGAGATAGTAGCAAGGGTGATAACAACTGAATCTCAAATGCATATTATTTTCAAATCTTATCTTTTTGTGACTTGTGTAGCCACTAAGGAAAAAGAAGCATTTGAGGATATACATCAGTTGTTGATTATAAAATAAAGGTCTAATTGGAAGTTGAATGAATATTATCATATGGTGAACAATCCAAAATTATGTGACGTATTCTCTATCTAGTTAATTTGGATTTGATTCTTCTTTATTAGACACTCACCATAATATGGATTAAGTCAGCCCTTTAGACTTCATTGAACAACCATGCATATTATCCATGTCATTTAAAATATATTGTGCATAAGGGCTCAAGGGAAATTTAGTCCATATTATGAGGTTTGTCTATTTTAGCAACTCGCTTGCCTTCCACATATAAAGGGTTGCTAAATAAGAAACTAGTGCTTGTGCTACTAATGTCATCTCTTGTGTTAAGTTTATCCATAGAAAATCTATGTTAAGAGATGGTGCTTGTTTTAAATTGGATAAATCACAAGCTTAAAGGATACTATTCAACTAAAGTAAGAAGAAGTTGATCAGAGGCCAAGGTATGAAAACTTCCTCTCCTTCAGTTGTTTTAGTATTCTATCCTTAGTGGGATGTACCATAGTATAGGTTAAATTTCCTTGCAATATAAAATGTTCAATAGTGCATATAACTTTGACATCAACTATATGTGTGCACTAATTTAAAGGAATTTAATCTATCCTTTTGGGTTTCAAGAATGATTATTCATTTTCCATCCACATATAAGGATTATCATTTGTGAAACCCTCCCTTGTGTTTCTAATGCTCTCTTTTCTAAGTGTTTCAATAAGGTCTTTCCAAGTGCTTTCAAGATGGATTCAAAATCTACGGATATAAGAGTCTTGGTTCTTTCAATCATTGAGTTCCAATGGGTCTCATATCAAGTATGATCGAACCAAGCAAGGATGAATAAAGTTCAAGATCACTTGGTTGGATGAAATCATAAAAGAAAAGAAAGCACAGTCATTCAAGAAGGGAGTTACACTTTTTGTCAACCAAATAATGAAGATGTAGTGACATATTTATATGATATTCTTCATTATGAGGTTTGAGGTTCATCTTAGCATGCTTTACCCTTTAGGATTTCAATTGATATACTTTTAGTTCTTAAACTTTCAATTGGTTTGATTTTAATCATCTATGTAAAGCATGTTATGTTAAGCCAAGATATAGTACAAACATCTCCTTTAACCTCACATTGTTAATGTGCATAAGTGTACTTTGTGTACTCTTGCATGCACAAATTGAGGGAGAGTTTAGCCTATATCTTGTGAGACTAATGATTTCTTTCAAGTTCATGTTATGTAGTCGCACGCCTTGGAGAACATCAAATGAGGATGAATGGTTCCATAGAAATGAAAATGAGCTTCTCTTGAACCTATCAAGAAAATGAGTTTCTCTTGATCGTTTGAAGAGGATGAGTTTCTCTTTGAAATGTCAAGCCTATCAAAAACTAAGATGGAAATTCATGATTATAATGGAAACCATGTGACGTAGAACAAAGGTGTGTCACTCCATGAACTATTGTATTACATTTGTGTATCTAGGCTCTTACATGCTAGTGTGTGCATGTATATGCAATATCTTAAGTCACATCATAAGGTTGCACTTGAATCTTGGCTTAAAATATTGCATATCATGTCTATTAGTATACCTTTTGATTATGAGTAATTCCTTAAATTGGTGCATTTTCATATTTTCATACTTTATTTGTACCAAGGTTCAAATTATAGAACTTAATTCCCTGACCTCACGAGTCCAAGTGCATAAGCTAAACAAGTATTCATCACTTGTATGCACACATTTAGGGGGAGAATGGTCTATAATTTGAATCTTTGAGACTAACTTCATTTCCAAGTCTATTATATGTGTAGTCTCAAATTAGAAAGGAATTTTCGGGCAAAGACAATCGCTTCCACTGCAAATTTGATGGGTATCAAAGATTCTTTGCTCAAATAAATGTATCTTTTATACATTTCATAAGGGAATGAGTTTCTCTTTTATATGCTACTCCAACATCATCTAAAATTGGTAAACATGTATCACATCCTTTTGGATTGCAAATGTATAAAGTAGCATAGCTTATAAATTCTCCTGTCTAGAACTTAATTGAGTAAATAGTGCACATGTTTCTTATGTTGCATGATTATGTTCAATTGATACTCCTTTTATGCCAATGGTACTTTAAGTTGCAAATAAGTACTCTCAACAGATATCAATTGAATTCATATATGTGTGTGCACTAAAACTTGAGGAGAACTTAGTGTAATATGATATTAGTGATCTGCTTATCTATCAAATTGTATCAATTGGTATTTTTCAATTGATATTTTCAATACATGATCAAGTTGCATAATCCATACTTGTGCAATTTTCATGTTGCCTCTTGTTGTGATAAGAAAATACTAGGTGACGTCTAGACTCCAAGTATCAAGTTTCACCTTCGATTTAGTATGACAATCTTCATTTGATATCTTGGACTTATGTCACAACTATACCAACAAGAGCGTGCAAATGAATTCAAAATCCAACACAAGTTTGGAACACCCCCCCCTGAAAAGGTAAAACAAAGGTACATCGCTTCATGTCACTTCTACATTACCTTTTTTTGTCATCTAAGGATCCTTTTCATGATAGTGTGTTCACATCTTGCTTAAATCATAATTTCTACCCTTTATATTCTTTGTATCCTTTTTGGAGATTTATGACAAAGGGGGAGAAATTTTGGATTAAAGCTTATCTTTATTTTTGAAAAGGGGAGAAATAATTAACAAAAAGGGGAATCATAAGAAAACATAAGATGTAGAAAATTGATGAGTGCATACTATGTCATGAGCATCACGTTTATTTTATGACACACTGCATCTCATGAATAGTATGATATAAGTTGTCTCCATACTTTGACCCAAATATGTGCTTTTGGCATTTGAGTACAAAAGTGTTATTTTCTGAAAAGCACATATTTAGGGGGAGGAAAGTATATCATAGGATTCAAAATCTTATTTATCAAATCTTATGTAAGCTTTAAATGTGTTGTCATCAATCACCAAAAAGGGGGAGATTGAAAGTGCATTCATCCCTTTTGTGAGTTTTGGTGATTTGGATGACAACACATTTAAAAGACTAACAAGTTTGCTAAGTGTTGATCAGGAAATTCAGTATGATGAAAATACTTAAATAGTGTATAATGACAGTGAACAAAGGTTCAACACAAGGTTAAATAACCAGTGAGACAATGCAAATGGATTTAATATGATCTCTATATTGGTTTGAATATATGGACAAGACCTGAGAAATCACTACATACATATGATCAGAATAGAGGATGAAGTGATTAAGAGGATTGGTCAAGCCAAAGTGAATAAGATATGAGGAATCGTGAATTGGCTTGACCATATTACTATCAGTCCATATATGCTTCTATGAGAATCAAACTAGAGCTTGATTGATCTTAACTATTATATCTAGAAGACATTCAAGCAAGGTTCACAATATTGAAGAAATGATTCTCTCAATGGATGCTCAAAATGATGTGACTCAAGAATGGCTTGATAGGGTGAAGATAGCAAGGAAAGGGCTTCGAGGAACTAAGCGAAGGTGAAGGCCAAGCGACGGCTTGTAGACCGAGGTACCATGGCTAAGGTGAAGAAGAGAGTACTTGCACTAAGTCGATGAACTAATCAGCTATGAAGAGTTACAACATGTTGATGCATCAGTAAGGTGACTTGAAGCCATGATTTGAACTCATATATGGTGAAATGGCACAAGTCACAGGCTCGATTTGTGTTTGCTTCAAAAGGTGAGACAAAGATGTTTGTGATCCTTATGAAGCAACGCCATGGAGAAATCACACATGAGACACCAATGACTCAAGGAGTTTTCTTCATTAATTTTATTTAACTTGAGTATAGGAATCGTCGTACTATAAAGGGGGATCCAAAAAGAAGGTTGGTGTTTGCCAAAGCTCAAGCCTCTATATTCAAAAGCTATTTTTGAAAAACAAAAATCTCTTTAACATTCTATGGTAGACCTTGGTTAGGTTTGAGAAACCTAGAGTGTTCTTGTTGAAAAGCAGTTGAACTTCTTCAACTGCAGCTGAGCTTTTCAGCTGAGCTGAACTTCAGCTGAGTTGAGCTTCTTCAGCTGCAGCTGAGCTGAACTTCAGCTGAGTTGAGCTTCTTCAGCGGCAGCTGAGCTTTTCAGCTGAGCTGAACTTCAGCTGAGTTGAGCTTCTTCAGCTGCAGCTGAGCTGAACTTCAGCTGTGTTGAACTTTCTCAACTCCAGCTGAACTTCAACTTCAACTGGGGTCCAGGCAGGTTCAACCGGGGTCCAGGGCAAGTTCAACCGGGGTCCAGAGAGGTTCAACCGGGGTCCAAGAAAAGTTCAGCCGGGGTTTTTTTCCCGGACCTCACTAGTCAATACCGGTTGAACCGGCCCTAGGGGCGGTTCAACCGGTGTCAGGACCTGTTTTTGCAGTCTGACTTGCAGTCTGTCAGTCTGACTGGCAGACTGACTGTCAGCCTGCCCCAGGCGGTTGAACCGGTCTTAGGGGCGGTTCAACCGGTCTTGGTCAACTTGACCAGTCTGCAGGTCAGTCTGATAGTCAGACTGGCAGACAGTCTGCCTGACCTGCCAGGGGCGGTTCAACCGCCCTGGGGGGCGGTTCAACCGGTCTCAGACAGAAAAATCTGCCCAACGGCTAGTTTTGAGCTCCACCTATATATACACTCTCCTACCTCTCTCCCCAGACACAAGAGCACGACCCAAACTCCATTTCTAACTTGAAGAACACCTCCCACTCTCTCTCACACATCCCTTGCCTCTCCCATTTCAAATCTTTGGAGAGAAATCTTTAAGTGAGTTTGAGAGCTACGGTTTTTGTGCTTCATCTCCAAATCTCTCTTGCTCTTCTTCATTCGAGCTTTGGTACTACATCGAGTTCTTTGTGGATTCATTACTCTTGGAGCTTCTAGCTCCTAGACGACTAGGTGTCTCTTGTGAGTCTCCAAATCTTGTGGAAGACCACAAGAAAGTTTGTATTACCCGCTCATTTGAGCAAAGATTAGTGTGTGAGCTTGACCTTTGTGGTCGGCAAAGGGAGGATTAGGGTTGAAAGAGACCCGGCTCTTTGTGGGCGCCTCAACGAGGAAGTAGGGCACCTTGGTGGTGTGACCGAACCTCGGGATAAATCTTGTGTCTCTTGTGTTCTTGTTTATTGTGCTTGTTTGTGTTCTTCGTTCTCTCACCATTTCGTGAAAGATTTGTTTATATCCTTTTAGTGTGTGGATTTTGGGAAGTGCCCTTCTCAGATCTACTACTTTGAACCCTGTGGATCATTTAGAACATCTCATTTCCAAAGTTAACTGGGTGAACTTCAAGATCAATTCAGTTTTACCCAGTTTGCTTCTAGTTTTTGTTGAAAAAGTTTTAACTTTCCTATTCACCCCCCCCCCCTCTAGGCAACTTTCACCTCCGATGATGAAGTAGATTACTCTAGTCTATTTAAAGGATTAGATAGAGCTAAAGTAGAAAAGATTAATGAACTGATTGATGCTTTAAATGAAAAGGATAGACTTTTAGAAAAGCAAGAGGATATTTTGTATGAAGTGATAAGTTTATTAGTGTTCAAAAATCCCTTGCTCTAGAAATTAAAAGGAATGAAATGCTATCTTCTGAGTTATCTGCTTGCCATGAAACTGTGTCTAGTTTAAAGAGTGTAAATGATGATTTAAATGCTAATCTAGAGAAAGCAAATAAATCTAGTTCATGTGTAGAGCATGTTAGTATTTGTAATATATGTAAGGATTTTGATGTTGATGCTTGTGATGAACACCTTATGTCTATTACCAAATTAAATGATGAGGTGGCAAGTCTTAATGCTCAACTTAAGACTTGAAAAATTAATTTTGATCAATTAAAATTTGCTAGGGATGCCTACACCATTGGTAGACACCCCTCAATTAAGGATGGACTTGGTTTTCGAAAGGAAGCCAAGAACTTAACAAGCCAAAGAGCTCCCATTCTCAACAAGGAGAAAGGGAAGGCCCATATGGCTAGTAGTACTCAAAGGAATCATGCTTTCATTTATAATGATAGAAAATTTTCTAGGAATGCTCATTATAATAGGAGTTATGATCATGATGCCTTTAATTCACATGCTATGATTGCCTCTAGCTCTACTTTTGTGCATGGTAAGCTTAGGAGAAATCATGTTGTGCATCATGTGCCTAGGAGAGTATGTAGTGAACCTTCTACTATTTACCATGCTTGCAATACTTCTTTCGCAATTTTTTGTAAGAATGAAAAAGTAGTTGCTAGAAAGTTGGGATCCAAATGCAAGGGAGATAAGACTTGTATTTCGGTTCCAAAGGCTATTGTGACTAACCTTGTAGGACCCAACAAGAGTTGGGTACCTAAAACCCAAGTGTAAATTACCTTGCAGGTTTATGCATCCGGGGGCTCAAGCTGGATTATCGACAGCGGATGCACAAACCACATGACGAGGGAGAAGATGTTCACCTCCTACGTCAAGAACAAGGATTCCTAGGATTCGATCATCTTTGGAGATGGGAACCAAGGCAAGGACAAAGAATTGGGAAAGATAGCCATTACATCCGAGCATTCTATCTCCAATGTGTTCTTAGTTGAATCGCTCGGGTACAACTTATTGTCTGTAAGTCAATTATGTAACATGGGTTATAATTGTCTATTTACAAATATATATGTTTCTGTCTTTAGAAGGAGTGATGGTCATTAGCGTTTAAGGGTGTATTAGACGACAAACTCTACTTAGTTGATTTTTCGAAAGAGGAGGCCGATTTAGATGCATGCTTCATAGCTAAGACTAGCATGGGCTAGCTGTGGCATCGCCGTCTAGCACATGTTGGGATGAAGAACCTTCATAAACTTCTAAAGGGAGAACATGTGTTAGGACTAATCAATGTCTGCTTCGAGAAAGATAGACCTTGTGCAGCTTGTCAGGCAGGGAAACAGGTGGGAAGCACTCATCACAGCAAGAATGTGATGACAACATCAAGATCACTGGAGCTTTTTCACATGGACCTCTTTGGACCCGTCGCCTACCTTAGCATCGGGGGAAGTAAGTATGGTCTTGTAATTGTAGATGACTTTTCCCGCTTCACTTGGGTGTTCTTTTTGCAGGATAAATCAGAAACATAAGGGACCCTAAAGCGCTTTCTAAGGAGGGCTCAAAACGAATTTGAGCTCAAGGTGAAAAAGATAAGGAGCGATAATGGGTCCGAGTTCAAGAACTTACAAGTTGAGGAGTATCTTGAGGAGGAAGGTGTCAAGCATGAGTTCTCCGCTCCCTGCACACCACAGCAAAACGGTGTAGTAGAGAGTAAGAACAGGACGCTTATCGACATGGCGAGGACGATGCTTGGAGAGTTCAAGACGCCCGAGCGGTTTTGGTCGTAAGCTGTGAACACAGCTTGCCACGCCATAAACTGGCTCTATCTGTATCATCTTCTCAAGAAGACCTCCTACGAACTCCTTACCGGTAACAAACCCAATGTCTCTTACTTTCATGTATTTGGGAGCAAATGCTACATTTTGGTGAAGAAAGGTAGACATTCCAAATTTGCTCCTAAAGCTGTAGAAGGGTTTTTACTAGGGTATGACTCAAATACAAAGGTGTATAGAGTCTTCAACAAATCATCGGGTTTGGTTGAAGTCTCTAGCGATGTTGTATTTGATGAGACTAATGGCTCTCCAAGAGAGCAAGTTGATCTTGATGACATAGATGAAGATGATGTTCCAACGGCCGCAATACGCACTATGGCGATTGGAGATGTGCGACCACAAGAACAACAAGAGCAAGATCAACCTTCTTCCTCAACAATGGTGCATCACCCTACTCAAGATGATGGACAGGTTCCTCAAGAAGAGGCGTGTGATCAAGGGGGAGCACAAGGAGAACAAGTTTTGGAGGAAGAAGCACCACTGGCCCCTCCAACTCAAGTCCGAGCGACGATTCAAAGGAATCACCCCGTTGACCAGATTCTGGGTGACATAAGCAAGAGAGTAGCTACTCGCTCAAGATTAGCTAACTTTTGTGAACATTACTCGTTTGTCTCTTCTATTAAGCCTTTCAGGGTAGAAGAAGCCTTGCAAGATCCGGACTAGGTGTTGGCCATGCAGGAAGAACTCAACAACTTCAAGAGAAATTAAGTTTGGAGTCTGGTGCCACGTCCAAAGAAAAATGTAGTGGGAACCAAGTGGGTGTTCCGCAACAAACAAGACGAGCATGGGGTGGTGACAAGAAACAAGGCTCGACTTATGGCAAAAGGTTATGCCCAAGTCACAGGTTTGGATTTCGAGGAAACTTTTGCTCCTGTGGCTAGGCTAGAGTCTATTAGAATATTATTAGTCTATACCGCTCACCACTCTTTCAAGTTGTTTCAAATGGATGTGAAGAGCGATTTCCTCAACGGGCCAATAAAGGAGGAGGTGTACGTGGAACAACCCTCTGGCTTTGAGAATGACAGGTACCCCGATCATGTGTGTAAGCTCTCTAAGGCGCTCTATAAACTTAAGCAAGCCCCAAGAGCATGGTATGAATGCCTTAGAGATTTCTTAATTGTGAATTCCTTCAAAATTGGGAAAGCCGATCCCACTCTTTTCACTAAGACTTGTGACGGTGATCTTTTTGTGTGCCAAATTTATGTCGATGACATAATATTTGGTTCTACTAACCAAAAGTCTTGTAAGGAGTTTAGCAGGGCGATGACTCAAAAGTTTGAGATGTCAATGATGGGCGAGTTGAACTACTTCCTTGGGTTCCAAGTGAAGCAACTTAAGGACGGCACCTTCATCTCCCAAATAAAGTACACTCAAGATCTTCTCAAGCGGTTTGGGATGAAGGACGCCAAGCCCGCGAAGACACCTATGGGAACCGACGGACATGTCGACCTCAACAAAGGAGGTAAGTCTGTTGATCAAAAGGCATACCGGTCTATGATAGGGTCATTACTTTATTTATGTGCTACTAGACCGGATATTATGCTTAGCGTATACATGTGTGCTAGATTTCAATCCGACCCAAGGGAATGTCACCTTGTGGCCGTTAAGTGAATTCTTAGATATTTAGTTTCTACGCCTTGCTTCGGGATCTGGTATCCAAAGGAGTCTACCTTTGACTTAATTGGATATTCAGACTCCGATTATGCTGGATGCAAGGTTGATAGGAAGAGTACATTAGGGACGTGCCAATTCCTAGGAAGGTCCTTGGTGTCTTGGAGTTCAAAGAAACAAACCTCTGTTGCCCTATCCACAGCTGAGGCCAAGTATGTTGCCGCAGGATAGTGTTGCGCGCAACTACTTTGGATGAGGCAAACCCTCCGGGACTTCGGCTACAATATGAGCAAAGTCCCACTCCTATGTGACAATGAGAGTGCAATCTGCATGGCGGATAATCCTGTTGAACACAGCCGCACTAAGCACATAGACATCCGGCATCACTTTCTGAGAGACCACCAGCAAAAGGGAGATATCGAGGTTTTCCATATTAGCACCGAGAACCAGCTAGCCGATATCTTTACCAAGCCGTTAGATGAGAAAACCTTTTGCAGGCTGTGTAGTGAGTTAAATGTCTTAGATTCGCGTAACTTGTATTGATCTATAGCATACATGTGTTTTATGCCTTTGATCATGTTACTTATACATTTATGCAATTTGTTGCTTATTTATGGTGCTCAAGTTGTGCAAGGGATCCCCGGACCTCAAAAGTCCATGTGTGAATGATGCACATATTTAGGGGGAGATGTGCCACAACTTGACCCTTTGAGACTAACCTTTGTGTTTAAGTGTACTTGATGTAGTCTCAAAGGTACAATGAAAGGAAAAAGGTGAACTTGGACCATGCAAAGACTTCCACTGCACTCTGGTATTAGTATACTCACCTCCAAGTTCATTCTTATGCTCTTATTGTCTTTCTGCTCTTAATTGATATTTTTGGTGAGGCAATGGGGTTAAAGGGCCAAAAATGATCTCGTTTTGGTGCTTGATGCCAAAGAGGGAGAAATTAAGACCAAAGCAAATAGATCAGCTATCACTTGAGAATTTTGAAAATAATAGAGTTAGAATTTTTGATTTGTCCAAAATACTCTTATTGCAAAATTTGGTCTCTTGTGGGGGAGAATCTATGATTATGGGAAAAAGAGGGAGTTTTTGGCACTTGATCAATTTTCCATTGGAATATCTCTCTTTGTGCCTAAACAAGTGTGTTTGACTTAGAGATAGGAAAATGATTTTGATTTGCAAAAACAAACCAAGTGGTGGTAAAGAATAATCCAAATATGTCAAAATTTGCACAAACACAATTTTGTTCTCAATTGCATTGATGTTGCACTTCTTTTGGTCGCTTTTGGATGTGTTGGCAAAAATCACAAAAAAGGGGGACATTGAAAGGGAAATGTGCCCTTAGAAAATTTCTATTATATTTTGGTGATTAAGTGTCCAACACATTTAAAAAAGTTCTTATGTGCTAAATAAAGAGAGAAGTGCAAATCAAAGAGAAGGTATGTTTCTAGACTTAGTACATAGTTTTTAAGTACTAATATGTTTTATCTAAGTGCTAGAAACAGTGAGAAGAAAAAAAGAAAAGAATTGCAAATGACTTGGCATGGTGCAGCCAAAGTCCAGCTCGGTCTGGCACACCGGACTGTGTCCGGTGCGCCAGGTTGGCTTCCGGCGAACAGGCCACTCTCGAGAAAAATCGGCGGCGTACGGCTATAATTCACCGGACTGTCCGGTGGTGCACCGGACTGTCCGGTGAGCCAACGGTCGCCAACGCAACGGTCGGCCGCGCAATCCGCAGGCGACGCGTGGCCCACGCCAACGGTCGGCAGGGGGCACCGAACTGTCCGGTGCGCCAACTGCCACGAATCTGCAACAGTCATCTGCGCTAGAATAGGAAGGAGATCGGCACCGGACCGTCTACAGTGACTGTCCGGTGGCGCACCGGACTGCGCCACCCGACAGAAGGCAAGGATGACCTTCCTTGTTGGCCTCCAACAGCTCCTAGCTGCCTTGGGGCTATAAAAGGGACCCCTAGGTGCATGGAGAAGCTACCCAAGCTCACAAGAAACATTCTAAGACTTCTAGACTCCAACTTCGCGCATTTGATTCTTTAAGATAGTGACTTGAGCTCCATTTGAATTGTGAACTCCGTGGGTTGTGTTTTGAGCTCAAGTTGTGATTTGTGTGCGTGATTGTGCTGTGATTTGAGTCTTGTGTGTGTTGCTCTCCCCTCCCTTACTTCTGTGCTTATTTTGTGATCATCATTGTAAGGGCGAGAGGCTCCAATTTGTGGAGATTCCTCGCAAACGAGAGAAAGACTAAGGAAAAACCGTGGTATTCAAGTTGATCATCGGATCACTTAAAAGGGGTTGAGTGCAATCCTCGTCCATTAGGACGCCACAACGTGAAAGTAGGCAAGTGTTACTTGACCGAACCACAAGATAAAAATCATGTGTCTCTTGTGTGCTTTCTCTTTGATTGTCTGTGTTCACAAAAGCTCGTTTCAAGCTACTTAGCCGTTCTAACTTTAATAACTAAGTTTTGTGGCTATTAGTGTTAAATTTTACAGGATCACCTACCTCTAGGTGCTCTCAGTTTAGTCACTTATTTTAGTGAGTTTGCTTTAGCTCATGGGATCAAATAGGCTCTAGGGCGCCACAAATTGGCGAATTACAGCGTAGATAACCTACTTATGGCCTTGGAAAGTCCTCCCACCCCCTCCCCACTAAACTAATGGCCACAAACTGGAACCTGCAGGTTAGGGCTTGTTCGGTTCGCTCTCAATCCATATGGATTGAGTTGAATTGGGTAAGTTTAAATCTCAAGCAAGTCAAATTTATTTTTAATTTTTTCCAATCTCATCTAATCCATGTGTAATAGGAATAACCGAACAAGGCCTTACAGAAAATAAAGAAAAAAGATCTGGATTCTGGACATGTCTATGTATGGAGTTTCAGGTCTGAGTCTGACGGCAGCGCTCTTCCACGGTGGTTGAAGATCATGAAATCCAGGTTAGCCGGGAGCGAGACGATCCTGCAGGCATGGTGACAAAATGGATTAGAGAACCATAACAGAACTGGTAGACACCTACTAAGATACTAATTAAAAGGCTTGGTGTAAGTTCAACTCTTTGTGATAACACAATATAAGTAAAACAAAGATCCGTGAGTAAGCATTGGAGAACAAAATCTCAGTTCCGAATGAGATGGATTGTTATTTCACACAATAGCCACAAAGAAAAATAGAGCAAAACGTAAAAAAGAATAAGGTAGTTCAACAGTAACTAGTAGCCATGGCCAAATAAACAGATATTCCAGATATTTAGAATTAGTGCATGCCAGTAAGGGCCTGTTTGGCATGGCTCCAGAGCAAAACTCCAAGGAGGAGCTGGCCAGAGCATGCCAAACACCCTAACTCCAGAGTTGTAAACTCTATGGAGTTTTTGGAGCTGCAGTACAATTTTTTGGAGTACCTCTTTTGCTGCTCTGAAAACTCCAAAAAAGCAACCTAGTCATGGAGTTTTGAGTTATTTACCCGCCATTGCCACTGGTTATGAGAAACAATCTAAACTCTGGAGCAGAGCTGCTCTACCCAGAGTTTTAGAGTAGAGCTGCTCTGGGGTGGAGCAGAGCCATGCCAAACACACCCTAAATTCGCCTGCTTTTGGCTTTCAACTATTCACGAAAATTACCCACCTGCCACAGATTATGGGAGATACCGTTCATTTTTTCATTTTCCTTTTCCCATACACACAACTATTTCCCATCCACGAGTTTCTTCCTCGCTAGCTCTCCTTTAGAATTAGTGCATGCCAGATTGCCAGTGGCAGCGCAGCCTATCCCAAAGGCGGTGTGAGGAAGAAGTGGCTTACGACCTGCTCTGTCTACGGGATGAAGGGGCTGACGAGCAAGGTCAGCTTGTCAGTGAGGGAGAGATTTGAGTGGCGAGGAACATGGATGATACGTAGGGTTCGCTTAAAAGTTTCTCCAGAAAGCACAACTGCTCAGCTAAATGGCTTTCACTTTCTTACAACCTATATCTCATAGTAGCCTCTCCACAGCCTCAGCCTACGGCTCAGAACCGCTTTTTCAAAAAAAAAAAACTCTAACTCAACCAAACGCACCCTTATTGTATGCATGTGCAATAAACTCACATAAAAAGACAGCATATGCTTTAATTATGTGTACCGAATTCTCAATTTGGTGCATGCTAGTACAGTATTAAATTGACATAATGACAAGAATACAAGATCAACAGAATCTACAACACAAATTTAATCTTATGTTGTGCTATAGCCTCACATACATACAAAATTTCCCAGTTCCAATATAACAACTTGCTAGTGCTATCGCTAGACTAGATAAAAGTGGTTATGCAGTCACGGATGTTTTGATGAAATGAACCCAATTCTGAATGACTATATTCGATTTGAATAGACTTATTATGCCTTATGAGCATGGTTTTTAAAGCCGTATGACGAGACAAAGCGTTGGACCGCCGTATGGACACCTAGGTGGCGCCTAGGCGAGGTAGGCGACCAAGGCATTGGACCACCGCCTGGACGCCTAGGCGACGCCTTTAAAACAGTGCTTATGAGTTTCAGATATGTTGCAGAGTTCAGCTTTCTGTTATTATTTTCTATTGATAGAAACACCAATGTGTGTATTTGATATTCCTGTGTACAGAGTCCTACTTTCTGTGACTCGGTTTCCTAGTTCCCTGTTCCAGGATTTCGCAATTCTAGTTTAGGAAGGAAACCAGTTTCGACCTTTTATAGATTGAAAAAAATAGAGATGCACCCTAGAAGGAACTAATAGTTTTTTCATTAAGAAGACAAATAGGCAGACAAATTAGAGAGGACTTGGGTGGTTGGGTGCATGATTACACCTCCCATCTAACCAGTTGAACTAGGTTCACTTCCTGGATTTCTGACAATCACCTACATCACCATGTAACAACCTTACAAAATACAGAGGACAAGATAGGCTCACCTATTCTCATCAGAATGTGGAAGCACCGAGAGAAATTTAGTGGGAACAGCAAGACCTGCCCACATGCACAAGACCAACCCTAAGAGCAACTCCATCATCACCTGCACGATTAGAAGTAAACCATAAGGGAAGCAAACACCCCTTGTTTGGTTGATAAAAAAAAGATAAGACCTAGTGCTGGTGGCTCCTAGATGAATGGGGTCCGGATAAGGAATAACTAAGACAAGTCATCTCCCTATATTTTGTAGAGAGGCTGCATCAAACATAGGACCTTTTGGCACAGTAGAAAGATGTCTGATTGATAAAACCAGAACAGCTAACTAAAACAAAACTAGTCAAATGCCCGTGTATTGCTACGGTTTCTATATATCATATAGGTAGACTTTATTTTAATAAAAACACAAAAATATATGTATTTTGTTGGTTAAGTGGGTGTGAATGTGGAGCTAAAAACCAAGGTTTAAACCCCACTTCCACTTGTGCACAATTTTAGCCCGTGGGACAGGTGCTTTATATAGTAGAGATAGTTGGCACAGAAGACAGTACAGAAGGATATATGCATATACATATACATATATACACCTCAAACTCATACATATCAGAGTACCACATGTTATGTTTTAGTTGCACACCAAAATTCTTTGGACATACTATAGGTAATGACAAACTTCTCAAATCATATCACTGCATAATTCAGCCCTCTGCAAAATTACCAGTCCGAGCTGCAAATATGGAAACTAGAAATAAAACAAAAAAAAAGATGTCCGGTGTTGATAATACGTACATCCATGGGCGGCCGCGAGAACTCCTCCTCCGTGATCTTGAGCACCGCGCGGTCTGTAAAAAAACCCATCAAAACCGTCAAGCCAAACCACCTAACAACAGCACCTAGTTCGACGAATTGTCCAGGAATCTCGCTGGCGCTGAAAAGAGCATCAATCATAGTATCCTACGGGTGCACTGCTGAGCCAACCACGCAGCCGTCGAACCCGGTCGGTGAAGAGAGCCCAGGATCACAGAAGCTCGTGAACTAGATCTAAACCTCGCCTCACTTCACTAAAGGCTCAACGGCGGGATCGATCCGAGAGCACATCGGGTTCCGAAGGACCGAGAACCCACGACGGAACGGCAACCCAGAGTCAAGACGGCAAATCAAAGGCGCCCTCGGGAAACGGAGATCCACGGCGAAATTTGGTGAGAGCGCGGCGACGGGATGGGACAAGGATGGAGCGTACACTGGATGGTGGCGTAGGCGGCGTGGGCGAGGATGGCGCCGCCGAGGACGCCCACTACGTAGCCGATGCCCATGGCGACTGCCGACTGGGCTAACGAGTCCGGCTGCTTCTCCCCCGCCCCCCTGCTCGCCGCGCCTGAACTCCTGACGAGCACGCGTGTAACGACCGAAGCAGAGGTGAGTGTAGATCTGTAGATCTACGTGGTTCTAGAAGCATTAGAGTTAATCTGGGTCATTGTGTGGCTTTTTTTAAATTGTAATCTGGCTTATCTAATGGCTTATAAATACATGTACTAATAAACTGTCAGAGATCATGAATTGAATAAGAAAAGATTAGCCACAAACTTGTCTACTTCTTCTTCCTCTCCACCGAAGCTTACCAGGGAAGCTGTCGGTTCCTGCTATCGTGGCTCACGTCTAGGGTTTGGCGAACCCTAGGCCACGGGTCATGACAATTTGGTATCAGAGGACGGTCGACTCCGGAGCTGACAAGACGGCGCCGATGGTGAAACCGTCTGTCCAGACGCGTCTCGTGCTGGAGGCTATGGCGACTGTGGAGCAGAAGGGAGAGGAGAAGTCGGAACAGATGATGAAGATGATGGATCGAGTGGTGAAGAAGTTGGATACGGTGGAAGCTGGACAGCATCGGCTGGAAGGACAAGCCGAGCTCTCAGCTACGGTGGCAAGGAAGGCAGAAGATGAGCGTACTATATTGGCAAGGCAGATGGAGGAGACGGGCAAGGTGGTGGCGCAGTTGCGTTTGGAGATGATGGCAAAGGACTTGGAGGGCGATGGTGATGGATCATCAAGGGAGGGTGCTGATCAAGGTAATCCAAACCGAAGAAGAAGAGAACCACAACAGGAGAGAGTAAGAGAAGAAGAAGATCAGGTGATGGGAGGGCGAGGACATCCATCTCTGCCTAAATATTTGTTTCCCAGATTTCAAGGGAAGGAACCTGGAATATGGTTAGCCAAGTGCCAAGAATACTTCACCATTTATCAGGTTCCTGAAGATTTGTGGGCAATATCAGCATCCATGCACATGGAGGGGAATGCAGCGAGGTGGCTTCAAGTGTACAAGATGAGGCAGGGACTGGGAAACTGGATGCAGTTTGGCAGAGCTGTTTGGGCCAAATTTGGAGTGGAAGAATATCCCAAGGCCATGAGACATCTTCTGAACCTGTATCAGAAGAATGGAGTTGAAGAGTACGCTCAAGAGTTTGAAGAAGCAAGGTATGCCACTGCTGTTCACAACCCGGGGATGGATGAGATTTTTTTGTTAATCAGTTTGTGAAGGGACTGAAGACGGAATTACAAGGGGTGTAATGTGTCATCTGCCACAATCTATGGATAGAGCAGTTATTTTAGCTCATATGCAGCAGGAGATATTAGAGAAGAATATGTTGAAGATGCAGAGGAGTATTACTGCTAATAAGGCTGTGGGCAGTAATCTGAAGACTAACAATAAGGGAGGATTTATTCTGGGTGATCTAACAAAGGAGAGGCAACTCAGGGAGTTTAGAAGAGCTAATGGAATTTGTTTCACTTGTGGTGAAAAGTTTGAGCCAGGTCACCAAGGGAAGTGTCCTAAGAGGGTGGTGACTCAGTTGCATGCCTTAACCGTGGAAGACATGGGCATGGTGTTGACTGATCCTGTGTTGGAGCATCTAGAGTCTGAAGACAAGGAGGTTGAAGAATTGTATAAACTGTCTCTAAATGCTATCAGTGGAATGGAAAGTGATGGATGTATGAGGGTGCAAGGTTTTGTGCATAACCAGATGTTGGTAGTTCTGATAGACTCTTGCAGTTCTCTGAGTTTTGTCAGTCAAAACTTAGTGGATAAAATGGGCTTGCCTGTGCAAAAGTGTGCAGCAGTGGAGGTGAAGGTGGCTAATGGAGAAAAGATGAGGAGTGACTAGAAGGTGGTTGATCTAGAGTGGTGGTCTGGGGGTCATACCTATACTACTACTCTGAGGGTATTGGAGTTGGATGTGTATGACCTGATTTTGGGTTTTGATTGGTCGAAAAGCATAGTCCTATGCAATGTGATTGGCTACAGAATGTGCTCACATTTGTGGACAAGGGAGTGACTGTTCAACTAAGAGGAGATGCGGGTCAGCAGAAGGAGGTTCGACAAATTTCCATTCTACAAGTGAATAAATGGTTGAAAGGCAATGAGGTTTGGGCTTTGGTTATGCTGGAGCAAGTGGTGGATAAGAAAGAAGCAGTAGTCCCTAAGCAGTTACAAAGGTTGCTGGTGGAGTTTGAGGATTTTTTTGCTGTCCCTACTGGTTTGCCTCCTTCCAGAGATTATGATCATCATATTTCTTTGGTACCAGGACATATACCTATGATCTCAAGGCCCTACAGGTACTCACCATTGCACAAAACAGAGATAGAGAAGCAGGTCTCTGAACTATTAACCTCTGGTCTAATTGTGCCTAGCATGAGTCCCTTTGCATCTCCAGTCTTGTTGGTTCAAAAAAAAGATGGAAGTTGGAGATTTTGTGTGGACTACAGAAAATTCAATGACATGACCTTCTAGAACAGATTTCCTATGCCCCTAGTAGATGAAATACTGGATGAGTTAGCAGGGACTCAGTATTTTACTAGTCTGGATATGACAGCGGGTTACCATCAAATAAGAATGAGGGAGGAGGATGAGTATATGACAGCCTTTAAGACACATCAGGGACATTATCAGTTCAGGGTAATATCCTTTGGGCTCACTAATGCACCCGCTACCTTCCAGTGTGCAATGAATGCTATACTACAGCCTTTTCTCAGGAAGTTTGTCATGGTTTTTCTAGATGATAAATTAGTGTATAGCTCCTGTCTGGCAGAACACTTGGGTCATTTGAGGTTGGTGTTTACTAAACTCAGGGAACATCAGTTTTTCTTGAAGAAGAAGAAGTGTTCCTTTATCCAACCAGAGTTGCAGTAGCTTGGTCATGTAATATCCAGAGAAGGGGTAGCTACTGACTCTTCCAAAACTGCAGCTATGCTGGCTTGGCCTATACCTCAGAATATTACTGAACTAAGGGGATTTCTGGGTCTCACTGATTATTATAGAAAGTTTGTGAAAGGCTATGGAGTCTTAGCCAAACCTTTGACCAAGTTATTGCAAAAGCAAACCAAGTTTAGTTGGGGAGAAGAAGCACAAAAGGCATTTGAGGCTCTGAAACAAGCAATGACTACTACTCTAGTGTTGGCTTTGCCCAGATTTGATATTCCTTTTATTATGGAGACTGATGCTTGTGATATAGGAATGGGGGCCGTTTTGATGCAAGAAGGGAGACCTATTGCTTTTCTAAGCGAAGCTTTAGGTGAAAAGAACAAGCACTTGTCTATATATGAGAAGGAGTTCTTTGCTTTGATTTTCGCTGTGGACAAATGGAGGCCCTATCTTTAGAGAGCTCCTTTCATCATCAGGACTGACCACTAGTCCCTTACTTTTCTGGGAGAACAACAGTTACACTCTGAACTTTAGAAAAAGGCTATGGCTAAAATGATGGGGTTGCAGTTTCAGATAGTATACAAAAAGGGGGTGGAAAATGTTGTGGCAGATGCTCTGTCCAGAGTGAGTTATCTCATGGCCTTATCCCAAGCGTCTGAGGTACAACCTCTTTGGGTTCAGGAGGTTTTAAATTCATATGAAACTGATATGGAGGCTCAAGAATTGAAGACTCAACTTTTGATTCAAAGTCCTAATGAGCAGGGCTACAGTTTGCATCAGGGAATTATAAGGAGGAATGGGGTGATTTGGATTGGAGACAACTCTGCTCTAAGGACTAAGTTGATCACAGCTTTGCATGACAGTGCTATTGGAGGGCATTCAGGAGTGCATGCTACTTATCACAGGGTGAAAAAATGTTTTGGTGGAAGGGACTTAAGAATGATGTTACTCGTTTGTGGGGCAGTGCCAAGTATGTCAGCAGGCTAAAAGTGAAAGAGTGCATCCACCAGGACTATTACAGCCTCTGCCTATCCCTACAGGTGCTTGGGTGGATGTTTCTATGGATTTTGTGGAGGGGCTGCCTAAGTCTGAAGGTTTTGACACTATTTTGGTAGTGGTGGACAGATTCTCCAAATATGCTCATTTTATTTCCCTCAAACATCCATACACTACTCAAGGGGTAGCTCAGGTGTTTCTGGACACTGTGTTTAAGCTTCATGGGGCTCCTAAAACTATTGTGTCAGACAGAGATAAAGTGTTTACAAGTTCTTTCTGGACACATTTGTTTCAGCTTATGGGAGTGAAGTTGCTATTTTCTACTTCATATCATCCTCAGACAGATGGGCAGACTGAGAGGGTGAATCAGTGTTTAGAACAATATCTTAGGTGTGCAGTCCATGATCATCCTCACAAATGGAGGCAGTGGTTGGCTTTAGCAGAGTTTTGGTATAACACCACCTACCATACTGCTCTGGACTGTTCTCCCTTTAAAATTTTGTATGGTTATACACCTCCTGTGATGGTTGTTCCTTGGTTGAGAGAGAAAGGGGACATGATGTTACTACCTGGTTGCAGGAAAGACAAGTGGCCTCTGAACTGCTCAGAGAGAGGTTGGCACAAGCTCATAATAGAATGAAACAAATGGCAGACAGAGGGCGAACTCCTAGGGAATTCTAGGTTGGAGAATTTGTGCTGCTCAAGTTACAACCTTATGCTCAAAAGAAAGTTGTTAACATGCCATATCCAAAGTTATCCTTTAAGTTCTTTGATCCTTTCAAAATTGTGGCAAGAATTGGTGTTGTGGCTTATCGATTGGAGTTGCCAGAAAATGCACAGATACACCCTATTTTTCATGTATCCCAGTTAAAGGCATTTCACCCTAAACATACTCCAGATTTTGCTGAGCTTCCCAAGGTGGCAGATTTGTCTGGTCCAGGGATTTGGCCTGAGGAAATTGTGGACAGAAGGTTGGTTCGGAGGGGTAATCATGCAGTACCTCAAGTGATGATTAAATGGTCAGGTTTGCCTGTTTCTTCAGCAACTTGGGAAGATTTTTATGTGGTCAAAAACAGGTTTCCTGATGCCCTCGCTTGGGGACAAGCGAGTTCTGTTGTGGGGGAAAATGTAACGACCGAAGCAGAGGTGAGTTTGGTGTAGCAGTAGATCTGGAGATCTATGTGGTTCTAGAAGCATTAGGTTTAATCTGGGCCATTGTGTGGCTTTTCTTTGATTGTAATCTGGCCCATCTAATGGCCTATAAATACTTGTACTGATAAACCGTCAGAGATCACGAATTGAATAAGAAAGGATTAGCCACAAATATGTCTACTTCTTCTTCCTTGCCACCGAAGCTTACCAGGGAAGTTGTCGGTTCCTGCTGTCGCAGCTCACGTCTAGGGTTTGGCGAACCCTAGGCCATGGGTCATGACAACGCGAGAGCATGGACCGACGGCGGGCGTGTCAGGCATGCATGGCCGAGGTTGCCGGGAGCGAGATGCACGCGGGGAGGGCGAGGCACGGGCGGCAGCAGGCGGTGGATGCGAGAGAAGATGCAGAGAAGATTGGTTCGGCAGCTTATATATTCAGAAATTTAGAATTCTTCCATTACGTTATTATTTTGGGAGGCTTCGTCTCCATATCATTATCAAACATGTCGTACATGTTATAATCTCTACACACCCGTTTCAACGGTCGTATTGTGTCATATTTTTATAAATAACTTCTCACATCTATCTTAAATTAACACTGCATCCCTCCATGTACACAACATCCACGTCCGACTCGTTAGCAACCGGGTGGTTATTTAAAAAAAGTGGTGCAGGAGGTGGGGTTCGAACCCAAGCCCTGATGGAAGAAGGCCAGTGGTGCAGGAGGTGGGGTTCAAACCCAAGCTCTGATGGAAGAAGGGCAAAGGAGACACTGAGTGAAGTTAACCAGTAGAACATTATAGTCAATTGTTTTTAATATTAAATATAAATTGTACATATGTATATACGAGTTTTGTAAAATAAAAAATATAATCGTGTCAGGCCGAATCAGCATTACGGGTCGAGGCTACGACCCAAACACGACACGACGATCATGTCGGGCTAGCCTAGGCACTATTAAATGGACCGTGCCCCAGAATGGCCCGCCAGACACGACCCATTTGACCACCTCCGCACGATAATGATGGTCCTCACCTCAGTTGCTGCCACCTCGTTCGTCATCCTACTACTTTTCTCTCCCCCCTCATGCCTCCGCCTCCGCGCCACGCATTCTCGGTAGAGGGCGTGGGAGCAGGCGCCTCCTCCCCGTATTCGTCCGACACCAGCCCCAACACCGACCCGCGCAGTGGCTATGCACGTCCACGAGAGTGTTTTACAACATGCACGTACCATCGTTTTCGCCGTCGTCGGACGTCACGTTCGTCTTCCCGGCCTTTTCCCTGTTCTTCCTCCCCAATCTGGTGCCTTTGCCCACGGTCGCAGCCACGAGTCGACCGACGCTTGTTGACGCGGGTACGGGCGAGTCGGTCTTGCTCCTGGCTTTTCTTCGTGCGTGTCGTCGAGCAGGACACGATGGTGCCTGCCACGCTTAGGTTATCTTGGTGATAATGAGTCCAGATCTGAGATATTGGACAACCAAAGCCTGTAGCGCGGCAGCAGTCGGCATATGCTACGGAGTTGGTGGTGTTGTTGTGTCGCCTCGGCGTATCCAGGGCTGGAAGGCACTCACATTCTCTCGCCATTTTCGGACAGACGCCTGGTGCGGGTGCCTCTCAGTTTGGAGCTGCTCTGGCTGAGCTTCTTTCTCCGCTTGCGTGCTCTCTCCATGTATGTATCTAGCGGTATACTACCTATGTCACCTCCAGATGTCCATGTCTTCGTCATGTCCTTCTTCGGCAACGAACAGGTATGACTGCATCTTCCCTTCCCTTCCTGGTCTACAAAACATTGGAAGTGGGGGAGGCGAGGGATGGGGTCCCTGATTTGCTGCCTATGGTACACATTCGATGACTCGACATCGACTGTCTACATGGCCTTTCCTTTACCACGATATCAACTCGCTTAGTCAAATAAAAAAAATATACGAAGAGAAGAGACAATCAATAAAAAAAAATCTTGAGATCATTTTGGTGGATAGTTTACATGGGTATTATTGTGTGCCGTCGTAACGCACGGGCAACCGACTAATACTAATCACATGTTCGTGCATTGCTACGGTTTATATATATATATATATATATATATATATATATATATATATATATATATATATATATGACATATGATAAATGTTGTTTTAATAAACCACAAAATATATGTTTTCTATTAATTAGGTGTGTGTGAATGTAGAGCCAACAACCATGGTTCAAACACTCACTTATACATAATTTCAATTTATTTTTACAAAAATTCTCCTATTATAGTAATACAGAAGAAATTATACGAGTGCGGGTTAATTCTAAAAATGTAAAAGTTTTTTTTTAAAAAAATATTAACGTGGGACGACCGTTAAAACTAATAATTTAATATAGTAAAACTATTTTACCATTTGATAAAATAAAAAAAATCAAATACATCTTTTATCATGCTTTTATATGGGCCCACTGGTCATATGCTTCTCCTCCCTCTACATGAGGCCAAGGCACGCGCCACAGGCTTCACAGCCGGTACCAGCCAGCGCTCTAGAGCAGCTCAAGTCCGGTAGAATTGTAGAAACGCCGTCGCGTCTAGAGTGCAGGTAGGCTGGTGGCTGGGGAATCGGATCTTCACCGCGGCGTCCACATTCCTGTACGCGATCCTCACCGACCACCACTGTCAATAGCGAGGCACCATGCCTATGCCCATGATGGCGCGGGAGCTGATGCAGGAGCACGCCAGTGAGGAACATGTGGGGCCTACGCGCTTGTCCTTGGCGACGGCGGCGAAGACGTCATGCATGTGCTCACGAGCAATGGAGCTATAGATGTCCAAACAGTGCGGGCCGTCCGTTTGGCCCGTGGCACGGCACGAATTTAGCCCGGTCCAAACACGGCCCGGCACGATCGGTTACGGGTCCGGGCCGGCACGGCCCGTTTAGCGGGCCGGATATGGACAGATACGGCGGCCCGCGTGCTTTGGCCCGGCCCGGCACGATAAATGGGTCGGCCCGACGACGGCCCGCGTATTTGACAAGCCAAATTCACGTGTCTAGCCCGCAGGTCGCATTGGTGCATCCGCTGGCTGCTGACCGCTCGGCAGCGGGATGCTCGCTCCTCATCTCTGGCGGCGGCGCGGCGCTCTGCTCGGCTGCTCGGCAGACGACATTCCCGCTCTGGCGACCGGCGCTCTGCTGCTCGCCCGCCCAGCCGGCCTGCTCGGCTGCTCCTGCAGACTGCAGTCCTGCACTCCGTTGTCGGCCTGTCGCGGTGCCGCTGCGGCGCTGCTTGTCCCGGCTCGCCGTCCGCCGAGGCAGTAAGCCAGTAAGGCACCGAGCCACCGACCCGACCGGCTGCCGCAGTGCGCCAGTGCCGCTGCTTGCCTTACTTCCTGCTTGCTTTAGTAATTAGTTCATTACTTCATTAGTATTTAGTTGCTTGACTGCAGACTACTTGAGTATTTAGCAGCAGCAACAATAGAGGGAACTAGCTTGAACATAACGGCCCTTGAATACAACAGCAGCATGTGCCGTGCTTTTCTTTGGGGATTAGTTTACGCCCGCTCCATCGTTATTATACTGCTCTTAATATATGTCATTTATTAATATATGTAATTAATATGTTATTATATATAATTAATTCTGTTAAATATATATATATTTATATATTGCTCTACTATTGGTTCGGGCCAGTGGCCGGCCCGGTACGTTGAGGCCCACCGGGCCAACGGGCCGGCCCGGCACGATTTTTCCCTGTGCGTGCCGGGTTTGGGCATGTCCCTAGGCACGTGGGCCAGCCCGACCCGGCCCGAAGCATCAATGGGTCGTGCCTGGCCCGACCCTATTTGTACCGGGCCGAAATGGGTTCGGGCCGGTTCCGTGCCGGGTGGCCCGTTTGGACATCTATAAATGGAGCCACCATATGCAGGTATGCAGGTATCTGTTGGTTATATTTGATTCTTTTTTGTTTTATTAAATGGCAAAATAGCATTATCGGTATGTTTGATAATTGCGTTCGGACGAAGCCCCTCGAAATAATGGCAAAGTGATGAAATCCTCTTTCCATAATGGCAGAATTCTATATTCACTACAGTAAACGGAGACACGTCCGACGGCCTTCTTATCTCCGACGGCCCTGTACGAGGCCGTCGGAGATAAGCTTATGTCCGACGGCCGCAACCGGCTCTCGGAAATAGCGCTTATCTCCGACGGCCTTGTACAGGGCCGTCGGAGATAAGGTTATCTCCGACGGCCTTCCACCGAGCCGTCGGACATAAGCCTTTTTAACGCTTGGATCGGACCCGCGCGGCTTTCATTTCCGCGCGTCGGTTTCTTCAGCCGCCGCCGCCGTCCCGCTCGCCGCCGCTCGCTCTGTCGCCGCCACGCCCGCCGTCGCCGGAGATAAGGCGCCCGTGCTCCCGCCGCCGCCGCCCCGTGGTCCGGCCCGTGCTCCGGCCACCGCCCCGAGCTCCGCCCCGTGCTCCGGCCGCCGCCGTCGCCGCCCCGTTCGCCGGTCGCCGCCGCCCCGTGCTCCGGCCAACGGCCACGTGCGCCCGTCGCCGACCGGCTCCCCACGCCCGCTAAGTGAGTATCCTTAATTAGCAATTTTGTTTATTAAAATTGTATGTTTGTATTAATTTATTTGATCAAATCCGGCCGTACGCCCACGGATGTGGAGGTGTATATGCAAGGGCATAGGGGTTCTGATCCTCAGAATCCTGATGTGTTATGCACTCAGACGGCCACCGACCGTCTAGTGAGTTTTTGATACTCTATTATGTGTGTTGATATTGTTTGCAAGGGCATAGGGGTTATGCACTTATATTTGATATTGTTTGCCTCCAGGCTTCGTATGGGCAGGAGATGGTTCAACGCCATGGGGAGGAGTACGATTGGAGGAGCCAGCCAATCGACCCTCAGACAGCATATGCTAGCGCAGGAGGACAAGCTCATGGACGGTGAGATTATTTGATTTGGTTTTCAAAATTGTCATCATATGCTTGCGATTCAACTGAGCCATGAGTTACTATACTAAGTGCATGGTTCACTCTTGTAGGTTGGGTATTTTTGATTCTACGATTGATTCCAGAGAGCTGAGACGCCGTGGACGACAATCCACATCGTCGTCTTCACAGTCGTCCCGTTCACGATCAGCAGCCCATGAGATAGAGCTTGCAGTGTTGCGTCAACAGGCAGAGTACCATCAATCAGTCTTGAGGGAACAATTGGAGTACCAGAGGCAACAATCTGAATACCAGAGACAACAAGCCGAGTACCAGAAGAAGAGGGACGAGTATTATGCAAGCCTCCAGGCCCAAAATCAAGCTCTTCTCTCGGTAAGTTGAAGTAACATTTTGTAGCTTATTTTGCAAAACACTTGATGTGTATCTTGTTTGTTCAACAATGACTTGTATATAATTTGTAGCAACTAGCCCAACAAGCGGGCGTCCCGATGCCGACATATGGGATGCCGCCTCCGGACTTTGCACTGCCAATGCCAATGTTGGCGCCTCCACCTCCGCCTCCGCCTACGTCACAATTCCCTATGGTATGTACACATATGCGTGTGTGACATGTTCATAGATGTCTTATGTGTTTAAATGAACAACTGAGTGGTTACTATTTCATGTGCTTGTGTTATAGGGATTTCAGACACCACCCGCTTCAGTTGCCGCACCTGGAGATGGGTCTGGGCAAGACGACACAACACATTCGTGGGTCAACAACCTATTCAACACGCAGAGTCCAGCCGGAGGAGGTGGCTACTCGAACCATCCAGACGATGGATATGATTGATGTGTCGTGATGTTTATTTATGAAACACTTTGCAACACTTGTTTGTGAGACACAATTTCAGTTTGCAACAACCGTCGAACCTATATGTTGATGTTAAATTTGTGAATGTTATTATTTATGTGAGAATATTTGTGATTGTGAATACTTATTAGAATGTGTATATTTGTGATTGTGAATGTGAATGTGTATATGTGCATGAATCTGTTTTTGTTTTGTAAATGTCAGATTTTTTAAAAAACAGAATTTTGTGTAAATTCTGTAATTTGTTATGTCCGACGGCCTAGTGGTAGCCGTCGGACATAACACATGGTTATGTCCGACGGCATTAACTACCGTCGGACATAAGGGATGCTTATGTCCGACGGCCTAGTGGTAGCCGTCGGACTTAATCTTGTGGGGCCCACATTCCGACCGGTAAAACGGTTGGGATTTGTTATCTCCGACGGGCACACGCAGCCGTCGGAGATAGCTTATGTCCGACGGCTGCCGTCGGACATTGCACTATTTCCGACGAGTTATCTCCGACGGCTTAAAGCCGTCGGAGATAAGGCTTTGCCGTCGGAAATAATCTATTTCCGATGGTTTATTCCTTATGTCCGACGGTTTTGACCGTCGGACGTTTCTCCGTTTACTGTAGTGATTTCTCTATTCAAACTCTACTATATTTATTTGTGTAATTAATTTTATAATTAAACTATATTTAGTATCTGTAATTATCATTTAAACACCAGAGACTAAATTTTAGTTGAATGAAACCAAACATCTCTTAGTTAGCTCTGTTTAAAGATTGGGCAAGTTCATCAAATAGTTATCCTTGTACTAAAATTAATTTTAGCTATTTTTATATCATTCTAATTTTCTTAAAGAATAACATATCAATTTTACATTTATAGTTTGATCAAAATTATAGAGAGAATTGTGAAATTTTATGACACTAATAAATAGGTATATTAGAAACTTAATTAGTAAAAAGGAAAAGTCTAAGTTACTCCCTTAACTTTGGATGATGTCCATACGATCCCTATTTTTTAAGTTCAATTTACTTCACCGCATATTTGAATTTGTTCAGTCCACCCTTTAATAGATTTTGTCTTTTTAATTTTTTTATGTACAAACTGAATTTTCAGCTCAAACTTTGTTAGTTAGTAGCTAATGTTATAACTTAGCCTAAAATAATATATTATAATTTTTTCATAATTATTTTGATAAGTTAGAGTTTAGATAAGACAACAATTTTAATGGTACAAAATTAAATATAAAATAATAATTATTAATATATTTTTCTAACATAATTTATAATGTTCTTGATCAATGTAGAGAATATGAACTTAAATAACTTGTATGTGGAGAAAAAAAGAAAAATCTTTTTAAGGGAAGATTCGTCAATTTCATTACTCTACATATAAGTTTATATTTTCTGAGGTAATTGATGACATCATAACTTATATAATAAAAATATATTTAATTTTTTATCATTATTTAATATTTATTTTTGTGCTATTAAAATTCTTATCTTATCTAATCCCTAAACTATCAAAATATTGGCTACTGACTAATAAAATTTAAACTAAAAACTCAATTTGTACATAAAATCTATTTAAAGTAGTAACTCTTGTATCTAAACTTCAAATGCTCAGGTCATTTATTCCTACCTGATTATTAATAAATAAAAAACAACTAAAAGACTATTATAAAATGGAGTGTATATAAATATAGTCTATTAATAAATAGAGAAGTAAATACGTCTGTAGAGCATTGGATCGATATAACAGACGACATATTCATATAAGAGAAGTGAAAGCATTTGTTACTACTTAGGTTAAGTCAGAGACGTCGCCACACAACGAGACAGCTCCACGATTTTTTTTTTGCAAATACACATTTAGACACCTCAAGACCTCTATATTAAATACCATGTACATGTCCTTGTATGCTCGCTCGCTGATCTTATATGCTCTTCGCTGATGTAGAAGTGTCATATGCCTTAGGTTTTGATCTGCACTCACAAAAAAGAGCAACAGCTACTGCATCAAGAACAATCTGTGAAGATGATTACAGATCTTGCTCTGTGAACTAGCTCGGCATCACAGCACAGCAGAGACGTGAGTAATCTTGATTTGCCTGCAAATTCTACAGTCACAACTCTCAACCAAGGATAAACAGCAAACGCAGTGAGAAACAAACAACACAAAACAGCACAGGCAGTACAAGACCCTAGAAATACCAGAGCACTGCAATCTGGTGGATCACAAAGTGCATTGTTATTTGTACATTCACCTCACCGGCCCACCCTAGAAGGGTGGCAGAGCACCAAACCAAGATCTTAATTATTACTTGCGTAACTGTGTTACAAAGGCCGAGTTTACTCATGACAATGATCGTTCTCTGTTTTACCAGAGCAATCACGTACAAGGAACGTCTAGTACAAAACGGATGTGACTTCAAATGGAACAACCACATTTGTGATTTACGCGGCCATGATGCAATCAATGGCTTCTTTGCAGATCCCAGTCATGGTCGCCTCTGGTCCATAGACCTGCAATGCATTTGTTGAGCATAATCAGGGCATCTCTTATGGGGGTATGGAGCCGGTCCCAATGATCCCCTTTCAGGAAATGGTATGGCGTTTCAGGAAATGCAAGGTACCATATTTATATCGAGAAGAAGCATAAAGAGATCATACCTCAATTGGAACGCCAAGTTCGGCGCCTAGGGTGCGCATTTTGGCGAGTCCAGTTTGGTAGTTCGGACCACCTCTCCGGACATAAATGTTCATCCTTGCAGCCTTTAATTTGGACTCCTGGAATCAGATTCAGAAACAAAATAACAAACAAGATTGGTGAAGATTTAAATAGAGATAGGTGGGAGTGGTTGGGGAATTGAACGGCTAACTAACTTCGTGGCCCAATTTACCTTCTCTCTTAAAGCCCGAATGATGCCACTAAATGTAGAAGCAACATCTGTGAAGTTAGCGATTCCTCCTCCGATTAGAAGGGCTCTCTTACGGCCATCAGGATCAGAGGTAGCGCACTGCACGAGTTGAAAACATATTCATGAAAGATATATGTAACGAACAGAAAAGATAGACAGCTGAAAGGTTCTACTGTTCTTACATCCAAAAGCACTCTAGCATACTGCAGAACCTCCTCCTCCTTGGGAGCTCCACTGTACTCTGCATAATTTCCTAGCTCCGAAGCATATCCCAAATCACCAACCTGGTATGCAAGAGGAACTATCAGATTATTGCAACATGCACCTCACAGATGGCACATTTTATCACTAAATATAAGGTCCTTCTAGAAATCCATTTCATCATATCATCCAAAGTTAACATGAAAAGATATCAATAGGTGCAAAGAAACTTGAAGGAGGGTCTGCATGAAATTCAGACTTACAGTGTCTGCGTATATGACACTAGCACCACCACCTGCAACCATTGTCCAGATGCGTCCTTTTGGGTTCAGTACCGTGAATTTCAGAGAAGCACTTGTCTGCAAGAAGAGAAGTGGTTCACTACTTAAATCTAGTGGAACATACAGAACTGTCAATAAAAGTTAATCCAAATAGAAATGTAAACACTGGAAAATGAAATAATTACTTCAAGGAGAAAGGTTGGAATCGAATGTAAGTTGTCCACTTTTACATGAACATACCTTCTCATCCAGTTCATGGATAAAACTTTCGGAGGGACTGAGAACTCTTCCAAATGGTAGGGGAAACACAATATTGCCCCACCTGTACATGAAAATAATGGCTGTTATGATTGACAATATAGTAGAAAAACGTCTCCCTTTCACATAAAAATGGCTGGTACAATTAATATGGAGGCAACTGAGATCTGTGAGGTACATCGAAAGCATGAATCATACTTATTGAAGTTTTTGAAAGCAGCTGTGTCATCTAGTTCTCCTCTCATATCCAGAGGATACGGTTCACCATTTACCAAGGTGAATGGGTTCATCTCAAGAAATGAGAAATCCAAGTCTGCAAAAGAACCAATGAGCATCTTATGTTGAGTGTTGAAACTGGAAAAGCAACAACTACAAACTGTCTGCCTTTGAAAAGCAAGAGTGAGTACCTTGGAAAACAGAAAATACAGCTCTAATGAAACCACCTATCTTTGTGCGGACCTGAAATTCAAGCACGGATCATCAATGAGAATCAACTGAGAACTGATGGTTAATCAAGAATCTGAGAATTGTCAGCAATAAAGAGTTCCAAGCCAATAGCTTACCTCCAATGGCAGGGTGGCAATCAATGGAGCACATGCGTCAGGTGTCATTTGCTTCTCTGTGGGAAGAAAGATAGTCTTAACCTTGTCCCAGTTCTCCTCGATCTCAATACCTCCACATTCTGAGAAACTAATGGTGTTGCCAAGCCTTTCAGATACAATCGAAAGGTAGTACTCTTGGTCATGTGGCACAAATGGTTCAACTATGAAGGTTGTAATTGGAGCTTTGCAGCCACCCATCTCGACCTAGATAAGTGAGCAAATTCATTCATAAAGATAATAAATAGCTTTAGTAATCAAAGTTTGTGCTGGTAAAAAACATGGGAATATGTTAGTCGTGACAGTACCTCAACTCCCAACCGCTCCTTGACAAATTGGCGAACTTGGGCAAGATCTAGGTTGAGGGCCACAAGCCCACTCTTCCCACGTTTCCCAAAGAGCATGTCAGGTTTCACAACCAACTTCATAGATGAGAGCCACGGCTCCTGGTTTGCAAGCTCAGTGAAATCCGTTGACTGTGTGACCTGTGATTAAGCATTCTGAATTCAATCATCTCATCTTGAGGAATATGTAAAAAGACGAGAAATTTGGATTTTGCCATTACAAAGAAGAGCTCAACAAAGAATGGGCTTCACAAAATTGCCACCAGACCCACATTGCATAGACTCAGATGGACCCACAATTCATAGACTTAGTGGCAATCATAATCAACGAGACAATCTTTGTAATGGCAAAAATCAGGGATGCTATAGTGAATGAAAGAAACATAAATATAATGAAAGAAGCAACTCACTAGGGAGTAACCAAACTCGATCTGTGTTTCTACAACCAATAAACCTAGCAAACACAAAACACTAAGGCGCCGTTCGGTTGTTACGGATTGGTGGGTCGGAACGATTCCTAACCGGATTGATTCTCTAATTTATATAAACTTTGATTAGCTGGAACGATTCCGGGTGCAATCCGGCACAAATGAACAAGGCCTAAACAAGTGTACTTTCTAAGAGAACACGAATAAAGTGAACTCTTTGTTCCTATCGGTGAATGGCAACTAAAAAACGAAGACAAACTTTTGGCGTTGCCTAGATGATGTTGTTTCTGACACACGCCCTGTTTATCAAAGATTCAGAGTAAAATTCCTTTCAACCAAACTACTTAAACCAAACTATGAGATACTGATACTTAAGAAATTTCTGGTTTTTATGGAGGTTGAGATTTCAATGACCACAACATTAATAGACCCTGGAAACCCATTTTAGCAACCCAATTATTAAACATTTCTTATACCTCCATAACAAAAGGAAGACGTGCTGAGCATTCCAACCTCCAGTTCACCTACTAATAACGAAATGATCAGCCCAACGAACCGCCTCTACCGCAAACGCCCAGGCTTCGAAGCCTGGCCCCGGAATCCTAAGAGAGCGAGCTGACTGCGGACCCCGATCCTGTTCCTACGGTGAACGCGCAGCCCCAGAAGAGTCAGGGGCAGGGGCAGGATCCGGGGCCGGCACCGCCGAGATCCACACACACACGCCTAGCGGCCCGATCCCCCCCCCACCCGACCCACAGACGACAAGGCGATCCGATGCGCACGAACCGCACCGCACCGCAGGAGAGCGAGGAGCAGGGGAAAGAGAGGACTGGGGAGTGAGTGGCCGACCTGCGCGGAGAGGATCTGGAGGTCGATGCCGGCGAGGCGCTTGAGGTGCTCCCGGAGGAGGCGCTTGGAGTCGTACTCCCGGATCTTCTTCCGCGCCATCGCCGCCGGCCGAGTCGAGCCTTGTGGAAGCTAAGGGGAGGAGCAGGCGCGTGCGTGCGTAGCTGCAGCGAGCGAGCGAGCGGCGGCCTGTGCTCGGGATTCGGGTTCGCCGTGCGCGGCCGCGGCGCGGACTGGACGGACGGTTTTTATAGCGAGGCCGCAACGGAAGAAGGGAAAAGCGGCGGGCAGCCGCGACCGCGATGCGCCGTGGTGGTTGTTGGTTTCTATCGGTCACTGGTTGGGTGGCCCCCTCGGGCGGTTTGGTTTGGTGGAGGCGGATGGGATCAGGTTGGGTTGGTGCGGCGAGTGGTGTGACATGCTAGATTGCTAGCACAGTCTCCGTGCCCCTCTACTTTTGTTTGGTTAATGTTACGGTAGAAACCCTTTAGAGTATGTAAAATAGTGGACGTAAAATGTTTAAAATAAAGGATAAGATATAAGATGAAATAAGAGATCTACTGGAGATAAACTAAAGATTGTTTGGAGCAAGAATATTGGAGAGGATTAAGAGAGCTAGAATTCTTTGGCGGGAGCTAGAGCCTCACTGTTAGTGTCGATATGGGCTCCAATCATTTTTGAGCTGTTCCACTTGGCGGCCTTAATGCGGTGGCACGGACGGTCCGCGATCTGACAGAAGGAACGATGTTCTCCGCGCCGAGCCAGACGGTCCGCGCCTAATGGCCGGAAGGTCCGCATGTGCGTAGGGCTGGCAGCGTTCGCCAACGGCACCTGGACCTCGCCCCTCGGAGGGATCCGTCAGAGAGGAGAGATCCTAGGGTTTTTCTTGGAATCGGTAGGCCACTCAAGACGCCTCTAGACAACGTAGAGTCGAAGAGAAGTGAAGATTGATACAAAGAACGATACGTTCCTCGCTACTCCTAGGGCAAGAAAGTAGAGGAATTGAAAAACGGGTTGACTGGTTTGATTGATGGGTGTTTTAATCGGTCATACCCCTTCAAATATATAAGGGCGAGGTCTGGACCCGTTCCTAGGCATTCTCCAACAACTCCCGCGAGTTTAGAGGGATAAACACACGCGGAGAAAAGGATTTCAACTGCCTGATCTAATCCTATCGCGGACTGTCCGTGCCTATGGGCGAACCATTCCGCAGGCCTGACAGTCCTGACCTCTTGGTCGGACCGTCCGAGCATGCTCAGTGCCACAAATGGTGCTCAACACATGCCTCCTTCCTTTTGGGAAAGTTGAGCGAACCAAAAGCACTTGTGCAGTTTGGACCCAACTTGATATTTCAATATCAGTTTATCTAAGCATTTTGTCACATACTAGGATGATATTGCTTCAAGAAACGACCATTCAGCATCTTGGGTAGGTCCTCACCTTGCAAAGTTTGTAACATGTAGGCATTACCAACGATTACTTGTGTGATTATGTAAGGGCCTTCCCAACTTGATGACCATTTGCCAAATTTTCGGTCCTTGCTTCTTAGTGGCAAGACGGTCTTCCACACCAGGTCTCTAACCTAGAATGATTTAGTTTTGACCTTCTTGTTGTAAGTTTTGGCAACCATAATCTTGTCTTTCTCGGTCTCTCCTAGAGCCACCAATCTTTGTCGGTTAGTTCATCAATATTGTCCATAATCAAATTATAATAATCCTTGACAGTTAGGTCATTCTGTCTGGCACTGATAACATTTAGGCTTATCTCCACATGTAAAATAGCTTCTTGTCCATAAACAAGATCAAAAGGAGAGACTTTAGTAGCACGGTGTTTAGATATTCTATAAGCCCATAGAGTCTTAAACAAAACCTTATTCCAATGCCTAGGATGATCAAATATCTTCTTCTTTATAAGGCTAATCAATGTCATGTTACTAAACTTGGCCTATCCCTAGGCCTGAGTATAATATGGAGAGGAACTGGACAATTTGATCTTATATAATTCAGCAAACTCACGTACCTCCTTTGACATAAAAGAAGTCCCCTGGTCCATGGTCAAAGTTTGAGGAATGTCGAATCTTTAAATGATATGCTCAGTTATAAACTCAATTACCTCCTTACGTGTCATATTCTTCAGAGCAATGACTTCAGTCCATTTGGTGAAGTAATCTATGGAAACTAACACAAACTAATGCCCCTTTGACGATGAAGTATGAATTTCTCCTACAAAGTCCAAACCCCACCCCTAAAGGGCCAAGGTTTGATAATAATATGTAGTTCAGCCATGGGGACTAACTTTAGATCACTGAACTTCTGACATATTTGACATCCTTTGTAGTATGTAAAACAATTAGCTATCATGTCAGGCCAATAGATGCTAGGCCTTCTTAATAGTTACTTCATCTTTAGAGCCAATTGATGAGTACCACAAATCCCTTCATGTACTTAGTCCATAGCTAATATAGCATCAACCCAGCCCAAGCATTTAAGCAAGACATCGTCAACAGTTCGGTGGTAAAGTTCATTGTCAATTAAAATATATTTGAAAGTTGTACGTCGAACATTCCTGTTTGTCCTAACACTAGGATTACGTAGGTAATTACTTATAGGCGTCCTCCAATCAATTACATCAACTATATTGTAAGCCTAATTGATCAAGGAAACGTCTCTATTACCTGTGAACGGTCCAGACTCCTTGTTTGAATGATCCGATCCTACAACGGACAGTCTGGCTATGTAGCCCGGACGGTCCGTGACTTGGGAACTTGGCGCAACACCATTTATCGGACTTTTAGAATTATGAAATCTCCCACGCTTTATCTGATAACCTGATGCATCTTGTGCCAAGTTATTAGCTCTACAATTCTCATGTATGGATATATGTCGAATATTGAGTTCGTCAAAAGAATGGATTATGTCCCAACATTTTTCAAGATAACTATTTAAAGTGTCATCTAAACATTGTTTTCCTCTAAAATTTGCTGGCAATTAGCTAAGAATCACCAAATGCCCTCACATGTTTCACTCCCATATAACCTAAAAGTTCTAAACCGAATAAGAGGGCCTCATATTCAGCTTGATTGTTAGTGCAATATTTTTTCAATCAACTAGAGAAGTCAAAAGAGGTATTCCTTGGTGAAACAAGCACGATGTTAATCTCTTGTCCCTCATTACAAACCGCCCCATAAAAATACAGAGTCCATGAAGTAATAGTGAGGTATGATATGTCTAGTTCCTGAGTATCACCGATCCGATGTTCTACAATAAAATCAGCTACAACCTGGTTCTTCATAGGTTTTAATGATTTATAAGACAAGTCATATTCTATAAGTGCATAAGTCTATTTACCAATTCTACCACTCATGATTGGGTTTTGCAACATGTATTTAATCACATCGGTTTGACTAGAAACAGTGCAAGGACTAGACAATAGATAACATCTAAGTTCGGTGAATGCATAAAAAAGCATAAGCATAATTTCTCAACAAAGGCGTACCTTATTTCAACATCCACTAGTATTCGGCTTAAGTAGGTCACAATATGCTCTTTCCCTTCAGTCTCTTGAGTCAGAACAACTCCAATAACTCTATCTTCGGATGCAATGTATAACTTGAATGGTACTCCAATATTTGGTGCTTTCAATACTAGAGCCAAAGACAAATAGTTTTTAATGAGAACAAAAGTCCCTCGTTGTTCTGCCCCCCAAGCAAAATCGACATTATTTTTTAGCCAAAGAATAGGAGTGAAAGCATCAATCTTCCCATCTAAGTTAGAAATGAATCTTCGCAAAACAAATTACCTTGTCAATAAACTTCTGTATTTCAAGCTTATAAGTTGGAGGCCCCACATTCTAAATAGACTTAATTTGGTTGGGATCTATCTCTATGCCATGCTCATGAATAATAAATCCTAAGAACTTGCTAGGCGACACCCCAAAAGCACATTTACATGGGTTCATTTTTAAACCACACCGATGTATCTTATCAAAGGCTTTGTGCAAATCAGTTATATTAGAATCAAATTCCGCCGATTTAACTACTATATCAACATTGTAAACTTCCACAATGTTTTCTAACAACTCATGAAAGATCAAATTCATAGCCCTTTGATAAGTGACACCAGCATTCTTTAAGTTGAATGTCATGACAATCCACTTAAATAACCCAATAAAGCCTGGACATATAAAGGCTGTTTTAGACGCATCTTTCTCAACCATGAAAATCTAATTATATCCAGCATTACCATCAAGAAGCTAATTGTCAGCGTTTCGACCCCGGGGGGTCCCTGGACCGATGAGTAAATTGTCGCCGCGTGCCCTAGCCCAGATGGGTCGGCGCAAGACGGAGCGCGAAGGGGGAAAACCAGAGGGAGACAGGCGTAAAAGGGGAAACCCGCGGCCTTCGTGTTTGTCCCGCGCCTAGGTCGGGTGCGCTTGCAGTAGGGGGTTACAAGCGTCCGCGTGGGAGGGAGCGAGAGGCCTGCACACGCCGTCCCGTCCTCCCCGCGCGGCCAACCCTTCGTACGAGTGCTCTGGCCCTTTTATAGGCGTAAGGAGAGGGCCCAGGTGTACAATGGGAGGTGTAGCAGTGTGCTAATGTGTCTAGCAGAGAGGAGCTAGCGCCCTAAGTACATGCCGTCGTGGCAGCCAGAGAGGTTTTGGCACCCTGTTCATGAGATGTCGTGGCCGTCGGAGGAGCACTGGAGCCTGGCGGAAGGACAGCTGTCGGGGCTGTCGAGTCCTTGCTGACGTCTCCTTGCTTCCGTAAGGGGCTGAGAGCCGCCGTCGTCATGGAGCACGCGGGGCGCCATCATTACTTGTTTACCGAGGCGAGCCAGATGGGACGCCGGTCTTGTTCCCCGTAGCCTGAGCTAGCTAGGGGTAGGGTAATGATGGCCCCCCCTGTGACGTGGTCGGTCCGAGCCCTGGGTCGGGCGAGGCGGAGGCTCCTCCGAGGTCGAGGTCGAGTCTGTCTTCCGTGGTCGAGGTCGAGTCCGAGCCCCGGGTCGGGCGAGGCGGAGACCGTCGGCTGAGACCAGGGCTGAGTCCGAGCCCTGGGGTCGAGCGAGGCGGAGTTCGTCGTCTTCCGGGGCCGAGGCCGAGTCCGAGCCCTGGGGTCGGGCGAGGCGGAGTTCGTCGTCTTCCGGGGCTGAGGCCGAGTCCGAGCCCTAGGGTCGGGCGAGGCGGAGTTCGTCGTCTTCCGGGGCCGAGGCCGAGTCCGAGCCCTGGGGTCGGGCGAGGCGGAGTTCGTCGTCTTCCGGGGCTGAGGCCGAGTCCGAGCCCTAGGGTCGGGCGAGGCGGAGTTCGTCGTCTTCCGGGGCCGAGACCGAGTCCGAGCCCTGGGGTCGGGCGAGGCGGAGCTTCCTATGGCGCCCGAGGCCGGACTTGGCTGCTGTCAGCCTCACTCTGTCGAGTGGCACAACAGTCGGAGCGGCGCAGGCAGCGCTGTCCTCTCGCCAGGCCGGTCAGTGGAGCGGCGAAGTGACTGCGGTCACTTCGGCTCTGTCGACTGGAGGGCACGCGTCAGGATAAGGTGTCAGGCCATCCTCGCATTAAATGCTTCTGCGGTGCGGTCGGTCGGTGTGGCAATCTGGCCAAGGTTGCTTCTTGGCGAAGACTGGGCCTCGAGCGAGCCGAAGGTGTGTCCGTTGCTTGAGGGGGGCCTCGGGCGAGACGTGAATCCTCCGGGGTCGGCTGCCCTTGCCCGAGGCTGGGCTCGGGCGAGGCGAGATCGTGTCCCTTGAGTGGACCGAGCCTTGACTTAATCGCACCCATCAGGCCTTTGCAGCTTTGTGCTGATGGGGGTTACCAGCTGAGATTAGGAGTCTTGGGGGTACCCCTAATTATGGTCCCCGACAGTAGCCCCCTAGCCTCAAAGGGAGTGTTAATACTCGCTTGGAGGCTTTTGTCGCACTTTTTTGCAAGGGGACCGGCCTTTCTCGGTTGCGTTTTGTTCCGGTGGGTGCGCGCGAGCGCACCCGCCGGGTGTAGCCCCCGAGGCCTCGGAGGAGTGGTTTGACTCCTTCGAGGTCTTAATGCGTTTCGTGATGCTTCGACTGGTCTGGTTGTTCCCTCATGCGAACTGGCCGTAGCCCGGGTGCTCAGTCGAGTTCCAAGTTCTCGGGCTGGTATGTTGACGCTGTCAACGGTTTGGCCGGAGCCGGGTTTGCGAGAGCAGCCCCCGAGCCTCCGCACAGAGCGAGAGGACGGTCAAGGATAGACTCGACTTTTTTACATACGCCCCTGCGTCGCCTTTCCGCAAGGAGGAGGGGGGGAAAGCGCCATGTTGCCCTCGGAGGGCGCCGAACATGGTGTCTCCAGTGAGTTGCTAACGGGTAATCCGAGTGGACGCCCGTGCCCCATTTGTTAGGGGTCGGCTAGTGGCCCGGAGGCGCGCTCCAAAAGTACCTGCGGGTGATTTGCCGGACCCGGTCCCCTTTTGACGGGGTCCGAGGGCTCGATGCCTCCTCTGGTGGGATTCCGTTACAAAATCGTTCCCGTTGGTCTCGGAAATGTCCTAGGGTACCTCGGGAGCGTAGCCCGAGCCTTGGTTATGTATCGAACGTACCCAGGGTCATCCCTCGCTCTGCGTCTGAGGCGGCTGTCGAACCCTTTGGGGGCCAGTCTACGAACCCATGATCAGTAATGGGCGCGGAGCCCGAGTGGCCTGAGGCGGCCGTTGAACCCTTTTGAGGGGCCGACCTTCGAACCTCTGACCAGTAGTGGGCGTGGAGCCCGAGTGCTCTAAGGCGGCTGTTGAACCCTTCCGAGGGGCCAGCCTTTGAACCTCTGATCAGTAAGGGGGCTCGGGGCCCGCTTCTTTCGCAGAGAAGGATCCCTTTCGGGGTATCCCCTTTCCCGGTCCCTGCGGCAAGAGGGAGAAAGAGGAAGTGGAAAAGGATACGAAATCGAATGACGTGGCGCACCTTTTTTGACGCGGTCATTATGGCGGAGGTGAAGCGTCGCCTGCTTCGCCCGCCAAAGGTGCCGCCTGTCCTGCCGCAGAGTTAATGCGACAGGACGAGTGGTTCGCGGGGCAGCCGTTGCGCGTGCGCGAGCCGTTTGAGGAACGGAACATGGGCGCTTCGCTTTGAGTTTTGAATCCCGCGACGGGTTCGGGCGAAGTGTTGAATGGGTCTCGCCTAGGCCTTTATATATTCGGGAGAGGGACCGGTGACGGTTTTTTACTCTGCTACTTGCCTCCTTCTTAGGTTTTCGCAACCCGAGGGAATAGCCAGAGAAAGGAAACCGCTCACCCAGTCCTTTCCGCCGCCACCTCTTCTGCTTGGTGATGGCCGACCGGGTGACCATTGTTCCGCCGCGCGACCCGTGGCCTTTCTCCACCGTCACGGCGGATGACCTGGAGGCCCTTGTTGCTGAGGGTTTGCTTCGCTGTCTCTCCGGTGACTCGCAGCCGGAGTGGATGGCCCCTCCGAGCGGAGCCGCCCCGTCCCCGCCGCCGGGGTATGTCGTGAGCTTCGTCTCCTTTCACAAGCGGGGGTTCGGAGTGCCGGCAAGCCGTTTTATGCGGGCGATTCTGCATGTCTACGGGGTGGAGCTGCACAACCTCAGTCCTAACTCCATCTCGCAAGCCGCCATCTTCGCGGCGGTTTGTGAAGGATACTTGGGGATTGACCCTCACTGGGACCTGTGGACTCATCTCTTCTCCGCGGAGCTTTTTGCCTCGCCGACGGGGGAGAGAAGGGTCCGCACGGCAGTGCGGGCTGGTGGCTGCATCCTCTAGCTGAGGCAGGCGCGGGCGCCGCAGTATATCCCCGCCATCCTTGCGTCCTCGAACAAAGGGTGGCAGCGCTGGTGGTTCTATCTCCGAAATGACGATGGGAGGCTCCCGTCATTTTCTCAGCGAGTGGTGACCGCCGCCGCTGATAACTGGCGCTACGGGACCCCGCGCGATAGATAGAAGAATCTCCAGCCCCTTCTAAAGGCCCTGGAGGAGTTGCGGAAAGGAGGGCTCACCGCTGCGGGAGTGGTTGCCGCCATTCATCGCCGGAGGGTGCTTCCCTTGACGGAGCGGCGGCTGCCGCTTTGGGAGATGACGCCGGGGGCCGACTTGGAGGGTTTGCGGATGTCCTCGGATCCCCTTCCCATCGACGACCTCCACAGGCGGGTAGCCGTCACGTTGGGGAAGCCGGACGCCGACGCCCTTTCCCAGCCCTTGATGCGTCCTAACCGCGGGTGTGTGTCCCCGGTGAGTGTCCGCTCCTTCTTTCTCCTTGCGTCGGATTGCCCTTGGTTCTCATAGCCGAGACCTTTCGTCTGCCTCCAGGAGGTAGAGCATCACAAGCCTTCCCTACCACCGGTCCCGGAGGACGCGGTGGACCGAGCTGCGCGGAGGGTTGCCGCGGAGAAGAGGAAGGAGAAAAAGGACGCGAAGAAGGCTCGGGCCCGCGAGCGGACGCGGGCTCGGGACGCCTTGGAAAGGCTCCGTCGTCAGCAGGAGAGGGATGGGCTCCCGAGGGAGCCGTCGCCGGAGACGCCTGACGACGACGACGACGATGAAGACGACGATATGGCTACCCGCCTTGGCCTCAGCCCGGATCTGAGGCTGGGCCAGGGGTCGTCAAGCCAGCCCCCGAGCGGGCTGGTGCCGTCGGTATCCGGGGCCGGGACGTCAGGGTCCCGGTCCGAAGAGCGAGGGCAGACCGAGGGGGTACTTGACCCCTCGGCCGGGGAAGTTGAGGTGACCCCGGGGAGTCAGGCCGAGCTGCCTGTTCCCCGAGAACCGTCGCCCGTGCCGACTGCGCAGAAGGGCGATCCTCGGGTCGTCGTGGCTGCTTCTAGGCAGTCCATCCCTCGGGTGCCTCAGGCGCCCAAGGCGAGGACGGTACTGAAGCTGGCAGCGGGGCAGACCTCGGCAGTACCCTCGGGGATCAAGGTTCGTGAGACCTACCCACAGGCACGATTGATCGTGGCTCGGAGTGGGTAAGTATCTTAGGATATCTTCGTCCAGGCTCCTCCTTAGTATGTCCCGACCCTGATTTTCCTTTTCTCCTTAGCAAGCGGAGTCACGGTTCGACCGATCTGGCTCCCCTGAAGGTCCTCAAGACGGCGTCGGCTTCCATAGCTAGTGCCGCGCCGGGCCTCGCCGGCTAGCTGACCTCCTCGCAAGACGCCCCACAGCGGGGGGCTCAGGCGGCATCAGTTGCCGTGGGGCGAGTTCCCGAGGCTGACTCTTCTGTCGAGGCGGCCGTCGCGCTGGGGGAGGCTGCTGGCGCGGCCGTGGCCTCGGGCCCACCAGACATGCTGCCGGCGCTGGCGCCGGCTGCTGCCGAGGCCGTTACTGTTCTGGCCGTGGAGCCATCCGTCGCCGCCGATGCTGAGATGGCCGAGGCGTCGCTACTTGGTGCCTCGGAGGAGGGGGGGCGCGGGACCGTGACCCGTCCCGTCGAGCGGCAGCCTTGTCCCCGTGCGGCGCAGTTCCGAGGGGCGGCGCCAGTTGCTTCGGTTCTGGACCCGTGGGGCCTCGGATCCCCTCTTCGTTCTTGACGATGAGTGGGAGGAGCAGTTTTGGGACGGGCTTCGTGAGTGTGCCGAGGCAACGGTGGGGTCGCTCCGGTCGACCTTGGAGGTCCTTTGCAGGGACGTTCCCAAGATCCTCCAGGTAATGATTTCAGGCATACCTTTCTCGTGATCAAGGCGTTCTTTGTGACGCCCCGCTTCCTTCCCTCAGGATCTGACGGATCTGAGCGCCGCCAAGTCATCGTTCATCCACCACGAGGTCGATGTCTAGGGTTCGCTGCGGTCCCTGAGGACCACGCTTGCCAGGGCTACCGCACGCCTCTCCCAATAGAGCGTCGAGGTGGCGGACCTTCGGTTGCTCTGTGTCGATCTGGGAGCAGAGGCAGCAGCGGCACGCGCAGAGGCGCAGCGGCGGCAGTCGGAGCTTGACCAGGTCACCGGCGAGCGGGACCAATCCCGGGGTCAGGCCGCCGAGGCCGAAAGCCGGGCTGAGGCTCTTGGAGTCCAGTTAGCCGAGGCGTCTGCTCGGGCCGGAGCCCTTGCAGCAGACCTAGCCGTGGCCCAAGCCGCATCCTCGGAGCAGCGTGCCCGAGCCGGAGGTATGTCTTGGCTGTTTTAAGTTTTTGTTTCAGCTCGGTTCCTCAACTTGTGTTTGAGGTCTTCCGCTTTGGCTGTTCGCAGAGCTCGAGTCTGCCCTTGATAAGTCCACCAAGGCGCTTGCTCAGGCGGCCGAGCAGAGGGAGGCCGACCACACGGCCATGTCCGAGGCCATCTCGGCCTTCTGCCGGGTCTTTGGCTTCGACGACGTCCCCTCGGGAAGCTCCCCTCAAAGTCGCCTGCAGGCCTTGGGTGACCATGCGCGTGGCAGACTCCGCGAGGCGCTGCATCACGGCGTCAGGCGGGCCTTTGCCGTGCTTGCTTCCCACTATGTCGTGGATCTGGAGCGGGTCAGCGAGGGGTATTGCCTCCCCAACGAAGATGAAGCTGTAATACCCAAATAATAAGAGTAACAAAATGTACAAGAAATGAGAAATATAAAGGGTTCCATTGACCACTTGTGTTATTATTCTTATCTTTGCATATTTCGAAGCATAGAATTATCCCTAACTACCAATAAATATACTAAATAAAAGTCATTAAATGGAGCATCATGCTGAGGCTTTATTTTGTATGCATTTTGTGATGATATAAAAATAGAGTGAAAAGAAATATGTTACTATCCAAATGGGGATTTAAATCCTAAAGGAAATACTGGAATTGAGAAAAGAGAAGGAAACATTATAATAATAGGATAAAATAAAAAAAATATATAAATGAATTAAAATTTAGTTCATATTATTATATAGACATTTAACCTAGGGTGGAACTTCACACATACAGATTTAAATTTGAAATTTAAATTTGAAAGAGAAGAAAAGAAAAGATAAAAGAAAGAATACCTAAGTGGGCCTCAGTCTGCACATTTCGGCCCATTCCCCTAGCATCCACCTCGCGCCAGCCCAAACCCCACTGCGGGTGAATCACTGACTGGCGGGCCCAGGAAACCAGCCGCGCGCACTGCCCCTGCAGCCTGGGCCCCACAGGTCAGGTCGACCGTCTTCATGGTTGTTGAACCGAGTCCGTCTCTCTCGTCGCAGCGTGCTCACCGGCCGCGGCAACAGCTCCAACCGTCGCCGAACTCTGTGGGACTCAGCAGGGATTCACCACCTCGCCCATCTATATAAACTCGGTCGTCGTAGCTAAATCCTATCCTGGAGATTTGCCACCGCCGCAGTGAGAGTTAGGGAGGGAAGTCCTCCGTGAGCCTACAGCTAATCTCCATCTCTAGTCGCCGACCGGTCAATTGCAAGCGTGGGTGGCTGCACCCGAGCGTGGCGGACGCGTTCCTGGAAGCGGAAGGAAGAAGAGGCCTGCGGTGATCCCGGGATTTCTCGTCGGAATCAAGCTGTTCCGCCGAACCAACGTCATAGCGTGACCACCAAAACCTAGGTAACAATCCGAGGTATGTGTTCCCCCACCTGCTTCGCCTTGATCTCCTGTACGCTCGGCGCTAGGCGGAATGTAGGGTTGGGGCCGGGTTCGTCGGGTTATCGCCGCTGATGAGGTGCGCGGCTGCGGTAGCTCTCACCGTCGTGCCCAACCTCGGCGAGGGAACGAAGATAGCTCAGGTCCGTGGATGTAATGACCGACGGCCCAGATCGATCACGCGTCTGGACCGCGCGATTTCGATCCAAGGGTAGAAGCGTGCTGCGCATCAGGAACTAATCTAAACCGTGGATCGCAGATCGGTCGGACCAGATTACATACCGGTTCAAAGTAAAATGGGTCTAATCTGGGTCGTCGAGTCTAGATCAGACGGCTGAGGGCCGCGGATACCCCTTCGCTGTGACGATTTAGCGTATGAGTCCCTCGGGTTAATACAAATGAATCCACCGTCCACCCTAACTATGCTCGGAGTCTGTGAAATCTTGCGCCGGAGCCCCTGCACTGTCCAGAAAACAGTGCCCAGTCCAGATAACTAATAAAACCAGGAAAATCATTTAGAAAATGGTTTTTAGTATAAATTTAATTGCAGAAACTTGTTTAATTCATAGAAAATGCGTACAAACTTCAAATTGGACCATTCCAGTTCCTATAATTTTGTAATATTATTATCTATCAAATAGTACCACTGTTTTTGCATGAAGTACACATTAAAATTTATTTCTCATTTAACCCTATATTAAATGCATAAAACCTTCAGAAATTCATAACTTAAAACCTATAATTCCAAATTTAATGATTCTAGTTCCTATGATCTCATTTTAGTGTCTAGATTATTACTGTGTATTTTATTTACATGCTTGGTGTAATGTTAATTTTTGCTATACTATGTATGTATTGTGTTAATGCGAGTAGACGAGCAAGCTACTGCGGATCTTGAGGTTCAGCTAGTAGAGACTGCTGAGCAGGAGCTCGTTGAAGGCAAGTTGTGCCCTTGATCACTTCTTTTTACCCAGCCATGTTCTGATTAATCATAATGATCTGCATAGGTTAATTTTGATGGGATCCAATAGGTTACCCTAGTTTGATTATCTTTATACCTTGTTACCACTGAACTTTTTGGGTAGTACTTGCTAGTGCTTTATGTGGTTTTGGGTATGAAGATACATTACTCATGATTACACTTTTTATTATCTGTTTATTATTTATTGTTCATGATAAGATCATTATGTTAATTGGAACATGGAGAACCACCCGGGAAAACAGTGCTACCACAAGGGTTTAATGGGACGCCCTTGGCCGATTAATTAGGAAAGCTAGTGGAAGACTACCTTACCCGAAAGGGGCAAGGGCAGTAGGGGAGTGGTCAGTGTAGGGAGGCCCTCGGGAGGATTTTGCTGCGATGGCGGTCCTGCAAGGGATTCCTGCATTGGAGCTTCCTATAAACTGTAGCGGGTTTTCTGAAGCTAGTGGAACTTTGTAAAGGCCTCGTAGTGTTACCCTGCCTCGCCTCCTCGGTAGAGGTGTATGGGAAGTCGCGATCCCTTGGCAGATGGGTAACATGACTTGTGGGTAAAGATGCGCAACCTCTGCAGAGTGTAAAACTAGTATACTAGCCGTGCTCACGGTCATGAGCAGCTCAGACCCTCACATGATTAAATTATGGAACTTAAACTCAATTTGTCATATGCATTGCATCGCAGGTGAGGTTGTTACTTTTGTTCTACTACTTAATTGGGTTGGTATTTACTTATACTTAGTAATTGCTAATAAAATTTTGACCAACTTTAAAAGCAATGCTCAGCTCTAACCATCCTCTTTGGTAAGCCTTACACTTCACGTGAGCTCCCACCTTTGGCGAGTTCATGCACATTGTTCCCCACAACTTGTTGAGCGATGAACGTATGTGAGCTCACTCTTGCTGTCTCACACCCCCCCACAGGTCAAGAACAGGTACCGCAGGATGAGGCGCTTGGAGGATGCTGCGATGTGTTCGTGAGAGGTCTAGGCCGTCGTCTCCCGGTCAACTTTGGGTTGCTGGACTGTTGTCTCCATATAATGTAATTATTTATTTATTTTGTACAAAACTCCGATTATATAGTAAAGATGTGACATTCGATCCTGTGCCATGAATCATCCTATGTGTGAGACTTGGTCCCAGCACACCTGGTGATTATGTTCGCGCCCGGGTCTTGGTGCCCCGAAATCCGGGTGTGACAGAAGTGGTATCAGAGGAATGTTGACTGTAGGACGAAACCTAGATAGAACTGGACAACCAATATTTACTTACCTTTGCTACTCTGATTCTTATCTAAACTTTTCTTAATCTTTTCTCATCTATTTCCGCTTTACTCTGATTATTCTTACCTTTTCTTTCTAAATACAAATGTGGATTTCACACTTTGAAATCCTGTACCTAAAGTGACCTTTAGGAATAGGAGACCTACTCTTAGGGAAAAAAAATCAAAACTATTTTTATAAATATTTATATACTTGAGTGTTTGTTCTTATGATACTTGTATGATTTGGATCTTTGATTGAGTGTGTTGGGTTATGGAGTAATGTCCATAATTACATCTGCATATACATATAAACATAAATAGAATTCATAAAATAACTAAACAACTTAGATTATCTATTTCATATAGATCCCTCTTATCTTAAAAGATTCTCTCTTATTTTAATAGATCCATCTTATTCTGAAAAGATCCTATCATATCCTAATAGATCTCACTAACCTCAAAAGATTCCATCTTATCTTTATGGATCCATCTTATCATAATAAGCAAACTTATCCACCCTAGTTTAACAATCATGATCTAATGCAAATTAATTAGATCTTATATAGTCAAGCTAGTCATACCAATCTAATCTAGATCCCATCTAACCTAATATGATCTAATCTAAAGTGAGTTACTTAATGGACCAGTTAATACTTGTGAAATAGATTAGACCCTACTAGCCAGGTGTTAACTTAACTCAGTACCTTAGACCAACTCAGTCAAATGCATGAGATCCGACCCAACCCATAGAATCTTGATGGATTGCATGATCTGTCTATCCCCACCTAACAAACTTTGACCTACATCATGTAGCCTATCACATCCATATCTATTTTCACCATGTTCCCCAACTCCGATAAAATACACTAACCTCGAATTAATGAGACCAAGACTGGAAAAGGAAAAGATCAACCTCGTCAAGGCAGGAGAAAAGTCAAACTCAATCTTTAGATGCATTACCACTCAACACGGAAGTCTTTCCCATCATAAACCTTCTTATCCTAGGTTATTCTTACCCTAACCTACCCATCTTTTATCCTACATAATATGTGGTTGTACCTACGTATACCCATGCTCTCCTAATCACCCACCAATGATAATGAAAGAAAAGACCCTTCATTCTTGAACTAAAAAATAATAATTTAAAGCTAAAATCACAAACCAATTCTTTTGTATCCCTTCTTCTAACAAATCTTGAGGACGAGATTATTTTTAAGGGGGGTAGGATTTGTAATACCCAAATAATAAGAGTAACAAAATGTACAAGAAATGAGAAATATAAAGGGTTCCATTGACCACTTGTGTTATTATTCTTATCTTTGCATATTTCGAAGCATAGAATTATCCCTAACTACCAATAAATATACTAAATAAAAGTCATTAAATGGAGCATCATGCTGAGGCTTTATTTTGTATGCATTTTGTGATGATATAAAAATAGAGTGAAAAGAAATATGTTACTATCCAAATGGGGATTTAAATCCTAAAGGAAATACTAGAATTGAGAAAAAGAGAAGGAAACATTATAATAATAGGATAAAATAAAAAAAATATATAAATGAATTAAAATTTAGTTCATATTATTATATAGACATTTAACCTAGGGTGGAACTTCACACATACAGATTTAAATTTGAAATTTAAATTTGAAAGAGAAGAAAAGAAAAGATAAAAGAAAGAATACCTAAGTGGGCGTCAGTCTGCACATTTCGGCCCAATCCCCTAGCATCCACCTCGCGCCAGCCCAAACCCCACTGCAGGTGAATCACTGACTGGCGGGCCCAGGAAACCAGCCGCGCGCACTGCCCCTGCAGCCTGGGCCCCACAGGTCAGGTCGGCCGTCTTCACGGTTGTTTATCCGAGTCCGTCTCTCTCGCCGCAGCGTGCTCACCGGCCGCGGCAACAGCTCCAACCGTCGCCGAACTCTGCGGGACTCAGCAGGGATTCACCACCTCGCCCATCTATATAAACTCGGTCGTCGTAGCTAAATCCTATCCTGGAGATTTGCCACCGCTGCAGTGAGAGTTAGGGAGGGAAGTCCTCCGTGAGCCTACAGCTAATCTCCGTCTCTAGTCGCCGACCGGCCAATTGCAAGCGTGGGTGGCTGCACCCGAGCGTGGCGGACGCGTTCCTGGAAGCGGAAGGAAGAAGAGGCCTGCGGTGATCCCGGGATTTCTCGTCGGAATCAAGCTGTTCCGCCGAACCAACGTCATAGCGTGACCACCAAAACCTAGGTAACAATCCGAGGTATGTGTTCCCCCACCTGCTTCGCCTTGATCTCCTGTACGCTCGGCGCTAGGCGGAATGTAGGGTTGGGGCTGGGTTCGTCGGGTTATCGCCGCTGATGAGGTGCGCGGCTGCGGTAGCTCTCACCGTCGTGCCCAACCTCGGCGAGGGAACGAAGATAGCTCGGGTCCGTGGATGTAATGACCGACGGCCCAGATCGATCACGCGTCTGGACCGCGCGATTTCGATCCAAGGGTAGAAGCGTGCTGCGCATCAGGAACTAATCTAAACCGTGGATCGCAGATCGGTCGGACCAGATTACATACCGGTTCAAAGTAAAATGGGTCTAATCTGGGTCGTCGAGTCTAGATCGGATGGCTGAGGGCCGCGGATACCCCTTCGCTGTGACGATTTAGCGTATGAGTCCCTCGGGTTAATACAAATGAATCCACCATCCACCCTGACTATGCTCGGAGTCTGTGAAATATTGCGCGGAGCCCCTGCACTGTCCAGAAAACAGTGCCCAGTCCAGATAACTAATAAAACCAGGAAAATCATTTAGAAAATGGTTTTTAGTATAAATTTAATTGCAGAAACTTGTTTAATTCATAGAAAATGCATACGAACTTCAAATTGGACCATTCCAGTTCCTATAATTTTGTAATATTATTATCTATCAAATAGTACCACTGTTTTTGCATGAAGTACACATTAAAATTTATTTCTCATTTAACCCTATATTAAATGCATAAAACCTCCAGAAATTCATAACTTAAAACCTATAATTCCAAATTTAATGATTCTAGTTCCTATGATCTCATTTTAGTGTCTAGATTATTACTGTGTATTTTATTTACATGCTTGATGTAATGTTAATTTTTGCTATACTATGTATGTATTGTGTTGATGCAAGTAGACGAGCAAGCTACTGCGGATCCTGAGGTTCAGCTAGTAGAGACTGCTGAGCAGGAGCTCGTTGAAGGCAAGTTGTGCCCTTGATCACTTCTTTTTACCCAGCCATGTTCTGATTAATCATAATGATCTGCATAGGTTAATTTTGATGGGATCCAATAGGTTACCCTAGTTTGATTATCTTTATACCTTGTTACCACTGAACTTTTTGGGTAGTACTTGCTAGTGCTTTATGTGGTTTTGGGTATGAAGATACATTACTCATGATTACACTTTTTATTATCTGTTTATTATTTATTGTTCATGATAAGATCATTATGTTAATTGGAACATGGAAAACCACCCGGGAAAACAGTGCTACCACAAGGGTTTAATGGGACGCCCTTGGCCGATTAATTAGGAAAGCTAGTGGAAGACTACCTTACCCGAAAGGGGCAAGGGCAGTAGGGGAGTGGTCAGTGTAGGGAGGCCCTCGGGAGGATTTTGCTGTGATGGCGGTCCTGCAAGGGATTCCTGCATTGGAGCTTCCTATAAACTGTAGCGGGTTTTCTGAAGCTAGTGGAACTTTGTAAAGGCCTCGTAGTGTTACCCTGCCTCGCCTCCTCGGTAGAGGTGTATGGGAAGTCGCGATCCCTTGGCAGATGGGTAACATAACTTGTGGGTAAAGATGCGCAACCTCTGCAGAGTGTAAAACTGGTATACTAGCCGTGCTCACGGTCATGAGCAGCTCGGACCCTCACATGATTAAATTATGGAACTTAAACTCAATTTGTCATATGCATTGCATCGCAGGTGAGGTTGTTACTTTTGTTCTACTACTTAATTGGGTTGGTATTTACTTATACTTAGTAATTGCTAATAAAATTTTGACCAACTTTAAAAGCAATGCTCAGCTCTAACCATCCTCTTTGGTAAGCCTTACACTTCACGTGAGCTCCCACCTTCGGCGAGTTCATGCACATTGTTCCCCACAACTTGTTGAGCGATGAACGTATGTGAGCTCAATCTTGCTGTCTCACACCCCCCCACAGGTCAAGAACAGGTACCGCAGGATGAGGCGCTTGGAGGATGCTGCGATGTGTTCGTGAGAGGTCTAGGCCATCGTCTCCCAGTCAACTTTGGGTTGCTGGACCGTTGTCTCCATATAATGTAATTATTTATTTATTTTGTACAAAACTCCGATTATATAGTAAAGATGTGACATTCGATCCTGTGCCATGAATCATCCTATGTGTGAGACTTGGTCCCAGCACACCTGGTGATTATGTTCGCGCCCGGGTCTTGGTGCCCCGAAATCCGGGTGTGACAGAAGCCGCCCTGGCCGAAGTCCAGAGGCTCGACGCGGCCGCCGCGGGCCCAAGCGCGGTGCTGGCAACCACCTTCGAGGCAGAGATCCTCCCGCTTGCGCCGTCGTCCGAGGCCGGGGCGGATCTTGCCGAAGGTGGGGACAAAGCCGAGGGCGCGGCTCCTTCTCCGGGCGATGCCTGACTCTGCCGGAGCAGTTTTCTTTGAATGCATATGTGTCTTTTGCGGCCGCTGAGGCCCGAACACTTTATTATCGTAATATAAGGTTGTGCTTCTTTTCCTTCCGTTTTGCGTATCCGGACCCGTTCGTCAGTAGCTGGGTAGCTTGCCCAAGTAAGAGTCATTTTTCGTGGTAGGTGTCGAGTGAGGTATCCGTATCCTAGAGGCGTAGGAGTCCCTTGGCTCGGCCGGCCTTGCCACTTACATGCGCCCTTATTCGTTTCTTGGGGTCCTGTTACTGATATAGCCGAGAGACGCGAAAGCCTTTTTGATGGAAGACTGACGAGAGGGGGTTCCCCCCTTCTAGCCCCCGAGGGAGGGTCGGGCTTTGCCGAGGCAAGGCTGACCCTTCCTTGATGGTTAGACTTCGTACGTGAACGAGGTGTATGAACAACTTGAAAGCATCTTAAGGGTAGAAGCGACGTAGCTGTCGGATGTTCCAAGCGTTGCTGTAGACCTCACCTTGACTGTTTGCCAGCTTGTATGTCCCGGGATTTAGAACCTTGGCGATGACGAACGGAACTTCCCAGGGAGGTGTGAGCTTGTGCCGCCCTCGGGCGTCTTGTCGCAGCCGAAGCACCAAGTCGCCCACCGCAGTCGGCCAGTAGAAACCTTGTCGGAAGGCATTTCCAACAAGGGCTCGGGGCGCTGCGTGATGACCACAAGCCCCCGAGTGTATTTCTTATAAGAGCTCCTGGCCTTCGGCGATGGATATGCATCGCTGGAGGATGCCTGAGGGGCTGCGGTGGTAGAGCTCCTTCCCGTCCCCCAGCAAGACCAACGACTTGGCGCGCCGCGCCAACCGTCGAGCTTCGGCTCGGTCGAGGGGTAGCTCTCCTCGGTGGAGATATTGCAGGTACGGGGTCTGCCAGTTTTGATTAGGCGAGACCTCGCTCCGCTCTCCCTCGACGCGCAGTGCCTCACCCTCGGGGGCCGAGGGTGCCTCGGGCTGGGCCGAGGGTGCCTCGGGCTGGGGCGTGTCGTCGGTCTTGACGGAGGGTTAATGTAGGTCTCGGGAGAAGACGTCCGGGGGAACCGTTGTCCGCCCCGAGGCTATCTTAGCTAGCTCGTCCGCAGTCTCATTGTATCGTCAGGCGATGTGGTTGAGCTCGAGCCCGTAGAACTTGTCCTCCAGGCGCCGAGCCTCATCGCAGTAGGCTTCCATCTTCGGGTCGCGGTAGTGGGAGTTCTTCATGACTTGGTCAATGACGAGCTGCGAGTCACCGCGAGCGTCGAGGCGTCGGACCCCTAGCTCGATGACGATGCGCAACCCGTTGACCAGAGCCTCGTACTCGACCACATTGTTGGACGCCGGGAAGTGGAGGCGTAGCACGTAGCGTAGGTGCTTCCCGAGGGGCGAGATGAAGAGCAGGCCTGCGCCTGCCCCTGTCTTCATCAGCGACCCGTCGAAAAACATGGTCCAGAGTTCTGGTTGGATCAGAGCTGTTGGGAGCTGGGTGTCGACCCATTCAGCCACAAAGTCCGCCAAGACTTGGGACTTGATGGCCTTCCGAGGGGCGAACGAGATTGTCTCGCCCATGATTTCCACCACCCACTTTGCAATCCTACCCGAGGCCTCTCGGCACTGGATGATCTCCCCCAGGGGGAAGGATAACACCACAGTCACCGGATGAGACTCAAAGTAGTGTCGCAACTTCCGCCGCGTCAGGATCACCGTGTACAGCAGCTTCTGAATTTGTGGGTAGCGGATCTTGGTCTCGGACAGTACCTCACTGATGAAGTAGACCGGCCTCTGGACGGGCAATGCATGCCCCTCTTCTCGTCTCTCAACCACGATCGTGGCGCTGACCACCTGAGTGGTAGCAGCGACGTAGATCAAGAGGGCTTCTCCGGCAGCGGGGGCACCAAGATGGGCGCGTTCGTGAGGAGCGCCTTCAGGTTCCCGAGGGCTTCCTCGGCCTGAGGGGTCCAAGTGAAGCACTCGACCTTTCTTAAGAGGCGGTACAGGGGTAGACCTCTTTCGCCGAGGCGCGAGATGAAGCGGCTCAGAGCCGCAAGGCATCCCGTGACCCTCTGTACGCCTTTCAAATCCTTGATGGGCCCCATGTTGGTGATGGCCGTGATTTTCTCTGGGTTGGCCTCGATGCCCCGCTCGGAGACGATGAACCCCAAGAGCATGCCTCGGGGGACTCCGAAGACGCACTTCTCAGGATTGAGTTTTACGCCTTTCGCCTTGAGACACCGGAATGTCGCTTCAAGGTCGGAAAGGAGGTCGGAGGCTTTCCTCGTCTTGACTACGATGTCATCGACGTAAGCCTCGACCGTTCGACCAATGTGTTCACCGAACATGTGGTTCATGCACCTTTGGTACGTCGCACCCGCATTCCTCAGACCAAATGGCATAGTAACGTAGCAATACACGCCAAAAGGTGTGATGAAAGAAGTCGCGAGCTGGTCGGACTCTTTCATCCTGATTTGATGATACCCTGAGTAGGCATTGAGGAAAGATAGGGTTTTGCACCCAGCAGTGGAATCCACGATTTGATCGATGCGAGGCAGAGGGTAGGGAACCTTCGGACATGCTTTGTTTAGACCAGTGTAGTCTACACACATCCGCCATTTCCCTCCCTTCTTTCTCACAAGCACAGGGTTGGCAAGCCATTCGGGAGGGAATACCTCTTTGATGAACCCTGCCGCCATTAGCTTGTGGATCTCCTCGCCTATGGCTCTGCGCTTTTCTTCGTCGAATCGGCGCAGAGGCTGCTTCATGGGTCGGGCTCCGGCTCGGTTATCCAGCGAGTGCTCGGCGACATCCCTCGGTACGTCGGGCATGTCCGAGGGACTCCACGCGAAAACGTCGGCGTTTGCACGGAGAAAGTCGACGAGCACTGCTTCCTATTTGGGGTCGAGCTTGGAGCCGATCCGGATCTGCTTGGAGGCGTCGTTGCTGGGGTCGAGAGGGACGGACTTAACCGTCTCCGCTGGCTCGAAGTTGCCGGCATGACGCTTCACGTCTGGCACCTCCTTGGAGAGGCTCTCCAGGTCGGCGATGAGGGCCTCGGATTCGGCGAGGGCCTCGGCGTACTCCACGCACTCCACGTCGCATTCGTACGCGTGTCGATACGTGGGGCCGATGGTGATGACCCCGTTGGGGCCCGGCATCTTGAGCTTGAGGTAGGTGTAGTTGGGGACGGCCATGAACTTGGCGTAGCATGGCCTCCCCAGCACTGCGTGGTAGGTTCCTCGGAACCCGACCACCTCGAACGTGAGGGTTTCCCTTCGGAAGTTGGAGGGAGTCCCGAAGCAGACGGGTAGATCGAGTTGTCCGAGGGGCTAGACGCGTTTTCCGGGGATGATCCCGTGGAAAGGCGCCGCGCCTGCCCGGACCGAGGACAGATCGATCCGCAGGAGCCCGAGGGTCTCGGCGTAGATGATGTTGAGGCTGCTGCCTCCGTCCATGAGGACCTTGGTGAGCCTGACGTTGCCGATGACGGGATCGACAACGAGCGGGTATTTCCCCGGGCTCGGCATGCGGTCGGGATGGTCGCCCTGGTCAAAGGTGATGGGCTTGTCGGACCAGTCTAGGTAGACTGGCACCGCCACCTTTACCAAGCAGACCTCCCTACGCTCTTGCTTGCGGTGCCAAGCCGAGGCGTTCGCCACTTGCCCACCGTAGATCATGAAGCAGTCGTGGACCTCGGGGAACTCCCCTGCCTTGTGATCCTCCTTCTTATCGTCGTCGCGGGCCCTGCCACCCTCCGCAGGTGGCCCGACCTTGTGAAAGTGGCGTCGAAGCATGGCGCACTCCTCAAGGGTGTGCTTGACGGGCCCCTGATGATAGGGGCACGGCTCCTTGAGCATCTTGTCGAAGAGATTGGCGCCTCCGGGAGGTTTCCGAGGGTTCTTGTACTCAGAGGCGGCGACAAGGTCCGCGTCGGCGGCGTCGCGTTTCGCTTGCGACTTCTTCTTGCCTTTCTTCTTGGTGCCGCGCGAGTGGACGCCTCGGGGACATCTTCCGGCTGGCGGCCCTAGGGCTGCTTGTCCTTCCGGAAGATGGCCTCAACCGCCTCCTGGCCAGAGGCGAACTTGGTGGCGATGTCCATCAGCTCGCTCACCCTGGTGGGGGTCTTGCGACCCAGCTTGCTCACCAGGTCGCGGCAGGTGGTTCCGGTGAGGAACGCGCCGATGACATCCGAGTCGGTGACGTTGGGCAACTCGGTGTGCTGCTTCGAGAATCGCCGGATGTAGTCCCGGAGAGACTCTCCCTACTGCTGGCGGCAGCTTCGGAGATCCCAGGAGTTCCCAGGGCGCACGTACGTGCCTTGGAAGTTGCCGGCGAAGGCTTGGACCAGGTCGTCCTAGTTGGAGATCTGCCCTGGAGGCAGGTGCTCCAAACAGGCTCGAGCGGTGTTGGAGAGAAACAGGGGGAGGTTGCGGATGATGAGGTTGTCATCGTCCGTCCCACCCAGTTGGCAGGCCAGTCGGTAGTCCGCGAGCCACAGTTCCGGCCTCGTCTCCCCCGAGTACTTTGTGATTGTAGTCGGGGTTCGGAACCGGGTCGGGAACGGCGCTCGTCGTATGGCCCGGCTGAAAGCCTGCGGACCGGGTGGTTCGGGCGAGGGACTCCGATCCTCCCCACTGTCGTAGCGTCCCCCACGCCTGGGGTGGTAGCCTCGGCGTACCTTCTCGTCGAGGTTGGCTCGATGGTTGCGATGATGGTGCTCGTTGCCGAGGCGACCCGGGGCCGCAGGTGTGGCGGAACTGCCCGAATTATTCCAACTCAAGTGCCTAAGCCCCGCCTTAGAGGCTAGACCACACTTAAATGGGAATAACCCGTCAATCCCTCGGATCTAGTCCGACGTGGCCACTGACAGGATCAAGTACCACAATCTCACTCGAAGGTGAGTCACAGAGCAAATGCAATAAAGCATAAAACCATACATGTCAGAGTATTAAATTATTACATCACCATCATCATCATCATCATCATCGGAGTTTTGCAAAAGTAACCATCATTGTTCGAAGTGCAGCGGAATAAAACTAACGGTAAATAAATAGAGAGATGGGGAAGCCTGTCCCATCACTCCTCATGCTCCTCCTCAGCCGAGGCAGGGTCCCACTCAACAGTCCAACCCGGTGGCAAGGTGGACGGCCAAGTTATCCCAGCAACCATCTCCTCCAGAGAACCTGTAAAAATTATGCCACAAGCAAGGCTGAGTATACTAATACTCAGCTAGACTTACCCGGTGTGAGGAGTCTACTCCTCTACCTCTAGACATGCAGCTGTTTGGCTGTGGGGTTTGGTTGCCAAAAGCACTAGCTGAGTTTCTAAATCAAGATTTTAAATTAGTCAAAGTTAAGTGTGACTCTCTTAAGGCTAAAAATGTACTATCTATTCATACAAAGTAGCAAACATTTTAGCAATCAACATCTTGTATCATCTCTGCATAATTCCACTTGTTACTCAATGTAGCAGCATGGATCAAGCAGTCTCATTAGCTGCGAGAAGCAGACGATTCGAATCGAGTTTTTAAACCTTGCAAGGTAAACCTAAACACACGACGTGGCGAGGCACTCTGTCCCCACACACATCAACCGTCCCCATCGATTCCTCGTCAGCAGATCAGGGCTCACCGCCTTGGCGTACAATGCCTCACTGACCCCGACTGGCCGTCGTGCAGTGACCGCACTTGTACCCACCATAACCGGAATGGGAGACCTCGTCTCAGGTCGCATGAGGGGATACGTCCACTGCCAGGTTCACTCAGGTACTAGGCTTACCGATTTACCATATTTCTCGGCATATGTTTAGTACGTTCAAACGCTTGACTCACGGTACCACACCATAATCCTTATTCAAATTTTTATCCCGTAGACAACCAATCCCCATGGATTGTTGCCCACAAAACAATCATCCATATGATATGAAAGTGGATACAACCAATTCCCTAATCTCGCGCGAGTGCTAGAAAAATCACTCGACTTCTACCGAGGTCCTAATTAATAAAGCAGCTACTCGACCTAGCATACTAGTATTCATCTCAATAGGATTCCTGAGATCATGCAACTAGGGTTTCAAACAATTCCTACACTTAAGTGCACAATCAATCCTACAATCATTAAGTGAAGTAAAATAGCATAATAACAGGTTATGCATAAAACCGGGGCTTGCCTTCCAAAGCAGTGGCTGGCAGGTCCTCTGGTGCAGGCTCGGGTGCTGGATCTGGGGCTACCTCCTGAGCAGTTCCTTGCTCCGGCACGAGGATGTACTCTCCGTCAGCAAGATTACAGTCTATCGAAATGCAATGAACATGTATGTCATGATTATGCAAGATTTAAGAACATTAAGCTAAAGAAACTAAGTCAAGAATTAACTTAGGGTTTCCTGGTCATGTGGGGCTTCTAGTGGTATATATATATACATAGACTTATTACCCTTTTAGGTTTAGGTTTTTCTTTTTAGGATAACATAGTGGATTGGTATTGTCTTTATAGATTTCAGTGGACAATTTTTATAAAGGTTTTAGGACGACATTAACTTCCATTATCCATTTTCCTTTCTTTAATTTCCCTTTAGGGTTTCTAGGGTAGGTTTGAACTACAATAGTGTTTTAATAATTTCCAAAAATTCTGTAAAAATTACAGTGGGTTGTCACTTGCTATTCTAGCTTGTTTTAAGAACTTGCGGCTTAAATTACAAAAGCTAGGCTTTAAACAAAAATAACAATAGTTAGGCAAAATGGGCCACTTTACACTACACCTCTTAGTTAGGGGTAGGTTCTGTCCTAAAGGTTATTTTTGCTGGCATCCTATAGTAATAATAGGCCTCTGTGCTAAAAATCACAGAAAACTAAGGGGTGGTTATTTAGTTATGATTTTCTTAAGTTTAATGTCAAAAAGGCTCTTTCTACTACATTATTATTTGAAAAATGTCAAACAGCAGATCTCCTATTTTTCCTAAGTTCTTAACAACAAAACATTAGTTATCCCAAGGGTGGGGGTGTTTTTACCTTGGGGTTATTTTTGTAGAGTTTTTCTAAGATTCACTTGTTTTATTACAACCAAAGGGATCCTACTTATTTTATACTAAAACAAGGCATGATATATTTTTCTAGTGAACTATATTGAATAAGTATCCTAACAAAAATAGAGGTACTCTCTGTTTCATTAATTAAATTACATTTTCTATTTTTCTTACCCTTAAGCATATCATGAAATAAGGGGTAAAAACTAGCTAAATGGAGTGGACAGATAGGTTTAGCATTTTTACTTGGTTTAATAGGTAGATGCAAACTTCTCAAAATTTTTCTAACCTCAGTCAAACAGTGCAACTAATTTTGGCCTTATTATTAAGCTTTTGGTCAAAACTATAATTAAATCAGAGCTTTAAAGTTTTCTATAGTACATAGGGGTTTTATATTTTTGTTAAATAGGTTACATTATTTAGAGTCTGACAAAATTGGTTTGACCAAATTTGGATGATTTAAACAGAAGTTATGCATTTTCAAAGTTTCTGTCCAATTTAAAAACAGATTTAATAAAGGTTTTCTGGAAAAACAGTTTACACCGAGGTCCCTGGGTTTAAACTAAATCCACCTTCGCAAATCTACCCCCACACCACTATTCCCCTGTGTCTCTGACATTTCACAAAACCCCCTGACCTTCTTTCCCTCTCACCCGCAGTCCTTCCCCTTATGCAAACAGTAACCGCGGGAAAGAAAAGGGCGGCGCGGCTTACCGGCGGCGAGGGAGGTCCGGCGGAGGGTGGGGTTGGCTCGGGGAGACTCTGGTGGTCACGTCGAGGTACGGCTTGACGTCGGAGATGGCCGGAATCGCCCGGTCCACGCGTGCAGGCGGGTGTTCTCGTCGGCGGCGAGTATACCGGCCAAACCACGGCGAACTGGTTCAATTCGAGGGCATGGTGAGCTTCACGGGGTCACATAGCGACTGTGTGCACAAGGAATCGAAGGATGGTGGAGTGGTTTACCCGGTCCACGTACTCCGGCGGGGTTGCGAGCTCCGGCGAGCGTGGACTGGCCTCTCCGGCGAAGTAAACTCCGATTCCTCGCTCGGGGAGCCTCACGGGGGTGTGCACAGTCTTCTCCGAGGGCTGGACGGGGTTGGGAATGGCTCCACTGGCCGGTCTATGGTGGCAGAGGGATTTAGCGGCCGCGGACTCGCTGCGCACGGGCAAACGGCGACGAGCTGGTCTCCGGCGAGGTTTGAGGGTGCGCGGAAGGGTACAATCTAAGTCTGGGAGGGTTTTATAAGCGCGGGCGCGGGCCATGGCGCTGGCTTGGCTCGGGCGCGGCGCTGGGCATGCGGGGGCGCGCGTGAGCGTGCTCTGGCGCGGGCAGAAGGCGTCGAACACGTGGAGGTGTTTTTCTTCCAGTGTTCAAACGTCTCCAGAGATCGCAAACGTGCGAATCTCGCCATGAATCCGGCGCAGGCCTCCTCCTGGCACCTAGGGCTATCTCACATGTGTGAGTTCCAATGGAGGATACGCCCTAGATCAGGAGATAGACGGGCGCCAAATCTGGCTTGTCTCACTGCCCATATTGCGACAAAACTGATGTCAAGAGCTGTCAAACGTCTGAGTCTCGGTCTCCACTTTTTCCAGGGGGTGCCTTAAGTGGTATACCACATTTTTGGTATAGAACCCAAGTGGTTTTGGCGCCATTTTCAAAGTGAACACGGCTGGTCTTTGGATTAGGGTTAAAATTTGACTTAGAGGGAAATAGAGAGCTCTAGCTCTCTCTCCACTTGGAGATTTGAATTGGGTTTTCTCCAGGGGTCTTTTTGCAATATTTCGCTCCCCTAATTGATGGTTACAAGGTTAGTTAAAGTTTGGGTAAAAGTTACACATGTTTTGCACACCTGTTCACTCTCTTTTCCCCCCTTTTACCTAGGGTTTTGGGAGATAGAGTTAGGAGAGGTCTAGGGTTCTTCTCCCCTATTATCCAAGGTTGTAAGTAAGGATTAGGGTAATGCTTCTCATGTCATTGGCAACTTTATTAGCACTTGATCTCCAAGTTCTTATGTGTTGCCCTAAGCCTTTACCCCTTGTGATCACAGCTCCTAGTGCCAAGGTGGGCTCTAGCCAAGGTAACACCTGGGGTGTTACAACCCTCCCCCCTTAAAGGAATCTCGTCCCAAGATTTTAGGTAGAGTCCCTTGGAGGGTGCTTGAAGGTGTGCTGGTGTTGTTTTTCCTTTACACTTAAGTTTCTCTTATTAACTGCTCTTTGAATGTCATCCTCTTTGCAACTTCAGAAGGAAGCCCTTCTTTAGTTAAATCCACAACTCAGACTATCTTTGTTATCTAAGTTTTTCTTATAGTTGAATTCAAAGGGCAGGTGGGGGTGGGGTTTTGGGGTTACATACCGACTCCTTTGGGTAGAAAGTCGAGGAAGCGAGAGCGTAGAAAATCCTCAGTCTCCCATGTAGCTTCTTCTGCTGAATGGTGACTCCACTGAACTTTATACATTCTGATCGACCTTGCCCGAGTTGATCTCTCCTTTTGATCTAATACCTTGACGGGGTACTCTTGGTAGGATAAGTCTGGCTCTATCTCAATGTCTGGCTCTGGTAGTACTTCAGTGGGTAGGCGAATGCATTTCCGCAGCTGAGATACATGGAACACATTATGAACTGCTGACATGTGAGGTGGCAATTCCAATTGGTAGGCTACGGGTCCATAAGCTTCCTTGACCTCGTATGGCCCGATGTAGCGAGGAGCTAACTTGCCCTTGATCCCGAATCTCTGGACACCCTTGGTGGGTGACACCTTAAGATAGACATGATCTCCCACCTCAAACTATAGAGGCTTCTGCCTCTTGTCATGATAGCTCTTTTGCCTGGCCTGAGCGGCTTCTAGGTTCTTCTTGATGATCCTGACCTTCGCCTCTGCCTCAAGTACCAAATCTGGCCCAAAAATTTCCCTTTCTCCTGCTTGAGACCAATTCAGTGGGGTCCTACACCGCCTTCCATATAATGCCTCAAAGGGTGCCATCTTCAGACTGGACTGATAGCTGTTATTGTAAGAAAACTCTGCCAAAGACAGACACTTGTCCCAATCTTTTCCGTAGTGTAGTGCACATGCTCGTAACATGTCTTCCAAAATTTGATTCACCCTTTCTGTCTGGCCATCTGTTTGAGGGTGGTATGCTGAGCTTCGGATGACATGGGTCCCAAGTGACTCTTGCAATTGCTCCCAAAATCGTGCCACAAATGGTGCTCCTCTGTCAGATACAATGGTTTTGGGAATACCATGCAACCTTACTATCTGATCAACATAAATTTCAGCGTACTTCTCTGTCCTGTGGGTGGTATGTACTGGCAAGAAATGAGCAGTCTTGGTCAACCTGTCCACGACAACCCAAATAGAATCATGGTGCCTGGAGGTATTGGGTAATCCCACTATGAAGTCCATACAAATGTCCTCCCATTTCCAAGATGGTATGGGAAGGGGTTGCAAAGGACCTGCTGCCTTCAAGTGACTAGCTTTAATTCTCTGGCAGGTGTCACACTCGGATATGTACTTGGCAATTTCCCTTTTCATTCTAGTCCACCAATATAGAGATCTGAGATCATGGTACATCTTGTTGCTACCAGGATGCATGGAGAATTTGGAGAGGTGAGCTTCATCTAGTATCTTCTTTCTAAGCTCAAGGTCCTTGGGCACAACCAATCGATCTCCAAACCATAGAATTCCCTTGCTGTCCTGTCGGAAACACTTGTATTTCTCTGCCTTTTGCTTGATCATATCCTTGATAACCTGAACACCCTTATCCTCAACCTGTGCCCTGACTATCTGTTCTTGAAATGTGGGCTCCACCGAGATATAGCTTAGGTTACCTGAAGAAACAACTTCCAGGTTCAGCTTGCACAACTCATCACACAGGGTGGTCACTCCCACATCCATGCTCATACAATTACACTGGGCCTTTCTGCTCAGGGCATCTGCCACAACATTGGCCTTACCTGGGTGGTAATGCACCTCCAAATCATAGTCCTTGATTAACTCCAACCATCTCCTTTGCCTCATGTTCAGATCTGCCTGAGTGAAAATGTACTTGAGACTCTTGTGATCAGTGTAGATGTTACAGTGAGCTCCCATCAAGTAGTGTCTCCATATCTTAAGAGCATGCACCACAGCTGCCAATTCCAGATCATGAGTGGGGTAGTTCTGCTCATGGGGCCTGAGTGCCCGGGAAGCATAAGCAATCACTCGGTTCTCTTGCATCAAGACACATCCCAATCCGGTACTAGAAGCATCACAATAAACTTCAAAAGGCTTGGTGTTGTCAGGTTGGGCCAGCACTGGGGCTGTTGTCAAATGTTGCCTCAAGGTATGAAAAGCATCTTCACACTTTTGGCTCCACTCAAATTTGACTCCCTTCTTCAACAGTTCAGTCATTGGCTTGGCAATCCTGGAGAAATCCGGAATAAATCGTCGATAATACCCTGCCAATCCCAGAAAACTCCGAATCTGCTTCACTGTAGTCGGGGGTTTCCAATCCATCACCTCCTGCACCTTCTCAGGATCAACGGATATCCCATCCTGGGAAATTGTGTGACCCAAGAATTTGATCTCCTTCAGCCAGAACTCACATTTAGACAACTTAGCATAAAGATGATGATCGCGCAGCCGCTGAAGCACGATGTGCAGGTGCTCAGTATGTTCATCTTCATTCTTGGAATAGACCAGAATGTCATCAATGAAAACGACCACGAACTTGTCCAATTCTGGCATAAACACTGAGTTCATCAGGTACATAAAATAAGCTGGGGCATTGGTCAGCCCAAAAGACATCACCAGAAACTCATACAGTCCATATCTGGTAGAGAAAGCCGTCTTGGGAATATCGCTGGCACGGATCTTGATCTGATGGTATCCAGAGCGAAGGTCTATCTTGGAGAATACCTTGGCTCCAACCAACTGATCAAACAGAACATCAATGCGGGGCAGCGGGTATTTGTTCTTAATAGTCACTGCATTGAGAGGGCGGTAGTCAACACACATCCTCAAACTCTCATCCTTTTTCTTCACAAATAATGCTGGACATCCCCATGGTGAAGTGCTTGGACGAATAAACCCCTTGTCCAACAACTCTTGCAATTGCTTCTTCAATTCTGCCAATTCCGCGGGAGGCATCCTATAGGGTCTCTTGGAGATAGGAGCGGTCCCGGGTTGCAACTCAATTGCGAACTCAATATCTCGGTCAGGTGGCATCCCTGGCAATTCCTCCGGAAAAACATCCGGGTAGTCACGGACCACTGGGATCTTTTCCACTGGGGATTCTAACATAACAAAAGCACAAGATCGGGTACAACCCTGGTCAGGCAAATACAGTGTGGTCTCACCACAAGTTGGTGAGTGCACCTCTATGGCTCTAGCCGCAATATCCATCACAGCCTGATTTCTGGTTAACCAGTCAGTTCCCAATATAATATCCACACTCTCCAAACCCAAAATGAGAAGGTTGGTTTTAATTATTAGACTACCAAACTTTATAGGCACATTCTTGTTAATTTGATAAGTGGCAACTCTGCCTCCTGGTGTTGAAATTGTAATGCCCCCATTGGTGTGGTGAAAAGGCAATTGGCACTTGGCACTAAATTTCGCACCGATAAAACTATGCGATGCACCGGAATCAAATAGAATAATAGCAGGATAATTCAAAACTGTAAAGATACCAGTCATGACGGGTGCTCCCTCTGGGATATCAGCCATGGTGGTGAAGTTCAGCCTGCCCTGCCTCACTTGCACCTTCTGTCTCTTGCCTTGGTTCTGATTGACATTCTGCCCCTGCCTCTGCTGGTTCCTGGGGCAATTCTTGGCATAATGCCCCGTGTTACCACATGTGAAGCACCTGTTGTCATTTGCCTGGCGGTACTGCTGCTGCTGATTGCTCCTCTGAGCTGGAAATTGGGTGCGGTTGGGTGCCTGCTGCTGCTGCTGCGGTCGGATCACCCATCGCCCTTGCTGCTGCTGGGGTCCCCTGCCCTGGGTGTCGGACACAATCCTGAAGCGCTGGGGCTGGGCTGAGGGTCCTACCACAGGGGTCTTCCTCTTCTTCTCTGCCTGTCTAGCTGTAATGCAGTCCTCTTGGGAGATAGCCATGTTGACCAACTCATTGTAGCTGTTGGCCCTGACGGTGTTGAGACGGTCCCGGAGCTTAGTGCTGAGCCCCCTCCTGAACCTGTCTCTCTTCTTCTCATCTGTATCTGCATGATATCCCGCATACTGGCACAAGTCATTAAAGGCCTGGGCATACTGCAACACTGTCCTGTTGCCCTGAGTGAGTGCCAAAAACTCATTGAGCTTCCTGTCCATGATCCCAGCTGGTATATGGTGTCCTCTAAAAGCTGCCTTGAACTCCCTCCACTCCACCTCTCGGTCCTCTGGCTGCATAGCAAGAAAATGATCCCACCAAGTCCTTGCTGGTCCGCGAAGCTGCTGGGTGGCGAACCTGACTTTGGTGACCTCTGAACAAACTCCATGGAGCAGTGGGAATTTGGATTCCATCACTCGTAGCCACACATCTGCATCAAGTGGGTCCTCCGCCCTTGTGAACAATGGAGGCTGGGTGCTAAGGAATTCCTGGTATGTAGCCGCCGCGGGGTGACGCTGATGGTCTCCACCACCATAATGCTGAGGTGGTGGCTGACGTTGAGCCAGCTGCCTCAGGATCTCATTCTGCTGAGCCATGAGCTCCTACAGAGTGGGAGGTGGTGGCGGCGGTGGAGGAACGCGCTCGTTCTGGCCACGACGCTGCCTCCCGGCCATCTGAAAAACCACATACATTCTTAACACTACGGTTCCAAATTCAAGATTTATCACAGAGAAAAAGTTAAAACAACATGATAAACTCCGACTTCGACAAAAAGATTTTTAAAGAGGCATAAATTCTTCCTTCCAATTTTAAACCGATAACAGTATCCATCAAACAAGCTCCCAAGAGAGTTCAGCATGATTTCATCAAATTGTTCCAAAATGACTCAACTCTATCTAGCCTAGTACCCCAAGGGTGCAAAAGCTAAGCTAGCTGCGAGGAGTCCGATCATCCAACTTCTAATCCTATCCTGAACACCTAGTGAGCGAACGAAGCAACACTCGACTCGGGGGAAGGTGGTCTTCCCGAGCCAGCGGTGTCCACACTGGAGGCAGGCTCATCTCCTCCCTCGATGTCGACGTCCTCGTTGGCCTCCTGGTCCTGGATCTCCTGGTGATGCATGTCCAGGTGCTCGTTAGCCTCAGCAAGCTGCTGCTGAGTGTTAAGGAGCTGATCCTCTAGAACCTCAATGGTGTTCTCCCTGGTGCCCACCAGCTCCTCCAACTCCTGAATATCAGTGGATAGCTGCTCCACCTGCAAGTCCTTCTCCACCATTTCTTGAGACAAGTCAACCACGAGCTCCTCTCTGTTATCCAGCGTGATCTTTGTTGCCTCCAGCAGCGCCATCAGATGGGACATTGCCTCACCGCGCATCACCTGCAGACGGTACAGCGCATTCATGCACCGTACGGTCAAGTGTGCAGTCTGTCCTGGGTAGATGGCCCAGATGTCCTTGGCATGCTCCACCCGATCCTTCCACATTGGGTCGTCCTCCTTCTCGGGGGGGAACAAGCCAATAGGGTGGGTAGCCAGCTCCAAGGGATGGAATCCACAGAAAGTAGTCAATCCATGCAGAGCGATCGCCTCGATCGTATCCTCTGCTCGGTATCTGAAAGACTCGGAGTCCAAGGAGCGCCATCCTGGCTGCAGGGGATGAGGCTCCAAGGTCATCCTCACTCTACAGCGAGGCACTCGGTGCTTCTCGAACTGCTGCACCGCGTACTGAGGGGGTGTCGTGTATCCGGCCCCCTGAAGTACCTCCCACAGAATGCGAGGAAAACCCTCTCGTGCAAGTCCGTCCGTGTGGGTCAGTGCATTTCCGTCATCGGAGGATCCGTGGGAAGTCATCTGTGTACGGTTAAGCGTAAGTAAAAGAAAAAGAATTATAAAAAAAAGAACAAGGAAGAAAAAAAATAAAACTCAGCCCTTCTCTAGTTAATGAAAAGGCACCGGGGGATCTAATTGGTTGTTATCTTATTTTTAAGTCCTTTACTCAGTTATCCATTTGCTTAATTATGAATGCATGCATGCTCGTCCTGAACGACCTCACAACAAGATAAAAGGAATAGGGAAGAACTCCCATCCTGTAAATGGGGCCTGTAGGGCCTAGTTACTTAGCCACCTAGCTACCCTTCTATTATCCTAAGGCTTCACGTCCTAGGTCTATCCGGCTCGTCCTATTATCTATCCAACATTGTTTCTATCAAGTTTTACTTTGGAAAAAGGATGGTATTCATGTTTTATTGATTCCTCTGTGGTGGTACAAGCTCCGATACCAGCTGTGGCGGAACTGCCCGAATTATTCCAACTCAAGTGCCTAAGCCCCGCCTTAGAGGCTAGACCACACTTAAATGGGAATAACCCGTCAATCCCTCGGATCTAGTCCGACGTGGCCACTGACAGGATCAAGTACCACAATCTCACTCGAAGGTGAGTCACAGAGCAAATGCAATAAAGCATAAAACCATACATGTCAGAGTATTAAATTATTACATCACCATCATCATCATCATCATCATCGGAGTTTTGCAAAAGTAACCATCATTGTTCGAAGTGCAGCGGAATAAAACTAACGGTAAATAAATAGAGAGATGGGGAAGCCTGTCCCATCACTCCTCATGCTCCTCCTCAGCCGAGGCAGGGTCCCACTCAACAGTCCAACCCGGTGGCAAGGTGGACGGCCAAGTTATCCCAGCAACCATCTCCTCCAGAGAACCTGTAAAAATTATGCCACAAGCAAGGCTGAGTATACTAATACTCAGCTAGACTTACCAGGTGTGAGGAGTCTACTCCTCTACCTCTAGACATGCAGCTGTTTGGCTGTGGGGTTTGGTTGCCAAAAGCACTAGCTGAGTTTCTAAATCAAGATTTTAACTTAGTCAAAGTTAAGTGTGACTCTCTTAAGGCTAAAAATGTACTATCTATTCATACAAAGTAGCAAACATTTTAGCAATCAACATCTTGTATCATCTCCGCATAATTCCACTTGTTACTCAATGTAGCAGCATGGATCAAGCAGTCTCATTAGCTGCGAGAACCAGACGATTCAAATCGAGTTTTTAAACCTTGCAAGGTAAACCTAAACACACGACGTGGCGAGGCACTCCGTCCCCACACACATCAACCGTCCCCATCGATTCCCCGTCAGCAGATCAGGGCTCACCGCCTTGGCGTACAATGCCTCACTGACCCCGACTGGCCGTCGTGCAGTGACCGCACTTGTACCCACCATAACCGGAATGGGAGACCTCGTCTCAGGTCGCGTGAGGGGATATGTCCACTGCCAGGTTCACTCAGGTACTAGGCTTACCGATTTACCATATTTCTCGGCATATGTTTAGTACGTTCAAACGCTTGACTCACGGTACCACACCATAATCCTTATTCAAATTTTTATCCCGTAGACAACCAATCCCCATGGATTGTTGCCCACAAAACAATCATCCATATGATATGAAAGTGGATACAACCAATTCCCTGATCTCGCGCGAGTGCTAGAAAAATCACTCAACTTCTACCGAGATCCTAATTAATAAAGCAGCTACTCGACCTAGCATACTAGTATTCATCTCAATAGGATTCCTGAGATCATGCAACTAGGGTTTCAAACAATTCCTACACTTAAGTGCACAATCAATCCTACAATCATTAAGTGAAGTAAAATAGCATAATAACAGGTTATGCATAAAACCGGGGCTTGCCTTCCAAAGCAGTGGCTGGCAGGTCCTCTGGTGCAGGCTCGGGTGCTGGATCTGGGGCTACCTCCTGAGCAGCTCCTTGCTCCGGCACGAGGATGTACTCTCCGTCAGCAAGATTACAGTCTATCGAAATGCAATGAACATGTATGTCATGATTATGCAAGATTTAAGAACATTAAGCTAAAGAAACTAAGTCAAGAATTAACTTAGGGTTTCCTGGTCATGTGGGGCTTCTAGTGGTATATATATATACATAGACTTATTACCCTTTTAGGTTTAGGTTTTTCTTTTTAGGATAACATAGTGGATTGGTATTGTCTTTATAGATTTCAGTGGACAATTTTTATAAAGGTTTTAGGACGACATTAACTTCCATTATCCATTTTCCTTTCTTTAATTTCCCTTTAGGGTTTCTAGGGTAGGTTTGAACTACAACAGTGTTTTAATAATTTCCAAAAATTCTGTAAAAATTACAGTGGGTTGTCACTTGCTATTCTAGCTTGTTTTAAGAACTTGCGGCTTAAAGTACAAAAGCTAGGCTTTAAACAAAAATAACAATAGTTAGGCAAAATGGGCCACTTTACACTACACCTCTTAGTTAGGTGTAGGTTCTGTCCTAAAGGTTATTTTTGCTGGCATCCTATAGTAATAATAGGCCTCTGTGCTAAAAATCACAGAAAACTAAGGGGTGGTTATTTAGTTATGATTTTCTTAAGTTTAATGTCAAAAAGGCTCTTTCTACTACATTATTATTTGAAAAATGTCAAACAACAGATCTCTTATTTTTCCTAAGTTCTTAACAACAAAACATTAGTTATCCCAAGGGTGGGGGTGTTTTTACCTTGGGGTTATTTTTGTAGAGTTTTTCTAAGATTCACTTGTTTTATTACAACCAAAGGGATCCTACTTATTTTATACTAAAACAGGGCATGATATATTTTTCCAGTGAACTATATTGAATAAGTATCCTAACAAAAATAAAGGTACTCTCTGGTTCATTAATTAAATTACATTTTCTATTTTTCTTACCCTTAAGCATATCATGAAATAAGGGGTAAAAACTAGCTAAATGGAGTGGACAGATAGGTTTAGCATTTTTACTTGGTTTAATAGGTAGATGCAAACTTCTCAAAATTTTTCTAACCTCAGTCAAACAGTGCAACTAATTTTGGCCCTATTATTAAGCTTTTGGTCAAAACTATAATTAAATCAGAGCTTTAAAGTTTTCTATAGTACATAGGGGTTTTATATTTTTCTTAAATAGGTTACATTATTTAGAGTCTGACAAAATTGGTTTGACCAAATTTGGATGATTTAAACAGAAGTTATGCATTTTCAAAGTTTCTGTCCAATTTAAAAACAGATTTAATAAAGGTCCCTGGGTTTAAACTAAATCCACCTTCGCAAATCTACCCCCACGCCACTATTCCCCTGTGTCTCTGACATTTCACAAAACCCCCTGACCTTTTTTCCCTCTCACCCGCAGTCCTTCCCCTTATGCAAACAGTAACCGCGGGAAAGAAAAGGGCGGCGCGGCTTACCGGCGGCGAGGGAGGTCCGGCGGAGGGTGGGGTTGGCTCGGGGAGACTCTGGTGGTCACGTCGAGGTACGGCTTGACGTCGGAGATGGCCGGAATCGCCCGGTCCACGCGTGCAGGCGGGTGTTCTCGTCGGCGGCGAGTATACCGGCCAAACCACGGCGAACTGGTTCAATTCGAGGGCATGGTGAGCTTCACGGGGTCACATAGCGACTGTGTGCACAAGGAATCGAAGGATGGTGGAGTGGTTTACCCGGTCCACGTACTCCGGCGGGGTTGAGAGCTCCGGCGAGCGTGGACTGGCCTCTCCAGCGAAGTAAACTCTGATTCCTCGCTCGGGGAGCCTCACGGGGGTGTGCACAGTCTTCTCCGAGGGCTGGACGGGGTTGGGAATGGCTCCACTGGCCGGTCTACGGTGGCAGAGGGATTTAGCGGCCGCGGACTCGCTGCACACGGGCAAACGGCGACGAGCTGGTCTCCGACGAGGTTTGAGGGTGCGTGGAAGGGTACAATCTAAGTCTGGGAGGGTTTTATAAGCGCGGGCGTGGGCCATGGCGCTGGCTTGGCTCGGGCGCAGCGCTGGGCATGCGGGGGCGCGCGTGAGCGTGCTCTGGCGCGGGCAGAAGGCGTCGAACACGTGGAGGTGTTTTTCTTCCAGTGTTCAAACGTCTCCAGAGATCGCAAACGTGCGAATCTCGCCATGAATCCGGCGCAGGCCTCCTCCTGGCACCTAGGGCTATCTCAGATGTGTGAGTTCCAATGGAGGATACGCCCTAGATCAGGAGATAGACGGGCGCCAAATCTGGCTTGTCTCACTGCCCATATTGCGACAAAACTGATGTCAAGAGCTGTCAAACGTCCGAGTCTCGGTCTCCACTTTTTCTAGGGGGTGCCTTAAGTGGTATACCACATTTTTGGTATAGAACCCAAGTGGTTTTGGCGCCATTTTCAAAGTGAACACGGCTGGTCTTTGGATTAGGGTTAAAATTTGACTTAGAGGGAAATAGAGAGCTCTAGCTCTCTCTCCACTTGGAGATTTGAATTGGGTTTTCTCCAGGGGTCTTTTTGCAATATTTCGCTCCCCTAATTGATGGTTACAAGGTTAGTTAAAGTTTGGGTAAAAGTTACACATGTTTTGCACACCTGTTCACTCTCTTTTCCCCCCTTTTACCTAGGGTTTTGGGAGATAGAGTTAGGAGAGGTCTAGGGTTCTTCTCCCCTATTATCCAAGGTTGTAAGTAAGGATTAGGGTAATGCTTCTCATGTCATTGGCAACTTTATTAGCACTTGATCTCCAAGTTCTTATGTGTTGCCCTAAGCCTTTACCCCTTGTGATCACAGCTCCTAGTGCCAAGGTGGGCTCTAGCCAAGGTAACACCTGGGGTGTTACAGCAGGCGCTGTGTTGCGCGTGCGCCCGGTGTGGACCGAGGCTTCCCGCATGAATCGGGAAGTCGCGGCGCGACGCTCCGAGGGGTATCCCTGCCTTCGGGAGGCAGAGCTTTTGGCCCATCGGACCGCGGCATCCTCCAGGAGATTCTTGAGCTCCCCCCTGGATACGCCGCCCTTGGGTGGTTGATGGTTCCGGCATCGCGTGGAGTAGTATCGCTGCCGCAGCTAGGTTCTGGCCAACCCCACTAGAAGCCGGTGGCGGCCTTGCCCTGACGTCGTCGGCGATGCGGTGCTGGATGCCCTGGGGTAGATGACGCGCTTCTCCGGCCGGAGGTTGGCCTACCCATTCCTGCCCGATGTCCCGGTGGAATGGCTCAAGTGTTCCTGCTCCCTCGTCGAGCCTGGCCTGCATCTCGCGGATTTGCTCGAGCTGTGAGTCCTGACCCCCCGCAGGGACTAGGACCACAGCTAGCTCCCGAAGGATGTCAATGCGAGACACAGGCCTAAAGGGATCACCGTTTTCTGGTATACCAAGATGGTTGCCTTCGCCGGGACCCCCTAGATCGACGTGGAAACATTCACGACTTGGGCCGCAGTCCTCGTCGCCGAAGCTGCGGCTACCGTCGGAACAGTCGGAAAGGCAGTAGTCGCATGCGGTCATGAAGTCCCGCATGGCACTGGGGTTACCGAGTCCGGAGAAATCCCAACAAAAGTCGGGCTCGTCATCTTCCTCGGAACCCGAGGGTCTGTAGGTCGAGATGGTCGTCAGCCGGTCCCAGGGTGACCGCATACGATACCCCGGAGGGTTTGTACTCGCCTCTATGAAAGCGTCCACCGAAGCGAAGTCGCTTGGTGGGTCGAGGCTGAATCCAAAAGGCACGAGATGGGAATCGGTCGGTACCTCTTGGTCGACGAGCGGTGACGAAGTCACGTCAGGGGCAGACTGCACCGTCGTCTCAGGTACGAGGGTGACGCCCAGCAAGTCCCTTGCGAGCGTGCTGGCGTCGTTCGTTTGCTTGGAGTTGGTGTGTTGCGGGGAAACGGCGCTCGTCTTCATCTCAGACGCGAGGTCGATGCCCGATGTGTCCCCCGTTGGGGCGCCGACGCCGTCGACTCGCTCGACAGCCGACGAGGTGCCGCCTCCTGTTTGGCCTTGGTTGCCCCGCCTCCTCCTCCGTCGGCGGGGGTGTCGACGGGACAAACCCGAATGTTGTTCTTCCGCCACGTGGGGAAGACGTCGTCGATTCCGCCGCCGGCGGGCGGGTTGTCGGCCGCCATGGTCGCTGTCGCGTGGCGGAGGAAGGAGTATCATGTCGTAGCTGCCGTCGAGGGACATGAACTCAAGACACCCAAAACGGAGCACCGTCCCGGGCTGGAAAGGTTGCTGGAGACTACCCATCTGGAGCTTGACGGGAAGCTGTTCGTCAACACGCAGCAGGCCCCTACCTGGCGCGCCAACTGTCGGCGTTTCGACCCCGGGGGGTCCCTGGACCGACGAGTAAATTGTCGCCGCGTGCCCCAGCCCAGATGGGTCGGCGCGAGACGAAGCGCGAATGGGGGAAAACCAGAGGGAGACAGGAGTAAAAGGGGAAACCCGCGGCCTTCGTGTTTGTCCCGTGCCCAGGTCGGGTGCGCTTGCAGTAGGGGGTTACAAGCGTCCGCGTGGGAGGGAGCGAGAGGCCTGCACGCGCCGTCCCGTCCTCCCCGCGCGGCCAACCCTTCATACGAGTGCCCTGGCCCTTCCTTTTATAGGCGTAAGGAGAGGGCCCAGGTGTACAATGGGAGGTGTAGCAGTGTGCTAACGTGTCTAGCAGAGAGGAGCTAGCGCCCTAAGTACATGCCGTCGTGGCAGCCGGAGAGGTTTTGGCACCCTGTTCATGAGATGTCATGGCCGTCGGAGGAGCGCTGGAGCCTAGCGGAAGGATAGTTGTCGGGGCTGTCGAGTCCTTGCTGACGTCTCCTTGCTTCCGTAAGGGGCTGAGAGCCGCCGTCGTCATGGAGCATGCGGGGCGCCATCATTACTTGTTTACCGGGGCGAGCCAGATGGGACGCCGGTCTTGTTCCCCGTAGCCTGAGCTAGCTAGGGGTAGGGTAATGATGGCCCCCCTGTGACGTGGTCGGTCCGATCCCTGGGTCGGGCGAGGCGGAGGCTCCTCCGAGGTCAAGGTCGAGTCTGTCTTCCGTGGTCGAGGTCGAGTCCGAGCCCCGGGTCGGGCGAGGCTGAGTCCGAGCCCTGGGGTCGGGCGAGGCAGAGTTCGTTGTCTTCCAGGGCCGAGGCCGAGTCCGAGCCCTAGGGTCAGGCGAGGCGGAGTTCGTCATCTTCCGGGGCCGAGGCCGAGTCTGAGCCCTAGTGTCGAGCGAGGCGGAGTTCGTCATCTTCCGGGGCCGAGGCCGAGTCCGAGCTCTGGGGTCGGGCGAGGCGGAGTTCATCGTCTTCCGGGGCCGAGGCCGAGTCCGAGCCCTGGGGTCGGGTGAGGCGGAGCTTCCTATGGCGCCCGAGGCCGGACCTGGCTGCTGTCAGCCTCACTCTATCGAGTGGCACAGCAGTCGGAGCGGCGCAGGCGGCGCTGTCCTCTCGTCAGGCCGGTCAGTGGGGCAGCGAAGTGACTGCGGTCACTTCGGCTTTGTCGACTGGAGGGCGCGCGTCAGGATAAGGTGTCAGGCCATCCTCGCATTAAATGCTTCTACGGTGCGGTCGGTCGGTGTGGCAATCTGGCCAAGGTTGCTTCTTGGCGAAGACTGGGCCTCGGGCGAGCCGAAGGTGTGTCCGTTGCTTGAGGGGGCCCTCGGGCAAGACGTGAATCCTCCGGGGTCGGCTGCCCTTGCCCGAGGCTGGGCTCGGGCGAGGCGAGATCGTGTCCCTTGAGTGGACCGAGCCTTGACTTAATCGCACCCATCAGGCCTTTGCAGCTTTGTGCTGATGGGGGTTACCAGCTGAGATTAGGGGTCTTGGGGGTACCCCTAATTATGGTCCCCGACACTAATGACTCTATTTCCTGATGCATTATTAATTAACATGCCGGCCATAAGCATAGGATATTCATCTTTAGGAGTTGTTCTAATTAGATTTCGGAAGTCAATACATAATCTGAGTGTTGGTCACTTGTTCTCAAATGTTGTATATCAAGAACAAGTCAACACAATTGTTAGTTATTACAGACCTTCGTCTTCCGAAGCATTATCTCCTCATGGGTATAATGCTCATTAGACGAAGGTCAAGAAGGACATAACTTCATCATTTAATATGCAAATGGGAATGCAAAAGGACAAATATGATAACTGCATCTCATTAGTTTATTTATTCTTGCATTCCATAAAACATATATGAATATCAACAATGTTAGTATTATATTGATACCTTCGACTTGCTCGAAGGTGTGGATGCGAGAAAGTGAATACAATCCAGGGTGAACAGTACGATGTTACTGTTCATCTATTTATAGGTCCGGGACGCAGCCCGGGCAAAAGTACATTTATATCCTCAACATTTACACATGATCGAAATACAAGTTATTAAGGACTAAGTAGTCTTTTCCTCTTTTCGATCATCATCATCATCATTCCTCATTTTCGTTGTGAGTCGAAGCTATCCATTTGATGATAGCTTCGGTGTTTACTATTATCCTCTTTGGATCTGTCTTCATCTTCTGTGTCTTCGTCATAAGGAAGAGGCTTGTATCCTAAAGACGAAGCTTCCTGTAATAGCTTATGCTAAAAACAAATGGTTAATTATGTTTTTGAGGACCTTCGGAAGGAGAAGGCCCCAACAGTAGCCCCTCACAGTATTGATTTTTTCTTTGTAACAAATTTAGACTGCGACATGAACGAAGGCCTTTAGCTGGAGGTCTAAAAAAACACCTTCCCTTCGCTAGAATAGTGAATCACACTGACTTACGGGACCCACCAATCTATGGGGCTCTAAGCATATAAATAGAAACGTATATCGTGAGTATTTTCGTGCTACTTTAGCTGCTTGCATTGTGCTTGCCGTTTTAACCTTCCCTGCTACGTCGAGTTTAATTTAATTTTGAGCTTCGGCATTCTAGCAACCATCGTCCAAATGGTTGATGAGAAGAAGATCATTGATCCAGCGCTGGCCGGGTTTTACGAAGCCATGGAAAAAACCAACGTGGAGAAGATCGCCAATGAGATGTTAGCTGGGATTTTTTTAAAACTCTAGCGATAGTGAAAGCTTCGATGTGGAAAGTGAAAATGAAGATGTCGAAGATTGGCCATGGAGACCAAGTCATGTTGTTTTCGAAAAATCAACTATTAAACAAGGGCAGATCGATGCAATGAGGGGGATATATTTTCATGATATCTCAATCGTGAGGGCCGGAGGGGAGAATAATGTTCCTCTTCCTGAGGCTGACAAAGTGGTGGTTTACAAAAGCTTCATGAAAGCCGGGCTTCGGTTCCCCCTGGACAAATTGTTGGTTGAGGTTCTAAAAACCTTTGAAATTTATCTTCATCAACTTACTCCCGAAGCCATCATTAAAGTGGGGATCTTTATATGGGCCATGAGGAGCCAAGGACTAGAATCAGATGCAAGATGCTTTTGCAACATCCATGAGTTGTCTTATGAGACAAAGGCTACCGGAAAGGAGCAGTATCACAACAACTTCAGTTGTTACAGTTTTGTGCCTCGGTCTGAGAAGAGCTACCCAATTCCCACATTTCAAAAGAGATGGCTGGGCTCCTGGATGCAGGAATGGTTTTATGTGAAGAATGACCTAAGTCAAAGGGAGGATGTAAAAGGGATTATTCAACGCCCTATATGGTCTTGCTTCGGCATTAGGAGGCCAGCCACTACCCTTGGGAATGATATTCAAACATGCTAGGCGGCTTTCAATACAGTGTGTACTTACATAGGCACAAGGGACCTGGTGCAGGAGCACATTGCTTACAGAGTGTGGCCACTTGCAGATGGGTGAGAAATGCCGAAGGAGACCTTCTGCTGCTGGCTCTAGTCAAGGTGGTTTAGTCTACTTGAAGTATACCTTCAGGTACAGAAGCCAATTTGATGAACCAAATGATGACTGGCTAGATGCCATAGAGGTGATTAGTGATGAATTGCTTGGAGCATATTCGAAGGCCGAAGATGACGCCATGACAACTGCTTTCAGAGCTTGGGGCAAAAAGAGGTTGAACAGGGTATTCGATGTCATTGGGTATCCATACTACTGTTATCCTTCGCGGAAGTAAGGAAAGAAGAGAAAAGCTGCTACTTTGACGACTTCTAGCGCGTCGAAGTCAAAAAAGGTTAAAGTTTTGACGCGTCGACCCAGGCGCATTGAGACGGCCGAGGTGTCGAAGATAATTGAAGGGTCCACTTCTATGTCTGAGCCAAGTCACTCTGTACCCGTCGAAGCTAGAACGAATGTGACTGAGGAGCCAAAAATGGAGAAAACAACAGAAAAGTTGAAAGTGTCAAACATCCCCGTAGCAACTCCAAGAAAAAATAGAACGGCTAGTGTGCTGGATGCTGTAATGGAGTCCGTGAAAACATCAACTCCTACTTCTGCTGAAGCGCCTAGGATGGAAACTAAAGTTTCAAAGAAATCTGATGAAGCCGGAATGGCGCAGACTATTTCTAAGGTTGTACCCTCAGTTTCTGCCGAAGCAAGTCCTTCTGAAATTGCACCACTAATCCTGGAAAAAGAGGATGCCCCTGAGAAATCCAAGTCTCCTGCTCCTGGAGCACCTGACGAAGAGCTGGAGTTCATTGTGCGACATGCTTCGGGGAAGCAACTATCGAAGGAGCAGATTGCCGAAGCAAAGCAATATGCCAAGGATCTGAAGTACCCCCGAGGATCCTTGGTGTACAGTGGCGATGACGAGGATGATTTCCTTTATTGTCTGCCAGACAATAAAGAGATCTCTGTTTGCCGAGAAATGATGAAAAATATGGGGTACCCGAAGATTGAACTCGGCCTATCTGCAATGTCGAAGGATGATCTTGCAGATAGCTTGCTTATAATAGCCTGAAGGTGCATATATTTTTTCTTGCAAAATAAATTATATTTGTAGCTTTTCTTGCTATCGTTATGTTCTCATATATTTTTTTATTATTAGGGCTTGATTCTAAGTAAAGCTTTAAAGGCCTAAAAGGAAGCAGAAGACGAGAGCTGCCAAATAGCTATTGGGAATCTTCGGTCAGAAGTCATTACACTAAGGAACGAAGCTCTCAAAAAGATAAGATATTGCTTTCCTTAGTGGATAGGCTAAAAACTAGCGAAGCCAAACTTAGTGCACAAGTCGAAGCTCACAAAGTTGAAGTTGAAGATTTAAAGAAGAAGCTTGCATAAACGAGCGAAAAATTTGAAGTTGCAATGGTGAAGCACGAGATAAGCGAAATTGAAAAATCAAGGGCACAAAAGAATGCTGAAGAGCTCCGTGACTCTATAGAGAGATGCTATGAAATATCCTTGGAATGTGCCAAGAATCTAAAGAACAATTTTGCAAAGGTGGGAGTATACTCTTTCGAGCAGAGGTTGATCCACGGTGACCCTGATGGAGTCGTCCAGTGGATCAGCGGAGAAGTCAAAGCCTTTGACGAAATTTTAAGTAACCTGGGAGACTTTTACGCATTCGCTGGCGCATGAGGGGTCGCGACAATCTAAGAGAAAGCCGGTTGTGAATATGTTAAGGCTGCAGCTCAGTTGAGATTTGTTTTCTCAGCGGATGACACCAAAGACCCTTTGGCTGAAGCTTCTTCGCTGGGTGGGAGATTCTACTCCGATGTGTGGATGAAGGGCGGTCGTGAGATGGCTAATGAAGCAATTAGAAAAAATGAAAAAGAATCTCACGATGCTTAAGAAGAAGCCAAGCGAGCTGAAGAAGCTGCCAAGCGCGCAAGGCTTATAGGTACCTTTACCGAGGTTTAGCTTCCGAGTTCGTTTATAGATTCGGAACTTACAAACATTTTTTATGATGTAGCTGAACTTTCACCTCCATCGAAGCCATATAACCCCGAAGCTGACCCAGCCATGAAGGAGGCGTTAGATATGATAAGAATCGCTAATGATGCTGTTGACGAAGCCGTCGACAAACTGCTGAATGAAGCTGATGATAAGGTGTTGAAGGAAGACTAAATCTTTGTATTCTTGAGAGTGTAATGCTTGTATATAGCTTTAGTCTTTTGTGAGAACCAAACATCAAGTTTTTGTATGTATATTAATGTAATATATTTCTTTGTGATGCATGAAACCTTTGTACGTACTATTTTTGAGCTGTTGACGAAAAAACACCTCTTTTTTTCATGCTTCGCACAGAAAAAGATTCTCCTTATGTCACTGCTGACGAAGATTAGCTTCATGTAGGAAAATATATCTGTCAAAGGCATGTCTTGTGTTATAGTATTCCCTTTCATAATCCGGTTGACTTTTTCGAGAGAGCAACTTTCCTTTGTTTCTCCACATCTTTCTAGTGATGCAAAATGATGTATAATGCGATGCTATGCAATATGATATGATGATATGATGCGGAATGTCATTTGTGCTAAAAGTAAAAAACCACACGGATACACACCCAGACTCTGCATCCCCTTGGGAATGAATTTGGAGTCTCTTCACCTTTTACTTAGGTGGTATTTCAGCTCTACATCCCCTTAGGAACGACTTTGGAGCTTCTTCACCTTTGATTTAGGTGGTATTTAAGCTCTGCATCCCCTTAGGAACGACTTTGGAGCTTCTTCACCTTTGATTTAGGTGGTATCTTGGCTCTGCATTCCCTTAGGAACAACTTTTGAGCTTCAGAACAATGAGAGCACCTAGAGGGGGGGGGGTGAATAGGTGATCCTGTAAAACTTAACACTTAACACCACAAACTTGATTAAGAGTTAGAACGATGAAATCAAGTGAGTAGAGAGGAGAGCTCTTGTGAAGCACAATAGACACAATAAGGACAAGCACAAGAGACACTAGGATTTATCCCGTGGTTCGGCCAAGTACAAAACTTGCCTACTCCACGTTGTGGCGTCCCAACGGACGAGAGTTGCACTCAACTCTTCTCAAGTGATCCAATGATCAACTTGAATACCACGGTGTTCTTCTTTACTTTACTCTTTCCTGTTTGCGAGGAATCTCCACAATTTGGAGTCTCTCGCCCTTACAATAAGAATCACAATGAAGCACTAGAGTAAGGGAGGGAAGCAACACACTCAAATCCACAGCAAATACGCACACACAAGACCAAAACTTGAGCTCAAAAGAGTATCACCAGGTTCTCACTAGAACGGAGCTCAAATCTCTAAGAATGTCGAACAAGTGCGCAAGAATGAAGTGTGAGTGATCAACAATGCTCAAGGAATGCTTGGTGTCCTCCTCCATGCGCCTAGGGGTCCCTTTTATAGCCCCAAGGCAGCTAGGAGCCGTTGAGAGCATTCCAGGAAGGCAATTCTTGCCTTCTGTCGCCTGGCGCACCGGACAGTCCGGTGCACCACCGGACACTATCCGGTGCAGATTTCTTTCCTTCTTTAGCGAAGCCGACCGTTGGCGGTTCAGAGCCGTTGGCGCACCGGACACTGTTCGGTGCACATCGGACAGTCCGGTGCCCCAATCTGACTGTTGGCTCTGCCACGCGTCGCGCGCGGATTACGCGGCCGACCGTTGGTCGGGCTGACTGTTGGCTCACCGGACAGTCCGGTGAATTTTAGCCGTACGCCGCCGTCGATTTCCCGAGAGCGGCCAGTTCGCAGATGCCAGCCTGGCGCACCGGACACTGTCCGGTGCACCCAGACTGAGCAGACTCTTGGCTGCTTCGAGCCAAGCTTTTCCAATTGAATTTTCTCTGATTCTAGCACTTAGACAAACATGTTAGTACACAAAACCAATGTACTAAGTCTAGAATCATACCTTTATATTGATTTGCACCTTATCCACAATTTGGCATAGTTTATCACTTAAGCACTTGTGTTGGACAGTCAATCACTAAAATACTTAGAAATGGCCCAAGGGCACATTTCCCTTTCAATCTCCCCCTTTTTGGTGATTTATGCCAACACAACAAAAAGCAACTAAAAGGAGTGCAACATTAATGCAAATGAAAACACAAATTTGTTTTTATTCAAATTTGGCATATATGGATCATTCTTTGCCACCACTTGGTTTGTTTTTGCAAATCAAACTTAATTTCCTATCTCTAAGTCAAACACACTTGTTGAAACATAAGGAGAGATATTTCAAGAGAAATTGGTCAAAGATTCAAAAACTCCCCCTTTTTCCCATAATCAAGCCTTCTCCCCACAAGAGACCAATGTTTTGACAATAAGAGACAAACAAGAGTATTTAGACAAACAAAAAAACTCTCACTCTACCATTTTCAAAATTCTCAAGTGGTAGCTAATCCATTTCTTGCTTTGGCCTTATTTTCTCCCCCTTTGGCATCAAGCACCAAAACGGGATCAATTTTGGCCCTTTAACCCCATTGCCTCACAAAAATCTTCAACTAAGAGTAAAAAGGCAATAAGAGTACATAGATGAACTTGGAGTGAGTTACTCTCTCATCGGAGTGCAGTGGAAGTCTTGCATGGTCCAAGTCCACCTTTTCCCTTTCAAACCTCCTTTGAGACTAAATTAAGCAAACTCAAGCACATAGTTAGTCTCAAAGAGTCAAGTTGTAGCACATCTCCCCCTAAATATGTGCATCACTTGCAAATGGACTTGTGAGGTCCGGGGAGTGCTTGTACAACTTTGAGCACCATAAATAAACAACAAAATGCATTAAGGAACATGATCAAGGCATAAAACACATGTATGCTATAAATCAATCCAGGTTCTGCGAATCTAAGACATTTAGCTCACTACGCAGCCTGCAAAAGGTCGACTCATCTAGAGGCTTGGTAAAGATATCGGCTAGCTGGTTCTCGGTGCTAACATAAAACACTTCGATATCTCCCTTTTGCTCGTGGTCTCTCAAAAAGTGATGCCGGATGTCTATGTGCTTTGTGCGGCTGTGTTCAACAGGATTATCCGCCATGCGGATAACACTCTCATTATCACATAGGAGTGGGACTTTGCTCAGATTGTAGCCAAAGTCCCTGAGGCTTTGCCTCGTCCAAAGTAGTTGCGCGCAACACTGTCCTGCGGCAACATACTCGGCCTCAGCGGTGGATAGGGCAACAGAAGTTTGTTTCTTAGAGCTCCATGACACGAGGGACCTTCCTAAGAATTGGCACGTCCCCGATGTACTCTTCCTATCGACCTTACATCCAGCATAGTCGGAGTCTGAATATCCAATTAAGTCAAAGGTAGACCCCTTTGGATACCAGATCCCGAAGCAAGGTGTAGTGACTAAATATCTAAGTATTCGCTTCACTGCCACTAAGTGACATTCCCTTGGATCGGATTGAAATCTAGCACACATGCATACACTAAGCATAATATCCGGTCTACTAGCACATAAATAAAGTAAAGATCCTATCATAGACCGGTATGCCTTTTGATCAACGGACTTACCTCCTTTGTTGAGGTCGGTGTGTCCGTCGGTTCCCATTGGAGTCTTTGCGGGCTTGGCATCCTTCATCCCAAACCGCTTGATCAAGTCTTGCGTGTACTTCGTTTGGGAGATGAAGGTCCCATCCTTGAGTTGCTTCACTTGGAACCCAAGGAAATAGCTTAACTCGCCCATCATTGACATCTCAAACTTTTGAGTCATCACCCTGCTAAACTCTTCACAAGACTTTTGGTTAGTAGAACCAAATATTATGTCATCGACATAAATTTGGCACACAAAAAGATCGCCATCACAAGTCTTAGTAAACAGAGTTGGATCGGCTTTCCCAACCTTGAAATCATTAGCAATTAAAAAGTCTCTAAGGCATTCATACATGCTCTTGGGGCTTGCTTAAATCCATAGAGCGCCTTAGAGAGCTTACACACGTGGTCGAGGTATCGTTCATCCTCAAAGCCAGGGGGTTGCTCCACGTACACCTCCTCCTTGATTGGCCCGTTGAGGAAAGCGCTCTTCACATCCATTTGGAAAAACCTGAAATAATGGTGAGTAGCATAGGCTAACAATATGCGAATTGACTCTAGCCTAGCCACAGGAGCAAAAGTCTCCTCAAAGTCCAAACCTGCGACTTGGGCATAACCTTTTGCCACAAGTTGTGCCTTGTTCCTTGTCACCACCCCGTGCTCGTCTTGTTTGTTGCGGAACACCCACTTGGTTCCCACAACGTTTTGCTTGGGACGAGGCACCAGTGTCCAAACTTCATTTCTCTTGAAGTTGTTGAGCTCCTCTTGCATGGCTAACACCCAGTCCGGATCTAGCAAGGCCTCTTCTACCCTGAAAGGCTCAATAGAAGAGACAAAAGAGTAATGTTCACAAAAATTAACTAATCTAGAACGAGTAGTTACTCCCTTGCTTATGTCACCCAATATTTGGTCGACGGGATGATTCCTTTGAATCTTCGCTCGAACTTGAGTTGGAGGTGCCGGTTGTGCTTCTTCCTCCATTAAATGATCATCTTGTGCTTCCCCTTGATCACATGCCTCCTCTTGATGAACCTGTTCATCTTCTTGAGTTGAGGGATGCACCGTTGTTGAGGAAGAAGGTTGATCTTGCTCCTTTTGTTCCAGTGGCCTTACATCTCCAATCGCCATGGTGCGCATTTCGGCCGTTGGAACGTCTTCTTCATCTACATCATCAAGATCAACAACTTGCTCTCTTGGAGAGCCATTAGTCTCATCAAATACAACGTCGCTAGAGACTTCAACCAAACCCGATGATTTGTTGAAGACCCTATACGCCTTTGTATTTGAGTCATAACCTAACAAAAACCCTTCTACAGCTTTGGGAGCAAACTTAGAATTCCTACCTTTCTTCACTAGAATGTAACATTTGCTCCCAAATACACGAAAGTAAGACACATTGGGTTTGTTACCGGTTAGAAGCTCATATGAAGTCTTCTTGAGGAGGCGATGAAGGTAGACCCGGTTTATTGCATGGCAAGCCGTGCTCACGGCTTCCGTCCAAAACCGTTCGGGTGTCTTGAATTCACCAAGCATCGTCCTCGCCATGTCTAGTAGCGTCCTGTTCTTCCTCTCTACCACACCATTTTGCTGTGGTGTGTAGGGAGCGGAGAACTCGTGCTTGATTCCTTCCTCCTCAAGATACTCCTCCACTTGAAGGTTCTTGAACTCGGACCCATTGTTGCTCCTTATCTTCTTCACTTTGAGCTCAAACTCGTTTTGGGCTCTCCTTAGGAAGCGCTTAAGGGTCCCTTGGGTTTCAGATTTATCCTGCAAAAAGAATACCCAAGTGAAGCGGGAAAAATCATCAACTATAACAAGACCATACTTACTTCCTCCTATGCTTAGATAGGCGACCGGTCCGAAGAGGTCCATATGAAGTAACTCCAGGGGTCTTGATGTTGTCATCACATTTTTGGCATGATGAGAGCTTCCCACCTGTTTACCTGCTTGACAAGCTGCACAAGGTCTATCTTTTTCGAAAGTTACATTAGTTAGACCTATCACGTGTTCTCCCTTTAGAAGCTTGTGAAGGTTCTTCATCCCCACATGTGCTAAACGGCGATGCCACAGCCAGCCCATGCTAGTCTTAGCAATTAAGCATGCATCTAGACCGGCCTCCTCTATTGCAAAATCAACTAAATAAAGTTTGCCGTCTAGTACACCCTTAAAAGCTAATGAACCGTCGCTTCTTCTAAAGACAGACACATCTACGTTTGTGAATAAACAGTTATATCCCATATTACAAAGTTGACTCACAGACAACAAGTTATATCCAAGCGACTCAACTAAGAACACATTAGAAATAGAGTGCTCGGATGAAATAACAATTTTTCCTAACCCTTTCACCTTGCCTTGGTTCCCATCACCGAATATGATTGAATCTTGGGGATCCTTGTTCTTGACGTAGGAAGAGAACATCCTCTTTCCCCCCGTCATGTGGTTTGTGCATCCGCTGTCGATAATCCAACTTGAGCCCCCGGATGCGTAAACCTGCAAGGCAAATTTAGGCTTGGGTCTTAGGTACCCAACTCTTGTTGGGTCCTACAAGGTTAGTACAAATAGTCTTAGGGACCCAAATGCAGGTTTTATCTCCCTTGCATTTTGCCCCTAATTTTCTAGCAACCACCTTCTTATCCTTTCTACAAATAGCAAAGGAAGCATTTAAAGCATGATAAATTGTAGAAGGTTCATTACTTGTTTTCCTAGGTACATGAGCATTTCTCCTAGGCACATGATGAATGACATTTTTCCTAGCCAAACTTCTATCATACATCATAGAAGAACTTGAAGCAAACATTGTATTTGAATCATAAGCATGTGAAACAATATCATTGCAACTTCTATCATGATGAACATTCCTAGAATATCTCCTATCATGATACATGAAAGCATGGTTCTTTTGAGCACTACTAGCCATAGGGGCCTTCCCTTTCTCCTTTGCGGAGATGGAAGCCTTATGACTTGTTAAGTTCTTGACTTCCCTTTTGAAGCCAAGACCATCCTTAATTGAGGGGTGTCTACCAATCGTGTAGGCATCCCTTGCAAATTTTAGTTTTTCAAATTCACCCTTGCTAGTCTTAAGTTGGGCATTAAGACTAGCCACTTCATCATTCAATTTAGAAATTGAAACTAGGTGTTCACTACAAGCATCAACATTAGAACCTTTACATCTATTGCAAATTGCAACATGTTCTACACAAGATGTTGATTTATTAGCTATTTGTAACTTAGCATTCAAATCATCATTTATGCTCTTTAAGTTAGAAATAGAGTCATGGCATGTAGACAATTCACAAGAAAGCATTTCATTCCTTTTAATTTCTAAAGCAAGGGATTTTTGTGCCTCTACAAACTTATCATGTTCTTCATACAAAAGATCCTCTTGCTTTTCTAATGACCTATTCTTATCATTCAACGCGTCAATTAATTCATTAATCTTATCAACCTTAGTTCTATCTAGGCCCTTGAATAAACATGAATAGTCTATTTCATCATCGCTAGATTCTTCATCACTTGAGGAAGCGTAAGTACTAGTATCACGAGTGCTTACCTTCCTTTCCCTTGCCATGAGGCAGGTGTGATGCTCGTTGGGGAAGAGGGCCGACTTGTTGAAGGCGGTGGCGGCGAGTCCTTCGTTGTCGGAGTCGGACGACGAACAATCCGAGTCCCACTCCTTTCCAAGGTGTGCCTCGCCCTTAGCCTTTTTGTAAGTCTTCTTATTTTCCCTCTTGTTCCCTTCCCTTGTTCCTGGTCACTATCATTATCGGGACAATTAGCGATAAAATGACCAATCTTACCACATTTGAAGCATGAGCGCTTCCCCTTCGTCTTGGTCTTGTTGCGATGCTCCTTGTGACCCCTTAGCGCCGTCTTGAAACGCTTGATGATGAGGGCCATTTCTTCATCATTAAGCCCGACCGCCTCAACTTGTGCCACCTTGCTAGGTAGCGCCTCCTTGCTCCTCGTTGCTTTGATAGCAATGGTTTGAGGCTCTTGGATTGGGCCATTCAACGCATCATCAACGTATCTAGCCTCCTTGATCATCATCCGCCCACTTACGAACTTTCCAAGTATCCCCTCGGGCGTCATCTTGGTGTACCTAGGATTCTCACGAATATTGTTCACAAGATGTGGATCAAGGACAGTAAAAGACCTTAGCATTAGGCAGACGACGTCGTGGTCCGTCCATCGCGTGCTTCCATAGCTCCTTATTTTGTTGACGAGGGTCTTGAGCCGGTTGTACGTTTGGGTTGGCTCCTCGCCCCTGATCATTGCGAATCTCCCAAGTTCGTCCTCCACCAACTCCATCTTGGTGAGCATGGTGACGTCGTTCCCCTCATGTGAGATTTTGAGGGTGTCCCAAATCTGTTTGGCGTTATCCAAGCCGCTCACCTTATGGTATTCATCCCTGCACAATGAAGCTAGAAGAACAGTAGTAGCTTGTGCATTTTTTATGAATTTGCTCATTAATGAACATGGGACTATCCGTACTATCAAAGTGCATTCCATTTTCTACTATCTCCCATATACTTTGATGGAGAGAGAACAAGTGGCTACGCATTTTGTGACTCCAAAATCCGTAGTCCTCTCCATCAAAGTGGGGAGGTTTACCGAGGGGAATGGAAAGCAAGTGAGCATTGGAACTTTGCGGAATACGAGAATAATCAAAGGAAAAGTTTGAATTAACCGTCTTCTTTTTCTCGTAGTCGTTGTCATCGTCCTTTTGTGAAGAAGAAGATTTGTCGCTGTCGTAGTAGACTATCTCCTTGATGCGCCTTGTTTTCTTCTTCCTCCCGTCTTTTCTTTTGTGGCCCGAGCCTGAGTCAGTAGGCTTGTCATCCTTTGGATCATTGACGAAGGACTCCTTCTCCTTATCATTGACCACCATCCCCTTGCCCTTAGGATCCATCTCTTCAGGCGATTAGTCCCTTTCTTGAAGAGAACGACTCTGATACCAATTGAGAGCACCTAGAGGGGGGGTGAATAGGTGATCCTGTAAAACTTAACACTTAACACCACAAACTTGATTAAGAGTTAGAACGATGAAATCAAGTGAGTAGAGAGGAGAGCTCTTGTGAAGCACAATAGACACAATAAGGACAAGCACAAGAGACACGAGGATTTATCCCGTGGTTCGGCCAAGTACAAAACTTGCCTACTCCACGTTGTGGCGTCCCAACGGACGAGAGTTGCACTCAACTCTTCTCAAGTGATCCAATGATCAACTTGAATACCATGGTGTTCTTCTTTACTTTACTCTTTCCCGTTTGCGAGGAATCTCCACAATTTGGAGTCTCTCGCCATTACAATAAGAATCACAATGAAGCACTAGAGTAAGGGAGGGAAGCCACACACTCAAATCCACAACAAATACGCACACACAAGACCAAAACTTGAGCTCAAAAGAGTATCACAGGGTTCTCACTAGAACGGAGCTCAAATCTCTAAGAATGTCGAACAAGTGCGCAAGAATGAAGTGTGAGTGATCAACAATGCTCAAGGAATGCTTGGTGTCCTCCTCCATGCGCCTAGGGGTCCCTTTTATAGCCCCAAGGCAGCTAGGAGCCGTTGAGAGCATTCCAGGAAGGCAATTCTTGCCTTCTGTCGCCTGGCGCACCGGACAGTCCGGTGCACCACCGGACATTGTCCGGTGCAGATTTCTTTCCTTCTCTAGCGAAGCCGACCGTTGGTGGTTCAGAGCCGTTGGCGCACCGGACAGTCCGGTGCCCCAATCTGACCGTTGGCTCTGCCACGCGTCGCGCGCGGATTACACGGCCGACCGTTGGTCGGGCCGACTGTTGGCTCACCGGATAGTCCGGTGCACACCAGACAGTTCGGTGAATTTTAGCCGTACGCCGCCGACGATTTCCCGAGAGCGGCCAGTTCGCAGATGCCAGCCTGGCGCACCGGACAGTCCGGTGCACCCAGACTGAGCAGACTCTTGGCTGCTTCGAGCCAAGCTTTTCCAATTGAATTTTCTCTGATTCTAGCACTTAGACAAACATGTTAGTACACAAAACCAATGTACTAAGTCTAGAATCATACCTTTATATTGATTTGCACCTTATCCACAATTTGGCATAGTTTATCACTTAAGCACTTGTGTTGGACACTCAATCACCAAAATACTTAGAAATGGCCAAAGGGCACATTTCCCTTTCAAACATACTCTACGCTCCCTTTGGAATGACTTTTGAGCTTCATAACTTACTCTGTGCTCCCTTAGGAATGACTTTGGAGCTTTGGAACTTACTCTTGTCACACTCGATGGTGTAACCATAGGTTTATTACATCAAGCTGAAGGTTAAACCTTCCTGTATTGTCTTTTTAAAGGAAATATAAAAATAAAAAGAGTAAAAATATAACAAAACAAAGCTCTCTTTTGGCCAAAACATTGTGCCATCTTCAGTAGATATGCCTTGACTCGGGCATAGTATTGTTAACTGTGCGAGCTTCGGACTGCTCCCGAAGGTCACGTTGTTCCTGAGGCCGAAGATGCCCTTCTGCTGTTGATCATGACTTGGGGCAGGCGACAGTGGTGGTGGTGGTAACTGAGCCCATGAAGCTTGACAGTGACTTGCTGAAGTAGCAGAAGCCGTAGGCTTTTGGTTGCCTACGTATTCCAGGATATATGGAGAGTAGCATGAAGCAGTATGCAGGACCTGCTTCGGTTGATTCTGCCGTGCCTCGGCTTTAGCAATTTCCTTTTTCTTTTGGATCGTGACTTGGCACGTCCTTGTTGTGTGTCCCTTGTCCTCGCCACAGAACAAGCAGAAAAAATTCCTGGGCTGATTATCGTACCTTCCTCCGCCAAAGCTTCTCCCCCCTCAGCCTCTCGGGGCTGGTGGTCCGTAAGAAGTTTGCTGCATACCCGAAGACTGTGAGCTATGCTGACTGCTCTGAGCATTATTGGCCCTATCATCGTTGGCATTGGGATTGTGGATTGTCCTAACATGCCTGGGATGAAGTCTTCCTCCGAAGCCCCTAGTCATCTCAGAATACCTATATGCTTCCTCTCTTCTTTGGCGGAAATCATTATCAGCTCGGATGTACTCATCCATCTTCTGGAAAAGTTTCTCCAAGCTCTGTGGTGACTTCCTTGCAAAATATTGAGCTATGGGTCCTAGTCGAAGCCCCTTGATCATGGCCTCAATGACAATTTCATTGGGCACTGTTGGCGCTTGAGCTCTCAAACGCAAAAACCTTCGGACGTACGCCTGCAGGTACTCCTCATGGTCTTGCGTGCATTGGAATAGGGCATGAGCAGTGACTGGCTTCGTCTGGAAGCCCTGGAAGCTGGTGACTAGCATGTCTTTCAGCTTCTGCCATGACGTAATTGTCCCTGGCCGAAGAGAGGAATATCATGTCTGGGCCACACTTCTAACTGCCATGATGAAGGACTTCGCCATGACAGCAGTGTTGCCCCCATACAAGGATATTGTTGCCTCGTAGCTCATCAGGAACTGCTTTGGATCCGAATGCCCATCATACATGGGTAGCTGAGGTGGCTTATAGGATGGTGGCCACGGGGTAGCCTGTGATTCTGCTACCAAAGGAGAAGCATCTTCGAAAGCAAAGTTACCATGGTGAAAATCGTCGTACCATTCGTCTTCATTGATTGGACTTTCTTGACGAAGCTCCCTGTGTTGGGGCCTTTGGTCTTGGTCATCCTGAGTGAGATGACGCATTTCCTCAGCTGCTTCGTCAATCTTCTTCTGAAGATCGGCTAGCCAAAGCATTTTTTCCTTCTTTCTCTGTACTTGCTGGTGAATCGCTTCTAAGTCCCTGATCTCCTGGTCCAGTTCCTCCTTATGAAGTGTTGGGCTAGTAGCCTTTCTCTTTTGGCTCCTAGCTTCTCGCAGAGAGAGTTTCCTGATTTGTGTCCAGTGGCTGCAGAGCAGCCCCTCGCACTGTTGTCTTCTTCGGCGGTATGATGAAGGTAGATGCTTGCTGAAGGTGGTCGTTCAGGTTCACCGGAGGTGGGCACCAATGTTGGTCACTTGTTCTCAAATGTTGTATATCAATGTCGGGGACCATAATTAGGGGTACCCCCAAGACTCCTAATCTCAGCTGGTAACCCCCATCAGCACAAAGCTGCAAAGGCATGATGGGTGTGATTAAGTCAAGGCTCGGTCCACTCAAGGGACACGATCTCTCCTCGCCTGTGAAAGGGAAATGTGCCCTTGGGCCATTTCTAAGTATTTTGGTGATTGAGTGTCAACACAAGTGCTTAAACGTGAATCAATGCCCATGGATGAACCAAGTGCAAATCAAGAGCAAAGGTATGTTTCTAAGTCTTAGTACAATGGTTTTGTGTACTAATATACTTGTCTAAGTGTTAGAAACAGGAAGAAGAAGAAAAGAAAGAAGTTGGCTGTGTACAGCCAGAAGGCTGCTTCGGTCTGGGGCACCGGACTATCCGGTGGTCCACCGGACAGTGTCCGGTGGTGCACCGGACAGTGTCCGGTGCGCCAGCCTGCCTCGGCCGAAGAAGCCGCTCTCGGGAATTTGCCGACGGCGTACGGCTAAAATTCACCGGACTGTCCGGTGAGCCAACGGTCGGCCAGGGCCAACGGTCGGCCGCGGATTCTGCGCGCGACACGTGGTCTGGTCAACGGTCGGAAGAAGGCACCGGACTGTCCGGTGTGCACCGGACTGTCCGGTGCGCCAGATCTACAACGGTCGGCAACGGTCGGCTGCGCTGTTTATGGAAGTAAATCGGGCACCGGACAGTGTCCGGTGTGCACCGGACTGTCCGGTGCGCCCGACGTCAGAAGGCAAGATTGGCCTTCTGGAATTGCTCTCAACGGCTCCTAGCTGCCTTGGGGCTATAAAAGGGACCCCTAGGCGCATGGAGGAGATAACTAAGCAACCTTAGAGCATTCCTAATCATCCACACTCAGTCTTTGCACATCCGATTGTCATTCTAAGTGATTCGAGCTCCGTTCTTGTGAGAACCTTGAGATAGTCTTTTGAGCTCGACTCTTGGCCGTGTGTGTGCGCGTTTTGCTGTGGATTTGTGTGTGTTGCTTCCCTCCCTTACTCCGTATTTCTTTGTGAATCTCAAGTGTAAGGGCGAGAGACTCCAAGTTGTGGAGATTCCTCGCAAACGGGATATTGAAAGAAAAGCATAACACTGTGGTATTCAAGTTGATCATTGGATCACTTGAGAGGAGTTGAGTGCAACTCTCGTCCGTTGGGACGCCACAACGTGGAGTAGGCAAGTTTTGTACTTGGCCGAACCACGGGATAAATCACTGTGTCTTCTCTGTGTTGAACTCCTTGTGATTGTCATATTGTGCAAGAACTTCTCTTTAGCCACTTGGCATTAACTGTGCTAACACTTAATCAAGGTTTTGTGGCTTAAGTTCTGAAGTTTACAGGATCACCTATTCACCCCCCCTCTAGGTGCTCTCAATTGGTATCGGAGCCGTTCTCTTCAAGAAAGGGACTAACCGCCCGAAGAGATGGATCCTAAGGGGAAGGGAATCGTGATCAACGACAAGGAAAAGGAGTCCTTCGTCAACGAGCCAAAAGATGATAAATCCAACGACTCTGGCTCGGGCCACAGACGTAAAGATGGGAAGAAGAAGAAGACAAGGCGCATCAAGGAGATCGTCTACTACGACAGTGACGAATCCTCTTCTTCCCAAAAGGACGACGACAACGACTACAGGAAGACGGTCAATTCGAACTTTTTTTTTGATTATTCTCGTATTCCACATAGTTCGAATTCGCATTTGCTTTCCATTCCTCTTGGCAAACCTCCACACTTTGATGGGGAGGACTACGGATTTTGGAGTCACAAAATGCGTAGTCATTTATTCTCTCTCCATCCAAGCATATGGGAGATCATAGAGAATGGAATGAAATTTGATAGCTCGGATAGCCCTATGTTTATTAATGAACAAATTCACAAAAATGCACAAGCTACTACTGTGTTGCTAGCCTCTTTGTGCAGGGACGAGTACAATAAGGTGAGCGGCTTGGACAATGCCAAGCAAATATGGGACACCCTCAAGATTTCTCACGAGGGGAATGACATCACCATGCTCACTAAAATGGAATTGGTGGAGGGCGAGCTTGGAAGGTTTGCAATGATAAGGGGCGAGGAGCCAACCCAAACATACCACCGGCTCAAGACCCTTATCAACAAAATAAGGAGTTATGGAAGCACGCGATGGACGGACCATGACGTCGTCCGACCATTACTAAGGTCCTTTACCATTCTTGATCCTCATTTGGTGAATAATATTCGTGAGAATCCCAGGTACACCAAAATGTCACCCGAAGAAGTCCTAGGAAAATTCGTCAGCGGGCGAATGATGATTAAGGAAGCAAGGTACGTGGACGACGCCTTGAATGGACCAATCAACGAGCCGCAACCTCTTGCTCTCAAAGCAACAAGAAGCAAGGAGGCGCTACCTAGCAAGGTGGCACAAATTGAGGCGGCCGGACTTAATGATGAAGAGATGGCTCTCATCATCAAACGCTTCAAGACGATGCTAAGAGGTCACAAGGGGCAGCCAAGCAAGACCAAGACAAAAGGGAAGCGCTCATGCTTCAAGTGCGGTAAGATTGGTCATTTTATCGCTAACTGCCCCGATAACGATAGTGACCAGGAACAGGGGAACAAGAGGGAAAAGAAGAAGCATTACAAGAAGGCAAAGGGCGAGGCACATCTAGGCAAGGAGTGGGACTCGGATTGCTCCTCTTCCGACTCCGACAATGAAGGACTCGCCGCCACCGCCTTCAACAAATCAACCCTCTTCCCCAACGAGCGTCACACATGCCTTATGGCAAGGGAGAAGAAGGTATGTACTCGCAACTCTACCTATGCTTCTTCAAGTGAGGACGAATCTAGTGATGAGGATGAAGTAGATTATTCATGTTTGTTCAAGGGCTTAGATAGATCTAAGATAGACAAAATTAATGAATTAATTGATGCCTTGAATGAAAAGAATATACTTTTAGAAAAGCAAGAGGATTTGTTGTATGAAGAACATGATAAGTTTGTAGAGGCTCAAAAATCCCTTGCATTAGAAATTAAAAGGAATGAAATGCTTGCTTGTGAAGTGTCAACATGCCATGACTCTATTTCTAACTTAAAGAGCATAAACGATGATTTAAATGCTAAACTAGTAGAAGCAAATAAATCCAACTCTTGTGTTGAATATGTTGAAATTTGTACTAGGTGTAAGGATATTGATATTAATGCTTGTAGCGAACACTTAGTTTCTATTTCAAAATTGAATGATGAATTAGCTAGTCTTAATGCTCAACTTAAGGCTAGCAAAAGCGAATTTGATAAGCTAAAATTTGCAAGGGATGCCTACACGATTGGTAGACACCCCTCAATTAAGGATGGACTTGGCTTCAAAAGGGAAGCCAAGAACTTAACAAGCCATAAGGCTCCCATTCCCATTAAGGAGAAAGGGAAGGCCCCTATGGCTACTAGTGCTAAAAAGAACCATGCCTTTTTGTATCATGATAGGAAAAATTCTAGAAATGTGTTTAGAAATTATGATGCTTTTGATTCACATGCTTATGATTCTTATGTCATGACTGCTTCTAGTTCTTCCTATATGCATGGTAGAGATATGACTAGGAGAAATGTTATTCATCATGTGCCTAGAAAGAATACTATTCATGCTCCTAGGAAAGTAGTAAATGAACCTTCTACAATTTATTGTGCTTTAAATGCTTCCTTTGCTATTTGTAGAAAGGATAGGAAGATAGTTGCTAGGAAGTTAGGGGCAAAATGCAAGGGAGACAAAACTTGCATTTGGGTCCCTAAGGAAATTGTGACTAACCTTGTAGGACCCAACAAGAGTTGGGTACCTAAGTCCCAAGCCTAAATTTGCCTTGCAGGTTTATGCATCCGGGGGTTCAAGCTGGATTATCGACAGCGGATGCACAAACCATATGACGGGGGAGAAGAAGATGTTCACCTCCTACGTCAAGAATAAGGATTCCCAAGATTCAATCATATTCGGTGATGGGAATCAAGGCAAGGTAAAAGGGTTAGGTAAAATTGCAATTTCTAATGAGCACTCAATTTCTAATGTGTTTTTAGTTGAGTCCTTGGGATATAATTTGCTATCTGTTAGTCAATTATGCAACATGGGGTATAACTGTCTATTTACAAATGTAGATGTGTCTGTCTTTAGAAGAAGTGATGGTTCACTAGCTTTTAAGGGTGTATTAGACGGCAAACTTTATTTAGTTGATTTTGCAAAAGAAGAGGCCGGTCTAGATGCATGCTTAATAGCTAAGACTAGCATGGGCTGGCTGTGGCATCGCCGCTTAGCACATGTGGGGATGAAGAACCTTCACAAGCTTCTAAAGGGAGAACACGTGATAGGTTTGACTAACGTGCATTTCGAAAAAGATAGACCTTGTGCAGCTTGTCAAGCAGGTAAACAAGTGGGAGGAGCACATCACAGCAAGAACGTAATGACCACTTCAAGACCCCTGGAGCTGCTGCATATGGACCTCTTCGGACCCGTCGCCTATCTGAGCATAGGAGGGAGTAAGTATGGTCTAGTTATTGTTGATGACTTTTCCCGCTTCACTTGGGTTTTCTTTTTGCAGGATAAGTCTGAAACCCAAAGGATCCTCAAGTGCTTCCTCAGGAGAGCTCAAAATGAGTTTGAGCTCAAAGTGAAGAAGATAAGGAGCGACAACGGGTCCGAGTTCAAGAACCTTCAAGTGGAGGAGTTCCTTGAGGAGGAAGGGATCAAGCATGAGTTCTCCGCTCCCTACACACCACAGCAAAACGGCGTGGTAGAGAGGAAGAACAGGACGCTAATCGATATGGCGAGGACGATGCTTGGAGAATTCAAGACCCCCGAGTGTTTCTGGTCGGAAGCCGTGAACACAGCTTGCCACGCCATCAACAGGGTCTACCTTCATCGCCTCCTCAAGAAGACTTCGTATGAGCTACTAACCGGTAACAAACCCAACGTATCTTACTTTCGTGTATTTGGGAGCAAGTGCTACATTCTAGTAAAGAAGGGTAGAAATTCTAAGTTTGCTCCCAAAGCTGTAGAAGGGTTTTTGTTAGGTTATGACTCAAATACAAAGGCGTATAGAGTCTTCAACAAATCATCGGGTTTGGTTGAAGTCTCTAGCGACGTTGTATTTGATGAGACTAACGGCTCTCCAAGAGAGCAAGTTGTTGATCTTGATGATGTAGATGAAGAAGATGTTCCAACGGCCGCTATGCGAACAATGGCGATTGGTGATGTGCGACCACAGGAACACTTGGTGCAAGATCAACCTTCTTCCTCAACCATGGTGCAACCCCCAACTCAAGACGATGAACAGGTTCATCAACAAGAGGCGTGTGATCAAGGGGGAGCACAAGATGATCATGTGATGGAAGAAGATGCGCAACCGGCACCTCCAACCCAAGTTCGAGCGATGATTCAAAGGGATCATCCCGTCGACCAAATTCTGGGTGACATTAGCAAGGGAGTAACTACTCGTTCTCGATTAGTTAATTTTTGTGAGCATTACTCTTTTGTCTCTTCTATTGAGCCTTTCAGGGTAGAGGAGGCCTTGCTAGATCCGGACTGGGTGCTGGCCATGCAGGAGGAGCTCAACAACTTCAAGAGAAATGAAGTTTGGACGCTGGTGCCTCGTCCGAAGCAAAATATTGTGGGAACCAAGTGGGTGTTCCGCAACAAACAGGACGAGCACGGGGTGGTGACGAGAAACAAGGCTCGACTTGTGGCAAAAGGTTATGCCCAAGTCGCAGGTTTGGATTTCGAGGAGACTTTTGCTCCTGTGGCTAGGCTAGAGTCAATTCAAATCTTACTAGCATATGCCGCTCACCATTCTTTCAGGTTGTACCAAATGGATGTGAAGAGCGCTTTCCTCAATGGGCCAATCAAGGAGGAGGTGTACGTGGAGCAACCCCCTGGCTTCGAGGATGAACAGTACCCCGACCACGTGTGTAAGCTCTCTAAGGCGCTCTATGGACTTAAGCAAGCCCCAAGAGCATGGTATGAATGCCTTAGAGACTTTTTAATTGCTAATGCTTTCAAGGTTGGGAAAGCCGATCCAACTCTTTTTACAAAGACATGTGATGGTGATTTGTTTGTGTGCCAAATTTATGTCGATGACATAATATTTGGTTCTACTAACCAAAAGTCTTGTGAAGAGTTTAGCAGGGTGATGACGCAGAAGTTCGAGATGTCGATGATGGGCGAGTTGAACTACTTCCTTGGGTTCCAAGTGAAGCAACTCAAGGACGGCACCTTCATCTCCCAAACAAAGTACACGCAAGATCTGCTAAAGCGGTTTGGGATGAAGGACGCCAAGCCCGCAAAGACACCGATGGGGACCGACGGACACACCGACCTCAACAAAGGAGGTAAGTCCGTTGATCAAAAAGCATACCGGTCAATGATAGGTTCTTTGCTTTACTTATGTGCTAGTAGACCGGATATTATGCTTAGTGTATGCATGTGTGCTAGATTTCAATCCGATCCTAAGGCATGTCACTTAGTGGCGGTGAAGCGAATTCTTAGATATTTGGTTGCTACGCCTTGCTTCGGGCTCTGGTATCCAAAGGGGTCTACCTTTGACTTAGTTGGATACTCAGACTCCGACTATGCTGGATGTAAGGTCGATAGGAAGAGTACATCGGGGACGTGCCAATTCTTAGGAAGGTCCCTGGTGTCATGGAACTCTAAGAAACAAACCTCCGTTGCCCTATCCACCGCTGAGGCCGAGTACGTTGCCGCAGGTCAGTGTTGCGCGCAACTACTTTGGATGAGGCAAACCCTCCGGGACTTTGGCTACAATCTGAGCAAAGTCCCACTCCTATGTGACAATGAGAGTGCTATCCGCATGGCAGAGAATCCTGTTGAGCACAGCCGCACAAAGCACATAGACATCCGGCATCACTTTTTGAGAGACCACCAGCAAAAGGGAGATATCGAAGTGTTTCATGTTAGCACCGAGAACCAGCTAGCCGATATCTTCACTAAGCCTCTAGATGAGAAGACCTTTTGCAGGTTGCGTAGTGAGCTAAATGTCCTAGATTCGCGGAACCTGGATTGAATTGTAGCATACATGTATTTATGCTTTTTGATCATGTTCCTTTTTTGCATTTTGTTGCTTATTATGGTGCTCAAGTTGTACAAACACTCCCTGGACCTCACAAGTCCGTTGCAAAGTGATGCACATGTTTAGGGGGAGATGTGTTACAACTTGACCCTTTTGAGACTAACCATGTGCTTGAGTTTGATGATTTAGTCTCGAAGGAGGGTTGAAAGGGAAAAGGTGGACTTGGACCATGAAAGACTTCCACTGCACTCCGATGAGAGGGTAACTTATTCCAAGTTCATCTTTAAACTCTTATTGCCTATTTGCTCTTAATTGAAGATTTTGGTGAGGCAATGGGGTTAAAGGGCCAAGATTGATCCCGTTTTGGTGCTTGATGCCAAAGGGGGAGAAAATAAAGGCCAAAGTGATAAATGGATCAGCTACCACTTGAGAAATTGAGAAATTTTGAAAATAGTAGAGTTTTTGTTTTGTTAAACTCTTTTGTTGTCTCTCTTGTCAAAGTTGGCTTCTTGTGGGGAGAAGTGTTAATTATGGGAAATAGGGGGAGTTTTTGAAATCTTTGATCAATCTCTTTTGGAATGACTCTCTTTATGCTTCAACATGTGTGTTTGACTTAGAGATAGAGATTTGAGTTTGATTTGCAAAAACAAACCAAGTGGTGGCAAAGGATGATCCATATATGCCAAAATCGAATAAAGCTCAAATTTATTTTTATTTGAAGTGATTTTGCACTTGTTCTAGTTGCTTTATGGTGTGTTGGCATAAATCACCAAAAAGGGGGAGATTGAAAGGGAAATGTGCCCTTGGGCCATTTCTAAGTATTTTGGTGATTGAGTGTCAACACAAGTGCTTAAACGTGAATCAATGCCCATGGATGAACCAAGTGCAAATCAAGAGCAAAGGTATGTTTCTAAGTCTTAGTACAATGGTTTTGTGTACTAATATACTTGTCTAAGTGTTAGAAACAGGAAGAAGAAGAAAAGAAAGAAGTTGGCTGTGTACAGCCAGAAGGCTGCTTCGGTCTGGGGCACCGGACTGTCCGGTGGTCCACCGGACAGTGTCCGGTGGTGCACCGGACAGTGTCCGGTGCGCCAGGCTGCCTCGGCCGAAGAAGCCGCTCTCGGGAATTTGCCGACGGCGTACGGCTAAAATTCACCGGACTGTCCGGTGTGCACCGGACTGTCCGGTGAGCCAACGATCGGCCAGGGCCAACGGTCGGCCAGGGCCAACGGTCGACCGCGGATTCTGCGCGCGACACGTGGTCTGGTCAACGGTCGGAAGAAGGCACCGGACTGTCCGGTGTGCACCGGACTGTCCGGTGCGCCAGATCTACAACGGTCGGCAACGGTCGGCTGCGCTGTTTATGGAAGTAAATCGGGCACCGGACAGTGTCCGGTGTGCACCGGACTGTCCGGTGCACCCGACGTCAGAAGGCAAGATTGGCCTTCTGGAATTGCTCTCAACGGCTCCTAGCTGCCTTGGGGCTATAAAAGGGACCCCTAGGCGCATGGAGGAGATAACTAAGAAACCTTAGAGCATTCCTGATCATCCACACTCAGTCTTTGCACATCCGATTGTCATTCTAAGTGATTCGAGCTCCGTTCTAGTGAGAACCTTGAGATAGTCTTTTGAGCTCGACTCTTGGCCGTGTGTGTGCGCGTTTTGCTGTGGATTTGTGTGTGTTGCTTCCCTCCCTTACTCCGTATTTCTTTGTGAATCTCAAGTGTAAGGGCGAGAGACTCCAAGTTGTGGAGATTCCTCGCAAACGGGATATTGAAAGAAAAGCATAACACTGTGGTATTCAAGTTGATCATTGGATCACTTGAGAGGAGTTGAGTGCAACTCTCGTCCGTTGGGACGCCACAACGTGGAGTAGGCAAGTTTTGTACTTGGCCGAACCACGGGATAAATCACTGTGTCTTCTCTGTGTTGAACTCCTTGTGATTGTCATATTGTGCAAGAACTTCTCTTTAGCCACTTGGCATTAACTGTGCTAACACTTAATCAAGGTTTTGTGGCTTAAGTTCTGAAGTTTACAGGATCACCTATTCACCCCCCCCCTCTAGGTGCTCTCAGCCTGAGCCCAGCCTCGGGCAAGGGCAGCCGACCCCGGAGGATTCACGTCTCGCCCGAGGGCCCCCTCAAGCAACGGACACACCTTCGGCTCGCCCGAGGCCCAGTCTTCGCCAAGAAGCAACCTTGGCCAGATCGCCACACCGACCGACTGTATCGCAGAAGCATTTAATGCAAGGATGGCCTGACACCTTATCCTGACGCGCGCCCCTCAGTCGACAGAGCTGAAGTGACCGCAGTCACTTCGCCGCTCCACTGACCGGTCTGACGAGAGGACAGCGCCGCCTGCGTCGCTCCGACTGCTGTGCCGCTCGACAGAGTGAGGCTGACAGCAGCCAAGTCTGGCTTCGGGCGCCATAGGAAGCTCCGCCTCGCCCGACCCAGGGCTCGGACTCAGCCTCGACTCCGGAAGACGACGAACTCCGCCTCGCCCGACCCAGGGCTCGGACTCGACCTCGGCCCCGGAAGACGACGAACTCCGCCTCGCCCGACCCCAGGGCTCGAACTCGGCCTCGGCTCCAGAAGACGACGAACTCCGCCTCGCCCGACCCCAGGGCTCGGACTCAGCCTTGGCCTCAGACGATGGTCTCTGCCCCGCCCGACCCGGGGCTCGAACTCGACCTCGACCTCGGAAGACAGACTCGACCTCGACCTCAGAGGAGCCTCCGCCTCGCCCGACCTAGGGCTCGGACCGACCATGTCGCAGGGGGGCCATCATTATCCTACCCCTAGCTAGCTCAGGCTACAGGGAACAAGACCGGCGTCCCATCTGGCTCGCCCCGGTAAACAAATAATGATGGCGTCCCGTGTGCTCCATGACGACGGCGGCTCTCAACCCCTTACGGAAGCAAGGAGACGTCAGCAAGGACTCGATAGCCCCGACAGTTGTCCTTCCGCAAGGCTCCAGCGCTCCTCCGATGGCCACGACATCACATGAACAGGGTGCCAAAACCTCCCCGGCTTCCACGACGGCATGTACTTAGGGCACTAGCTCCTCTCTGCTAGACACGTTAGCACACTGCTACATCTCCTATTGTACACCTGAGCCCTCTCCTTACGCCTATAAAAGGAAGGCCCAGGGCACTCGTACGAGAGGGTTGGCTGCGCGGGGAGGACGGGACGGCGCATCCAGGCCTCTCGCTCCCTCCCACGCGGACGCTTGTAACCCCCTACTGCAAGCGCACCTGACCTGGGCGCAGGACAAACATGAAGACCACGGGTTTCCCCTTTACGCCTGTCTCCCTGTTTTCCCCCTTCGTGCTCCGTCTCGTGACGACCCATCTGGGCTGGGGCACGCGGCGACAATTTACTCGTCGGTCCAGGGACCCCCCGGGGTCGAAACGCCGATAGTTGGCACGCCGGGTAGGGGCCTGCTGCGTGTTGACGAACAGCTTCCCATCAAGCTCCAGATGGGTAGTCTCCAGCAACCTTTCCAGCCCGGGACGATGCTCCGTTTCGGGAGTCTTGAGTTCATGTCCCTCGACGGCGGCTATGACATGATACTCCTTCCCCCGCCGCGCGACAGCGACAATGGCGACCGACAACCTGCCCGCCGGCGGTGGAATCGACGACGTCTTCCCCACGTGGCGGAAGAACAACATTCGGGTTTGTCCTGTCGCCTCCCCCGCCGACGGAGGAGGAGGCGGGGCAACCAAGGCCAAGCAGGAGGCGGCACCTCGTCGGTTGTCGAGCGAGTCGACGGCGCCGACGCCCCAACGGGGGACGCGTCGAGCGTCGCCCTCGCGGCTGAGACGAAGACGAGCGCCGTTTCCCCGCAACACGCCAACTTCCAAGCGGACGGACGATGTCAGCACGCTTGCAAAGGACTTGCTGGGCGTCACCCTCATACCTGAGACGACGGTGCAGTCTGCACCTGACGCGACTTCGTCACCGCCCGTCGACCAAGAGGTACCAACCGATTCCCATCTCGTGCCTTTTGGATTGAGCCTCGACCCACCAAGCGACTTCGCTTCGGTGGAAGCCTTCATAGAGGCATGTCCAAACCCTCCGGGGTACGGTATGCGGTCACCCCGGGACCGGCTGATAGCCGTCTCGACCTACGGGCCCTCGGGTTCCGAGGAAGATGACGAGCCCGACTTTTGTTGGGATTTCTCCGGACTTGGTAACCCCAGTGCCCTGCGGGACTTCATAACCGCATGCGACTACTGCCTTTCCGACTGTTCCGACGGTAGCCGCAGTTTCGGCGACGAGGACTGCGGCCCAAGTCGCGAATGTTTCCACATCGATCTAGGGGGTCCCGGCGAAGGCAACCATCTTGGTATACCGGAAAACGGTGATCCCCCTAGGCCTGCGCCTCGCGTTGACATCCTTCGGGAGCTAGCTGTGGTCCCAGTCCCTGCGGGGGGTCAGGACACACAGCTCGAGCAAATCCGCGAGATGCAGGCCAGGCTCGACGAGGGAGCAGGAACACTTGAGCCGTTCCGCCGGGACATCGGGCAGGAATGGGCAGGCCAAGCTCCGGCCAGAGAAGCACGTCATCCACCCCAGGGCATCCAGCACCGCATCGCCGACGATGTCAGGGCAAGGACGCTACCGGCTTCCAGTGGGGTCGGCCAGAACCTGGCTGCAGCGGCAATAGTTCTCCGCGCGATGCCGGAGCCATCAACCACTGAAGGGCGGCGTATCCAGGGAGAGCTCAAGAATCTCCTGGAGGATGCCGCGGTCCGACGGGCCGAAAGCTCTGCCTCCCGAAGGCAGGGCTACCCCTCGGAGCATCGCGCCGCGACTTCCCGATTCATGCAGGAAGCCTCGGTCCACACCGGGCGCACACGCAACACAGCGCCTGCGGCCTCGGGTCGCCTCAGCAACGAGCACCACCACCGCAACCGTCGGACCCACCTCGACGAGAGGGTGCGCCGAGGCTACCACCCCAGGCGTGGGGGACGCTACGACAGCGGGGAGGATCAGAGTCCCTCGCCCGAACCACCCGGTCCGCAGGCTTTCAGCCGGGCCATACGACGGGCGTCGTTCCCGACCCGGTTCCGAACCCCGACTACTATCACCAAGTACTCGGGGGAGACAAGGCCAGAACTGTGGCTCGCGGACTACCGGCTGGCCTGCCAACTGGGTGGAACGGACGATGACAACCTCATCATCCGCAACCTCCCCCTGTTCCTCTCCGACACCGCTCGAGCCTGGCTGGAGCATCTGCCTCCGGGGCAGATCTCCAACTGGGATGACCTGGTCTAAGCCTTCGACGACAACTTCCAGGGCACGTACATGCGCCCTGGGAACTCCTGGGATCTCCGAAGCTGCTGCCAGCAGCCGGGAGAGTCTCTCTGGGACTACATCCGGCGATTCTCGAAGCAGCGCACTGAGCTACCCAACATCACCGACTCGGATGTCATCGGCGCGTTCCTCGCCGGCACCACCTGCCGCGACCTGGTGAGCAAGCTGGGTCGCAAGACCCCCACTGTGACACCCTAGGTGTCTATTTCACATTATATCGGGAGATTTATCCTAATCTCGGATGCTCAGTAAAAATTTCTATTCTCGCTCGCGTATGTCTCTGATTATCCGGATTATTCATCCACATTTCGCCGAATTCGAAATTATTCAATCTCACAGAAGGCCGAATTTGGAGCCTGTTAAAACTTTTATTTCTCGGCACGAATGCAAACTCGAAAATCATTCTCGATTTATAAATCTCATTCAAAGCTTATTTAATCGAACGCTCGACAGTTGCTAGTCGAGCTGTGTCCGAATCCAATTTCTCGATGTTCGATCTATGTCCAAAAATTAATCGGAGTCCGTACTCTCAAGCGGAATCTCCAATGTGTTGTCCTCTAATAAATTTTTATCCAACTCGGCTAAAAATCCCTGTGTCCAATCTAAATTCGAAAATCAACATCGACAATAATTTTTATTAATCCGACTCGTTTTATTTCGATGCCGAATCCGAAGCCGATCGTCCTCGATTCATTTTGTTTCTACTTATGCGCGAGAATTTAATTTCCAAGCAACACCCAAATAAAATGTCTCGATTTATTTTATTCTGTGGTCTCTCGTTCATCCGTGCGTCAGTTCGCTCCATTCCCTGCGTCGGTCTCAGCCAACGAGTGAGCGCTGCGTGAATCGGCTAACAGATGACCACTGCTCTCCAACTAATAAATTGCCCCCGTCTTAATATACAACTCATATGGGAGCTCTTGTCTCAGAGAAATAAAAAAATAATTAGCTCCTAAATAATCATCTTGTTTTCTCTTTAAATAATCAATCAGCGGCACCATCTCCCTGTCTTCTTCTCCCGCCGGCAGCACCAATCTGCCACTGCCAGCCTTCGACCATTGGCTGGCCACCAAATCCTGCGCCAATGGCTGCAGCCGGCCAGTAAGAAATGCCGCCCATCCTGACCAATGGAATGCCAGCAGCGTCCTGTTAAATCAGGCAGACGCCAGACGCCAGGCTCCTCACGCACGCCAGGCAGGGCATTCTTCTTCCCCCGCGCAGAGGCTCCCTGGCAGCCATCTCCCTCTCTCCTTCCACTTCCACATCCCAGCCGACGCCGGCCTCCTCTGCCCTGCTCGGCTCCCTCTCCCAGCGCGCAGGAGCTTCCAGGAAGCAGCCGCTCGCCTCTACAACTCCCTCGACGCCGACGCTCCCTGCCCTTCTTCCCTAGGCGCGGACGAGCTTCCCTGGCCAGGGCGTCCCCTTTCTGACAGCTCACCTCCATGGCCAGACTCTTCTGGTGCAGGCGTCTAGGACAAGCCATGAGCCCCTCTGCTCCTACTCGTCCATGGTGCCTCCCACGGCGCGGGCCCTCCTCTGGTCCAGTGCGCGCGAGGAGTCCCCCATGGCCGACCTCCCTTCTTCCCTCTCGATCTCCTCTGCCCTAGGTCCGGCACCCCTCCCCACAGCAGCAAATCGCCGGTGCCCTCTCCCTCATGGCCGCGTTGGTGGCTGATTTTCCCGTCGTTGGTGGAAATATCGGCCAGTCCTGCAGGCCCCCCTCCCATGGCTGGCCATCTTCCATGGAGATCGACGCCCCCTTGTTCCTGCGTGACCGGTGCCCTGCACGGTTTCTACCCCCTTCCTCCAGTCCTTGGAGCTCGGCACTCCCATCTCCTAGGCGAGTTCCTCCAGCACTGAGCACCCTCTACTGCCAGCAGATCCCAAACCCCACTTCCGTGCACCCTTGTCCTCGCGCATAGTCGCGGCTGGGAGCCTATGATGCGCTCTGCTCGTCACACAATTCCTGTTCCCGCCATGGATGCCGACCCCATGTCATCCCCTTTCTCGCCAAGTTCCACCTCGACCACCATTGCCAGGCCTGAGTCGGCAACTCATGTCTGCTGTCGTCTTCCTCGGATGGGAGCAGTGCCTTCGCCTCTGAGCCCCACAACAACGAACGCTGGTTTCCCTATTGTGCAGACCCGTGCTTGCCACTCCATCGCTCATGGCGATCTTGCTCACGTTACGGTCATAGCAGACCCCTCTGCTCCCTCAAGCCAGCGCCCTCCCCAGCTCTTCTCCATGGCGTGCTCAACTCTCCCATCCATGGACAGCACCACCCCCTCCCTCCACTTCGGCTGAAACATGCACAACTCCCCTGCTCCTCCTCGTCGGTACGCCAACAAGCCTGCAGCAGCAGCCTCGGATCCCCTCCGCATCGAGAGCAGCCGCGTCGTCGATCCGTACAACCCCGACGTCTCCGCGTCTCGCTTCGCCGTCGATATGCGCAATCCCCGTCGCAAGCCGTCAATCCGCGGTGAGCTTCTCGCTGTCCCACACTTCTCTTGCTCGATGAAATGACTAAATCAGTAAATCGACGTTGTTGTGTGCAGCTAGCTATCGATGTCGTGCCTCGTGCTCTACCTATGCGACGAAATGCTAGCCAGTGGACAACACATGCGACTCACCGATCCGGTCAGGTTGCTTTTGTTTCATTTACGATTTAGTCGATGACGTGAATATGTGCGTGAAAATATAATTGTATGAATGGACGCGAGTAGAAAGAAAATGAAGTAGAAAAGAACTTGGATGTTTTTATATTTTTATTTTGATTGGAAAATATGCGATGCGTTGTTTAATACGAAAAGTAAGTTACAAAATGCGGATTATGTTTTGGGAAATGCATCGATATGTGTTTATGTGAAAAGTGTATTTGTGTTATGCAATGTGATGAGATTCATGATTATATAGGCGGTATATTTATTGATGTGACGAGTAGTTTAGAAAATGCTAGTTTGCGTGAAGGATGAGTGTCGGGGTTCATATATTAGTGGTCGCGCCACATTGATCGAAGTGTCTCGAGTGCACGTCACAATATGGTTGTATGCGAGACCGGGTTATGTGCCTGACGAGTTAGTAAAAATCTATCGGTGTCACTTGTGTTAAGTTGAGGTTTATTTGCGCGTGGAAAGTAATAATGTGCTTAATACCTAGAACTCTTAGTTGATAGTAGAAATTGTTTTGGCTTATATAGAGAGGTGGTGACATGCCAAAGTAGTCGTCGCTTCTCTATATTTATGGGTCGAATCGTAACGATGCGTATTATGCGTTCGTTCAATTATGCGTCGCATATGGTGTATGATTGTGCTCACGATTTCGAGTAGACACTTCAAGTAAGTCAAGTCGGTTTGTGATACAAGTGTGTAATGGAGTTAGTTGTTTTGGGATAATTATTGAAATACACGGTTCATATGATTTGGTCGAAGTGCGAATATACACGTAAATACGTATGTTTATAAAAATGTTGTAGTGTATGTTGTGTCTCAGATTGCGATAATAATAGGCAAGCCGACGTGTGTATTGTATAGCGGGCTATGTCGTTGCTCTAGTTAACCAACTTGTTAGATGACTTTGATTAAGCTCGTAGTCACGATGATTTGCTTATTGTAGTCTAAATGTGTATGGTTACAGTCGCGAGTAAAAATTAGTAGTGTTCATGTGATGCCCAAGTTAAACTGCAAATTACTATGTGAAGAGCGCATCGATAAACACATATATGTCGGGTAAGATTATTGTGGTAGATGCGTTGCTAATTGTGTATGGCAATTCTAGTGCACAAAATGAATTGTATAAAATTAGTAAGTCTACTTGTTGGTTCTAATTTGATTGTTTCAACTTTAACAAATGGTAAGGTGTTAAAATAATTCAAGTCTCTAGAACGCGACAATTTTTAAGTGAATAGGAGCTGAATTTTATTAGTTGCTGTTTTGGGCTGCACGCATTGTTTTCGTTGTGCTGTATGTTTGATGAACTAAATTGTATTTTCTGTAGATATGTGCTATAGAAAAGTGGTAGATAACTTAATTATCTTGCTAGTATTAAAATTTGACAGTCATAAGTCTGATCGTTTAGGAGTTATGCTTTTCACAAATTCAGTAACTGAATCTGCCCAAATTCTGTACAGATTTCAGAAACTGCATTGTTTGCCTAATTTAATGTTACAATCTGTTCATGGTCTTTATAAGAAAGTTGTAGAGGCTTTTCTTATCTTGCTTGTGTTAAAATTTCATAACCATAGGCCTGACAGCTTAGGAGTCATGAATTTTACAAACTGGTTGTTGTGTTCTGTCCACTGTCAGAACAGATTTCGAAAACTGTGTTGTTTGATTTAGTTAAACATTGAATCACTTCTTGGTGATTATAAAAGTTATGTAGTTCTTTTGCTGAGCTTTCCAAAAAGTCTTGGATCACTTTTTTTGGTGGCCTGAAGCTTAAGTTATGTATGTTTCAAATATGAAGACCGAATCTGTGCAGTTATGGACAGCAAAGTCTTTTAGTAATGTTTACCCTTAGTTAAATATTGAATCACCTTGAGATGTTTATAAATGATATGTAGACAATTTTATTACCTATCCAGAAAGTCTAGGATCAATTTTTTTGGATGTCTGAACCTGTAGTTGTGAATTTTTGAAGTCGCAAGTCTGAATCTGTCCAAATCTGGACAGAGCTGTTGTGTTAGCACAATTCGATCTTGCTAAGAGTCTAATCATATTGAGATGATAATACCAAAGTTGTAGACCGTTTCCCAAGCTTTCCAAAAAGTATTTGTTCACTATTTTTAGATAAATATTTGAAGAGTTATGACTGAAACAAGTAACTGTTGTGTTACTGTCCAAAAATCTGCAAGTGTTTAATTGATTGTTGAGTTGACCCTTTTTGCTAAAAATGTTTGGTTAGCCCTTAATTAATGTAGACTTGCCATGGCTAAGTTGAGATAACATATGTGTCCTGTTTTATATGTTTCTTTCTTTAGTTGATTGTGAAGTCGTATTTGTGTTGCGTAAGTATCTAAAATGTTGTCGTCTTTTTAATGGTGTTAATGATGAACGCAGATAACGTACGACTAGCTAGCGCTTGCGTATAGTCGTTGCGGTGCCTTACGATTTAATGATTAGTTTGCTATCGTCTGTTTTGGGATTGTCTTGTAATATTTTTCATTATATTCATACATATGCATCTTGCATCTTATTTAGGACCGAGAGATGATGATTATGCAAGTGATGTGGTGCCAACTACAAGATGCAGTTGATGGACGACCTAAGGAAGGATGGACTTAACCAGTGGATGCTCGTCAAGCGAGCACCTCCCCCAACAAACACTACCTAAGTGTTAAATTAAAGACAAGCCCCGGTTTTATGCATAACCGTTTATATATGCTATTTCACTACACTTAATGTTTGTAGGCTTGTACCGTGCACTTAAGTGTAGCAGTTGGTTGAAACCCTAGTTGCATGAACTCAGGATCCCTTTTGAGATGGATACTAGTATGCTAGGTCGAGTAGCTGCTATGCTAAATCAGGATCTCGGTAGAAGTCGAGTGATTTTTTTAGCACTCGCGCGAGGTCAGGAATTGGTTGTATCCATTTTTGATAACAGAATGATGATGGTCTGTGGACACAGATCCATGGGGATGCGTTGTCTATGAGACAAAATTGGAATAAGGATTAACGTGCGGATACCTGTGTCAAGCGTTTGAATGTACTAAACACATGTCGGGAAAAATGGTAACCGGTAAACCTAGTACCTGAGTGAAGCCGGGCGCGGACTTTATCCCTCACGCGACCTGAGACTGGGTCTCCCATTCTAGATATGGTGGGTACAAGTGCGGCCACTGCACGGCGGCGGCCGGGGTCAGTGGAGCATTGTATGCCAAGGCGGTGAGGCCTGGACGCGAACGGGGGATCGATGGGGGATGGTTGACATGTGTGGGGACGGAGTGCCCTGACAGGTCGTGTGTTTAGGTTTACCTTGTAAGGTTAAAACTCGATTCAAATCGTCTGCTTCTCGCAGCTAATGAGACTACTTGATCCATTGTACTGCATTGAGTAATAAGTGGAAATGAGATACTGGCAAAAGATGTTGATTGATATAATGTTTGATATCATGTATGAATAGATAGGTTCTCATCTAGTCTAAGTTATTATTCTAGAACTTGAAAAGCTAAAACTTGATTTTAGACTCAGCTAGTGCTTTTGGCAAACCAAACCCCTCAGCCAAACAGCTGCATGTCTAGAGGTAGAGGAGTAGACTCCTCACACCGGGTAAGCCTAGCTGAGTATTAGTATACTCAGCCTTGCTTGTGGCACAATTTTTGCAGGTACCTCCTTGATTTGGTTGATGGTGTGACTTGGCCTCCATCCCTGCCACCGGGATAGACGGTCGAGTGGGTTACTGCTTCCGCAGGAGAGGACCAGGAGGAGTAGCATGGCCAGGCTTCGCCATGTTACTCGGTTTTCTCCGTTAGTTATTTCCGCTGCATTAAAACGTATTGTTACTATTTCTGAAACTCGATAATGTAATCACTATTGATACTTATTAAATTTGTGGTATTATGCTTTATTGTATTTCTCTGTGCCTCACCTTCGAGTGAGCTAGTGGTATTCGATCCTGAATAAGTGGCTTTATCGGACTAGATCCGAGGGACTGACGAGTTATTCCGATTTAAGTGTGTTGCCGCCTCTAAGGGTGCGACTTGGGCACTTAAACTGGAATAATCCGGGTGGTTCCGCCACACCCACCAGGGCGAGCGAGCTGATGGACATCGCCACCAAGTTCGCCTCTGGCCAGGAGGCGGTTGAGGCCATCTTCCGGAAGGACAAGCAGCCCCAGGGCCGCCAGCCAGAAGATGTCCCTGAGGCGTCCACTCAGCGCGGCACCAAGAAGAAAGGCAAGAAGAAGTCGCAAGCGAAACGCGATGCCGCCGACGCGGACCTTGTCGCCGCCGCTGAGTGCAAGAACCCTCGGAAACCTCCCGGAGGCGCCAATCTCTTCGACAAGATGCTCAAGGAGCCGTGCCCCTATCATCAGGGGCCCATCAAGCACACCCTTGAGGAGTGCGCCATGCTTCGGCGCCACTTTCACAAGGTCGGGCCACCTGCGGAAGGTGGCAGGGCCCGCAACGACGATAAGAAGGAGGATCACAAGGCAGGAGAGTTCCCCGAGGTCCACGACTGCTTCATGATCTACGGTGGGCAAGTGGCGAACGCCTCGGCTCGGCACCGCAAGTAAGAGCGTCGGGAGGTCTGCTCGGTAAAGGTGGCGGCGCCAGTCTACCTAGACTGGTCCGACAAGCCCATCACCTTCGACCAGGGCGACCATCCCGACCGTGTGCCGAGCCCGGGGAAATACCCGCTCGTTGTCGACCCCGTCATCGGCAACGTCAGGCTCACCAAGGTCCTCATGGACGGAGGCAGCAGCCTCAACATCATTTACGCCGAGACCCTCGGGCTCCTGCGGATCGATTTGTCCTCGGTCCGGGCGGGCGCGACGCCTTTTCACGAGATCATCCCCGGGAAACGCGTCCAGCCCCTCGGACAACTCGATCTACCCATCTGCTTTGAGACTCCCTCCAACTTCCGAAGGGAAACCCTCACGTTCGAGGTGGTCGGGTTCCGAGGAACCTACCACGCAGTGCTGGGGAGGCCACGCTACGCCAAGTTCATGGCCATCCCCAACTACACCTACCTCAAGCTCAAGATGCCGGGCCCCCAACGGGGTCATCACCGTCGGCCCCACGTACCGGCACGCGTACGAATGTGACGTGGAGTGCGTGGAGTACGCCGAGGCCCTCGCCAAATCCGAGGCCCTCATCGCCGACCTGGAGAGCCTCTCCAAGGAGGCACCAGACGTGAAGCGCCATGCCGGCAACTTCGAGCCAGCAGAGACGGTCAAATCCGTCCCTCTCGACCCCAGCAACGACGCCTCCAAGCAGATCCGGATCGGCTCCGAGCTCGACCCCAAATAGGAAGCGGTGCTCATCGACTTTCTCCATGCAAAAGCCGAAGTCTTTGCGTTGAGTCCCTCAGACATGCCTGACATACCGAGGGAGGTCACCGAGCACTCACTGGATATCCGAGCTGGAGCCCAACCCGTGAAGCAGCCTCTGCGCCAATTCGACGAAGAAAAGTGCAGAGCCATAGGCGAGGAGATCCACAAGCTGATGGCAGCAGGGTTCATCAAAGAGGTATTCCATCCTGAATGGCTTGCCAACCCTGTGCTTGTGAGAAAGAAAGGAGGGAAATGGCGGATGTGTGTAGACTACACTGGTCTGAACAAAGCATGTCCGAAGGTTCCCTACCCTCTGCCTCGCATCGATCAAATCGTGGATTCTACTGCTAGGTGTGAAACCCTGTCTTTGCTCGATGCCTACTCAGGGTATCACCAAATCAGGATGAAAGAGTCCAACCAGCTCGCGACTTCTTTCATCACACCTTTCGGCATGTACTGCTACGTTACTATGCCGTTTGGTTTGAGAAATGCGGGTGCGACATACCAAAGGTGCATGAACCACGTGTTTGGCGAACACATTGGTCGAACGGTCGAGGCTTACGTCGATGACATCGTAGTCAAGACGAGGAAAGCCTCCGACCTCCTTTCCGACCTTGAAACGACATTCCAGTGTCTCAAGGCGAAAGGCGTAAAACTCAATCCCGAGAAGTGCGTCTTCGGAGTCCCCCGAGGCATGCTCTTGGGGTTCATCGTCTCCGAGCGGGGCATCGAGGCCAACCCGGAGAAAATTGCGGCCATCACCAACATGGGCCCCATCAAGGACTTGAAAGGCGTACAGAGGGTCATGGGATGCCTTGCGGCTCTAAGCCGCTTCATCTCGCGCCTCGGCGAAAGAGGCCTACCTCTGTACCGCCTCTTAAGAAAGGCCGAGTGCTTCACTTGGACCCCTGAGGCCGAGGAATCCCTCGGGAACCTGAAGGCGCTCCTCACGAACGCGCCCATCTTGGTGCCCCCCGCTGCCGGAGAAGCCCTCTTGATCTACGTCACCGCTACCACTCAGGTCGTCAGCGCCGCGATCGTGGTTGAGAGACGAGAAGAGGGGCATGCATTGCCCGTCCAGAGGCCGGTCTACTTCATCAGTGAGGTACTGTCCGAGACCAAGATCCGCTACCCACAAATTTAGAAGCTGCTGTACGTGGTGATTCTGACGCGGCGGAAGTTGCGACACTACTTCGAGTCTCATCTGGTGACTTTGGTGTCATCCTTCCACCTGGGGGAGATCATCTAGTGCCGAGAGGCCTCGGGTAGGATTGCAAAGTGGGCGGTGGAAATCATGGGCGAGACAATCTCATTCGCCCCTCGGAAGGCCATCAAGTACCAAGTCTTGGCAGACTTTGTGGCTGAATGGGTCGACACCCAGCTTCCAGCGGCTCCGATCCAACCGGAACTCTGGACCATGTTTTTCGACGGGTCGCTGATGAAAACAGGAGCGGGTGCGGGCCTGCTCTTCATCTCACCCCTCGGGAAACACCTTCGCTACGTGCTGCGCCTCCATTTCTCGGCGTCCAACAATGTGGCCGAGTACGAGGCTCTGGTCAATGGGTTGCGCATTGCCATCGAGCTAGGGGTCCGACGCCTCAACGCTCGCGGTGACTCGCAGCTCATCATTGACCAAGTCATGAAGAACTCCCACTGCCGTGACCCGAAGATGGAAGCCTACTGCGATGAGGTTCGGCGCCTGGAGGACAAGTTCTACGGGCTCGAGCTCAACCACATCGCCCGACGATACAACGAGACTGCGGACTAGCTGGCTAAGATAGCCTCGGGGCGAACAACGGTTCCCCCGGATGTCTTCTCCCGAGACCTACATCAACCCTCAGTCAAGACCGATGACACGCCCGAGCCCGAGTAGGCCTTGGCTCAGCCCGAGGCGCCCTCGGCTCAGCCCGAGGCGCCCTCGGCTCAGCCCGAGGCACCCTCGGCCCCCGAGGGTGAGGCACTACGCGTCGAGGAAGAGCGGAGCGGGGTCACGCCTAATCGAAACTGGCAGACCCCGTACCTGCAATATCTCCACCGAGGAGAGCTACCCCTCGACCGAGCCGAAGCTCGTCGATTGGCGTGGCGCGCCAAGTCATTCGTCTTGCTGGGGGACGGGAAGGAGCTCTACCACCACAGCCCCTCAGGCATCCTCCAACGATGCATATCCATCACCGAAGGCCAGGAGCTCTTACAAGAAATACACTCGGGGGCTTGCGGTCATCACGCAGCGCCTCGAGCCCTTGTTGGGAACGCCTTCCAACAAGGTTTCTACTGGCCGACCGCGGTGGCCGACACCACTAGAATTGTCCGCACCTGCCAAGGGTGTCAATTCTACGCAAGGCAGACCCACCTGCCCGCTCATGCTCTGCAGACAATACCCATCACCTGGCCATTTGCTGTGTGGGGCCTGGACCTCGTCGGTCCCTTGCAGAAAGCACCCGGGGGCTACACGCACCTGCTGGTCGCCATCGACAAATTCTCCAAGTGGATCGAGGTCCGACCCTAAACAGCATCAGGTCCGAACAGGCGGTGGCATTCTTCACCAACATCATCCATCGCTTTGGAGTCCCGAACTCCATCATCACCGACAACGACACCCAGTTCACCGGCAGAAAGTTCCTAGACTTCTGCGAGGATCATCACATCCGGGTGGACTGGGCCGCTGTGGCTCACCCCACGACGAATGGGCAAGTAGAGCATGCCAACGGCATGATTCTGCAAGGACTCAAGCCACGGATCTACAACGACCTCAACAAGTTCGGCAAGCGATGGATGAAGGAACTCCCCTCGGTGGTCTGGAGTCTGAGGACAACGTCGAGCCGAACCACGGGCTTCACACCGTTCTTTCTAGTCTATGGGGCCGAGGCCATCTTGCCCACAGACTTAGAATACGGTTCCCCGAGGGCAAGGGCCTACGACGACCAAAGCAATCGAGCTAACCGAGAAGACTCACTGGACTAGCTGGAAGAGGCTCGAGACTTGGCCTTACTACACTCGGTGCGGTATCAGCAATCCCTGCAACGCTACCACACCCGAGGGGTTCGGTCCCGAGACCTCCAGGTGGGCGACTTGGTGCTTCGGCTGCGACAAGACGCCCGAGGGCGGCACAAGATCACGCCTCCCTGGGAAGGGCCGTTCGTCATCGCCAAGGTTCTGAAGCCCAGGACGTACAAGCTGGCCAACAGTCAAGGCGAGGTCTACAGCAACGCTTGGAACATCCGACAACTACGTCGCTTCTACCCTTAAGATGCTTTCAAGTCATTCGTACACCTCGTTCACACACAAAGTCTAACCATCAAGGAAGGGTCAGCCTTGCCTCGACAAAGCCCGACCCTCCCTCGGGGGCTAGAAGGGGGGAACCCCCTCTGCGTCAAAATTTTCCTCGAAAAAAGTCTTCCATCAAAAAGGCTTTCGCGTCTCCCGGCTATGTCAGTAACAGAACCCCAAGAAACGAATAAGGGTGCATGTAAGTGGCAAGGCCGACCGAGCCGAGGGACTCCTACGCCTGTGGGATACGGATACCTCACTCGTCGCCTACCACGAAAAATGACTCTTACTTGGGCAAGCTACCCTGCTACTGACGAACGGGTCCGGATACGCAAAACGGAAGGAAAAGAAACACAACCTTATATTACGATAATAAGGTGTTCGGGCCTCGGCGGCCGCAAAAGACACATATGCATTCAAAGAAAACTGCTCCGGCAGAATCAGGCGTCGCCCGAAGAAGGAGCCGCGCCCTCGGCTTCGTCCCCACCCTCGGCAAGATCCGCCTTGGCCTCGGACGACGGCGCAAGCGGAAGGATCTCTGCCTCGAAGGTGGTTGCCAGCACTACGCTTGGGCCCGCAGCGGCCGCGTCGAGCCTCTGGACTTCAGCCAGGGCGGCTTCATCTTCGTCGGGGAGACAATACCCCTCGCTGACCCGCTCCAGATCCACGTCATAGTGGGAAGCGAGCACGACGAAGGCCCACCTGATGCCGTGATGCAGCGCCTCGCGGAGTCTGCCACGCGCATGGTCACCCAAGGCCTGCAGGCGACTTTGAGGGGAGCTTCCCGAGGGGACGTCGTCAAAGCCAAAGACCCGGCAGAAGGCCGAGATGGCCTCGGACATGGCCGCGTGGTCGGCCTCCCTCTGCCTGGCCGCCTGAGCAAGCGCCTTGGCGGACTTATCAAGGGCAGACTCGAGCTTTGCGAACAGCCAAAGCGGAAGACTTCAAACACGAGTTGAGGAACGAAGCCAAATCGAAATCTTAAAACAGCCAAAACATACCTTCGGCTCGGGCACGCTGCTCCGAGGATGCGGCTTGGGCCACGGCCAGGTCTGCTGCAAGGATTCCGGCCCGAGCAGACGCCTCGGCTAACTGGACTCCAAGAGCCTCAGCCCGGCTTTCGGCCTCGGCGGCCCGGCCCCGAGATTGGTCCCGCTCGCCGGTGACCTGGTCAAGCTCCGACTGCTGCCGCTGCGCCTCTGCGCGTGCCGCCGCTGCCTCTGCTCCCAGATCGACACAGAGCAACCGAAGGTCCGCCACCTCGGCGCTCTGTTGGGAGAGGCGCGCGGTAGCCCTGGCAAGCGTGGTCCTCAGGGACCGCAGCGAACCCTAGACATCGACCTCGCGGTGGATGAACGACGACTTGGCGGCGCTCAGATCCGTCAGATCCTGAGGGAAGGAAGCGGGGCATCACAAAGAATGCCTTAATCACGAGAAAGGTATGCCTGAAGTCATTACCTGGTGGATCTTGGGAACGTCCCTGCAAAGGACCTCTAAGGTCGACCGGAGCGACCCCACCGTTGCCTCGGCACACTCACGAAGCCCGTCCCAAGACTGCTCCTCCCGCTCATCGTCAAGAATGAAGAGGGGATCCGAGGCCCCACGGGTCCGGAACCGAAGCAACTGGCGCCGCCCCTCGGAACTGCGCCGCGCAGAGACAAGGCTGCTGCTCGGCAGGATGGGTCGCGGTTCCGCGCCCCCCTCCTCCGAGGCACCAAGTAGCGACGCCTCGACCATCTCAGCATCGGCGGCGACGGGTGGCTCCACGGCCAGAACGGCAATGACCTCGACAGCAGCCGGCGCCAGCGCCGGCAGCATGTCTGGTGGGCCCGAGGCCACGGCCGCGCCAGCAGCCTCCCCCAGCGCGATGGCCGCCTCAACAGAGGAGTCAGCGTCGGGAGCTCGCCCCACGGCAACTGGTGCCGCCTGAGCCCCCCGCTGTGGGGCGTCTTGCGAGGAGGTCAGCTGGCCGGCGAGGCCCGACGCGGCACTAGCTGCGGAAGCCAACACCGTCTTGAGGACCTTCCGGGGAGCTAGACCGGTTGAACCGTGCCTCCGCTTGCTAAGGAGAAAAGGAAAATCAGGGTCGGGACATACGAAGGAGGAGCCGGTACGAAGATATCCTAAGATACTTACCCACTCCGGGCCATGATCAATCGTGCCTATGGGGAGGTCTCTCGAACCTCGATCCCCGAAGGTACCATCGAGGTCTGCCCCGCTGCCGGCTTCGGTACCATCCTCGCCTTGGGCGCCCTAGGCACCCGAGGGACGGACTGCCCAGACGCAGCCACAATGACCTGAGGATCGCCCTCCTGCCCAGTCGGCACGGACAACGGTTCTCGGGGAACAGGTAGCTCGGCCTGATTCCCCGGGGTCACCTCAACCACCTCGGCCGAAGGGTCAAGTACCCCCTCGGTTTGCCCCGCTCTTCGGACCGGGACCCCGACGTCCCGGCCCCGGATACCGACGGCACCAGCCCGCTGGCTTGGCGACCCCTGGCCCAGCCTGAGATCCGGGCTGAGGCCGAGGCGGGCAGCCATGTCGTCGTCTTCATCATCGTCTTCATCATCGTCGTCATCGTCAGGCGTCTCCGGCGATGGCTCCCTCGGGAGCCCATCCCTCTCCTGCCGACGACGGAGCCTTTCCAAGGCATCTCGTGCCCGCGTCCGCTCGCGGGCCTGAGCCTTCTTCGCATCCTTCTTCTCCTTCCTCTTCTCCGCGGCGACCCTCCACGCAGCTCGGTCCATCGCGTCCTCCGGGACCAGTGGCGGGAAAGGCTTGTGAGCCCTTACCTCCTGGAGACGGACGAAGGGTCTCGACTGTGAGGACCAAGGGCAATCCGACACAAGAAGAAAGAAGGAGCAGACACTCACCAGGGACACACACCCGTGATCAGGACGCATCAAGAGCTGGGAGAGGGCGCCGGCGTTCGGCTTCCCCAACGTGCCGGCTACCCGCCTGTGGAGGTCGTCGACGGGAAGGGGATTCGAGGACATCCGCAAACCCTCCAAGTCGACCCCCAGCGTCATCTCCCAAAGCGGCAGCCGCCGCTCCGTCAAAGGGAGCTCCCTCCGGCGATGAATGGCGGCAACCACCCCCGCGGCGGTGAGCCCTCCTTTTGTAGCTCCTCCAGGGCCTTTAGAAGGGGCTGGAGATTTTTTTGTCTGTCACGCGGGGTCCCGTAGCGCTAGTTATCGGCGGCGGCGGTCACCACTCGCTGAGAAAACGACGGGAGCCTCCCGGCGTCATTCCGGAGATAGAACCACCGGCGCTGCCACCCTTTGTTCGAAGACGCGAGGATGGCGGGGATGTACTGCGACGCCCGCGCCTGCCTCAACTAGAGGATGCAGCCACCAGCCCACACCGCCATGTGAACCCTTCTTTCCCCCGTCGGCGAGGCAAAAAGCTCCGCGGAGAAGAGATGGGTCCACAGGTCCCAGTGGGGGGGAATCCCCAAATATCCTTCGCAAACCGCCGCGAAGATGGCTGCTTGCGAGATGGAGTTGGGGCTGAGATTGTGCAGCTCCACCCCGTAGACGTGCAGTATCGCCCGCATAAAATGGCTTGCCGGCACTTCGAACCCCCGCTCGTGAAAAGAGACGAAGCTCACCACATACCCCGGCGGCGGGGACGGGGCGGCTCCGCTCGGAGGGGGCATCCACTCCGGCTGCGAGTCACCGGAGAGAGGGCGAAGCAAGCCATCAGCAACAAGGGCCTCCAGGTCGTCCGCCATGACGGTGGAGAAAGGCCACGGGTCGCGCGACGAAATAACGGTCACCCGGTCGGCCATCACCAAGCAGAAGAGGTGGCGGCGGAGAGGACGAGGTGCACGGTTTCCTTTCTCTGGCTATTCCCTCGGGTTGCGGAAACCTAAGTGGGAGGCAAGCAGCAGAGTAGAAAACTGCCACCGGACCCTCTCTCGAATATATAAAGGCCGAGGCGAGACCCGTTCAACACTTCGCCCGAACCCGCCGCGAGGTTCAAAACTCAAAGCGAGACGCCCGTTCCTCGAACGGATCGCGCATGCGCAACGACTGCCCCGCGAACCACTCGTCCCGTCGCATTAACTCTGCGGCAGGACAGGCGGCACCTTTGGCAGGCGAAGCAGGTGACGCTTCACCTCCGCCATAATGACCACGTCAAAAAAGGTGTGCCACGTCGTTCGATTTCGTATCCTTTTCCTTTTTCCTCTTTCTCTCTCTTACAACAGGGACCGGGAAAGGGGATACCCCTAAAGGGATCCTTCTTCGCAAAGGAAACGGGCCCCAAGCCCCCCTACTGATCAGAGGTTCGAAGGCTGGCCCCTCGGAAGGGTTCAATAGCCGCCTCAGAGCACTCGGGCTCCGCGCCCACTACTGGTCAGAGGTTCGAAGGCTAGCCCCTCGGAAGGGTTCAACAGCCGCCTCAGGCCACTCGGGCTTCGCGCCCACTACTGATCAGGGGTTCATAGGCTGGCCCCCGAAGGGTTCGACAGCCGCCTCAGACACAGAGCGAGGGATGACCCTGGGTACGTTCGATACATAACCAAGGCTCGGGCTACGCTCCCGAGGTACCCTAGGACATTTCCGAGACCAACGGGAACGATTTTGTAACGGAATCCCATCAGAGGGAGGCATCGAGCCCTCGGACCCCGTCAAAAGGGGACCGAGTCTGGCAAATCACCCGCAGGTACTTTTGGAGCGCGCCTCCGGGCCACTAGCCGACCCCTAACGAATGGGGCACGGGCGTCCACTCGGATTACCCGTTAGCAGCTCACTGGAGACACCATGTTCGGCGCCCTCCAAGGGCAACATGGCGCTTTCCCCCCTCCTCCTTGCGGAAAGGCGATGCAGGGGCGTAAGTAAAAAAGTTGAGTTTGTCCTTGACCGTCCTCTCGCTCTTTGCGGAGGCTCGGGGGCTGCTCTCGCAAACCCGGCTCCAGCCAAACCGTTGACAGCGTCAACATACCAGCCCGAGAACTTGGAACTCGACTGAGCACCCGGGCTACGACCAGCTCGCATGAGGGAACAACCAGACCGGCCGAACCATCACAAAACGCATTAAGACCTCGAAGAAGTCAAATCACTCCTCTGAGGCCTCGGGGGCTACACCCGGCGGGTGCGCTCGCGCGCACCCACCGGAACGAAACGCAACCGAGAAAGGCCGGTCCCCTTGCAAAAAAGTGCGACAAAAGCCTCCAAGCGAGTATTAACACTCCCTTTGAGGCTCAGGGGCTACTGTCGGGGACCATAATTAGGGGTACCCCCAAGACTCCTAATCTCAGCTGGTAACCCCCATCAGCACAAAGCTGCAAAGGCCTGATGGGTGCGATTAAGTCAAGGCTCAGTCCACTCAAGGGACACGATCTCGCCTCGCCCGAGCCCAGCCTTGGGCAAGGGCAGCCGACCCCGGAGGATCCATGTCTCGCCCGAGGGCCCCCTCAAGCAACGGACACACCTTCGGCTCGCCCGAGGCCCAGTCTTCGCCAAGAAGCAACCTTGGCCAGATCGCCACACTGACCGACCGTATCGCAGAAGCATTTAATGCAAGGATGGCCTGACACCTTATCCTAACGCGCGCCCCTCAGTCGACAGAGCTGAAGTGACCGCAGTCACTTCGCCGCTCCACTGACCGGCCTGACGAGAGGACAGCGCCACCTGCGTCGCTCCGACTGCTGTGCCGCTCGACAGAGTGAGGCTGACAGCAGCCAAGTCCGGCTTCGGGCGCCATAGGAAGCTCCGCCTCGCCCGACCCAGGGCTCGGACTCAGCCTCGGCTCCGGAAGACGACGAACTCCGCCTCGCCCGACCGAGGGCTCGGACTCAGCCTCGGCTCCGGAAGACGACGAACTCAGCCTCGCCCGACCCAGGGCTCGGACTCGGCCTCGGCCCCGGAAGACGACGAACTCCGCCTCGCCCGACCCCAGGGCTCAGACTCGGCCTCGGCTCCGGAAGACGACGAACTCCGCCTCGCCCGACCCAGGGCTCGGACTCGGCCTCGGCCCCGGAAGACGACAAACTCCGCCTCGCCCGACCCCAGGGCTCGGACTCGGCCTCGGCTCCGGAAGACGACGAACTCCGCCTCGCCCGACCCTAGGGCTTGGACTCAGCCTTGGCCTCAGACGATGGTCTCCGCCCCGCCCGACCCGGGGCTCGAACTCGACCTCGACCTCGGAAGACAGACTCGACCTCGACCTCGGAGGAGCCTCCGCCTCGCCCGACCCAGGGCTTGGACCAACCACGTCGCAGGGGGGCCATCATTATCCTACCCCTAGCTAGCTCAGGCTACGGGGAACAAGACCGGCGTCCCATCTGGCTCGCCCCGGTAAACAAATAATGATGGCGCCTCGCGTGCTCCATGACGACGGCGGCTCTCAACCCCTAACGGAAGCAAGGAGACATAAGCAAGGACTCGACAGCCCCGACAGCTGTCCTTCCACAAGGCTCCTGCGCTCCTCCGACGGCCACGACATCACATGAATAGGGTGCCAAAACCTCTCCGGCTGCCACGACGGCATGTACTTAGGGCACTAGCTCCTCTCTGCTAGACACGTTAGCACACTGCTACATCTCCTATTGTACACCTGGGCCCTCTCCTTACGCCTATAAAAGGAAGGCCCAGGGCACTCGTACGAGAGGGTTGGCCGCGCGGGGAGGACGGGACGGCGCGTGCAGGCCTCTCGCTCCCTCCCACGCAGGCGCTTGTAACCCCCTACTGCAAGCGCACCCGACCTGGGCACAGGACAAACACGAAGGCCGCGGGTTTCCCCTTTACGCCTGTCTCCCTGTTTTCCCCCCTTCGTGCTTCGTCTCGCGCCGACCCATCTGAGCTGGGGCACGCGGCGACAATTTACTCATCGGTCCAGGGACCCCCGGGGTCGAAACGCCGACAATCAAGAACAAGGCAACACAATTGTTAGTTATTACAGACCTTCGTCTTTCGAAGCATTATCTCCTCATGGGTATAATGCTCATCAGACGAAGGTCAAGAAGGACATACCTTCATCATTTAATATGCAAATGGGAATGCGAAAGGACAAATATGATAACTACATCTCATTAGTTTATTTATTCTTGCATTCCATAAAATATATATGAATATCAACAATGTTAGTATTACATTGATACCTTCGGCTTGCTCGAAGGTGTGGATGCGAGAAAGTGAATACAATCCAGCGTGAACAGTACGTTATTACTATTCATCTATTTATAGGTCTGGGACGCAGCCCGGGCAAAAGTACATTTATATCCTCAACATTTACACATGATTGAAATACAAGTTATTAAGGACTAAGTAGTCTTTTCCTCTTTCGGTCATCATCATCATTATTCCTCATCTTCGTTGCGAGCCGAAGCTATCCATCTGATGATAGCTTCGGCATTTACTATTATCCTCTTTGGATCTGTCTTCATCTCCTATGCCTTCGTCATAAGGAAGAGGCTTGTATCCTGAGGGCGAAGCTTCCTGTAATAGCTTATGCTGAAAACAAATGGTTAATTATGTTTTTTAAAGTTAGCTTTCATGAGCTGGTGAATTTTATCTTTGCTCATAGGGAGTAAGTCCGAACAAAATGACCTTGGTCTTTGCTTGAAGGGTATAAAACCAGGCTTAATAGGCAACCGATGCTCTAGTAGCTCTCGGCTAATACTGACATCTCAGTGTAGCTCCAAGCAAAGCAATCATAATATTCTTTTAATAAGCCGGTCATTTCATCCCTAGAATCGGCTTCCAGGGTCTTGTTTACAAAAGTCGGCCTTGAAGTTTTTACCATCTCCTATGTCAATCTCCTCCAAATCATCAGCCGATTTAAATCCCTATCCTAATTTGTCAAGATCTCTAAACTCCTATATTATGTTTACCTTAGAGAAGAGTTTGAGGCTCTTTGCGAATCTACGGACTATCCAACCTCGGGGGCCAGACCGTCCGTGATAGTGGACTCGCTCCACGGCCCACTCTGGTAGCCACCAGAATGTCCGGCCTTAGGGACCAAACTGTTTGCGGGAACATCACACCATCCGGCCTCAGGGGTTGGACCATCCATGATAGGGTTTTCGCTTTGCAGCTAGAGATGGCAATGGGTACCCGAAACCCGACTACCCGACGGGTTTTACCCGATATGAAGGAGGGTACAGGATGATTTCTCTACCCGCGATTATGTAAATGGGCAAGAACCTCTACCCGCTGCGTAGACGGGTACATGTTGGTACTACCCATGGGTAAAATATACCCGCATCAATACCACTATAACCATCTAATAGAGCCCATCTTAGCTAAAATAAAACCCTTCTCTAGCTATCGTTTGTCTAGCTACCAAGTTATGTAATCATATGATTTGTTATATGTGAAGTTGAACTTGTTTTTTATGTTTATTTAATATTTTGAGTGATTGATATATTGGAATTTAAGACTTTTCTAGCGGGTACGGTTACCCGACGAGTAAAATTACCCGCGCGGGTACGAGTATGGGTAAGATTTTATACCCGCGAGCATATATGGGTAACTCGACGAATATAATTTTTTTGATGGGTATGGGTATAGAATGGCACTATACCCGATGGGTATGTACCCATTTCCATCCCTATCTGCGGTGCTTCTTAAAAGGGAAATGTGCCCTTGGGCCATTTCTATAATTGTTTTGGTGATTAGATGCCCAACACATTGTTCTAAGTTTATAAGTGCCAAGATGCAAATCAAGGAACAAGGTATGTCTCCAGACTTAGTAAATTGTTTTTTGGGTACTAACATGTCTAACTAAGTGCTAGAGGCATGTCCAAGAAAAGAGGAAAAGGATTGGAGAAGAAGTGGCTATAATCAGCCAAACTAGCTCCAGCCTGTGGCGCACCGGACTGTCCGGTGGTGCACCGGATAGTGTCCGGTGCCCTGGCTGGCCCGGCAGCGAACTGGCTGCTCTCGGGAATCGGCGGGGCGACGTGGCTATAAATCATCAGACTGTCCGGTGGTGCACCGGACTGTCCGGTGAGCCAAAGGCGCCCACGGCCAACAGTCATCTATGCGATCAACGGGCGACACGTGGCCGAGCCAACGGTCGGATGGTCACACCGGACTGTCCGGTGCGCCAACGGGCCCAGAGGACCAACGGTCGGCTGCGCCCGATATGGAAGGAAATCGAGCATCGGACAAGAACTGTTCATGTCCGGTGTGCACCACTCGACAGAAGGCAAGATTTGCCTTCCAAGTTGATCCCCAACGTCTCCTAGCTGCCTTGGGGCTATAAAAGGGACCCCTAGGCACATGGAGCAGTACACCAAGCATTCTCTAAGCATCTTAAGACTCCTAGACTCCACCTCCATGCATTTGGATTGTTGTGTTAGTGATTTGAGCTCCATTTGAGTTGAGAACTCCCTGCACCGTGCTTTGTGCTCAAGTCTTGGCTTGTGTGCGTGTGTGTGTTGTGGATTGAGTCTTGCGTGTGTTGCTTTCCCTCCCTTACTTATGTGCTTCTTGTGTGATCATCATTGTAAGGGCGAGAGGCTCCAACTTGTGGAGATTCCTCGCAAACGGGAAGAGAACTCAAAAGAAAAGATCGTGGTATTCAAGTTGATCATTGGATCACTTGAAAGGGGTTGAGTGCAACCCTCGTCCATTGGGACGCCACAACGTGGAAGTAGGCAAGTATTACTTGGCCGAACCACGGGATAAAAACAACGTGTCTCTTGTGTTGCTTTTCTGTGTGATTGATTCTATCTCAAGAACTCACTTTAAAACCACTTGGTTTAATCAAACTAACATTTTATAAACCAAGTTTGTGTTATCAGTATTGAATATTGCAGGATCACCTATTCACCCCCCTCTAGGTGCTCTCACTTCCTAGTGGACCTCGAACCGTCCGCGACCAGGCAATTGTCATCTATGGGCATGCAAATCATTTTAACTTTATTTAGGATTTAGTCGATTCTCTATCGACTCTAGCATTACAGAAATAAACTTTTTTTGTCTATGCTTATGAATTGATAATCAGAAAAATCAACTCCCGTGAGACATGTGGCTGTCTCATAGGTCTAAAGCACGGGTAGGGCGGAGCTAGCCCTTTTTTGGGGTCAGCTGACCTCGGTAATTTTCTGAATATCTAATGGAAAACGGTGTTAATAACAAGAGTTCTATAGTGAAAATCTAGTAGAAAATACTGATGACCCCGATAAAATATTTGCTAGCTTCGCTACTGAGCACAGGGGCATCGACTATAGCAATGCAAGCCGATGCGTCAGCATGTATTTTTTCTACATCATCACCCACTCGTTGCAACAACATTTGATGCAAAGTAGATGGTATACATTCAGTCACATGGATCCAATCTATGACTAAGATCATACTATAATTCCACTCTACTTCGGTGACAAATAAAGCATCAGCAAGGGTCTTTGTCCCGATGGTTAATTCAACTGACGTGACACCCTTGGCCTTGATCGAACTATCGCTCCCAATGCCACTGAGTGTCATATAAGTCTTGACCAGCTCATTGTCCTGCTTCCCTAATTTTCTGTATAACGAATAATACATTAAATTCACGGTCGCTCCACCATCTACAAACATTCTAGCAATCGGTACTCCATTGATATGACCGCGCACAAAGAGCGGTTTTAAGTGGTCGATCGATTCTTTTGGCTTGATGAAGATAGTCTCTTTAGGACCAAAATCAAATTGAGCAACTGTAGGTTCATCATCACCGATAATAGTATAATCGGTTGAAAATGTAACATCCATACCTGGATGTTCGGGCGAGGCCCCGTAGTCGACCAAGTCATCTTCTAGTGAGTCGTCTTCCTCGGTGTTGTCGTCATCCATAGGTCCTAGCATGTCGTTGGAGGCTTCCTGGTGAGGTGTGGATGATCCAAACTCAGTGGTCGAATGGTCCGCTCCTGGCTTGGATGGTCTGGCTGCTGGAGCCGGACTGTCCGTGGTACCTGCAGGGGACTGCATAGCTGTTGTTTTGTTTTCTATTTTTTAGCTGCTTGAGTTTGCGCCGGCATTTGGCTTCCACCTCTGCTATGGTGGTGGGTACTGCAGATGTGTATCATTAAATTTTTTTCTGTCGCCTTTTCCTTGTTCTCTTCTGCCCTTAGGCGCTGCAATTTGCGCTTTTGAGAACGTGTTAGTTCCGATGGGCACCATCAGGACATGGAGCATTTTTGATCGGATGTCTTACTGGTTGCTTTTATGTCTTTTGTCCCTCGTCTATCTTGTCCTTACTAAAAATCATCGGGTCTTCGTTATTCCCCTGTATAACCACATCTGTTGTGGCTATCTTGATGATATCTCCATTTGTTGTTCTTTTGGCATTAGTAGGTGCGCTCGTGGATATTTTCTCTCCATGCCCCTGCTGGATTGGTCGGCCATTGTGGCCGAGTAGTCCAGTACCCTTGTCGGACCTGTGTCTGATGACTGGATTGAGGCGAACTCAACTGGCCTTGCGCTGGTGGCACCAACCTATCAAATACAGAAGTTTGGGGTGCCCCCAAGTGGGTTATTGTGCCCCTCATATGATTTGGGACATAGGGTGGTGGTAGGTATGCATACTGATACGCCACAAGTGGATATGGGGGTGGAGGTGTCCATGTAGGTACTTTGGGTATTAATTGAACATTATTTTTAGGTGACTCAATAGATCCTACCTATCTCTCATGGGAAGGTGAATGGGGTCGTGTTGCTTGCCGATTGCTAGGACCGGTCCTCTTTTTCACATATTTAGATAATAATTGATCAAAGGATGGGTCGTCTTTGACTAGCTGACGGGGTGCCTTAAATGTATTTGCCTTCCACGTACCTATTTCTAGTTGTCGTGGCTTCAAGGTACGTGGACGCCGCTGTCTCTAGGCGTTGCCAGACCTTCCACCAGACCCGTCTAGACTATTCGATAGTGTCCCGGATCATCCGTGCTTTCACGTCGGACTGTCCACAACGCACAGAACAGGGTGTCGTACTTGGCCGGCTGCCTGCACCTGCCCCCAACGTTGGAGGCCGTAATGGTGATCTTCAATGTCTCCCCTCCATTCGGGGTCTTCTCTACAACCACTTTTCTGCAAGAAATTTTGGCATTCTCATTGGCCTCTCGTGGGTCACCGATGATGATCTCTTTACCCTTTGCCCTTATCGATCTCATTTGGCCGAACCAGGACTTTTTATTGTAGAAATTGACCATGTTCATTAGAAAGGGTTCTGTGTCCAACTGCATTTCCTGAAACTTCAATCGGGCCTCGTTAATGTCCGATTGAACCTGACGTCAAAATATATTACAATCATTAATGGCACGAGAGAATAAATTATGCCACTTGCAATAAGCACGACGTTTAAGCTCGTCAACATACATAATAGTATGACTTATTTTTATATTGTCGCTTTTAAGTAACTAATCAAATATTTTGTCACATTTTCCAACATTAAATATAAATTTAACCTCTTCTTGTTGTTTCTTTTGAACCGGTTGTAGAGAGGAACAAACTGCAGATTTGGCCTGCTTTGGCCAAACCATCTCAGCAGCGTACACTTCTTGTGGCTCGTCGTCCAAGCTAATCTTGTCATAGTCTACCACGTGGGCGTTGTGACGAACCGTTTTAGTAGTGTCTTTGCTTCGGCTTTCATAACCCAAAGCCTTCTAGTGTAATTGAGCTAGTGTAAAAAAATGAATGTCTTCTAATCTCTCTTTAAAAAATATCACATTCCATTAAAAGCTAATCCTGCTAGCTATTTTTTGTGCAAGGTCAATTTGGAAGTGAAAGCATCTAGGCCCTTGGTCAGTTTTAGTGATTAATGACAACGTAATGTTATATGTGACTAACGTGTGTTTTGCAGAGACAAATGGTAAGTTAGGTCGCATTACAGGTAGAAGTACTACAACGGTGAAAACAATCCCAGAGATAAGAACTCGAAGCGACGGCTAAAACGACGAAACATAAGGTGAAGGACTATGGAGTCCGAGTGTCAAGGAGATGTGGACACTCGTGATTTAGTTAGGTCTTTTATTCTCTTTTAAGCCGTACTATAAAGAGGTGTTGTCGATGAGTAGTTTGACCAAGAGAGTTCTAGTGTAGTGTTGGTGCACATTCACACTCACATATAGTGCTAGGTGTCACTTTAGAACTCACTCACAAGTTAGAACGAAAACCGATATGAAAAACAGCTGAAAAATAGGAAATAGGGTTTCTGGCCTTGGGGCACCGGACTGTCCAGTGTGCACCGGACTATCCGGTGCGCCCTCTGCCAGGTGGGGCCAAGGTGGCCCTAGGGAAGAGTTTTCTCCCACAGAAACCTGAGAGCGCCAGTTTTAGAAATGAATTTTAGTGGCACACCGGACTGTGCACTGGACTGTCCGATGTGCACCGAACAATGACTGTTCACTGTCCGGTGTGCCATCTTCCCAACGGCTAACTGTCAGAACTAGCCGTTGGAGTAGACCGTTGGCGCACCGGTGGCGCACCGGACTGTCCGGTGCGCCCATGCGCAGAAAAGTGCTGGTAACGGCTAGTTGGTGGGTGTGGGCTATTTATACCCCCTCCACCCACCATATTCAATGTCTTGCTGCCCACATTAATTCCAGCACATTGCTAGAGCATTGCAAGCACCAAAAGTCTAGTGAGGAGATTAGAGGATCTTAATTCCGCATTTGTTCCTCATTAGCGTTAGCGAGAGCCAGCTAGAGCACACACCACTTGCATTAGGCTTCTCTTGGTCAAGCGAAAGTCTACGGCTTGTTAGTCTTGGTGATCGGCATCACCTAGATGGCTTGGTGGCGTTGGGAGCTCGGTGATCACCGTGAAGATCTTGTTGGTGACCCGACTCATGTTTGTAAGCGGTCTCGAGGGATCCACCGCGCCGGAGTGGCAAAGGATCATCTTGTAGTGAGCACTTGGTTCTTGCGAGGACCAAGGGGGAGCGATACCCTTGCGCGGGTGCTCCAACGAGGACTAGTGGAGAGTACCGACTCTTCGATACCTCAGGAAAAATTGGAGGAGTCTTCTAAACCTTGCTTTACATTCCGCACTTAATTCAAGCACTTCACATTGTGTATTTGTTTAGCAAGTATTTGAAGTATTGTCTTAGCATTATTGCATTTCTAGTATTATTATCTTAGTGCTAGTTGTTGGGGTGAAGTTGGGCTCTTGCTTAGCTCTTGCTTAGGTTTTAATTAGTGTTGATTTTTAGAAAAGCCCAATTCACCCCCCTCTTGGGCATCGTGATCCTTTCAATTGGTATCAGAGCCTTGTTGCTCTTAGATTAGCTTAACCGCTAGAGTAACGATGTCCGGTGGGGATGGACCTCCTCCCGTTTTTAATGGTGACGATTTTCCATATTGGAAAATTCGTATGGAAGCATATTTAGAGGCTATAGACATTGGTGTCTATAAAGCCACCACACAAGGATTCCCCGAACCTAGAGATCACACAAATCTTGTAGGTGATGAGTTTAATTATGAGAAATGGAATGCTAAGGCCAAAAACACCCTTTTTAGAGGCCTTTGCAAAGATGTGTTCAATAGAGTTAGAAATCATAAAAATGCTCATGATTTGTGGATGGACATTTGTGCTCTACATGAAGGAACTAGAAGTGAGCGTGAGGAGAGATATCACATTGCTATGAGAAAGTTAAATTCTTTTGAAATGCTTGCTAATGAAAATGCCAATGCTATGTACTCACGTCTCAATATTCTTGTAGAGGAAGTAAATGGATTGGGGCTTACTCAAATCTCACAACCGGATGTTGTGAGGAAGATTCTCAGTGTCCTCCCAATAGACAAATATGGACACATTGTCACTGTGCTACATCAAATGGATCTTTCAGTTACCACACCTACACAGATATTGGGAAAGATCAATGCTCATGAGATGTACATGCACATCAATGACAAAGATGAGTCATCTTCCAAGAGAAAGGATTTGGCTCTCAAAGCAAATCAAGAAAGAAAAGGAAAAGCTAAAATACAAATTGAGGAAGAATCCTCAAGTGATGATGACCTTGATGCTAACATTGCCTTGATGGTGAGGAAGACCACCAAGATGTTAAAGAAGCTCAACAGAGAAGGCATCAAATTTGATTCAAGAAAGAAGAAATTCTTTTCCAGCAAAAGAAAGCCCATTTCTGAGATGGATTGCTACAACTGTGGAGAGCTTGGTCATCTTGCTCATCAATGTAACAAGCCCAAGAAGAACAAGTTCAAGGGCAAGAAAGAAGATGACAGCGATGATGAGAAGAAGGAAAAGAGATTCTTCAAGAGGAAGGATGAGAAGCAAAAGAGGTTCCACAAAAAGAAAAATGGAAAGGCATATATTGTTGGTGACTGGCTCACTGACATTGAGTCTTCAAGTGGATCTTCTTCAAGTGAAGAAGAGAATGATGAAAAAGTTGTCGCAATCGCCGGGGACTTCTCTTCACCACCACCATCGCCATCATCGACTTCTCACCTATGCCTCATGGCTAGAGGTGAACGGAAGGTACAAAATGATATTGATATTACTGATGATAGTGATAGTGATGAGGAATTTGCTTCACCTTCATATGATGAACTAGCTGACTTGCTTAAAGAATATACTCAAATCATTAGGAAGTCAAAAGCTAAATGTGATAAGTTGAAGAATGAAAATGAATCTTTAAATGCCAAATATGACATAGTTATGAAAGCTAGTGATGAAATGAAAGAAGAGAACAAAACTATGTCATCCACTGTAAATGAGCTCACAACCTCCCTAAAAGATGCTAAGGATAAATGTGACAAGTTAAATGAAGCTAATAGGGAGTTGGAAGATATACTAGTGAAAATCAAGAAAGACTATACTAAGATTAAATTTGATCATGATAATCTTCTTGTTGAAAATAAACTTTTATCTTGCAATACACATGAGGCTATTAACCCTGTTGTTAAGATTGATGTAGCAACCTCATGTGATGATTTAAGTCAAGGAGAGCAAAGTAGTCTACATGATGAATTGACCGAAAAAGTTGAAGTCTTGACTTTAGACAACCAAAAATTGAAGAGATACTTGACTGACGCAACTACTAGAGGAAAGGTTTCTATTGAGAACAATGATTTGGCAGTGGATAATGAAAGGCTTAAAAATGAGGTCAAGAAACTTAAGAGTGAAAATGAACATCTTGCAACAAGTGTGTAAAAGTTCAACAAGGGCCAATACCTCCAAAATGAGTTGCTTATGAACACTGTCATGAAAAACAACAAGAGTGGTATTGGATACAATGCTTTTGTGCAAAAGAAAGCTACTACTCAATACAAGCCAAAGCAGACTCACAAGCCTATCAAATGCTTTGAGTGTGGAAAAGAAGGTCACTTTGCCCACAACTGCAAAGCCAAACCACCAACTCCCTTGCCTAAGCACTCAAGACCATTTGCTTTCAATGCTCATTATGTTCTAAGAAAAGTTGCAAATGGAAAGGTCAAAGTTACATTCCTAGGTCCACCAAACAAGAGTAGACCTAGACAAATTTGGGTTGCAAAGTCCTTGATTGAGAGAGTCACTGGTCCTATACAATATAGGGCCCTCAAAACTCAAGCTTGATTTGTCTGTGGATGTAGGTGAACTACAAGACCGGTGGGAGCCATTGGGTTATTGACAGTGGATGCACACAACATATGACAGGCAACCCACAGATGTTCACCTCACTTGATGAGAATGTTGATGGACAAGACAAAATCACATTTGGAGACAATTCAAAAGGGAAAGTGCAAGGACTTGGCAAGGTGGCAATTTCAAATGATTTATCAATTTCAAATGTTCTATTGGTTGCACCCTTGAGCTTCAATTTATTATCAGTGGGTCAACTCTGTGATCTTGGACTTCAATGCTTATTCACTCCAACAGAGGTTATTGTATCAAAGATGGATGATGAATCAATGGTGTTCAAGAGATTTAGATACAACAATCTCTACTTAGTGGATTTCACTTTAGAAGATGCAGACTTAAGAACTTGCCTCTTCACCAAAGCTTCACTTGGATGGCTTTGGCATAGGAGGCTTGCACATGTTGGGATGAGCACACTCAAGAAGGTATTAAAGAAGGACATGGTTAGAGGATTAAAGGATGTGGTATTTGAAAAGGACAAGCCTTGTAGTGCATGTCAAGCTGGGAAGCAAGATGCTAATACACATCCTACTAAAGCTTTCATATCAACATCAAGGCCACTAGAACTACTTCATATGGATTTATTTGGACCTACAAATTATGTAAGTGCTAGTGGCAACCTCTACTGTCTAGTGACTGTTGATGATTTCTCAAGATACACTTGGGTGTTCTTTCTCCATGACAAATCTGAAGTTGCATCTATATTCAAGAAGTTTGCCAAGAAACCTCAAAATGAATTTGATTGCAAGATCAAGAAGATTACAAGTGATAATGGTAAAGAATTTGACAACACCAACATTCATGAGTACTATGATGAAATTGGGATCAAGCATGAAGTTTCTGCAACATATACACCTCAACAAAATGGAGTTGTTGAAAGGAAAAACAGGACCTTGATCACACTTGCAAGAACAATGATTGATGAGTATAACACACCGGAGAGGTTTTGGGCCGAAGCTGTCAACACTGCATGTTATGCATCAAACAGGCTATTTCCTCACCGGCTGCTTGCGAAGACTCCCTATGAACTGCTAAATGGGAAAAAGCCAGACGTCTCCTTCTTCCGGGTGTTTGGATGCAAATGCTACATCTACAAGAAACGCCATCACCTAGGGAAGTTTCAAAGATGTTGTGATATTGGTTTTCTATTGGGTTATTCATTAAAGTCCAAAGCATATCGAGTATTCAATCATGCCACTGGCGTGGTAGAAGAAACATATGATGTGGAATTTGATGAGACTAATGGCTCCCAAGGAGCACTTGAAAATCTTGATGATGTAGGTGATGAGCCACTTAGGGAAGCAATGAAGAACATGCCAATTGGAGCTATCAAACCAAAAGAAGATGAAGAAGAGGTGCAAAACATTGACATGCCTTCTTCATCAAATGTACCACAAGATGATGAAAAAGATGAGAGGCATGCAAATGAAGATACATTTGTCTCTCATGAACAAGCAAGGGTACAAGCCGAAGATGTTGATGCTCTAGGATCTTCTTCCCAAGTGGTTGACAGGAGAAACTCATCACTACTTCAAGCTCATCCTCAAAACCAAATCATTGGGAGTCCTTCACAAGGGGTTATTACTCGATCACATATACATGCTTCTTTTATTGAACATCACTCCTTTGTTTCTTGTGTTGAGCCTACTTGTATAGATGAGGCGCTACAGGATCCGGACTGGGTGAACACCATGCATGAAGAACTTAACAACTTCACCCGTAACCAAGTTTGGACCCTGGAGAAGCCCCCATAAGATGCAAGAATCATTGGAACAAAGTGGGTGTTTAGAAACAAACAAGATGATCAAGGTGTGATTGTAAGGAACAAGGCAAGACTTGTTGCAAAAGGATTCCCTCAAGTTGAAGGCTTAGATATTGGAGAGACCTTTGCACCGGTTGCTCGACTGGAAGCCATCCGAATCCTACTCGCATATGCATCATGCTATGATATAAAGCTTTATCAAATGGATGTAAAAAGTGCATTTTTAAATGGCTTCATAAATGAACTTGTATATGTTGAGCAACCACCTGGATTTGAAGACCCTAGATATCCTAACCATGCTTACAGGTTGTCCAAGGCGCTATATGGGCTAAAGCAAGCTCCTAGGGCTTGGTATGAGCGTCTTCGCGACTTCCTCATCAAAAAGGGCTTCAAGATCGGGACCGTCGACACAACTCTATTCACAAAGAAACATAACGGTGATATTTTCATTTGTCAAGTATATGTTGATGATATAATCTTTGGCTCGACAAATGACTATCATTGCAAGGAATTTGGTGAGTTGATGTCGAAGGAGTTCGAGATGTCAATGATTGGTGAGCTAACGTACTTCCTCGGCTTTCAAGTCAAGCAAATGAAAGATGGTAACTTTCTCTCACAAGAGAAGTATACCAAAGACTTGTTGAAAAGGTTCAACATGGAGAAGTGCAAACCAATCAAGACACCTATGCCAACAAATGGACATCTCGACCTAGATGAGGGAGGTAACCCGGTTAATCAAACTCTCTACCGTTCTATGATTGGTAGTTTATTGTACCTTATCGCATCTAGGCCCGATATCATGTTTAGTGTCTGCATGTGTGCTAGATTTCAATCTAATCCTAAGAAAGCTCATCTTCGCGCTGTTAAAAGAATTCTTAGGTATCTCAGGCACACCACAAGCGTTGGTCTGTGGTATCCCAAAGGAGCTACTTTTGATTTAATTGGCTATTCCGATTCGGATTATGCCGGTTGCAAAATTGATAGGAAAAGTACTTCTGGGGGATGCCATCTGCTCGGTAGATCAATAGTATCATGGACATCCAAAAAGCAAAATAGTGTTGCCTTGTCAACCGCTGAAGTGGAATACATTGCCGCGGGTGCTTGTTGCACACAAATTTTATATATGAAACAAACTCTTCTAGACTATGGCGTAGTTCTAGAAAAGGTACCTTTGTTGTGTGATAATGAGAGTGCTGTTAAAATTGCTAATAATCCTGTACAACACTCTCGCACCAAGCACATTGATATACGTCATCACTTCCTTAGAGATCATGTTGCTAAAGGAGATATCATTTTAGAAGGAGTGAGGTCGGAAGATCAATTAGCGGATATTTTCACTAAGCCACTTGATAAAACCCGCTTTTGCATGTTGAGGAATGAATTAAATATACTTGATCTCAGAAATTTTATTTAAAATGTCAAATGGTGTTGTCAAGCTTGCATTGCATGTTTAAATTTCTTGTATTGCATCTAGGGCTTGTCTAACCTAGTTGAGATAACCGCCAACAAAGCGAGTGAAAAAGCTTAACTCAGATCAAACTTGACAAGTCTTAGTTTTAAGTTTTTTGCACTTAAATTCTTATTTTCTATACAATTGTTAGTTCTTAAAATATGCATGAGGTACTACACTTAGGGGGAGTATTCAAAACACAAATCACTCATGAAAACCCCTAGTGCAAGGCCAAAATGCAAATTTCACCATTTGCCTATTTTCTCTAAAAATTATCTAGCCTATGGCAAAATATTTTGAAAATTATGAGAAAATATATGAGGGTGCCAATACCTGTCCCAACAAGTGTTATTTTGTGTGATTATAAGTTGGGATTTGGTTTGGTTGAAAACTAGATAGAAAAATTCAAAAATTTCAGAACTTCCCTCTGTCTGGGCTCACCGGACAGTCCGGTGTGCACCAGACACTGCACTGTGCACTGTCCGGTGCACCGGCCGCGCGCGCAAGAACTCCTTCTCCTGTGCGCTGTCCGGTGTTTCACCAGACAGCTACTGTGCGCTGTCCGGTGTGCACCGGACAGGCACTGTAGACTGTCCGGTGCGCCCATATCGCGTTTTAAAAAAAGGCCTCTAGCCCGCGCCCGAGCCAGAGGCCACACTGCTTCTCTCTCTGGCTCCTCTCTGCTCCCTGGCGGTTTGGCTCCTTCTTCGGTGATCTCTCTCGCCGGTGGTGATCTTCCCTCACCGGCGACCTCCAGTGCTTGTGCCTGTCCTCCTCTCTGGTGAGCAGCTCTCCCTCTCCTCTCCCTCTCTCTCTGTTTCACAGTTCTCTAAAGCCTATTCCACCCCTTAAGTGCCAAACTCAATTTCCTATCCAATTCTGTGAATCCATGTGGTGAGATATGTTCCTATGTGTCCCTTGAGTATTCCTGCAGGTTTCTAGCTCCTTAGGGAGGGTTTCACAGCCTAAATTGACTAAATCTCCAAAAACCTAATTCACTACATGCCACGTGTTCGGTGAATGCCCAAACCAGCCAAAAATGCTCCGATTGAACCCAAATTTTTCAGGCACCTCCACAACACCTCCAGTAACATATTCGCCAAATTTCACACCAATCTGATACTCTAGGCTTCAATTTCACTCAATTCCTCGTTTCGAGCGATCGTTTCCGAGCCGAGTGCCCAAATTTCATTTTCTTCGCCTAAATTCAAACCAAGCACACACTTCACTCATATTCACCCATATAAACCTATTCGTTAAGTATCGGCTCAATTCCACGTCGTTTCATACCTCAATTCGAATTCCAAACCTTCTATGGCACTATTTCTCGTTCAAACGCTGTTTTCACGTCGTTTGACCTCTCGATCGCCATATCTCTTGTTTTCTGTGTCATATTTCTCTGTGTATGTATTTATTCACATTTCATATACTTATGACTATGTGACTAATACGTGCTCACCTCTTCTATCATTTCAGTGACCTTGACTGCCCGTGAGCCGTCTCCTGTCCTGCCTGGATTTTCACCTCTCGTGTGAGCTTTCCAGGTAGACATCTCCTCTTTTGATATTCTATTGGCTATTATCGACTTGTGCTTAGCTTCTCTCTCTCATTTGCAGTCGTTAGGTCAGGATGCCGCGCACGAAGAATGTGTTGGCGCCAGGGGGAGGCGATGATGAAGATCCTCGTCGCCCCTTCAGGCAGGTCAAGGGAAAGCCCCTGTACTTGGAGCACCAGGAAGGCCGCAAGAAGCGGCGTATGGACAGAGCAGCCCGAGCAGCGGCAACAGCAGCAACAGCCGCTGAGCAGGCCGAGCTAGGAGATCAACCTCAGACTCCTTCAGATCAGATTGCATACCGAGTTCGTCGCCTCGCCTCCCGGCCTCGCTCCTCCACTCCCACCACTGCTTCCACTCCACCACCCACTTTGCCTGCTCCCGTCACCCCTGCTGCGCCATCCACCACCTCCACTACACCAGCTTCCACTGCTCCTCCTCCCGCTCCCGTTTCCGCTCCACCTATCCCAACTGCTCGCTTTCGGGAGCATGATGAGACTGAGGTGCGACCTCTGGCTGCAGATCCCAGGTTGTTTGACCTTCAGTGTGCTACAGTGGCACGGGTACGTCGGTTCAGATACGTACCCGTGGAGTCTTGGTTACCGGCTCAGAGGGACCCTGCTGCAGTTGACCTCTTCAGCACCTGTATTCAGGAGTCCTTTTTCAGAGCTCAGGTGTCTGCACAGATTGCTCTGCGAGTTCACCGGCTTCTGGACCTTCCTGCATTTCTGCTTGCCGCTGGTGCTGACTCTGAGGTACACCTCTCCTATTTGCCTGGCCTTCTCACTCTTTTGACTACCAGCGGCAGATATGTTGAGGAATGGGTCCGAGTTTTCTACGCTACTGTATGGATCGACCCTGATCATCACTGGATGAGATTCCGTTTTGAGCGAGAGGATGTCACTATTCATGCCAGCCAGATTCGCCAGCTATTTAGATTTCACGAGTCATCGACTCGTCTTCATAGCTTATGCTATGGCACCTCTGACCCTCCTCGTCGCCCTCATGGCGGTGTTGCGACGCTCTCCAACAAACTTCACCACAGCAGCAAAGTTTCTATATCAGCTTATGAGATGGACACTTCTGCCGCGTATGGGGTATAGGGAGTCTACCACTCATATCCAGCTCTGGCTCCTTGGTGCCCTGGTCTCTCACTTAGAGTTTGATGTTGTGGATTTCCTTATTTGTGAGATCGAGGACACCGTTCTGGATGGTCTGCGTGCTCGTCGATAGCTGCTTTATGCTCACTATCTGTGTCACATTTTTGCTCAGCTGATTCAACCTCCACAGTTCTAGGGCACACTTGAGGCCTCACGCCTCGTCTTTGGGTCCTACCGTCCAGCACCTGAGGATCCTGTGCCAGCACCTGCTCCAATATTTGACACTCAGGCCGAGGATACTGCTCTTCATCAGTTCGAAGCTCAGGACGCGGCAGTTGATGATGATGATGATGATGATGATTTTGGGATTCCACCTCCGCCTCCTATGCCTCCACGCTCACATGATCATGAGGCTGGGAGTTCTCGTGCTACCCCTGCTGCCCCTCCTGCCATTGACCCTGCTCTTGCTTCGATCCTCCAGACGCTTACTCAGCAGCAGGCTCACTTGGCAGCCGAGCAGATCCGTCAGGCAGCAGCCCACCAGCAGTTGTCCGAGAGAATGCTCTCGATGTTTCAGACAATTCAGGACAGGCAGGATTCTCTATAGCAGCAGCTTCTTTAGGACCGGGCTGAGAGCAGTGCATTCATGACTCTTATGCTACAACATTCTGGTGTATCGATTCCCCCGGTTCAGTCAGCACCGCCTCCACCTCTTCAGGCTCCTGTTGTGCCAGCGATTCAGCCAGGACCCCCTCTTCCTACATTTGGTCCTTCTTCCTCTCCGCTCCGGCCGGTCACCCTGGCTTTCACGTCACCGGTTTGCAGCTCTGTCTGCCCTCAGCCGCCAGTGCCACCAGCTTATGTTGTTACCACTACTGCTGTGGTGGTGTCTATGACCACTTCAAATCTGGCAGCCCCTGCAGCACAGCCTCAGTCCGAGTCAGTACCAGCTCTAGCTTCTACAGCAGATCCTGGATCCGAGACTGACTCTAAGCCCCAGCTAGCGTTCGCGCTACTGCCTCGACCGCAACCGGATGCACCCCCCCGCCTCCTCCCACTTCTGATGTGTACATTCGGGTACCCTTTTGGTGTTTGACGCTAAAGGGGGAGAGATATGAGTTGTGAGAGCTAGGGGGAGTTAGGGAGTTAGTAGAGAGTCATTTTGATGTAATATATGTGCTTGTTACTCTCTGTACTAGCTTGGTGCTTTTGGCTCACAAACTCTATATATACTCTCGATGCTTATGTTGACTGTGTGTGTATTATGTTTTCACCTTATATGTTATCACCAGTCTTTTAGTTCTTGTTCATCGATTTGGTTTCACTTTTATATGAACAAGAAACTTACGATGTGTATGCGCTCATTCTTATTATTATGGTACACATTCTTTCTGTCAAAGATTACTGAGTATAACTAACCATCTTTTCTATTGACAGAAATTTCAAAACAAACTACTCTCACAAATCTTGTAGGGTTGTCATCAATCACCAAAAAGGGGGAGATTGAAAGCATCTAGGCCCCTGGTTAGTTTTAGTGATTAATGACAACGTAATGTTATATGTGACTAACGTGTGTTTTGCAGAGACAAATGGTAAGTTAGGTCGCATTATAGGTAGAAGTACTACAACGGTGAAAACAATCCCGGAGATAAGAACTCGAAGCGACGGCTAAAATGACGAAACAAAAGGTGAAGGACTACGGAGTCCGAGTGTCAAGGAGATGTGGACACTCGTGATTTAGTTAGGTCTTTTATTCTCTTTTAAGCCGTACTATAAAGACGGGTTGTCGATGAGTAGTTTGACCAAGAGAGTTCTAGTGTAGTGTTGGTGCACATTCACACTCACATATAGTGCTAGGTGTCACTTTAGAACTCACTCACAAGTTAGAACGAAAACCGATTTGAAAAACAGCTGAAAAACAGGAAATAGGGTTTCTGGCCTTGGGGCACCGGACTGTCCGGTGTGCACCAGACTGTCCGATGCGCCCTCTGCCAGATGGGGCCAAGGTGGCCCTAGGGAAGAGTTTTCTCCCACAGAAACCCGAGAGCGCCAGTTTCAGAAATGAATTTTAGTGGCGCACCGGACAGTGCACCAGACTGTCCGGTGTGCACCGGACAGTGACTGTTCACTGTCTGGTGTGCCATCTGCCCAACGGCTAACTGTCAGAACTAGCCGTTGGAGTCGACCGTTGGCGCACCGGTGGCGCACCGTTGGCGCACCAGTGGCGACCGACTATCCGGTGCGCCCATGCACAGAAAAGTGCTGGTAACGGCTAGTTGGTGGGTGTGGGATATTTATACCCCCTCCACCCACCATATTCAATGTTTTGCTGCCCACATTAATTCCAGCACATTGCTAGAACATTGCAAGCACAAAAGCCTAGTGAGGAGATTAGAGGATCTTAATTCTGCATTTGTTCCTCATTAGTGCTAGCGAGAGCCACCTAGAGCACACACCACTTGCATTAGGCTTCTCTTGGTCAAGCGAAAGTCTACGGCTTGTTACTCTTGGTGATCGGCATCACCTAGACGGCTTGGTGGCGTTGGGAGCTCGGTGATCACCGTGAAGATCTTGTTGGTGACCCGACTCAAGTTTGTAAGCAGTCTCGAGGGATCCACCGCGCCGGAGTGGCAAAGGATCATCTCGTAGTGAGCACTTGGTTCTTGCGAGGACCAAGGGGGAGCGATACCCTTGCGCGGGTGCTCCAACGAGGACTAGTGGAGAGTGCCGACTCTTCGATACCTCAGGAAAATTGGAGGAGTCTTCTAAACCTTGCTTTACATTCCTCACTTAATTCAAGCACTTCACATTGTGTATTTGTTTAGCAAGTATTTGAAGTATTGTCTTAGCATTGTTGCATTTCTAGTATTATTATCTTAGTGCTAGTTGTTGGGGTGAAGTTGGGCTCTTGCTTAGCTCTTGCTTAGGTTTTAATTAGTGTTGATTTTTAGAAAAGCCCAATTCACCCCCCCTCTTGGGCATCGTGATCCTTTCAGGAAGCATCGGTTCCTTGTGTCTCGAAACCTCTAGAACTAGTCATTGACTGATTTGACCTTCCCCTACCACAGAGCTACTAACTCTACCAAGTCTAACTAATAATTGTCGGAGAAAAAGTGATCAAGATTGTTTTGCTCTAAACCCCCCACGAAAAATAGAGTTAGGGGCAGCGTGGCGTACCAAGCGAATGTAGTCCCAGTTAAAGAAAAAGAAAATAAATGGACACGAAACGCCTCTGTATCGACCAATTCTCATAATTTTGCTAGGAATTGGGCATGTGCTCATGCGTGCTTTTGCCATAGTCACCAATTTTTTTAAAAAATTTGGGTATTCTTGTTCCCTAGGGATAAGACTTCCCCTAGGGGTCATACTAACTGCGAGCTTATCTTAGAACGCCCAGCTATCTCTTCCCTTACTATGTCAATGACAGCTGATAGTAGTCCACCGGTCCTCTGGTCCATCAATGGTGTGGGCATTTGGGTATTATGTTTCCTTCTTGTCCAGGGCTTGGGTTCTATGGGGCATTAATGCCTGCCCTGGTGGCTCATATGGCTGGTCATCCTTTTTCGGCCTCCTCGGGGCCAAAAAGTGCTCACCCCACGTATCTGTGGAGCAATGATATGATGTTGAGGGGACGTAGGGAGCAATGGGAAGCTTGGCTTAGACAGATGTAGAGATGGGTGATGAAAATGTACATCGCGTTCTGCATATTCTACGTTGGACTGTCCGGCGTAACACGTGGACTGTCCGGTCGCATAGGCGGACGATTTGTATGTGTCTTTTAGGATTTGTGCGGAATACGACAACCATAATATGGATTTCGGTGGCTCGGTTCAGGAAACGGGACTGGTTGTCGCTGGTCTAGACAGTCCATGCTAATGCATGGATGGTCCGACCGTGCGCAGATTGGTGGATTTACCCCCAATCTGTGTAGGAGGTTGTGGTTGTTCAGGAGATGTGTTCATCGACATCCCATAAAGTGGTTGGGATTGATCGTGCCAATTTGCAGTCGATGAATCATGTGTATTTTTCTTAGTTTGAATCTCGTGCGAAGGAAAATTAGCAACAACAGATTTATCAAATGCACGTGCTAGGCTCTTGTAATCGTCTTGCATACCCCTATTATTTGTTGCATTTGTTCTAGTTGTTCATCTATGTAAGATCTAAGTGCTTGAATTTCGTTTGTTTTGCTTACCATGCGGTAGCAGCAACACGTCGGAACGAAGCCACATTAGTCGCCCGTTATTGGACGATCTTGTGATTCCTGTCCACCTTGAAGTTGGCCAGGAATTTGGCCTGGGCCTCCTTGATCAGTTGTTCTTTGTGTTCCTCGAATTCTTGTTGGTCTTCAGCCGATAGTGATCCTTTGAACCAGCCATCGAGGGCCGATCTGATGGGTCATCACACCTTGTCCCCAACGGAGTCGTCAAAACTGTGTTGGTATCGATCTAGGTGCCAATCTCTAGGAGTTGTTCCGCTTGGCAGGCTCACTGCGACGGCACGGATGATCTGTAACCTATGGCCGGACAGTCCACGACCTGACAGAAGGAGCGGTGTTCCCTGCGCCGAGCCGGACGGTCCATGTGTGCGTAGGGGTGTCAGCGTTCGCCAACGGCACCTGGATCTCACTCTTAGGAGGGACCCATGAGGGAGTGTCACACCCAGTTTTAGAAGGCAAACCAAATGCGAACCATGTATGTGCTAGGATCAGCAATACACGTACACAACAATTACATAGTTGGATATCATCACACAGTGCTCAAATAATAACGAAAAAAGGTATTAATTTGATTACATCATGATGCCCAAGACATCCACATAGTCTTAAACATAAATCAAAGTGCAAAAACGAAACGTAGCAATGCACGGCCTTCACAGGCAGCCGATTGGGGGTTTGCTGCGAACCCACGCCTAGAACTCATCATAGTCTTGGAACTCCTGGAAATCCTCCGCCATGACTTCATCTTCTCTTGAGCAGGGGTTGCAATGTGGACAACCTGGTGTTTTGATGTTTTAAGCAAGGGTGAGTACACATCAACGTACTCAACAATTGTTCCGTTTGGCTAAAAGTGGACTAGTTGTATGTGGGGTGAAGCTCAGAGCAGTTGCCTTTAGTTGGTTAGGTAATTATTACTAGTAGAGCCAAGTTTTAGCAATAACCCCAAGTTATTAACTCAAAGGTACTCCTTCCAAACGGAAAGAACACCAGAAACCATAATCATAATCATCACCAGGAAAACCATAATTATCCTCATCATCATCTGTAATCGTAGCATCTCTAATCAAAGGAGCTCCCAAGGCCGCTCATAACTGTGAGCACAACTGATATAACCGTTTCTAACACTCTGCAGAGGTTGCACACTTTACCCACGAGCCATGATTTCACTCCCGAGGTGAATGGCAAGGGATTCACTACGAAGCCTTTACAAAGATTCCCTAAGATGTAGCCGTTCGTTAGGTTTCCTAAATGTACCACACTCCTCCCCAAGGGGCAAACCACCCTCGGCCAGTGAGACGCGTACACTGAGCCCCATTGACGGCACGACGGCGAAGAAAACTACACCCCAGTTCCTCTAATTAATTAGCTAAGGGCCTCCCATTCCACCCTCATGGCTGTAGTGTTTTCCCGGGTGGTCATCCAACGAACCAGTCCTTACGGAGAGGCACTCGATAAACCGCTCGAGGCCCCTTAAATATCACAATGCCATCATCATTTCCAAAACAAAACATCATATCATAAATAATCTCATCATGTTCATTGATTAAAGAGAAGCGCTAGTATAGAGCTAATCCAGAGATAATCCAACCCAAATAGGTTATCAAGGACAGGATAAACAAAGACTAGTAAATCCTTAGGCATAAATTTTGTAAATGCGGGGAGATGAATTATAAAATGAGTAGGACATAAATAGGTCAGAGGACACTTGCCTTCACCAATCAGCTGCTGCTCAATGTCTTCTCTTGCAACTTCCTCAGAATCCACCAACGGACTGTTATCTATACTAGTTCAAACATATATTCCACATTCTTAACATAGAAAGGAACAATACACCATACAATAAAATAGAACAACTAAACAGATGCGTGGCACAGGAGTCGCATTTACGACTATGCGTGAAAATAAACTACGACGGTCGAAGCTACAGCCGAGAAACATAGCGATTACGTTAAACAGTTATGGACTAAAATATTTATCTCAACATAATTATATTCATTGATATTCGTGCAATGCGTAAATAAAATTAGCACTTGATCCTAATTAGTTCGATACTTGATTTATCGTCGTTACACTACACTTTAATTAATATACGCGATTCTAGGTGAATTAAAAAGATTGTCGCACGACACACGCGTGATTCAAACAAAACTGAAAATGCTACAATGCGTGCTGGGGCTACGCGCAGGGGCCGGGCTGAGCAGGGGCGCGCACTGGGCAAGGGACGCGTGCAGGCAGGGGGTCGGCGGCCGCGCGCTGGGCCGCACCAGGGTGCCGGCGAGGTCTGCGCGGAGGCAGGGCCGCGCCGGGGGAGGAGCTCGCCGGGCGGAGGAGCCGTGCCGAGGGGGCTGCGCGGGGCTGGGGAGGGTCTATGCAGGGGCGCGCCGGGGGAGGGCTACCGCGGACAGGCCTGTGCGCTGAGGGCGCCGCGCGCCAGGGCGGGTAGGGGCACCACGAAGTGGGAGGAAGGGAGGAGAGAGAGGAGGGGGAGGAGAGGGGCAAGCTTACCATGGGATCGACGGATGGCAGCAACCGCTCACCAGGGATCCAAATGAGGGCAGGGAGAGAGTGGGAGAGAGAAGGAAGAGGGAGAGGGTAGTTTCTCTCTTCCTAGATCATGGGTGCAAGGGAAAGGGGAGTGGGGGAGGGGGCGTGCATGGGGGCAGCGATTTGAGCACGCGAGACAGGCCACGGGCTGAGCCGCGGGGCTTATTCTCCTCTACTCGAGCTCGCCTGCTTCTAATCAAGTTTATTCAGCGAATAGAAATCCCATAATAAGTGAATGCACTCCTAAGCACCACATCAGACATAAATAAATATGCTCCAGCATGATGCAACAACAATTCCAACTTAGGATTTTGCTTACACGCGATACGGACACCAGTCTCTATATTGCTTTGAAAATGGGAGGAAGGAGCAGAGCAGGAAGAGAAAAAGAGAGTAACGCCTGAATTTGGTGAATATTGGAGAAGAAAATTTGTATCCCCAAATTCAGAGCATTATAAACTTATCCCCCTTAAAAGAATCTCGCCCTCAAGATTTAGGGTTGGCCAGCAAAGAGCTCGGGATCCTTGGCCATCAGACCATCTTCACGCTCCCAAGTTGCTTCTTTCTCGGAGTAGTGACCCCATCTGACTTTGCACATCCTGATAGTGTTCCATCGGGAGACCATATCTGCAGTCTCTAGAGTCTGCGTTGGCTTCTCTATGTAGGTCAAGTCTTCTTGGACCTCCAGGTCTTCTACTAGCAACTGCTCTTCTAGCACACGCAGACAATTCTTCAACCGAGACACATGGAAGACATCATGCAATGTTGACAAATCCTCCGTTAAGCTGAGCTGATACACCACTTCTCCATGCTTAGCAAGAATTTGATACGGACCAACATATCGGGGTGCTAGCTTGCCTTTGACCCCAAACCTTCTGACTCCTCTGATAAGTGATACCTTCAGGTAGACAAAATCTCCCACTTCAAAACTCAGCTCTCTTCTTCTTGTGTCTGCATAACTTTGCTGCCTTAACTATGCTATCTTCAGATTCTCCCGAACCATCTTGATGTTCTTTTTGGCTTTGAGAAAAATGTCAGGCCCAAACACCTGCTTCTCTCTAGGCTGATCCTAGTGCAACGAAGTTCTGCAACTCCTTCCATAGTGCCTAAACAGTGACATCTTCAAACTGGCCTGGTAACTGTTGTTATAGGAGAATTCTGCATAGGGTAATCTCTTGTCCCATCCAGACTTATCTTGCAATGCATAGGCTCTCAACATATCTTCGAGGATCTGGTTAGTTCTTTCAGTCTGACCGTCTGTCTGCGGGTGATAAGCTGAACTGAAATTCAAATGTGTACCCAAAGCTTCATGCAACTGCTGCTAGAAATGAGAGGTGAACTGTGTTCCTCGGTCAGACACTATCTTCTTTGGCACACCATGGAGACAAACAATCTGGGACATGTATAGCTCTGCTAATACTACACTGTTGTAGCTAGTCTTTACAGGTATGAAGTGGGCTGACTTGGTCAAGCGGTCCACTACTACCCAAATGGAATCATAGTCGGCTCAAGTGCGGGGCAACCCGACTATGAAGTCCATTCCGATCTCATCCCATTTCCACTGAGGAATTTGTAGCGGTTGCAATAGACTAGCTGGCCTTTGATGCTCTGCCTTGATTCTCTGACAGCTATCACATATAGCCATGTGCTCTGCAATCTGTTTTTTCATTTCGTACCACCAGAATTTTTTCTTTAGATCCTGATACATCTTCTTGCTTCCAGGATGTATGGAATAGGTTGTCTCATGAGCTTCCTTGAGGATCAACTCCTGAATGGATTGAACATTGGGAACACACATGCAATCTTTGAACCATACCACGCCTTCTGCATCTTCTCGAAAATCTTTGCCTTTTCCTTCTAGAATCAGCTGCCATATTTCATTGATCTTCTCATTATTCTTTTGCGCTTCTTTGGTTTCCCAATCTAAGGTGGGCTCTAATTCGACTGTTACTCCTCACGTGTTGTTCAAAAATCTGAGGCTCGGTCTATCAAATTCTTTGGCCAACTCATAAGGCATCGGGTGAGCGACCATCATGTTGACTTGACTTTTTTGCTTAAAGCATCTTCCACGATGTTCGCTTTGCCTTGATGGTAGTGAATTTCCAATTCATAGTCTTCGATCAACTCTAACCATCTTTGATGCCTCATATTTAGCTCCGACTAGGTGAATATGTACTTCAGACTCTTGTGGTCTGTATAAACATCGCACTTCTGCCCATACAGATAGTGCCTCCATGTCTTCAGTGCATGAACCACTGCTGCTAGTTTCATGTCCTGGATTGGATAGTTCTTCTCATGAACCTTCAATTGTCAGGACGAGTATGCCACGACTCTTCCCTGTTGCATCAATACACATCCCAAACCGGTATAGTAAGCATCGCAATACACCGAGAATGGCTTGTGAACATCAGGCAAAATTAAGATAGGCTTCAAAGGCTTCTTGGCACTTCTAGGTCGACTTGAACTCAACTTTATTTGCTAGCAGAGCTGTCATTGGTCTCGTAATCTTTGAAAAACCTTCAATGAATCACCGATAGTATCTGACCATTCTAATGAAGCTCCTGATTCCTCGAACATCTGTCGACGCTTACCAGTTCAGGATGTTTGCTACTTTCTTTGGATCCACAACCAATCCATCTCTATTTATAATGTGACCCAAGAACATGACTTCATCAATCCAGAACTCACACTTGCTCAACTTCGCATATAACTGATGCTCTCGTAGCCTCTGCAATACCATCTTCATATGATCCACATGCTCCTCACTTTGAGAATATATGAGAATGTCATCAATAAATACCACCACAAACTTGTCCAGATAATCCATGAACACACTGTTCATCAGATTCATGAAGAAGGTTGGCACAATCGTCAGACCAAAAGACATAACTGTGTACTCATATAGCCCATACTTGGTAATAAAAGTCATCTTCGATATGTTCGAAGATCGGATCCTAAGCTGATGATATCCTGGCTGTCGGAGGGAAAAACCTCCAGCCGGGTGGCAGAATGCACCTGCCCTAATCCTAAGATGAGGAGGGGGCCTAAGCACTTGCCTGTTTGGTGAATTTCAGATGAACACAAGAACACTCGAGGGTTTATAGTGGTTTAGGCCGCCGGAGCGTAATACCCTACCTCCACTGTCTGTAAATTGTATTGAGCGTGTCCCTTGTAACGCTGTGTCCCCTCCCTTTTATAGTTTAAGGGAGGTACATACAAGGATGCTGAGCCTCGACATGCGGGCCTAGGAGCATAATGGAAGGAATACATTATGTGAATAATTAATGCTGACAACACACATGAGTAGAGGCATATAGGCGGAGCCGTTCAGATTCCCTCCGCCTTAGTAACGCATTAGTAATTAGCGGGAGTCATGATGACTGCAGTCCATGCAGAATTGATAGGTAGTTACCCTTTTCTTGGAAACACACGAGTAATGGTGAGTCATTGTCCTTGCTATGGTAATGTGTGAGTAACATCACGACCCCACGCAGCATGGACTGGGCACTCCGTCTGTCACTGGAATAGACAGGCACACGTCTTATCCGTAATGAATGCAAAGACGCGCGTAGCCCAAAGGCTTCATGTCAGGTTCCGCCCGTTGGCTTATGCACGCGCAGTAGGCCACGTGGCAGCATCGGGTCTCCGCCTGGGCGGGGAGCAGGAGTGTATGTGATGTGGTCCGGATCCCACCAGATCAGGTCTGGACACATGTCGGCACCGGACCCCCACATGGGTCCTGATTAAGGCCCGGGTATGTTCTGTCCTGGAACCCTAGGACCCCACTGTGGGCGGCCCGGACCCCATACAGAGGGGTCCGGATCCCATTCCAGGTGTCCAGTTCGCACACGTGGAGGTCATGGACCAAACTTGGAGGCCCGGACCGCATATACAGGGGTCCGGCACCTTCCCATGGGGGTTCAGACTCACTAGTGATGCCTTAGAGTATGTCACTTTCTCTGGACACATGGTGGCACCGGACCCGCCCATGTGGTGGGCTCAGGTGCTGTTGCTAGCCTAGAGTAGTCGCCCGAGACTGGGGCGAGACATGGCCTGGTCCCACATACAGCTCTTTTACCACGTGACTAAAAAATAGCCGCATCGGTACTGCGTTTATACAGCAGTAAGGGGTACCCTAGTTTCAGGGTACCGACAGTGGCCCCCGGGCCCACCTCAGGGGAGGATGCGAGCCTGCAGGTGGGGCCAAAGCTTGTACTTTACCTCAACATGGCCTGATCGGTGATTGGTGCACTGTTTTAGCATGTCTGCTGACACGCCCACTATAAATCCACCTTCGGTCACGTCAACTGCCATATCTGTCCCTGCAGCTGACTGACCCACGGCCCCACGCCTGGTGGTTTCGTCGGGCCACGCGCGGGGCGCCTCGTTGCCGCTGCATTGGTTTTAAAATAACATTTTGTCTTCTGCAGCGGCCCCAAGGAGGCGCGCTATCGCGTGCGGCGGTTCGCTCTTTCCGCACCCGAAATCCGGCACACAAACTGTATGACTTGTGGACCCGGGCCCCCGTGTCATAGACTGGGGTGCCTGGGTCCTAGGTGCCCATCGAACGGGATTTCCTGCGGTGATTCAGGGGCGCGCGAGAGAGTTTTCCTAAAAAAGGATTCAGGTTTCCCTGAAAAAGGATTCACCCCGTGTGCAGCAGTTACCTTTTTGCATTCTCTCCCAATCGGTTGCGCCCCTTTGCCTTCGTGCTCCTCTATTCCACGCCCGCGCTGCCGCACACGCCATGGCATCGCTCGGTCATCCTGATCGCTTTCCGGCTGAGGAAGCGCTCAACCTGGTGCGTGGCTTGCTTGGGTGGAGCGCGTCAGGGCTCCTCGGAAGAATCCGTGCCGGCGCTGCTCCCCTTGGCGATCTCACCGCCGGGAAGTTTGTGTTGTTCACCTCATACATTTCTTGCGGGTTGGCACTGCCGATTTCGCCCTTCTTCCTGATACTGCTGGAGGAGTTCGGGCTTCAGCTTCAACACCTCACACCCCATTCCATCCTCTAGGCAGCAATCTTCGTCCACCTCTGCGAGATGTTTGTAGGTGTGGGCCCCTGCACTTCCCTCTTCTGCCATTTTTTCGTGTTGGTCAAGTCCGGGAAGACTAGGGACCACATCGGTGCCTATTACTTTTAGATGAGGCCAGATCCGGCCATAGTCTACATCCCCACCTTTGGTGGTGCGAGGTGGGAAAACTGGCGCAGCGACTGGGTGATCACCAGCACCGAGGCCAACGACCGCCTCATCCTGCAGAGCAATGGTCCAGCACTCGACCGCAAGCACTGGAGGACCAAGCCATCCCTCTCGCCAGAGTTCCTACCCATATTGGACAGGATCAAGGTCTTGGCCACGAGCAGCCTGACGTCAATGCATGTGGTCAGCGATCTCCTGAAGCGCCGGATCGCGCCGCTACAGAAGAGGCCACACCTGTCCTACTGGTTCACCGGCCTGAAGGACATCTGTAGGATCTAGCGTGGGCCGGGTACCGATCTGTCCTAGGACGAGCTGGAACTCCTGGTGGGGAGATTACTGGGGAGAATTTTGTCCCTGAATCCCTGATACTCCCCCAGGACATCCCGGCGCTCTGTGATGACCCAGGGCTGAGGACGGCGATCTTGGCCATGTTGCCGACCCTTGATGACAGCAGCGTGGCGGTAAGCCAGACAGGCGGCCGAGACCCCCTCCGTGGGATCCGGATCTCCGATGCTCCGGCTGGGGGGTCCCCAGCCTGTCATTGTGGCTCCCAGCGCTAATCCCGCCATGGCCCCCAGCCCCTTGGACAAGGGCAAAGAGGCTGCAAGCAATGCCTCCGCCCCAGGTAGCTCCGGGGGGTCGGAGGAGGAGAGGTGACGCAGGCTGTGTTGCGCTGATGGGTTGCTCGTTTCGGAGCCTGCCCAGAAGCGCCAGAAGGTTGCAGATGGGACCGAGGAGGCCAGCTTCCAGGCCCACGGCGCGCAGAGGCGCTGTTGGGGACTTGTTCTCAAATGCTAAGAATTAAGAACAAGGCAACACAAAAATGTTAGGTGTTAAGGTCCTTCGTCCTCCATAACGATATATCCCTTCGGGATATAAAGCATCTCGGACGAAGGTTACGAAGGACATACCTTCGTAAGCATAACAACGAAGAATGAAGCATTCACATAAATCATGGAATATGAAATAAACATTTAAATATTGTCATAGAATTATCTCTACTTGTATTAATGAATATAAATGACTTTGAATTACAAATGTACCTTCGGTCCTGCGGAAGGCAAAAGTACAAGCGAGATGCGAAAGCAAATGACAGGTTCACGTGAACAGTACAGAGGTACTGTTCATCTATTTATAGGCACAGGTCGCAGCCTGTGACAAATTACAATTATGCCCCTTGCGAAAGTTTACAGCATTGACTCAGACCTATATGTATAAAAAGGTCATTCTATCTCTATGTCGGTTTAAAACGCCGAAGCTCCATGAAAAGGGACCTTCGGCCATCTCTTGGAGACGACTTCAGCCGAAGCTGCTTCTTCGTGTGAGACCTTCGGCGCACCGAAGCACGACCCCAACAGGCGCGTTAGTCCCCTGATCCCGCCACCGCCACCACCATCCGGGGGTGATCACCCCTAGGAGCACCAGCAGCAGCAACAGCAATAGGAGGGGCAGCAGCAGCGACCTCAGCAGCAGGAGCGGCGATCTCCTCGCTTCCAGGGTCACTAGAAAGTCCAGGGCCCCAAGTAAGTGTAGTCTCTTTTTCCACGAGCCTAATCATCATGCCAACAAGTCTTAATCCATCATCTGTTTGCCAGGGCTTCTTCCTCCGCTCCTCCCAAGGCCACTCCTCCTCCGCCAGGTACTAGGCCCACCGACGGGTCTGGCTCTCAGCAGGAGGAATTCGCTGAGGGTGGTGCCGGCGGTCCGCTCCCAGCTGCTGCTAGGACAGCACCACCGGCCTCCCATGCACCAGCTGGGGATCCGGCGGCAGTGGCACCAGCGTCAGGCGGCGTCGCCGCGACGGCGCCGTGGCGGAGAAGGTCCCAGCTGGGGGATCTGTGCCCATTCCCAACACTGGAGGTGACACAGGGGGCGCATCCAGCTCCATCCCCCGCCTGCTCTGGAGGAGATGGAGGTGGTATTTGGGCGGCAACTCCGGTCGGGTGCCGAGCGAGAAGCGGCGCCAGTCCCCCTCCCCCACATGCTGTCATGTGCCCACCAGGTTCTTAGTGAAACTGAGGCAGCAATCTTTTGGGAGTGGGAGGCACTTGAAGCTGAGCACCAGCGCCTCAGTGACTGGCGCATCCAACTGGAGGAGCGCACCAAGTCGGCATCCCGACAGTTCACCTCCGAGCGGTCCCAACTCGAGCGGGACCACAAGGAGTACAAGAAAGACCTCCAGAGGGTGTGTGCCAGGGAGCTGGAGGCGACCTAGAGGGAGAAGAAAGTGGCTAGGAGGGAGGAAGCCGTGACCTAGAGGGAGGCCCTCACGACGGAGTACCGGAGCAAATTGAGTGCTCTGGACAAGGCTTTGGAAGCCCAGCGGGCCCAATAGGTAAAGGTCGTGGAAAGGCTGCATAAATGGCAGCAAGAGCTCGAGGGCAAGGCCAGCGACATCGCCCTCGCCGAGGAAAACCTTAAGGAGAAGGAGATGTCCTTGGACAGGCGGGAGATGGATCGCGCCAGGCGAGAGACAGATCTCACCTTCAGGGAAGAAATGCTCACCCGGTGAGGCGAGTTGCTGGCTGAGCATGAGATCGAAGCAGAGGAAAAGGAGAGGAAGCTGGAGGAGCAGATCCGCCAGTTCAATGCGATGCAGGCGGCGTCGGGTCCCTAGGCGATGGAGGCCACCAGAAAGGCCCTCAAAGATCTCCAAGCAGAACACCGCGCCGGGGTCCAGCGCATTGCCGAGTGGGCCAGCGAGGCAAGCACGGCACTGGTGCCACTTGGGATGAGCCCCATCCCAGTGTTGGAGCCGCTAGTGTCAATTTCTGATGCCCTCCTGGTGATTGACTCTGCCGCCGATCGCCTCCAACGCGTGGATCAGATCCTCGGTGCCCGCCTGGAGGCAGAGGGCAGCAAGCTCTGCCGGGCGGTGGTAGACTACATCCTGATGTGCTTTCAGAGTCACGACCCCGCCATATCCTTGGCACCGGTGATCGATGGTCTGGTAGCCGCCACAGAAGATGTCGCCCGGGAGAGTGGTGGTCGCGCGCTTTCAGCGTGATCCTGCCGACGCCGAATAGCTGAACCTGTAGAGACAAGGCGAGGGTTCCGCTGGGGGCGGCTGTAATAACTTTTGGCTATGTAACATATTTTAAGAACCGTTAATCAAGTAGCGCTGGAACTTATCTGTATGTTATTTTCCCTTGTTGTGTGTAGCGTCATCAACTTCCACCTGGCAACCTGGTACTTGGCCCCCCTGGGAGGTATGCTCGATGTGTCAAGGCTGGATACCAGTATACCAAAGAAAAAAATTGGTGGTCTGGTCCCTAGGAGGTAGTCTCTATAGTTTGAGACTACCTACCTCTGGACTGGGACCTGGACCTGCATACAGCTTCGGCTTTGACACCATCAGGTATCTTTCATCCTTTGATTCATGCAACAGGACCTGCAGGGTTTAGCCTGGAAAGCCAAGCCGTGTGCCTGGACCCACAGGATCACAGTTCCAAATACTAGGGTACCCGTTGCAGAGTGGTGGAGCGTGCAGGCTTAGGGTACGGAACCATGCTAAGCAGCTACACAACTCCGGACCACTCCAAGAGACGAGCGCCCATTCTCTAGAACTAGACCCCAGGTTGCCGGACCCCCTTCAGTAGTAGAGGGGTCCTGAACTGCAAGCCTGGCTACTCAATTCGGATGTCATCATACTAGCAAGGGTGGGAAACTGTATGGGTGGGTTAGGTAAAAATAATGCTTGTAAACTGAAGTAGAATAAAACCATCACAAAAGCACATCTGGGGGGTAAATCTTTTCCTTATAACTTGATATACATGGGTGTAGACCAACAGACCGGGCTTACGAGGGCGGGTCTCACCGGATTGACGTACACATATGCGCAACCTATTTACAAAGGAAGAAAATTCAACCTCCTAGTTTTGCTTTTATGGATAGAACTTACGGAGATGCTCTATATTCCAGGGATTGGGAAGAGGTACTCCTTCTGTTGTGGCAAGGCGGACACACCCGAGCCAGCATATTTCCGTCACCTTGAAGGGTCCTTCCCAACTGGGGGAGAGTTTGTGGAGCCCTTCTCGGTTCAGTACTCGCCTTAGGACTAGGTCCTCGACCCTGAGCTCCCTAATATGCACGAACCGCTAGTGGTAGAGCCTAAGCGCTTGGTTGTACTGTGCATTCCGGATCGCCGCTCGCCATCTACGTTCGTCGATGAAGTCCACGTCCTCATGCCACAGTTGTTCCTGCATAGATTGATCGAAAGACTAGACCCATGGCGAACCCATAATGATTTCCGGGGGAAGACAGGCTTCAGCCCCGGAGACCAAGAAGAACGGGGTCTCCCTAGTAGCTCGGCTCGGTGTGGTCCAGTTCCCCCATAGTACGCACGGAAGCTCGTTGACCCAATTTGCACCATGCTTTTTTAAGCAGTCATAGATGCGTGTCTTGAGTCCCCTGAGGATTTCTGCATTTGCCCTCTCAGCCTAGCCATTGCTCATGGGATGAGCCACAAACGCAAAGCAGAGCTGGGTGCCGATGCCCTCGCAATACTCTTGGAAGAGCCGACTTTTGAATTGGGTCCTGTTGTCCATAATGATACGGCTTGGGACCCCAAATCTACAGACAATCGACTTGAGGAAGGCAACAACAGCACCTTGGGTGATATTGACCATAGGGGTGGCCTCTGACCACTTTGTCAACTTGTCAATAGCGACGAAGAGGAAACGGTACCCGCCGACAGCCCTAGGGAATGGTCCCAGGATATCCACCCCCCATACAGCGAATGGCCAGGAGGGTGGAATCATTTGCAGAGCCTGAGCCGGTGTGTGTATCTGCTTTGCATGGAACTGACATGCTTTGCAGGACTTTACCAACTCAGCTGCATCCTGGAGAGCGGTTGGCCAATAGAAGCCGTGCCGGAAGGCCTTACCAACCAGTGTGCGGGATGATGAATGACTTCCACACTCGCCTCCATGGATATCCGCGAGTAGCTCACAGCCCTCCTCCTGGGTGATGCATCGCACGAGAATGCCATTGGCGCCACGACGGTATAGATCCCCTTTTACCACCGTGTATCGTTTAGCCAACCGCACTATGCGCTCTGCGGACACATGATCTTCAGGAAGGATATTTTCTTTCAGGTAGTCCCGGATCTCAGAGATCCATGCATCGGGACCACTCTGAGCTACTGGTTGTGGCGCTAAGAGGTTTGCAGCACCCTCTGTAGCACACACAATCCTTGGTGGGTTCTGCAGATGGAACGCCACCGGGATCGCTAGCTTCGAGGTGCTAGTCTCGCCCCCTTCGCCCGGTTCTGCGGTCTAGGCGGTAGGTCTCAGGAGCCGTCTTTCGAAGACGCCCTCGGGCACTGGTGCCCAAGTTGATGCCCTCGTGGAGAGTTCATCTGCTGTTGAGTTGTTAGCCCGAGGAATATGTTGCAGTTCCAGGGCAATGAAATCCTTTTCCAGCTTCCTTACGTGGAGGAGGTAGGCTGCGAGCCTAGGCTCGTTGCAACTACATTCTCCGCGGACCTGCTTGATAATTAGCTGGGAGTCCCCCTTCACGAGGAGCTGGCGGATCCCTAGGGATAGGGCCGCAGATAAGCCGAAAATCAGTGCTTCATACTCTGCCATTTTGTTGGTGGCCTTGAACTCAAGGTGTACCATGTACTTCACTTGATCTCCGCTTGGGTCGATGAGAACCACTCCAGCAGCACCACCCTGCTGGCGGGCGGATCCGTCGAAGAAGAGCATCTAGTGGGGCTCGGTGAAGACCAAAGCCCCGGGCTCCGCAGGTGTGGGGTCTGAATCGGGATCCGGACCCCCAGGAGCGCTCGGGGAAGAGGTCCATTCCACTATGAAGTCAGCCAGAACCTGGCTCTTGACAGCGTGGCGAGGCTGGAAGTCCAGTTGGAACTCAGCAAGCTCGGTGGCCCACTTGGCGATGTTGCCTGTGGCGTTAGAGTTGTGGAGAATGGCCCTTAACGGGAAGAGGTCACCACCACGAACCTGTGTGCCTGAAAATAGTGGCACAACTTCCTGGATGCAACAAGTATAGCATAGATAAGCTTGTGCGTCTCAAGGTACCTGGGCTTTGCCTCATGGAGGACTTCGCTGACGTAGTAGACTGGCTTCTAGATGGTTCGGACCCCTGCGGTTGGTCCCAAGCCCTCAAACTCTTGACCTTCCATCACCATCGTGGTGGTCGGACCAGCACCTTTTCCTAGGGGAACTTTTTGACTCCCCTGGGGATGTTGTGCCGTCCTTTCGACGACCAGCACCATGCTCACCACCTCTGTAGCCGCTGCAATGTATAAGTATAATGGCTCCCCTGGCTCCGGAGCTACCAGTATAGGTAGGGGCACAAGGTGCTGCTTCAACTCTTGAAAGGCTCGTTCTGCCTCCTCGGTCCAAGAGAATGGGTCAGACTTCCATAATAGCTTGAAGAAGGGTAGCGCCCTCTCGGCCAGTCTTGAGATGAAGCGGCTAAGGGTGGCCAGTGACCCCGTAAGCTTCTGGGTGTCCTTGATTCGGGCTGGAGGCCTCATTGTCTCAATTGCTTTGATCTTCTCTAGGTTTGCTTCAATGCCCCGGTGTGAAACCAGGAATCCCAGCAACTTCCCTGCGGAGACACCAAAGACACACTTTTCCGTGTTCAGCCTCGTGCGTGTTGCCCGCACCTTGTCAAAGACCAGGGTTAAGTCTTCCACTATGGTCGACCCTCTCTTAGTATTGACCACGATGTCATCAATGTATACCTCTATCCTGTCCCTATTCAGGTCACCAAAGGTCTTACTCATCGCCCATACAAATGTCGGCAAGGCATTTTTTAGACTGTAAGGCATTACAACATAACAGTAAAGCCCATCCACAGTTACAAAAGCGGTATGCTTCATAACTTGCCTAGACATCTGGATCTGATGGAAACCAAAGTAAGCATCTAGGAAGGACAGGAGGCCGCACCTAGAGGTAGAATCCACGATTTGATCTATTCGTGGAAGTGGATATGGGTCCTTGGGACAGGCCTTATTGAGGTTGGTGTAGTCGATGCACATCCGAAGCTTCCCGTTAGCCTTGGGAACGATGACTGGATTGACCAGCCATACTGGGTCATGGACCTCTTCGATGAAGCCAGCGCGCAGCAGCTTCTGGACCTCCTCACGGATGAAATCCTGCTGCTCAATGGACTATCTTCGAGGCTTCTAACTCACCGGTTTGGCGTTAGGGTGGATCTTTAGATGGTGCTCGATCACCTCCCTGGGGATCCCAGGCATCTGCGACGGTTCCCATGCGAATACGTCGGCATTTGCCTGGAGGAAGGTGACGAGCATGAGTTCCTATTTCTCCTCCAGATTACCCACGATGCGGGTGGTCTGGGAGGAATCCACGCCGACCTGGATGGTCTTGACGGGACCGCCATCTGTTCTAGATGGTTGCACCTTAGGCACCTTGGTAGGCGCCTTGGTACAGGAAGTCGAGGGGGTCCCTCCCCCCGTCATCCGGGCGAGCGGTTTCTACCGCCAGAGCGTGCAACTTCTCGACAGCTGCAAGCGCAGCGGGGCGGTCGCCCCGCATGGTGAGGACCCCAGCAGGGACGACATCTTGAGGACCAAGTACCCATAATGGGCAATGGCCATGAACCGGTACAGGGCCGACCTGCCAATGATGGCATTGAAAGGGAGGTTAACCTCTGCAACGTCGAACTGGACGTTCTCAGTGCGGAAGTTCTCCTCAGTCCCAATATAACCGGGAGTGCGATGCTCCCAACGGGATACACCGGTTGAGGGCCCACTCTAGAGAATGGACGAGAGGGTCCCAGTTGTGATCCTGGGATCTACAGCTGCTTGAACGCGGCATGACTGATGACGTTGAGGCCAGCCCCACCATCAATCAGGACATGATGTAGCTTCATGTTGGCTATGACAGGAGCGGTGATGAGTGTTAGTATGATGGCGCCTACCATGTTTTCGGGGCAGTCGGATGCCCCAAAGGAGATAGTGGTGCTCCGCCACCGCTGATGTGGGGCTGCCTTAGGGACCCCTGGGATCGTCGAAAGGACCTCACGGCGCAGGGACTTCACGTTCCTACGGGAGGTGAGCTCCCAGCTTCCGCCATACATCACGTACAGCTTCTTGCGACGGTCGTTGTCATTACCGGAGTCAGAGTCTCCAGTGAGGATGTCCTTGAGGACTTGCTCAGGGGACTGATACCTGAGGTCCCGTTCTCCCGCGGCCGCGCCACCTTCGTCGACCTTCTCCTCGCCAGGCCGGCGACGAGGCGGCGAGCCATCCTTAGAGGCCTGCTCGCGCTGCTCGCTGATGCGCTTCGTGAGCTTGAGAATTTTACGGTATTCCGAGGCGCTGTGGCAACTATTGGGATGGATAGTGTGACACCCCAGTGTCACCTAGGGTTCTTCTCAAATGCCAAACCAAGAATCATTATTTTATGTGAACCAAAGTAAGCATGAGCATCAAAATAAACTTAAGTGGCAAAGAATTCACCAAGCATATACCTAAAAGTATCATGATCAAAACAATTGAGACTTTTAAAAGATAAAAATGTGCAACCCTAATTCAAAACCCTAAGTGAGCCCCATGAGCAAAATTCAAGAAAATAAGAGAAAGGGAATGAAAAGTTTAAAATTTTGATTTGAGCCAATTATATAAGTTAAAGTATATTTAATGAGCAACAAGAAAGGTTGAGAAAGCTTAGCCAAAATAACTCAAATAAATCCCCAAATCAGCCCTTGAACTATGAACCCTTAGAGAAATTCAGAGTTCTGAATTTCTGAATTTCAGACCCCTTCCCAAAGATCATCTGCGTTCTCTGCTTTTCGAAACCCAAAGCCAGGAGATCCAAATATCAAAGTCGTGCCAAATTCCCTTGAACACATCCTGGAAAAGTTTGAACTCAAACCAAATTCATTTGGCATGGTTTTGGCGCAGCTTGACCTCGGGACCAGGCATTCTGACACTGGCACCTTGGTGACGCTACAACTCCCTGTCCCTAGCCCAAAACCGCGCGACGTCCATACACAAAAGACAAAGCTTGGTCTGGTGAACAAATCCTTCACAGCGATCTTGCCCAAATTCGCGAAGATTTGCTCCCAATCGGCGCTTGAACAGGGGCAGAGGCAACGGGAACACATGTTCGACCGTGGCTGACACCCCCGGTTCACGCCCGTTCGCGCACCGCGCCTCCCAGTGCACGCCCGCGCGCACTCGCCAGTCCACGACCACCCATGCACCGCGCCGCGCCTATAAAGCCTTCCCAGGCGCGCCCCACTTCGCCCCGCACTCACCCTCACCGGCCAGCCACTTTCCCTTAGCTCCGGCGAGCTCAATTCCGCCCGCCATTGCCGCCAGAGCTTTGGCCACCGTGGCCAGCCCACTCCAGCCATCCTCTGGGCAAGCCAGTGCTTCGGCTAGCTCCGCCAGTAGCCCGTGAAGCTTGCCAAGCCCTCGGACCCGGCCGGACTTCACCGGAGGCCCGAGATCGACCTCACCGGACTTCGGTCTTCCGCCGCCGCGCGTGGACCGAGCTATCCAGTGAGTCTCCGCCCAATTCCTTGCGCTCATATCTTCTCTGGCATCCCGTGGACCTCCCTGACCCTTTTGATTGAACTATCTCGCTGTGACCAGGCTGGTCTCCTCGCCGCCGACGAGCATCCCCGCCTGCGCGCGTGGACCGACCGACTCCGGCCATCTCCGACGGCGTTCCGCACACCGTTGTGATCCCAGAGACCTCCCCTTCGTCCTCGACCACTTCACCGGAGCAATCTCGCCGCCGGTAAGCCCCTCCGCCCTTTCTTCCGTCGCGGTTACTGTTTCAGGTAGAAGAAGGACCTCGGGTTAGGATTTGTAGAACCTGAGGGGTTTTCTGTGATGTCAGTGACTCATGTGAATAGTAGCTTAAGGACTGATTCGCGAAGAAAACTTAGAAAACCCGCCAGGGACCCCAGTGCAAAGTGGATTTCTATTTAATCAATTCTGTTATTCTTTTAAAAATGACCAGAGAACTTAGAAAATCCATAACTTGATGAAATCTTAATAAAAAGTTGTCAAACCAATTTTGTTAGCTCCTGAATATTATGATCTATCATTTAAAAATAGTAAACCCCATGCTTTCTGTTCAAAATTTTAGAGTTTAAATTTAAAAACAGAAACCCACTAAACCTTGTTTAATTAAGGAAAATTAGTTTTTCTTCTGTGCTGAACTTAAGAAAATTTGTAGATGTTTAAACCTCATTTAGACACTGTTTAAAAATAATGGAAACCCCAGCATTGAAAAATATGATGTAGTTATTCCTTTAAAGCTAAATGGTCTAAAACTTAGAAAAAATCAGAAAGGCCTTAGAAATTAATGAACAGTGAGTAAGATTATTTTTCCTAGTTTACTTATGTAAAAGAGAACCTAGGAAAAATACAGAGACCATTAATTTGGACCAGTTTTCAATTAAAAGGGTTTATTTAGCCTTATGTAGACTGAAAATCAATTATTAAAGAGGCAAAGCTATCACCAAAATGAATAATAAAAATCCAATGGACTTGCAACCACCAGAGCCCCACTACAAAAATACAGAGCACCTCAGCCCAACTTTTTAAGTAAGGAAAATAAATGCAAAATGATAATAAGGCATTTTCCAAATAAATCATGAACAACCTCTATTAATGTGATAATGGGCAACCAAAAATTTGCTAAGTCCATGATGAGATAAATTACCAGAGAAAAATGCAAACCCATGAAAAAGAAGCAAACTCATACCAATTGCTAATAATTTAAGAGAAAGACTACTTAATTCAAATAATGCATACCACCCCTTTCCTTAAGCAAAAAGAGGCCAAACTTCAGAATGATTGCTCTTGCACAAAAAACTAACTATGAAAAATGAGAACTCTGTTGTTTGATATTTTTCAAATATAGTGGTAGTAGAAAGCACCCAATTGGCTAGAAACTTGAGAAAACCATAGAAAAATAATTAAGAGGTATTAATGACTAGAAATTTGTGTCAAGTCATGTTATAACACCTAAAAGCCAGCAAAAATAAGTTTAGAGAATTACCCACTGTTAAATAATAGTTGTAGTTCAAAGCACCCCTTCTGCCCTAGAGTTTAATAATTTTGTCCAGAGAAAACTATTCACTTTCTGATCCCCAAATTTTGAGACAGAGAATCATACACCAGTAACAAACCACTGTAATTTTTGCAGAATTTTTAGAATTTTATAAAAGCAACTTGTAGTTCAAACCCACTCCAAAACAGTAAAAGAATAAAAGAAAAGGAAAGAAGAAATAAACCTCGCCCCAATAAGTCTAACTTGAGAACTTATCATTTATCCCTAAGACTTAAAAGGAATTTAGTGGAACCCCAAAAAAATAAACCTACCCCTTACCTTAGCTAAGTATAACCCAACTTACCAAGCATACCACTAAGGGTTTACATAAGTAAAGTTAACTTGTTTAAACTCAGAAGATCATACACCTTGGAAGTTGTAATTTCTAAAAGCACATATCATATCATGCATATATCTTACGCATTGCATTCATTAGATTGCAATCTTGCCGACGGAGAGTACGTGCTCATCCCCGAGCAAGGACCTGTCCAAGAGGAGGACCAGGAGCAGGCTTCAGAGGCTGCTATTGAGGATCTCCCCGCAGCCCCAGCAATTGAAGGCAAGCCCCGGTTTTATGCATAACCATGTTAATTATGCTATTTTACTACACTTAATGCTTGTAGGATTGCAATGTGCACTTAAGTATAGGAGTTGCTTGAAACCTCTAGTTGCATGCACTTAGGATTCCTTTTTGAGATGAATACTAGTATGCTAGGTCGAGTAGCTGCTTGCTAATCAGGATCTCGGTAGAAGCCGAGTGATTTTTCTAGCACTCGCGCGAGGTCAGGAATTGATTGTATTCATCTTGATAACGGGATCTATGTTGGTCTATTGACTTGGATCTAGGGAGGATGCCTTGTCCATGAGACGGGAAAAATGAATTAAGGATTAATGTGTGGATACCTGAGTCAAGCTTTTGAACGTACTAAGCACATGCCGGGAAAAATGGTAACCGGTAAACCTAGTACCTGATTGAAGCCGGGCGCGGACTTTATCCCTCATGCGACCTGAGACTGGGTCTCCCATGCTAGCTATGGTGGGTACAAGTGCGGTCACTGCACGACGGCAGCCGAGGTCAGTGGAGCATTGTATGCCAAGGCGATGAGGCCTGGACGCGAACGGGGAATCGATGGGGACGGTTGTCATGTGCGGGGTCGGAGTACCCTGACATGCCGTGTGTTTAGGTTTACCTTGCAAGGTTTAAAACTCGATTCGAATCGTCTGCTTCTCGCAGCTAATGAGACTGCTTGATTCCTTGTACTGCATCGAGTAAGAAGTGAAATGTGGATTATATGAGATAACTTGTTGGTTGATCTAATTGATTGTTACCATGTATGCTTAGAAGGAGCAAATCTAGCTAAGTTAATGATGGTAGAATTGAAAAGCTAAAAATTGATTTTAGAAATAGCTAGTGCTTTTGGCAAACCAAACCCCTCAGCCAAACAGCTGCATAGTCTAGAGGTAGAGGAGTAGACTCCTCACACCGGTTAAGTCTAGCTGAGTATTAGTATACTCAGCCTTGCTTGTGGCACAATTTTTGCAGGTACCATGCAGGAATTGGTTGATGGTGTGACTTGGCCTACCACCCTGCCACCGGGTTGGACGGTCGAGTGGGATGTTGCTCCGGCAGGAGAGGAGCCTGAGGAGTAGTGGGCTAGGCCTTGCCCATTTCCTCATTACCGACGACATCGATTATCCGCTGCACTTTATTTTGTGAACTTTATTTGCTACTCAAAAACTCCGATCTATGTAATAACTCAGTACTTAATTTGAGGTTTCCTGTTTTATTGTATTTCTTCTGTGACTCACCTTCGAGTGAGATTGTGGAATTTGATCCTGGTTAAGTGGCTCTATCAGACTAGATCTGAGGGACTGACGGGTTATTCCGATTTAAGTGTGTTACGACCCCTGGGGCGTGACTTAGGCACTTAAGCTGGAATAATTCGGGTGGTTCTGCCACAGCTGGTATCGGAGCAAATTCCACCACAGATGAGGACAATAAACCATGAATACCAATTTTCAAAATCTAAAACTTGCCTAGAAACTACTACGGATCGTCAGGACTAGACCGCTAGACCTAGGACGAAAGGCCTTAGGCATAGAGGGAGAAATAGGTGGCTAATTAATTAGGCCCCGTGGGCCAATACTTATATTTTTAGGATGCCCTAAAAAGGCACCCTAATTTCTCCTTGAGAGGCAACGTTTCTTCCAGCTCATGCATTATAAAATATGAAGAGGAATTAAAAATTGAGCTAACCCCCCTTTTCTTTAAAACCATCCGGGCTCTCTTTTTCTTTTTCCTTCCACCATAATCTTTATCTTTGATTCCCTTCCGCAGATGAATTCACCCACCCCCGCCAGTGGAGGAGACTCTCGTTTCAGTTCTGACTTCCTTTCTCGCGATGGCTTTCCTTCCATCTTGTGGGAAGTGCTTAACTCCGCCGGTTACCCTACGCCCCCTTTGTACACGGTGCAGTTGTATGAGGAGCATCGGGTACCTCGTTGTCGGGTCTGGTTGACTTTGGAGGCTCATCCCCTTCAGCCGGGTTGACGTTCTCTTGACTCTGAGACGATTGGACTCAGGACGGACGACACCGTTGAGGCAGCAGCCATGAAGACTCTGACGACTTTCTGTGGCTACCATCCCCTGGAGATGGTGATGCACCCCTTGTGACTCTTCCCTGCTGAGAAGAAGGATGATCCCATGTGGTGTAACCGCGTGAGCCATGTGAAGGATGTGTGGGCAATGTATCCTGACTTGGTTGGGAGAGTCACTGTTCAGTGCATGAGTGCGCTGTACCGCCTTCAGGCCCTTCAGAGCGATGCTATGACGCTTCTTGCTAACACCGCTCAGACTGCCAAGCTCACTCTCGACAGTCGGGAAGATTTTGTGGTCGACCTATCCACAGAGTTGGTGGAGAAGGATCTGCAGGTGGAAAGGCTGAACCAGCGCATTACCACCTTGGAGCAGCAAGTGGAGATCCGAGACAACACTATTGATGTCTTGGAGAACCAGCTTCACGATGTGCAGAGTGAACTCGAGGAAGCAAATGACCATTTGGACATGCACCACCTGGAGATGGAGGCCAATGAAGCAGGAAGCGAGGGAGAAGAGGCTCCCGAGGAGCTAGGACCAGCCCCCTGGTGCCAATGGGACTACCTCCGCGATGCCTCCTTCACCCGTATCCAGTGTCGCTTCCACCGCTCAGGGTTAAGCAGTCGCTTTGACATTTTTAGGCGGATAGAAACCTATGCGAGCTTAGTAGTATCACATTTTGGACTAGGCTTATGGGTACTTTCCCCTGATTAATGTAACCCTGTAAACTTTTGAAATCTGTGGGATCCTTGTCACCGTGTTATCTTCATTTCGAACCTAATATTATGATTATGGCATTTTCCCTTCCATATGAGATGATATTTTGTCGTTCGAAACTGCGAGTTGGGATAACAATGGCGACAATCTCTGTTTTCAGATGGCAGCTAGGCAGCGTCGCAGGCAGAACGAGCAGGTTCCCCCGCCACCTCCTCCAGCTCCCACAATGCAGGAGCTGATGGCCCAGCAGAATGAGATTCTGCGACAGCTCTTGCAGCGCCAGCCCCACCCTCAGCAGCATGGTGGAGGCCAGCATCAGCGACCTCCGGCTATGGCAACATACCAGGAGTTTCTGAGCACGCAGCCGCCCTTGTTCACCAAGGCAGAGGATCCATTGGACTGCCCTGATGAGGCCAAGGCTCGCTTCGCCGCACAGCAGCTTCGCGGCCCTGCTCGGACTTGGTGGGACCACTTCCGTGCTATGCTCCCCGCTGATCGTGAAGTATCTTGGGAGGAATTCAAGACTGCCTTCAGAGGACACCACATCCCAGCTGGCGTTCTTGATCGGAAGTTGAATGAATTTCTGGCCCTTAATCAAGGAACCCGCACGGTACTGCAGTATGCGCAAGCCTTCAACGACTTATGCCAGTATGCAGGGTATCATGCTGATTCTGATGAAAAGAAGAGGGATCGCTTCCGCAGGGGTCTCAATACCAAGCTGCGGGAACGACTCAACACTGTCCGGGCTGATAGCTTCAATGAGTTGGTCAACATGGCCATCTCTCAGGAGGATTGCATTGTTGCTCACCGGGTAGAGAAGAAGAGGAAGGCGCCAATGGCAGCACCATCCGCTCAGGCTCAGAGGTTCCGGATTGTTTCTCACAATCAGAGCAGGGGTCTTCAGCAGCAGGCAGGCAGATGGGTGATCAGGCCACCTCAGCAGCAGCAACAGCCGGCACCCAACCGCTTTCTAGCTCCCGCTCCAAGGAACAATCAGCCTCCGCAGCAGCAGCAGTTCCGCCAACAGGGCAATGGGAACAAGTGTTTCACTTGTGGCAATGTGGGCCACTATGCCAAGAATTGTCCCAGGAACCAGCAGAGGCAGATGCCAGCACCAAATCAAGACAAGGGAAGAAAGCAGAAGGTGCAAGTCAGGCAAGGGAAGCTCAACTTCACTACTCTGGAGGAAGTACCTGAAGGAGCTCCTATCATGACCGGTACCTTTTTAGTTTATAATCAACCTGCTTTAATTCTGTTTGATTCTGGTGCATCTCATAGTTTCATTAGCCAAAAGTTCAGTGCTAAATGTGAACTGCCATTCTCTCACTCGAAAGGGTCATTCATGATAGTCACACCTGGAGGTAAAATTGCAACTAATCAATTAAACCAAAGTGTGCCTATTCAACTGGGAAGCCACATTGTCAAAACCACTCTTCTTGTGTTGGGATTGGAAAATGTGGACATTATTCTAGGGGCAAATTGGATGACCTTGCACCAAGTTGTGCTTGATATAGCCAGCCGTACCGTGGAAGTTAATTCTCCATTCTGCGGGAACTTCACTTTAATTCTGCCTAGTCAGGGTTCTTCTCAGTCATGTACTTTTTCTATGACGGAGTTGTTGGGGACTTGTTCTCAAATGCTATGAGTCAAGAACAAGGCAACATAGAAAATGTTAATCGGTAAAGTCCTTCGTCCTTCGAAGCATTATTCCCCTTAGGATATAATGGTTTTCGGACGAAGGTTATGAAGGGCGTACCTTCATAAATACATTATACAATGACGAAGGATGAATTGTAAGGAATATAAAGGACAACATAAACAATTATATATTATTATCATGTATAAACAGAAATAACGTTGGATTACAAATGTACCTTCAACTTGAAGGAAATGAAAGTACAAGCGTGACGCAAAAGCGAATGCCAAATCAGCGTGAACAGTACGGGGGTACTGTTCACCTATTTATAGGCACGGGACACAGCCCATACAAAATTACATTCATACCCTTTACATTTGATAATAATTCTATAGTAGTCTATCGAGGTCTGAATAGCCTTTTCATCTCTAAGTCGGTTTCATTTTCTGCTACCACGCCGAAGCTTTCCTGCTCACATCTTCGGCGCTGTATCGACCTTCGTATTATTCTGGTCTTCTTCTGTCGCGATACCGACTTGAGTCCGAAGATACCTGCTCACACATTATACTCCAGAAATACTGTTAAATCCTGTTTTTGAGGACCTTCGTAAGCCGAAGGCCCCCAACAGTAGCCCCTCACAATATTAATTTGTTTAAAATAATAAATTTAGATTGCGACATGGACGAAGGCTTTACGCCGAAGGTCCGAAAAAACACCTTCCCTTTGCTAGAATAGCAACATTCACTGACAAGCGGGGTCTTTCCACTTTCAACGCACTGGGCGTATAAATAAGATCATACCGCAAACTCATTTGGCACGCTTTCTTGCCATCTGCTCCCGCTCACTCAATTTTTAGCTTTTGCGCACCAAGATTTGCTGAGCTTTTAAGTTTTGAAGCTTCGGCATTGAAAACAGTTTTTTAGTATTCCCGAAGATGTCTGAAGATAAGAAGGCTGCTACCGAGATGAAGCTAAGTCTCGATGAAGAGAAAAACCTGGGGTTTCTTATAGCAATGTCGAAGACCAACACAGAAAAAATCACCAAGGAGACTCTAGAAGGTTTGTCTGAGGATACTGGTGACAGCGACAGTTATGATGTGGACAGCGGTGGTGAAGACTCCGAAGATCGTCCCTGGCGACCAAGCCATTCAGTTTATGGTAAATTAACTATCAAAGAGAATCATCTTGTCAACATGAGAGGAAGGTATTTCCGGGATTTGTCCGTTGTGAGGGCCGACGAAGGGGAGAAAACTTGTCCACACCCTGAAGAGAATGAAGTCGTAGTGTACCGAAGCTTTTTGAAAGCTGGACTAAGATTTCCCCTGAGCAGCTTCATTGTAGAGGTGCTGAAAATATTCGAAGTCTATCTTCACCAACTTACCCCTGAGGCAATCATAAGGCTGAATATCTTCGTGTGGGCCGTGAGAAGCCAAGGTCTGAAGCCTGATGCAAAAAGTTTCTGCAATATACACGAATTATCATACGAAACGAAACCTTGGGGTAAGGAACAGTATCACAATAATTTTGGCTGTTACAGCTTCGTTTCTCGGTCCGGGTCAAGCTGTCTCGTGCCAACCTTTCGGAAGAGGTGGCCCGGCGACTGGATGACAGAATGGTTTTATGTGAAGAATGACCTGACAGTACGAGAAGATATCAAAGGTATAATTATGCGCCCTATTTGGCAAAGCTTCGGCCTTCGGAGGCCGAAGGTTGAAATGAATGAAGCTGCCGAAGAATACCAGAGAGCCTTCGGTGTTATCTGTTCTTTTATTGGAACTAGAGATTTGGTACAAGAGCATATTGCCTTCAGGGTATGGCCGCTCGCGGAGAAATGGGAAATGCCGCAAGAAACCATGAAAGAGGCCGACGAAGGTGGACTTATCAGGCTGAAGTACACTTTTAAGTTCGGAGATAAATTCGTTGAGCCAGATGATGACTGGTTAAAAAGCATTGAAAATTTAAGTGATGAACTGCTTGGGGCTTATTCGAAGGCCGAAGATACTGCACTGTCAGCAGCCTTCGGAGGCCGAAAAAAGAAGAGGCTGAATCGGGTGTTTGATGCAATCGGGTTCGTCTACCCTGACTATCGTTACCCCATTCGAGGGCAGAAGAGAAAAAACACAACCTCTGCAAAAGAAGAAGCTGCAACTGCTCCTAGCGAGCCACAACCGAAAAGAAAAAGGATAAAGGTCCTCACACATCGGCCGCGCTATATTGAACCAGCTTCGGTGCCCGAGTTCACCGGAGAAACTTCTTCGGCCACCGAGGCTGAAAAGCCAATCAAATCAACCTTGCTGCCAGGATTTGCAGAAATGGCCGAAGCGCCAACAAGGATAGAATTGAAAGAACCGAAGATTTTGCTACCAGAAACCAAAGAGATGGCCGAAGCGCCATCCACAGAAAAAATGGAAGAAGTGACAAAACCAACTGAAGAAAAAACATCAGAAGTTTTGAGTCCTGCAGCAAATATTGAGACAGTAAAAAATCAAAAAGTGCCAGCAGTGACTCCGAAAAGAAAGAGAATGGCAAATGTGCTAGATGTACTGGAAACAATTAAATCTTCAAGCACACCTCCGAAGAAGACTACTGCCGTTCCCGAAGCGAAAACTGAAATTTCTGATACTAAAGCTCCAGAGCAAGAAACTGAAGCCGAAGCTGGGTCCTCAGAGCCCGCGAAGATAAAATTCTTGAAAACTGAGGAAGAAAAAATAACAGAGCCAACTTTTGTTGAAGAAATCGGTATCATTGCCCCCGAAGCATCCTCCAAAGTTCGTGATTATATTGTTCGTCATGCTTCGGGGAAAAAACTATCAGAAAAAGAAGAGCAAGAGGCCCAGCGCTACGCCCAAAAACTGAAGTATCCAAAGGGGGCGTTAATATTCAATGGCAGTGGAGAAGAAGACTTTTTGTATTGTCTCCCTGACAGCAAGGAGATTTCTGTCTGTCGGGAGATGAGCAAAAGCTTCGGATTCCCAACACTAGAAGACGGGCTCTCGGTGCTGTCGAAGAACGATCTGGCCGACAGCCTGGCATATAATAGCTTAAAGGTGCAACAAATGGGATCTTTGTATTTTTTGTTGTGACCAAAATTTTTCATTTACTTAAATCTATTGACACACACATATTTCTCTTTGCAGGGCCTGATACTTAGCAATGCCCTCAGGGCACAGAAAGATGCTGAAGACGAAGGGTGCGCTATAGCCCTGAGCAACCTTCGTTCCGAAGTAATTGAACTGAGGAACGAAGGTCTTGAAAAAGATAAAATATTACATTCATTGATAAATAAAATAAAGGAAGACGAAGCTGCTTTTAAAGGTCAAGCTGAGGCTCAGAAGCGCGAAATTGAAGATCTTCGGAAACAACTGGCCAGAGCCAAGGAAGAACGCATACTTGAAGAAACGAAGCGAGAACTCAGCGATCAATGGGCAGATCACTTAGAAGGAACTGTTGAAGAGCTTCGTTCGTCCAAGAAGAGATGCTATAACAAATCTATAGAGTGTGTTAAGAAGTTAAAAGCTAGCTTCGCCAGAGTCGGCGCATTCTCAAGTGAAGAAGACTTCACAAGAGGCAATCCCGAAGGTCCCATCGAATGGATCGACCACGAAGCTGAGGCCTTCGAGGAAATTTTAAATAGCCGTGGAGATATATGTGCTTTCTCGGGTGCCAGAGGAATTGCCACTATTTTAGAGAAAAAGGGCTGCGAACATGTAAAAATTTTAGCGCAATCCGAAGCTGCTTTGTCCTTTGAAGATGCAAGAGATCCTTCGGCTGAAGCTAGCATGGTTGGTGGAAAATTTTTTACTGATATCTGGGATAATGGTGGACGAGAAATGGCCGGAGAAATTATTCGAAAAAGTGAAAAGGGCATTCACGATGCTAGAGAAGTGGCTGAGGCTGCTGAAAAAAGCGCAGAGCCCGAAGGGCAAATAGGTATCAACTGATGGTTTTATTGTGTTGTAATTTTCGATTTTAAACTTCGTTCGCAATTTGTAATAGCAATGTAGCCGTATCCTGTCCTCCTTCAGATCCTACCAAAGCGTCTTCGGGACCTCCCCCGAAAGGAGACGACGAAATTAAAGAGATGGCTGAAGCTATTATGGATGAAGTTGTTAATCGGCTCCTGAACGAGGCTGCAGAAGTCGTTTTGAGAGAAGATTAAGTATTATTGTAAAAACCTCTGAAATGTAATATATTGTAACATTTTGTAACCCTGAATGTAATATACCTGTTTTTGTTGTTCAATTCTTTACGATGCATGAAATTTTACACGTACCGTTTTTGAGTCTTTGACGAAAAAACACCTTCCCTTCTTTTCATGCTTCGTGAAGAAGAATTTTTCTTTGTCACAACAATATCCAGTGTTCTGATGAATAATATCCAGGCTTCGTGAAGATATTTTCCGAAGCTACACTTCCGAAGATTAATAATGTGTCTCCTTGTGACATCATGATTCTTCCCTTTTTTTCAAAACGTTCCTCTGTAGATCGATATTGTGTCCACCTCTTGTGCCATATGCAACATGATGTATGATGCTTATGCTATGCGAAATGATGCGATGATGTTATGTTATGTGAGGTGATGTTTATTCCGAAGATACATACGCATCCCTGCAATAAAACACATAATCTTTTATAAGCCTCCCTTAGGAGCTTCTTCGCCTTTTACTTCAGCGGAATCAGCGTTTATTTTTCGCTGTAAGCCTCCCTTAGGAGCTTCTTCGCCTTTTACTTTCAGCGGTATTCGCGTTGACTTTTCGCGCTTCGCCTTTTACTTAGGCGGTATCAGCGTTGACTTTTCGCTGTATGCTCTGCATTCCCTTTGGAACGACTTTGGAGCAGAAAACTTACACTGCACTCCTTTTGGAGCGGCTTTTTGTGACTTCGGCAAACTTACTCTGCGTTCCTTAGAACGACTTTTTGTTGCTTCGAAGAATTTTCGATGATTTGAAGGTTCTCTTTGTTATCACAAATCTTTAAACTTCAACAACTTAGGCCTGTGAAGAAAATATATTTTCCTTGTGGCAAACAATGAAACTATTTACATGAAATCTAAACAATGTTCTTTATTACACAGAAAATAAGACTGAATAAGAAAGACTGCTATTAAGGTAGGATATTTGTCAATAGATGTGCTTTGACTCTGGCACAGTGCTGTTGACTGTACGAGCTTCGGACTGCTCTCTGAAATCCCTTTGGTGTGGAGCATACTGGCTCCCTTCTGGCTGCTGGCCTTGTTGCAGCGGAGGTGGAGGCGGAGGCTGTTGCCAGGAAGCTTGGGGTTGACTCGCCGAAGCAACAGAAACTGCAGGGTGGTTGCCCACATATTCTGGGATGTAAGGCGAATGATACGAAGCAGTATGCATGACCTGCTTCGGCTGAGCTTGTTGTGCTCCAGCTTCGGCTATTTCCTATTGCTTTTGGATGGTAACATGGCACATCCTGGTGGTATGGCCTTTGTTCTCACCGCAAAACAAGCAAAAGATTCTTCTTGGTTGATCTCCGAATCTTCCGCCGAAGCCCCTGGCGCCTCTGCCTCTTGGGGCTGGTGGTCGGAAGGAGCCTTGCTGTTGCCCCGAAGCTTGTGAGGAACACTGTGGCCTTTGCTGTTGGCTCCCTCGATCATCATTTTGGGTAGAGTTATGAATTGATCTAACGTGCCTCGGATAGAACCTTCCTCCGAAGCCCCTGGTCATTTCAGAAAACCTGAAAGCCTCCTCCCTTCTTTGGCGAAAATCATTATCGGCCCGAATGTACTCGTCCATCTTCTGGAGCAGCTTCTCCAAAGTTTGGGGAGGCTTCCTAGCGAAGTACTGAGCTGACGGTCCTGGCCGAAGCCCCTTGATCATGGCCTCAATGACAATTTCATTGGGCACCGTTGGTGCCTGTGCCCTCAAAGGCAAGAACCTCCGGACGTACGCCTGAAGGTATTCTTCGTGATCCTGGGTGCACTGGAATAGAGCTTGAGCAGTGACCGGCTTCGTCTGAAACCCTTGAAAGCTAGTTAACAACAAGTCCTTCAGCTTCTGCCATGAAGTAATCGTTCCTGGTCGAAGGGAGGAATACCAGGTTTGAGCAACACTCCTGACAGCCATAACAAAAGATTTGGCCATGACTGCAGCATTGCCACCATACGAAGATACTGGTGCTTCGTAGCTCATCAAAAACTGCTTCGGGTCTGAGTGGCCATCGAATACGGGAAGCTGAGGCGGCTTGTAGGACGGAGGCCAAGGTGTAGCCTGCAGCTCAGCGGACAGAGGAGAAGCATCATCGAAAACAAAATTCCCATGATGGAAATTATCATACCAGTCATCTTCGTTGAGGAAACCCTCCTGATGAAGGTCTTGGTGCTGAGGCCTTCGGTGCTGCTCATCCTGAGCAAGATGAAGAACTTCTTCAGAGGCTTCGTCTATCTGCCTTTGCAGTTCAGCTAGCCTGGCCATCTTTTCTTTCTTCCTCTGCACCTGTTGATGAAGCATCTCCATGTCTCTGATTTCTTGATCTATCTCGTCCTCTGGTGGTGTCGGGCTGACAGCCTTCCTTTTCTGGCTTCGGGCCTCCCGAAGGGAGACTGTCTCCTGATTGTGGTCCAGCGGTTGTAGAGCTGCCGTCCCAGTTGCTGAAGCTTTCTTCGGCGCCATAGCGAAGGTTTATGATCGACGAAGGTGTTCAACGAAACTCAAAGAGTGGAAGTGAGTTCACCGGAGGTGGGCGCCAATGTTGGGGACTTGTTCTCAAATGCTATGAGTCAAGAACAAGGCAACATAGAAAATGTTAATCGGTAAAGTCCTTCGTCCTTCGAAGCATTATTCCCCTTAGGATATAATGGTTTTCGGACGAAGGTTATGAAGGGCGTACCTTCATAAATACATTATACAATGACGAAGGATGAATTGTAAGGAATATAAAGGACAACATAAACAATTATATATTATTATCATGTATAAACAGAAATAACGTTGGATTACAAATGTACCTTCAACTTGAAGGAAATGAAAGTACAAGCGTGACGCAAAAGCGAATGCCAAATCAGCGTGAACAGTACGGGGGTACTGTTCACCTATTTATAGGCACGGGACACAGCCCATACAAAATTACATTCATACCCTTTACATTTGATAATAATTCTATAGTAGTCTATCGAGGTCTGAATAGCCTTTTCATCTCTAAGTCGGTTTCATTTTCTGCTACCACGCCGAAGCTTTCCTGCTCACATCTTCGGCGCTGTATCAACCTTCGTATTATTCTGGTCTTCTTCTGTCGCGATACCGACTTGAGTCCGAAGATACCTGCTCACACATTATACTCCAGAAATACTGTTAAATCCTATTTTTGAGGACCTTCGTAAGCCGAAGGCCCCCAACAGGAGTTACCCCTGAAGAAGATCCCAGTGGTCTGTGAGTATGCAGATGTCTTCCCTGATGAATTGCCAGGAATGCCACCGGACCGGGATATCGAATTCGCCATCGAGTTGCAACCGGGAACGGCCCCAATTTCCAAGAGGCCCTACCGAATGCCACCCGCTGAGTTGGCAGAATTGAAGAAGCAGTTGCAAGAATTGCTGGATAAGGGATTCATTCGCCCAAGCACTTCGCCTTGGGGATGTCCAACACTATTTGTGAAGAAGAAGGATGAAAGCTTGAGGCTGTGTATAGATTACCGCCCTCTTAATGTGGTAACTATCAAGAACAAGTATCCTTTGCCTCGTATTGATGTTCTCTTTGACCAGTTGGTCGGGGCCAAGGTGTTTTCCAAGATAGACCTTCGCTCTGGCTACCATCAGATCAAAATACGAGCAAGTGATATTCCAAAGACGACATTCTCAACCAGATATGGGCTATATGAATTCTTGGTGATGTCATTCGGGCTGACAAATGCACCAGCATACTTCATGTATCTGATGAATTCTGTTTTCATGCCAGAATTGGACAAGTTCGTGGTGGTTTTCATCGATGATATTCTGGTGTACTCCAAGAACGAAGAAGAACATGCCGGACATTTGCATGTAGTGCTTCAACGTCTGCGAGAGCACCACCTTTATGCCAAGTTATCCAAGTGTGATTTTTGGCTAAAGGAAATCAAATTCTTGGGTCACACTATCTCTCAGGATGGAATAGCTGTTGATCCTGATAAAGTGCAAGAAGTGATGAACTGGAGGCCACCAACAACTGTTCGCCAGATTCGAAGTTTTCTGGGATTAGCTGGTTATTACCGAAGGTTTATTCCGGACTTCTCTCGAATTGCGAAGCCTATTACTGAGTTGCTGAAGAAAGAAGTCAAGTTTGTGTGGAGTCAGAAGTGCGAAGATGCCTTCCATGCATTAAGGCAGCATCTGACCACAGCACCAGTGTTGGCGCAACCCGACAGCAGCAAGCCTTTTGATGTATATTGCGATGCCTCTGGCACCGGGCTAGGTTGTGTCTTGATGCAAGACAACCGAGTCATTGCTTATGCCTCAAGAGCACTCAGGCCTCATGAGCAAAATTATCCCACTCATGACCTCGAGTTAGCAGCAGTGGTTCATGCATTGAAAATGTGGAGGCACTATCTAATGGGAACCCACTGCAACATCTTCACTGATCATAAGAGCCTTAAGTACATTTTTACTCAGGCTGATCTCAACATGAGGCAGAGAAGATGGCTAGAGCTGATCAAGGATTATGACCTGGAGGTACATTATCACCCAGGGAAAGCTAATGTGGTAGCAGATGCCTTGAGTCGGAAGTTGCAGTGCAACTGTATTCTGATGGATTCTCGCATTAACACCTTGTGTGATGAGTTGAGCAAGATGCAAATTGAAGTGATTCTTTCTGGTTCTTTGTCTCACATTTCTGTTGAGCCAACTTTGCAAGACCAGATCATCATGGCCCAGCTCAGTGACAAGGGAGTGCAGATTATCAAGAAGAATCTCCATCAGAAGGTTGAGAAGTATAATTGTTTCCGCCAGGATGAGAAGGGTGTATTATGGTTCAAGAGCAGATTGGTAATTCCTAAAGACCAGGAGCTCAAGAGGAAAGTTTTGGATGAGGCTCATCTCTCCAAATTCTCTATGCATCCGGGAAGCACCAAGATGTACCATGATTTGAAGCTCTTGTACTGGTGGACCAGAATGAAGAGGGAGATAGCCCAGTATGTATCAGAGTGTGACACCTGTCAGAGGATAAAGGCAAGCCACTTGAAGTCAGCTGGAGCTTTGCAACCACTATCCGTACCTTCGTGGAAGTGGGACGACATCAGCATGGATTTCATTGTGGGTCTGCCCAACACCTCTCGTCATCATGATTCGATTTGGGTTATTGTGGACCGATTGATGAAAGTGGCACATTTTCTTCCTGTGCACACCACTGATAAGGCTCAGAAATATGCAGAATTGTATATTGACCGGATCGTGTGTTTGCACGGATTACCTCGGACCATTGTTTCTGATCGAGGAGCCCAATTTGTTGCCAGATTTTGGGAACAATTGCAAGAGTCTTTGGGAACCAAGCTAATCTGAAGTTCAGCTTACCACCCACAGACTGATGGTCAGACGGAAAGGGTAAACCAAATCCTGGAGGATATGCTGAGAGCTTGTGCGATCGATTGTGGCAAGAACTGGGATAAGCACCTCTCCTTGGCAGAGTTTGCTTATAACAATAGTTATCAATCTAGCCTAAAGATGGTACCTTTTGAAGCTCTCTATGGAAGAAGGTGCAGGACACCACTCAATTGGTCTCAACCTGGTGAAAGAGAAGTTTTTGGACCTGACTTAGTGACTTAAGCCGAAAGGAAGGTTAAGCTAATCAGGAAGAATCTAGAAGCTGCTCAGGCCAGGCAGAAGAGCTATCATGATAAAAGAAGGAAACCTCTCCAGTTCGAGGTGGGAAGTTTTGTATACCTCAAGGTATCACCCACCAAGGGAGTGCAGAGGTTTGGGATCAAAGGCAAGCTAGCCCCTCGTTACATTGGACCTTATGAGATCATCGAAGCATGTGGACCCGTGGCATACAAGCTGAAGTTACCTTCAAAGATGTCTGCCATTCACAGTGTTTTCCATGTATCTCAGCTGAAGAAGTGTGTTCGATTGCCGACTGAGATCATAGCAGAGCCAGAATTGGAGATAGAACCAGATCTATCGTACCAAGAGTAACCCTCCAAGATTCTGGATTGCAAAGAAAGATCAACTCGGGCTAAATCGATCAAGATGTTCAAGGTCCAGTGGAGTAATCACTCAGAGGAGGAAGCTACTTGGGAAACCGAGGAATTCTTAAGATCCAACTTCCCCGATTGCCTACCTAAGGAAGCTGGTATGTAATCACCCCCAACCCCTCCTCCTGCCCTTCAAATCTAATTTCCAAAAATATGATCTTAATTCAGAATGAAGTAACTGTGAAGTAAAACTTAAAAGGACTTCCTTCTGAAGTTGCAAAGAGAATGACATTCGAAGAGCAGTTTTATCCTAATAATAACAATAATCACCCATTTCCTATAAGTCTCACCCTTCGCTTCACCCCGGGAGGACTCTGGCCCGAATCTCGGGACGAGATTCCCTTAAGGGGGGAAGGCTGTGACACCCCAGTGTCACCTAGGGTTCTTCTCAAATGCCAAACCAAGAATCATTATTTTATGTGAACCAAAGTAAGCATGAGCATCAAAATAAACTTAAGTGGCAAAGAATTCACCAAGCATATACCTAAAAGTATCATGATCAAAACAATTGAGACTTTTAAAAGATAAAAATGTGCAACCCTAATTCAAAACCCTAAGTGAGCCCCATGAGCAAAATTCAAGAAAATAAGAGAAAGGGAATGAAAAGTTTAAAATTTTGATTTGAGCCAATTATATAAGTTAAAGTATATTTAATGAGCAACAAGAAAGGTTGAGAAAGCTTAGCCAAAATAACTCAAATAAATCCCCAAATCAGCCCTTGAACTATGAACCCTTAGAGAAATTCAGAGTTCTGAATTTCTGAATTTCAGACCCCTTCCCAAAGATCATCTGCGTTCTCTGCTTTTCGAAACCCAAAGCCAGGAGATCCAAATATCAAAGTCGTGCCAAATTCCCTTGAACACATCCTGGAAAAGTTTGAACTCAAACCAAATTCATTTGGCATGGTTTTGGCGCAGCTTGACCTCGGGACCAGGCATTCTGACACTGGCACCTTGGTGACGCTACAACTCCCTGTCCCTAGCCCAAAACCGCGCGACGTCCATACACAAAAGACAAAGCTTGGTCTGGTGAACAAATCCTTCACAGCGATCTTGCCCAAATTCGCGAAGATTTGCTCCCAATCGGCGCTTGAACAGGGGCAGAGGCAACGGGAACACGTGTTCGACCGTGGCTGACACCCCCGGTTCACGCCCGTTCGCGCACCGCGCCTCCCAGTGCACGCCCGCGCGCACTCGCCGGTCCACGACCACCCGTGCACCGCGCCGCGCCTATAAAGCCTTCCCAGGCGCGCCCCACTTCGCCCCGCACTCACCCTCACCGGCCAGCCACTTTCCCTTAGCTCTGGCGAGCTCAATTCCGCCCGCCATTGCCGCCAGAGCTTCGGCCACCGTGGCCAGCCCACTCCAGCCATCCTCTGGGCAAGCCAGTGCTTCGGCTAGCTCCGCCAGTAGCCCGTGAAGCTTGCCAAGCCCTCGGACCCGGCCGGACTTCACCGGAGGCCCGAGATCGACCTCACCGGACTTCGGTCTTCCGCCGCCGCGCGTGGACCGAGCTATCCAGTGAGTCTCCGCCCAATTCCTTGCGCTCATATCTTCTCTGGCATCCCGTGGACCTCCCAGACCCTTTTGATTGAACTATCTCGCCGTGACCAGGCCGGTCTCCTCGCCGCCGACGAGCATCCCCGCCTGCGCGCGTGGACCGACCGACTCCGGCCATCTCCGACGGCGTTCCGCACACCGTTGTGATCCCCGAGACCTCCCCTTCGTCCTCGACCACTTCACCGGAGCAATCTCGCCGCCGGTAAGCCCCTCCGCCCTTTCTTCCGCCGCGGTTACTGTTTCAGGTAGAAGAAGGACCTCGGGTTAGGATTTGTAGAACCCGAGGGGTTTTCTGTGATGTCAGTGACTCATGTGAATAGTAGCTTAAGGACTGATTCGCGAAGAAAACTTAGAAAACCCGCCAGGGACCCCAGTGCAAAGTGGATTTCCATTTAATCAATTCTGTTATTCTTTTAAAAATGACCAGAGAACTTAGAAAATCCATAACTTGATGAAATCGTAATAAAAAGTTGTCAAACTAATTTTGCTAGCTCTTGAATATTATGATCTATCATTTAAAAATAGTAAACCCCATGCTTTCTGTTCAAAATTTTAGAGTTTAAATTTAAAAACAGAAACCCACTAAACCTTGTTTAATTAAGGAAAATTAGTTTTTCTTTTGTGTTGAACTTAAGAAAATTTGTAGATGTTTAAACCTCATTTAGACACTGTTTAAAAATAATGGGAACCCCAGCATTGAAAAATATGATGTAGTTATTCCTTTAAAGCTAAATGGTCTAAAACTTAGAGAAAATCAGAAAGGCCTTAGAAATTAATGAACAGTGAGTAAGATTATTTTTCCTAGTTTACTTATGTAACAGAGAACCTAGGAAAAATACAGAGACCATTAATTTGGACCAGTTTTAAATTAAAAGGGTTTATTTAGCCTTATGTAGACTGAAAATCAATTATTAAAGAGGCAAAGCTATCACCAAAATGAATAATAAAAATCCAATGGACTTGCAACTACCAGAGCCCCACTACAAAAATACAGAGCACCTCAGCCCAACTTTTTAAGTAAGGAAAATAAATGCAAAATGATAATAAGGCATTTTCCAAATAAATCATGAACAACCTCTATTAATGTGATAATGGGCAACCAAAAATTTGCTAAGTCCATGATGAGATAAATTACCAGAGAAAAATGCAAACCCGTGAAAAAGAAGCAAACTCATACCAATTGCTAATAATTTAAGAGAAAGACTACTTAATTCAAATAATGCATACCACCCCTTTCCTTAAGCAAAAAGAGGCCAAACTTCAGAATGATTGCTCTTGCACAAAAAACTAACTATGAAAAATGAGAACTCTGTTGTTTGATATTTTTCAAATATAGTGGTAGTAGAAAGCACCCAATTGGCTAGAAACTTGAGAAAACCATAGAAAAATAATTAAGAGGTATTAATGACTAGAAATTTGTGTAAAGTCATGTTATAACACCTAAAAGCCAGCAAAAATAAGTTTAGAGAATTACCCACTGTTAAATAATAGTTGTAGTTCAAAGCACCCCTTCTGCCCTAGAGTTTAATAATTTTGTCCAGAGAAAACTATTCACTTTCTGATCCCCAAATTTTGAGACAGAGAATCATACACCAGTAACAAACCACTGTAATTTTTGCAGAATTTTTAGAATTTTATAAAAGCAACTTGTAGTTCAAACCCACTCCAAAACAGTAAAAGAATAAAAGAAAAGGAAAGAAGAAATAAACCTCGCCCCAATAAGTCTAACTTGAGAACTTATCATTTATCCCTAAGACTTAAAAGGAATTCAGTGGAACCCCAAAAAAATAAACCTACCCCTTACCTTAGCTAAGTATAACCCAACTTACGAAGCATACCACTAAGGGTTTACATAAGTAAAGTTAACTTGTTTAAACTCAGAAGATCATACACCTTGGAAGTTGTAATTTCTAAAAGCACATATCATATCATGCATATATCTTACGCATTGCATTCATTAGATTGCAATCTTGCCGACGGAGAGTACGTGCTCATCCCCGAGCAAGGACCTGTCCAAGAGGAGGACCAGGAGCAGGCTTCAGAGGCTGCTATTGAGGATCTCCCCGCAGCCCCAGCAATTGAAGGCAAGCCCCGGTTTTATGCATAACCATGTTAATTATGCTATTTTACTACACTTAATGCTTGTAGGATTGCAATGTGCACTTAAGTGTAGGAGTTGCTTGAAACCTCTAGTTGCATGAACTTAGGATTCCTTTTTGAGATGAATACTAGTATGCTAGGTCGAGTAGCTGCTTGCTAATCAGGATCTTGGTAGAAGCCGAGTGATTTTTCTAGCACTCGCGCGAGGTCAGGAATTGATTGTATTCATCTTGATAACGGGATCTATGTTGGTCTATGGACTTGGATCTAGGGAGGATGCCTTGTCCATGAGACGGGAAAAATGAATTAAGGATTAATGTGTGGATACCTGAGTCAAGCTTTTGAACGTACTAAGCACATGCCGGGAAAAATGGTATCCGGTAAACCTAGTACCTGATTGAAGCCGGGCGCGGACTTTATCCCTCATGCGACCTGAGACTGGGTCTCCCATGCTAGCTATGGTGGGTACAAGTGCGGTCACTGCACGGCGGCAGCCGGGGTCAGTGGAGCATTGTATGCCAAGGCCGTGAGGCCTGGACGCGAACGGGGAATCGATGGGGACGGTTGTCATGTGCGGGGTCGGAGTACCCTGACATGCCGTGTGTTTAGGTTTACCTTGCAAGGTTTAAAACTCGATTCGAATCGTCTGCTTCTCGCAGCTAATGAGACTGCTTGATTCCTTGTACTGCATCGAGTAAGAAGTGAAATGTGGATTATATGAGATAACTTGTTGGTTGATCTAATTGATTGTTACCATGTATGCTTAGAAGGAGCAAATCTAGCTAAGTTAATGATGGTAGAATTGAAAAGCTAAAAATTGATTTTAGAAATAGCTAGTGCTTTTGGCAAACCAAACCCCTCAGCCAAACAGCTGCATAGTCTAGAGGTAGAAGAGTAGACTCCTCACACCGGTTAAGTCTAGCTGAGTATTAGTGTACTCAGCCTTGCTTGTGGCACAATTTTTGCAGGTACCATGCAGGAATTGGTTGATGGTGTGACTTGGCCTACCACCCTGCCACCGGGTTGGACGGTCGAGTGGGATGTTGCTCCGGCAGGAGAGGAGCCTGAGGAGTAGTGGGCTAGGCCTTGCCCATTTCCTCATTACCGACGACATCGATTATCCGCTGCACTTTATTTTGTGAACTTTATTTGCTACTCAAAAACTCCGATCTATGTAATAACTCAGTACTTAATTTGAGGTTTCTTGTTTTATTGTATTTCTTCTGTGACTCACCTTCGAGTGAGATTGTGGAATTTGATCCTGGTTAAGTGGCGGCTCTATCAGACTAGATCTGAGGGACTGACGGGTTATTCCGATTTAAGTGTGTTACGACCCCTGGGGCGTGACTTAGGCACTTAAGCTGGAATAATTCGGGTGGTTCTGCCACAGATAGGGCATGACCCACTGTTACTTCCCTGTTGCCATTGGCGCTTGTCGCGCTCGTCCCGGCCCCTAGCCGCAGCTGCGGTGACCGGAGCACCAGACTGCGGCCTATCGTGACCGCGGTTCTTCTTCTTCTTCTTGCCACCGCCTTGGGTAGCTGCACCTGAGCCACACATCTGGGTAACTCCGGTCTGCGGAGTCGAGTGCCATGCATGGCCCTCGGCAACTCTAGCACATTTGTCAGCCAGAGAAAAGAGCGTAGTGACTGTTTCGACGTCATGCGTCGCTAATTTCTCCAACATCTTCTCATCACCTGGAGGCATTAGAGATGCGAGGTATTGTCCCTCGTACCTTGGTGAAGCAGGAGATGAAAGCCCAGAGAGTCTCCCGGGTTCCTGCCTCACTGCAGGGAGATGAGCCTCCACACCATGCTGCTGATAAGCACTAGCGAAGTTTGCTGTGAACCGTGCATAGAGCTCTTCCCAGGAGTATATTGACCCCGGGGTGAGGTTCATGAGCTAGGTTCGGGCTGGCCCGGTCAAGGCTACATGAAAGTAGCTTGCCATTACGACTGTGTTTCCACCAGCTATCGTAATGGTGGTGACGTAGATGTCACACCCGGATTTTAGGGGTCCAAAACCCGGGCGCGAACATAATCACCAGGTGTGCTGGGACCAAGTCTCACACATATGATGAATCATGGCACAGGATCGAATGTCACATCTTTACTACATAACAGGAGTTCTATACAAAATAAATAATTACATTATAAGGAGACAACGGTCCAGCAACCCAAAGTTGACTGGGAGACGACGACCTAGATCTCTCTCACGAACTCATCGCAGCATCCTCCATGCGCCTCATCCTGCGGTACCTGTTCTTGACCTGTGGGGGGTGTGAGACAGCAAGAGTGAGCTCACATACGTTCATCGCTCAACAAGTTGTGGGGAATAATGTGCATGAACTCGCCAAAGGTGGGAGCTCACGTGAAGTGTAAGGCTTACCAAAGAGTATGGTTAGAGCTGAGCATTGCTTTTAAAGTTGGTCAAAATTTTATTAGCAATTACTAAGTATAAGTAAATACCAACCCAATTAAATAGTAGAACAGAAGTAACAACATCACCTGCGATGCAATGCATATGACAAATTGAATTTAAGTTCCATAAATTAATCATGTGAGGGTCCGAGCTGCTCATGACCGTGAGCACGGCTAGTATACCAGTTTTACACTCTGCAGAGGTTGCACATCTTTACCCACAAGTCATGTTACCCATCTGCCAAGGGATCGCGACTTCCCATACACCTCTACCGAGGAGGCGAGGCAGGGTAACACTACGAGGCCTTTACAAAGTTCCACTAGCTTCAGAAAACCCGCTACAGTTTATAGGAAGCTCCAATGCAGGAATCCCTTGCAGGACCGCCATCGCAGCAAAATCCTCCCGAGGGCCTCCCTACACTGACCACTCCCCTACTGCCCTTGCCCCTTTCGGGTAAGGTAGTCTTCCACTAGCTTTCCTAATTAATCAGCCAAGGGCGTCCCATTAAACCCTTGTGGTAGCACTATTTTCCCGGGTGGTCGCTCCATGTTCCAATTAACATAATGATCTTATCATAAACGATAAATAACAACGGATAACAAAAGTATAATCATGAGTAATGTATCTTCATACCCAAAACCACATAAAGCACTAGCAAGTACTACCCAAAAAGTTCAGTGGTAACAAGGTATAAAGATAATCAGACTAGGGTAACCTATTGGGTCCCATCAAAATTAACCTATGCAGATCATTATGATTAATTAGAACATGGCTGGGTAAAAAGAAGTGATCAAGGGCACAACTTGCCTGGGACTTGAGATTCCAGGTACCAGGATGATCTTCAGGTGACTCGTGACCTCACGCTAGTCGTAGCAATACAAACAAGCAGTGTATAGGCAAAATTAACATCACACCAAACATGTAAACAAAATACATAATAATAATCTACATATTAGAATAAGATCCTAGGAACAGGAATCATTAATTTTGGAGTTATAGATTTTAAGTTATGGATTTTCTAATGTTTTATGTGCTTAATACAAGATTAAGTACTAGATAAATTTAAATGAGTCTTTCATGCCAAAACAGTGGCACAAAAGAGTAGACAATAATATTACAAAAATTTAGAAAGTGGAATGGCTCAATTTGGACCAAAAATGGAATTTCTATGAATTTTACAAGTTCCTAGATTTGTTTTTGCATTAACAACTAATTTCTATAATTATTTCTCGGTTTTTAACCATCTCTGGACTGGGCATTAAAAACAAAGAAATGCAGGGGCCCTGGCGCATAATAATCTAAGACTCAGAACCATTCAGGGGAGGACAGCGAGTTATTTATAATAAATGGTAGGGGTTCTTTTGCAATTGAGCCGCGCGAAGGGGTATGGATAAGCTTCGGCCGTCCGATTGAGTATTGAAGGCTGGGATTAGATCAAAATCCGCCTACACAGTCGAGCCACGGATCACAAGATCAACGGCTGAGGATTTGCCACGCCCTAACCAAATCAGAACGGCCCGATTCTACATCTACGGCCCAAATCTGATCGCGCGAAAGGGTATACGATGTTATAATCTCGTCCATCCATCGCCTATCCGACGGCCCTCGTTTGACATCACACACAGAGTCTCCCCTAAGCCACCCACGGTCAACACCGGCGGCCGGGCGCGCCACCCTACGGCGGCGCCATGGCCGGACATGGCGATTTGGCGACCCACCGGCCTAATCCAAGCGAAACTACACCGAAGGAAAGAGGAGAGGGAGGCGAAACCACCAGGGCGTCCATACCAGTCTGTTGTCGCGAGGGTGATCCCGACGACGTGAAGGCGCGGTTCCCCGGCCTGGTTCAACGTCGACGAGCGATTCAACGCTCCAGAAGCGAAGACAATCCCGGGCGATCCTTGCGCTGGCTTCAGGAGGTCACGGAGGTGGATCCAGAGCACTACACGGAGGGCAAGTCGACGGCTAGCGAACCTGGGCGCGCGGCGGACTGAGCGTCGAGCCCTAGCGGCGATTTTCTCTCGATGAAGCCTAATGGGGCTGCGGCAGCTTTATGCGCGGTGTGGCGGAACGTGCGGAGGGGGTGGTTGACGCCAGCTGGACCCACGGGATCGGAGTCGCGGCGAGGATCTCGCGGAGGTTGTTAGGCGCATCCGCGCGTACGCTACGGTGACGAAGAAGCTACAGACGAGCGGGTCCCACCCGTCAACACCACAGCCCGAAGAACCCCCGCGTAGGTTTGGCTGACACACGGCCCCCACATATCAGCGCCCACCCAGTGCGCGCGGACGGCCAAGTTGGGCCGCGCGGTGGGAAGAATGGGCCGAGACAGCTGGAATTCAGCCCAAGCGCAGGGAAAACCTTTTCTTCTATTTTTTTTTTGATTTCTTTTTCAAGCTTTCAACTCCTATTTCGAATTCAAACACAATTCAACTTTGAATTTCAAACATCATTCTAATGCGAACCCAAATCCTAGCTTCATGTTTATTATTATTTTTATTATCATTATTATTTATCTTCCCCTCACCATTTAATTTAATGATTATCATAATTATCTTTCTCAACTCTTTTCAAATCCATGTTTGATCTTCAAATTTCCAAGTGTCTAAATTCATACTAATGTGAACATAACTTCTTATTGTTTACAATGTTATTTTTTTTTTCTATTCTTCTCCTTGTTATTTATTCATGGGAGGAATAAATGGTTTTCTTTTAAAAAAAATTCCTTCTCATCATTTTTTTATTCCCTAATTTCCAAAGCATTATAATACTTTATTTGTTTATTTTATTTTTTTTTCCTACTAATTTTGGGTCTTACAAATCCTACCCCCCTTAAAAATAATCTCGTCCTCGAGATTTGTAAGAAAAGGGATATAATAGGTTTGGTCTAGAATTTTAGTTTCTCATTTGGTTTTGGGAATCAAAGTTTTGTTCAAGTTTTTTTTAACAGTTAGTAGATGATATGAATATTGTATGTCTAGATATTCATTAGGTCAGGTACGGTTATGGCAAGTAGAGGTTGTGGCAAGGGTATAATAAGGAAAGACTTCATCCTAAACTATGGATCTTGATTCCGCTGGCGATTCAACTTGATCTTTGAAGTCTTGAGTTGATGCTTATCCTTCTTTGACATGGTTGGTCTTCTTTGGCCTTTATTTCTTGGAGTTGTCATCCGAGTTAAGGACATATGGCTAGGACATATGTGAGTAGGATGGATTGTATGGTGTAGGTAGGTTAGAATCTCTTGCTAGGTTAAAATTGTGGGGTTATGCAACTATTGGATGGTTAAGGTAGTTGCATATGGCCAAGTCGATCTGTCATTCTTAATTTAGTGCAGGGTGAACTAAGTTAAGACCCGTTCTATAGGAGTAGTGTTTAATCTATTTCATCAGTATTATCTAACATGTTTGATAAGTCACTTTAGATTAGATCAGATTTAGGTTAGATTGGTGTGACTTGTTTAACTAGATAAGATCTTATTTATTTTAGGCTAGATCATGGTTGTTACACTAGCGTGGGATAAATATGCTTATTGGGGTAAGATGAATCCATAAGGATAAGGTAGAATCTTTTGAGGTCAGATAGATCTATTAGGATAAGATAAATCTATTAAGTTAAGAGAATATCTTTTAAGATAAGAAGGATCTTATGAAGCTAGATATATTTTAATGGAGGATATTCTTAGTTGATCTGGTTATATTATGATTTCTTATGCCTTTATGTATATGCAGATGGAATTGTGGACATTACTCCACAACTCATCACACTCAATCAAAAATCCAAATCAGACAAATATCATAAGAACAAACATTCAAGTGCATAGATAAAATAGTTTTGTTTTTATTCCTATGAGTAGGTCTCCTATTCCTAAAGGTCACTTTAGGCACAGGATTTCAATGTGTGAAATCCACATTGGTCTTTAGAAGGAACAGGTAAGAATAATCAGAGTAAAGCGGAAATAGATGAGAAAAGATTTAAGGAAAGTTTAGAAAGAATCAGAGTGGCAAAGGTAAGTAAAGAATGGTTGTCCAGTTCTATCTAGGTTTCGTCCTACAGTCAACATTCCTCTGATACCACTTCTGTCACACCCGGATTTTAGGGGTCCAAAACCCGAGCGCGAACATAATCACCAGGTGTGCTGGGACCAAGTCTCACACATATGATGAATCATGGCACAGGATCGAATGTCACATCTTTACTACATAACAGGAGTTCTATACAAAATAAATAATTACATTATAAGGAGACAACGGTCCAGCAACCCAAAGTTGACTGGGAGACGACGACCTAGATCTCTCTCACGAACTCATCGCAGCATCCTCCATGCGCCTCATCCTGCGGTACCTGTTCTTGACCTGTGGGGGGGTGTGAGACAGCAAGAGTGAGCTCACATACGTTCATCGCTCAACAAGTTGTGGGGAATAATGTGCATGAACTCGCCAAAGGTGGGAGCTCACGTGAAGTGTAAGGCTTACCAAAGAGTATGGTTAGAGCTGAGCATTGCTTTTAAAGTTGGTCAAAATTTTATTAGCAATTACTAAGTATAAGTAAATACCAACCCAATTAAATAGTAGAACAGAAGTAACAACATCACCTGCGATGCAATGCATATGACAAATTGAATTTAAGTTCCATAAATTAATCATGTGAGGGTCCGAGCTGCTCATGACCGTGAGCACGACTAGTATACCAGTTTTACACTCTGCAGAGGTTGCACATCTTTACCCACAAGTCATGTTACCCATCTGCCAAGGGATCGCGACTTCCCATACACCTCTACCGAGGAGGCGAGGCAGGGTAACACTACGAGGCCTTTACAAAGTTCCACTAGCTTCAGAAAACCCGCTACAGTTTATAGGAAGCTCCAATGCAGGAATCCCTTGCAGGACCGCCATCGCAGCAAAATCCTCCCGAGGGCCTCCCTACACTGACCACTCCCCTACTGCCCTTGCCCCTTTCGGGTAAGGTAGTCTTCCACTAGCTTTCCTAATTAATCAGCCAAGGGCGTCCCATTAAACCCTTGTGGTAGCACTGTTTTCCCGGGTGGTCGCTCCATGTTCCAATTAACATAATGATCTTATCATGAACGATAAATAACAACGGATAACAAAAGTATAATCATGAGTAATGTATCTTCATACCCAAAACCACATAAAGCACTAGCAAGTACTACCCAAAAAGTTCAGTGGTAACAAGGTATAAAGATAATCAGACTAGGGTAACCTATTGGGTCCCATCAAAATTAACCTATGCAGATCATTATGATTAATTAGAACATGGCTGGGTAAAAAGAAGTGATCAAGGGCACAACTTGCCTGGGACTTGAGATTCCAGGTACCAGGATGATCTTCAGGTGACTCGTGACCTCACGCTAGTTGTAGCAATACAAACAAGCAGTGTATAGGCAAAATTAACATCACACCAAACATGTAAACAAAATACATAATAATAATCTACATATTAGAATAAGATCCTAGGAACAGGAATCATTAATTTTGGAGTTATAGATTTTAAGTTATGGATTTTCTAATGTTTTATGTGCTTAATACAAGATTAAGTACTAGATAAATTTAAATGAGTCTTTCATGCCAAAACAGTGGCACAAAAGAGTAGACAATAATATTACAAAAATTTAGAAAGTGGAATGGCTCAATTTGGACCAAAAAATGGAATTTCTATGAATTTTACAAGTTCCTAGATTTGTTTTTGCATTAACAACTAATTTCTATAATTATTTCTCGGTTTTTAACCATCTCTGGTCTGGGCATTAAAAACAAAGAAATGCAGGGGCCCTGGCGCATAATAATCTAAGACTCAGAACCATTCAGGGGAGGACCGCGGGTTATTTATAATAAATGGTAGGGGTTCTTTTGCAATTGAGCCGCGCGAAGGGGTATGGATAAGCTTCGGCCGTCCGATTGAGTATTGAAGGCTGGGATTAGATCAAAATCCGCCTACACAGTCGAGCCACGGATCACAAGATCAACGGCTGAGGATTTGCCACGCCCTAACCAAATCAGAACGGCCCGATTCTACATCTACGGCCCAAATCTGATCGCGCGAAAGGGTATACGATGTTATAATCTCGTCCATCCATCGCCTATCCGACGGCCCTCGTTTGACATCGCACACAGAGTCTCCCCTAAGCCACCCACGGTCAACACCGGCGGCCGGGCGCGCCACCCTACGGCGGCGCCATGGCCGGACATGGCGATTTGGCGACCCACCGGCCTAATCCAAGCGAAACTACACCGAAGGAAAGAGGAGAGGGAGGCGAAACCACCAGGGCGTCCATACCAGTCTGTTGTCGCGAGGGTGATCCCGACGACGTGAAGGCGCGGTTCCCCGGCCTGGTTCAACGTCGACGAGCGATTCAACGCTCCAGAAGCGAAGACAATCCCGGGCGATCCTTGCGCTGGCTTCAGGAGGTCACGGAGGTGGATCCAGAGCACTACACGGAGGGCAAGTCGACGGCTAGCGAACCTGGGCGCGCGGCGGACTGAGCGTCGAGCCCTGGCGGCGATTTTCTCTCGATGAAGCCTAATGGGGCTGCGGCAGCTTTATGCGCGGTGTGGCGGAACGTGCGGAGGGGGTGGTTGACGCCAGCTGGACCCACGGGATCGGAGTCGCGGCGAGGATCTCGCGGAGGTTGTTAGGCGCATCCGCGTGTACGCTACGGTGACGAAGAAGCTACAGACGAGCGGGTCCCACCCGTCAACACCACAGCCCGAAGAACCCCCGCGTAGGTTTGGCTGACACACGGCCCCCACATATCAGCGCCCACCCAGTGCGCGCGGACGGCCAAGTTGGGCCGCGCGGTGGGAAGAATGGGCCGAGACAGCTGGAATTCAGCCCAAGCGCAGGGAAAACCTTTTCTTCTCTTTTTTTTTGATTTCTTTTTCAAGCTTTCAACTCCTATTTCGAATTCAAACACAATTCAACTTTGAATTTCAAACATCATTCTAATGCGAACCCAAATCCTAGCTTCATGTTTATTATTATTTATATTATCATTATTATTTATCTTCCCCTCACCATTTAATTAAATGATTATCATAATTATCTTTCTCAACTCTTTTCAAATCCATGTTTGATCTTCAAATTTCCAAGTGTCTAAATTCATACTAATGTGAACATAACTTCTTATTGTTTACAATGTTATTTTTTTTCTATTCTTCTCCTTGTTATTTATTCATGGGAGGAATAAATGGTTTTCTTTTAAAAAAAAATTCCTTCTCATCATTTTTTTATTCCCTAATTTCCAAAGCATTATAATACTTTATTTGTTTATTTTATTTTTTTTTCCTACTAATTTTGGGTCTTACAGTAGACCTGCAAGAATTCTGATGGGTTTGATGTACCTTCGTACTTCTCCAGAATGTGTGGCCAGAACTTGGGTGGCCAAGTCGCCGCGCGGAGATGATCTGCCAATGCGGCATAGCCCACACCGACCAATGGGACACCCGCATGGATTCGGGTGCCCCTTGCAGTTTGTGGTGCAACTGCAACGAAGTCTTGGTCGAGGTTGCGACCCTCAAAGTTTTGTCGGCGCTCACGCACCCTCTCCAGAGAGACTCGAGCATCCTCGCCCGCACGCCTGCGGTTGAGCTCTGCCCGCAGGTCGTCAGTCCGTGCACCCCTCATTGAGGGTGAACGCACAGATGCCGATGCCTCGCGTTGACGCCGGAATGATCGAGCCCTGGACCTGGCCGAGCCAGGATGGGCCATGCCGAGGAGACGGTCGACATCTTCGCGCCACTGCCTCATGGCTCCCGGTGAGGCCGTGGAACTCGGAGAGTTACGTAGCAACTCCCTGGCTGCAGACAACGCCCCACCAGGAGCAGCCCTCGACGAAGTCCGGGATCGAAGCCAACCCAAGCAAGATCGAAGCTATCCTTCGAATGGAGCCGCCAAGCACAAAGAAGGGGGCCCAACGGCTGACAGGAAGACTGGCATCTTTGAATCGATTTATATCTAGATCAGCAGAAAGAACTTTACCATTCTTTGAAGTACTAAAGTCAGCTGAAGTTTTTCAATGGGGCCCAACTCAACAGAAAGCTTTCAAAGAGCTGAAGTAATATTTGATCGATTTAACAACATTAACTCCACCTGTGCTAGGGGCTCCATTGCTATTGTATGTGGCAGCTTCGCACTCTACAGTGAGCGTGGCGCTTGTACAAGAGAAGCTTGAAGGACAAGCTAAAAAGCAAGTCCCAGTATACTTTGTCTCCGAAGTTTTGAGTTTATCAAAGAAAAACTATACAGAATTGGAGAAGGTGTTGTATGCTGTGTTAATGGCGTCCAGGAAGCTTCAGCATTATTTTCAAGCATATCACATAATTGTTCCTTCATCACAACCCCTGAAGGATATCATGAGGAATAGAGAAGCTACTGGAAGGATTGGAAAATGGGTCGCAGACCTTAATGAATTCCCTATTGACTACGTGCACAGATCTTCAATTCAATTTCAAGTGCTAGCAGATTTCATCACTGATTGGACGCCAGGGGCTCACGAAGAGGGGACAAGCAAAGATGCCGAAGCTTGGACAATGTTTTGCGATGATTCTTGGGGAGCCTTCGATACATGAGCGGCTGTGGTCCTAGTGGCACCTTCAAAAGTCAAAACATGTTATGCAGTCAAACTGGATTTCAGTTGCACAAATAATATTGCCGAGTATGAAGCACTTCTATTGGGGCTCCGGAAACTAAGGGCAATGGGAATAAGAAGGGTTATCCTAAAGACTGATTCTCAAGTTATAGTTGTCCATGTGGATAAAAGCAGCAAAGCACGAGATCCGAAGCTTGAAAAATATCTGGATGCAGTTCGAAGGTTGGAAGCTTCGTTCGAAGGTTTTTCCGTCAAGAATATTCCAAGAGGTGAAAATGAGCATGCAGATTTGCTAGCCAAATCAGAGGCTCAGGGGCTCCCCCTACCCTCCGAAGTATTTTTTGAAACAATAAAAGCACCTTCAATTGAGCTCATGGAGAGAGCAGTGCTTACTATTTCTCCAGTACACAGTGAAGACTGGAGAACTGAAATAATATCTTTCCTCCAAGGCAATTGTCTTTCAAGTGACAAAGCTTATAACAAGAGAATGGAGGCAAGAACAAGACCATATGTGTTAATAGAAGGGGAGTTGTATAAACATGGAGTTTGTTCACCACTCCTTAAGTATTAATCAAGAACTGAAAGTATGGAATTAATGAAAGAGATACATGCAGGTCTGTGTGGATCTCACATTGGATCTAGGCCCTTGTTGGGAAAAGTTTTTCGACAAGGATTTTATTGGCCGAAGGCAGCTTCGGATGCAGCAGAATTAGTCCAAAAATGTGAAGGCTGTCAAAAATGTGCAAAAGACCAGAAGCAACCTTCATCTCTCACTCAGTTAATACAGCCCACTTGGCCGTTGCAAAGGTGTGGCCTTGATTTGCTAGGCCCACTTCCACCAGCACAAGGAAATCTAAAATATGTTGTGGTGGCGGTAGAGTATTTTTCCAAGTGGATTGAGGCGAAACCTTTAGCCACAATAACTTCGGTCACTGTCCAGAAGTTCTTCTGGCAAAACATTGTTTGTCTCTTCAGAGTGCCGAAGGCTATTACTGTAGACAACGGAATACAGTTTGATGATGAAGCTTTCAAGGAATTCTGTGAACGAATTGGCACGAAGATTCATTTTGCATCAGTCAGACATCCGGAGTCAAATGGACTTGTTGAAAGAGCCAATGGCATTATAATGACGAGAATAATGAAGTTAATCTTCAATTAGCCTAGAGGAAAGTGGCCAGATGAATTGATCAAAGCGGTGTGGAGCCACAATACAACAATATCAAGGTCAACAGGTTTTACACCATTCAAACTATTGTTTGGTGATGAAGCAATCACTCCAGAAGAAGCTAAGGCAGGATCAATAAGAACAGTGGCTTCGGCAGAAGACGAAGCTGATTATTCTGTGGAAAAATATGCTATAGAAGGGATCAGGCTTCAGGCCGTGGAGAATATCAATAAATACCAAGCCGAAACAATAAAATGGCGTGATAGAAAAGTTTGGCTAAAGAACATTAAGCCAGGGCATTTGGTACTTCGGAGAGTGGCCAACCCAGATACAGTAGGCAAGTTACAGCTCAAGTGGGAAGGACCTTTTTTGGTAGTATCTTCGTCAAGACCCGGTTCTTACAGGTTGAAGGATATGGATGGCAACGACATTCCTAGATCTTGGAATGTGGATGAGCTTCGGCGATATTATGTCTAGCTTGATGTAATCTTTTTGTTTTTTCTATGGCACCTTTTCCTTTTCAAAGGGGGAGAAAGGTTTTTAATGGGGCCATAGCATGTAATTTTCTCTTTTTTCTTATTTAGCTCTACGAGAGCAAAATCCCCCAAATATGTAAATGTAAAAACTATCGGGTACCATAATTAGGGGTACCCCCAACACTCCTAAACTCGGCTGGTAATCACCATCAGCGCAAACTACAGAGGCTGATGGGCGCAATTCAGGTCAAGGCTTCGTCTACTCAAGGGACGTGATCTCGCCTCGCCCGAGCCCAGCCTCGGGCGGAAACAGTAGTCCCAAACGGATTCACGCCTCGCCCGAGGGCCTCCTCAAGCAACTGGCGCTCCCTTGACTCGCCCAAAGCCCAGCTCGGGCAGGCTTCGTAGTGAAGCAACCTTGGCCAAATCGCCTCACCAACCGACCGTATCGCAGGCGCATTCAATGCAAGGATCGTCTGGCGCCTTATCCTGACATGCATACCTCAGTCAGCAAGGTCGAAGTGACCGCAGTCACTTCGCCCTCCCACTGACTAACCTGACAGGAAAACAACGTCGCTCGCCCCTCTCCGACTGCTGTGCCACCCGCCAGGGTGAAACTAACAGCAGCTGAGTCCAGACTCAGGCGCCACAGGAAGCTCCGCCTCGCCCAACCTTGGGCCTCAGCCTCGGAAGGTGGTCTCCGCCTCACCCGACCCTAGGGCTCGGCCTCGACCTCGACCTCGGAAGGTGGTCTCCGCCTCGCCCGACCCCAGGGCTCGGCCTCAACCTCGACCTCGGGAGGAATCTCGTCCTCGCCCGACCCCGGCCTTGGCCTCCGGAGGAGTCTCCTCCTCGCCCGACCTTGGGCTCGGACTAACCACGCCACAGGGGGCACATCATTACCCTACCCCTAGCCAGCTCAGGCTACAGGGGAACAAGACCGGCGTCCCATCCAGGCTCGCCCTGGTAACAAGTAATGATGGCTCCCCACGTGCGTCCATGACGACGGCGGCTCTCAGCCCCTTATGGAAGCAAGGAGACGTCAGCAAGTTCCCAACAGCCCCGACAGCTGTGCTTCTACAGGGCTCAAACGCTCCTCCGACGGCCACGACACCATGTGCATAGGGCTCTGGCTCCTCTCTACCGGACACGTTAGCATATTGCTACACCCCCATTGTACACCTAGACCCTCTCCTTGCATCTATAAAAGGAAGGGCCAGGGCCCTCATACGGGAAGGCGGTCGCGCGGGACTCTCTCTCTCTCCCTCGCGAACGCTTGTAACCCCTACTGCAAGCGCACCCACTCTGGCGCAGGATAACACGAAGCCACGGTTTCCCCCTTTGTGTTCCGTCTCGCGCCAACCCATCTGGGCTGGGGCACGCAGCGACAATTTACTCGTCGGTCCAGGGACCCCCTGGGGTCGAAACGCCGACAGTTAGCGCGCCAGGTAGGGGCCTGCTGCGTGTTGACGAACAACTTCCCGTCAAGTTCCAGATGGGTAGTCTCCAGCAACCTCTTCAGCCGGGGACGCTGCTCCGTTTCGGGAGTCTCGAGTTCATGTCCCTCAACGGCAGCTACGACATGGTACTCCTTCCCCCGCAGCGCGACAGCGACAATGACGACCGTCAGCCCGCCCGGCGGCGGCGGACTCGGCGACGTCTTCCCCCCATGGCGGAAGAGCAACATCCGGGTTTGTCCCGTCGCCTTCCTCGTCGCAGGAGGAGGAGGCGGGGCAACCGTGGCCAAGCAGGAGGCGGCACCTCGTTAGCTGTCGAGCGAGTCGACGACGTCGGCGCCCCAGCGGGGGACACGTCGGGCGTTGACCTCACGCCTGAGACGACGACGAGCGTCATTTCCCCGCAACACGCCAACCCCAAGCGGACAGATGACGCCAGCACGCTCGCGAAGGGCCTACTGGGCGTTAGCCTCGTACCCGACATAACGGTGTAGTCCGTCCCCGACGCGACTTCGTCACCGTCCATCGATCGAGAGGTACCATCCGTTTTCCACCCTGTGCCTTTTAGATTCAGCTTCGATCCACCAAGCGATCCCGCTTCGGTGAGCGCTTTCATAAAGGCATATCCTAACCTTCCGGGGTACCATATGTGGTCGACCTGGGACCGACTGACGGCCGTCTCGACCTACGGGCCCCTGGGCTCCAAGGAAGACGACGAGCCCGACTCTGGTTGGGATTTCTCCGGGCTCGGTAATCCTAGCGCCATGCGAGACTTCATGACCGCATGCGACTACTGCCTCTCTGATTGCTCCGATGATGGCCACAGCCTTGACGATGAAGGTTGTGGCCCAAGCCACGAATGTTTCCACGTCGATCTAGGGGTCACAACAAAGGCAACCACCTCGATATGCCAGAGGACGATGATCCCTCTGGGCCTGCGCCTCGCGTTGACATCCTGCGGGAGCTAGCTGTGGTCCCAGTCCCTGTGGGGGTCAGGACACACAGCTCGAGCAAATCCGCGAGATGCACGCCAAGCTCGACGAGGAAGCATGACAGCTTGTGCAGCTCTGGCAAAACATCGAGCAGGAGTGGGCAGGCCGAGCACTAGCCGGAGAAGCGCGTCATCAGGCCCAGGACGTCCAGCGCCGTATCACTGACGATGCCAGGGCAAGGCTGCCCCCGGCTTCCATTGGGGTCGGCCAGAACCTGGCTGTAGCGGCTATACTACTCCGAGCGATGCCGGAGCCATCCACCACCGAGGGGCGGCGTATCCAGGGAGAGCTCAAGAATCTCCTGGAGGATGCCGCGGTCCGATGGGCCGAGAGCTCTGCCTCCCGAAGGCAAGGGTACCCCCCCGGAGCATCACGCCGTGACTTCCCGATTCATGCGGGAAGCCTCGGTCCACACTGGGCGCACGCGGGATGCGACGCCTGCGGCCCCGGGTCGCCTCGGCAACGAGCATCGCCGCCACGACTGTCGAACCCACCTCGACGAAAAGGTGCGCCGTGGCTACCACCCCAGGCGTGGGGGATGCTACGATAGTGGGGAGGATCGGAGCCCGTCGCCCGAACCACCTGGTCCGCAAGCCTTCAGCCAGGCCATACGACGGGCGCCGTTCCCGACCCGGTTCTGAGCCCCGACTACCATCACCAAGTACTCGTGGGAAACAAGGCCGGAATTGTGGCTTGCGGACTACCGGCTGACCTGCCAGCTAGGTGGAATGGATGATGACAACCTCATCATCTGCAACCTCCCCAGGTTCCTCTCCAACGCCGCCCGAGCCTGGCTGGAGCATATGCCTCCTGCGCAGATCTCCAACTGGGACGATCTGGTCAAAGCCTTCGCTGGAAACTTCCAGGGCACATACGTGCGCCCTGGGAACTCCTGGGATCTCCGAAGCTGCCGCCAGCAGCCAGGGGAATCCTTGCAGGACTACATCCGGCGGTTTTCGAAGCAGCGCACCGAGCTGCCCAACATCACTGACTCGGATGTCATCGGCGCATTCCTCGCCGGCACAACTTGCCGTGACCTGGTGATCAAGCTGGGTCGCAAGACTCCCACCAGGGCGAGCGAGTTGATGGATATCGCCACCAAGTTCGCCACTGGTCAGGAGGTGGTCGAGGCCATCTTCTGGAAGGACGAGCAGCCTCAGGGACACCAGCAGGAAGACGTCCCCGAGGCGTCCGCCCAGCACGACACGAAGAAGAAGGCCAAGAAGAAGTTGCAAGCGAAACGCGACGCCGCTGACGCAGATCTTGTCGCTGCCGCCGAGCACAGGAACCTTTGGAAGCCTCCCGGAGGGGCCAACCTGTTCGACAATATGCTCAAGGAATCGTGCCCCTATCATCAGGGTCCCGTCAAGCACACCCTTGAGGAATGTGTCATGCTTCGGCGCTACTTCCATAAGGCCGAACCCCCGGTAAAAGGGGGCAGAGGCCATGACAACGACAAGAAGGAGGGCAACAAGACAGAGGAGTTCCCCGAGGTCCACGACTGTTTCATGATCTACGGTGGACTAGTGGCGAACGCCTTGGCTCGGCACCGCAAGCAGGAGTGCCGGGAGGTCTGTTCGGTGAAGGTGGCGGTGCCAGTCTACCTAGACTGGTCCGACAAGCCCATCACCTTCGACCAATGCGACCACCCCGACCGCGTGCCAAGCCCAAAGTACCCGCTCGTTGTCGACCCCATCATCGGCAACGTCAGGCTCACCAAGGTCCTCATGGACGGAGGCAGCAGCCTCAACATCATCTACGCCGAGACCCTCGGGCTCTTGCAGATCGATCTGTCCACGATCCGGGTCGGTGCGGCGCCCTTTTATGGGATCATCCCCGGGAAGCGCGTCCAGCCCCTTGGACAACTCGATCTACCCGTCTGCTTCGAGACCCCCTCCAACTTCCAAAAGGAAACCCTCACGTTCGAGGTGGTCGGGTTCCGAGGAACCTACCACGCGATGCTGGGGAGACCGTGCTATGCCAAGTTCATGGTCGTCCCCAACTACACCTACCTCAAGCTCAAGATGTCGGGCCCCAACGGGGTCATCACCGTCGGATCCACATACCGACACGCGTACGAATGCGACGTGGAGTGTGTGGAGTACGCCGAGGCCCTCGCCGAGTTTGAGGCCCTCATCGCCGACCTGGAGTGCCTCTCCAGGGAGGTGCCAGATGCGAAGCGCCACACCGGCAACTTCGAGCCAGCAGAGGCGGTTAAGTCCGTCCCTCTCGACCCCAGCAACGATGCCTCCAAGCAAGTCCGGATCGGCTCCGAGCTCGACCCCAAATAGGAAGCAGTGCTCGTCGACTTTCAACGCGCGAACGCCGAGGTTTTTGCGTGGAGTCCCTCGAACATGCCTGGCATACCGAGGGATGTCGCCGAGCACTCGCTGGATATCCGAGCTAGAGCTCGACCCCTGAAGCAGCCTCTGCGCCGTTTGACGAAGAAAAGCGCAGAGCCATAGGCGAGGAGATCCACAAGCTGATGGTTGCGGGGTTCATCAAAGAGGTATTCCATCCCGAATGGTTAGCCAACCCTATGCTTGTGAAAAAGAAAGGTGGGAAATGGAGGATGTGCGTAGACTACACTAGTCTAAACAAAGCATGTCCGAAGGTTCCCTACCCTCTGCCTCGCATCGATCAAATCGTGGATTCCACTGCTGGGTGCGAAACCCTGTCATTCCTCGATGCCTACTCAGGGTATCACCAAATCAAGATGAAAGAGTCCGACCAGCTCGCGACTTCTTTCATCACACCTTTTGGCATGTACTATTATATTACTATGCCATTTGGTTTGAGGAATGCAGGCACGACATACCAAAGGTGCATGAACCACGTGTTCGGAGAGCACATTGGCCGAACGGTCGAGGCCTACATCAATGACATCGTGGTCAAGACAAGAAAAGCCTCTGACCTCCTCTCTGACCTTGAAACGACATTCAAGTGTCTAAGGGCGAAGGGTGTGGTGGAACCGCCCGAATTATTCAAACTTAAGTGCCTAAGTCCCGCCTTAAAGGCTAGACCACACTTAAATAGGAATAAATCGTCAGTCCCTCGGATCTAGTCCGACGAGGCCACTTATCCAAGATCGAATACCACTAGCTCACACGAAGGTGAGGCACAGAGAAATACAATAAAACATAATACCACAGATTTAATAAATATCATTAGTGATTACATTGTCGGAGTTTAGAAATAATAACCATAAATTTTAATGCAGCGAAAATAACTAACGGAGAAAACCGGGTAACATGGCGAAGCCTGGCCACGCTACTCCTCCTGGTCCTCTCCTGTGGAAGCAGTAACCCACTCGACCATCTATCCCGGTGGCAGGGATGGAGGCCAAGTCACACCATCAACCAATTCAACCTAAGGGGTACCTGCAAAAATTATGCCACAAGCAAGGCTGAGTATACTAATACTCAGCTAGACTTACCCGGTGTGAGGAGTCTACTCCTCTACCTCTAGACATGCAGCTGTTTGGCTGTGGGGTTTGGTTGCCAAAAGCACTAGCTGAGTTTCTAAATCAAGTTTTACTTTGTCATGTTTAAGTGTGACTCTCTTAAGGCTAAAAGTGTACTATCTACTCATACATAGTAGCAAACATTATTAGCAATCAACATCTTAATCAACTCATCATATTTCCACTTGTTACTCAATGTAGCAGCATGGATCAAGTAGTCTCATTAGCTGCGAGAAGCAGACGATTCGAATCGAGTTTTTATCCTTGCAAGGTAAACCTAAACACACGACATGCAGGGGCACTCCGTCCCCACACATATCAACCGTCCCCATCGATTCCCTGGCAACAGAAAGGGGCTCACCGCCTTGGCGTACAATGCCTCACTGACCCCGACTGGCCGTCGTGCAGTGACCGCACTTGTACCCACCATAACCGGAATGGGAGACCTCGTCTCAGGTCACGTGAGGAGGGCAATCTGCGGGCAGGTTCACTCAGGTACTAGGCTTACCGATTTACCATATTTCTCGGTATGTGTTTAGTACGTTCAAACGCTTGACTTACGGTACCACACCTTAATCCTTATTCAAATTTTTATCCCGTAGACAACCAATCCCCATGGATTGTTGCCCACAACCAACATCAGTACGATATGAAAGTGGGTACAATCAATGTCCTGACCACGCGCGAGTGCTAGAAAAATCACTCGTCTTCTACCGAGATCCTACTTAATAAAGCAGCTACTCGACCTAGCATACTAGTATTCATCTCAATAGGATTCCTGAGATCATGCAACTAGGGTTCCAAACAATTCCTACACCTAAGTGCACAATCAATCCTACAATCATTTAGTGAAGTAAAATAGCATAAATAATAGGTTATGCATAAAACCGGGGCTTGCCTTTTTAACACTTAGGTAGTGTTTGCTGGGGAGGTACTCGCTTGGCGAGCATCCACTGGTTAAGTCCATCCTTCAGGTCGTCCACCAACTGCGTCTTGTGGTTGGCACCACATCACTGGCTCGATCATCATCTCTCGGTCCTATATGAGGTGCAAGATGCATATGTATGAATATAATGAAATAGCACAAGATATACAAATACACGATAGCGAACTAAGCACTAAATTATACGACACCGTAATCAACCACATGCTAGTATTAGCTATCTATACTTCATCAGGCTTTCAACATTAACACCATTGAAAACACAACAACATTTCATTTATTTACGCGACACAACTACGACATCACAAGTACGCGCACTTTATTTATTTGGATACGACTTTTCATTAGTTCTTCTATTTATCACACAAAAGCATCCCAAACACCGATTTAACATAGGACCTATGCATCAAGGGCTATGGAAACTCCTATATCACAACCAACTAGAGAAGGAAACATATAAAACAAGGCACATATGTCATCACTAGCTTAGTCATGGCAAGTCTATATAAATTTAGTGCTAACCAACCATTTTTAGCCAAAAAGTGTGAACTAACAATCAAATAGGCACTAGCAGAATTTTTGGACAGCAATACAGCAGTCACTTGTTTTGATCATAACTTTTCAATTATTAGTTCAAAAATATTAAACTAGGACTTTCTGGAAAGCGTAGAAAGTGTTCTACAATTTTGGTATTTTCATCACAACATGATTCAACACTCAGCAAAGTCGAATTGTGCAAACACAGCAGCTCTGTCCAGATTTGGACAGATTCAGGCTTGCAACTTCAAAAATTCACAACTGAAGATTCAGACATCCAAAAAAAGTGATTTTAGACTTTCTGGAAAGCTAATTAAATGTTCTACAAATTATTTATAAACATCGCAAGGTGATTCCATATTTAACTAAGGATAAAAGGCACTATAAGGCTTTGCTGTCCGGAATTGGACAGATTCAGTCTTCAGACTTTAAACATTCATAACATAATCTTCAGATCACCAAAAAGAGTGATCCAAGACTTTTTGGAAAGCTTGGCAAAAGAACTACATAACTTTTATAATCACCAAGAATTGATTCTATGTTGAACTGAATCAAACAATTCAGTTTTCGAAATCTGTTCTGTCAGTGGACAGAACACAGCAACCAAGTTGTAAAATTCTTAACTCTTAAACCATCAGGCCTTTAGTTATGAAATTTTAGCACAAGCAAGATAAGAAAAGCATCTACAACTTTCTTATAATCTACAAGGACTGATTCAAACATTAACTTAAGCAAACAGTACAGTCTTTGAAATCTGTACAGAAATTGGACAGATTCAGTTACTGAATTTGCAAAAAGCATAACTCCTAAACTGTCAGACCTATGGCTGTCAAATTTTAACACCAGCAAAATAATAAAGTTATCTACCACCTTTCTATAGCACATATCTACAGAAAACACAATTTGGTTCATCAAACATACAGCACAACTAAAACAGTGTGTGCAGCCCAAAACAGAAATTAATAAATTTCAGCTCCTATACAATTCAAGAATTGTCATGTTCTAGAGACTTAAATTATTCGAACACTTTGACAATTGTTAGAGTTAAAATAACTAAGTGAGAACTAACATGTAGACTTACTAATTTTTATACAAGTTATTTTGCGCACTAAAAGTACCATACTCAATTAACAATGCATTATCTATAACAATCAATATCGAAGCGCTTTTCACCAATAGTTTGCATTTTAATTTAGACATCACCTAAGCACTACTACTTTTCATCCACGATCATAAACATACGCATTTAGACTACAACATCCCAAACGGGTGCGAGAACACTAGTTTCTAGTTTAACCCCATGATTATTCCCTTAATCAATTTAACTACTTAATCGGCATCGACCGACTTAACCTTCATCTCGACGGTCCGAGCACCATAATTCGAGAACGTCTACCTAGACATCTAGCATCACATGCAGAGCCTACTACTTCAGGTTGCAATTCATACAGATCCACAAGGTGACAATAATAACACACAAGCAATCGACCTTTCTCTACGACCTTCAGTTAGGTCACCAACCGACGACATGATGACTACGAAGACATGTCACCATTTCATCACACTCATTCATCGCCTATATGCGCACTAATTCTTTTCTTGCGACACATGCACTCACAATCAATCCACACTACACAAAATACACTTATTTGCGAATCACAATTTAAGGAACGCCTAACGCGTATAGACTCGACTTATAATTATAGAGGAAGTGATGACTACTTACGGCATGTCATCACATCTCTACATAAGCCCAAACAATTTCTACTAACGACTAAGAGTTCTAAGTATTAAACACAATGTTACTTTCCATGCGCAAATAAATCTCAACTTAACACTAGAGACACCGATGGATTTTTACTAAACTCATCATGTGCATAACCTTGTCTCGCATACAACCATATGGTGGCGTGCACTCGAGACACTTCAATCAATGTGGCGCGACCACTAATATAAATGAACTTCGACACTCATGTCTCAACGATACATCCTCTACGCAAACGAGCATTTTCTAAACTACTCGTCACATCAACAATTATAACTCCTACATAATCACAAATCCCATCACATTGCATAGGATTTGCACTTCAATCTCGACTTAATTGCACGCCTCACACTTGTTTATTATAAAACTCTTCGCCTAACCAATACACTACATTCTGCCTACATAGGATCTTTTTAACACACTCTACATATACACTTAATAGAACTATTTTCGTACGACCTATAAAATCAATCTAGCATTTTCATCGCACAACATGACTCTTTCCCTATTTCGAATGCAACCATATTCGGCATGGATTCAAAATACTTCAAATGACTCTAACGCAATCACTATTATAATACATCGACATACATGTTCAATAGTACACCCTACACATAAACCTACAATTTTTAAATTTACACATCACGTCCAATCAAAATAACTCAGTTATTTCCCCGATTCGCACACTCGTGCACGTCACTACACATGAATAATAAACTCTACCAACATTGAACACATTACAATATATATCGCCTAATATTAGTTGGAAAACAAAAAGGGACATCTTACTCTTCATTACTTACTTCGTCGAGGTTCCCACTCGCACGCAAACAAGGTTTTGGCTAAACCGCAAGCTTGCAAGGAGACTCGACGACGACGCGGAGCAATGCGAGCCACGCACAAAGGCGAGGTCACGGTGACAGTGACTTCGTTGTCGTTCATGACATAGAGCTTCACTCGGGCATTACATCGAACACCCGCGAAGCACCAATGTTGCGGGGCTGTGGGGGAAATCTCGGCTGCGAGGAGCTGCGCTGTATAGGGTTGGGCATGCTTTAGCCAAAGTGGAGGGAGGGGGTGGTGCTATCCACTGGACTGTGCAAAACAGGGAGCCGCCAGAGCGCGAAGTTGTCGCGGTTGCTGCTCAAGGGGGAGGTGCCGAGGGAGGAGCCGCTGCCCCATGGATGGGAGAGGCTTGTCACACCCGGTTTTTAGAAGGCAAACCGAATGCAAACCATGTACGTGCCAGGATCAGTTATTCACGTACACAGCAGTTACATAACATGGACATCATCACACAGTGCTCAAAATAGTATTAAAAGGGAATAATAGTTGATTACATCATACGTCTGAGACGTCCATATAGTTCTTACAATAAATCAAAGTGCGGAAAAGAAACGTAGATAATTGCGGCCTTCACAGGCAGCCGACTTGGGGTTGCCGCTAACCCACACCTAGAACTCGTCGTAGTCTTGGAACTCCTGGAAGTCTCCTTCCACAGCTTCATCTTCTCCTGAGCAGTGGTTGCAATGCTGACAACCTGGGGGGGTTTTGGTGTGTAGAGCAAGGGTGAGTACACATCAACATACTCAGCAAGTATCCTGTTTGGCTGTAGTGGACTAGCTTTATGTGGGGATAAGTCTAGCAGTTGCTTTTAGTTGGTCAGATTATTACTTACTAGTAGAAAGCCAAGTTTTAGCATTACCCAAGTTATTAACCCGATGTACCCTTTCCAAACGGAAAGAATACCACTTACCAGCACCATAGTCATAACCAAAACCATCGATCTCATAGCCACCTGTACCACAATGTCTCTGATCAAGTACCACTAATCACTGGAGCTCCCTTGGCCGCTCATAACCGCGAGCACGGCTGATATATCAGTTTTCAAACACTCTGTAGAGGTTGTGCACTTTACCCACAAGCCGTGATTCCCATTCTGCCCGGAGATCATGACTCTCCATTGATCACTACCAAGGTGACCCAGCAGGGCATCACTACGTAGCCTTTACAAAGATTCCCCGAGGCTGTAGCCACCCGTTAGGTTTCCTAAATGTACCGCACTCCTCCCCAAGGGACAAATCAACCTTGGCAGAGCGAGCCGCATACACCGAGCCCCATTGACGGCACGACGGCTAAGTGAACTACACCCCGGATCCTCTAATTATTCAGCTAAGGGCACCCCATTCCACCCTCATGGTTGCACTGTTTTCCCAGGCGGTCATCCATAGAACAGGTCCTTACGGAGAGGCACTCGAGAAACCGCTCGAGCCCCCTTGAAGGTCACAAGTACAACATCATAATAAGAGAAGGGAAAACAGCGTATCATAGATAATCTCATCATGTTCATTGATTATAGTTGAGCAATAGCATAAAGCTAAACAGTAATAATCCAACCCAAATAGGTAAACAAGGACATGGATAACAAAACTAGTCAATCCTTAGGCATAAATGTGTAAAGCGGGAGGTGAATTAAATAATGAGTAGGACATGGATAGGTCAAGGGACACTTGCCTCCACCAACCGACTGCTGCTCAGGGGCTTCTCCTGCGAGTTCCTCGGGCTCTTCAACCGGATCGTTCTCTAAGCGGGTGCAAACATACATACATCCATCCATTGAAATTAGGAAACCAACAGTACACCATACAAGAGAACAAGTAAAGCAAATATGCACAGAATACCACATACGATAATGAATTTACCTTGGTTAGAAAGAAACGAGGGAAAGTCTCGCAAGGGTTGAGGCTTATGCTCGAGGGACACCACGGGTAAATGAAAGACTAGACGTCACGTGCTCTAGTTTTAATCAGTTCTAACAAAAGAATTAGCTACATGCACTACTGTAAACGCGATCACTTTTAGTAGATTAACATAGAATAAGATAGACGATTGAATATACAAATTAACTATCGTAGCCAATTTCCAAATTAAGACTCCTACCTTATTAATATAAACGACGTGATTAGCGCACATAGGAGACGGGGGGGGGTAGACGAGGGGTTAGGGGGGTAGACGAGGGGTTAGGGGGGTAGACGAGGGGTTAGGGGGGGTAGACGAGGCACGACGAGTCGTGCCAAGGCACGCGGGCACGCACGCGAGCAAGGCACGACGGGGCGGGCGGGCAAGCACGCCGGGGCCAGCGAGCGCGAGCGAGCGAGGACGCGGCCGGACGAGGCCGAGCGCGGGGACGGGCGGCCGAGCCGGGGCACGGGGCGGTTGAACCGGGGGGGGCGCCGAGCTCGCCGGGAGGTGGGCGCGCGCGGGCGGCTCGCCGGAGCGGGCGCGAGGGCGGGGCCGAGCGGGGCCGGGCGAGGGCGGCTCGCCGGAGGGCGGCGAGGCGGGGCCGACGCGGGCGCGGGGCGGGGGCGGCCGAAGGCGACCAAGCCGGGGGCGGGGCCGAGGGGCGCGGCCGAGCGCGGGACGGGGCGGGGGCTCGCTGGGGCGGCCGGGCGCGGGCTCACCGGAGCGGCCGGGCGCGGGCGGCGCGGGGCAGCCAAGCTCGCTGGGGACGGGCGAGGGCGGCCGGGGCGGGGAAGGGCCGGAGTCGCCGGGGCCGGGGCGGACGAGGGCGAGGGCGGCCGGGCGCGGGAGGCCGCGGGCAACCGGGGGAGAGGCGGCGCGGGCGGGGCCGAGCCGGGGGAGGTCGGACGCGGGCTCGCCGGGGCCGGACGGGGCGGGGGCGGCTCGCCGAGGCGGGGCGGGCGCGGCGGCGCCGGCCGAGGACGGCGCGGGGGAGGTCGGACGCGGGACGCCGGGGCGGGGGCGGCCGAACCGGGTGGCCGGGCGGGCGAGGGAGGAGGAGGGAGAAGGGGGGGAAGGAGAGGGGAGGAGGGGGGCCTCACCGGAGGGGGGGGGGGCGGCGCGGCGGCGGCGCCGGGGAGGGGAGAGGCGACGGCAGCGGCGGCGCTAGGGCAAGGGTGGCGCGGTTAGGGTTTGGGGAGAGAGAGAGCGAGAGAATGACGGGCAGGGCCCGCGGGGGGGATTTTTTGGGAAAAAAGAAAAGGGTGGGGGGGCGGCTGGGCCGGATGGGCCCAAAGTGGGGGAAGGGGGGGCGCGCGGCTGGGCCGGCCGGGGCCCACGCGGGAGGGGAGGGGGGAGGGGGCGGCTGGGCCGGCCCAAGGGGGGGGGGGGGCTGGGCCGAAATGGGAAAGAGAGGGAGGGAGAGAAAAAGAAAAAGGTTTTCTTTTTCTAAAATCTAATTTTCTCGGGATGAATGCTTTCACATTTTAAACACCCAAAAAAAATATGCATGGTTCGGCATGATGCTTCACACAAAATAAAGTAATTTAGGTTTTTTTCTTTACACGGGAAATCCAAGCCAAATCCCGCTATAACTTTGGAAAAAAAATATCAAGGTTTAGCGAGGGAACGAGAAAAGAAAAGGGGTAACACCTGAATTTGGTGAGAGACAAGAAGAAAAAATTCTACCCCCAAATTCAGGGCGTTACAAACCTATCCCCCTTAAAAGAATCTCGCCCTCGAGATTCAGGGTTGGCTAGCAAAGAGCTCAGGGTATTTAGCCATCAGATCATCTTCACGCTCCCAGGTTGCTTCTTCCTCTGAGTGGTGACCCCATCTGACTTTGCACATTCTGATGGTCTTTCTTCGGGTGACTCTGTCTGCAACCTCAAGGATTTGCACTGGCTTCTCAACGTAGGTCAAGTCCTCCTGGACTTCAAGACCTTCCACTGGCAACTGCTCTTCTGCCACACGCAAGCACTTCTTCAACTGAGACACATGAAAGACATCATGCACAGCAGACAAATTCTCTGGCAAACTGAGCTGATAGGCCACTTCTCCACGTCTTGCAAGAATCTGATACGGACCAATGTAGCGGGGTGCTAGCTTGCCTTTCACTCCGAACCTTCTGACTCCTCTGATCGGTGACACTTTCAGATAGACAAAGTCTCCGACTTCGAAACTCAGCTCTCTTCTTCTTGTGTCTGCATAGCTTCGCTGCCTCGATTGCGCTATCTTCAGATTCTCTCGGACCATCTTGATGTTCTCTTCGGCCTCAAGCAAAATGTCTGGCCCAAACACTTGCTTCTCTCCAGGCTGATCCCATTGCAACGGAGTTCTACAACTCCTTCCATAAAGCGCCTGAAATGGTGACATCTTCAAACTGGCCTGGTAACTGTTGTTATAGGAAAACTCTGCATAAGGCAATCTCTTATCCCATCCGGACTGATCTTGCAACGCACAGGCTCTCAACATATCTTCAAGAATTTGATTGGTCCTTTCGGTCTGGCCATCTGTCTGCGGATGATAAGCTGAACTGAAATTCAGATGCGTGCCCAAGGCTTCATGCAACTGCTGCCAGAAGTGAGAGGTGAACTGCGTTCCTCTGTCTGACACTATCTTCTTTGGCACACCATGAAGACAAACGATCCGAGACATATACAATTCTGCCAATACGGCACTGCTATAGTTGGTCTTGACAGGTATGAAGTGGGCTGACTTGGTCAAGCGGTCCACTACTACCCAAATGGAATCGTAGCCGGCTCGAGTGCGAGGCAATCCGACTATGAAATCCATACCGATTTCATCCCATTTCCACTGAGGGATCTGCAACGGTTGCAACAATCCAGCAGGTCTCTGGTGTTCTGCCTTAATTCTTCGACAACTATCGCACATAGCCACATGCTCTGCGATTTCCCTCTTCATTCCGTACCACCAGAATTTCTTCTTCAGATCCTGATACATCTTCTCACTGCCAGGGTGAATCGAATAAGCTGTCTCATGAGCTTCCTTGAGAATCAACTCCCGAATGGACTGGACATTGGGAACACACAAGCGGTCTTTGAACCATATCACGCCTTCTGCATCTTTTCGAAATTCTTTGCCTCTGCCATCTAGAATCAGTCGCCGAATCTCACTGATCTTTTCATCATTCTTCTGCGCTTCTTTGATTTCGCGCTCTAAGGTAGGTTCCAACTCAACTGTGACTCCTCGCGAATTGTTCAAAAATCCGAGACTCAACCTGTCGAACTCCTTGGCCAACTCATAAGGCATCGGACGAGCGACCATCAGATTGACTTGACTCTTTCTGCTCAAAGCATCTGCCACTACGTTTGCTTTGCCTGGATGGTAATGAATCTCCAACTCATAATCTTTGATCAACTCCAACCATCTTCGTTGCCTCATGTTCAACTCTGACTGAGTGAATATGTACTTCAGACTCTTGTGATCTGTGTAAACATCGCATTTCTGTCCATACAAATAGTGCCTCCATGTCTTCAGTGCGTGAACCACTGCTGCCAACTCTAGATCATGGATTGGGTAATTCTTCTCATGAACCTTCAGCTGTCGGGACGAGTAAGCCACAACTCTTCCCTCTTGCATCAACACACATCCCAAACCTGTGTAGCAAGCATCACAATACACCGAGAAGGGCTTGTGCACATCAGGCAAGACTAGGACAGGCGCTGTAGTCAATTTTTCCTTCAGCGCTTCAAAGGCCTCTTGACATTTCTGGGTCCACTTGAACTCAACTTTGTTGCCTAGCAACGCTGTCATTGGTTTCGCAATCTTCGAAAACCCTTCAATGAATCGCCTATAATATCCGGCCATTCCAATGAAGCTCTTGATTCCTCGAGCATCTGTTGGCGCTTTTCAGTTCAAAATGTCTGCCACTTTCTTCGGATCCACAGCCAATCCTTCTTTGTTGATTATGTGACCCAAGAACAGGACTTCACTGATCCAGAACTCACACTTGCTCAACTTTGCATACAACTGGTGCTCTCGCAATCTCTGCAACACCATCCTCAAATGATCTGCGTGCTCTTCTTCGCTTTGAGAATAAACCAGAATGTCATCAATGAATACCACCACAAACTTATCAAGGTAATCCATGAATACACTGTTCATCAAGTTCATGAAAAAGGCTGGTGCATTGGTCAAACCAAAAGACATCACTGTGAACTCATACAAACCATACTTGGAAATGAATGCCGTTTTCGGAATGTCCGAAGGTCGGATCCTGAGCTGATGATAACCTGACCTCAGATCAATCTTGGAGAACACACTGGCTCCTCTCAACTGGTCGAACAGATCTTCTATTCTGGGCAAGGGATACTTGTTCTTGATCATGACCTCATTCAAAGCTCGATAATCGATACACATCCTTTTAGTGCCATCTTTCTTTTCTACGAACAAGACAGGCGCGGCCCAAGTCGAGGTGCTTGGCTGGATGTAACCTTTCTCTGACAGCTCGTCAATTTGCTTCTTAAGTTCATCCAACTCTGGTCCAGATATTCTGTAAGCTCTCTTGAAGATAGGGGCGGTTCCAGGAAGAAGCTCTATAGCAAACTCAACTTTCCGCTCTGGTGGCATACCCGGTAAGTCCTTTGGAAACACATCTGGGAACTCGGACACAACCTTGATACTCTCAATTGGGTCTGCTTCACTGCTATCAACAGTTGTCTGATAACAACTTCCTTTCTTTGGCTCAGGCGAGACTAACTCAGTCACCACTTCCTCTCCTAGTGGGGACACCAACTTGATGGTCCTTTTATCACAACTGATAACTGCCTGATACTTATCTAGCCAATTCATCCCTAGGATGACATCTATTCCCTGAGTACCCATTACTATAAGGTTAGCGGGAAACGCTATCCCCCTTATTTCCACACTTATATTCAAACAAATGCTATCAGCTCGAATTCTACCACCGGCTGAGTCAATTTGAATGGGGGTTGACATGGTAGTAATTGGAAGATTATGTGCTTCTACCCATGATGCAGTAATGAAAGAATGCGTTGCTCCAGTATCAAATAACACTTCTGCAATATGGGAGTCGACTGGGAACATACCTACTATCATGCCGGGGGTCTCCTGAACTGCTTCAGCCTCCAAGTGATTCAGCCTTCCATGATTATAGCGCGGCTGAGAGCGATTGCCTGCTCCAGGCTGAGGCACATTCTGCTTTGCTGGGGCATTGGGGCCTGACTGCTGCTGGGCTGCCTTCTTCGGACATTGCATCACCCAGTGGCCTTGCTCTCCACAATGGAAACATGCTCTGTTTCCAACCTGAGCTGGTGCTGCCTGACTGTTCTGCTGGTTTGCTGGGGCAGGAAGACGAGGTGCCTGCTGATTCTGCCTCTGAAACTGACCTCCTGACTGATTGCTCTGACGGTTCTGGTACTGATGCTGAGGATACTGCCTTTGGAACTGCTGATGCTGCTGAGGTGGACGTTGGTTCTGCCTGAACTGCTGAGGTTGATTGCCTGAGAAACGAGGACGACTGCTGCTTCCAGGCTGGGGTCCACTGATCTTGCGCTTACGATCTTCCATCTCCTTGCGCTTTCTCTCCGTCATGATTGCTCTGTCAATCAGGTGCTGGAATGTTGGGAAGGTGTGATTCATCAGTTGGTACTGCAGAGGGTCAACCAAGCCTCTCAGGAAACGGTACTGCCGCTTGGCGTCGGTGTTGACATCTTCAGGAGCATAGCGAGACAGCTGCAGAAATCTGTCTCGGTACTCACTGACAGACAATGGCCCTTGCTTGAGAGCCAGGAACTCCTCCTTCTTCACTGTCATCAGACCTGCAGGAACATGGTACTGACGAAAGCTTCCTCTGAACTCTTCCCAAGTGATAGCGTCAGGGTGGGCATGGGTGGCGAGGTAAGACTCCCACCATGACTGGGCTGCTCCTCTCAACAGACGGGGACCATACAGAACTTTCTCCCTGTCATCGCACTGAGCGGTATGCAACTCCCGCTCCACAGTGCGCAGCCAATCTTCAGCATCCAAGGGGTCAGAAGAATGAGCGAACGTTGGTGGATGACCTCTCATGAATTCAGCACGCTTGTCTCTGGGCATCTAAGGCATCTGAGGTTGAGGTGGGGCCTGCTGCTGTTGCTGCTGCTGCTGCTGAATGGCGGCCAAGGTCTGACCGATGGCTTGAACTGCCTGAGTCTGCATCAGAAACATCTGCTCGATGGACATCGGGGGCGGGGGCGGCAGGTGCTGCTGCTGGGGCACCTCCTCCTGTTGAGCGGCTCGCTCCTGCTGAGCACGCCTTCCTCCTCTGCGCCTGTTCTCTGACATCTGCAGAATGCAACCACACATCAGAACTGATCTCGCAAATCTTGCAGCATAAGGAAAGAGAATAGAATTCTTCAACAGCACTGAACAGATGAGCATCTTCACTGATCTCCAACACAGACCACACAGCTTCTCAGATAAAGAGGAAAGTGGAATAAAAGGTTTCCCAATTATATAACTAACTCCATTAACATAATAGACAAACCAAAATGCAGGGGATACCCACACTCTGGTGACAGTCATTACAAAGATCCAAACCAAACATAGTTCATCATGACAAACATAAATGCACAGGATATAGCAAACTACCCTGTCTAACTAAGACTAACTAAGACCGAGACTAACGCTAAGACTGTAGCTTCTATGCATGTATATTTCGTATTAATTACAAGATCCAACTCTAACGATCTATGGTTCTAGAGTTATCTTGGTCTTGCAGGCGGGATTGCCATAAGACTGGTGTCCACGCTGAGGTGAGCGGTACGGGTGCTGAGTCCCGACGGGAGCGGGGGAACCACCATCCAAGTGACGACGTTCCGCGCGCTCAGTCCGCAGCAGGGCGATCTCAGCACGAGCCCTACTCAGCTCGTCTAATGCATGGTCCAGCTCCGTGTTTAGCACGGCGGCTAGGTTGACTGTGCTGCTCAACCTAGGATTGCCCTCACCGACAGGTGAGACAATCACGCCTCCTGTGCTGCCAGATGAACGGCGGGGGTAATACTTCAGGTCAAGACCATCAGCTGCCCCACCGAAAACCGAGCAGTAGTGCGAAAGCGCACGTCGTGCAGCATCTTGCATGGCTGCCTCAGCTGAGTCCCGCTCAGAAATAGAATAGTGCTCTGAGCAAGCCTCTGCACCCTGGAGATTGTTCTCCGGACGGCGCACCAAGCAGGTTGCCTCCCAGCGGTCCGGGTAGACCCCGCGACTGTGCTGGTAGACCACACAGCGATACTCGACGGACCAAGTATGTCGGTCAAATGCCCGACGTAGCAGGGTGTCGAGCGCATCGTGGAAGTGGCACCCGCGAGCAGCGTCGCGAGTGATGGATCGAGCAAACCATCCTTCCAGCTCAGGGTTAGCAGAGAAGTCGGTGTCGTGGCTCGAGCTGTCGTCGCCACCTCCGTCGTCTGGATCTCCTCCAGCAGCTGCTCCGGAGGCTGGGGCGCCCTGTGGTGGTGCAGGGGGCGCCTCCAGAGGAAGCACAGGAGAGCAGCTCCTCACAGACTCTATCTCCTGGTGGAGCGAGAAAGAAGAGCCCTGCTGCTCCTGTCGTCGACGTTCCTGCTCCTCATGCAGGCGGTGGTGTAGTCTCTCCAAGTGGCTGGACTGTCCGGCCACGGGACGGCGAAGCGGACGCTCAGCAAGGCGGGAGGGTAAGAAGGGGATGACGGACTTTCGTGCAGTGTGTCTAAGTCGAGCCATCTACAAAAGACAGCGCAAGCAAAAGGGTGAGAACAGAATCAATATGACCAGCAAGTAATGAACCATAAATAAATGAAGGATTAGGATAAAACATGATTTTCAGCAAGGTATAATATATAATAGAACATATGTTTGGTCGGTATGACCAACTTTTGAAGGGATATCAAAGTCAAGGAAGGGACAGAGGTCTATAGTCCTTAGAACGGCCATTCTACTCTAGGCTAGCGGTCCTACAGTCAGCACGGCTTTGATACCACTTATGTCACACCCGGTTTTTAGAAGGCAAACCGAATGCAAACCATGTACGTGCCAGGATCAGTTATTCACGTACACAGCAGTTACATAACATGGACATCATCACACAGTGCTCAAAATAGTATTAAAAGGGAATAATAGTTGATTACATCATACGTCTGAGACGTCCATATAGTTCTTACAATAAATCAAAGTGCGGAAAAGAAACGTAGATAACTGCGGCCTTCACAGGCAGCCGACTGGGGGTTGCCGCTAACCCACACCTAGAACTCGTCGTAGTCTTGGAACTCCTGGAAGTCTCCTTCCACAGCTTCATCTTCTCCTGAGCAGTGGTTGCAATGCTGACAACCTGGGGGGGGTTTTGGTGTGTAGAGCAAGGGTGAGTACACATCAACATACTCAGCAAGTATCCTGTTTGGCTGTAGTGGACTAGCTTTATGTGGGGATAAGTCTAGCAGTTGCTTTTAGTTGGTCAGATTATTACTTACTAGTAGAAAGCCAAGTTTTAGCATTACCCAAGTTATTAACCCGATGTACCCTTTCCAAACGGAAAGAATACCACTTACCAGCACCATAGTCATAACCAAAACCATCGATCTCATAGCCACCTGTACCACAATGTCTCTGATCAAGTACCACTAATCACTGGAGCTCCCTTGGCCGCTCATAACCGCGAGCACGGCTGATATATCAGTTTTCAAACACTCTGCAGAGGTTGTGCACTTTACCCACAAGCCGTGATTCCCATTCTGCCCGGAGATCATGACTCTCCATTGATCACTACCAAGGTGACCCAGCAGGGCATCACTACGTAGCCTTTACAAAGATTCCCCGGGGCTGTAGCCACCCGTTAGGTTTCCTAAATGTACCGCACTCCTCCCCAAGGGACAAATCAACCTTGGCAGAGCGAGCCGCATACACCGAGCCCCATTGACGGCACGACGGCTAAGTGAACTACACCCCGGATCCTCTAATTATTCAGCTAAGGGCACCCCATTCCACCCTCATGGTTGCACTGTTTTCCCGGGCGGTCATCCATAGAACAGGTCCTTACGGAGAGGCACTCGAGAAACCGCTCGAGCCCCCTTGAAGGTCACAAGTACAACATCATAATAAGAGAAGGGAAAACAGCGTATCATAGATAATCTCATCATGTTCATTGATTATAGTTGAGCAATAGCATAAAGCTAAACAGTAATAATCCAACCCAAATAGGTAAACAAGGACATGGATAACAAAACTAGTCAATCCTTAGGCATAAATGTGTAAAGTGGGAGGTGAATTAAATAATGAGTAGGACATGGATAGGTCAAGGGACACTTGCCTCCACCAACCGACTGCTGCTCAGGGGCTTCTCCTGCGAGTTCCTCGGGCTCTTCAACCGGATCGTTCTCTAAGCGGGTGCAAACATACATACATCCATCCATTGAAATTAGGAAACCAACAGTACACCATACAAGAGAACAAGTAAAGCAAATATGCACAGAATACCACATACGATAATGAATTTACCTTGGTTAGAAAGAAACGAGGGAAAGTCTCGCAAGGGTTGAGGCTTATGCTCGAGGGACACCACGGGTAAATGAAAGACTAGACGTCACGTGCTCTAGTTTTAATCAGTTCTAACAAAAGAATTAGCTACATGCACTACTGTAAACGCGATCACTTTTAGTAGATTAACATAGAATAAGATACACGATTGAATATACAAATTAACTATCGTAGCCAATTTCCAAATTAAGACTCCTACCTTATTAATATAAACGACGTGATTAGCGTACATAGGAGACGGGGGGGGGGGGGGGGGGGGGGGGGGTAGACGAGGGGTTAGGGGGGTAGACGAGGGGTTAGGGGGGGGGGGGTAGACGAGGCACGACGAGTCGTGCCAAGGCACGCGGGCACGCACGCGAGCAAGGCACGGCGGGGCGGGCGGGCAAGCACGCCGGGGCCAGCGAGCGCGAGCGAGCGAGGACGCGGCCGGACGAGGCCGAGCGAGGGGACGGGCGGCCGAGCCGGGGCACGGGGCGGTTGAACCGGGGGGGGCGCCGAGCTCGCCGGGAGGCGGGCGCGCGCGGGCGGCTCGCCGGAGCGGGCGCGAGGGCGGGGCCGAGCGGGGCCGGGCGAGGGCGGCTCGCCGGAGGGCGGCGAGGCGGGGCCGACGCGGGCGCGGGGCGGGGGCGGCCGAAGGCGGCCAAGCCGGGGGCGGGGCCGAGGGGCGCGGCCGAGCGCGGGACGGGGCGGGGGCTCGCTGGGGCGGCCGTGCGCGGGCTCGCCGGAGCGGCCGGGCGCGGGCGGCGCGGGGCAGCCAAGCTCGCCGGAGACGGGCGAGGGCGGCCGGGGCGGGGAAGGGCCGGAGTCGCCGGGGCCGGGGCGGACGAGGGCGAGGGTGGCCGGGCGCGGGAGGCCGCGGGCAACCGGGGGAGAGGCGGCGCGGGCGGGGCCGAGCCGGGGGAGGTCGGACGCGGGCTCGCCGGGGCCGGACGGGGCGGGCGCGGCGGCGCCGGCCGAGGACGGCGCGGGGGAGGTCGGACGCGGGACGCCGGGGCGGGGGCGGCCGAACCGGGTGGCCGAGCGGGCGAGGGAGGAGGAGGGAGAAGGGGGGAAGGAGAGGGGAGGAGGGGGGCCTCACCGGAGGGGGGGGGGGGCGGCGCGGCGGCGGCGCCGGGGAGGGGAGAGGCGACGGCAGCGGCGGCGCTAGGGCAAGGGCGGCACGGTTAGGGTTTGGGGAGAGAGAGAGCGAGAGAATGACGGGCGGGGCCCGCGGGGGGATTTTTTGGGAAAAAGAAAAGGGTGGGGGGGCGGCTGGGCCGGATGGGCCCAAAGTGGGGGAAGGGGGGGGCGCGCGCGGCTGGGCCGGCCGGGGCCCACGCGGGAGGGGAGGGGGGAGGGGGCGGCTGGGCCGGCCGAAGGGGGGGGCTGGGCCGAAATGGGAAAGAGAGGGAGGGAGAGAAAAAGAAAAAAGTTTTCTTTTTCTAAAATCTAATTTTCTCGGGATGAATGCTTTCACATTTTAAACACCCAAAAAAAAATATGCATGGTTCGGCATGATGCTTCACACAAAATAAAGTAATTTAGGTTTTTTTTCTTTACACGGGAAATCCAAGCCAAATCCCGCTATAACTTTGGAAAAAAATATCAAGGTTTAGCGAGGGAACGAGAAAAGAAAAGGGGTAATGCCTGAATTTGGTGAGAGACAAGAAGAAAAAATTCTACCCCCAAATTCAGGGCGTTACAAGGCTCGACCGCGGATCTCCAGCCATGGCGAGCAGAGCATGTCACGTAGGGAGCAAAGGCGAGCGCTATGGCTGCCAGCGGCCGAGAGCAAAAGGAAAAAAATGGAGCAGGGAGGGGCGCTGCTTGGGGCTCGGCTGGGGGATTTTCTGGGCGCCCTGGCTGGGAGCAGGGAGGAGCAAGACGCCGGCTGGAGATGGTGGATTGGTGGCCGGCGTTGGAGGAGGCCAACGGCGCCGGGGAAGACGAGCCACCGGAGCAAACAGGGATGTCGCGCCATGGAGGAAAAAGACCCTGCTCCCTGCGCGCTGCTTCATGGAATGGGGAGCGCGAGCAGAGGAGGCCGGCTGGAGCACAGGGAGTTTGGACTCCATGGCTGTTGGCCGAGCTCCCAGCAATGGGGTCCAGGGAGGAGGGCACGTGCGCCATGGGGTCTGGCCACCGAGCGTCGAGCCAAGGGAGCAAGGGCGCCGACCAGGAACCTGCAGGGGAAAGATGCCACAAGGGAGGCAGCCATGAGGGGCCCTTGCTTCGTGGGGAAGGAGCTGACGCCCTGGTGTTCAACCGTGTAGGAGAAGGAGGAAAGAGGAGGGCTGGTTTGGGCGGCTAGGGGTGGGAATGAAAATTTTCAGAATGCAAGGGAGGGAAGCCCATATTTATAGAGGAGAAATTAGGGTAGGGTTTCTTATGGGCCAAATGGGCTGGACTGGATTTGGCCCAAAACACTAAATTGGGTCGCGCTAAATATTTTCCGGACTAAAATGTTCCTGCGGAATTCGTCGCTACTGAGAAACAGAGCGAAAAGAGTTCGGACGAACGGAAGGTTGCGCGATTAACTCGGCCGAGAGTCTGTTTTGAATTCGCTCGAAAATTAATTCCCTACGTGTGATTGGAAAATAAATCGTCTTGAGATTTGATCGACTTTGGATTTTTAGTCGGAGAAAGCGAATCGTGATATTTAAAAATCGCTGTCGATGTTGATTTTGAAATCAGATTGGATACAGGGATATTAAGCCAAATCGGATAGAAATTAATTAGAGGACGACAGACTGAGTATTCCGTTTGAGAGTACGGACTCGGATAAATTTTTTGGACATAGATCGAACATCGAGAAAATTGGATTCAGACACAGCTCGACTAGCAACTGTCGAGCGCTTGATTAAACGAGCTTTAGACAAGATTTATAAATCGAGAATGATTCCCGAGTTTGCATTCGTCGAGAATAAAAGTTTTAACAGGCTCCAAATTTGGCCTTCTGGAGATCGGGAAAAATCAGAAATCGGTGAAACCTTCACAAGTAACTTGATAAATTGAGATAAACGTGACCGAGAAAAAGAAAATTTCACTGAGCGTCCAAGCTTAGGATAAACCTCCCGTCATAACACAAAACTGACACCTGGGGTGTCACAGCCTTCCCCCTTAAAAAGAATCTCGTCCCGAGATTCGAATGAGGATATTTAAGGGTGGAGAAGCATGTAACTCCCATGCTGGAGATAGATGCAAATTCATGAGATGGGATCTGACAAGATACTGAAGACAGATTTGGTTAGAATATCGCGACATATCGAGACAAAATGCAGCGATCATTCTGAGAGTGTCCACAAAAGATAGCACATCGGTGTAGTTTTATAACGGATCATAACTATTAACCGCAATACCAGCGCGTGCCGAGCAGCTCAACCATGTGTGCACCATAGTAGGCTCTCGGTTTCGTCGCGGCACCATCGGTCGTTAGTCATGATACCATTACCAAACACAACCAATGAGAAATCCACATAGCACAGATAGATGGAGCCCATGAGAGTATGGCCCAGAAAATAAGAATGCGACTGGAGTTGAAACAGAGATTGCTGGTGAAAGAGCATCACATGAGAATTTTCTTCAACTCAGAGAATTATTTTATGATCAACATGGGGATTATCAGTCCAAGATTGGTACGACATTCGATATGAGGAACCAACCATGAGATCAAGATTGGCAACTTGCTGAGACATGAGAGAACTAAAGACAACAACATAATCCATCAAACCAAAGGGATATACTGTGGTAGATAAAAATTGATAAAACAGTGTCATGATCCTCGAAGAACGAGTATGAGAATGAAAAGAAATGAGAGATTTAGGTAAATCAACATCCGATACTTGAGAACAGGTTATAGCAGATATCCAGATAATAGGGTAGGATCAATAGGGGATCCGGAGATTCAGATGATAAAGCCACAATATGATTCACAAGGAAAAGATTACCAGAGCCATGTGAAAGGAGAGGTAGTCGCATGAGGTCGCTTAGGACGAGCACCAGAAAGGTTATGAAGATTCGGGACAGGATCTATGGGAAGAAACATGGCCTTGATAGGGTTTGCGCAACTAGACACCAAAGATTTTTTTTTGACACAACAAGTGCACAGGGAGACTTGGGTTGGTCTAACGGTTAAGCTGTGGGTGTCTATAAGTTGTGCAGGTGCAATTTCAAGTGTAAAACACACAAGGCTAGAAAACACCAACACACGCATATGATTTGATTTTTTTAAGGGTCTCACTTGCTAACCACTAGGTTGTTTAAAGTGGGGGTGTCTTTTTATGAGGAAACAAACAACATTTTTTTTTTGCAAAAAGGGTTGAACAATTACAATACTACCTAGATAGCAAGACAAGAGAAGCACATACACAACCTAGTCAAGACTATCATGACACACAGGATAAGACATTTTTTTTGCAGTTCCTAGCAATACAGCACATTATTCACAATTTCTTATTATCGGAATAAAGGTGAGAGAAGCATGTTGGTGCACAAGAGATAATTATAATGCGACAATCATGATGCATGCTCATTCTAGTCGTCTTCTCAGACCTAACTACTTTTTCGGGTGCTTGCTATAGCATCCTTATTAATATTAGTAGTAGCCTTTATGGTCTATATAAATAGCCACCTAGCTACCCATCTATTTCCTAAGGCTTCACGCCCTAGCTCTATCCTTATCGTCCTGACAGCTATCCAACTTTGGTTTCTAGCAAGTTTTACTTTAGAAAAAGTTGGAAATTATGACTTATTGACTTCTCTGTGATGGTATTCGCTCCGATATCAGCTGTGGCGGAACCGCCCGAATTATTCAAACTTAAGTGCCTAAGTCCCGCCTTAAAGGCTAGACCACACTTAAATAGGAATAAATCGTTAGTCCCTCGGATCTAGTCCGACGAGGCCACTTATCCAGGATCGAATACCACTAGCTCACACGAAGGTGAGGCACAGAGAAATACAATAAAACATAATACCACAGATTTAATAAATATCATTAGTGATTACATTGTCGGAGTTTAGAAATAATAACCATAAATTTTAATGCAGCGAAAATAACTAATGGAGAAAACCGGGTAACATGGCGAAGCCTGGCCACGCTACTCCTCCTGGTCCTCTCCTGTGGAAGCAGTAACCCACTCGACCATCTATCCCGGTGGCAGGGATGGAGGCCAAGTCACACCATCAACCAATTCAACCTAAGGGGTACCTGCAAAAATTATGCCACAAGCAAGGCTGAGTATACTAATACTCAGCTAGACTTACCCGGTGTGAGGAGTCTACTCCTCTACCTCTAGACATGCAGCTGTTTGGTTGTGGGGTTTGGTTGCCAAAAGCACTAGCTGAGTTTCTAAATCAAGTTTTACTTTGTCATGTTTAAGTGTGACTCTCTTAAGGCTAAAAGTGTACTATCTACTCATACATAGTAACAAACATTATTAGCAATCAACATCTTAATCAACTCATCATATTTCCACTTGTTACTCAATGTAGCAGCATGGATCAAGCAGTCTCATTAGCTGCGAGAAGCAAACGATTCGAATCGAGTTTTTATCCTTGCAAGGTAAACCTAAACACACGACATGCAGGGGCACTCCGTCCCCACACATATCAACCGTCCCCATCGATTCCCTGGCAACAGAAAGGGGCTCACCGCCTTGGCGTACAATGCCTCACTGACCTCGACTGGCCGTCGTGCAGTGACCGCACTTGTACCCACCATAACCGGAATGGGAGACCTCGTCTCAGGTCGCGTGAGGAGGGCAATCTGCGGGCAGGTTCACTCAGGTACTAGGCTTACCGATTTACCATATTTCTCGGTATGTGTTTAGTACGTTCAAACGCTTGACTCACGGTACCACACCTTAATCCTTATTCAAATTTTTATCCCGTAGACAACCAATCCCCATGGATTGTTGCCCACAACCAACATCAGTACGATATGAAAGTGGGTACAATCAATGTCCTGACCTCGCGCGAGCGCTAGAAAAATCACTCGTCTTCTACCGAGATCCTACTTAATAAAGCAGCTACTCGACCTAGCATACTAGTATTCATCTCAATAGGATTCCTGAGATCATGCAACTAGGGTTCCAAACAATTCCTACACCTAAGTGCACAATCAATCCTACAATCATTTAGTGAAGTAAAATAGCATAAATAACAGGTTATGCATAAAACCGGGGCTTGCCTTTTTAACACTTAGGTAGTGTTTGCTGGGGAGGTACTTGCTTGGCGAGCATCCACTGGTTAAGTCCATCCTTCAGGTCGTCCACCAACTGCGTCTTGTGGTTGGCACCACATCACTGGCTCGATCATCATCTCTCGGTCCTATATGAGGTGCAAGATGCATATGTATGAATATAATGAAATAGCACAAGATATACAAATACACGATAGCGAACTAAGCACTAAATTATACGACACCGTAATCAACCACATGCTAGTATTAGCTATCTATACTTCATCAGGCTTTCAACATTAACACCATTGAAAACACAACAACATTTCATTTATTTACGCGACACAACTACGACATCACAAGTACGCGCACTTTATTTATTTGGATACGACTTTTCATTAGTTCTTCTATTTATCACACAAAAGCATCCCAAACACCGATTTAACATAGGACCTATGCATCAAGGGCTATGGAAACTCCTATATCACAACCAACTAGAGAAGGAAACATATAAAACAAGGCACATATGTCATCACTAGCTTAGTCATGGCAAGTCTATATTAATTTAGTGCTAACCAACCATTTTTAGCCAAAAAGTGTGAACTAACAATCAAATAGGCACTAGCAGAATTTTTGGACAGCAATACAGCAGTCACTTGTTTTGATCATAACTTTTCAATTATTAGTTCAAAAATATTAAACTAGGACTTTCTGGAAAGCTTAGAAAGTGTTCTACAATTTTGGTATTTTCATCACAACATGATTCAACACTCAGCAAAGTCGAATTGTGCAAACACAGCAGCTCTGTCCAGATTTGGACAGATTCAGGCTTGCAACTTCAAAAATTCACAACTGAAGATTCAGACATCCAAACAAAGTGATTTTAGACTTTCTGGAAAGCTAATTAAATGTTCTACAAATTATTTATAAACATCGCAAGGTGATTCCATATTTAACTAAGGATAAAAGGCACTATAAGGCTTTGCTGTCCGGAATTGGACAGATTCAGTCTTCAGACTTTAAACATTCATAACTTAATCTTCAGATCACCAAAAAGAGTGATCCAAGACTTTTTGGAAAGCTTGGCAAAATAACTACATAACTTTTATAATCACCAAGAATTGATTCTATGTTGAACTGAATCAAACAATTCAGTTTTCGAAATCTGTTCTGTCAGTGGACAGAACACAGCAACCAAGTTGTAAAATTCTTAACTCTTAAACCGTCAGGCCTTTAGTTATGAAATTTTAGCACAAGCAAGATAAGAAAAGCATCTACAACTGTCTTATAATCTACAAGGACTGATTCAAACATTAACTTAAGCAAACAGTACAGTCTTTGAAATCTGTACAGAAATTGGACAGATTCAGTTACTGAATTTGCAAAAAGCATAACTCCTAAACTGTCAGACCTATGGCTGTCAAATTTTAACACCAGCAAGATAATAAAGTTATCTACCACCTTTCTATAGCACATATCTACAGAAAACACAATTTGGTTCATCAAACATACAGCACAACTAAAACAGTGTGTGCAGCCCAAAACAGAAATTAATAAATTTCAGCTCCTATACAATTCAAGAATTGCCATGTTCTAGAGACTTAAATTATTCAAACACTTTGACAATTGTTAGAGTTAAAATAACTAAGTGAGAACTAACATGTAGACTTACTAATTTTTATACAAGTTATTTTGCGCACTAAAAGTACCATACTCAATTAACAATGCATTATCTATAACAATCAATATCGAAGCGCTTTTCACCAATAGTTTGCATTTTAATTTAGACATCACCTGAGCACTACTACTTTTCATCCACGATCATAAACATACGCATTTAGACTACAACATCCCAAACGGGTGCGAGAACACTAGTTTCTAGTTTAACCCCATGATTATTCCCTTAATCAATTTAACTACTTAATCGGCATCGACCGACTTAACCTTCATCTCGACGGTCCGAGCACCACAATTCGAGAACGTCTACCTAGACATCTAGCATCACATGCAGAGCCTACTACTTCAGGTTGCAATTCATACGGATCCACAAGGTGACAATAATAACACACAAGCAATCGACCTTTCTCTACGACCTTCAGTTAGGTCACCAACCGACGACATGATGACTACGAAGACATGTCACCATTTCATCACACTCATTCATCGCCTATATGCGCACTAATTCTTTTCTTGCGACACATGCACTCACAATCAATCCACACTACACAAAATACACTTATTTGCGAATCACAATTTAAGGAACGCCTAACGCGTATAGACTCGACTTATAATTATAGAGGAAGTGATGACTACTTACGGCATGTCATCACATCTCTACATAAGCCCAAACAATTTCTACTAACGACTAAGAGTTCTAAGTATTAAACACAATGTTACTTTCCATGCGCAAATAAATCTCAACTTAACACTAGAGACACCGATGGATTTTTACTAAACTCATCATGTGCATAACCTTGTCTCGCATACAACCATATGGTGGCGTGCACTCGAGACACTTCAATCAATGTGGCGCGACCACTAATATAAATGAACTTCGACACTCATGTCTCAATGATACATCCTCTACGCAAACGAGCATTTTCTAAACTACTCGTCACATCAACAATTATAACTCCTACATAATCACAAATCCCATCACATTGCATAGGATTTGCACTTCAATCTCGACTTAATTGCACGCCTCACACTTGTTTATTATAAAACTCTTCGCCTAACCAATACACTACATTCTGCCTACATAGGATCTTTTTAACACACTCTACATATACACTTAATAGAACTATTTTCGTACGACCTATAAAATCAATCTAGCATTTTCATCGCACAACATGACTCTTTCCCTATTTCGAATGCAACCATATTCGGCATGGATTCAAAATACTTCAAATGACTCTAACGCAATCACTATTATAATACATCGACATACATGTTCAATAGTACACCCTACACATAAACCTACAATTTTTAAATTTACACATCACGTCCAATCAAAATAACTCAGTTATTTCCCCGATTCGCACACTCGTGCACGTCACTACACATGAATAATAAACTCTACCAACATTGAACACATTACAATATATATCGCCTAATATTAGTTGGAAAACAAAAAGGGACATCTTACTCTTCATTACTTACTTCGTCGAGGTTCCCCACTCGCACGCAAACAAGGTTTTGGCTAAACCGCAAGCTTGCAAGGAGACTCGACGACGACGCGGAGCAATGAGAGCCACGCACAAAGGCGAGGTCACAGTGACAGTGACTTCGCTGCCGTTCATGACATAGAGCTTCACTCGGGCATTACATCGAACACCCGCGAAGCGCCAATGTTGCGGGGCTGTGGGGGAAATCTCGGCTGCGAGGAGCTGCGCTGTATAGGGTTGGGCATGCTTTAGCCAAAGTGGAGGGAGGGGGTGGTGCTGTCCACTGGACTGTGCAAAACAGGGAGCCGCCAGAGCGCGAAGTTGTCGCGGTTGCTGCTCAAGGGGGAGGTGCCGAGGGAGGAGCCGCTGCCCCATGGATGGGAGAGGCTCGACCGTGGATCTCCAGCCATGGCGAGCAGAGCATGTCGCGCAGGGAGCAAAGGCGAGCGCTATGGCTGCCAGCGGCCGAGAGCAAAAGGAAAAAAATGGAGCAGGGAGGGGCGCTGCTTGGGGCTCGGCTGGGGGATTTTCTGGGCGCCCTGGCTGGGAGCAGGGAGGAGCAAGACGCCGGCTGGAGATGTTGGATTGGTGGCCGGCGTTGGAGGAGGCCGACGGCGCCGGGGAAGACGAGCCACCGGAGCAAATAGGGATGTCGCGCCATGGAGGAAAAAGACCCTGCTCCCTGCGCGCTGCTTCATGGAATGGGGAGCGCGAGCAGAGGAGGCCGGCTGGAGCACAGGGAGTTTGGACTCCATGGCTGTTGGCCGAGCTCCCAGCAATGGGGTCCAGGGAGGAGGGCACGTGCGCCATGGGGTCTGGCCACCGAGCGTCGAGCCAAGGGAGCAAGGGCGCCGACCAGGAACCTGCAGGGGAAAGATGCCACAAGGGAGGCAGCCATGAGGGGCCCTTGCTTCGTGGGGAAGGAGCTGACGCCCTGGTGTTCAACCATGTAGGAGAAGGAGGAAAGAGGAGGGCTGGTTTGGGCGGCTAGGGGTGGGAATGAAAATTTTCAGAATGCAAGGGAGGGAAGCCCATATTTATAGAGGAGAAATTAGGGTAGGGTTTCTTATGGGCCAAATGGGTTGGACTGGATTTGGCCCAAAACACTAAATTGGGTCGCGCTAAATATTTTCCGGACTAAAATGTTCCTACGGAATTCGTCGCTACTGAGAAACAGAGCGAAAAGAGTTCGGACGAACGGAAGGTTGCGCGATTAACTCGGCCGAGAGTCTGTTTTGAATTCGCTCGAAAATTAATTCCCTACGTGTGATTGGAAAATAAATCGTTCTGAGATTTGATCGACTTTGGATTTTTAGTCGGAGAAAGCGAATCGTGATATTTAAAAATCGCTGCCGATGTTGATTTTGAAATCAGATTGGATACAGGGATATTAAGCCGAATCGGATAGAAATTAATTAGAGGATGACAGACTGAGTATTCCGTTTGAGAGTACGGACTCGGATAAATTTTTTGGACATAGATCGAACATCGAGAAAATTGGATTCAGACACAGCTCGACTAGCAACTGTCGAGCGCTTGATTAAACGAGCTTTAGACAAGATTTATAAATCGAGAATGATTCCCGAGTTTGCATTCGTCGAGAATAAAAGTTTTAACAGGCTCCAAATTTGGCCTTCTGGAGATCGGGAAAAATCAGAAATCGGTGAAACCTTCACAAGTAACTTGATAAATTGAGATAAACGTGACCGAGAAAAAGAAAATTTCACTGAGCGTCCAAGATTAGGATAAACCTCCCGTCATAACACAAAACTGACACCTGGGGTGTCACAAAGGGCGTCAAACTTAACCCCGAGAAATGTGTCTTCGGAGTCCCCCGAGGCATGCTCTTGGGGTTCATCGTCTCCGAGCGGGGCATCGAGGCCAACCCGGAGAAAATCGCGGCCATCACCAACATGGGGCCAATCAAAGACTTGAAAGGAGTACAAAGGGTCATGGGATGCCTTGCGACTCTGAGCCGCTTCATCTCGCGCCTCGGCGAAAGAGGCCTACCCTTGTATCGCCTCTTAAGGAAGACCGAGCGCTTCTCTTGGACCCCCGAGGCCGAGGAAGCCTCGGAAACTTAAAGGCACTCCTTACAAGTGCGCCCATCTTGGTGCCCCCCGTTGCAGGAGAAGCCCTCTTGATCTACGTAGCCGCAACCACTCAGGTGGTCAGCGCCGCGATCGTAGTCAACAGACGAGAAGAAGGGCATGCACTGCTCGTCCAGAGGCCGGTCTACTTCATCAGCGAAGTGCTATCCGAGACCAAGATCCGCTACCCGCAAATTCAGAAGCTACTGTACGCAGTAATTCTGACGCGGCGAAACTTGCGACACTACTTCGAGTCTCATCCGGTGACTGTGGTGTCATCCTTCCCCCTAGGGGAGATCATCCAGTGCTGAGAGGCCTCGGGTAGGATAGCAAAGTGGGCGGTGGAGATCATAGGCGAGACAATCTCGTTCGCTCCTCGGAAGGCCATCAAGTCCCAAGTCTTGGCAGACTTCATGGCTGAATGGGTCGACACCCAGCTACCAACAGCTCCGATCCAACTGGAACTCTAGACCATGTACTTCGATGCGCCGCTGATGAAAATAGGAGCAGGTGTGGGCCTGCTCTTCATCTCACCCCCTGGGAAGCACCTCCTCTACGTGTTGCGCCTCCATTTCCCGGCGTCAAACAACGTGGCCGAGTACGAGGCTCTGGTTAACGGGTTGCGCATCGCCATCGAGCTAGGGGTTCGGCGCCTCGACGCTTGTGGCGACTCGCAGCTTGTCATCGACCAAGTCATGAAGAACTCCCACTACCGCGACCGGAAGATGGAGGCCTACTGCGACAAGGTTCGGTGCCTGGAAGACAAGTTCTATGGACTCGAGCTCAACCGCGTCGCCCAACGGTACAACGAGGCTGTGGACGAGCTGGCTAAGATAGCCTCGGGGCGGACAACGGTTCCCTCGGATGTCTTCTCCAGAGACATACATCAACCCTCCGTCAAGACCGACGACACGCCCGAGCCCGGGGAAGCCTCGGCCCAGCCCGAGGAGGCCTTGGCCTAGCTCGAGGCACCCTCGGCCGCCGAGGGTGAGGCACTACGTGTCGAGGGAGGGCGGGATGGGGTCACGCCTAATCGAAACTGGCAGACCCCGTACCTGCAATATCTCCATCGAGGAGAGCTCCCCCTCGACAAAGCCGAAGCTCGGCGACTGGCGCAGCGCGCCAAGTCGTTCGTCTTACTGGGCGATGAAAGGGAGCTCTACCACCGCAGCCCCTCAGGCATTCTCCAACGATGCATATCCATCGCTGAAGGACAGGACCTATTGCAAGAGATACACTCGGGAGCTTGCGGTCACCACGCAGCACCTCGAGCCCTCGTTGGGAACGCCTTCTGGCAAGGTTTCTACTGGCCGACCGCGGTGGCCGACGCCACTAGGATTGTACGCTCCTGCCAGGGGTGTCAATTCTACGCAAGACAGACGCACCAGCCCGCTCAGGCCCTGCAGACAATACCCATCACTTGGCCGTTTGATGTGTGGGGTCTGGACCTCGTCGGTCCCTTGCAAAAGGCATCTAGGGGATTCTCGCACCTGCTGGTCGCCATCGACAAATTCTCCAAGTGGATCGAGGTCCGACCCCTAACCAGCATCAGGTCCGAGCAGGCAGTGGCATTCTTCACCAACATCATCAATCGCTTCGGGGTCCCAAACTCCATCATCACCGACAATGGCACCCAGTTCACTGGCAAGAAGTTCCTGGACTTCTACGAGGACCACCACATCCGGGTGGACTGGGCCGCCGTGGCTCACCCCATGACAAATGGGTAGGTGGAGTGTGCCAATGGCATGATTCTGCAGGGACTTAAGCTGAGGATCTACAACAACCTCAACAAGTTCGGCAGGCGGTGGATGAAGGAACTACCCTCAGTGGTCTGGAGTCTGAGGACGACGCCAAGCCGAGCCACGGGTTTCTCACCGTTCTTTCTAGTCTATGGGGCCGAGGCTGTCTTGCCCACATACTTAGAATACGGTTCCCCGAGGACAAGGGCGTACGACGACTAAAGCAACCAGACCAGCCGAAAAGACTCGCTGGACCAGCTGGAAGAAGCTCGGGGCGTGGCCTTGCTACACTCGGTGCGATATCAGCAGTCTCTGCGACGCTACCACGCCCGAGGGGTTCGGCCCCAAGACCTCAAAGTGGGAGACTTGGTGCTTCAGCTGCGGTAGGACGCCCGAGGGTGCCACAAGCTTACTCCTCCCTGGGAGGGGCCATTCATCATCGCCAGGATTTTGAAGCCCGGAACATACAAGCTGGCCAACAATCAAGGCGAGGTCTACAACAACGCTTGGAACATCCGACAGCTACGTCACTTTTACCCTTAAGATGTTTTCAAGTCGTTCATATACCTCGTTTCTATACATACACAAATAAAGTCTAACCGTCAAGGAAGGGTCAGCCTTGCCTCGGCAAAGCCCGACCCTCCCTCGGGGGCTAGAAGGGGGGAACCCCCTCTGCGTCAAAATTTTCCTCGGAAAAAGTCTTTCTACCAGAACATCTTTCACGCTTTTCAACTGCTTTGATAGCGGGATCCTGAAAACGACGGAGTACACGTAAGCGACAAGGCCGACAGAGCCGAGGGACTCCTACGCCTCCGGGATACGGATACCTCACTCATCACCTTCTGCGATAAGTAACTCACGCTCGGATAAGCGATTCTGCTGACCGAACAAGTCTTAACGCTCGAAAACTTTTCTGCCAGAACGATTTTCGTGCCTTCTCGACTATATCGATAACAGAATCCTATGAACGAGTAAGAGTGCACGTAAGCGACGAGGCCGACCGAGCCGAGGGACTCCTACGCCTCCGGGATACAGATACCTCACTCGTCACCTTCCGTGAAAAGTAACTCTCGCTCGGATAAACGATTCTGTTACCGACGAACAAGTCCTGATACTCGAAACAAGAGGAGAGGAAACGCAGATTTACAACACGATAATGATATGTTTGGGCCTCGACGGCCGCGAAAAACATACGCACACTACAGACAAACTCTCCCTGCAGGTTCAGACATCAACAGAGGGAGCAGCAGGACCCTCGGCGTCGTCTCCACCTTCGGTGGAATCTGGCCCGGCCTCGGACGGCGACGCGGGCGGAAGGATCTCCACCTCGAAGGAGGAGGCCAGCACCAAGCTCGGGCCATCATAGCCAAGGTCTCCGTAAGGGTCCCGGCCTGGGCAAACACCTCCACCGACCGCTCCGTAGCCTCAGCTAGCTGTCCCCCGAGGACATCAGTCCAGCTCATGGCCTCGGCAGCCTGACTCCGAGGTTGGTCTCGCCGATGGATGACCTGGCCAAGCTCCAGCCGCCGCTGCTGCACCTCCTCGGCCAAGGAGGCCACGTGCTCCCGGGCCAACGAAGCTTCTTCTCGAGCCGACTCCGCCTCTGTCCACGCTGACACCGCTGCCTCCGACTCCGGCTCATCGCAGAGCAGCCGAGGGTTCTTTAACTGAGCAAGAGAAGCCTTGGGTGGCAAGGCCGACCGAGCCGAGGGACTCCTACGCCTCCGGGATACGGATACCTCAGTCGTCATCTTCCGCACAGGGCAACTCACACTCGGTTAAGCGGTTCAGCTAGCCGACATGCGAGTCCTAGTGCTCGAAATGAGGAAGAAACATGGTATTACACTCAAATACCTAGATGTTCAGGCCTCGACAGCCACAATGAACAAACACCGGCACTCAAGGTGCCATTACAAACGGAACTCCGGTTCCACTCCCGCGGGTATGAACAACCTCCACATCGGAGGGCCCACGGGACGACAAACTCCGGGTGGCTCACCGCCGACCACTGCAGCAGCGTCAACAACTTCCATCTCGGACGACAAGACAGCTGCAGCGATGGCCTCAGGGCAAGCGCTGCTGCTGGAGGTCCCTCGCCCACGTCCCCACACGAGGGGCGAGGACAAGCCGCCAAGGCCGAAGAGTCGGAGGTCCAACAGCAGGTGGCGCCGACGATCTCGTCGGCGGAGAAACCTTCTCTGGCTGCCACCACCTCAGCACCGACGACAGCAGCCACCTGCCTACCAACACCGCACCAGCGAGCATCGGCCGCCCCAAAGCGCACCGGCAGGTCCTCACTCCCGTCCTCGCAGCAAGAACGAGAACGGGACCGTCTCAGAACACGAGTACCTCCCTCGTGGCGTACGACGTGTTGTGAGACCTTCCGGTGCGGCCGGCCTCAGTCGCCCGGATAGAGGACGGAATGCTGCACCCTGGCCAGGCAGCAGCAGTTCGCCTTCCCCCGCATGGCTAGAGGACGCCTCCTCCACATAGCTGGAGGATGGTTTCCACCCCTAGATGCCGGAGGAAGAAGTGGGACGCCAGCCCACGCGAAGGCAGGCTCCGGCTCAGCTCGCCCCCCGCCCCAGCAAGGATGATGAAGATCCTTGAAGCTGAGGGCGGGGCAGAGGCCGCAGCCCGGCTTGCTTCTCCCCACCATCGAACTGGTGGTCACCATCCTGGGTGACCATCGGTGGGGGAATGCAGCCGGGCTGCCTGATGAAAATCCTTGAAGCAGAGCGATGGCTGAAGGGTGCCCACCTCCGTAAGGTTGCGCTCGCTCCTCCAACAACAAGACGAAGGCAACGCAGGCGCTCCCCATCCGGGGGCTCGGAAGGTGGAAGGATGCGATGCACGAGGGAAGTGCGAAGACATGGCTACCACCCGAGGGGTCGATCCCTTTTTAAAGGCGGCTCTCCCCACTCGCGTCCTCAGGCGTCACGGACTAAGTCTTCACTGACGTGCCCCAGGGTCCTCCCCCTACGACACGGGGGCTGGGTCCCACGCGTCATGCAAGCTGGCCCGGGACAGAAGAAGCCAAACCGCCGCGCGCGGAGCGTGTAACCGCCCCGCGGTTACAAGCACTCCTCCACCCTCGCCGAAACCGACGGTTGAAAGGGCGGACCGCCATGCAGGTGGCATGCAATCGCACCACGGAGACGCACCCCTTCGATTTTGACGCATCCAGCATGGAGGCCCAGGCCCACACGTCATGTAACCGGCGCGCCGGTTACTACGTGCGAAAAACTGCACTGCCACTTGCGCCAATGTCGCGCCTTCTCGATTGCAGAACCGGTGCCGCTACTCGAGGCAACCCTACGCATGGCCCAACAGTGCCAACCGAGCACATTGGTCACGGGTCAGCCAGCCACGGGAGGAGGCGCGATGGTCGATATAGCCAAAAGTGGGCTGGCAGTAATGGTGGCAGCAGGCGAGCAGAAGCAGCAGTCAAATCGTCTGCAAGCTCACGTCCCCTCCTGGAGCAGCAGGGGAGCCCTCTCCCACGGCGTGAAGACGACGCGCCCGTGTTCCGTCCCTCGAACGGCTCACACAACGGTTGCCCCGCGAACCACCCGTCCCATCGCATTAACTTCGCGGCAGGGCAAGCGACACCTTTGGCAGGCGAAGCGGGCGACATTTCACCTCCGCCATGATGACGACGTCAAAAAAGGTGTGCCACATCGTTTAAATTTGTATCCTTTTCTTCTTCCCCTTTCTCTCTCTCTTGCTACAGGGACCGGGAAAGGGGATATTTCGAAAGGGATCCTTCTCCGCGAAGGAAGCGGGCCCCGAGCCCTCCTACTGATCAGGGGTTAGAAGGCTGGCCCCTTGGAAGGGTTCGACAGCCGCCCCAGAGCACTCAGGCTTCAGGCTCATTACTGATCAGAGGTTCGAAGGCTGGCCCCTCGGAAGGGTTCGACAGCCGCCCTAGAGCACTCAGGCTTCAGGCTCATTACTGATCAGAGGTTCGAAGGTTGGCCCCTCGGAAGGGTTCGACAGCCGCCTCAGAGCACTCGGGCTCCGCGCCCACTACTGATCAGGGGTTCGAAGGCTGGCCCCTCGAAGGGTTCGACTGTCGCCCCAGAGCACGCAGAGCGAGGGATGACTCTGGGTACGTCCGATACATGGCCGAGGCTTGGGCTACGCTCCCGAGGTACCCTAGGACATTTCCGAGACCAGCAGGAGCGACTTTGTAATGGAATCCCATCAGAGGGAGGCATCGAGCCCTCGGACCCTATCGAACGGGACCGGGTCCGGCAAATCACCTGCAGGTACTTTTGGAGCGCGCCTCTGGGCCACTAGCCGACCCTTATCGAACGGGGCACGGGCGTCTACTCGGATCACCCATTAGCAACTCACTGGAGACACCATGTTTGGTGCCCTCCGAGGGCAACATGGCGCTTCCCCCCCCCCCTCCTCCTTGCGGAAAGGCGACGAGGGGGCGTATGATAAAAGCCGAGTCAGTCCTTGATCGTCCTCTCGCTCTGTGTAGAGGCTCGGGGGCTGCTCTCGCAAACCCGGCTCCGGCCAAACCGTTGACAGCGTCAACAAACCAGCCTAAAAACTCGGAACCTGACCATGCACCCGGACTACGATCAGATCGCATGAGGGAGCAACCAGACCGGCCAAGGCATCACGAAAGGCATTAAGACCTCAGAGGAGTCAAACCACTCCTCCGAGGCCTCGGTGGCTACACCCGGCGGGTGCGCTCGCGTGCACCCACCGGAACAAAATATAACCGAGAAAGGCCGGTCACCTTGCAAAAAAGTGCGACAAAGCCTCCAAGAGAGTACCAACCCTCCCTTTGAGGCTCGGGGGCTACTGTCGGGTACCATAATTAGGGGTACTCCCAAAAGTCCTAAACTCGGCTGGTAATCTCCATCAGCGCAAACTGCAGAGGCTGATGGGCGCAATTCAGGTCAAGGCTTCGTCTACTCAAGGGATGCGATCTCGCCTCGCCCGAGCCCAGCCTCGGGCGGGAACAGTAGTCCCATACGGATTCACGCCTTGCCCGAGGGCCTCCTCAAGCAACGGGCGCTCCCTCGACTCGCCCGAAGCCCAGCTCGGGCAGGCTTCGTAGTGAAGCAACCTTGGCCAAATCGCCTCACCAACCGACCGTATCGCAGGCACATTCAATGCAAGGATCGCCTGGCGCCTTATCCTAACACGCATACCTCAGTCAGCAGGGTCGAAGTGACCGCAGTCACTTCGCCCTCCCACTGACTGACCTGACAGGAAAACAGCGCCGCTCGCTGCTCTCCGACTGCTGTGCCACCCGCCAGGGTGAAACTGACAGCAGCTGAGTCCAGCCTCAGGTGCCATAGGAAGCTCTGCCTCGCCCGACCTTGGGCCTCAGCCTCGAAAGGTGGTCTCCAGCTTGCCCGACCCTAGGGCTCGGCCTCGACCTCGACCTCAGAAGGTGGTCTCTGCCTCGCCCGACCCCAGGGCCCAGCCTCAACCTCGACCTTGGGAGGAATCTCGTCCTCGCCCAACCCCGGCCTCGCCCTCAGGAGGAGTCTCCGCCTCGCCCGACCTTGGGCTTGGACCGACCACACCGCAGGGGGCACATCATTACCCTACCCCTAGCCAGCTCAGGCTACGGGGGAACAAGACCGGCGTCCCATCTAGGCTCGCCCCGGTAACAAGTAATGATGGCTCCCCGCGTGCGTCCATGACGACGGTGGCTCTCAGCCCCTTACGGAAGCAAGGAGACGTCAGCAAGGTCCCGACAACCTCGACAGCTGTGTTTCTACAGGGCTCAAACGCTCCTCCGACGGCCACGACACCATGTACATAGGGCTCTGGCTCCTCTCTGTCGGACATGTTAGCATATTGCTACACCCCCATTGTACACCTGGACCCTCTCCTTGCATCTATAAAAGGAAGGGCCAGGGCCCTCATACGAGAAGGTGGTCGCGCGGGACTCTCTCTCTCCCTCGCGAACGCTTGTAACCTCTACTGCAAGCGCACCCACTCTGGCGCAGGATAACACGAAGCCGCGGTTTTCCCCCTTTGTGTTTCATCTCGCGCCAACCCATCTGGGCTGGGGCACGCAGCGACAATTTACTCGTCGGTCCAGGGACCCCTCGGGGTCGAAACACCGACAAAAACTGAGCATGCACCATCGAGTGCAGGGAAAAAGGAAAACAGGGAGAAGCTCGAAAGTCGTCCCTAAGGGGATGTAGAGCACGACGAAGCTACAAAAAGTCGTTCCTAAGGGAACGCAGCGTAAGTTTTCTGCTCAAAAGTCGTTCCCAAGGGAATGCAGAGCTTACAGCGAAAAGTCAACGCTGATACCGCCGAAATATAAGGTGAAGCGTGAAAAGTCAACGCGATACCGCCAAAATAGAAGGCGAAGAAGTTCAAAAGACGTTCCTAAGGGGATGCAGAACTTACAGCGAAAAGTCAGTGCTGATACACCGAAAAATAAGCGGTGAAGCCGAAAAATAAACGGCAAAGAGACTTCGGTCATTCCCAAGGGAATGAAGGCTATAGTTGTGGCTTCGTATGTGTGTGTTTGGACATTCATTTGCATGACACATTACATCATACATTTGGATTCATAAACATTCATTTAGACATACATAGGATCATCATCATCATAACACAGGCGGATGCTTCGGCTCTAAAGATAAGGCTTCGGCAAAGAGAAAAAGAAGCAGTTTCATGCTTCGTTGTGTACGAAAAGAAGGGAAGGTGTTTTTCGCCTTCGCCTCAAAAAATGCTAGTTTCGTCCACAGCAAAGAAGTTCAATGCAAGAACAAGTTTCGTTCACATCGAAGCACTTCATACATTGATGGAAAGGTAAAAATATATTACAAGGTACGGACAAAATTTACAGAGTAAAATCTAATTCTTAAATTACAATATTCTTTACAAAGGTTATTACAAGAGTTCTTAGAGTTTTTTCCACAGCTATCTATTCAAGCTTCATCATTATCTATTGAGCTTCGGGTCGTCTATTAAGCTTCGACTTTGTGCTCTTCAGCTTCGTCATCTTGCTCCTCAGCTTCGTCATCCTGTACATATTAAAGTATTGTAAGGAAAATTCAAGTTTAAAGGAAAAGGTAAGCACAAGGTATGATTTTGATACCGGCTTAAGATGACTTCGAGCTTCGTCACCAGCTATGCTTCGTCCACCCTTCGTCCATACTAGTTTTATAAATCTGTTTCCTATGCTTCGGGCAAGACTAGGAATATCAACCAGATCTGCTGATGATAAACTAAAGTTGGGTCTATTGACAATCTTTCCATTTGTGCAACCAGATTTCAGGAAGGCGACATCTGAGCCTCGAGAAGCTACCAGGGCACAGAAATCACCATGTTCGGCTATAATTTCATCAAGGGCATTAACTTCACCCTCGATATGTTCGAAGGCCCCTGGCAGGTCTTCAGTCGAAGGACTAAATTTTTCACAGCTGGCTCCAACCGAATTGAAGATCTGCTTCAGCCGTTGTACACATCAGCTACTAAACTCCAGACATTTGTTTTGAAGCTTTGTCAATGATTTTTGCAAATTTGAACTTTTCTCGACCTCAATCTCAAATTTAGCATTAAACTTCTGCTTTTCCTGTTCGAAGCTTTCTGACTTTGAGAGAAGCTCCATATTTAACTTTGCAATTTTAGCTTCAGCTTCTGCCAATAAACCTTCTGTTGTCTGTATCTCGAAATCCTTCTTTTCAAGAGCAGCTGCTTGATCTTTTATTTTGCTTTCTAAACCCTCAATTATAACTTCATGTTTTTTATCTTCAAGATCTTGTTGCATTCTTAAAGCTTTACTCAACAGCATACTCTGTGCACAAGCAACCTTCGTTAGAAAACACCTTCGTTGTTAAAGACAACAAAAAGTTGAAGAAAAGTTTTTTACCTTGAAATTGGAATAGAATAAACAACCGACGATGTGCTGTCGTCGGTAGCGGCTAATGTCTGTCTCAAGCTTCGGGAAACCAATACTCTTTGATAGAGTGTAAGGAAAATGACCCCGGGCCATTTAGCTCCATAGGTTTTGGTGTTTGATGATCAACATAACCTGTGGACTAATGTATTTCCCAAGTATTTGTGTGTTGTAGTTCACAGGATGCGAAGTGGATTGGACTGAGGCTCTGAGGATGCGACACCTCAAAGAAGACATTATAAGACTCATAGAAGACATTACAAAGTAATATTGAAGACACTTTATACATGCTAAGAGTCCAACACATCAAAAAGTAGAAGTGAGATACAAAGCTACAAAACAAAAGTGAAGTTGATAAAGTTGAGAGGAAGGGCTGACTGAATTGGAAGTGTTTCACAACATCAAATCTATTCAACCTAACATGGCTTCACCTCTGAGATGTAGACAATTTTATAAGCTTTCCAAAAAGTCCAAGATCATCAAAATCGGAGTTCGGAGCTAAACGTTATACCCACAATACGAAGTCAGAATTGCTGAAAAACTGCAGTAGCATATGGGATGTCCGGTGCACACTGGCCTGTCCGGTGTGCCAAATTTACTCAAACTGATATGGCTTCAACTCTGGGATGTAGAGAATTTCATAAGCTTTCCAAAAAGTACAAGATCATCAAAATCGGAGTTCGGAGCTAAAAGTTATGGCCAAAATACGACAAGTGGACATGGGCTGTCCGGTGCACACCGGACCGTCCGGTGCGCCATGTCCGGTGCGCCATCTTCGAAAGCTCCAACGGCTACTTTTAACGGCTAGTACACGTGGCATGTCCGGTGCACCACCGGACAGTCTGGTGTACCTGTCCGGTGCGCCACAGAAAGCTGCATAACTGCTTTCCAACGGCTATATTTGAGTTGGGGCCTATATATACTTCACCCAACCGGCCATTTGAAGGTGTGGGAGTCCAAGCAACATACCAAGGCATATTGTAGACATTTCCAAGTGCTCAAACACCCAAATTCTTAATAGAATCACTCGGTGATTAGCGTAGGTGCTTTGCGAAGTGCTTAGGTTAGTTAGACCACTTTAGCGCTTGCTTTAGGTGGACCCTAGATTGTTGAGTGAGTTTAGATAAACCTCACAACCCCTCGGCTCTTGCGTGAGCCGTTGTAATTGTACCGAGTGGGGCGAGTGTCTTGCGAGACCGTGACAACCGTGTTTGTGTCACGGCCGCCACCGTGTACCAGAGGGAACGAGGCCCGCGGCGTTTCGGCCGGAAGCTCGATAGTGGAGACGGCGGGCAGCGTCCGAGAGGAGCCGGAAGCGGAGCACCACTTGCGCATGGAGAAGGCCCGCGGATCTCTACGGAGTTACTTGACCGAGGTGCTTGGCCTTCGTGTGGGCTTCCCTTTGCGTAGGCGCACCAACGAGGATTAGTCGGGACCTTGCGCGATTCCAGATACCTCGGTAAAAATACCGGCGTCATCCACGAGAGTTTGCTTCTCTACTTTGCTCTTTAAGTTTCCGCATTTATATTAAGCATTTAAGTTCAATCTTGTATTCATGCTTATATAGTGTAGATTGAAACTTAGACATTGCCGTAGAGATAGCAACACTTAGACAAAACCTAGTTTGCACATTCTAGTTTGTATATTTGCATAGGTTTTGATCTAAGGATTTATTTGTGGCCTAGTTTAGCGAAAGTTTTAGAAGTCCTAATTCACCCCCCCTCTTAGGCGTCACCCGTTTCCTACAAGTGGTATCAGAGGCCGGTTTGGCTCATTTGAAACGCTTTAGCTTCACCGCTAAAAGAGTTGACGCTTTTTATAGGAAGGGATGGATACCCATAGGCCACCACACTTTGACGGCACTAACTTCCCATATTATAGTGCTAGAATGGCTTGTTACCTAGAGGCCGTTGATCTAGGTGTTTGGCGAGTCACTCGTGACGGGATGAAACCCCCCAAGAATCCCGAGAAACCCACCACGAGTGAGGAAAAAGAAATTCATTTAAATGCTAGAGCCAAAAATTGCTTGTATGAATCTCTTAGCATAGATATTTTTAATCAAGTATTCACCTTGAAATCTGCTAATGAGATTTGGCTAAAATTGCATGAGCTCCATGACGGCACATCAAATGTCCGTGAGCAAAAACATTGCCTAGTCTTAAATTAGTATAATTCCTTTGCTATGAGAGATGATGAGCTTGTTAGAGATATGTATTCTCGTTTAAATCTAATCATCAATGAGCTCAACTCTATTGGCATAAATAAGCTAGGTGATGCGGACATTGTAAGGAAGATTATCTCCCTGCTACCGCAACGAAGATATGGGAGCATCATCACCATCCTTCACAACATGGAGGACTTGAGTACTATGACCCCGACCATTGTGATTGGGAAAATCGCGGCTTTTGAGATGTCGCAAAAAATGTGTCGGGTGAAAGTCGCCTAGAGGGGGGGTGAATAGGGCGAAACTAAAATTCTCAAAAATAATCACAACTACAAGCCGGTTTAGCATTAGAAATATAAATGAGTCCGCGAGAGAGAGTGCAAAACAAATCGCAAGCAAATAAGAGGTGTGACACGCGGATTTGTTTTACCGAGGTTCGGTTCTTGCAAACCTACTCCCCGTTGAGGTGGTCACAAAGACCGGGTCTCTTTCAACCCTTTCCCTCTCTCAAACGGTCCCTCGGACCGAGTGAGCTTTCTCTTCTCAATCACTTGGAACACAAAGTTCCTACAAGGATCACCACAAGATTGGTGTCTCTTGCCTCAATTACAAGTGAGTTTGATCGCAATAAAGAATCAAGAAAGAAGAAAGCAATCCAAGCGCAAGAGCTCGAAAGAACACAAGCAAATCTCTCTCACTAGTCACTAAAGCTTTGTGTGGAATTTGGGAGAGGATTTGATCTCTTGAGTGTGCCTAGAATTGAATGCCTAGCTCTTGTAAGTGGTTGGAAGTGTGAAAACTTGGATGCAATGAATGGTGGGTGGTTGGGGGTATTTATAGCCCCAACCACCAAACTAGCCGTTTGGTGGGGCTGACTGTCGTATGGTGCATCGGACAGTCTGGTGTACACCGGACATGTCCGGTGCGCCAGCCACGTCACCAAAGCCGTTGGGATTCGACCGTTGGAGCACTGTCTTCTGGGCCCGCCTGGATGTCCGGTGGCGCACCGGACATGTACTATAGAGTGTCCGGTGCGCCAGTATGGGCGTGCCTGACTTCTGCGCGCGCTGGCGCGCATTTAATGCACTACAGGTAGCCGTTGGCGCCGAAGTATCCGTTGCTTCGTTGTCACACCGGACAGTCCGGTGTACACCGGACATGTCCGGTGAATTATAGCGGACTAGCCGTTGCGAATTCCCGAAGCTGGCAAGTTCCTGAGGCGCCGTTCCTTGGAGCACCGGACACTGTCCGGTGTACACCGGACAGTCCGGTGAATTATAGCGGAGCGCCTCTGGACTTTCCCGAAGGTGACGAGTTCGACTTGGAGTCCTCTGGTGCACCGGACACTGTCCGGTGGCACACCGGACAGTCCGGTGCGCCAGACCAGAGGAGCCTTCGGTTGTCCCTTTGCTCTTTTGTTGAACCGAATACTTGGTCTTTTTATTGGCTAAGTGTGAACCTTTGGCACCTGTATAACTTATACACTAGAGCAAACTAGTTAGTCCAATTATTTGTGTTGGGCAATTCAACCACCAAAATCATTTAGGAAATAGGTGTAAGCCTAATTCCCTTTCAATCTCCCCCTTTTTGGTGATTGATGCCAACACAAACCAAAGCAAATATAGAAGTGCATAATTGAACTAGTTTGCATAATGTAAGTGCAAAGGTTGCTTGGAATTGAGCAAATATGAATATTTATAAGATATGCATGGATTGTTTCTTCATTTTTAACATTTTGGACCACGCTTGCACCACATGTTTTGCTTTTACAAATTCTTTTGTAAATCCTTTTCAAAGTTCTTTTGCAAATAGTCAAAGGTAAATGAATAAGATTTTGCAAAGCATCTTCAAGATTTGAAATTTTCTCCCCCTGTTTCAAATGCTTTTCCTTTGACTAAACAAAACTCCCCCTTAATGAAATCCTCCTCTTAGTGTTCAAGAGGGTTTTGATATTAATTTTGAAGAGGTTATACCAATTTGAAATTATATCACAAGTAAGATACCAATTTGAAAATACTCTTTGAAAAACTAAAATTTTAGAAATTGGTGGTGGTTCGGTCCTTTTGCTTTGGGCTCATACTCTCTCCCCCTTTGGCATGAATCACCAAAAACGGAATCATTAGAGCCCTTGAATTACTTTCTTCCCCTTTGGTCATGAGTTAATATTATACCAAAGTAGGAGTCCTTTTGCTCTCTCCCCTAAAGATGGAGAGTTGCGCGGAGCGACGGCGAAGGATGAGTTACGGAGTGGAAGCCTTTGTCTTCGCCGAAGACTCCAATTCCCTTTCAATATTCCTATGACTTGGTTTGAAATTCACTTGAAAACACATTAGTCATAGCACATGAAAGAGACATGATCAAAGGTATATAAAAGAGCTATGTGTGCAATTTAACAAAAGAAGTTCCTAGAATCAAGAATATTTAGCTCATGCCTAAGTTTGTTAAAAGTTTGTTCATCAAGTGGCTTGGTAAAGATATCGGCTAGTTGATCTTTAGTATTAATGTAAGAAATCTCGATATCTCCCTTTTGTTGGTGATCCCTTAAAAAGTGATACCGAATGGCTATGTGCTTAGTGCGGCTATGCTCAACGGGATTATCCGCCATGCGGATTGCACTCTCATTATCACATAGAAGAGGGACTTTGGTTAGTTTGTAACCGTAGTCCCTAAGGGTTTGCCTCATCCAAAGTAGTTGCGCACAACAATGGCCTGCGACAATATACTCGGCTTCGGCGGTAGAAAGAGCTATGGAATTTTGCTTCTTTGAAGCCCAAGACACCAAGGATCTTCCCAAGAACTGGCAAGTCCCCGATGTGCTCTTTCTATTAATTTTACAACCCGCCCAATCGGCATCCGAATAACCAATCAAATCAAATATGGATCCCCTAGGATACCAAAGCCCAAACTTAGGAGTATAAACTAAATATCTCAAGATTCGTTTTACGGCCGTAAGGTGAGCTTCCTTAGGGTCGACTTGGAATCTTGCACACATGCATACGGAAAGCATAATATCCGGTCGAGATGCACATAGATATAGCAAAGAACCTATCATCGACCGGTATACCTTTTGATCGACGGTTTTACCTCCCTCGTCGAGGTCGAGATGCCCATTTGTTCCCATGGGTGTCTTGATGGGTTTGGCATTCTTCATCCCAAACTTGCTTAGAATATCTTGAGTATACTTTGTTTGGCTTAGGAAGGTGCCCTCTTGGAGTTGCTTGACTTGAAATCCTAAGAAGTACTTCAACTCCCCCATCATAGACATCTCGAATTTTCGTGTCATGATCCTACTAAATTCTTCACATGTAGACTCGTTAGTAGACCCAAATATAATATCATCAACATAAATTTGGCATACAAACAAGTCTTTTTCAAGAGTTTTAGTGAAGAGTGTAGGATCGGCCTTTCCAACTTTGAAGCCATTAGTGATAAGGAAATCTCTAAGGCATTCATACCATGCTCTTGGGGCTTGCTTGAGCCCATAAAGCGCCTTAGAGAGTTTATAGACATGGTTAGGGTACTCGCTATCTTCAAAGCCGGGAGGTTGCTCAACATAGACCTCTTCCTTGATTGGTCCATTGAGGAAGGCACTTTTCACGTCCATTTGATAAAGCTTAAAGCCATGGTAAGTAGCATAGGCCAATAATATACGAATTGACTCAAGCCTAGCTACGGGTGCATAGGTTTCACCGAAATCCAAACCTTCGACTTGGGAATATCCTTTGGCCACAAGTCGAGCTTTGTTCCTTGTCACCACACCATGCTCATCTTGCTTGTTGCGGAAGACCCATTTGGTTCCTACAACATTTTGATTAGGACGTGGAACTAAATGCCATACTTCATTCCTAGTGAAGTTGTTGAGCTCCTCTTGCATCGCCACCACCCAATCCGAATCTTGAAGTGCTTCCTCTATCCTGTGTGGCTCAATAGAGGAAACAAAAGAGTAATGCTCACAAAAATGTGCAACACGAGATCTAGTAGTTACCCCCTTATGAATGTCGTCGAGGATGGTGTCGACGGGGTGATCTTGTTAGATTGCTTGGTGGACTCTTGGGTGTGGCGGCCTTTGTTCTTCATCCTCTTTGTCTTGATCATTTGCATCTCCCCCTTGATCATTGCCGTCATCTTGAGCTGGCTCATTTGCTTGATCTTCTACTTCATCAACTTGAGCTTCATCCTCATTTTGAGTCGGTGGAGATGCTTGCGTGGAGGAGGATGGTTGATCTTGTGCATTTGGAGGCTCTTCGGATTCCTTAGGACACACATCCCCAATGGACATGTTCCTTAGCGCGATGCACGGAGCCTCTTCAATACCTATCTCATCAAGATCAACTTGCTCTACTTGAGAGCCGTTAGTCTCATCTAACACAACGTCACAAGAAACTTCAACTTGTCCAGAGGACTTGTTGAAGACTCTATATGCCCTTGTGTTTGAATCATATCCTAGTAAAAAGCCTTCTACAGTCTTAGGACCAAATTTAGATTTTCTACCTCTTCTAACAAGAATAAAGCATTTGCTACCAAAGACTCTAAAATATGAGATATTGGGCTTTTTACCGGTTAGGAGTTCATAGGATGTCTTCTTGAGGATTCGGTGTAAATATAACCGGTTGATGGCGTAGCAGGCGGTGTTGACCGCCTCGGCCCAAAACCGATCCGAAGTCTTGTACTCATCAAGCATGGTTCTAGCCATGTCCAATAGAGTTTGATTCTTCCTCTCCACTACACCATTTTGTTGTGGCGTGTAGGGAGAAGAGAACTCATGTTTGATGCCCTCCTCCTCAAGGAAGCCTTCAATTTGTGAGTTCTTGAACTCCGTCCCGTTGTCGCTTCTAATTTTCTTGATCCTTAAGCCGAACTCATTTTGAGCCCGTCTCAAGAATCCCTTTAAGGTCTCTTGGGTTTGAGATTTTTCCTGCAAAAAGAATACCCAAGTGAAGCAAGAATAATCATCCACTATTACAAGACAATACTTACTCCCGCCGATGCTTATGTAAGCAATCGGGCCGAATAGATCCATGTGGAGTAGCTCAAGCGGCCTGTCGGTCGTCATGATGTTCTTGTGTGGATGATGGGCACCAACTTGCTTTCCTGCTTGGCATGCGCTACAAACCCTGTCTTTCTCAAAATGAACATTGGTTAGTCCTAAAATGTGCTCTCCCTTTAGAAGGTTATGAAGATTCTTCATCCCAACATGGGCTAGTCGGCGGTGCCAGAGCCAACCCATGTTAGTCTTAGCAATTAAGCTAGTGTCGAGTTCAGCTCTATCAAAATCTACCAAGTATAGCTGACCCTCCAACACTCCCTTAAATGCTATTGAATCATCACTTCTTCTAAAGACAGTGACACCTATATCAGTGAAAAGACAGTTGTAACCCATTTTGCATAATTGAGATACAGAAAGCAAATTGTAATCTAATGAATCTACAAGAAAAACATTGGAAATAGAATGGTCAGGAGATATAGCAATTTTATCCAGTCCTTTGACCAAACCTTGGTTTCCATCCCCGAATGTGATCGCTCGTTGGGGGTCTTGATTTTTCTCGTAGGAGGAGAACATTTTCTTCTCCCCAGTCATGTGGTTTGTGCACCCGCTATCGATGATCCAACTTGAGCCCCCGGATGCATAAACCTACAAAACAAGTTTATTTCTTGACTTTAGGTACCCAAACGTTTGGCATTAGAAACAAGAACTTTGGGTACCCAAACACAAGTCTTGGAGCCCTTGTGTTTGCCCCCAACAAACTTGGCAACTACCTTGCCGGATTTGTTAGTTAAAACATATGATGCATCAAAAGTTTTAAATGAGATGTCATGGTCATTTGATGCACTAGGAGCTTTCTTCTTAGGCAACTTAGCACGGGTTGGTTGCCTAGAGCTAGATGTCTCACCCTTATACATAAAAGCATGATTAGGGCCAGAGTGAGACTTCCTAGAGTGAATTCTCCTAATTTTGTCCTCGGGATAACCGGCAGGGTATAAAATGTAACCCTTGTTATCCTGAGGCATGGGAGCCTTGCCCTTAACAAAGTTGGACAATTTCTTAGGAGGGGCACTAAGTTTGGCATTGCCTCCCTGTTGGAAACCAATGCCATCCTTAATGCCAGGGCGTCTCCCACTATAGAGCATACTTCTAGCAAATTTAAACTTTTCATTTTCTAAGTTATGCTCGGCAATTTTAGCATCTAATTTTTCTATATGATCATTTTGTTGTTTAATTAAGGCCATGTGATCATGTTTAGAATCAATGTTAATATCTCTACATCTAGTACAAATAGAAGTGTGCTCAATGGTAGATGTAGAGGGTTTGCAAGATTTTAATTCTACAACCTTAGCATGCAATATATCATTCTTAGTTCTAAGGTTGGAAATAGTAGCATTGCAAACATCAAAATCTTTAGCCTTAGCAATTAAATTTTCATTCTCATTCCTAAGGCTAACAAGAGATAAGTTCAATTCTTCAATCTTAGCAAGCAAATCATCATTATTATTTCTAAGATTGGGAATCGAAACATTACAGGCAATAGAATCAACCCTAGCTAACAAATTAGCATTCTCATTTCTAAGGTTGTCTATAGTCTCATGGCAAGTGCTTAGCTCACTAGATAATTTCTCACATTTTTCAACTTCTAGAGCATAAGCATTTTTAACTTTAACATGCTTTTTGTTTTCCTTGATTAGGAAGTCCTCTTGGGAGTCCAAGAGATCATCCTTCTCATGGATGGCACTAATCAATTCATTTAACTTCTCTTTTTGTTGCATGTTTAAGTTGGCAAAAAGAGTGCGCAAGTTATCTTCCTCATCACTAGCATTTTCATCACTAGAGGATTCATATCTAGTGGAGGATTTAGATTTAACCTTCTTCTTTTTGCCGTCCTTTGCCATGAGGCACTTGTGGCCGACGTTGGGGAAGAGAAGTCCCTTGGTGACGGCGACGTTGGCGGCGTCCTCGTCATCGGAGGAGTCGCTAGAGCTTTCATCGGAGTCCCACTCTCGACAAACATGGGCATCGCCGCCCTTCTTCTTGTAGTACCTTTTCTTCTCCTTTCTTCTCCCCTTCTTGTCGTCACCCCTGTCACTGTCACTAGAAATAGGACATTTGGCTATAAAGTGACCGAGCTTACCACACTTGTAGCAAACCTTCTTGGAGCGGGGCTTGTAATCCTTCCCCCTCCTTTGCTTGAGGATTTGGCGAAAGCTTTTGATGACAAGCGCCATTTCCTCATTGTCGAGCTTGGAGGCGTCGATTGGTTGTCTACTTGGTGTAGACTCCTCCTTCTTCTCCTCCGTCGCCTTAAATGCGACCGGTTGTGCTTCGGATGTGGAGGGGCCGTCAAGCTCGTTGATCTTTCGTGAGCCCTTAATCATAAATTCAAAGCTCACAAAATTCCCGATTACTTCCTCGGGAGTCATTAGTGTATATCTAGGATTACCACGAATTAATTGAACTTGAGTAGGGTTAAGGAAAATAAGTGATCTTAAAATAACCTTAACCACCTCGTGGTCATCCCACTTCTTGCTCCCGAGGTTGCGTACTTGATTCACCAAGGTCTTGAGCCGGTTGTACATATCTTGTGGCTCCTTCCCTTGGCGAAGACGGAAGCGACCGAGCTCCCCCTCGATCGTTTCCCGCTTGGTGATCTTGGTGAGTTCATCACCCTCGTGTGTCGTCTTGAGCACGTCCCAAACTTCCTTGGCGCTCTTCAATCCTTGCACCTTGTTGTACTCCTCCCTACTTAGAGAGGCGAGGAGTATTGTTGTGGCTTGGGAGTTGAAGTGCTTGATTTGGGCCACCTCGTCCTCATGATAGTCCTCATCCCCTATGGATGGTACCTGTGCTCCAAACTCAACAACATTCCATATACTTTTGTGGAGTGAGGTTAGATGAAATTTCATTAAATCACTCCACCTAGCATAATCTTCACCGTCAAAGGTTGGCGGTTTGCCTAATGGAATGGAAAGTAATGGAGTATGTCTAGAGGTACGAGGACAATGTAATGGGATCTTACTAAACTTCTTGCGCTCATGGCGCTTAGAAGTTATGGAGGGCACGTCGGAGCTGGAGGTAGAAGGTGATGAAGTGTCGGTCTCGTAATAGACCACCTTCCTCATCTTCTTTATTTTGTCGCCACTCCGATGCGACTTGTGAGAAGAAGTCTTCTTTTCCTTCTTCTTCTCCTTCCTCTTCTCCTTGTTGCGGGACTCTTCTGATGAAGCCTTCCCGTGGCTTGTCGCCGGTCTCCATCTCCTTCTTGGCGAGTTCTCCCGACATCACTTCGAGCGGTTAGGCTCTAATGAAGCACCGGGCTCCGATACCAATTGAAAGTCGCCTAGAGGAGGGGTGAATAGCGCGAAACTGAAATTCTCAAAAATAATCACAACTACAAGCCGGTTTAGCGTTAGAAATATAAATGAGTCCACGAGAGAGGGTGCAAAACAAATCGCAAGCAAATAAGAGGTGTGACACGCGGATTTGTTTTACCGAGGTTCGGTTCTTGCAAACCTACTCCCCGTTGAGGTGGTCACAAAGACCGGGTCACTTTCAACCCTTTCCCTCTCTCAAACGGTCCCTCGGACCGAGTGAGCTTTCTCTTCTCAATCACTTGGAACACAAAGTTCCTACAAGGATCACCACAAGATTGGTGTCTCTTGCCTCAATTACAAGTGAGTTTGATCGCAATAAAGAATCAAGAAAGAAGAAAGCAATCCAAGCGCAAGAGCTCGAAAGAACACAAGCAAATCTCTCTCACTAGTCACTAAAGCTTTGTGTGGAATTTGGGAGAGGATTTGATCTCTTGAGTGTGTCTAGAATTGAATGCCTAACTCTTGTAAGTGGTTGGAAGTGTGAAAACTTGGATGCAATGAATGGTGGGTGGTTGGGCGTATTTATAGCCCCAACCACCAAACTAGCCGTTTGGTGGGGCTGACTGTCATATGGTGCACCGGACAGTCCGGTGTACACCGGACATGTCCGGTGCGCCAGCCACGTCACCAAAGCCGTTGGGATTCGACCTTTGGAGCACTGTCTTCTGGGCCCGCCTGGATGTCCGGTGGCGCACCGGACATGTACTGTAGAGTGTCCGGTGCGCCAGTATGGGCATGCCTGACTTCTGCGCGCGCTGGCGCGCATTTAATGCGCTGCAGGTAGCCGTTGGCGCCGAAGTATCCGTTGCTTCGTTGTCACACCGGACAGTCCGGTGTACACCGGACATGTCCGGTGAATTATAGCGGACTAGCCGTTGCGAATTCCCGAAGCTGGCGAGTTCCTGAGGCGCCGTTCCTTGGAGCACCGGACACTGTCCGGTGTACACCGGACAGTCCGGTGAATTATAGCGGAGTGCCTCTGGACTTTCCCGAAGGTGACGAGTTCGACTTGGAGTCCTCTGGTGCACCGGACACTGTCCGGTGGCACACCGAACAGTCCGGTGCGCCAGACCAGAGGAGCCTTCGGTTGTCCCTTTGCTCTTTTGTTGAACCCAATACTTGGTCTTTTTATTGGCTAAGTGTGAACCTTTGGCACCTGTATAACTTATACACTAGAGCAAACTAGTTAGTCCAATTATTTGTGTTGGGCAATTCAACCACCAAAATCATTTAGGAAATAGGTGTAAGCCTAATTCCCTTTCATCAGGGAGAGGAGCCAACTTCCTCAAGGCCATATGCCTTTGCATGTGATGAAAGGAAGGGTAAAAAGAAGGCTCCCACTCAAAGTTCCTCAAGTGAAGAAGAGGAAGAAGAAGAAAGTGATGATGATGAAGATAATCAACCATGCACATCATCCTCCGAGGACGAAGAAACAATCCGACGCGTCAGAAATGTAATGGGGATGATCCGCAAGATTAATCTAATGGGTGTGCCCCTGCAGGTCGAAGATATTCTCTTTAACATTGACAGGAAAAAGCAAAGAAAGAGAGGATGCTTCGCATGTGGGGAGAAGGGCCACTTCAGGGACAGCTGTCCAACTATGGCCAAACCCAAAAAGGAGAGGAGCAAAGGCAAGGCGCTAACAAGTGTTAGAACTTGGGATGACTCTTCAAGTGAAGATGAACCTCCAAGGACGCGCAGCCACCGGTCCTCATCACGGTCATCACACAAATGCCTTATGGCAAGAGGTAACAAAAGCATTCCATCCTCTAGTGATGATAGTAGTGATGATGATGGTGAGGGGAAACCCTCCGTAGATGAACTTGCGAAAGCCGTTAAATTTTTCTAGGATGTCTGCACTAAGCAAAAAGCTCAACTTAAAACCTTGAAAAATAAGTTGATTAGCTCCCTAAATGATTATAAAGGATTGCTAGAAAAAATTGAAATTTTTGCAAACCTAAATTGTGAGCTGTCAACTAAAATTGAGCTATTAGAGTCTAGTGCTCCATCCACTGCTACTGATGATGGCCTTATTAAAAAGAATGACAAACTTAAGGCTAAGTTAGCTAGCTCCCAAGAAGCTATTGAAAATTTTCTAGAGAAAATGGAAATTCTTAGCATACACAATAATGAGCTAACTACTAAGCTAGAAAACATTGGTAGCACCCCAGTAGCATCTTTAGTTAAAATTCCTGAAATTATTAAAAAGGATGCTTCTACTTCTTGCTTTGATTTAATTAATGATACTAACCCCTACAACCAAGTTCTTGTTGAGAATATTGTTATAGAAACATGTTCGGATGAGGTTGCAAAGGAAAATGAGCAATTAAGGCAAGAAGTGGCTCGTCTTGGCAAGGCTTTGTATGACAAGAAAGGCAAAGCCAAACAAATCCGACCTCCACAGGATAACACCACTGCGGGAGTGAACAAGCCTATGGAGGGAGAAACTGTGATTTGTAGGTTATGCCACAAGGAAGGCCACAAGTCTTTCCAATGCAAGACGATGACCGGGGATAAGCAAAGGCAAAAGCTCAAGCAAAAACCATCAAGCAAAATCTCCAACACCTACATCAAAAAGGTGGACAAAAAGACTGCTACACCATATTTGATCAAGAAGAAAAAGAATGGAAAGGTGATAGCAATCAAGTCCAACAAGCAAGCCAACAAAGGAAAGGGAGCCAAACGCATCTGGGTGCCAAAGGAAATAATTTCAACCATGAAAAGCACCAAGAAGGTTTGGATCCCGAAAGGGAAGTGAGTGGACTGAAGGTCATCAGGGAATTTGGAGACTTGGCAAAATTGGGATGTATATCATGGGATACATCATATTGGATCAAGCTTATTGCCAAGAGGGTTAGTAGATACTTTGGACCCAAATTTCCCCACCCATGACTAAGGTAATTAGATTTATTGTATTCCTTATTTTTAGATATGCATATCTATTTTCTTGTATCTAGTTTTACCTTTCATGCCTAGTATTTCATTTGATACTTGCTTTAGACAATGCATGCATACTAGGTAAATCAAATGGTAGGATTGCTTGCTTTCAATTCATATACTTAAGGAAACCTACATGGTTTAAAATGTTTAATTAAGCATGGCACATAACTTATCTAACATCCCTAAGTAAATGACACTAATGCATCAAAAGCTTATATCTTACAATTGGTTTCATTTAACTTATATGTGCCAAAGCTCGGCTTATGGATAATCTGCCCCTCTTGATATCAAATCAAAGTACATGTCCTCTACAAGTATTCAAAACTTGCATGCACACTTTCAGGGGGAGATTACTCTATAATCTAAGACTTTGAGACTAACACCCTTTTCAAGTCTATTTCTTGTGATAGTCTCATTGTAAGGAAAATAAAGTCCCCGGAGAAAGACAACAATCTTCCATTGCAAATCTCCAAGACCTCTTCATTTTACATCATTTACATGTCTTCTCCGACATTTGGTTAGACTATATTTCATATCTTATACTTCCTTGTTGCTATACATGCATAAGTGGTTCAATCATATTCTGTTACCTATGCATAAGGGAAGTTAGTCTATTCAAATCATGTCTTGCATCTCTAATTTTCACATGCTTTTTCCTAAGTAGAAGATCTTTGACAGGGGGAGTTTTTCTTCGTCTCTAAAGGGGGAGAAAATTCTTTCTAAAGGAGAACACTCATTTAGGGGGAGTAATCTTTTAGTGCTTCTATTGATATTAATTGATAATTCTTTAGAGAGGGCAAGTCTTATTCGCTTCCTATATGCTCTTAATGTCTTCCTTTTCGGTGGTTGATGCCAAAGGGGGAGAAGTTGTAGGGACCAAAGCAATATAAAATGTATCAAACACCAAACACCACCACTTTAAAATTTTATTTCTTCAAGTGGTTTTTCAAGTGGTTTTGGTTCTTTGGTCTAAAATAGGAAGTAAGTGAATTATGGAGTTAGGGGGAGGCTTAAGTCCATAATATCACTAAGTGGGGATAAAACATGCATCTTAGCAAGTAGAGTGCATATTATCATTCAAATAATTGTATTATTTGCTTGCTTTGGTTGTGTTGTCATCAATCACCAAAAAGGGGGAGATTGTAAGGAAAATGACCCCGGGCCATTTAGCTCCATAGGTTTTGGTGTTTGATGATCAACATAACATGTGGACTAATGTATTTCCCAAGTATTTGTGTGTTGTAGTTCACAGGATGCGAAGTGGATTGGACTGAGGCTCTGAGGATGCAACACCTCAAAGAAGACATTATAAGACTCATAGAAGACATTACAAAGTAATATTGAAGACACTTTATACATGATAAGAGTCCAACACATCAAGAAGTAGAAGTGAGATACAAAGCTACAAAACAAAAGTGAAGTTGATAAAGTTGAGAGGAAGGGCTGACTGAATTGGAAGTGTTTCACAACATCAAATCTATTCAAACTGACATGGCTTCAACTCTGAGATTTAGACAATTTTATAAGCTTTCCAAAAAGTCCAAGATCATCAAAATCGGAGTTCGGAGCTAAAAGTTATGCCCACAATACGAAGTCGGAATTGCTGAAAAATTGCAGTAGCATATGGGATGTCCGGTGCACACTGGCCTGTCCGGTGTGCTAAATTTACTCAAACTGATATGGCTTCAACTCTGGGATGTAGAGAATTTCATAAGCTTTCCGAAAAGTACAAGATCATCGAAATCGGAGTTCGGAGCTAAAAGTTATGGCCAAAATACGACAAGCGGACATGGGCTGTCCGGTGCACACCGGACCGTCCGGTGCGCCATCTTCGGAAGCTCCAACGGCTACTTTTAACGGCTAGTACACGTGGCATGTCCGGTGCACCACCGGACAGTCCGGTGCACCTGTCCGGTGCGCCACAGAAAGCTGCAGAACTGCTTTCCAACGGCTATATTTGAGTTGGGGCCTATATATACGTCACCCAACCGGCCATTTGAAGGTGTGGGAGCCCAAGCAACATACCAAGGCATATTGTAGATATTTCCAAGTCCTCAAACACCCAAGTGCTTAATAGAATCACTCGGTGATTAGCGTAGGTGCTTTGCGAAGTGCTTAGGTTAGTTAGACCGCTTTAGCACTTGCTCTATGTGAACCCTAGATTGTTGAGTGAGTTTAGATAAACCTCACAACCCCTCGGCTCTTGCGTGAGCCGTTGTAATTGTACCGAGTGGGGTGAGTGTCTCGCGAGACCGTGACAACCGTATTTGTGTCACGGCCGCCATCGTGTACCGGAGGGAACGAGGTCCGCGGCGTTTCAGCCGGAAGCTCGATAGTGGAGACGGCGGGGAGCGTCCGAGAGGAGCCGGAAGCGGAGCACCACTTGCGCATGGAGAAGGCCCGCGGCTCTCTACGGAGTTACTCGACCGAGGTGCTTGGCCCTCGTGTGGGCTTCCCTTTGCGTAGGGGCACCAACGAGGATTAGTCGAGACCTTGCGCGGTTCCGGATACCTCGGTAAAAATACCGGCGTCATCCACGAGAGTTTGCTTCTCTACTTTGCTCTTTAAGTTTCCGCATTTATATTAAGCATTTAAGTTTCAATCTTGTATTCATGCTTATATAGTGTAGATTGAAACTTAGACATTGCCGTAGAGATAGCAACACTTAGACAAAACCTAGTTTGCACATTCTAGTTTGTTTATTTGCATAGGTTTTGCTCTAAGGATTTATTTGTGGCCTAGTTTAGCGAAAGTTTTAGAAGTCCTAATTCACCCCCCCCCCTCTTAGACGTCACCCGTTTCCTACATAGAGTACCAATAACCTTCGCTCCGGTTGGATCTCGGACGCAGCCTAACCTTTCATCGTCAACACCGCCGAAGAGTAGTGCCCCTGGTTGATACCCGCAGGATATGGCGTATTCTCTCAACTCTTCTTTCTCAGCCTTCAACAATTCTTGCCCAATTAAGTTTTGAAAGTTAAAGTTTTCTTCTTCCGAAGCATCTTCAGCTATTTCCTTCTCCTTCTCAGGTATTGTAGCCATGGTTTCTTCAGCGGCTGCAGCAGCTTCTTCTGTGGCCATGTCCAGAAGTATCTTATCAATGTTAGAAAGTGTGCTTTCTAGATTTGCATCTTCAACAGGTTCAGCTTCGGCAGTTGCAGCTTCGGCCGGTGCAGCTTCGATAGCTGTAGCGCTCTCAATAGCTGGTGCTTTTGAAGCCGAAGCTAGTCGTGGTGTCTCTTTGATAGCTTCTGTCACAGTAATAATTCTTCATTTTTTCGGCCCAGCTACCTTCTTCGCTATCGAAGGCTCCTTCTTCTTGTGAAAAAGCTTCGTCAGATGTGGCGCCAGTGGACTTAGCTTGATAGGCAAGGATTTAGTCATTACCTTTAGAATTTCTGCCACATCGGTAGCAGAAGGTGATGCAGGAGTTTCATCTTCAATATCAGTCGCTTTCTGCTTCAGAGCTGCAGCTTTCCTCTTCTTCGGAGCAACCGTCGTTGGCTCAGGGCTCAATTTCCTCTTCTTCAGTTTTTCTTCATCTTCTTTTACCATTCTAGCGGCCTGTCTGCCCACAACACTGACAACTCTTTTTCTTTTCTGCCCTTAGGCGCCCTTGTTCAACCGCTCATAATTAGGATATTCAAAATGTAGAGCATCCATTACTCGATTCAATCTTCGCTTCGGTCGAGAGCCGAAGGCTGCAGTCATCAACTGGTCTTCTTTTTTCGTATAGTTCCCTAAAATCTCGTTACACATAACTTCGATCGTGTCCAGCCATTCTTGGCAGCCGAACGAGTTCACCTTCTTTCTTCTCTTCAAGCTTCGGCATACCCCACTTCTTCAGCGTTGGGAACACTCTGTTGGCTAGGTATTCCTGGACTAAGTCCCTAGACCCAATGTGTTCAGACACAATTCTAAACTCATACACGGCATCTTGGCATGGATCCCCCGGTGTCATGTTGCATTGAGGTCTAGTCAGCCCGAAGATTAGCTTCAGCGGGCTTTGAACTAGCTTCTCCTTTTCTTCATCAATTTTAACATAAAACCATTTAGATTTCCAACCGGTCGGCCATTTAGTGCGATAGCTGACCACCAGTGTCTTCATATCCTTCCGATAAGCAAAATTATAACAACCAAAGTTCTCATGCAATCTGTCTTCTCTAGCCTTCGTCTGATAATGAAGTTCATGTACTCGGCAGAATGCATCGGCGAGCGGCTCTACCCCCTTGACTTCGGAGAGCCCAGATGTACACACTGAGCCTAACAATGGCGTTGGGGGTCAGCTGATGAAGATAAATCCTGAATTTTTCCAAGACTTCTGCAATCATTCCATGCAGAGGAAATCTCAACCCTGCTTTGAAGAAGCTCTTAAAAACTACAACTTCATCATTTTTCGGCTTCGGGATAGTCTCTTCCCCGCCAAAACGAACCAACGCCTTATCGGCTTCCTTGAAGTAGCCTAGCTTCGTCATCATAGTCATATCAGCTTTAGACACAGTTAATTTCCCAAAATCCAGATGGCTGGGCTTCGTTGACATAATAATATCATAATCAATCTCTCCTTCATTAGCATCACCCTCTTCAATATCTGCCTGCTCGGTTTCAACAGAGGGTGATTCTTTGTCAGCAGCGCCTTCAGTCACAACCAATCCCGACCGCCTCATAACTTTGGAGATCGGAGCAGTTTCAGCAGCTTCGGCTTCGTCTCCGTCACGAGTAACTCTAGCTGTCGAGCGTACCCTGGCCATTTGGTGTTGAATTTTTTTGCGTTTTGACGAAGTTGAAAATTTTATCTTTGCCGAAGCTCTTTCTTGTCACGAAGCTAGAGCAAGATGATCTTTTGGTTCAGAATACAGTGAGCAAGCTTCGGCTGTGGTCAAATTTTTTGACAGCACAACAGTGCAATGACAATGAATGTTGTGGTAACTCCACACCTACCCGTCTGTTTATATAGTGCTGCAGGTGGAAAGGTGAATCGCCAAGTCGCCTGCACCCGCTGAGCAGTCGCCCGCACCCGCTGAACGATGGACCACTCGGCGCCTGGCAAGTGAATTACCAGATCGTTCATACCCGCTGCGTGGTGGGCCACCTTGTGCTCCAAATATTTTAATCGTTTCTCGGCAACGAGCTTAAGGAAGGTGTTTTCGGACCTTCGACTCTCTGAAGCCTAGGAGACTTTTTCACGGATCAAACTCGTTATGAAAAACGATCTAGCACCGCGAAGGGGCTACTATTGGGGGTATGCTTCGTCGCCGAAGATCCTGTAAGAAGAAACACCTTCGGTAGATCCTCTCAAAAGCAGTGCCGAAGTTATCACCCATAAAGCTTCGGCATAGCCATATGTCTCAAGACGAAGGAGTGAACCGACTTAAAGATGAAATGACCAATTAACACGTGATAGCTTGTATTATGATTATAAGCATTTGTAAAGGGCATGAATGTAATTTCTCACAGGCTGTGTCCTGTGCCTATAAATAGATGAACAGTACCCTCGTACTGTTCACGCAATCTTGTAATCGCTTGCACACGACACTCGGATTATTGCTTTCTGTCAAGACGAAGGTATTAATGTGATTAAATGTTATGTTCTAATATTCAAGTTTATATGATGAAATATATGAATAAGTTTATGTGTTTAAATATATTATCCTTTCATGTTTCATATCTTATATATTTTATCTTTCATTATTTCATAACTCTAATCACGAAGGCATGACCTTCGTGACCCTTTCTCATGACCTTCGTCCGAAGAACATTATACCCTTGAGGAAATAATGTTTCAATGGACGAAGGGCATTAACATTTAACATTCTATGTTGCCTTGATCTTAATTCGAAGCATTTGAGAACAAGTCCCCAACAGTGCCTGATTACTCTACCTCTGAAACTAACTTCCTCTGGGTTGACTGTTCTGACGATACTGCTGCTGATGCTGAGGGTACTGCCTCTAGAACTGCTGCTGAGGCGGACGTTGGTTCTGCTGCAGATATCCCTGAGGGTGACTCTGCTTGAACTGCTAAGGTGGGTGGCCTGAAAAACGTGGGCGACTGTTGCTCCCGGGCTGAGGTCCACCAATCTTGCACTTTTGGTCTTCCATCTCCTTGCGCTTCTTCTCCGTCATGATAGCTCTGTTGATCAGGTGCTGGAAGGTGGGAAAGGTTTGATTCATCAGCTGATAGTGCAAGGGATCAACCAAGCCTCTTAGAAAACGATACTGCCTCTTGGCATTGGTGTTGACATCCTCAGGAGCATAGCGGAACAGCTGCAGAAACATGTCTCGGTACTTACTGACTGACATGGGTCCTTGCTTTAGTGCCAGAAAGATTTGCAAGATCAGTTATGAATGAACAAGCATCTTCACTGACTCCCAACATAGGCAAACACAACTTCTCAAATAAAGAGGAAAGTAGAAATAAAAAGGCTTCTCAACTAAATAACTAATTTCATTAACATTAATAGCTAAGCCAAACTACAGGGGGTACCCACAACCTGGCGACATTCATTACAAAGATTCAAATCCATCATAGGTTCATCATGACAAGCATAAAACATAGGATAAGCAAACTATTCTGACTAAGACTAAGGCTCATATTTTAAGCATTAATTACAAAATCCAACGCTAGCAATCTATGGTTCTAAATTTATCCGGGTCCTGCAATCGGGGTTGTCGTAGGCATGGTGTCCACGCAAAGGCGAGCGGTATGGGTGTGACTCCCGACAGGGGCAGGAGAGCCATCCTCATGGGGACGGCGCTCCATGCACTCAGCCCGCAACTGGGAAATCTCGACACGAGCCCTACTTAGCTTGTCTAAAGTGTGGTCTAGCTCTGTGTTGAGCACGGCAGCTAGGTTGATTATGCTACTCAACCTAGGATTGTCCTCACCAACAGGTGAGACAACCACACCTCTAGTACTGCAAGTCAGACGGTGGGGGTAATACCTCAAGTTAAAACCATCAGCCACCCCACTGAGCACCAAGCAGTACTGAGAAACTGCACGTCGTGCGGCATCCTGCATGGTCGCCTCAGCTGAGTCCCGCTCAGAAATATAATAATGCTCCGAGCAGACCTCCTCACCCCAGAGACCATCCTCCGGATGGCGCACGAAGCAAGTAGCCTCCCAGCAGTCCGGGTATACCCCGCGACTATGCTAGTAGACCACACTGTGATACTCGATAGACCAAGTGTGTCGGTTAAGGGGCCGGTACAACAAGGTGTCGAGCGCATCATGGAAGTGACACCCGCGAGCGGCGTCATGAGTGAAGGGTCGGGCGACCCATCCCTCCGGCTCATGCTCCTCTAAGAGGTTGGTGTTGTGGCTCGAGCTGCTGTTGTCGATGTCTCCGTCGTTAGGGTCTCCTCCAGCAGCTACTCCAGCAACCGGGTCACCCAGTGTTGGTGCAGGGGGTGCCTCCAGTAGGGGCACATGGGAGCGACGCCTCGCTGATTCTACCTCCTACTGCCCTGCTGCTCCAGCTCCTGGCGCCGACGCTCCTGCTCCTCATGCAGGCGGTGGTGCAACCTCTCCAAGTGGCTGGACTGGCCAGTCACTAGGCGATGAAGCGGATGCTCCGCAAGAAGAGAGGGCAAGAAAGGAATGACCGACTTTGGTGTTATGTGTCTAAGACGAGCCATCTACAAAAGACACCGTAATCATAAGAGTAAGAACAGAACTAATATGACCAACAAGTAAATCATAAAAATTTAGGAAATAAAATAAAACAAAGTTTTAGCAAGGTATAATATATATATAGTAGAACATAGAGTTGGTCGAGATGACCGACTTTTGAAGTGACAGCAAGGGTCAAGGTGATAATAGGGGTCTATAATCCTTAGAACGGTCATTCTACTCTAGGTTAGCGGTCCTACAGTCAACCTGGCTTTGATACCACTTATGTCACACCCGGTTTTAGAAGGCAAACCGAATGTGAACCATGTAAGTGCCAGGATCAGCAATTCACGTACACAACAATTACATAGTTGGACATCATCACACAATGCTCCAATAATAACGCAAAAAGGTATTAATTTGATTACATCATGATGCCTGAGACATCCACGTAGTCTTAAACATAGATCAAAGTGCGAAGACGAAACGTAGCAATACACGACCTTCACAGGTAGCCGACAAGGGGTTTGCCGCTAACCCACGCCTAGAACTCATCAAAGTCTTGGAAGTCCTGAAAATTATCTATCACAACTTCATCTTCTCCTGAGAAGGGGTTGCAATGTAGACAACCTGATGTTTTGGTGTTTTGAGCACGGGTGAGTACACATCAACATACTCAGCAATTGTCCCGTTTGGCTAAAAGTGGACTAGCTATATGTGGGGTGAAGCTCAGAGCAGTTGTTTTTAGTTGGTCAGGTAATTATTACTAGTAGAGCCAAATTTTAGCAATAACCCCAAGCTATTAACCCAAAGGTACTCCTTCCAAACGGAAAGAACACCACAAACCATAATCATAATCATCACCAGTAAAACCACAATTATCCTCATAATCATTTATAATCGTAGTATCTCTAATAAAAACGAGCTCCCAAGGCCGCTCATAACCGTGAGCACGACTAATATGTCAGTTTCTAACATTTTGCAGAGGTTGCACACCTTAACCATGAGCCGTGATTCTCTCTCTAGCTGGGCTTGCAAGACCCTTGTTCACTCCCGAGGTGAATGGCCAGGGATTCACTACGAAGCCTTTACAAAGATTCCCTGAGATGTAGCCGCCCTTTAGGTTTCCTAAATGTACCGCACTCCTCCACAAGGGGTAAACCACCCTCGGCAGAGCGAGCCGCATACACCGAGCCCATGGATGGCACAACGGCGAAGCAAACTACACCTCAGTTGCTCTAATTAATTAGCGCTAGCATAGAGCTAGTCCAGAGATAATCCAACCCAAATAGGTGATCAAGGATAGGATAAACAAAGACCAGTAAGTCCTTAGGCATAAATTATGTAAATGCGGGGAGATTAATAATAAAATGAGTAGGACATAAATAGGTCAGAGGACACTTGCCTTCACCAACCAGCTGCTGCTCAGGGTCTTCTCCTGCAACTTCCTCGGACTCTGCCTGTAACACCCCTGGTGTTACTGTCACTAAAACTTGAGCATCAAATCATGAGCATTGGCATATAATGTGTTTGTTACACCTAGAGTGCATTCACTAGATAAAAATTTCAAATAAGTTGTACTGATATGACTTGATGTGTGGTTAACCCTTGGGTAAAGTGCTTAACCTCATATCAAGGCTTATGGATATAAGTGAAGCCCAAATATGTGAAAACCCCAAAATACATGACACATGATCATAAGATATCATCTTTGAAGGACTTTAGTGACACCAAAACCCTAAAGTGCTAAAAACCCTGAAAAGACCCCTGAAAAACCCTAAACTAGAACCCTAGGGGGCTAAGTGTAAAATTGGTGCACTTTTGGACCAAAGTGAAAATACCAAAGTATTATAACACCCCAAATCATGTGTTTCTCACATTTGAGGATTTGCAAGTCAAAATGTGGGATTTGGGCTTATTTGCAAAAAAAGCACCACTTAAGCCATATAAGCCTAAGTCTGAAATTCAGTGAGCTTGAGGGATATTTGGAGCCTTGTATCTCTTAATCCATAAGGAATTTTCCTAGGGTCAATACATCAAATTTGTAGATCTACTAAAGGAGTATAACTTTGTTTAAGACATCAGGCATAAGTGTTGTACAAAAGTTGGAGTTAAATGGACTCGAAGTCTGGCTGTCAGTCAGCTCAGAGTCTGAACTTTTACTGACAGTGACATGGGGTGAACTTTGGGAGCTCTTTTGAAGATAATCCAGTGAGTGTTTAAGCATGGTTACTATAGCAAGATTGTAACTGGATTAAAGGGCTACAACTTTGATACAAAGAGGTGGTCCAGTCATTACATGAAATTTGAAGCAAATCGACCTGCAAATTGCTCTGTCAGAACAACTAAAACAGCCCAGATGGTACAGTGTCTGCAGAAATATCTCAGGTTCAGCCCCCCTCGCCGCCGGTGATCTTGCGCTCGAATTCGCGCCGATCGCCGTGATTAGTGCCTGGCACGCAGTAGATATCCACGGGGAAGTAAAAAGATCTCGCGGGGGCGCGAATTTGGTCACGGCAGAAGCTTATCACCGTGCCTGTAGCCGTGCGACGTGGCCGGACCGCCGGTGTTGCCGTGGAAACTCTGGTGACCTCGGTTATGCCACGTCGTGGCTCGTTACTATATGGTAGTAACCGTGGCACAATTAGGATTAAAATCTTTGAACTGTTGCACCGGTGAATGTCACGACTAAGCCACCAGTGTTCTCCCCTCTCTCCGGCCGCCAACGCGCCATCTCAAATTCACGGGCCACCACCCTCGGGTCCCATAAATTGAGCATGCCATCGGCTCCGCTAGGTAGTCACGCACCCAATACACCAACCCGTGCCTCATATCGTCCACCAGAGCGCCCCAATTTGAGATTTCCCCCAAATCGGTCAAGAACACCGCGTGTGTGAGCTCACCGCGGCCAGCCCTTCATAGGTCCGATCACACCCTCCTTGCTCTTGTTTTAGCATCCCTGTGTTCTTGTGATGCTTCTCGACCCAGCCAATTGAGCTAGAACACGTAGGATCAACGGGAACGCTTCCGGTAGTCCGTTTATCGCACTGTCACCGTGGGCAGAGAGATTAGGGGCTAGAACCTTGAAATTGATTGAGGGGTAATGGTTATTAGGGGTCGAATTAGGTGTCAACCGCTCCAGAGCATCGGTAGTTGAGTCATCCGGCCAGTACGGGCTCGCCGGAGCCGCTGCTCCGCCGTCCTCGGTCGGGGACTTCAGTTCACGAAGAATTAGAAAATGAAGGGCCTCTGCGCAAAGAGTCAGTGACACATAGGAACAGTGTGTGGCACTCTTACCGGGTTTTTCAAATCACCAGGGTCCCCTGTGCAAATCCGGCAACGCGGGCGCGTTCTGCCTATCTTGGGCCAGCTCGGGCTAAATTGAGCCCATCACTGTTGATGCTTTTCCTTTTTCTTTTTCTACCAGACTTAGGAAATCCATAGAAAATTATATAAAAATGATAAAAATATGAAACTAATTTTGTTGGACTCCTAGATTTCTCTAGTATTTAATAAAAATAGTTCTAGGATTTTTAGTCCAAACAAGGAATTAATCAGTATTTAAAGGAGCTTAAACCTATACCTCTGGAATTTTAGGAATTATTTAATGGCTCAAAAAATCACCAAACTTTTTGGATAAGCTTAAGATGGTATTTAGATCCTATGTGCGAAGTTTGATTTTCTTTGGACATTGTTTGATTCCTAAACCCAAAACCCTAACTCCTTATGGTAAAAATGCCTAACCCTACTAAGGTACTGACCTAGAAAACCCATAGTTTCCCTAGTAAACCGTGAAAGAAAGTTGTATTCAAGATACAACTTAATGTAGCTTCTCTATTATTGCATTTTCATAAGCATTACATGAGCATTCATGGTTATATATGATTATGTATAGAGAACGAAGAAGAGATAACGGTTGAAGAGGAAGAGACTACTCCATCGATAGAAAATCCACCTGCCGGGAACTGTTTCTATTTTGATATTTGTGGAACAGAGCCCGACTCTCCTACAACACAAGGCAAGCCCCGGTGCATTTGCCACCACCTTGTTGTTTTAAACTCTTTATCACTTGACTAATGCATTAGGTAATAGGAGTTGGATGTTAAACAAATTGCTGCATTTCCTTCCTTGGAACTGGTTACCATTCCTTGATTACCTATTTTATTCAAAAGGTTTTTCTGATGCTTTAGTCCTGCTTTAGAAAAAAAACAAATGTTTTGTTTTTAATAAAAGATGATGCTTCACAGTGGATGGGATGTTTTCAAAAATAAAACTTGATGGTGGATCCATCATGGTCGTGATGGGTTCAACATCGAAAAAGATGTACCTCTGCCAGGTACCAGACTTTGGGGTTTTTAAATGATAAAGTTGAGACCGGACGGGTGACTTGCATGAGAAGAGAGTCTCGGTGTAGTGTTTCCGTCTAAGTCGATTAAGGACCGTGTCGATGTAGGCTTGATGATTGAGGACCTTTTAACTGGTCACATGTCTCATCATAAGTAAGCTTTGCCTCGGGCAGACTAATACTAGAAAGGCCAACACACAATGGGAGTGGAGAGATGGCGAGAGTAGCGTGTACCCTCCATGGCAAGAGGCTGGACGGTGGTGTATCTGTGCTCTCGGTTGGCGTGAACCCGGTCTGGTCTTAAGAACCCCGGTGGTGAGTTGACATATGCAAGGGTTAAGTGCTACATATGTCATGTGAATCCCCAGCTGGGTATTAATCGATTCGGATCACCGTTACTTCTCGGACATGAAGACTTGGTCACTGCCCTACACGTAGCATTCCATTGAACAAAAAGGGGTTGATAAAAGGATGATTAGCATAGGCCAAGTGCTTGAACTAGGGTAGAAAGAACTCTAGTGACAGGTAATGACTTAACTGGCTAATAAAACCGGATTTTTAAGGATCCACTATTAGTAAGCATTTTTGCAAACAGAGTCTTGATTCTTGATTAAACCTTACCTTGACTCACTTAAGTCAACATATCCTTGAGAGTCTTTTATTTTAACGGGTAAGACTTGCGAAAGTACACTTCGTACTCAGGGTTTTCGAACCCATGTTGTTGTAGGTGAGGAAACAATAGAATTTTGCTGTTTTTGCACTAAGGTGGTGCCTAAGGACGAGGTGCCCAAGGATGAGCCTCAACAGTAATGTGGTTGCAGAAGGACGTAGTCCTTCCTTTTGAAAAACAATATACTTCTATGTGGGAGGGGTTTTTGCCTCCCAAGTTTGTAATAATAATACTTATGCACTCTTATATACTGGTGATGTAATAATAACACTCTTTCTATATTTTAATGAATGTAAGTTAAGTTATTGTAATTCGCTTCTGCTTATTCGTTCCTCTGATGTGTTGTAATATCTGCGTGACGGGTGAAACGCTCTTGGGAAAGGAAAAGAATACAGATACCGATCTTGTCAAGTGATTATGTGCATCTACAGGGTTGCCTAAGGTCCATTGAACAAGGACAACTGTAGGTGGGCCTAATGACTTGGGAGGTTCCGTCACACTGCCAATGGGTCGTTATCTATATGAGTTCAAACATATATTCCACATTCTTAACATAGAAAGGAACAATACACCACACAATAAAATAGAACAACTAAACATACGTGTGGCGCAGGGCTCGCATTTACGACTATGCGAGAAAAGAAACTACGATGGTCGAAGCTACAACCGAGAGACATAGCGATTACGTTAAGCAATTATGGACTAAAATATTTATCTCAACATAATTATATTCATTGATATTCGTGCAATGCGTAAATAAAATTAGAACTAGGTCCTAATTAGTTTGATACTTGATTTATCGTCGTTACACTACACACTTTAATTAATATACGTGATTCTAGGCGAATTAAAAAGGATTGCTGCATGGCGAAGCGTGCGACACAACGCATGACTCAAACATAATTTAAAAGGGGTTGTCGCGCAGAGAAGCGCGCGACACAACGCATGACTCCAACGGTGAATTAAAAGGGATTGTTGCGCGGCAAAGCGCGTGACACATGCGTGACTCAAACAAAATTTAAAACGCTACAATGCGCATTGGAGCTGCGCGCCGAGGCCACGGCCACGCGAAAGCACCGACAAGGCTGCGCGCAGGGGCTAGGTCGAGCAGGGGCGCGCACTGGGCACGGGGCCGGGGGCCGCGCGTCAAGGGCCGGGGCCGCGCAGGGACCGCGTCGGGGCGGGTGCGCCGGGCCACGCCGGGTCGCCAGTGAGGGAGGAAGGGAGGAGAGAGAGGAGGGAGAGGAGAGGGGGAAGCTTACCACGGGCTCGACGAACGACAGCAACCGCTCACCGGGGATCCAAACGAGAGCAGGGAGAGAGTGGGAGAGAGGAGGAAGAGGGAGAGGGTAGTTTCTCTCTTCCTAGATCATGGGTGCGCGGGAAAGGGGAGTGTAGGAGGGGCACGCATGGGGGGGGGTGGTTTGGGCGCGCGGGCCGGGTTGGGCCGGGCCGGGGCTGAGCCGCGGGGCTGATTCTCCTCTACTCGAACTCGCGTGCTTCTAATCAATTTTATTCCACGAATAGAAATCCCAAAATAGAATGCACTGCTAGGAACAACATCAGACAGAAATAAATATGCTCCAGCATGATGCAACAACAATTTCAACTTAGGATTTTGCTTACATGCGATTCGGACACCAGTCTTTATATTGCTTTGAAAATGGGAGGAAGGAGCAGAGCAGGAAGAGAAAAAGAGAGTAACGCCTTAATTTGGTGAATATTGGAGAAGAAAATTTATACCCCAAAATTCAGAGCGATACAGGGAGGAGAGATATTAGGGTTTGTTTTGGAATCGGCAGGCTAACCAAGACGCCTCTAAACAACATAGAGTCAAAGAGAGGTGAAGATTGAGACGAAGAAAGCTATGTTACAAGCTACTCCTAGGGCAAGAATGTAAAGGAATTGATAAACGAGTTGATTGGTTTGATTGATGGGTGTTTTAATCGGTCGTACCCCTTAAATTATGTATGGGAGAGGTCTAGACCCGTTCCTAGACGTTCTCCAACAACTCATGCGAGTTTAGAGGGATAAACACACGTGGAGAAAGGATTTCAACTGCTTGATCTAATCCTATCGCGGACTGTCCGTGCCTATGGGCGGACCATCCGCAGGCTTGACCGTCCAGCTGTGTTTAGTGCCACAAATTATGCTCAACACTCACCATCCCACGCAACCCTCATGACCTTATGGTGCTCACCATCCCGGCATGGCACTAGCATTATTAGGCACGATTAGTAATTATGTCGTGTCGTGTCGTGTCGACACTACTGCCTAACTATCGACCCAGGCACCATACTATAGTGCCTAATTGTGTCGTGACGGCACTATACAACACTAATACCTAATAGTGCTTATGTCAACCTAGACACTATTTCACTTCAAGAGCTCAAAAATGTATAATTTCTTCAAGGTTATATATATATATATATATATATATATATATATATATATATATATATATAACTTTAACATTTACATCATTATAAAGTGAATTTATTATGTTTTAAATCATAATTTAAAATCACATGCACACATCACAATCACATCTATATACCATCAGTTGGTCTAAGTCATGCCAGTCGTTTAATCTTATCATGCTCATGCCAACCCATCGTGTCGGGGTGGCATCCCAAACATGGCACTAGACCTGTATCGTGTCGGCACTGACACTATATAAATCATGCTCATGTCGTGTCGACACACTACGAGTCGTGTTGTGTTTAGTGCCAGTCCATTTAGCATGGCCACTTGGCCATCTATACCTGCGATGACGCTCACATGACCCCTACTATCTAGGACTAGGTGGCTAGTGGTTGTGACCAAATGACCAGATCCATCAAGGAAAATGCGCGTGAGGAAGATGACAACCAACAAGATGCACGAGCGCAGCGGCTCATGGTGCTCCTCCGTCTGCGCCTCATCTCGTGGTGCTCCTCCCCTGGCGTCACGCGTCGCATGGGGCCGGTCCGATCCCTCGTACTCCATCTGGTTCCAAATTACAAGTCATTTAGGACAACGACACGATCTTCAAAATATAGTTTTGACCAATATTTTTATTAAAATACACATTAACTCCTAATACATTATAAAAATACTTTTAAAATAAATCGATACATATGACTTTTATATTTCAAAACTACATAATAAAACGGTTATTTGTGGTCAAAGTTTTATAAGTTTGACTTAAATATTGTCCAAAACTACTTCTAATTTGGAACTGGATGGAGTACATACGAGGCCATGCACGACTGTGACTCGCGCAACAGTGACGATGTTCGTGAATCTAGCGATAAGGGACGATGATGGCACGTCAATAGGCTCACAGTGGGTTTCATCGACGACTTCATTGTTTTATTTTATTTTACTTTATTTTAATTGTTAATAGAGACAGGTGTTGGGGGCCTCCTTCTCTACAGAAGGTCCTAGAGACAAAGAAATCGTCTACAACCAAAAAGGCTAAACGTCGAAGCTACAACATATATGTGTAAAATGCCGAAGGTTCATAGCTTCGGCCCAATACGGTTACGAAGGTCAAGCGCGATGTTGAGCCAAAGAGTAAAAGACCCTTTAATCCCAGATGTTTGTATTAGGATAATATATACATATCAAGGTCATAAAAGTATTTTTGCTTGGGTTGTGTCCCTTGCCTATAAATAGATAAACAGTACCCACATACTGTTCACGCTGGATTGGAATTGTATTTGCGCTCTCGCTTTCGAGCAAACCGAAGGTACAAATGTAATTACTTTGTTATTATATGATATGAATCTTAATGTTGTTTAACATTTGATATGAAATGTGTCGACGTTTCGAGACCGGGGGGTCCCTGGGCCGACGAGTGAAATGTCGCCGCGTGCCCCAGCCCAGATGGGTCGGCGCGAGACGGAGCACGAAGGGGGGAACCAAAGGAGGGAGATAGGCAAAAAGGGGGAACCCGTGGCCTTCGTGTTGTCCTGTGCCCAGGTCGGGTGCGCTTGCAGTAGGGGGTTACAAGCGTCCGCGTGGGAGAGAGCGAGGGACTCTGCGCGTCGTCCCGTCTTCCCGCGCGGCCAACCCTCTGTAAGAGGGCCCTGGTCCTTCCTTTTATAGGCGTAAGGAGAGGATCCAGGTGTACAATGGGGGTGTAGCAGAGTGCTAACGTGTCTAGCGGAGGAGAGCTAGCGCCCTAAGTACATGTCATCGTGGCAGCCGGAGAGGTTTTGGCACCCGGTTCGTGTGGTGTCGTGGCCGTCGGAGGAGCGCTGGAGCCTGGCGGAAGGACAGCTGTCAGGGCTGTCGAGTCCTTGCTGACGTACTCTTGCTTCCGTAAGGGAGCTGAGAGCTGCCATCGTCACAGAGCGTGCGGGGCACCATCATTGCTTATCTGGCGGAGCAAGCCAGATGGGACGTCGGTCTTGTTCCCCGTAGCCTGAGTCAGCTTGGGGTAGGGTAATGATGGTGTGGGGGATAGATATCCCCCGGGTCCACTAAAGGAGTAAAAGACCTCACGAAAGGCCCAAGGGCCCAATAAATCATGAGGTCATTCCTTCGTGGGCCTGGGGAGAAACAACCAACAAGGCAGAGCGACGTGATACCGGATTGGTGCAAGCCCGGATGGCCCACAACGTCGAGCAAGTAAATCGCAACAGAGACCCGACTTTCCTGCGCTGAAGCCCCCATGCAACGGAGCCATGCGAGGATAAGTCGGCGAGGGTTACGTAGGGATAAACTCAAGAGGTTCACTACCTTTTAGCTACTTGTTGTTATCATATCCACATGTACTGCCCCACGGTCGAGTATATAAGGCCTAGGGGGCACCCCTTCAGAACGATCGACCCTATCTTACTTAGCCACCCACATCAACTCTCTGTGTCTTCAATCCAGAGAGCCCTCTTGTAACCACGCTCACATACTCACCAGGACGTAGGGTATTACGCATCTCTAAGCGGCCCGAACCTGTAAATCTTGTCCACTGTCCCTCGTGCGATCGGCACGAACCATTTTGCTACAGTCGTCGACACCGTCCTACTCCTAGAAACACCTTGAGGGGCAACCCCGGGTGTGTGGTCGGACCCAAAACACCGACAGCTAGCGCGCCAGGTAGGGGGTGTGTCGACGATCCAAGCTAGCTCAATGGCCGTCACCTTCAACAGCAAGATCACCATGCATCCCGGATCCGTATTCTGCTTTGGGACAATCTCATCTGTAGCGGATGAAGAGGGAATTCTACACCGTATCGCGGATCCGCCGGAAAAGAAGTCTCCTCCAACGAACCCCGAAAATGCCGGAGAGGCGCAACCTCCAGCTCTTCAGAAAAAGATCGTCTCCAGAAAGTCGAGGGCCGAGAGTTCGCTGACCCAGAAGACTCCGCTGTCTACTTCCCCGACAAAAGAATGGACACGGATCACGAGGAAGAAGGAGACCAGGGAAAAGCAAGTCGTTCTTTCCGTTCCTCTGGCCTCAAAAGAGAACGGAAAGAAAGTCGCCACGACAGCAGCACCATTCTACCCCAACGTCCTCTTCATCGGGAGAGTGGAGTCGCCCACCGTCTCTGACGACGAACCGACCGCGCCCGGAGAAGAACCGCCTCAACGAGAATCCCGCCGACGGAGGAACCAGCGCAGGAACATTCGACGACATCACGCGGCCGGAGAACGGGATCCGGAGCAGCCTGTCTCGCGAGACGAGGTCTCGGAGATAGGAGAAACTCCGGAAGAACGCGTCTTCAGAGAACGAAGGAACTCCCGACGACGTGATCGTCGGCGGGCTCAGGAACAAGCTGAGCAAGACGCAAGACAGTGCCGGGAGAATCCGCTCTTCGGGCGCAACCTGAATCCCGACTTCGCCCGAGCTATGAACACGCCAAGCGAAGTCGGAGGGGTACTAGCTCGGATAGCTGATGGACTTCCACGGACTCCCGACGCCGAGGGATACCGACGCCTGTTCACCCAGGCAGCCAACCATCTTCTACCGCTCGCTCACCCGCCGAACGATCTACGACACGCCATCAACAGTCGCCGAGACGCGCGGAGCTCCATCAATGCTTCGCGCGAACGGCGGCATGAGAACGAGATTCGCCGTCGGGAGGAGTACGACCGGGATCATGGCATCCCGACTCAGAGCCAGGCCACCAGGACTGAGTCGGCAACGGCCTCAACTGGAGGTACCACTCGGGGACGGTCGAGGAACCACAATCACAACTCCCCTCCCCGGGACAGACATCGTCCCCGACGACAGGAGGACACGTGCGGAGTGTCCGCTCTTACTCCGCGCCTCAGGGCCATCCAATGGCCTCCCAACTTCAAGGTATCCAATGTCGACAAATATGAACCTAAGCAGGATCCAGGGGGTTGGCTAGCCGTCTACACCACCGCTGCTCGAGCTGCCGGGGCATCTGAGGACGTTATGACCGCGTATTTGCCCATCGTCCTTGGGCAAGATGCGCTACAGTGGCTACGACATTTAACCCAACACTGCATCGACGACTGGGGAGACTTCAGTCGACGTTTCACCGCCAACTTCCAGTCCCTTTCCGACAAGCCAGCGCAACCGTGGGACCTCAAATCCATCAAGCGCCGGGGGGATGAGACTCTCCGGTCGTACCTCAAAAGGTTCCAGACCATGAGAAATCGCATCCCCGAGGTCACGGAGGCGGCCGTGATCGAGGACTTCTACAGAGGATCCAACGACTCGGCTTTTGTCCGAGCCATACTGCAGAAGGCACCGACTACTTCTGAGGAGCTGTTCCGAGAAGCTGACCTCTACATCACCGCCGACGAGCGAGCTCAAGACCTCATCGGAGGAGCAAAGCCTGCACCGGCAGCCCCATGACGCGACGCGAACCAGCCACCCGACAAACGCTGGGAGAAGAGGCCTCGCGAAGAAGTACACGCCGCCGGACCACCTGCCTCTCGTGCCCGAGGAGGACCTCGCGGAGGCGAGCGCACGCTGGACGACATCCTCGACGCCCAGTGCCCATACCACAAAGACATGTGCCACACTCTCCGCAACTGCCGGGACTTCAAGCACTCCGTTGGGCATGGCCGACCCTTCCAACCTCTACCTCCTCCTCCGCCGAGGGGAGGACCGGATGAACCACGACAACCTCATCAGCTGGAGGAGGGGGGAGGAGGAGCTTTCCCAAGCGTCGACAGGGAGGTCAACGTCATCTTTGGCAGACATGGGTCACAGGAGAACAAGAGACAACAAAAGCTCAACGACCGCCAGATACTGGTGGCGACCACCGGTCCTCCCGCCCCATACCGGTGGTCAGAACACCCGATCACTTTCACTCGGGAAGATCAATGGCTCAACTTCGACCATCCGGGCAAATACCCGCTCCTCGTCAATCCGGTGATCCGAGAGAGCCGGGTGAAGAAGGTGCTAGTGGACGGGGGGAGCAGCATCAACGTCACCTTCCCCCGGACACTCCAAGGCTTGGGGGCTCACCTCAAAGAGCTCCACAAGTCGGACACTCCTTTATTCGGCATCGTGCCGACGGAGGGGGAATACCCGCTGGGCCACATCTACATGCCAGTCACCTTCGGAACTCCAAAGAACTACAGAACCGAGTTCCTGAGGTTTGAAGTGGCAAACTTCGACTGCGGGTACAACGCCATCATTGGAAGGCCGGGATTGGCCAAATTCATGGCCATTCCGCACTATACATACATGATACTGAAGATGTCAGGACCGCGAGGGATCATAACTGTGCGCGCCGACTTCCAAGGCGCCGCAGAATGTTTCCGAGTGGCCATCCAAGCAGCCCTCACCACCAAGCCGTCAACGGTCCCTTCTACACTGGCGAATTCTAAGCCTGAGGAGGACCTCGCCGTACCGGCAAACGAAGCTCAGGCCGCGACCTCTATGCGGCCGACTGAAGAAACCAAGCGAATTAACCTGGGGTTCGCTGATGAGCGCAAGACAGCCATCATCAGCTCCAGCTTGGACGACAAATAGGAAAGCGCGCTCGTCCAGTTCCTGCAAGATAACCGAGATGTATTCGCATGGCAACCTGCGGATATGCCGGGAGTCCCAAGAGAACTGGCCGAGCACAAGTTGAAGGTTTATCCCCAGGCGAGGCCAATCCGGCAAAAGCTACGTCGTTTCACGCCCGACAAGAGAGAGGCCATTCGCGCCGAGTTAGCTCGCTTGGTTGCGGCTGGATTTATTAGAGAAGTATTGCACCCCGAGTGGTTAGCCAACCCTGTTCTTGTACTCAAAAAGAATAAAGTGGATTGGCGCATGTGCGTCGACTATACTGATCTCAACAAACACTGTCCGAAGGATCCCTTCGGGCTCCCGAGGATAGATCAGGTGGTGGACTCCACCGCTGGATGTTCTGTGCTGTCTTTCTTAGATTGTTATTCCGGGTATCATCAGATTAGTTTGGCAAAAGAAGACGAGGAAAAAACGGCGTTCATCACTCTGTTTGGTGCTTTCTGTTATACCTCCATGCCGTTCGGCCTCAAAAATGCTGGAGCGACTTATCAGAGAGCCATTCAAACATGCTTAGCCGATCACTGGGGCAAGCGTGTGGAGGCTTATGTAGATGATGTGGTAATCAAAACAGAAAATTCGGAAAACTTCATCAAAGACTTACAGCTGGTTTTCAACAGCTTGAGACGATATAGATGGAAGCTCAATCCCGAAAAATGTGTTTTCGGGGTACCAGCAGGAAAATTGCTCGGGTTTATTGTCAGCCACCGGGGAATTGAGGCTAATCCAGATAAGATTGAAGCTATCATGAAGATGGAAGCTCCTCGGTCACAAAAGAAGGTTCAGCGACTTACTGGATGTATGGCAGCTCTGAGCCGATTTATATCCAGGCTGGGAGAAAAAGGTTTGCCATTTTACAAGCTACTCAAGAAGGTGGATAAGTTTCAATGGACTTCAGAAGCACAAGAAGCTCTAGATGCACTGAAGAAATTCTTGACAACACCACCAGTACTGAAACCACCCCGGCGAGCTACGTCGACTCAACCGGCCGAAGATTTGCTACTGTATATCTCTTGCACGACTCACGTGGTAAGCACCGCGTTGGTAGTCGAGCGAGTGGAAGAAGGACATGCCTATCCAGTACAACATCCCGTCTACTTCATCAGTGAAGTTCTAGGCCCCTCGAAGAAAAAGTATCCTCAAGTTCAGAAGCTATTATACGCAGTACTTCTAACTGCCCGCAAGTTGCGTCACTACTTTGACGACCACAAAGTCATAGTAGTCACTGGTTTCCCAATAGGGGATATTCTTCACAACAAGGAAGCCATTGGTCGAATAGCCAAGTGGGCTTGCGAGCTGGGATCCCACGACATCGAGTTCCGACCTCGCACTACCATCAAAACTCAAGCACTGGTTGATTTCGTATCAGAGTGGACAGAACAGCAAGTACCGGATAATCCAGAAACCGCAGAAGTATGGCGAATGTATTTTGATGGCTCGCTGAAGCTGCAAGGAGCAGGTGCAGGGATTCTCTTCACCGCACCTGGAGGCGAACACCTCAAGTACGCCCTCCAGTTGCTATTCCTGGCCTCTAACAATGCAGCCGAGTATGAAGCTTTGATACACGGATTGAACATTGCCATATCACTGGGCGTCAAAAGATTGATGGTATACGGAGATTCTCTGGTAGTCATCAGCCAGATAAACAAGGAATGGGATTGTTCAAGCGATTCAATGGGAAAATACTGCGTGGTCGTCCGAAAGCTGGAAGATAAATTCGAGGGTCTGGAATTTCATCATATAGAAAGAGATCGGAACACGGCAGCCGATGTACTGTCCAAGCTCGGATCCAGTCGAACTCAGGTCCCGCCCGGAGTCTTCGTGCAAGAAATTCTTCAGCCGAGTATCTCAATGGATCAAACAGAAGAGTGCAACATCATAGATCAACCCGAGTCAGACTCTGAAGACTGGAGAAGGCCGATTATTAAGTATATAAAGAATGAAGAAGAACCAGATGACAAGAACTCGGCAGAGCGCATCGCCAGGCAGTCAGCTCACTATACACTCATTGGGGAGATATTGTACAGAAGGGGCGCATCGGGCATCCTCATGAAGTGCGTTCTCCCGTCCACTGGGAAACAACTTCTGGAGGAGGTCCATGCAGGGCAATGTGGAATACATGCAGCATCCAGAACACTAGTCGGGAAGGTTTTCAGGTCAGGATTCTATTGGCCAACAGCGAAGAACGATGCAGCCGAGTTAGTCCAGAGGTGTGAAGCTTGCCAATACTTGTCAAAGCAACAACACATGCCAACACAGCAACTACAGACCATACCAGTAACCTGGCCTTTTGCATGCTGGGGACTAGATATGATTGGACCTTTCAAGAAAGCTCAAGGGGGATATACTCATGTATTGGTGGCGATTGACAAATTCACTAAATGGATAGAGTTCAAGCCCATTGCTTCTTTAACCTCTGCTAAGGCTGTGGAATTCATACAAGACATCATATTCAGATTCGGGATACCAAACAGCATCATCGCCGACTTAGGATCCAACTTCACTAGTTCAGAATTCTTCGACTTCTGCGAGCAAAAGAGCATTCAGATCAAGTACGCATCTGTAGCACATCCAAGAGCCAACGGGCAGGTTGAGCGAGCCAACGGAATGATATTGGAGGCACTCAGGAAAAAGGTCTTCGATAAGAATGAAAAATTCGCAGGAAAGTGGATAAGAGAATTGCCTTATGTTGTTTGGAGCCTAAGAACCCAACCTAGCCGAGCCCTGCATGGAAACACCCCTTTCTTCATGGTCTATGGGTCGGAGGCAGTGCTACCTGCAGATCTCAAGTTTGGGGCGCCAAGGTTGATCTTCGAGAGCATAGCAGAAGCTGAGGCCACCAGGCTGGAGGACATTGATGTACTTGAGGAAGAACGGCTGAATGCGGTAATCCAATCAGCACGGTACCAGCAGACTCTAAGGCGCTATCACGACAAGGCTGTGCGGCAACGGTTCTTTTCAGTAGGAGACCTCGTCCTTCGCCGAATTCTAACGGGGGAGGGACGGCACAAGTTATCACCCTTATGGGAAGGACCCTTCATAGTAGCAGAAGTCACTCGGCCCGGATCGTATCGCCTCACTCAGATGGATGGCACAGAAGTTGGGAACTCCTGGAACATAGAGCACCTCAGAAAGTTTTATCCCTAGCTATATTTCAAAACCGCTGGGGCGACAATGTATTCTGTAAAGTGGAAATATGTCATCAACAAAGAGAGATTTCAAAGATACTCGGCTCGTTTACGATTGACTTGCATTCTTACTTAACTCGGGGTGACCACTATGCCCTACAAACGGAGCAATCGACTTAAGTCGGCAACGACTTAAGGCGGTGCAACATGCTCATGCTTACTTAACTCGGGGTGACCACTATGCCCTACAAACGGAGCAATCGACTTAAGTCGGCAACGACTTAAGGCGGTGCAACATGCTCACGCTTACTTAACTCGGGGTGACCACTATGCCCTACAAACGGAGCAATCGACTTAAGTCGGCAACGACTTAAGGCGGTGCAACATGCTCATGCTTACTTAACTCGGGGTGACCACTATGCCCTACAAACGGAGCAATCGACTTAAGTCGGCAACGACTTAAGGCGGTGCAACATGCTCACGCTTACTTAACTCGGGGTGACCACTATGCCCTACAAACGGAGCAATCGACTTAAGTCGGCAATGACTTAAGGCGGTGCAACATGCTCACGCTTACTTAACTCGGGGTGACCACTATGCCCTACAAACGGAGCAATCGACTTAAGTCGGCAACGACTTAAGGCGGTGCAACATGCTCACGCTTACTTAACTCGGGGTGACCACTATGCCCTACAAACGGAGCAATCGACTTAAGTCGGCAACGACTTAAGGCGGTGCAACATGCTCATGCTTACTTGACTCGGGGAGACCACTATACCCTACTAACGGAGCTATCGGCTAAAGTCAGAGGCGGCTTAAGCCGGTGCTACATACTCGCGCCTATGTAATTCAGGGGATGACTTCCATATCCCGCAAACAAATTTCTTAATCATCATGCGTCATTACCACAACTTTATGAACCAATAAATTCTGATACAATAAGAGAGTAATTATGTCATTCGAATGATAAACTGATGTCCTCTAACAAATACTCGATCATGCTAACCGCGCGCTCAGAAGCACGCAAAATATTTCTCTATTTTGCAATGTCTTTCTCAGGAGCGACCAACGAAGAAGGGCGACTCGAGGAATCTGGGGCAGCATTCACGTCTGCCTTTATGTCTTCAGGAACAACCACACCGGGTCTCCTCATTAAGATTCGTCCAGCCCGAATAGCCTTGTCCATGGCTTTATCGCGCTGGGCTTTGAGAGTAGCAGCAGTTTCTTCGGCAACTTTAGCAGCCAGCCGAGCAGCCTCTAACTCCTGGGCAATGGATTTCTTGGAAGCTCAGAGTTCTTTGATGGTGGCATCTTTCGCTGATATCAATTGCTTAAGGCGGGTCACTTCATCCGCAGATTCTTGCAGCTTACAACGCTGATTGTCCAGTTCCTCCATTGTAAAGCGGTGACTCCTCTCCAAGATTGATAGCGAGCTGCTAGAATCACGATACAATCTGTCTAGATTGTCACGAGAAGCAGCAAGGATACGTTTTTCTTCTTGCAAACAAAAATCAACTCCTTCAGAAACCAAGCAAGAAATAAGAGCATAGCAATGTAAGGCACAGTTTTATAAGTTACCTTTTCAGAGTCAAGCCGAGCATGAAGAGAAGAACTCAGGGCATTGGCGTCATCCAAGGCAGCGGAGACCTGATTTAGTTCAGTTTGGCTCTGAGAGTACTTCTCCTCGAAGTCAGCGCACCGTTGAATCATTTCAGCCTGATCTCGGGAATGTTTTTCCTCAAGAATTGCAATCTGCCGAGTCATTCCTAGCAAGAGGTAATCAAACAAAACGAGGTCAGAATGTAAAACAGTCCACAACAAAGGCAAAAAGAAGAGAAAGGGCACTAACCGGCGTTAGTTGCCTCCAACTCGGATACACGACGATGAAGTGACACTGGGTTCCAACACGCAAGAGACGAAGCCACTTCTGGGACGGAAGCACCCTGCAATCTCAGCTGGCTGGCCATCCCATCCACCAAAGCCTGATGAGAAAAAACGGATGAACATAATGACAACAGTTCATGCAGCATAAAGAACGAGCTAAAATACAGCACAGTACCTGGAGGTTGGAAAAGAACGAAGGGATCCCCAAATCAGGAGAAATCAGCTGATAACCAGGCGCAAGGCCACCACCCGAAGCAGCTTGCAACGGACCGAAAGGAATCAGCTCAGTGCCTTCAACAGAGCCAAACGCCCGATCAGCGGGGACGCTGCCCTCTTAAGCGACTCCCTGGTCCAAAGTTTGGGCTACTACCATGCAGCCAGAGTGTGGAGGTGATCTCGCGTGAACGTCCATGGAAGTGCAGGAAGGAGACCCTGCTTGGGCACCCTCAGGGGCTGGGTCATAGTTGGCACTGCCCACTTGAGCCGGATCATCCCCGGCAGCACCCTCGGGGGCTCGGCAGTGGCTTACACTCTTCACCCGAGCTAAGTCATCCCCGGCGACATCCTCGGGGGCTGGACATGAGTCAGCACCATTCTTGAGGTCCAGGCTCTCCGCAGTAACCACCTCTAAGGTTGACGAGCCTTTAGCCACTTCCATGGGACCAGGACAATCCAAGTCAGCATCCCGACCCTCGAGATCGCGCTCTAAGGTCGACGAGGCACGGGATGACCTCAACCCAGCATCAGGCACGGCAGCGCAAGCCTCCGTTGCATCATCATCCACTGGCTCTGATAACAAGTCTTCTGGGACCATATCCTCAAGAGTTTGATCAAAGTTGGCCAGAGACAGTTCTTGCAGACCAATGAGGGCAGACAAAGCAGGAGAAGGAACTCCACTACTTCCACCGCTGGCGATGAACTGACGACTATTTTTCCGAGTTAAAGGAGCTTCATTCTCTTCCTCTTCATCTTCCACAGTGACAACACAAGCAGCACCCCCATTGGGTTCAGCAATAGATGGAGCACCCCCATTGGGATCAGTAGCAGTTTGGGTACACCCATTGGGATCAGCGTCAATAAGTCCAGTCGCAGGCACTTCTTCAGTAGCAGGAACTGAGGTACCAGCGTCCTCATCAAAACTGGATACTCGCCGGAGGCGTCTTCTTTTCTTCTTTTGCTCATCAGCAGAAGGCTCAGGCTGATTGGTTCGGCTAGGGCGTCTCGGGCGAGTACTGACAGGCTTCTGGACATCCAAAGTTGCATCAACCTCTGGAAGGGGCACCACTGCCAACGTACCAGCAGGAGCAGCGTCGGAAGAATCCTCAGCTAGCAGATCAAGCATGTCATTTATGTCCGCATCACTAGGGTTCAGGGGCACCTCAAAATGGACATGTCGTTCGTCATCAGGAATCTCCCCAAGCGAAGCAACCAAAGTACTGACTTCTTCAGCAGAGGGTCGCACTCTAAGGCCCAAATTGCCATCAATCACAGGCGGATTTGACACAAAAAGGGTGAAGGCTTTGGGAGGAGGCAGGTTCCAGGCTGAGTATGCCACTGGAGCACCAACATTTGACACCTTACCCCTGAGGATCATTTCAAGTCGGCTTACCAAGTCTACAGAAGGAATTCTCCTATTGGTAACTCGAGTTGAGTCGACTAGCCCTCGATACAGATATGCTGGATAGGCCCTGTCTTTCAGTGGCTGAATGTTCTTGAAAACAAAGTCAGCGACCACAGCTTCAGCAGTTAGACCTCTCTCTTTCAGCAGTCCAACTTCAGTTAGCAACACACCTGCCTCAGCCACTTCCTGATCTATGGGAGACTCGGTCCAGCTCGGAGTGCGAACGTCTGGCTGTCTTCCCGACCGGGAGGGGAGAGAATTTCCATAATTATCAACTATGAACCACTCTAGACGCCACCCCTTAATGCTGTCCTTGAGGGGAATCTCAAGATACTCAGTTTTCCGCCCGCGGCGCATCTCCAAACTGGCACCTCCGACCAACTGATGCTGTCCCTCGGCCATCCCAGGGCGACAATGATACAAATACTTCCATAAGCCGAAATGCGGCAGCACGCCAAGAAAGGCTTCGCATAAGTGGACGAAAATGGAGATTTGCAGAATGGAATTAGGGTTCAAATGGGTCAAGTTAATGTGGTAGAAATCAAGGAGGCCGCGGAAAAAGGGAGAGATGGGAAGGCCGAGGCCGCGGAGAAGAAAAGGAGCGTAGACTACAGACTCGTGGGTATCCTCTGTCGGGACAGTAGTCCCATGGCAAATCCGCCAAGAACAGAGTTCCCGCGGAGGAAGAACCCCGATGGATACAAGGTGGAGAAGTTCAGCTTCGGAAATAATGGACATATGGTTACCTGCGAAAGGCAACTGGCTGTTGGGGTCGATTGGAGGGATCACCGCAGCAGACGAGCTCGCAGTTTTCCTCTTGGGCGCCATCTCGATTTTCACCAGCGAACAGAGTAGGAGGCGAATGGCAGAGAGGATTCAGAAGCGGGAATGCAAGAACTAGGGCATGGAAAGCAAAGGCGGCTAAAAGCGCAGCTCTTATGGGATATTCTCGAGCCAGATACCGTTTCAAAAAGTGCCCAGTCATCACCCGGCGGTTATTTCCGAAACCCCAGCATGCCACGTGGTCATCCGGCAGTTATTTCTAAAAAGCCGATGCACCACCTCATCATTCGGTTATCATCCTCGAAATAACTCATGCGACCGGCTATCACTCGGCGTTGACTCTAAAACGTTGATTTCATATTCAGTCGCTCGGCATTACCTCTAAAATGCCGACGTCACCATCCAGTCACTCGGTGTTGACTCTAAAACGCTGATTTCATATTCAGTTGCTCGGCATTGCCTCTAAAAAGCCGATGCCGACCTCCAGTCATTCGGTGTTGCCTCTAAAACGCTGATTTCATATTCAGTTGCTCGGCATTGCCTCTAAAAAGCTGATGCCGACCTCCAGTCATTCGGCGTTGCCTCTAAAACGCTGATCTCGTATTCAATCGCTCGGCATTACTTCTAAAATGCCGACATCGACCTTCAATCACTCGGCGTTGCCTCTAAAACGCTGATCTCGTGTTCGATCGCTCGGCATTACCTCTAAAATGCCGACGTCGACCTTCAATCACTCGGCGTTGCCTCTAAAACGCTGATCTCGTGTTCGATCGCTCGGCATTACCTCTAAAATGCCGACGTCGACCTTCAATCACTCGGCGTTGCCTCTAAAACGCTGATCTCATGTTCGATCGCTCGGCATTACCTCTAAAATGCCGACGTCGACCTTCAATCACTCGGCGTTGCCTCTAAAACGCTGATCTCGTGTTCGATCGCTCGGCATTACCTCTAAAATGCCGACGTCGACCTTCAATCACTCGGCGTTGCCTCTAAAATGCTGATCTCGTGTTCAATCGCTCGGTATTACTTCTAAAATGCCGACGTCGACCTTCAATTGTTCGGCGTTGCCTCTAAAATGCCGATACCGATTACAAGATTACTCGGCAGCTACTTCTAGAAGCGTCAGTGTGATGCCCAAGTTATTCATCTACTGTCTCAAAAGAATCAGTTTTATAATCAAGCAAAGCGAGACATCAAGAAGGAGCCAACGTCATTCTTTCATTAAGGGAAGACAATAAGCTTGCAAATCAACTCTTTGCGAGTTGATGCTTCCCTACTATTACTACCTTACATTACTACTACTACTATACTACACTATACTACTCTACATTACTACTACATTATTCTAACTACACTATACTAATATCTAAAGACCAGTGGCGCTTAGCCACTGGCCTTGCTGCTGCTGCCACCGCCGCCGGCCTTGGTGCTGCCCTTGCTGCTGCCGCCTCTGGTGCTGCCCTTGCTGCTACCGCCTCTGGTGCTGCCCTTGCTCCCGTCGCCGCCGCCGCTGCCGTCGCCGTCGCCGTCGCCACCGTCGTCATCGTCACTGTCGTCGTCGTCATCCTCGTCCTCGCCGCCGTCCGAGTCCTCCTCATCCGAGGAGTACTCCGACTCATCCGAGCCCTCGAGCCCGGAGCGCTCGACGGCCCTAATGTACGTCCAGACTTCCACGGCAATCCCCTGGGAGTCGTCTGAATCATCAGACGACGCCGGGGGAGAGACGGGAGCTGGAGACCCCTCGGACTCGGAGGAGAACTCCTCCTCCGAGTATTCCGAGTCGCCAAAGTCCTCCGACGGAGGAGTCGGCTCACGCTTGCGTTTGTTACTCTTGCCCATGGCGGAAGCAGACAGGAGAGAAGAGAAGGATGCAGTAAAGAACAGCGAAGAGATGTGAAAAAACCAGAGGAGCAACGGCGCTATTTATAGAAGGGAAAGGCAACCGCTCACCTCCAACCGTGGTCACCGAACAGTCGCAAAGCATTCAATAAGCACTTCCACCCGTCTGAAGACACGTCAGGCGGCTGACGCCGTTTCACGCAACACTACACCCATTGGGACTCCAGTCAACAGCGCAAAGGATATGATTACACTCGCCGTCCCATCACATTACTACTCAGAAGCAGCCGGCTAAAACACTCAGCGTACCAAGCCGTCCCTTGCCCACACCCATTGGGGGGGACGCCCAGGAATTATCAGTATATTTTTCAAAACGGTCACATCTGTGCAGGGCACGCAGTGAATACCTCAAGACAAAAATGAGATATCAGTAAGGATCAGAGGAAAGCCAAATATAGCCAGCGAAGTACAAAATATGGCCGACAGAAGCGACGTGAAGACTAGACAGAGAACGTCCATCAAACGTCCAATCAGTCGCAGAAGCAAATAAATTGCACTACCTAGCAAGATATGGATGGATTGCAAACTCGGCTGATAAAGACAAAATATATGCTGACCTTTGCAGCAAAATATTGATGACATAATGCTGACCTCCAAAGCATAATGCAAATAACTTCATGCCAATTTCTACAAACGAAAGGGATGAATTTCAGCAAAGAGGCACGAAAGGAAGACCTTCGAATGGATTATCCTTAAAAAATCCATTTGAAGGTCGGGGGCTACACCCATTGGGTGCACCTCCGGTGCACCCCATGGATTATCATTCCAAGCCGAGATAGTGCCGACTTCTAAGGCGAGGGACAAGATTAAAAGACCAACCCTCAACCAAGATGCAGGAGCACAAATGGAGATAATTTCTGGGGAAGACCTTTGAGTAGATTGTTTTCTAAAATCTACTCAAAGCTCGGGGGCTACACCCATTGGGTGCACTTCCGGTGCACCCAATGAAGTTCAGAATCCTACAAAATTGAAATGCCGACCTCTAAGGCACAAGCATGAAACCAAGCTTCGGTCAAATGAGTGATCGGAGCAAGAGAAGACAGCAGGAAGACGTTCTTCTTCAAAACACCCGCAAGTTGGACCTGGGATCTTTGGGCTGATTACTTCTAAATTAACCCAAAGATCGGGGGCTTGTGGGGGATAGATATCCCCCGGGTCCACTAAAGGAGTAAAAGACCTCACGAAAGGCCCAAGGGCCCAATAAATCATGAGGTCATTCCTTCGTGGGCCTGGGGAGAAACAACCAACAAGGCAGAGCGACGTGATACCGGATTGGTGCAAGCCCGGATGGCCCACAACGTCGAGCAAGTAAATCGCAACAGAGACCCGACTTTCCCGCGCTGAAGCCCCCATGCAACGGAGCCATGTGAGGATAAGTCGGCGAGGGTTACGTAGGGATAAACTCAAGAGGTTCACTACCTTTTAGCTACTTGTTGTTATCATATCCACATGTACTGCCCCACGGTCGAGTATATAAGGCCTAGGGGGCACCCCTTCAGAACGATCGACCCTATCTTACTTAGCCACCCACATCAACTCTCTGTGTCTTCAATCCAGAGAGCCCTCTTGTAACCACGCTCACATACTCACCAGGACGTAGGGTATTACGCATCTCTAAGCGGCCCGAACCTGTAAATCTTGTCCACTGTCCCTCGTGCGATCGGCACGAACCATTTTGCTACAGTCGTCGACACCGTCCTACTCCTAGAAACACCTTGAGGGGCAACCCCGGGTGTGCGGTCGGACCCAAAACACCGACAGATGGCGCTTCCTGTTGACGTGGTCGGTCCGCGCCCTAGGTTGGGCGATGTGGAGGCTCCTCCGAGGTCAAGGTCGAGTCTGTCTTCCGTGGCCGAGGTCGAGTCCGAGCCCCTGGGTCGGGCGAGGCGGAGACCGTCGGCTGAGGCCAGGGCTGAGTCCGAGCCCTGGGGTCGGGCGAAGCGGAGTTCGTCGTCTTCCGGGGCTGAGCCCAAGTCCGAGCCCTGGGGTCGGGCGGATCAGAGTTCGTCGTCTTCAGGGGCTGAGCCCGAGTCTGAGCCCTGGGTCGGGCGGAGCGGAGTTCACCGTCTTCCGGGGCTGAGCCCGAGTCTGAGCCCTAGGTTGGGCGAAGCGGAGTTTCCTATGGTGCCTGAGGCCGGGCCTGACTGCCTGTCAGCCTCACTCTGTCGAGTGGCGCAGCAGTCGGAGCGGCGCAGGCGGCGCTGTCCTTCTGTCAGGCCGGTCAGTGGAGCGGCGAAGTGACTGCGGTCACTTCGGCTCTGTCGACTGAAGGGCGCGCGTCAGGATAAAGGTGTCAGGCCACCTTTGCATTAAATGCCCCTGCGATTTGGTTGGTTGGCATGGCGACTTGGCCAGGGTTGCTTCTTGGCGCAGACTGGGCCTCGGGCGAGCCGGAAGTATGTTCGTCGCTAGAGGGGGGCCTCGGGCGAGACGGAGATCCTCCGGGGTCGGCTGCCCTTGCTCGAGGCTAGGCTCGGGCGAGGTATGATCGAGTCCCTCGAATGGACAGATCCCTGACTTAATCGCACCCATCAGGCCTTTGCAGCTTTGTGCTGATGGGGGTTACCAGCTGAGAATTAGGAGTCTTGAGGGTACCCCTAATTATGGTCCCCGACAGTAGCCCCTGAGCCTCGAAGGGAGTGTTAACACTCGCTTGGAGGCTTTTGTCGCACTTTTTTGCAAGGGGACCAGCATTTCTCGGTTGCGTTTTGTTCCGGTGGGTGCGCGCGAGCGCACCCACCGGGTGTAGCCCCCGAGGCCTCGGAGGAGTGGTTTGACTCCTCCGAAGTCTTAATGCCTCGCGCAATGCTTCGGCTGGTCTGGTCGTTCCCTCATGCGAGCTGGCCGTAGCCCGGGTGCACGGTCGGGTCCCAAGTTCCCGGGCTGGTATGTTGACGCTGTCAACGGTTTGGTCGGAGCCGGGTTTGCGAGAGCAGCCCCCGAGCCTCTGCACAGGGCGAGAGGACGGTCAGGGACAGACTCGACTTTTTTACATACGCCCATGCGTCGTCTTTCCGCAAGGAGGAGGGGGGAAAGCGCCAAGTTGCCCTCGGAGGGCGCCGAACATGGTGTCTCCGGTGAGCTGCTGGCGGGCAATCCGAGCGGACGTTCGTGCCCCATTTGTTAGGGGTCAGCTAGAGGCCCAGAGGCGCGCCCAAAAGTACCTGCGGGTGATCTGCCGGACCCGGTCCCCTGTCAACGGGGTCCGAGGGCTCGATGCCTCCCTCTGATGGGATTCCGTTACAAGATCGTTCCCGCTGGTCTCAGAAATGTCCTAGGGTACCTCGGGAGCATAGCCCGAGCCTCGGTTATGTATCGAACGTACCCAGGGTCATCCCTCACTCTATGTCTGAGGCGGCTATGAACCCTTCGAGGGCCAGCCTTCGAACCCCTGATCAGTATTGGGCGCGTAGCCCGAGTGGCCTGAGGCGGCCGTTGAACCCTTCCGAGGGGCCGGCCTTCGAACCTCTGACCAGTAGTGGGTGTGGAGCTCACGCGCTCTGAGGCGGCTGTTAAACCCCTCCGAGGGGCCAGCCTTCGAACCTCTGATTAGTAGGGAGGCTCGGAGCCTGTTTCCTTCACGGAGAAGGATCCTTTTCGGGGTATCCCCCTTTCTCGGTCCCTGTTGTAAGAGAGAGAAAGAGGAAAAAGGAAAAGGATACGAAATCGAATGATGTGGCGTACCTTTTTTTGACGCGGTCATTATGGCGAAGGCGAAGTGTCGCTCGCTTTCCCTGCCAGAGGCGCCGCCTTTCCTGCCGCGGAGTTAATGCGACAGGGCGTGCGGTTCGCGGGGCGGTGGTTGCGCGTGCGCGAGCCGTTCGAGGAACGGCCGTTTCGCTTTGGGTTTTTGAATCCCGCGGCGGGTCTAGGCGAAACGTTGAACGGGTCTCGCCTTGGTCTTTATATACTCGGAGGAGGGTCTGGCGACGGTTCTTTGCTCCGCTTCTCGCCTCCCCCTTAGGTTTTCGCAACCCGAGAGGTTTAGCCAGAGAAAAGGAAACCGCTTACCCAGTCCTTTCCGCCGCCACCCCTTTTGCTCGGTGATGGCCGACCGGGTGACCATCATCTCGCCGCGCGATCCATGGCCCTTCTCCACAGTCACGGCGGGTGATCTGGAGGATCTTGTTGCTGAGGGTTTACTTCGCCCTCTCTCTGATGAGAGGCGGTCGGAGTGGATTCCCCCTGCAAGCGGAGCCGCTCCGTCCCCGCCGCCGGGGTACGTCGTGAGCTTCGTCTCCTTCCACGAGCGGGGATTCGGTGTGCCGGCGAGCCGCTTTATGCGGGCGATCCTGCAGAACTATGGGGTGGAGTTGCACAACCTCAGCCCCAACTCCATCTCGCAAGCCGCCATCTTCGTAGCGGTGTGCGAAGGGTATTTGGGGATCGCCCCCCACTGGGACTTGTGGACTCATCTCTTTTCCGCGGAGCTCTTTGCTTCGCCGACGGGGGAGAGAAGGGTCCGCGCGGCAGTGCGTGCCGGCGGCTGCATCCTCCAGCTGAGGCAGTCACGGGCGTCGCTGTACATTCCCGCCATCCTTGCGTCCTCGAATAAAGGGTGGCAGCGCCGGTGGTTCTACCTCCAGAATGACGGGGAGATGCTCCCGCCGTTTTCCCAGCGAGTGGTCACCGTCGCCGCCGATGCTTGGCGCCACGGGACCCCGCACGACAGACAGAAGAACCTCGAGCCCCTTCTCAAGACCCTGGAGGCGCTGCGGAAAGGGGGACTCACCGCCGCGGGAGTGATTGCCGCCATCCACCGCCGGAGGGTGCTTCCCTTGGCGGAGCGGCGGTTGCCGCTTTGGGAGATGACGCCGGAGGCTGACTTGGAGGGCTCGCGGATGTCCTCGGATTCTCTTCCCATCGACGTTCTCCACGGGCGGGTGGCCGTCGCGTTGGGAAAACCGGACGCTAGCGCCTTCTCCTAGCCCTTGATGCGCCCTGACCAAGGGTGCGTGACCCTGGTGAGTGTCCGCTCCTTCCTTCTCCTTGCGTCGGGTTGCCCCTGGTTCTTACGGTCGGGATTTCCATCTGTCTCCAGGAGGTAGGGTGGCACAAGCCTTCCCGGCCACGGGTCCCGGAGGATGCGGTGGACCGAGCAGCGCGGCGGGTTGCAGCTGAGGAGAAGAAGAAAAAGAAGGACGCGGAGAAGGCCCGGGCCCGCGAGCGGATGCGGGCCCGAGACGCCTTGGAAAAGCTCCGTCGTCGGCAGGAGAGGGAGGGGCTCCCGAGGGAGCCGTCGCCGGAAACGCCTGACGACGACGATGATGATGAAGATGATGACGAGGATGACGACATGGCTGCCCGCCTCGGCTTCAGCCCGGGCTTGAGGCTAGGCCAGGAGTCGTCAAGCCAGCCCTCGAGTGGGCTGGCGCCGTCAGTCCCCGGAGTCAGGACGCCGAGGTCCCGGCCCGAAGAGCGGGGGCAGACCGAGAGGGTACTTGACCCCTCGGCTGGGGAAGTTGAGGTGACCCCGGGGAGTCAGGCTGAGGCGTCTGTTCCCCGAGAGCCGTCGCCCACGCCGGCAGCGCAGGAGAGCGACCCTCAGGTCGCCGTGGCAGCGCCTGGGCAGTCCGTTTCCCGGGCTTCCAAGGTGCCCAAGGCGAGGGTGGTGCCGAAGCTGGCGGCGAGGCGGACCTCGGCGGTGCCTTCGGGGGTCGAGATCCGAGAGACCTCTCCTGAGGCACGGTTGATCAGGGCCCGTAGCGGGTAAGTATCTTGGAACGTCTTCGTCCTGGATTCTCATTCGTATGTCCCGACCACGACTTTTCTTTCCTCCTCAGCAAGCGAAGCCATGGCCTGACCGATCTGGCTCCCCGGAAGGCCCTTAAGACGGCGTCGGCTTCCGCAGCCGGTGCCGCGCTGGGCCTCGCTGTTCAGCTGACCTTCTCGCAAGGCGCTCCACAGCGGGGGGCTCAGGTGGCACTAGTCGCCGTGGAGCGAGTTGCCAAGGCTGGCTCTTCTGCCGAGGCAGCCATCGTGCTGGAGGAGGCGGCTGGCGCGGACATGGCCTCGGGCCCACCGGACATGCCGCCAGTGCTGGCACCTGTTGCTGCTGAAGCCGCTGTCGTCCCAGTCGGGGAGCGACCTATTGCTGCCGACGCTGAGATGGCCGAGGCGTCGGCGCTCGGTGCCTCAGAGGAGGGGGCGTGGAAACACGATCCGTCGCGCCGAGCGGCAGCCTTGTCCCTGCGCGGCGGAGCTCCGAGGGGCGGCGCCAGTTGCTCCGGTTCCGGACCTGGGAGGCCTCGGATCCCTTCTTCGTTCTTGACGATGAGCGGGAGGAGCAGTCTTGGGACAAGCTCCGCGAGTGTGCCGAAGCAACGGTGGGGTCGCTCCGGTCGTCGCTGGAGGTCTTCTGCAGGGACGTCCCCAAAATCCTCCAGGTAATGGTTTCAGGCATACCTTTTTTTTGTGACCAAGGCATCTTTTGTGACGCCCTGCTTCCTTCCCTCAGGATCTGACGGGTCTGAGCGCCGCCAAGTCGTCGTTCATCCGCCACGAGGTCGACATCTGGGGCTCGCTGCGATCCCTAAGGACCTCGCTCGCTGGGGCTACTGCGCGCCTCTCTCAGTAGGGCGCCGAGGTGGCGGACCTTCGGTTGCTCTGCGCCGATCTGAGAGCCGAGGCGGCAGCAGCACGCGCAGAGGCGGCAGCGGCACGCGCAGAGGTGCAACGACGGCAGTCGGAGTTCGACCAGGTCGCCAATGAGCGAGACCGATCTCGGGGCCGGGCTGTCGAGACCGAAAGCCGGGCTGGAGCCCTTGCAGCAGACCTAGCCGCAGCCCAGGCCGCAGCCTCGGAGCAGCGTGCCCGAGCCGGAGGTATGTCCCGGCCATTTTCGGTCTTCGTTTCAGCTTGTTTCCTCTGTTTGTGTTTGAGGCCTTGCGTTCTGGCTGTTCGCAGAGCTCGAGTCCGCCCTCGATGAGTCCACCAGGGCGCTTGCCGGGGCGGCCGAGCAGAGGGAGGCCGACCATGCGGCCATGTCCGAGGCCGTCTCGGACTTCTGCCGGGTCTTTGGCTTCGGTGACGTCCCCTCAGGGAGCTCCCCTCAAAGTCGCCTGCAGGCCTTGGGCGGTCACGTGCGCGGCAGACTCCGCGAGGCGCTACACCACGGCATCAGGCGGGCCTTCGCCGTGCTTGCTTCCCACTACGTCGTGGATCTGGAGCGGGTCAGCGAGGGATATTGTCTTCCTGACGAAGATGAAGCTGCCCTGGCTGAAGTCCAGAGGCTCGACGCGGCTGCCGCGGGCCCGAGCGCGGTGCTGGCGACCACCTTCGAGGCAGAGATCCTCCCGCCTGCGTCGTCGTCCGAAGTCGGGGTGGACTTTGCCGAAGGTGGGGACGAAGCCGAAGGCGCAGCTCCTTCCCCGGGCGGCGCCTAACTCTGTCGGGGCAGTTTCCTTTGAATGCACGTGTGTCTTTTGTGGCCGCTGAGGCTTGAACACTTTATTATCGTAGTATAAAGTCGTGCCCCTTTTCCTTTTCATTTTTGTCACACCCGGTTTTGGAAGGCAAACCGAATGCGAATTATGTACGTGCCAGGATCAGAACTCACGTACACAGCGATTACATAAATGAACATCATCGCACAATGCTCGAATAATAACATAAAAGAGTATTAACTTATTACATCACAGAGTCATAGACATCCACATAGTCATCAAGTTAACAGTTAAATCAAAGTGCTAGCGAAACGCAGTAAAGATAAGGCCTTCACAGGCAGCTGACTGGGGGTTGCCGCCAACCCACACCTAGAATTCGTCGTAGTCTTGGAACTCCTGGAAGTCTCCTTCCACGACTTCGCCTTCTCCTGAGCAGTGATTACAATGCGGACAACCTGGTGTTTGGTGGTAAAGCAAGGATGAGTACACATCAACGTACTCAGCAAATGTCCCGTTTGGCTGTAGTGGACTAGCTTTATGTAGGGTTAGGCTCAAGCAGTTGCTTTTAGTTGGTCAAGTATTTATTATTAGTTGAGAGCCATGTTTTAACATTAACCCAAGTTATTAACCCAAAGTACCCTTTCCAAACGGAAAGAATACCACTTACCATTACCATAGTCATAACCATCATCCTTGTCACCACCTGTAAACCAACCATCTCTGATCAAGTATCTCTAATCAAAGAGGATCCCAAGGCTGCTCTTAACCGTGAGCACGGCTGATATACCAGTTTCACTACCCTCTGCAGAGGTCGCACACTTTACCCATGAGCCGTGATTCCCTCTCTAGCCCGGGCTTGCAAGACCCTTATTCACTCCCAAGGTGAATGGCCAGGGATTCACTACGAAGCCTTTACAAAGATTCCCTAGAGGTCATAGCTGCCCGTTAGGTTTCTCCAGTTTGATAAACACAGTACCTCTCCCCGCAGGAGGGTGACTAAAAAGCAAAACGAAAGAACCTCGGCACCTAGCCTCGGCAGAGCAAGCACTGTGCCTGGACCCCATTGACGGCACGACGGCGAAGCAACTACACTTCTAGTTCCTCTAATTAATTGGCTAAGGGCACCCCATTCCACCCTCATGGTTGCACTGTTATCCCGGGTGGTCTCTCAACAAACAGGTCCTTACGGAGAGGTACTCAGGAAACAGCCTGAGCCCCCTAGAATATCACAAGATCATCAACATCATCAGGGTAACAGTATCATAAATAGTCACATCATGTTCATTGATTAAGTTAAGGCAATAGCAACATGCTAACCATAACAACCCAGAAGGTCATCAAGGATAAAGTAAAGTGTAAAGCTAGTCACTCCTTAGGTTTCAAGTAAGTAATGCGGGGTAGTAAGTTATAAATGAATAGGACATAATGGGTCAGAGGACACTTGCCTTCACCAAACTGCTGATCAGGGACTTCCTCTGCAACTTCCTCGGGAAACACAGACTGCCCGTTGTCTACGTAAAGTAATCATTCACACTATGCACTTGGGAAATAACAAACAAAAGCAATATACCAAACATATGCAGCAGAGGGATCACAAGTTCATAATAGAAAAGGATAGGCACTCTGGTGTTCCCTAGGTCTAGGGTAGAGGACTACTCAAAGTGATTCATTATCCACTAATCAGGTCTAAGTCAGTGGTGGGGTTAAATCATTACATGATTTTAAGTCCCTAAACTTAGGTGTTTGAGTCCATAAACTTAGGTGCTCCAACTTTTATTAAAGCCTACTATTTTCTATTTATCTCAAATAGGGTTCCAATAACCTTAATCTTATCCTAATGATCAACTATTAATTGGGACATAAAAACAGCAGGGAAACATTGGTTAAATAGGTAGACAAAAATACTATGAGCATTTTGCAATTTGAAGCACTTAATTTGGAGTTCATATGATAAAGTTATGAATTTTACAAGTTTAGGGATTAAAAATATGCCCTAAATACCTATTTTGAATTAAATAAAAGGTCTGAGGACCTAACTACGAGAATCCAGGGACGGCGGGTTAATTTGCGGAAAGGCGGGGGTCTCTTTAAGAAAACGCGCGGGCGAAGGGGTATCGGGCTCTAATAGCCGTTGGATCTCGGATCAACGCTCAGGATTAGATCCGCGGGCGGGCGCGCGAGCGCGCGGCGGCCTGAGCGGCTGACAGGCGGGGCCAGGCGGGCAGAGCGGGCGCGGGCGGCTGACAAGCGGGGCCAGGCGGGCAGCGCGGGCGCGGGCGGCTGACCAGCGGGGCCAGGCGGGCAGAGCGGGCGCGGGCGGCTGACAAGCGGGGCCCGGCGGACAGAGCGGGCGCGGGGTGCGGGGGAAGCGGCCCTGGGCCGTTGGATCTCCGGTAGGCGGCCAGGATTGGGCTTGGGCTATTTAAAATAGAGCCGTCCGATCTAAGATGGACGGCGGAGATTGGGCAGCTGGCTTCTGTCCCCTTCTCCAGCCAGCAGAGACGGCGGCGGCCGCACCCGCGGCGGAGAAGCTCGCCGGAGACGAGGGCGCGGGGGCTCTGCGGGTCCTTAGGGCGACCGGAGTGGCCTGGGAGGTTGGGGAAGGCGCGGGGAATCCTCTGGCGGGGGCTAGGTCGGGACAGGGGCACCGGAGGGGGGCGGTCCACGGCAAAGCGGCTCGGCGGCGGCGCTAATCGACTCCGACGAGGAATTAAGCGCAGCAGGGTGCAATAGAGGGGAAGGGAGAGGGCAGAGGAGGTTCCTTACCTCAAGGCGAACCCCAGGGACTCCTCGGTGGCGGCAATGGCGCGACGACGGCCCGGGTCGACGGTGGCGGACCTCGGCGGCTGCACGGAGGACGGCTGGTGAGCGCGGACAGGGGAAAATAGAGAGGGGGAGGAGGAATTGGGGCGCGTCCCGGGTTGCGGACGTCGAGGCGAAGCTCACCGTGGCAGAGGGCACGGCGGAGCTCCGACGTCGACGGGGAAACGGGCTCGGGACGGCGGCGGTTTAATGGCGGCGGCGCTCTGGCGTGTGCGCGGCGTGGGGGAGGCGAGAGAGGGGTCTGCAGGTGCGCAAATGAGGGAGGGGGAGAGGGCGTGCGAGGCTCTGGGCTCAAGTGACCGAGGCGGGGTGGTTGCGAGCTCCACGCGCAACGTGGGCGCGGAGTCCGCGGCAGCGCGCAGCTCGGGCGGCGGTTACGCGGGGATGAAGGAGCTGACAGCCCGGGCCCGCGAGCAGAGAGAGAGAGGAAAGCGGGCGCGGGCGCGGAGAAGGCGGCCGCGCTGACGGGCGGGCCCGCCAGGGCAGAGAGAGGAGGGGGAAGAGGCGCGCGCGCGGGACTGGGCCGGCTGGGCCGAAAGGCCGAGGGGGGCAGGGTTGTGGGCTTCTTTCCCTTTTCTTTTATTCTGGCATTTGTTTTCTCTTTTCTTTTTATTTTCTCTATTTGATTCAAATCCAAATAAGCCACAAATTCAAATTAGCCTTTCTAAGAATTATGCACCAAACAAAAGTGAAATCTAGGGTTCAACATGATGCAACAATTCATACTCCCTTGGAGTTTAAGCTAATAGACTATAATTACAAATAAAATAACCACTCTTCTCCTAAAGAAATGAGAAAGAGAAGATTGGGGAAGGATGTGAAAAGAGAAGTAACACCTGAATTTGTGAATATGAGCAAAGAAATTTTATACCCCCAAATTCAGGGTGTTACAATTTTGCGTGTCCGGCTCCGCTCGTCAGTAGCAGGGTGGCTTGCCCAAGTAGGAGTCATTTTTCGTGGTAGGTGACGAGTGAGGTATCCATAACCCAGAGGCGTAGGAGTCCCTCGGCTCAGTCAACCTCGCCACTTACATGCGCCCGCGTTCGCTTCTTGCGGTCCTGCTACCGACATAGCCGGGGGAACGCGGAAGCCTTTTTTGATTGAAAATTTTGACGTGGAGGGGGTTCCCCCCTTTTTAGCCCCCGACGGAGGGTCGGGCTTTGCCGAGGCAAGGCTGGCCCTTCCTTGATGACCAAATTTTGCGTGGGAACGAGGTATATGAACAACTTGAAAACATCTTAAGGGTAGAAGCGACGTAGCTATTGGATGTTCCAAGCGTTGCTGTAGACCTCGCCTTGGCTGTTGGCCAGCTTGTACGTTTCGGGCTTCAGAACTTTGGCGATGACGAACGGCCCTTCCCAGGGAGGCGTGAGCTTGTGCCGCCCTCGGGCGTCCTGTCGCAGCCGAAGCACCAGGTCGCCCACCTGGAGGTCTCGGGACCGGACCCCTCGGGCGTGGTAGAGTCGTAGGGACTGCTGGTACCGTGCCGAGTGTAGTAAGGCCATGTCCCGAGCCTCTTCTAGCTGGTCCAGCGAGTCTTCTCGACTAGCTTGGTTGCTTTGGTCAGCATAGGCCCTCGTCCTCGGGGAACCGTATTCTAAGTCTGTGGGCAAGATGGCCTCGGCCCCATAGACTAGAAAGAACGGCGTGAAGCCCGTGGCTCGGCTCGGTGTTGTCCTCAGACTCCAGACCACCGAGGGGAGTTCCTTCATCCATCGCTTGCCGAACTTGTTGAGGTCGTTGTAGATCCGAGGCTTGAGTCCTTGTAGAATCATGCCGTTGGCACGCTCTACTTGCCCATTCGTCATGGGGTGAGCCACGGCGGCCCAGTCCACCCGGATGTGGTGATCCTCGCAGAAGTCCAGGAACTTTCTGCCGGTGAACTGGGTGCCGTTGTCGGTGATGATGGAGTTCGGGACCCCAAAACGATGGATGATGTTGGTGAAGAACGCCACCGCCTGCTCGGACCTGATGCTGTTTAGGGGTCGGACCTCGATCCACTTGGAGAATTTGTCGATGGCGACCAACAGGTGCGTGTAGCCCCTGGGTGCCTTCTGCAAGGGGCCGACGAGGTCCAGACCCCACACAGCAAAAGGCCAGGTGATTGGTATCGTCTGCAGAGCCTGAGCAGGCAGGTGGGTCTGTCTTGCGTAGAACTGATACCCTTCGCAGGTGCGGACAATTCTAGTGGCATCGGCCACCGCCGTCGGCCAGTAGAAACCTTGTCGGAAGGCGTTTCCAACAAGGGCTCGAGGTGCTGCGTGATGGCCGCAAGCCCCCGAGTGTACCTCTTGCTGGAGCTTCTGACCTTCAGCGATGGGGATGCATCGCTGGAGGATGCCTGAGGGGCTGCGGTGGTAGAGCTCCTTCCTGTCTCCCAGCAAGACGAACGACTTGGCGCGTCGCGCCAACCGCCGAGCTTCGGCTCGGTCGAGGGGTAGCTCCCCTCGGTGGAGATATTGCAGGTACGGGGTCTGCCAGTTTCGATTAGGCATGACCCCGCTTCGCTCCTCCTCGACGCGCAGTGCCTCTCCCTCGGGGGCCAAGGGTACCTCGGGCTGAACCGAGGATGCCTCGGGCCGAGCTGAGGGTGCCTCGGGCCGAGCCGAGGGTGCCTCGGGCTCGGGCGTGTCGTCGATCTTGACGGAGGGTTGATGCAGGTCTCGGGAGAAGACGTCCGGGGGAACCGTTGTTCGTCCCGAGGCTATTTTAGCGAGCTCGTCTGCAGTCTCGTTGTAGCGCCGGGCGATATGGTTGAGCTCGAGCCCGTAGAACTTGTCTTCCAGGCGCCGAACCTCATCGCAGTAGGCCTCCATCTTCGGGTCACGGCAGTGGGAGTTCTTCATGACTTGGTCGATGACGAGCTGCGAGTCACCGCGAGCGTCGAGGCGTCGGACCCCTAGCTCGATGGCGATCCGCAACCCGTTGACCAGAGCCTCGTACTCAGCCACATTGTTGGACGCCGGGAAATGGAGGCGTAGCACGTACCGTAGGTGCTTGCCGAGGGGCGAGATGAAGAGTAGGCCTGCGCCGGCTCCTGTCTTCATCAGCGACCCGTCGAAGAACATGGTCCAGAGTTCCGGCTGGATCGGAACTGTTGGGAGCTGGGTGTCGACCCATTCAGCCACGAAGTCCGCCAGGACTTGGGACTTGATGGCCTTCCGAGGGGCGAACGAGATTGTTTCGCCCATGATTTCCACCGCCCACTTTGCGATTCTACCCGAGGCCTCTCGGCACTGGATGATCTCCCCCAGGGGGAAGGATGACACCACAGTTACCGGATGAGACTCGAAGTAGTGTCGCAACTTCCGTCGCGTCAGGATCACCGCGTACAGCAGCTTCTGAACTTGTGGGTAGTGGATTTTGGTCTCAGACAGTACCTCGCTGATGAAGTAGACTGGCCTCTGGACGGGCAATGTATGCCCCTCTTCTCGTCTCTCAACCACAATCGCGGCGCTAACCACCTGAGTGGTCGCGGCGACGTAGATCAAGAGGGCTTCTCCGGCAGCGGGGGGCACCAAGATGGGCGCGTTCATAAGGAGCGCCTTCAGGTTCCCGAGGGCTTCCTCGGCCTCAGGGATCCAAGTGAAGCACTCGGCCCTCCTTAAGAGGCGGTACAGAGGCAGGCCTCTTTCGCCGAGGCGTGAGATGAAGCGGCTCAGAGCCACAAGACATCCCATGACCCTCTGTACGCCTTTCAAGTCCTTGATGGGCCCCATGCTAGTGATGGCTGCGATCTTCTCCGGGTTGGCTTCGATGCCCCGCTCGGAGACGATGAACCCCAAGAGCATGCCTCGGGGCACCCCGAAGACACACTTTTCGGGATTGAGCTTCACGCCTTTCGCCTTGAGACATCGGAATGTCACTTCAAGGTCGGAAAGGAGGTCGGAGGCTTTCCTCGTCTTGACTACGATGTCATCGACGTAGGCCTCGACCGTCCGGCCAATGTGTTGGCCGAACACATGGTTCATGCACCGCTGGTACGTCGCACCCGCATTCCTCAAGTCGAACGGCATGGTGACAAAGCAGTACATGTTGAAGGGCGTGATGAAAGAAGTCGCAAGCTGGTCGGACTCCTTCATCCTGATTTGGTGATACCCTGAGTAGGCATCGAGGAAAGACAGGGTTTCGCACCCAGCAGTGGAATCCACGATTTGATCGATGCGAGGCAGAGGGTAGGGAACCTTTGGACATGTTTTGTTTAGACCAGTGTAGTCTACACACATCTGCCATTTCCCTCCTTTCTTTCTCACAAGCACAGGGTTGGCAAGCCATTCGGGATGGAATACCTCTTTGATGAACCCTGCCGCCATTAGCTTGTGGATCTCCTCGCCTATGGCTCTGCGCTTTTCTTCGTCGAATCGGCGCAGAGGCTGCTTGACGGGTCGGGCTCCGGCTCGGATATCTAGCGAGTGCTCGGCGACATCCCTCGGTATGCCGGGCATGTCCGAGGGACTCCACGCGAAGACGTCAGCGTTCGCACGGAGAAAGTCGACAAGCACTGCTTCCTATTTGGGATCGAGCTCGGAGCCGATCCGGATCTGCTTGGAGGCGTCGCTGCTGGGGTCGAGGGGGACGGACTTAACCATCTCCGCTGGCTCGAAGTTGCCGGCGTGACGCTTCACGTCTGGCACCTCCTTAGAGAGGCTCTCCAGGTCGGCGATGAGGGCCTCGGATTCGGCGAGGGCCTCGGCGTACTCCACGCACTCCACATCGCATTCGAACGCGTGTTTGTACGTGGGGCCGACGGTGATGACCCCGTTGGGGCCCGGCATCTTGAGCTTGAGGTAGGTGTAGTTGGGGACGGCCATGAACTTCGTGTAGCATGGCCTCCCCAGTACCGCGTGGTAGGTTCCTCGGAACCCGACCACCTCGAACATGAGGGTCTCCCTTCGGAAGTTGGAGGGCGTTCCAAAGCAGACGGGAAGGTCGAGTTGTCCGAGGGGCTGGACGCGCTTCCCGGGGATGATCCCGTGGAAAGGCGCAGCGCCTGCCCGGACCGAGGACAGATCAACACGCAGGAGCCCGAGGGTCTCGGCGTAGATGATGTTGAGGCTGCTGCCTCCATCCATGAGGACCTTGGTGAGCCTGACGTCGTCGATGACGGGGTCGACGACGAGCGGGTATTTCCCCGGGCTCGGCACGTGGTTGGGGTGGTCGGCTTGGTCGAAGGTGATGGGCTTGTCGGACCAGTCTAGGTAGACTGGCGCCGCCACCTTCACCGAACAGACCTCCTGACGCTCTTGCTTGCGGTGCCGAGCCGAGGTGTTCGCCGCTTGCCCACCGTAGATCATGAAGCAGTCGCAGACCTCGGGGAACTCTCCTGCCTGGTGATCTTCCTTCTTGTCGTCGTCGCGAGCCCTGCCACCCTCCGCGGGTGGCCCAGCCCTGTGGAAGTGGCGCCGAAGCATAGCGTACTCCTCAAGGGTGTGCTTGACGGGCCCCTGGTGATAGGGGCACGGCTCCTTGAGCATCTTGTCGAAGAGGTTGGCACCTCCGGGGGGTTTCTGAGGGTTCTTGTACTCGGTGGCGGCAACAAGGTCCGCGTCGGCGGCGTCGCGTTTTGCTTGCGACTTCTTCTTGCCCTTCTTCTTGGCGCCGCGCTGAGTTGACGCCTCGGGGGCATCTTCCGGAGGGCGGCCCTGGGGCTGCTTGTCCTTCCGGAAGATAGCCTCAACCGCCTCCTGGCCAGAGGCGAACTTGGTGGCGATGTCCATCAGCTCGCTCGCCCTGGTGGGGGTCTTGCGACCCAGCTTGCTCACCAGGTCATGGTAGGTGGTGCCGGCGAGGAACGCGCCAATGACATCCGAATCGGTGATGTTGGGCAGCTCGGTGCGCTGCTTCGAGAATCGCCGGATGTAGTCCCGGAGAGACTCTCCCGGCTGCTACCGGCAGCTTCGGAGGTCCCAGGAGTTTCCAGGGCGTACGTACGTGCCCTGGAAATTGCCGGCGAAGGCTTGGACCAGGTCGTCCCAGTTGGAGATCTGCCCCGGAGGCAGGTGCTCCAACCAGGCGCGAGCGGTGTCGGAGAGGAACAGGGGGAGGTTGTGGATGATGAGGTTGTCATCGTCCGTTCCACCCAGTTGGCAGGCCAGCCGGTAGTCCGCGAGCCACAGTTCCGGTCTCGTCTCCCCCGAGTACTTTGTGATAGTAGTCGGGGGTCGGAATCGGGTCAGGAACGGCGCCCGTCGTATGGCGCGGCTGAAAGCCTGCGGACCGGGTGGTTCGGGCGATGGACTCTGATCCTCCTCACTGTCGTAGCGTCCTCCACGCCTGGGGTGGTAGCCTCGGCGCACCCTCTCATTGAGCTGGGCCCGACGGTCGCGGTGATGGTGCTCGTTGCCGAGGCGACCCGGGGCCGCAGGCGCTGTGTTGCGTGTGCGCCCGGTGTGGACCGAGGCTTCCCGCATGAATCGGGAAGTCGCGGCGCGATGTTCTGAGGGGTACCCCTGCCTTCGGGAGGCGGAGCTTTCGGCCTGTCGGACCGCGGCGCCCTCCAGGAGATTCTTGAGCTCTCCCTGGATTCGCCGCCCCTCGGTGGTTGATGGCTCCGGCATCGCGCGGAGGAGCATTGCTGCTGCAGCCAGGTTCTGGCCGACCCCACTGGAAGCGGGCGGCGGCCTTTCCCTGACATCATCGGTGATGCGGTGCTGGAAGCCCTAGGGTAGATGACGCATTTCCCCGGTTGGAGGTTGGCCCACCCATTCCTGCCCGACGTCCCGGCGGATCGGCTCAAGTGCTCCTGCTCCCTCGTCGAGCCTGGTCGGCACCCCGCGGATTTGCTCGAGCTGTGGGTCATGACCCCCCGCCTGAACGGGGACCACAGCTAGCTCCCGTAGGATGTCAACGCGAGGCACAGGCCTAGGGAGATCACCGTTCTCCGGCATACCAAGATGGTTGCCTTCGGAGGGACCCCCTAGATCGACGTGGAAACATTCACGACTTGGGTCGCAGTCCTCGTCGTCGAGGCTGCGGCTACCGTCGGAACAGTCGGAAAGGCAGTAGTCACACGCGGTCATGAAGTCCCACATGGCACTAGGGTTAACAAGTCCGGAGAAATCCCAACAGAAGTCGGGCACGTCATCCTCCTTGGACCCAGAGGGCCCGTAGGTCGAGACGTCCGTCAGCCGGTCCCAGGGTGACCGCCTACGAAACCCCAGAGGGTTTGGACTCGCCTCTACGAGAGCGTCCGCCAAAGCGAAGCCGCTTGGCGGGTCGAGGCTGAATCCGAAAGGCGTGAGATGGGAATCGGTGGGTACCTCTTGGTCGACGGGCGGTGACGAAGTCACGTCAGGGACTGACTGCACCGTCGTCTTAGGTACGAGGGTGACGCCCAGCAAGCCTTTCGTGAGCGTGCTGGCGTCGTCCGTTTGCTTGGAATCGGCGTGTTGCGGGGAGACGGCGCTCGTCTTCATCTCAAACGCGAGGTCGATGCCCAACGCGCCCCCTGTTGGGGCGCCGGCGCCATCGACTTGCTCGACAGCCGACGAGGTGCCGCCTCCTGCTTGGCCTTGGTTGCCCCGCCTCCTCCTCCGTCGGCGGGGGAGAGGGCGGGGCGAGCTCGAATGTTGTTCTTCCACCACGCGGGGAAGACGTCGTCGATTCCGCCGCCGGCGGGCGGGCTGTCGGCCGCCATTGTCGTTGTCGCACCGCGGGGGAAGGAGTGTCATGTCGTAGCTGCCGTCGAGGGACATGAACTCAAGACTCCCGAAACGGAGCGTCGTCCCGGGCTAGAAAGGTCGCTGAAGACTGCCCATCTGGAGCTCGACGGGAAGCTGTTTGTCAACAAGCAGCAGTCCCCTACCTGGCGCGCCAACTGTCGGCATTTCGAGACCGGGGGGTCCCTGGGCCGACGAGTGAAATGTCGCTGCGTGCCCCAGCCCAGATGGGTCGGCGCGAGACGGAGCACGAAGGGGGGAACCAAAGGAGGGAGACAGGCAAAAAGGGGGAACCCGCGGCCTTCGTGTTGTCTTGCGCCCAGGTCGGGTGCGCTTGCAGTAGGGGGTTACAAGCGTCCGCGTGGGAGAGAGCGAGGGACTCTGCGCGTCGTCCCGTCTTCCCGCGCGGCCAACCCTCTATAAGAGGGCCCTGGTCCTTCCTTTTATAGGCGTAAGGAGAGGATCCAGGTGTACAATGGGGGTGTAGCAGAGTGCTAACGTGTCTAGCGGAGGAGAGCTAGCACCCTAAGTACATGCCATCGTGGCAGCCGGAGAGGTTTTGGCACCCGGTTCGTGTGGTGTCATGGCCGTCGGAGGAGCACTGGAGCCTGGCGGAAGGACAGCTGTCGGGGCTGTCGAGTCCTTGCTGACGTCCTCTTGCTTTCGTAAGGGAGCTGAGAGCTGCCATCGTCACAGAGCGTGCGGGGCACCATCATTGCTTATCTGGCGGAGCGAGCCAGATGGGACGTCGGTCTTGTTCCCCGTAGCCTGAGTCAGCTTGGGGTAGGGTAATGATGGCGGTTCCTGTTGACATGGTCGGTCCGCGCCCTAGGTTGGGCGATGTGGAGGCTCCTCCGAGGTCGAGGTCGAGTCTGTCTTCCGTGGCCGAGGTCGAGTCCGAGCCCCTGGGTCGGGCGAGGCGGAGACCGTCGGCTGAGGCCAGGGCTGAGGCCAGGGCTGAGTCCGAGCCCTGGGGTCGGGCGAAGCGGAGTTCGTTGTCTTCTAGGGCTGAGCCCGAGTCCGAGCCCTGGGTTGGGCGAAGCGAAGTTCGTCGTCTTCCGGGGCTGAGCCCGAGTCTGAGCCTTGGGGTCGGGCGGATCGGAGTTCGTCGTCTTCAGGGGCTGAGCCCGAGTCCGAGCCCTGGGTCGGGCGGAGCAGAGTTCGCTGTCTTCCGGGGCTGAGCCCGAGTCCGAGCCCTGGGTCGGGCGAAGCGGAGTTTCCTATGGTGCCTGAGGCCGGGCCTGACTGCCTGTCAGCCTCACTCTATCGAGTGGCGCAGCAGTTGGAGCGGCGCAGGCGGCGCTGTCCTTCTGTCAGGCCGGTCAGTGGAGCGGCGAAGTGACTGCGGTCACTTCGGCTCTGTCGACTGAAGGGCGCGCATCATGATAAAGGTGTCAGGCCACCTTTGCATTAAATGCCCCTGCGATTTGGTCGGTTGGCGTGGCGACTTGGCCAGGGTTGCTTCTTGTCGAAGACTGGGCCTCGGGCGAGCCGGAAGTATGTTCGTCGCTGGAGGGGGGCCTCGGGCGAGACGGAGATCCTCTGGGGTCGGCTGCCCTTGCTCGAGGCTAGGCTCGGGCGAGGCGTGATCGAGTCCCTCGAATGGACCGATCCCTGACTTAATCGCACCCATCAGGCCTTTGCAGCTTTGTGCTGATGGGGGTTACCAGCTGAGAATTAGGAGTCTTGAGGGTACCCCTAATTATGGTCCCCAACAAAATGAATAATCAGCATAATGTTATGTCTGTAACTATATTCTTATATTTATGAATGATGAAGACTTGTTCTTCATGACCTTCGTCCAAGATCCATTATGCCCAAAGGAAAATAATGCTTCAACAACAGAAAGTATTGCTTGGATCCCAGTTATCTGAGGAACAAGAAAAGGTTTTATTAAAGTTTTTATTCAACAACAAGGATGTCTTTGCTTGGTCAGCCAATGATCTTTGTGGCATCAACAAAGATTTCATCAAGCACTCTCTTAATGTGGACCCAACCATCAGACCAAGGAAGCAGAAGCTTCGAAAAATGTTAGAAGACAAAGCCCAAGGTGCAAGAAACAAAGTCAAAAGACTCCTGAGTGTCGGAGTAATCAGAGAAGTGGCATATCCAGAATGGCTAGCCAATACTGTGATAGTGAAAAAGGCCAACAGAAAGTGTAGGATGTGTATCGATTTCATAGATCTCAACAAGGCATGCCCGAAGGATGAATTTCCCTTGCAAAGAATAGATTATCTCATAGATGTGGCAGCCACTTTGGAGCTTATGAGCATGTTGGACTGTTACTCAGGCTACCATCAGATTTGGATGAAAAAGAAGATGAGCCCAAAACAAGCTTCATAACCCCTAGGGGAACTTGTTGCTATCTTCGGATGCCTGAGGGTCTGAAGAATGCTGGAGGAAGCTTTAGCAGAATGACTTCCAAGGTTCTCTGCACTCAAATCGGTAGGAATGTTTTGACATATGTTGATGATATCATAGTCAAAAGTACGAAGCAAGAAAATCACATTGCTGATTTGCAAGAAACATTTGTCGTGTAAAAAGGATGCATGCTAGAACAAGGCCATATGTGATTATGGAAGGGGAATTGTTCAAGCAAGGAGTATGTTCTCCACTACTAAAGTGCCTATCTAGAGCCGAAGGCCAAGAATTGATGAAGGAAATACACTCAGGAATATGCAGAGCTCAAATTGGATCTAGGCCACTCCTTGGTAAAAAATTTAGATAAGGATTTTACTGGCCGAAGGCTGCTTTGGATGCAGTGGATCTAGTGCAAAAATGTGAAAATTTTCAGAAATGTGCTAGGGACCAGAAACAACCTTCATCTCTAACGCAACCGATTTGACCCATATGGCCAATGCAAAGATGGGGACTAGATTTATTGGGACCACTTCCACCAGCCTAAGGGAATTTGAGATATGTTGTGGTAGCAGTGGAGTATTTCTCAAAATGGATCAAAGCTAAACCACTGGCTACGATAACTTCGTCCATAATCCAAAAGTTTTTCTGGCAGAATATCATTTGCCGCTTCGGTGTGCCGAAGGCTATCACAGTTGACAATGGGGCACAAATCGACTCTGAAGCGCTTAAAACCTTCTGTGATCAAATTGGAATGAAGATACACTTTGCATCAGTGAGACATCCAGAATTCAACGGTTTAGTAGAGCAGGCAAACGGAATCATTATCACAGGGATAATTAAATCAATCTTTAATCTGACTAAGGGAAAGTGGCCAGACGAACTTGTAAAGGTAGTGTGGAATCATAACACGGTTGTTTCAAGATCAACAGGGTTCACCCCGTTTAAGCTTTTGTTCAGAGATGAAGCAATAACACCGGAAGAAGCAATAACAGGATCAATAAGGACTTTGGCTTCGACAGAGGACGAAGACATTTGCAAAGTATCAAAAGACTCCATAGAAGGGATCAGACTTTAGGCAATAGATCATATCAATAAGTACCAAGCTGAAAGAGCAAAGTGGCGAGACAAGAAAGTGAGATTAAAGAATATTAAGCTAGGGCATTTGGTGCTTCGAAGGATAGCCAACCCAGAAACAGGGGGGAAGCTACAACTCAAGTGGGAGGGCCCTTTCTTGGTAGTATCTTCGTCAAGACCAGGATCGTACAGGTTAAGAGACATGGATGGAAATGATATTCCAAGATCCTGGAATGCAGACAAGCTTCGAAGATACTATGTGTAACAGTCATGTAATTTTCTTTTTTCTACGGCACCATTTTTCTTTCAAGAGGGGAGAAAGGTTTTTAATGGGGCCATAGACTGTAATTTTAATTTTCTTTTCGCAAGCCCTGACCAATACAGGGGTGAATTTCTCCCATATGTAAAACGTAAAGATCTGAGATGATACCATCGAGGGTAAAAATATGAAAAAGCTCCAAAGTCATTTTTACGGGGATGCAGAGCTAAAATACCACCCAAGTAAAATGTGAAAAAGCTCCAAAGATGTTTCTACGGGGATGCATAGCTAAAATACCACCTAAGTAAAAGGTGAAGAAGCTCCAAAGTCATTTCTAAGGGGGTGCAGAGCTAAAATACCACCTAACTAAGATGTGAAGAGACTCCAAAGTCGTTCTTAAGGGGATGCAGAGTTTGTGTGCGTATTTGTGTTGGTTTTGCTATCTTCGGCATGCACTTGCATACTTCATCACATCATACTTTGCATTCATACAAACATTCATTAGACATCTTTAGCTTCATCGCACCATGATACATTGCATGAGACAATTAATAGATGCTTCGACTCAAGAATGTTTCATTGTGAACGAAAAGAAGAGAAGATGTTTTTTGCCTTCGGCTCAAAAACTGGAAGCATTGGTTTCATCCACATCAAATCAAGTAACAGCGGAAGAAAGGTAATATTACAAGGTATTCATAAATGTTTACAAAGATTTTACATTCTTCGACAATTCTTTGCCATATATAATGATTTTTACAAAGAGCTTTAAGAGCATCTTTTAGGACTTCTAGCAGAAGAAAGGGCAGCTTCGGAGGCATTCTTCAGAATTATTGAATAAGCTTCGGCTTGTCAATCTTCATCAACATCACTCTAAAAATAATGAGACAAAGGTATTATGAAACATAAGGTGAGAAAACTCGAAGAAGTATGAAAGTAAGAAAATCTTCATACCTTGTTAATTAATGCTCATGCTTCGTCTCCAGCAATTTCTTGGCCACCCTTAGTCCAGACCTGAGTAATAAATCTGTTGCCCACACTTCTGGTTTCGGCCTGAATGTTGACTAAATCTGATGATGAAAGGCCAAAGGTTGGTTTATTAACAGTCTTGAGGTGGTTGCATCCAGCCTTGGCAAAAGCAGCAGCTATTCCACGGGCAGCCACTAGTGCACAAAAGTCACTGTGGCCGACTATGACTTCATCAAGATCTTCAATATCTTTCTCAATCCATCCGAGTGCCCCTATGATATCTTCACAGAATGGCTGGCTTCCTCAGATATATCTCCGATAGAATTGAAAATATCTTTCAGCCGATCAGAGCATTGTGTTGCAAATCTGAAGCATCTGCCCCGAAGAGTTTTCAGTGTTTCACTAAGCTTAAAACTTTTATCAACTTTGGCCTTGATTTTCATATTTAAGGTTTCGGATTCACTGCTAAATCGGCTCGTATTTTCTTCCAAAATTGTACATCCTGATTTGAAATCAGAATTCCTTGCTTCTCATTTTGAAGCCGAGCTTCGGCAAGTGAGCCTTCGGCTGAGCTAAGCATGGCGTCTTTTTCCTTCAAAGAATTTTCAAGCTCCTCAATCTTCTTCTCTAAGCCGCTGATAACAAATTCGTTCTTTCTATCTTCATCATCTTGTTGCAATTTCAAAGCCTTGCTCAATAGAAAACTATGTGTCAAAAGACGAAGTTGAATTAGACCTTCATTGTTGAAACACTAAAACTAACCCGGCGAAGGAAAAACAATAGAAAATCATACCTTAAAATTTGAGTAAAATAAACTGCATGTGATATGTTGTCTCATATAATTGCTAATGTCTTTTTCTAGCTTCGGGAATCCGATACTCTTCGACAGCGTACTCACAATTTTGGCCCCAGCACAATCATGAATCCATCCCAAGATCTCTTCATCTACACAGCCGAAGAGAACAGATCCTGGCTGGTAGCCGCCGGACACAGCAAATTATTTTAATTCAGATATATCCTCTTCAGAAAGTTGTTGCCCCCTAGGTCACGTAAGTCAAAGCCTTTATCTTCTGAAGAGGCTTCTTCAGTTCTTTTTCCCTTTGACACTGAAGTCTCAGGAGCAATCGTCCCCTCGGTATTCTTCTCAGACGCTACGTTAGCAATAAGTCTATCAATTTCTGATAAAGTTGTTCCACAGGGACCTCCACTGCTTTTGGCTTGTTGAGGCCCTTCGTCAGCCACAGAGGGTGCAGTCTTCTTTTGAATTACCGGAGGCGGGGTATCAAGAACAGCCCTCATCACATTCATCATACAACGCTTCTTCCACGCATTCCCCCCACCGGGTGCCGAAGGCCCTTTGTGTGCCTCTATTTCGGCACTTTCCCTAGCATCTTTCTTCTGTGGCTGTAATAAGCTTGTTAGCTCTGATTATAAATGTCCAATAAGCACGAGGCCCGCGAGCTCGGCACGAAGCCCGCTGTTTGGGCCTGATCCGAGCCCGGCATGGCCCGGTTCTATGCGGGGCCGGGCTCAGACAAGAAACTAGGCATGGTGGGCTAGCCTGGCATGACCCGTTTACCTCTAAACCCGTTAAGTTCGCTTTTTACACTAAAACGTGCTTACAGGCCCGCTTAGCCCATTTTCGGCCCGCTTTTTGTGCTAAACGGGCCAGCCCGACCCGTTTAGGCCCGCTGCGGGCCGGTCTCGGACAGGAAATTGAGCCCGCAGGCTTAGACGGCCCAGCTCGGTTTTCTAACCGTGCCTGGCGGGCCAGACCCAAAATAGGTCGGGCTTCACCGGGCTGGGCCGGGCGGCCCGTTTGGCCATCACTAGCTCTAATCCTAGAGGACTTAGCATCGTGAAAGGCAAGGGTTACCTCTAAAATTTCTGTCACGCCAATAGAAGTTGTCGAAGGGTTCTCTGTAGAATGCTTCGGCGGAGAAGATCTTTCTTCTTCGCGGCTTGATGCTATAATCTTTCTTTTCTTTGATGTTGAAGGTTCTGGTGTTAACTTCGATCTTTTTGTTAACCTTTTCTTCTTGTCCTTCTCGACAGATCTTTGCGCTTGTCTTTTCAGAATACTCACAACTCTTTTCTTTTTCACTCCCACGGCCTCTTCGTCAAGTCTGTCATGGTCGGGATACTCGAAGCCAAGGGCATCCATCACTCGATTTAGCCTTCATTTCTCTCGTGTGTCAAAGGCAGTGGTCAATAGTTGGTCCTCTTTCTTAGTATAATTTCCAAGGATTTCATTACACATTGTCTCAATGACCTCTAACCATTCGGCACAAGGGCCGCTGAAGATTTTCTAAAATTTAAAGCGATATGGAAGTCTAACAAGCTCAAATTTCTTTCCTTCATCTTTCCTCTTTGGCATTCCCCACCCACTCGATGTGGGAAAAGTTTTGTACGCAACGTATTCTTGAACTAGGTCCCGAGTACTGATATGCTCGGCCACAACCCTGAATTCTACTTCGGCTAGTTGGCATGGGGTGTTGAGTTGCATGTTGCATAATGGCCTTGTCATGCCGAAGTTCAATTTCAGGGGAATCAACACTATACTCATAAGCTTCTCCCTTCTCTTTTCATCAGCTTTCACATAAAACCATTCACTTGTCCAGCCGGTGGGCCACTTGGTGCGGTATCCAATCACAGGGGCCTTTGTATCCTTTCGGTATGCAAAATTGTAACATCCAAAGTTCTTGTGCAGACCATCTACTCTCGCCTTGGTCTGGTAATGGAGTTCATGGACCCTGCAAAATCCTTCAGCATTGGCACTCCTTACCTGGCTTTGGAGAGCCCATATGTACACGCTAAGCCTAACTATAGCGTTTGGAGTCAGTTGATGAAGATAGATTTCAAATTTATTCAAAACTTCACCGATCATTTCATACAGAGGAAACTGAAGCCCCGCTCTGAAGAAGCTCTTAAAAACAATAACTTCATCATCTCATGGCTCCGGAATCACTTCGTCTCCGGCGAACCTTAGCAACTCATCATCATTCTTTCCAAAATATCCAAGCTTCTTCATTAGAATTAAATCTTCTACCTTTATAGTGGATTTTCCAAATTCAATATGGCTAGGCTTACTCGTACTCAAGATGCCATCATCCTCTTCGTCATCACTAGCAGCTTCGATAATAGTATGTTCAGCTTCGGCAATAATGTCATCCTTCTCGGGAATAGACCCTTCTCCCTCTTGAACAACCAACCCAAGACATCTCATTACTTCTAAGATTGGGGCTGTCTCAGTTGCCTTAATCTCTTCACCTTCGTTTGTTAGCCTAGCAGTAGACCTGATCCTAGCCATTTCAGTTCTTAAGATGAAACTAAATTTCAACTAACTTCACGATTGTTCGAAGGTCACACAACAAGTGCACAGACGACAAAAAGTTCCGGCTTCAGTAAAAAAAAATCAACAGCACAACGTTGCAATAGCAATGAATGTTGTGGTAACTTCTCACCAACTCATTTGTTTATATAGCCATGCAGGTGAAAAAGGCGAACTGTCGTATCGCTCATACTGACTGATCAGTGGATCGACACGGGCCGAAACTTTTTAATCGTTTTTTAATAACAAGCTCAGGGAAGGTGTTTTCGGACCTTCGTCATTCAGAAGCCTTCGTGTTTTTCGCGGAGCAAGCTCGTTATGAAAAAACAACCTAGCACCGCGAAGGGGCTACTGTTGGGGGCCTCCTTCTATGTCGATGGTCCTTAGGACGAAGAAATTGTCTACAACCAAAAGGGCTGAATGCCGAAGCTGCAACAGATATGTGTAAAATGTCGAAGGTTCATAGCTTCGGCCCAAGAGGTTACAAAGGTCAAACGCGATGTTGAGCCAAAGAGTAAAAGACCCTTTAATCCCTGATATTTGTATTAGGATAATGTATATATAGCAAGGTCATAAATGTACTTTTGTTTAGGTTGTGTCCCTTGCCTATAAATAGATGGACAGTACATCGTATTGTTCACACTGGATTGGAATTGTATTTGCGCTCTCGCTTTCGAGCAAACCAAAGGTACAAATGTAATATACATTATATATTATTTTGTTATTATATGATATGGATCTTAATGTTGTTTAAAATTTGATATGAAATGAATAATCACCATAATGTTATGTATGTAACTACATTCTTATATTTATGAATGATGAAGACTTGTTCTTCATGATCTTCGTCCAAGATCCATTATGTATGAAGAGAAATAATACTTCAAAAAGTACGATGTTTCTTAATATTTAACAATTGTGTTGCTTTCTTTATGATTCAGTAATAAAAAACAAGAGACCAACAACGAGCAAAGTGTACGCCTCTACAAAGCATTGTTTTCGCATGCGTGGCAGTGTTCTCCACCTTTGAAAATTGCTTTTGCCCGTCTCAGAAAACTGCTAGATATTAGTGCAATCCATATTGAAATTAGGCTGTGTATTCATCATCGCTAGACACGAGTTATCACACGCATGAGACACAAAGGACGTATAGCTAGAGATCGGTGAAACAATAGTTTAGGCAAAAGGTCGATCCATCAATGCATCTCTCTCCTAGACGTCCCCATAAGCTGCCGGTATCCAGATCACACCTATTAGAACACCTGGTTTCAAAAAAAGTTTCTAAAATTATTTTAGGATGTTATTAACCAAAAACCATACTCCAACAATTCTTTAAACAAGGTCCTCGGATATATCAATTTTCTAAATATATCAATTCTTTAATTATTTAGTTTTCAGACTTAGAGAGTTGTTTGACACTCTCAATAGTCTATTTTGCCTGTTAATCACGCTATAAAATCACTTGTATGTATAAATGATGCACTTTAAATAATTTTGATATGCGGAAAGGATAAATTCATCATCATCGTTTGATACGTCTGAAAATCATCCAGCCAAAAATTTAGAGAAAACGACTTACCGTGATTTATACCGAATGAAAATAGCAATCAAGAGAAAATAATGATTATTGAACTTTATCGTATAAATTTACTAAATTTAAAAATGCAAGTAATAACTAGAAAATCCGAGTTAGCACACTTTAAAAGTATTTAACAATCCACGAACCACCAATTGGAACGGTTGGAGGCTAAGGTTATTTATGTTCTAAGTATATATTTAGCAACTTGTTAAACCTGAGCTTAGAGATCAATTTTTTTAGGAAACTAATGAAGATGCTCTTACCTATTGATAACTTTGCAGGGTGTCAATACATAGAAGTGTCGATAGCTCCTTCCAATAGAAGGTCAAAGCGCTTAAAGGTGTGTTTAGTTGCAATGACAGGACGGAACGATCCCTCAAATAAAGTTGTTTGATTCAGGATTAAGGTTGGGACAGGATTATCCCAATGTTGTCCCCAGATATCTCCAAAATTAGAGGGAGAAGAGAGGACGTCTCTGTCCTAGCTGTCTCGCACCATAGGCACCTTAAGTGTATGTTTGGTTGAAGAGCAGAATAGAATAGAGCGGCTCTATTCTTAACTTCTGGATGTTTAGTTTCTAACAGAAAAGGAGCAAAGCAACTTTTAATGTCTACATATAGCAAATATTTCAGATGCCCTGTTCCACCAAAACAATCGGATACGAGTGCTCTCACGAACACGTACGCTCTCTTCCCCTTCACACTCGTATGGCTCTTCAACCAAATAAAAAACCAAATAAAAAAAAGAGTAGCTCCACTTTATTCTACTCTTCAACCAAACAAAACTAGAGTGATTTTATTCTGCTTGCCAAACGTTATCGCTTTGTTCTTAAAAACTGAAACAAAGCAGTCGCGCCACTCCTGATGCCCCCATAGCCAAACACACCCTCACAGGACGTGCGTTGGAATGGGAGCAGCAGAACCCCCATTACTTTCGGAGACCACGACACCCAAAGACCCATCACTTACATGTTGTAGACCACTGCTACGTTAGAAGATGAAATGGTAGCACTGACATGGCTTACGCAAATTGTCAGCTACATGTCTAGCTACTACTTTTTTCTTTGGTCGCGAGGATCCAAAGCGATTGCCATGAACAACAGAGCCAACAATCAAACAAAGACATGCCATGAAAGTTGGGCAAAAACCAACACTCTCAGTTCCCATCAGCAACACAGGCTAACAACATTTAAACCCAGTTCTCAAACACAACTCTGTTAGCACACGTTCCAACGTTGCATCCCAAACAAGGGTGGATGTTCCTCTGGAAAAAATCTAGTCACACGTGACACGTGAGGGGCCAGGGTGTGCCCTTTGGGGCAAAGACTAATACCGTTACATGATCCTAATGCTCACCACCGTAGACTCGTCGTTGACGACGGACACCAACCGCCCACCCAAGTGCATCCAAATCTGCAAACCCCAAAACATGTTAGCGATGGAGGGGGCTGAGATTTGGGAATGCTCCCTGTACAGACCACGAAGGCACATTTTACCTACATGTTGTGAAACGCCACCACGAAGGCGAGTTTTTTCCTGCAGCTCAGCGGATGTGGCAGCCGCGGAAGATTATTCATGTTGGTGAGAATTAGTGGTAGACGTAGAGGCAGTGTTTCGCCGGACAAAGCGGCCTGCTGGGCGTAGCCCCCTGCTGTGGCCACGCTCCCCGAACGCTTGTCCAGATGCAGGAGGCCCCTCGGTTCGATCTTCCATGCCCTGACTCAGCTGGAAGTCGCCTCCAGCTTTGTTTTGGGATCCGACCGGCTGGTATTCAAGATGGCTGCCACCCTTCCACCTCTCCGCGTTTGTGCCATGGTTTGGCCTCCCAGTGTCATAACCGCCCCTTCCCCTGTGTGCCCCACCTCCCCTGTGATACCTTGCATTGGGCTGGCCTTGGCGACGCGGTGCAGGATTAGCCTGCTCCTGTCCAGTCTCGATCTTCTGGTTACCATCTTCCTGTGTCAGGTTCTCCTGTTTGCTGTGTGAGGCCTCATCGGTGCCATCACTCCTTTTCATCGGTTTACTGCTGGTGTCTTGATGGGTAATTGTATCAGATCCTTTGGGCATGTTCAGCTCAAGCCTACCACCATGGGAATCCACTTTCCCTTCAACAGCAATCTTGCCGTCTGAGCTGTTCTGAGGATGGGAATTGGTTTTCGGCTTCCAGGCTCTAGAATGTGAAACTATGCCGCTGTTTTTCACATCTGATCTTGGCACATTCTTGTGATTGGATGAGTTCGAATCAATCACCGGTGATGCTGATTGATAGACAGAGTCGTTCTTGCCCTCTCTAACTTTGCTCTCATTTGAGTAGCTACTTGCTTCATTTCTTTGAGCCTTAAAATGCTGTCGCCTTTGCCTGTTAGCCGCACTATGTTCTTTTGCACCACCGGCAGATAGTGGAACAGTTTGAGCTGGAGCTGAGCTATTCTCAGCAGCAGCATCTACATTGGATTTTAACTGTGTATCTTCCTTGCCAAGTTCAACAGGCTGATTCATATCGGTGCAGTTCTGAACCTCCTTTGATTCATAAGAGTTGTCTGCTTGGTCAACAGAATTTGGTGCCACCATAGCAGGTTGATCTGGATCCCGCTTGCGCCAAGAAGGATTAGATTTGCCCCCATGTCCTTTGCTAGTTTTCTTGGGTTCGGCTGCAGGATGTGATTTAGCAGCACCGGGCTTATCAATTGCTTCCTTATCATGGCTTGGATTATGTTGTTGCAGCTCTTTGGACATAGGCTTGGGAACATATCTTTCCATTTCAGCCCTCTTTGTTCTTGTCACATTCTCTCCATCATTGATGGCTTTCCCAGCTGGCTGAGTGACGTCAGCTACTGCTGCAGTCGGCATGGCTCCATCAGACTGCTCATTATGCAATGGTAGCATATCTGGTGCCCACAAGACACCATCATTCCCATGTGGCTTCTCAACAGGCCGAAGAACATGCTGATGCTTTCCAGATTTTCTTGCTTGCTGAGGTCTTGATAGGCCACTTTCAGTACTATTTGTTCCATCTGCTGAATTAACATGCTCCTGATTCATAGCTGTAAGTGAAAGTCCACCAACAGTTATACTTCCAACAGTTACAATAGTACCTTCAATCGGAACAATAGAGCTACTGATAATAACACCACCAGTATGTGTTTTTGGCTCGGTAGAGATTTTCACTGTATTCTGTTCATTAAACACCACAGGTGGATGTTTAGAAATAACTGAAGCATCATCTACCTTTTTCTTACTCCTCAAATGCCGGGTTCCCTTCTTGTTCTGAGTTGGGGGATCATCATGTGGTGCAACAACAGCCGTTACTGTGTCGACGGGAACATCAACATTTTTCTGCACACTGGAATCAGTGGTTACTGAAGCACTTGCCTTCTCGCCAGAAATTTTCTCCTCTGAAACAACCTGTCTTTTCCTGTAGCCTTGCTTAGTCTTTACCATACTGATATTATGCGACTGTGAGATACTCTTCTGCACAACATGCTCCATGTTGCTGTGTGTGTTCTTGACCAAAGATGAGGTGGTATGAGCATCATGCGCTTTGCCACCATCTAAAGCATTTGATTGTGCAGTAGACTGGGCCTGTATCTGAACCATAGTATGATTGGGATCATTAGGAGGCAGAAGAGCAGTAAGCCTATCAGGCGTAACAACATCATGTTGTTCAGTTGAAGTGTCAAGTTTAGCATTCACATCAAGTCCAATCTGTTGCTTATCATGTGCATCATCAGTTTCTACTTTTGTATCATTTGATTTCTTCTGAAGTACTGATGATCGCCTGTTCAATTCTTCCAACTTTGCGAGTGCTTTTGCTTTTTGGTTCTTTATCCGTTCCTCTTCCTCAGCTTTCATCCTTTTTGCACGTTCTGCAGCCAACTCCTTCATTTTTGCCCGCTGAATAGGAAAAAATGACACTAGTGAGCAACCAACATTCAAACTCCTAAGAACCATGTTCAACTACCTGATTGTTTTGAGCATTTGATGCTGCATCCTGCTTTTTGTTCTATATATTTCAAAATTCCACAAGCACCAAAAGCAAACAAATGTGTCTTAATTAGCAAAAGCTAGTGTTTTCTGACGATGTGCACCAGTTGTACTGTGATATGAATACCAACCAGATCCTAGATAGAAATAAACAAGGTACGAGGAGTTATTATAACTTCAAACAATGGCAATGCTACAGTAGAAAAAACAAAGTTTTCTAACTGCCTGATTATCATATACACAAGATGGTTTTCAGAGTATTAAATTTTCACTGATAGTGGTCTTCGGTCAATGTCCCCACCTAAAGCTAGTTGCAATAAGGAATTTCCAAAATATTAGAATGATAGCCATAAACAATTTGTAAAAATAGCACAAATCTACAACTACATACCTGAGACTCATAATCGAGTGAAGCTGGCATATCATCAGGTACAATCACAGGTTGCAGCTGTGAGGCAATCTGAGGTTGTTGGCCATGATGGATATCATTCCCCAAATCAGCTACTGGTAATGAATTAGTTATGTAACTTTCTCCACGTCCACAACTTCCGAATTTATTAGCTGGCCTATCTTTACAAGGACCATGGTAACTGTTTCTCGAAGAATCAACTCTCCTATGTAAATGATTGTTAATTGAATCACCAAGCTTCTCAGCTTTGCTAAATTCAGTTAAATGTGAATGTGCCGGTCCAAGAATTGTACCCTCAATGGTCACATTTGGTCGTCTCTGCACCACAGCAGAAATATGTGAAACAGAAACTGCCTGATCAGATGTGCATGTCGTACTGATGACATCATTAGATGAAACATCAGTAGTTTTTTTATGCTTCTTGAATTCCTTGGATGAAGCTGGTTCTGGGAGATTCTGTGCATAGACATTTCTGGCTTTGTTGTTCAAACTCTCAATTTTCTCTATTAAAGCTGCATTCTTCTTAATGACAGGATGCTGGTCAAGTACAACTGAGCTATCCTCCTTGAACTTCTTGCGCAGAGTGCCATCACAAGTTTCTCTGTGATGGGATCGTGTGTTTTCATAAACAGACAAATGGTCTATACCAACCGAACCTCTCTGGTTAGGCACCGATTTTGTAAGTACCACGGTTCTTTCAGTCTCACTAAAGGTGTCCCTTGTATCTGCCCTCATGTTCATATCAGTCTGTTTTCCATCAGGATGTGGAAGAAGTGGCGGTGCTGGCTGCACATTCCTTTCAAATTCACGGGAACCTCCTAGACGATCTGGATTATCATGCAAACTCCCAGGGTGTTCTTGGTGAAAGACATGTAGCTTATCAGATTCCAGCTGCTCCCTTGGGACCGTTTCATGTTTGCCTGGTCTGTTTTGAGGATGTCCAGGGTGAAACCTGTCATTCTGATTTGGGAATTGATTTAGTATTCCAGGACCTCCAACAAAATGAGGATCTCTAACATTGGTGTTATTGAAATTTGCTTGAGGGCCATAATACCCATCATACAGCACTGGACCCTGATAAACTGGTCTGACTGGAATAACAGGCTGATTCATAATATAGGAATTATGAGGCATAGGATGATACACATCATTTTTAGTGTGATATCCACCATGCCCTGAGCCCTGCCTTCCTGCAGCTTCGGAGTTGGGTGGGAACTGGCCATAATAACCAAAGGGTTCGACAGGGAAACTACCAGGGGGGCCAACAGGTCTGTATGGCCCACCTGGCACTGGTCCTCTATGCCACATTCCCTCAGGGGGGTGACCAGGAGGTGCACGCCATGAATCAAACTGCAGAGGAGGCATAGGAAAATTTGGTGGATATGGCTGTTGTTGCAAGCCTTCATTTGGCACACTTGTGGCTGGGACAGGAGCACCTCCAGTGTGTGCATGATGCTCTGTCTTCATGATATCAACAGGGTGATTATTGGATGGTGAAATTACTTCACCAGTTCCTAGCACACAAGATATTTCCCATTACTAGGTAAAGCAATACATATGAAACAATAGTTGAAGCTATTAACCTATGTTGTAATGATGAAATATATTATACCAGTTGCTAGGCTCTTCACTTGTTCACCTTGCGACACCTCTTTACCCAAACTAGAAGTTGGGCGCCCTTTCGAACTATGCCCTGGAATAAAAGAAGACGTGTAAAGAGAACTCCTCTTATATGCAAACTAAGTAGATGAAACTAGCAATTGTAACTAAAAAATATACGGACAAAAACAAATTGGCCTAAATAATTTACCAATGCTAGCATTTATATCTAGCACATATGTAAGTAGGTGAAACCGGCCATTGTAATTCAAAAATATACGAACAAAAAACAAAATTACCAAATAATTTACCATAGCATTTATATCTAGCACATATGTAGATATTCAAGGCAGCTCAGAATTTAACATACTAAATATAAAAACTATAAACCCAAAGAAACAATATGGTAGGGGCAAATAGCTTGAAAACATAAAAACTATAGAGCACACTTTATGTTGCACATACCTCGTTGACTGTTTGCTTCAGAGCCAAGCGTTGGGAAATCACCAGTACTTAATGTGAACCCAGGCCCACGTGATGAAGATTCCTACACAGTTAAAATATGTATATGTGAACTGAATAATGTATTGGATTAAACCCTGATCTAGACCCAGTTCTATGTCTGCAGCATTACCGATCTATCAATAGTCCTTATCGATGCTTTCACATTATCTGAAGCATTATCCGCAAATCGAGAAATTTGTGAACTTCCAGGTCTTGTTTCCGCACTTTGGGGACGATTTGTGGCCATTGGTAGATGAGATGATGGAAATGTGCCTGATGCTGAAGATGGGCGAGAATTTGCACCCCAAGCATTGGGTGAACCAAGTGATTCACTTCCAGCTGTTGATGGCCTTGAGCCTCCGCCAGAGGTGGGCCGGACATTGAAGTGACTAGATGAAGTGGAACTTCCATCGTTCTTGGAAGACAGAATTGATGAGGAACTCCATGCGTTTGGTGTTGTAGATGGTGCTTTGCTGCCCCAGGTGTGGGTGCCCCTAACATTGAAACAATAACATCATGACACAGTAATTATGAGAGACCATTAAGACCATCCTAAACCTTAGAATTTTGAATCATATGAGCAGTTAGGAAACAAGGATGCATACTTACTTTGGAACCAGTTCCAGATTGGGATCAAGACCATTGTTTTCCAACCTAAATAAAAAATAACAAAAGCAATCCACATATAGGAGAAGTATATAGAATTAACGATTTGCTACCAATAGCAATAGGAAAACTGTTACCTCTGACTTGGTAAATTAATCGGTTTTGGGACTTTTCCCAGAACAGTCATACTAGATTTCCTTGCAGGAGTAGCACCCCATCTGAAGGAAACCATAAAGAACAATTGATTATGCAAGTACAAAGACAACCTTTTGCAATCGGTACAACCAAAAAAAATGTACCAATACAAATTACAAATACGAAATATCCCACTAAATGACATCACAAAATAAGGCCGTTCATAATAAGGAAACGAATTAATCAGCAGGTGCAACAGAAGAATTGTTATAGGTGGGACAAAATCCAGGAAACTAAGTTATGTTCAGAAGCTTTTGAGATAACTAGCACATGGCTAGTTCTGGATGGGTCAAGATACTTTGCCTTATCGCTTCAATTGTTATGTGTACATGCAATTGTTAGAATAGGATGCGTTTGTATATCAGGCTACAGCAATATCAGATCAGGGGTACACACGGTTGTTCTATAATAGAGGAAGGCTGGCAATCGGGCTCTGGTCTGATCTGTAAAAAAACTACTTCTACCGCTTATTCCTCTGCACTCTTGCCGTCAATTGTTGCTGCGGATCGCCTAATTGGTACTGGCCCTCGCCGTTGTCACTCTCAACGCCTTTGGTAGCTTGACTGGCTTCATCTTGCTTCTGTTGCACCTGCCAGTTCTGTCGGCTCTGTGTTAGCTGATTCGCCCATGTCTTTTGCTGAGTGGCATCATCGTCTGGGTCATCTTTGTGGCTCTCGTTTGTCTACCTTGATTCGTTATGGTCTCCTAAATTCAGTTTTAGGTAATGAGTTCTGGGTCATCTTTGTTAGCTCAGTGTCAGGTTTGTCGATTGGGCAAAAAGATTCAGCTTACTTATCATTCTAGTGAATCTGTGTCTGAGCGTCCTTTTGATCTTGTTCACTCAAATGTATGGGGCCTGGCTCCCTTTGCTTCAAAAGGGGTCATCAATCTCTTTGTACTCACTGTAGGCGTCCACAGCCCATGGTTCTGCCAACCGCTGACGCCTCCCTCTCCTCTCCGCGACTGACGCCTTCCTCTCCGCGACTGATGCCATTGCCTCTGTCTCCTCCGCCCCATCCGCGCCCCTTCCATCCTCTCCGCGACGGGCACGGACGCGCTCCCTCTCCTCTGCCCCACCTCGCGACTCCATCCGCGCCGCCATCAACGGACGCCTCCGCCCCATGCCCCCATCCGAGCCCCTTCCAATCCGAGCATCTTCGGCGGCCGCAGTTCTGTTATATTCTGGGATCTCGCTAAACCCCCAAATTACACAGCCCGTACGAATCTCCGCTCGCCATGGACGTTGTGGCATCATCCCAGAACTCCGAAAAACCCTAGCATTGCCATCGCTAACCCGCCATCGCCGGAGATGGAGGCTACAACGGAGGCGCTCACGCAGGAGGTCCTTCGCCGGTGTCGGCGCCGCGCGGCCCGACTAGCTGGTAGGTGTGTACCGCCGGCTCTACTGGGCCATGGCCGAGGAGGTGCGCGCGCGGCACAAGCAGTACGTCTGGGATCTCGCCCGGAGCCCATTGGAGGCAGAGCAGCCGTCGGCGCCTCCTGGAGGTCCCGTCCCGGCGGCGGACGGGGAGCCGCCGAAGCCGGCACCGGTGCTGAGGAGGTGCGCGCGCGACACCGGCAGTACGTCCGGGATCTCGCCCGGAGCCCACTGGAGGCAGAGCAGCCGCCAGCGCCTCCTGGAGGTCCCGTCCCGGCGGCGGTCGGGGAGCCACCGAAGCCGGTACCGGTGCCGAGGAGGAAGAAATGCGGGTTCACAGGGTGCAAGGTGCGGCACCCGTGTGGCTGGTTGGCCCTTCGGCATCGCCGTCCGCGCGCCGGTCAACCGCTCCACGCTCGTGCTCCCCTTCCCTCCCCACCAATACCAGCACCTGTAGATCCAGCTCAGCACGACAGCTTAAGACCAGTCTCCTTCTGCTTCCTCCCTCCCTTGTCCCTTCCTTCTTCGTCTGGCGTTCCCGTTCCCTGCCACCTCGCCCGCTCTCCTCCCCAGGAGTAGAGGGACTGCTGCTTTGGGCGTGGTGCGGCCCCCAGATCTGGGCGTGCGGGCGGAGGGCGGGATGAAGTCGTCGCTGAGGAGTCGGCAGGAGCCGCGGCGGGTCAGCAACGGCGTCATCATCAGCGCCATGCTGCTGTCCCTCTGCGTCCTCAGTTTTGTCAAGGCCAGATACTGCGCCACCCCCCTCGGTGTGTTGTGTGCGTCATCTTTCCTCCGCCTGTCAGTAGAAGTGGAGATGGTGGGGACTGCTTGCGGAGCTTCCTTCGCTGACGCTGCTGTGGTTCGTGCAGGCAAGGCCGAGGACCAGCTCGAGGAGCAGATGAACGCCAGCATCCGGATGCAGCCGGAGGAGTCGTCGCCGGCCAGGACGCTCGGAGGACTGTCTTCTGCTATGCTCTGCTCTTATATGACTGCTTCCCGCAGACCGCCTGTGAGTTCGCCAATCCCATTCCTTGCCATACGCATACGAGCTACCCGCGTGAGTTCTTTTTTTCTTATTTAGTTTTCAATGATTTTCATTGTTGGAATGGGATTGGAGATGCCAAATGTTTCGTCTAGATATAGTGTATTGTACTAGGATAGATATCTGTGTAGGAGCACTAGATGCATGCTGCATGATTCTTGCGTTTTCTGTAATTTCTAAATTTCCCTCACTAGATCTAGCTAAGTACGTGCTTTTGTTTTGCTTCTGTAGACAGTGTTAGTGAGGTTGAGGCTCTATTCGAGCTGTTCAAGAGCATAAGTGGTTTGGTGATTGATGATGGCCTGATCAGGTATATTCTATTGGTCGCCTCTGTATTCCTTATCATATTGCCAGTTTTGGGTATGAACATCAAATATGCTCAGTAGCCATGTCATCGTTTAGCTCTCCTTGCTGATTGTAAGACTGGAAACTGAAACTGGTTCCTACAAGTTGTATTTCACAGGCATACCAGATTTTTAGTCTATATACCATACATGTCGCACTCTCTAACATGGACCGGGGCTATGTTTTATTAAATTCTGATTTGTAAGTTTGTGTATTGAATGGTTGTTAATCAATTGAAGTGTCATCATGTTTCCAATCCAACAAAATGTTTATTATATTTATATGACCAGCTATGTTCTGGCTGTTAATCAATTGAACTGCTATCATGTTTTCAATCCTAAACAAACGGACGAGATATATATGTTTCTTTTTTTGCACTGCTAAAGAAAAGTAGATATAAATAAACATGCTCAACATCTGGCTCCAGGTGTAGCAATCCGCTTTGGCAAGCATGGTATCATTGCATCCGTGCAGGCCAAATATTTCATTCCATTGCTACTGTGTATTCGTCTTTATGCTTTACAAAGTAGATTGTGAATTGAGAATCCTTTTCTGAATTCCTTTTAAAAATCTCCAAGTTCAAGTATCTCCTTTACTGTTGACAACCAGATCATCTATTAGATGATGCCAACCGTGCTGGAAGCAAGATTAGGGTGAAAAGGGTTGAGCCAAGCTTCTACACATTTCAATCACTGTTTCCATGTAATCGTTGTGCACTAACGTTTTGCTGAATATTTTGTTGTACCGTTGCAAGGCACGGGCACATACCTAGTATTATATTATTCTTATAGATGATTTTTCTCTCCACACATGGATTTGTTTTATGAAAAACCGTAGTGTGGCTTTATCCATCTATAATCATTTCTCTGCTTTGGTTTGCACTCAATTCGACACATTTATTCGTGTATTTCGTGCTGACTCTGCAAGAGAAAACCTTTCTGGGGCTCTTCGCAAGGTTCTTGCTGCGCAAGGTACGCTTGCTCAGCTTTCTTGTCCTGGTACTCATGCTCAGAACAGTGTTGCTAAGTGCAAGCATCATCATCTTCTTGAGACTGCTTGCGCTCTCATGCTTCTTCTGTTCGCCCTCACTCTGGGCTGAAGTTGTCTCTAGGCTGTCTCTACTGCCACTTATTTGACTAACATTCAGCCTTCGCTCTTTAGGGTGGCATTCCTTTTAAGCGCCTTTAGCAAGATGCTTGATTACTCCAGCCTTTATCTTTTTGGCAATGTGTGTTATGTGCTTCTTGCAGATCACAAGCGCTCTAGGCTGACAGCGCAGTCTGTTGAGTGCATCTTCCTTGGGTACAATACTGAGCATAAGGGTTATCGTTGCTGGAATCTAGTTGCTCATCGGATGTGGAATTTCCGAGATGTTGTCTTAACTGAGACTCGTCCTTTCTACCCTCGTCCTTCTTCTAAAGCTTCCTTTGCATCTTTGGTTGATCCTCTGTCTTTCATGTCTATCCCTGATTCTGCTATAGCAAGTGTGCCACTCTCCCGCCTACCACCTCCAGTTGTGTCTCCTCCTCCTCATGTGCCCTCGTATGTTGCGCCTCCTTCTATGTCCACGTCTTTGTCTTCTTCAGAGACTTCTGTTCTAGTTCCCGAGTCCCGACTACACTATCAAGCCTCCTGTGACACAGGTCTATACACAACATCGTTCTTTGACTACTCCATCGCCTTCCTCTGGTGTGTCTGCTTCTCTAGTTTCAGTCTCCCCTACTGATTCATCTTCTTCGGTTGGGCCATATTTTGGTGATAACTCTCCGAAGCTGATTACTCGTCATAGTCTTCGTACTCGTCAGCCTGTAGATCGCTATGGTTTTGGCCCTGTTTACATGGCAGGGTTTTGCTAGATCTGTTCTTTCTGAGCCGACTTCCTATCGTGATGCTGTTATTCGTCCTGAATGACAACTTGCGATGTCTGAGGAGATTGCTGCTCTTGAGAGTACTGGCACTTAGGAGATTGTTCCTCATCACCCTCATGTTTGGCCTACCACATATAAGTGGGTTTATAAGGTTAAGACTTGCTCCGATGGTTCTCTTGAGCGTTACAAAGCTCGTCTTGTTGCTCATGGCTTCCAGCGAGAACATGGTCGTGATTATGATGAGACTTTTGCTCTATTGCTCACATGATTACTGTTCACAACTTCACACCCTTCTTGTAGTGGCTTCTGTTCATGAGTGGTATATCGATCATGTTGATGTCAAAAATGTCTTTCTTAATGGTGAGTTGCGTGAGAAGGTTTACATGTAGCCACCACCTGGGTATTCTATTCCTGTGGGCGATGGTTTGTTGGCTTTGTCATTCCCTTTAGGGTTGATTTGGTGACCCGGGATCCCGGGAGGATTAGAGGGGATTGAGGGGGAAATTAGTTTATTTCCCCCTCAATCCCCTCCAATCCTCCCAGGATCCCCTGGTCACCAAATCAACCCTTATGGTCTCAAGCAAGCTCCTCAGGCTTTTTCAACGTTTTGCTTCTGTGATCACTCCTGTTGGTTTTTCTGCCAGTACTCATGACCATGCTTTGTTTGTGCACGCATCATCTCATGGTAGGACTAGTGGTGGTAATGGGCACTAAATTTTACACTATAAAATTTAAGGATCGGATAAGGATCAGGCTCTATTTCTATTCATTTTTTAACTATTATTATTTAAGGGCTCAAACAAATTGTGAAGAAATATTAGGATCGTGATCCATTACCACCCCTAGGTAGGACTCTTCTTTATGTTGACGACATGATTATTATAGGGGATGATTCTCAATGCATTGCCTTTGTCAAGGTGTGTCTTAGTGAGCAGTTTCGTATGTCTGATCTTGGTCATCTTCGGTATTTTCTTGGGATTGGGGTTTCCTCTACTCCAAAGGGCTTCTATCTCTCTCAGGAGAAATACATTCAGGGGCTTCTTGATCAAGCTTCGTTATTGATCACCGCACTGTTGAAACTCCCATGGAGCTCAACGTTTGTCTTCATGCCACTTGCCACTGATAGTGAGCCTCTTTCAGATCATACTCGCTATCGTCATATTGTTGGTAGCCATGCCTTGATGTTACTCGTTTTGATATCTCGTACTCTGTGTATATTCTAAGTCATGAGTCGGTTTGTCTATGCCCCCGCTCAGCTTCAATAGTCAATACAATCATCTTCGTGTTCTACGTTATCTTCGTGAAACTATCTCTCGTCGTTCGTTATTTCCTTGCTCTAGCTCCTTGCAGCTTCATGCCTATTGTGATACGACTTGGGCTAGTGATTCCTCGGATCGTCGAGCACTTTCTTCTTATTGTGTTTTTCTTGGTGGTTCCCTCATTGCGTGGAAGACTAAGCAGCAGCTAGCAGTTTCCCATTCGAGCGTAGAAGCTGAGTTGCGTGTTATGTCTCTTGCGATGGCAGAGGTGACTTGGCTATGGTGGTTGCTTGTTGATTTTGGTGTTTCTGTGTCTATATCGACTCCTCTTTTGTCTGACAGTACAAGTGCTATTAATATTACTCATGATCTGGTGAAGCATGGGCTTACTCAGTATATTGGTGTTGATGCTTATTATACATGAGCATAGGATGATGCCATTGGTCTTTGATATGTGTCTTGAGTTTCAGTTGGCTGATTTCTTCACCAAGGCATAGACCAGAGATCAGCATCAATTCTCTCTCTAAACTCAATGTGATTGATCCACCTTGAGTTTGAGGGGATGTTAGATGTGTATTTATGTTTTCATGTATTTTTCCATTGTTTAAGGGATTTAGTGCATATTTACCTTCATGGGTCGGTGTATATATATTGGCCTTAGGGCCTCATGTTTAATGCAAGTGCTATTAATAGCAATGTTATTATACAAACATTAAATTTGGGATTCTCAACTTAAATATTATTTCCTCTTATCACAAATGTAAGTCCATTTAGGACTGTCGTAAGACAGCCTTTTTTCAATTTTTACTGGTAATATATTAATATATATATATATATATAATTATCCTAATGAGAAGAGTTATATATTCTAAAGTAGTTTTCACAATGAATCTGCTAGTTTCAATCTTCTGTTGAAAAATTTAAACCGATGGTAAAGATAAGAATAAAGTTTGACATGACAAAGACAAACCTAGAAGAACTTATAGTTGTGATCAGAGGTTAGTACAAATAGAGGCATAGAGCATCCAAGCTTTTTACTAACCACACCATAAAATCACAAATAGATGACACAGAAAAATTAAGCAAAAAAACAGAAGGGGTGACTTAAATATGAAAAAAAACGTAAGCAAACTATCAAGAGAGGAGGACCATCTGCACAAGATCGTAAGCAGAAATCCAGAATTTCCAGGACGAGCTCACAGCACAGATCATAAATCACTGCATCATTTAACAGTCTCTGGTGTTGTCCACGCAAGTTGGATTACTGGACACATCCAATGTCCAAACCAACAAAACCTTCATATAATTCTCACAAATAAAACACTTTGGTCCTCACATGATGACACAAGTGCCACACCAGCTGAGCTCTGTAGCTCTATTGAGCCGATTGGCCAGCAGCTCAGTATCAAACCCAAACATCCAAAAGCTAGCATCTATACCTCTCCGACACCCCCACTCCCCCACACCAAACAAATACTTTTTCTATTTCTTTAAGAAAAAAGCCACACGTATCAATGCACATGCACTACACGATCAGACCAGAATTGCGAATGAAAAGATAGGAAAATAATTGTATCGTTTGGGAGCGTGGGATGGAGATCACGAACCTCCTGTCCGTGGTAACCAGGCTCGAGGCCATGGTCCCACTTCCCCGCAAAGCAGCTCCCCCGCGGAAACCACCTCTCTAATTCCCCGGTGTTGAATCGAGCGGAACCAACTGCGGAGCGAGATCGAGGTATCTGGGACCGCCTCCAAGGAGGCGCGGGGAGGCAGGGGAACGCCGAAACCCTAGGCGGTCGAACGGACGGAGCGATCAGGGGGGATGGGGTTCGCTCGATCAGCAGCGTAGGACGCGATGGGGGTGCCGGAGCAGGAAGGGGGAAACGGGTCCTCGTCGCCCTGCCGGTCCGGCGAGCGGCGGGGGAGACAATGACAGGTGGGGCCGCTCGTCAGAGTTGGAGGCGGAATGACGAGGCGACGCGGGGAGGGGAAGAGGGAAGGTTGGGGAGGCGCTCGTGAGAGCGATAATGAAGGATCTGGGAGGACGGACGCGTGGCGTGGCGGGAGTGGACGTGGGGACGGAAGCCCGTGCTCTCGTGGCACAGATGTCAAAGGAAACCACGTGGCGGAACAGGAGCGGAGGAGATCTGTAAATGGTGTGGCTTCAGGGAGCATAGGATCCGGTGTCCGGCTTGGGGGTGAATGAATTTGGCTGGCCACGTCGAACCCCATGATTTGGACGTTCCGTGCGACCCAAGGATATCAAAGAGGCGATAGTTTAATACTCCTTGCGTTGCAAGTTTGCTACCAATACCGTTTTGAGCAACTATCTTATCTTTTATTTTAGGAACAATTGAATCTATACCATTAAAAGATCCAAACTTTAGATATATACCATGGACCCCACATGTCATTGACTCATGTGGACCCACATGTAAGTGAGATAGTAATGGTATGGATCCAAAGTAGTGATCTTTTAATGGTATGGATCCAAATTTCCCTTTATTTTATTCTATATTTAAACTTTACTTTAAAAATAGTTTAACTTACAGTATAGCTTTTTATTTTACACGATATATCGTTGACAACTAAATAGTAATGGCACAAATCCTCGTTCATCCTTTTTCCTTTTTATAGCTAGGTGTTTGTATGTTGCGACGACATCTATATATAATAAAGTAGACCTTGTTTAAATGTAGTTGTGAAACGCGTTCTAAAACTTTGTTGTCTTTGTCCATATGTGTGAATCCTATCTATGCATTACTTCTTTCTTTCATTTGTTTCAACACCTCTTATTCGTATGTCCAGGGCCGGCCCTGAGCCTATGCGAGGGAGGCGACGGCCGGGGGCCCAAAACTATTAGGGGTCCAATATTTAGTATCTATAACACCATATAATACACCAGTTTACACTTTACAAAACACATCCAACCAAATAATCCACACACATATAATATTTACGAAATCCATCAAACAAATTGCACCTATATTTAACATAACATCAAAATTAACGGTTCAGATCGTTGAATAACATCATATATTTTGCTCACTCAAATCAAATGAACAATATTATTTGATCATCCTTTAGCCCTCCCCTCCTCGCATCCCCACCGCCATCAATCCCTCCCCTCGCGTCACCACCGTCATCGTTCACCCCTCTCCTCTTTACAGGAACGTAGCGTTAACACGGATTATATGCTAGTAGTAAAATAGTATATGTAGCCAACAGGGCGGGAGGGCTGGGCACATGGATGCCCGGCGCACACGGACAACGTGGCACGCGTTGCCCACTGCTCAGTCGTCACGCTCATGTCCCTGAGCGTCTATGAGACCACACCCTCCACACGATCGTCGTTCGCCATCTCACCGATCCAACCCTCCAGGATTCCAGGGAGCTGGGCATCACTGCGCTAGCCTCCAGACATGCATAGTCGAGCAATCAGAATTTATGTTATTCAACGACTGTCGTTCTTATTTTTCAACCTGCGAAGTGCTAATTTGTACCGACGTATATTTTCTAGCTTCTTAGATTTTTTAAAAAACTAATTTCAATACACATCATCATTTATTTACGAAGCATTAATATGCCCCGCTGCATAATATAGATTTTTTATAGTCTAGAGGGCTGTCGGTGTTTTGGGTCCGACCGCACACCCGGGGTTGCCCCTCAAGGTGTTTTTTAGGAGTAGGACGGTGTTACCGACTGTAGCTCAATGGTTCGTGCCGGGTGCACGAGAAATAGTAAACAATGGTTTACAGGTTCGGGCCGCTTTGAGATGCGTAATACCCTACATCCTGGCGAGAATGCTTTATGTGATTGGTTACAAGGGAGCTCTCTAGTGCGGGAAACGTAGAGAGTTGAGGTGGATGGCTGAGTAGTGAGTTCGATCGTTCTGAAGGGGTGTCCCCTAGGCCTTATATATTCGACCGTGGGGCATTACATGCGGATATGATAACAGTATGCGCCTAAATGATAGTGAACCAATTGAGTCTATCTTCCTATAGTTCCGCCGACCCATCCTCGCTTGGTTCCGTTGTACGGGGTTCCAGCGCGGGAAGGTCAGGTCACTGTTGTCCTTACTTGCTCGAAGTCATTGGGCCGTTTGGGCTCGCACCGATCCGGCCTTACGTCAATCTGCTTCACTGGTCGTTCCTTCCCAGGCCCACGAAGGGATGACCTTACGATTTATTGGGTCCTTGGGCCTTTCGTGAGGTCTTTTATCCTTCCAGTGGACTCGGGGGATATCTGTCCCCCACAAGCCCCCGATCTTTGAGTTGATTTTGAAATAATCGGCCCAAAGATCCTAGGTACAGGAGTATTTGTGATCATCGAATCACATTTCTGATTGCCTTATTTGTAATGATAGCGCTTTGGTGGTTGCGGCCGAGTCATCCGAAATCCCGTCGTTGCTTTAAGAATGACGGCCGAGTTACGGTGGGTCGTGTCGGCGTTTTAGAGATAACGACCGAACGGTTGCTGATGATATCGGCGTTTTAGAAGTAACGGTCGAATCCTTTGGAGCTACCTTATCGATTTAGTGATAGCGGCCGAGTGATGGATGTGACATTGGTGTTTTAGAGGTAATCAGCCGAGTGACTAATGGCAATATCGGCGTTTTAGAGGTAACAGCCGAGTGATTGACGGCAACGTCGGCGTTTTAGAGGTAACGGTCGAATGACTGATTGTGACGTCGGCGTTTTAGAGGTAACAGCCGAGTGACTGATGGTGATGTCGGCGTTTTAGAGGTAACAGCCGAGTTAGAACGGGCCGCGTCGACCGTTTGGGAAATAACGGCCGAGTGATGACATGGCACGCCAGCTTTTTTAGGAATAGCAGCTGAGTGATGACATGGCAGGCCAGCATTTTAAAAATAACCATCGGGTGATGACTGGGCGCTTTCTGGAAACGGTATCTGGCCTGGGAAAACCCCATATGTACTGCATTGTTGCGTGCCTCTGCTTTCCGTGCCCTAGTTCTTGCTTTTCTGCATCCAAGCCTTCTTTGCGCCCGTGCGATACTGCTTTCGCTCCGCTTGCCAGCAAGATTGAGATGGCGCCCAAGCGGAAAGCATCAAGTTCATCTGTTGCTGTCATTCCCCCCATCGATCCCAACAGCCAGTTGCCTTTCGCAGGTAACCATATGTCTGTTGTTTCTGAGTCTGATCTTCTCCATCTCGTGTCCATCGGAGTTCTGCCTCCGAAGGAGCTCTGTTCTTGGCGGATTTGCCACGGGGTCACTGTTCCAACAGAGGACACCTACGAATCCGTTGTTTATGTTCCTTTTCTTCTCTGCGGTCTTGCTCTTCCGATTTCCCCCTTTTTCCGCGGTCTTCTTGATTTCTATCACTTGAATCTGACCCATCTGAACCCCAATTCTATTCTGCAAATCTCCATCTTTGTTCATTTATGTGAGGCTTTTCTTGGCATCCTGCCACACTTTGGACTGTGGAAATATTTGTATCATTGCCGCCCTGGTATGGCCGGAGGACAGCACCACCTGGTGGGGGTGCGAGCTTGGAGATGCGCCGCGGAAGGAAGACTGATTATCTCGACATCCCCCTCAAGGAAAGCATTAAAGGATGGCGCTTGGAGTGGTTTATCGTTGAGAATCACGGAAATTCTCTCCCCCCACGGTCAGGGAGACAGCCGGATGTTCACGCTCCTAGCTGGACCGAATCCCCCACAGACCAGGATGTGGCTGAGGCAGGAGTTCTGCTAGCTGAAGTTGGGGTGTTGAAGGAGAGGGGTCTGACTATTGAGGCTGTGGTTGCTGACTTTGTCTTCAAGAATATTCAGCCATTGAAGGACAGGGCATACCCGGCCTATCTGTACTGAGGCCTGGCTGACTCCACCTGGGTCACCAATAGAAGAATTACTGTTGTGGACTTGGTGAGCTGGCTCGAAATGATACTCAGAGGCAAGGTATCAAATGTTGGTGCTCCTGTTGCCTACTCGGCCTGGAACTTGCCTCCTTCCAAGGCCTTTACCCATTTCATGTCAAATCCTCCTGCTGGTGATGGCGGTTTGGGCCTTAGAGTGCGACCCTCTGCCGAAGAAGTTAGTGCTTTGGTTGTTTTGCTTGAAGAAATTCCTGATGATGAACGGCAGGTTCACTTTGAGGTGCCTTTGGATCCCAGTGATGCAGAGATAAGTGCTATGCTTGATATGTTAGCCGAGGATTCTTCTGATGCCGCTCCTGCTAGAACATTGGCGGTGGCGCCTCTCCCAGAAGCTAGTAAAGCCTTGGATATTCAGAGGTCTGTCAGTGTTCGCCCGAAACACCCTTGCCGAGCCAATCAGCCTGCTTCTCCTGCTGATGGGCAGAAAAAGAAGAAGAGATGTCTTCGCCGAGTGTCTAGCTTGGATCGGGATGCTGGTCCTTCGGCTCCTGCTGCTGAGGAAGTGTCTGTGCCTGAATTTACTGAAGCTAATCCCAATGGGTGTGACCCATCTGACGCTGACCCCAATGGGTGTGCTGTCCGTGTTGCTGATGAAGATGAGGAGGAAGAAGAAGGTGAAATCCCTCTGATTCGGAAGAACAGTCGGCGCTACATAGCCAGTGGGGGAAAGTAGTGGAGTTCCTTCTCCTGCTTTGTCTGCCCTCATTGGTCTACAAGAATTATCGCTGGCGAACTTTGATCAAACTCTTGAAGATATGGTTCCAGAGGATCTGTTATCAGAACCGGCGGATGGTGACGCGATGGATGTTTGTGCTGATGTGCTCGATGTTGGGTTGGAGTCATCCCGGGCAGCGTCCCGCGCCTCATCGACCTTGGAGCGCGGTCTTGAGGGTCAGGAAGCTGACTTGGATTGCCCTGCTCCCATGGAAGTGACTGAGGGACCTTCAGCCTTAGAGGTGGCTGCTGCAGAGAACTCGGCCCTCAAGGATGGTGTTGGCGCTCACCCAGCCCCCGAGGGTGTTGTCGGGGATGATTCGGCTCGGATGGGTAGCGCAAGCTGCGACCCAGCCCCCGAGGGTGTTGCCGGAGACGATCCGACTCGAATGGGTAGCGCAAACTATGACCCAGCCCCCGAGGGTGTCCGAGCGGGTTCTCCCTCTTGTACTTCCATGGATGTTCACGTAGGGTCTTCTCCTCCACACTCTGGTTGCATGGTGGTAGCCCAAGCCTTTGGTCAAGGAGTCGCTTTAGAGGCCAGCGTACCTGATGACAAAGTTTTGGGTTCTGCTGATGACACTGAATTGGTTCCTGCTGATTCATTGCAAGTTGCTCCAGATGGTAATCCTTCGCCGAGCCATCAGTTGATCTCTCACGATTTGGGAGTCCCCTCATTCTTCTCTAACCTCCAGGAATTGTGGTTTATCCTAGTCTGACTTTTACACCGGATAAACTGTTGTTATTATACTCATCTGTTCTTAATGTCAGGCATTGGTGGACGGGATGGCTAATCAGCTAAAGTTGCAGGGTGCTTCTGTTCCAGAAGGAGCTTTGTCTCTGGCGCGTTGGAATCCGGTGCTGCTTCAGCAGCGTGTTTCTGACTTAGAGGCGGCGAATGCTGGTTAGAGCTCTTCTGCTTCCTTTTGGCTATTTTATTAAACTGCTTCTTACTTTAACTCTTTTGCTTGACTGTTTCTCACCAGATATGGTTCGACAGTATTCTGTTCTTGAAGAAAAACATTCTCAAAGTCAGGCTGAACTGGTCCGGCGGTGCTCTGATCTTGAGGAAAAGTATTCCCAAAGCCAGACTAAGCTAGCCCAGGTTTCTGGTTCTCTGAATGATGCTAACATGCTGAACTCTACTCTCCGCGCTCAGCTCGATTCTGAAAAGGTGACCTGTGAATCCGGGCTTTGTTTTTCCATGCTCTTATTGCTTGCTTGACGTTTGAAGAAACTGATTCTTGTTTGCAGGAAGAAAAATGTGCCCTTGTTACTTCTCGTGACAATCTTGACAGGCTATACCGTGACTCCAGCAACTCGTTGACCATCTTGGAGAGGAGTCATAGCTTCACCAGGGAAGAGTTAGACAATCATCGTTATAAGCTGCAGGAATCCTTGGATGACGTGATTCGCCTTAGGCAGTTGATATCGGCTAAAGATGTTGTCATCAAGGAATTGCGTGCTTCTAAGAAATCCGTCGCCTAGGAGCTAGAGATCGCTCAGTTGGCTGTCAAGGTTGCTGAAGAAACTTCCGCTACTCTGAGGGCCCAACGCGACAGAGCTATGGATAAAGCCATTCGCGTAGGGCGGATCTTAATGAGGATACCTGGTGTGATAGTCCCCAACGACATAAGGGCTGATGTGAACGCTGCTCCTGATTCCTCAAGTCGCCCCTCCTCGTCGGTTGCTCCTGAGAAGAATGTTGCAAAATAGAAAAACATTGCGTGCTTTGAGCGCGCGGTTAACGTGCTTGGATATTTTGTTAGAGGACACCTTCTTAGTATTGAATGCTACTATTATTCTCCTATTGTTTAGAATTCAGCAGTATCTAAATTTGTAGAAGTAAAATGCAGCGTGATGGTTTCGAGACTTCTTCATGGGACATAGAGGCCGCCCCTGGATGAGTAACTGTATGCGCGCTGAGTGTGCTGCGCCAGTTTAAGCTAGAATTAACTCAGATCGATCGCTCCGTTAGTGTGGTTTAGTGGCCACCCCGAGTTAAGCAAGCGCGAGCATGTTGCACCGTCTTAAGTCATCGTCGACTTAAACCGATTGCTCTGTTGGCATGGCATAGTGATCACCCTGAGTTAAGCAAGCGCGAGCATGTTGCACCGTCTTAAGTCATCGCCGACTTAAGCTGATTGCTCCGTTGACAGGGCATAGTGATCACCCTGAGTTAAGCAAGCGCGAGCATGTTGCACCGTCTTAAGTCATCGCCGACTTAAGCCGATTGCTCCGTTGACAGGGCATAGTAGTCACCCCGAGTTAAGTAAGCGTGAGCATGTTGCACCGTCTTAAGTCGTCGCCGACTTAAGCCGATTGCTCCGTTGACAGGGCATAGTGGTCACCCCGAGTTAAGTAAGCGTGAGCATGTTGCACCGTCTTAAGTCGTCGCCGACTTAAGCCGATTGCTCCGTTGACAGGGCATAGTGGTCACCCTGAGTTAAGTAAGAATGCAGGTCAACAATGAATAATTTGAGCGCTCTTGAAGCCTTTCTATTGATGATATATTTCCCAGTTTACAGAGTACATTGTCGTCCCAATAGCTTTTGGTATACAGCTAGGGCTAAACTTCCTGAGGTGTTCTATGTTCCATGAGTTCCCAATTTCCGTGTCATCCATCTGAGTGAGACGATATGATCCCGGCCGAGTGACTTCTGCTACTATGAATGGTCCTTCCCATAGAGGTGACAACTTGTGCCGTCCCTCCCCCGTTAGAATTCGGCGGAGAACGAGATCTCCTACTGCGAAGGATCGATGTCGCATGGTCTTATCGTGATAGCGCCTCAGAGTTTGTTGGTACCGTGCTGATTGAATTACCGTGTTCAGCCGTTCTTCTTCGAGTGCATCAACATCCTCCAGCCTAGTAACCTCGGCTTCTGCTATGTTTTCGAAGATCAACTTTGGCGCCCCAAATTTGAGATCAGCGGGTAGTACTGCTTCTGAACCATAGACCATGAAGAAAGGAGTATTTCCATGCAGAGCTCGACTGGGTCGAGTTCTTAGGCTCCAAACGACATAGGGCAACTCCCTTATCCACTTTCCTGCGAACTTTTCATTTTTATCGAAGACTTTTTTCCTGAGTGCCTCCAATATCATCCCGTTAGCTCTTTCAACCTGCCCGTTGGCTCTTGGGTGTGCCACCGAAGCATATTTGATCTGAATGCTCTTTTGTTCGTAGAAATCGAAGAACTCTGAGCTTGTGAAGTTGGATCCCAGGTCAGTTATGATACTATTCGATATTCCAAATCTGAATATTATGTCTTGTATGAATTCCACGGCCTTAGCTGAAGTTAAAGAAGCAATGGGTTTGAACTCTATCCATTTAGTGAATTTGTCGATTGCTACCAGTATATGAGTGTATCCTCCTTGAGCTTTCTTGAAAGGTCCAATCATATCCAGTCCCCAGCATGCGAACGGCCATGTTACTGGTATGGTCTACAGTTGCTACGCCGGTAGATGCTGTTGTTTTGACAAGTACTGGCAGGCTTCGCACCTCTGAACTAACTCGGCTGCATCACGTTTTGCTGTTGGCCAGTAGAATCCGGACCTGAAGACTTTCCCGACTAGTGTCCTTGATGCTGCATGTATTCCACATTGCCCAGCATGGACCTCATCCAGAAGTTGCTTTCCGGTAGATGAGAGAATGCATTTCATGAGGACGCCCGATGTGCCCCTTCTGTATAGTGTTCCCCAATGAGCGTGTAGTGAGCTGACTGTCTAGCAATGCGCTCGGCAACACTTTTGTCAGCTGGTTCCTCTTCATTCTTTATATATCTGATGATCGGCTTCCTCCAGTCATCGGGATCTGACTCTAGCTGGCTCAAGGTAATACATTCTTCTGCCTGATCCAGTGAGATGCTTGGGTGTGGTATTTCTTGAACAAAGACTTAGGTGGGACCTGAGTTCGATTGGATCCTAGCTTGGACAATACATCAGCTGCCGTGTTTCGATCTCTCTCTACATGGTGAAATTCCAGACCTTCAAATTTATCTTCTAGTTTCCGGACGGCAGTGCAGTATTTTCCCATTGAATCGCTCGAACAATCCCATTCTTTGTTTCACTACACCAAAATCATACACTTCCTACGGTTTTTTAACTTCCTACAACTTTTATAACAAACCGTAGGAAATAAATAACTTCCGAGAGGCAACTGGTACCTCTAGGAAATAAACATAACTTCCTACGGTCTTTTATGAAAGCTGTCAGAAGTTAAAAAACCGTAGGCACTTAACTAACTTCCTACGGCTGGCTCTAGGAAGTTAGGTTTCATCCGTTCACAAGCCCATAGAATAGCTAACTTCCTACGGCTGGCTCTAGGAAGTTAGCTGCCCAGATAACTTCCTACGGCCTCCTCTAGGAAGTTAGGTTTGACCTGTTGACCAGTCAATCGAAAAAATAACTTCCAACGACTGGCTCTAGGAAGTTAGCTGGGCAGCTAACTTCCTATGGCCTCCTCTAGGAAGTTAGGTTTCATCTGTTGACCGGTCAAACGAAAATCTAACTTCCTACGGTCGGCTGTCGGAAGTTAATTAACTTCCTAGAGGCAAAGCAAAAACTCTAGGAAGTTACCTAACTTCCTACGGCTTTACTCTAGGAAGTTATGTTTTTTTAATTTTTACCTCTCTCTTCTCTCACCTTTCACAAAATATCTGGTTGTCTTCTCCCACGCGCAAAGCTTCTCTCTCCACGCGCACCTCTCCACGCGCACGGCCGCGCCGCCCCCGAGCCGCTCGCCCCGGCCGCCGCCGACCGCACCCCGCCCCGCCCCCGAGCCGCCCGCCCCGGCCGCTGCCGACCGCACCCCGCCCCGCCCCCGAGCCGCCCGCCGCGGCCGCCGCCCGCCGCGGCCGCCGTCCCGGTCCCCGACCTCCGCGCTCCGCCGGACGCCTACAACGCCCCACCCCGCCCCCGAGCCTCCCGCCGCGGCCGCCGCCCGACCCCCGACGTCGACCGCGCTCCGCGCCTGACGCCGACAGCGCCCCGCCCCCGAGCCGCCCGCCCGGGCCGCCGTCGCGGCCGTCTCTCCCACCCCCGGCAGCGCCCTCCCCCGAGGAGGCCGCCCCCAACAGCGTTCGGCGTTCGTGCGCACGGCCGCCCCGCCCCCCATCGACGCCCGCTGCGCAGCCACCGACCCCGCCGTGGACGTTCCCGACCCAAGTCATCGATCTGCACCCACTGCGACCGTCAGGTACCGTGTTTATATTTTTTTATGTTTTTATTCAATGTGCTAACTTCCGAGAGTTTACTCAAATAATGCCATAGGTAGTTAGGTTAATTAACTTGATTGGCTAACCGCTGCATATAGTTTAACTATGCTAAACTCTTGTATGTTATGGCTAAAATTAAGTTTATATTTGATTAATAATATGGTGGGTGAGGACCTTCGATGAAAATTAATCTTGTATGTTATGGCTAAAATTAATCTTGTATGTTATGGCTAAAATTAATATTGTATGTTATGGCTAAAATTAAGTTTATGTTTGATTAATAATATGGTGGGTGAGGACCTTCGATGAAAATTAATCTTGTATGTTATGGCTAAAATTAATTTTATATGTTATGGCTAAAATTAATCTTGTATGTCATGGCTAAAATTAAGTTTATGTTTGATTAATAATATGGTGGGTGAGGACCTTCGATAAAAATTAATCTTGTATGTTATGGCTAAAATTAATCTTGTATGTTATGGCTAAAATTAAGTTTATGTTTATTAATAATATGGTGGGTGAGAACCTTCGATGAAATTAATCTTGTATGTTATGGCTAAAATTAAGTTTATGTTTGATTAATAATATGGTGGCTAACCGCTGCATATAGTTAGTTTAATTAAGCTTATCGTGAAAATTTATAAATCACGTGTTATTTTATTTTAGCATCAAATATGGTGGGTGAGGACCGTCGATGGATGTATGAAGGTTGGCGTATGAATCATCCCTCGACGGAGTGGATAAGAAACACAGAGAATTTTATTGATCGTGCTTTTGCTTTGTCAAGAGGCACGGATGTGCGATGTCCATGTAATATGTGTCGGGTTTGTAGATGCCAAGACAAGAGAACTCTGTCGGGGCACCTTTGCAAATATGGCTACATGCCTAACTATGAAGTCTGGGTGTATCACGGCGAGGAGTTTCCTCGTGAAAATGTGTTTGAAGCCCACAACAATGATGACGTGGAATATGATAGAATGGAAGAGATGCTTCAAGATTTAAGGGAGGATCCTGATTTTGTGTTTCCACCACATAGTAAGGAGCTACCTCCAGATGTTAAAAAGTTCTTTGACCTCCTTAAGGCTGTAGAAGAACCATTGCATGAACACACAAAAGTTTCCATCCTTGCTTTCGTGACTCGACTTATGGCTATTAAGTCTAAGTACGTGTTCTAGAACAATTGTTACAACGAGCTCTTGATCTTAATCAGCGAAGTGTTTCCACCAAATCACAAGATGCCAAAAGACGTGTATCAATGCAGGAAACTGCTCTCTGGTCTAGGTATGGACTATCAGAAAATCGATGTTTGTCCAGATAATTGTATGCTTTTCTGGAAGGATCATCAGAATGATAAGAAGTGTCAGTGTGGCAAGTCGAGATATGTAGAGGTAAAAAACGATGATGGTGAAATGGTCACATCAACGATAGCTCAAAAGCAACTTCGTTATATGCCTCTTGCGCCTCGTCTTAAGCGTTTGTTTCTTTCGAGAAACACAGGTAGGCACATGAGATGGCACAAAGAACATGAACGAGAGGACACTCATGTGATGACACACCCATCTGACAGTGATGCGTGGAAGGCTCTAGATGACTTTGATCCAGAATTTGCTAGTGAAGCGAGAAATATTCGAATTGGGTTGGCAACAGATGGGTTTACACCTTTCAATACAAATGCGGCATCATATTCTTGTTGGCCTGTATTTGTTATTCCATACAACCTTCCACCTCATTTGTGCATGAAATATGATTACATGTTTCTTTCCCTAATTATTCCTGGACCAGACCATTCTGGGAAAGGGCTGAATGTGATGATGCAACCCTTGATCGATGATCTCAAAAAGTTATGGGAAGGTGTTGAAGCATACGATTGCTACAAAAAGGAGAGATTCACACTCCGAGTTGCATATTTGTGGTCCATTCATGATTTCATGGCATACAGTTTATTTGCTGGATGGAGCTGTCATGGAATTCTAACATGTCCAATATGTGGCAAGGATACAGATTGTTTCCGCCTTGAGTTTGGGGGGAAGATCTGTTACTTTGATTGCCACAGATGCTTCTTACCCCAAACTCACCCGTATAGGTTCGAGGTTAACACCTTTAAGAAGGGCACTATCGTGACAAAGGGACCGCCCAGGCGTCTGAGCGGACTTGAGATTGAGGCTATGCTTAATAATTTGAAAGAGAAAGAAAGTGGTGATGGATACATCGGGTTTGGAACTGAGCATAACTGGACCCATAAATGTGGTTTATGGGAACTCTCATATGTTAAGACATTGATTCTGATGCATAACATTGACGTTATGCATCAGGAACGTAATGTTGGTGAAAGCATTCTAAGTACTTGCATGAATCTGGGCGACAAAACAAAAGACAATATAAAGGCTAGAAAAGACTTAGCAAAACTTTGTAACCGACCAACCCAGGAACTCGACGAAAATGGAAAAAAGCCACATGCTCAATTTTGTCTAAAACCTAAACAGAAGAAAGAAGTAATGGAATGGTTGAAAATTTTGAAATTTCCAGATGGTTATGCGGCAGGGTTTAGGAGAGCTGTGAATTTGAATACAAATAAAATAACTGGATTGAAGAGCCATGATTATCACATAATGATGGAAAGACTCCTCCCTATAATGTTTCGTGGGTACTTCAATGTCAGTATTTGGAAGGCGTTAGCTGAATTAAGCTACTTTTATAGACAACTTTGTGCCAAAGAAATAAAGAAAGATGTGATGGAGAAGCTAGAGACAGAAATTCCTGTCCTTATATGCAAGTTGGAAAAAATATTCCCCCCCAGGATTCTTCAATCCAATGCAACATCTACTTGTCCACCTTCCATATGAAGCTAAGGTTGGAGGTCATGTGCAATACAGGTGGATGTATCATATTGAAAGGGCATTAAAGAAACTTAGTTCTATGGTTGATAACAAAGGAAGAGTTGAAGGGTGCATAGCTAAAGAATTCAAATATAAAGAGGTAGCAGCGTTCACGAGTGTATACTTTGCAGACGAGCACAATATCAATGCCCCTACATTGAGGTATCATGATGACAAAGTAGGGACTCACAACAATCTCCAAATTTTTGAGATTGAGGGCAAGACTGTCGGAGCATCCACCGAATATCATCCCGAGCGCGAAGAAAAGTTGGATGCTTTGCTCTATATGTATGAAAATATGGATGAGATGACTCCGTATTTCAAGTAAGATGAAATTTGTCATTTGTGTATCTATGTAGTAATCGTGACTTAATACGCTATTGTTTATTTGTTGTAACAGAGAATTCCAATCGCGACTTAACGAGAAATTGTCCTCGAGGCAGTATGAAAATGCACTTCGAGGAAGACTTGGGAAGCCCAATTTCATTAATTGGTTTCGAGCTCATGTAAATAAATTAACACTATTGTTCTACTTTATATATTATGTTTAAGAAATCTAATTTCACTATCTAATTGACAGTGTGATAAAATTCCAAATTTAGACGAGGATTTGCTTCAGATGTCTTACGCAATCGTAAAAGTCAGAAGTTACGGTCGTTACGACATTAAGGGGTTTCGTTTTCGTTCGGCCAAATTTGAGTCTACTCGTCCATTTGCGGCGACAAGAAATACTAGAGTTGTATGCAGGGCAGTCGATGATCGTGGAAGAGAGATGAATTATTATGGAGTTATTAATGACATACTCGAGTACGACTTTGCTGGTAGCAAAAATCTTAAGGTGGTGTTTTTCAAATGTGATTGGTTTGATCCTAATCAAGGGACTGTAGAAAACCAATTTGGCATGGTAGAAATCAAACATGAGCTCAAAACAAATGCATGTAGCAAATTTGTTCTTGCTCACCAAGTTGACCAGGTGTACTACATACCATATCCATGTACAAAGCTGGAAGCCACGTGGGTAGTGTACAAAGTTAATCCTCGTGAACGGTTACACAACAAGGGTGAATGGTTCGAGACAGAAGTTGAAGAAATTTATCAAGAAGATGAACTCCCAACCAATTTTAATATAGATACTGAGGTTTTGCCAGAATCCTTAGTGGGAGATTCGGAAGATGTAGTAAGTCCTAACAAAAGGAAACGAAAGTCAAAGAAGAAAACATCGAATCGAAGGAAACAATTTGATCCTGATTTCGAATACGACTAAAAAGTAATTATGTATTTATTATTGTTTTCAATATATTATGTTCATTTAGTTTATGTTCATTTACATTATCCTCATTTACTAATGTGATTTTGTTCTAATAACAGGATGTCTAAAAAGGTGAAGCAGTTCACTAAGGGACTTGCGAAGAGAGCGTCCTATGTTATGAGAAAGGAGGACTTAGTGTTTAAGGGCACTAGTTCCAGCTCGAGTAGGCGTAGAGCTTTGTTGGAGCATGTTCCAGAGTTGCAGGGTCAGACAGTTGGCGTTCAGAGGAATGAGGTAACCAATATTTGTTTTGCAATGTAATATTTGTATGAGTTCTTATAACTAAATTATTAATATAATATTTGTTTTGCAATGCAATGTAATGTTTGTAGGATGAGTCTGAAGATGGGGTAGAGACAGAGGAGGGGAGACAGGTGGGAAATGTTGATGATGAGGTAGAGACAGAGGAGGGGAGACAGGTGGGAGATGATGATGAGGTAGAGACAGAGGAGGGGAGACAGGTGGGAGATGATGATGAGGTAGAGACAGAGAAGGGGAGACAAGTGCGAGATGATGATGAGGTAGAGACAGAGGAGGCGGAGACAGGGTGGGGATGCCATGATACTGGTGGTTTTGGACATGATAGCCATAGTGGATGGCGTGAATGGCCTGAGGATGCAAGTGGATGGCCAAGAGATGGAGGGTCAGGAGTTGGGGGAGCTAGTGGGTCAAGGGAAGGAGAAGCTTGTGGTTTTGGAAGTGGGGGAGTTGGAGGGTCTTCACGGGTCCGGAAGCCGCGGAGAACTAGTTGGGTCCCCCTCCTAAAGAACCAGTTGATAGGGTTGAGATAATACCAACTGAAGATGGGTAAGAGTATCCTTGCTTTGTTCTTATGTCTTACACTATTACGCGACTACATTTTGTATTTGACAATTGTTCTTGTGCTGTTAGGGCTTGGGTGGATAGTAGTTTCACTGGCACAGGTCGTCGAAGGCAAGTAAAGAAAGTGTTGGGCAACATATGTCGTATGAAATGGCCTGGATTGGTGATAGAGGATGGTAAGGAGGTCCCTATCACAAGATGAGATCAATATGCCCTTGCAATAAATGCGCAACATGGGAATGCACAAGCTACAGTTTGGCACGACTTCTGGGTATGTTAAATTTTTTTGTTGAGTTGTAATCTCGATAGGAATGCGGCAAGTTGTAATTTTTTTGTTAAGCTATCATATTATTGATTTTGACTATGCTTCTTTTTTAGAAACATTACAAGTTGCCTGAAGGAGATACTCATACGAAACACGCACACTCCGTGTTCCATAGGAATGCGGCAAGTGTTGTTGGGGATATGATGTACTATGCTCGAATCCAGGTGATTAGTCAAGCCATGTTTGGTAGTGAAGGGCGACGTCCAGAGAGTAAGAACGAGGCGACACAGTATGGACTCGATATGACTGAGCAAAAATATCTTGAGGTAATGGATGTTTTTGCTTGTGTTAAAAAATTTCCATTGCTTCTAGATATTACAGTTACTTATAAATGAATTGTGTTCATGCAGCATTCGATTCCATGGATAGCTGCCAATGATGCTGCTTGGCATGCGTTATGTCGTTACTAGGCTTCGGCTGAATTCAAGGCAAAGTCTGTGCGACACAGTTCCAATCGTGGAACCGAGTCGTATCACAAGTATGGAGGTGATGATCACTTTCGTTTGGCAAAACGAATGGTAAGTGCAGTTTAAGCCATTTTCGTTGATTGTAGTTGACTTGCTGTAATTTCTGGTTATAGTGTTTGTCAAATGTACATACAGGAAGCTAGCACTGGTGCAGTGCCCAGTGATGTTCAAATATATCTTAGGGGGCACAGAGGACCAGATCCTGCAAATCCAGATGTGTTGTGCAGCCAAAAGGCAACAGATCGTGTGGTGAGTGTTTGGAAATGTTTGGTAGGTTCTGTTTATATGGATTTTTGTATGTAAGATTGCATTGTTCTTTTGTATGAGGCTGCATATGGCGAGGCGATGACTAGTCAGCACGGACCAGACTATGACTGGAGGACCTCACCTATTGATCCTCAGGCTGTGTATGCAAGTGGTGGAAAAGCTCATGGAAGGTGAGGACTCTACATATCTTATATTGTTTCATTGGTTGAGTGCAATACATGTATTCTTAATCCTGTCGTGATGTTACTTGTTTTGTAGGTACACAATGTTTGCTAACGTCATCGACTCGAGCCAGGTTAGGGTTCAGCGTGGAGGTTCATCGAGGTCTGCTGCTCGTAGCTCCCGTCGCTCCACTCAAGATCCAGCAGAAGTGGAGCAACTGCGAGAAGACTTAGGCGACATCAGGATTACTTGAAGCAACAAGCTACGCAACATGAATATTATGCTACACAGATTCAACAACAGCAAACACTCATACAAGTAAGTTCAAAAGATAATAGCTTTCACTTTAAGATATGTATTGATTTAAAACGCCGATGTGAATGAGTTCGACAAATTTGTAGCAACTAGCACAGGCCCAAGGGATACATGTCTCGGTGCCCCCCCACCACCTCCCGTTCATTATCCTTGGTCTTCACCTCCACCTATACCTACATCTCCATCTACCGAACATCAGGTATGCATATTTATCATCATTTAGTTGTTGTTAGTTATATTTTGATGTAACTGAGCAAATGTCATTTGTACATGTATATTAGACCCCTCCAGCTACCTTGCCGACGCATGAACAAGAGGACGGGTTAGACTTTGTCGAAACCCTCTTGAATAGTGGAGGTATCGATGGTGATCAGCGACCGTGAGCTTCCATGTTATTGCGTTCTGATACTTGAGACTTTTATTATGACTATGTATGAGATATTGTCTTTTATTAGTACTGGATGATGATATTTGTGAGACTTTTGTGATAATGAGACTATGGATGAGACTTTTGTGATGTAATAATTGATGAGACTATGGATTTAAATATTGTTATGTGATTGTGTGTGAGATGTTTTATGCGATAATCTGTTGTGCTATATAGCTGTTGATATATTTGTTATTTTGTGGAATGTGGTGTAAAATATAAACAACATTTGTAATGCTGGCCAAATTAACTTCCTAGAGGCTGCAGTAAGCCGTAGGAAGTTAGCCTAGGGGCTACAGTCTGCCGTAGGAAGTTAGCCAGCTAACTTCCTAGAGGCTACAGTAAGCCGTAGGAAGTTACACGTAGGAAGTTAGCCAGCTGACGACGCTGACGGTGTGAAACTGCTAACTTCCGAGAATCTATTAACTTCCGAGAGGCTTAGCAAGCCGTAGGAAGTTAGCTAACTTCCTAGAGCCCTCTAGGAAGTTAAGCTAACTTCTGACAAAAAAATTTCGAGAGCCAAACTTCCGACGGGATGGCTTAACTTCCGAGAGGTTCGCTAACTTCCTAGAGTTTAGGCCTAACTTCCTAGGGTTTAGGCTCTAGGAAGTTTACTATTTTGGTGTAGTGTTTATCTGGCTTATGACTACCAGAGAATCTCCATATACCATCAGTCTCTTGACGCCCAGTGATATAGCAATGTTCAGTCCATGAATCAGAGCTTCATATTCAGCTGCATTGTTAGAGGCTGGAAATAACAACTGAAGGGCATATTTGAGGTGCTCGCCTCCAGGTGCGGTAAAGAGGATCCCCGCGCCTGCTCCCTGTAGCTTTAACGAGCCATCAAAATACATTCACCATACTTCTGCGGTTTCTGGGTTATCTGGTACTTGTTGTTCAGTCCATTCTGATACGAAATCAACCAGTGCTTGAGTTTTGATGGCGGTGCGAGGTCGAAATTCAATGTCATGAGACCCCAACTCGCAAGCCCACTTGGCTATTCTGCCAATGGCTTATTTGTTGTGAAGAATATCCCCTATCGGAAAACCAGTGACTATTATGACTTTGTGGTCGTCGAAGTAGTGACGTAGTTTGCGTGCAGTTAGAAGTACTGCGTATAATAGCTTCTGAACTTGAGGATATTTTTTCTTCGAGGGACCCAGAACTTCACTGATGAAATAAACAAGATGTTGCACTGGGTAGGCATGTCCTTCTTCTGCTCGCTCGACTACCAACGCGGTGCTCACCACGTGAGTCGTGCAAGAGATATATAGCAGCAAATCTTCAGCTGGTTGAGTCGACGTGGCCCGTCGTGGCGGTTTCAGCACTGGTGGTGTTGTCAAGAACTTTTTCAATGCGTCTAGGGCTTCCTGTGCTTCTGAAGTCCACTGAAACTGTCCACCTTCTTGAGTAACTTATAAAATGGTAAGCCTTTTTCTCCCAGCCTGGATATGAATCTGCTTAGGGCTGCCATACATTCAGTAAGTCTTTGAACTTTCTTTTGTGATCGCGGTGCCTCCATTTTCATGATAGCTTCGATCTTTTCTGGATTGGCTTCAATTCCCCGATGGCTGACAATAAACCCAAGTAACTTTCCTGCTGGTATCCCGAAGACACATTTTTCGGGATTAAGCTTCCATCGATATCGCCGTAGACTGTTGAAAACCAGCTGTAAATCTTCAATGAAATTTTCCGAATTTTTTATTTTGATTACCACATCATCCACGTAAGCTTCCACATGCTTGCCCCAGTGATCGGCTAAGCATGTTTGAATAGCTCTCTGATAAGTTGCTCCAGCGATTTTGAGGCCGAACGACATGGAGGTATAGCAGAAAGCACCGAATGGAGTGATGAACGCTGTTTTTTCCTCATCTTCTTTCGCCAGGCTAATCTAGTGATATCCAGAGTAGCAATCCAAGAAAGACAGCACAGAACATCCAGCGGTGGAATCTACCACCTGATCTATCCTAGGGAGCCCGAAGGGATCCTTTGGACAGTGTTTGTTGAGATCCGTATAGTCGACGCACATGCGCCAATCCACTTTATTCTTTTTGAGTACAAGAAGAGGATTGACTAACCACTCGGGATGTAACACCTCTCTAATAAATCCAGCCGCGACCAAGCGAGCCAGCTCAGCGCGAATGGCCTCTCTTTTGTCGGGCGTGAAACGACGTAACTTTTGTCGAATAGGCCTCGCCTGGGGGTAGACCTTCAGTTTGTGCTCGACCAGTTCTCTCGGGACTCCCGGCATATCCGTAGGTTGCCATGCGAACACGTCTCGGTTATCTTGCAGGAACTGGACGAGCGTGCTTTCCTATTTGTCGTCCAGGCTGGAGCTGATGATGGCGGTCTTGCGTTCATCAGCGAACCCGAGGTTGATCCTTTTGGTTTCTTCAGTCGGCTGCATAGAGGTCACGGCTTGAGCTTCATTTGCAGGTACTGCAAGGTCTTCCTCAGGCTTAGAGTTTGCCTGCACAGAAGAAGTCACCGACGGTTTGGTGGTGAGGGCCGCCTGGATGGCCACTCGGAAACATTCTGCGGCGCCTTGGAAGTCAGTGCACATAGTTATGATCCCTTGCGGCCCTGGCATCTTCAATATCATGTATGTGTAATGTGGAATGGCCATGAATTTCGCCAATCCAGGCCTCCCGATGATGGCGTTGTACCCGCAGTCGAAGTTTGCCACTTCGAACCTTAGGAACTCGGTTCTGTAGTTTTCCGGGGTTCCGAAGGTGGCCGACATGTAGATGTGGCCCAGCGAGTATTCTCCTTCAGTCGGCACGGTGCCGAATAAAGGAGTATCTGACTCGTGGAGCTCTTTGAGGTGAACTCCCAAGCCTTGGAGTGTCCGGGGGAAGGTGATGTTGATGCTGCTCCCCCCGTCCACTAATACCTTCTTCACCCTGCTCTCTCGGATCACCAGATCGACGAGGAGCGGGTATTTGCCTGGGTGGTCGAAGTTGAGCCACTGATCCGCCTGAGTGAAGGTGATCGGGTGCTTCGACCACCGGTACGGAGCGGAAGGATCGGTGGTCGCCACCAGTATTTGGCGATCGTTGAGCTTTTGTTGTCTTTTGTTCTCCTGCGATCCGTGTCCGCCGAAGATGACGTTGACCTCTCTGTCGACGCGCGGGAAGGCTCCACCTCCTCCCTCCTCCTGTTGCTGGGGTTGTCGCGGTTCTCCTGGTCCTCCCCGCGGCGGAGGAGGAGGTAGAGGTTGGAAGGGTCGACCGTGCCCGACTGAGTGCTTGAAGTCTCTGCAGTTCCGAAGGGTGTGGCGCATGTCCTTGTGGTACAGGCACTGGGCGTCGAGGATGTCGTCCAGCGTGCGTTCGCCTCCACGAGGTCCTCCCCGGGCGCGAGAGGCGGGTGGTCCGGCGGCGTGAACTTCTTCGCGAGGCCTCTTTTCCCAGCGTTTGTCGGGTTGTTGGTTCGTATCGCGTCGTGGTGCTGCTAGTGCAGGCTTCGCTCCTCTGATGAGGTCCTGAGCTCGCTCGTCGGCGGTGATGTAGAGGTCAGCTTCCCGGAACAGTTGCTCGGAGGTAGTCGGCGCCTTCTGTAATATGGTGCGGACGAAGGCCGAGTCGTTGGATCCTCTGTAGAAGTCCTCGATCACTGCCGCCTCCGCGACCTCGGGGATATGATTTCTCATGGTCTGGAACCTTTTGAGGTATGACCGGAGAGTTTCGTCCCCCCGGCGCTTGATGGATTTGAGGTCCCATGGTTGATCCGGTTTGTCGGAGAGGGACTGAAAGTTGGCGGTGAAGCGTCGACTGAAGTCGCTCCAGTCGTCGATGCAGTGTCGGGGTAGATGTCGCAGCCATTGCAGCGCGTCTTGCCCGAGGACAATGGGTAAGTATGCGGTCATTACGTCCTCGGTCGCCCCGGTAGCTCGAGCAGCGGTGGTGTAGACGGCCAGCCAGCCTCCTGGATCCTGCTTAGGTTCATATTTGTCGACATTGGATACCTTGAAGTTAGGAGGCCATTGAATGGCCCTGAGGCGTGGAGTAAGTGCAGACTCCACACGTGTCTTCCTGTCGTCGGGGATGATGTCTGTCCCGGGGAGGGGAGTGGTTGTCGTGGTGCCTCGACCGTCCCCGGGTGGTACCGCCAGTCGAAGCCATTGCCGACTCAGTCCTGGCGGCCTGACTCCGGGCTGGGATGCCGTGGTCCCTATTGTACTCTTCCCGGCGGCGGATCTCGTTCTCGTGTCGTCGTTCACGCGAGGCATTGATGGAGCTCCGTGCGTCCCGGCGACTGTTGATGGTGTGTCGTAGATCGTTCGGCGGGTGAGCGAGAGGTAGAAGGTGATTGGCTGCCTGAGTGAACAGTCGCCGATAGCCCTCGGCGTCGGGAGTCCGAGGGAGCCCATCAGCTATCCGAGCCAGCACCCCTCCGACTTCACTCGGCGTGTTCATGGCTCGGGCGAAGTCGGGGTTCAGGTTGCGCCCGAAGAGTGGATTTTCCTGACGTTGCCTTGCCTCCTGCTCGGCTTGTTCCTGAGCCCATTGGCGATCACGCCGTCGGGAATTCCTTCGTTCCCTGAAGACACGTTCCTCTGGAGTTTCTCCTATCTCTGAGACCTCGTCTCGCGATACAGGCTGCTCCGGGTCCCGCTCTCCGGCCTCGTGATGTCGTCGGATATTTCGGCGTCGATTCCTTCATCGACGGGATTCCCGCTGAGGAGGTTCCTCTCCGGGTGCAGTCGGCTCGTCGTTGGAGACGGGGGGCGACTCCACTCTCCCGATGAAGAGGACGTCGGGGTATGAAAGCATCTAGGCCCCTGGTTGGTTTTAGTGATTAATGACAACGTAATATTATATGTGACTAACGAGTGTTTTGCAGAGACAAATGGTAAGTTAGGTCGCATGATAGGTAGAAGTACTACAACGGTGAAAACAATCCCGGAGATAAGAACTCGAAGCGACGGCTAAAACGACGAAACAAAAGGCAAAGGTCTACGGAGTCCGAGTGTCAAGGAGATGTGGACACTCGCGATTTAGTTAGGTCTTTTATTCTCTTTTAGTCGTACTATAAAGAGGGGTTGTCGATGAGTAGTTTGACCAAGAGAGTTCTAGTGTAGTGTTGGTGCACAATCACACTCACATACAGTGCTAGGTGTCACTCTAGAACTCACTCACAAGTTAGAATGAAAACCGATTTGAAAATCAGCTGAAAAACAAGAAGTAGGGTTTCTGTCCCTGGGGGCACCGGACTGTCCGGTGCACCCTCTGCCAGGTGGGGCCAGGCTGGTCCAGGGAAGAGGCATTTCCTCTGCAGAAACCCGAGAGCGCCTGTTTTAGAGTTGATTTTTAGTGGCGCACCGGACATCGCACCGGACTGTCCGGTGTGCACCGGACAGAAAATGTTCACTGTCCGGTGTGCCATGAGTCCAACGGCTAGCTATCAGAACTAGCCGTTGGAAACGACCGTTGGCGCACCGGTGGCGCACCGGACTGTCCGGTGCGCCAATGCGCAGAAAGTTGCCTGTAACGGCTAGTTGGTGGGTGAGGGCTATTTATACCCCTTCCACCCACCATATTCAATGTCTTGCACTCCACATTAATTCTAGCACATTGCTAGAGCATTGCAAGCACCAAAAAGCCTAGTGAGGAGATTAGAGAATCTTAATCCGCGTTTGTTCCTCATTAGCGCTAGCGACACCTAGAGCACACACCACTTGCATTAGGCTTCTCTTGGTCAAGCGAAAGTCTACGGCTTGTTACTCTTGGTGATCGGCATCACCTAGACGACTTGGTGGCGTTGGGAGCTCGGTGATCACCGTGAAGATCTTGTTGGTGACCCGACTCAAGTTTGTAAGCGGTCTCGAGGGATCCACTGCGCCGGAGTGGCAAAGGATCATCTCGTAGTGAGCACTTGGTTCTTGCGAGGACCAAGGGGGAGCGATACCTTTGCGCGGGTGCTCCAACGAGGACTAGTGGAGAGTGCCGACTCTTCGATACCTCGGGAAAAATTGGAGGAGTCTTCTAAACCTTGCTTTACATTCCGCACTTAATTCAAGCACTTTAATTTGTGTATTTGTTTAAGCAAGTATTTGAAGTATTGTCTTAGCATTGTTGCATTTCTAGTATTATATTCTTAGTGCTAGTTGTTGGGGTGAAGTTGGGCTCTTGCTTAGGTTTTAATTAGTGTTGATTTTTAGAAAAGCCCAATTCACCCCCCCTCTTGGGCATCGTGATCCTTTCAGGGTAGAATGGTGCAGTTGTCGTGGCGATCTTCTTTCTGTTCTCCTTTGAGGGCGGAGGCACAGAAAGAACAACTTGCTTCCTCCCGGTTTTATTTGTTTCTTTCTTACTTGCAATTTATGTCCATTCTTTCGTCGGAGAGGTAGGTGAGAGCACCTAGAGGGGGGGGGTGAATAGGTGATCCTGTAAAAACTTAAACTTAAGCCACAAAAACTTGTTAAGGGTTAGTACAAGTATGGCCAAGTGGCTAGAGTGAAGTCTCAACAAAACACAGTACCACAAGAGAATCAAGCACAGAGTGACACAGTGGTTTTATCCCGTGGTTCGGCCAAGACCAACGCTTGCCTACTCCACGTTGTGGCGTCCCAACGGACGAGGGTTGCAATCAACCCCTCTCAAGCGGTCCAAAGACCCACTTGAATACCACGGTGTTTTGTTTTCCTTTCACTATCCCGTTTGCAAGGAATCTCCACAAATTGGAGTCTCTTGCCCTTACAAGTATATGATCACAAATGAAACACAGAGTAAGGGAGGGAAGCAACACACACAAATCCACAGCAAAAGCGCACACACACGGCCAAGAATCGAGCTCACAAGACTATCTCAGAGTTCTCACTTAGAACAGAGCTCGAATCACTTAGAAACACAAACGAATGCGCAGAGACTTAGTGTGGATGATCAAGAATGCTCAAAGGTTGCTTGGATGTCTCCTCCATGCGCCTAGGGGCTCCTTTTATAGCCCCAAGGCAGCTAGGAGCCGTTGAGAGCAAATCCGGAAGGCCATCCTTGCCTTCTGTCGTCGGGGGCACCGGACAGTCCGGTGCACACCGGACACTGTCCGGTGCCCGATTTGTTTCCTTAAACGGCGAAGACGACCGTTGCAGACCGTTGGCAGATCTGGCGCTGTTGGCGCACCGGACATGTCCGGTGCACACCGGACAGTCCGGTGCCGTCTTCCGACCGTTGGCTCGGCCACGTGTCCCGCGCGGATTGCGCGGCCGACCGTTGGCCCTGGCCGACCGTTGGCTCACCGGACAGTCCGGTGCACACCGGACAGTCCGGTGAATTTTAGCCGTACGCCGCCGGCCAATTTCCCGAGAGCGGCCAGTTCGAGTCGCGCCAGCCTGGCGCACCGGACACTGTCCGGTGCACACCGGACAGTCCGGTGCTCCAGACCGAGCTGGGTCTTGGCAGCACACAGCCAAGTCCCTTCTCCTTTTCTCTATTCTTCTTCTTTCTGTTTCTAACACTTAGACAAATATATTAGTACTTAAAACCAATGTACTAAGGCTTAGAAACATACCTTTACTTCATGATTTTCACCTTGTTCATCCATGTACATAAATTCACATTTAGGCCCTTGTGTTTGCACTCAATCACCAAAATACTTAGAAATGGCCCAAGGGCACATTTCCCTTTCAATCTCCCCCTTTTTGGTGATTTATGCCAACACAACATAAAGCAAGTGGAACAAGTGCAAAATCACTTCAAATAAAAACTCAAATTGGTTTTGATTCAATTTTGGCATATATGGATCATCCTTTGCCACCACTTGGTTTGTTTTTGCAAATCAAACTCAAATCTCTATCTATAAGTCAAACACACATATTGAAGCATAAAGAGAGTCATTTCAAAAGAATTTGACCACGGATTTCAAAAACTCCCCCTTTTTCCCATAATCAACACTTCTCCCCACAAGAAGCCAACTTTTGAAAATAGAGACAATAAGAGACAATAAAAGCTTTTGACAAAACAAAAACTCTATTCTACTATTTTCAAAATCTCTCAAGTGGTAGCTGATCCATTTATCGCTTTGGCCTTTATTTTCTCCCCCTTTGGCATCAAGCACCAAAACGGGATCAATCTTGGCCTGTTAACCCCATTGCCTCACCAAAGTCTTCAATTAAGAGCAAATGGCAATAAGATTTCATGAGATGAACTTGGAATTAGTTACCCTCTCATCGGAGTGCAGTGGAAGTCTTTCATGGTCCAAGTCCACCTTTTCCCTTTCAATCCTCCTTCGAGACTAAATTATCAAACTCAAGCACATGGTTAGTCTCAAAGGGTCAAGTTGTAACACATCTCCCCCTACACATGTGCATCACTTTGCAACGGACTTGTGAGGTCCAGGGAGTGTTTGTACAACTTGAGCACCATAATAAGCAACATAATGCAAAAAGGAACATGATCAAAAGCATAACTACATGTATGCTACAATTCAATCCAGGTTCCGCGAATCTAAGACATTTAGCTCACTACGCAACCTGCAAAAGGTCTTCTCATCTAGAGGCTTAGTGAAGATATCGGCTAGCTGGTTCTCGGTGCTAACATGAAACACTTCGATATCTCCCTTTTGCTGGTGGTCTCTCAAAAAGTGATGCCGGATGTCTATGTGCTTTGTGCGGCTGTGTTCAACAGGATTTTCCGCCATGCGGATAGCACTCTCATTATCACATAGGAGTGGGACTTTGCTCAGATTGTAGCCAAAGTCCCTGAGGGTTTGCCTCATCCAAAGTAGTTGCGCGCAACACTGTCCTGTGGCAACATACTCGGCCTCAGCGGTGGATAGGGCAACGGAAGTTTGTTTCTTAGAGTTCCATGACACCAGGGACCTTCCTAAGAATTGGCACGTCCCCGATGTACTCTTCCTATCGACCTTACATCCAGCATAGTCGGAGTCTGAGTATCCAACTAAGTCAAAGGTAGACCCCTTTGGATACCAGAGCCCGAAGCAAGGCGTAGCAACCAAATATCTAAGAATTCGCTTCACCGCCACTAAGTGACACTCCTTAGGATCGGATTGAAATCTAGCACACATGCATACGCTAAGCATAATATCCGGTCTACTAGCACATAAGTAAAGCAAAGAACCTATCATTGACCGGTATGCTTTTTGATCAACGGACTTACCTCCTTTGTTGAGGTCGGTGTGTCCGTCGGTCCCCATCGGAGTCTTTGCGGGCTTGGCGTCCTTCATCCCAAACCGCTTTAGCAGATCTTGCGTGTACTTCGTTTGGGAGATGAAGGTGCCGTCCTTGAGTTGCTTCACTTGGAACCCAAGGAAGTAGTTCAACTCGCCCATCATCGACATCTCGAATTTCTGCGTCATCACCCTGCTAAACTCTTCACAAGACTTTTGGTTAGTAGAACCAAATATTATGTCATCGACATAAATTTGGCACACAAACAAATCACCATTACAAGTCTTAGTAAAAAGAGTTGGATCGGCTTTCCCAACCTTGAAAGCATTAGCAATTAAGAAATCTCTAAGGCATTCATACCATGCTCTTGGGGCTTGCTTAAGTCCATAGAGCGCCTTAGAGAGCTTACACACATGGTCGGGGTACCGTTCATCCTCGAAGCCAGGGGGTTGCTCCACGTACACCTCCTCCTTGATTGGCCCGTTGAGGAAGGCGCTCTTCACATCCATTTGAAACAACCTGAAAGAATGGTGAGCGGCATATGCTAGCAAGATACGAATTGATTCTAGCCTAGCCACAGGAGCAAAAGTCTCCTCGAAATCCAAACCTGCGACTTGGGCATAACCTTTTGCCACAAGTCGAGCCTTGTTCCTCGTCACCACCCCGTGCTCGTCCTGTTTGTTGCGGAACACCCACTTGGTTCCCACAACATTTTGCTTCGGACGAGGCACCAGTGTCCAAACTTCATTGCGCTTGAAGTTGTTTAACTCCTCTTGCATGGCCAACACCCAGTCCGGATCTAGCAAGGCCTCTTCTACCCTGAAAGGCTCAATAGAAGAGACAAAGGAGTAATGCTCACAAAAATTAACTAATCGAGATCGAGTAGTTACTCCCTTGCTAATGTCACCCAGAATTTGGTCGACGGGATGATCCCTTTGAATCATCGCTCGAACTTGAGTTGGAGGTGCCGGTTGCGCTTCTTCCTCTATCACTTGATCATCTTGTGCTCCCCCTTGATCAAGCGCCTCCACTTGAGGTACCTGTTCGTCATCTTTGGTTGGGGGTTGCACCATAGTTGAGGAAGAAGGTTGATCTCGTTCATCTTGTTCCTGTGGCCGTACTTCTCCAATCGCCATGGTCCGTATAGCGGCCGTCGGAACATCTTCTTCATCTACATCATCACAATCAACAACTTGCTCTCTTGGAGAGCCATTAGTCTCATCAAATACAACGTCGCTAGAGACTTCAACCAAACCCGATGATTTGTTGAAGACTCTATACGCCTTTGTATTTGAGTCATAACCTAACAAAAACCCTTCTACAGCTTTGGGAGCAAACTTAGAATTTCTACCTTTCTTCACTAGAATGTAGCATTTACTCCCAAATACACGAAAGTACGATACATTGGGTTTGTTACCGGTTAGTAGCTCATACGACGTCTTCTTGAGGAGGCGATGAAGGTAGACCCTGTTGATGGCGTGGCACGCTGTGTTCACGGCTTCCGTCCAAAAGCACTCGGGGGTCTTGAACTCTCCTAGCATCGTCCTCGCCATGTCGATGAGCGTCCTGTTCTTCCTCTCTACCACACCATTTTGCTGTGGTGTGTAGGGAGCGGAGAACTCGTGCTTGATCCCTTCCTCTTCAAGGAACTCCTCCACTTGAAGGTTCTTGAACTCGGACCCGTTGTCGCTTCTTATCTTTTTCACTTTGAGCTCAAACTCATTTTGAGCTCTCCTGAGGAAGCGTTTGAGGGTCCCTTGGGTTTCAGACTTATCCTGCAAAAAGAACACCCAAGTGAAGCGGGAAAAATCATCAACAATAACTAAACCATACTTACTTCCCCCTATGCTTAGATAGGCGACGGGTCCGAAGAGGTCCATATGCAGTAGCTCCAGGGGTCTTGACGTGGTCATCACATTCTTGCTGTGATGCGCTCCTCCCACCTGTTTACCTGCCTGACAAGCTGCACAGGGTCTATCTTTTTCGAAATGTACATTTGTTAGACCTATCACATGTTCTCCCTTTAGAAGCTTGTGGAGGTTCTTCATCCCCACATGTGCTAAGCGGCGATGCCATAGCCAGCCCATGCAAGTCTTAGCCATTAAGCATGCATCTAGACCGGCCTCTTCTTTTGCAAAATCAACTAAATAAAGTTTGCCGTCTAGTACACCCTTAAAAGCTAGTGAACCATCACATCTTCTAAAGACAGACACATCTACATTTGTAAATAAACAATTATATCCCATTTGACATAATTGACTGACAGATAGCAAATTATATCCAAGACTCTCCACTAAGAATACATTTGATATAGAATGCTCATTTGAAATTGCAATTTTACCTAGCCCTTTTACCTTGCCTTGATTCCCATCACCGAATATAATTGAATCTTGGGAATCCTTATTTTTGACGTAGGAGGTGAACATATTCTTCTCCCCCGTCATATGGTTTGTGCATCCGCTGTCAATAATCCAGCTTGAACCCCCGGATGCATAAACCTGCAAGGCAAATTTAGGCTTGGGTCTTAGGTACCCAACTCATGTTGGGTCCTGCAAGGTTAGCACAAATGTCCTTAGGGACCCAAATGCAAGTCCTGTCTCCCTTGCATTTTGCCCCTAACTTCCTAGCAACTATTTTCCTAACCTTTCTACAAATAGCAAAGGAAGTGTTTAAAGCACAATAAATTATAGAAGGTTCATTCACTACTTTCCTAGGAGCATGAATAACATTCTTTCTAGGCACATGAGCAATATTTCTCCTAGGCATATCCCTATCATGCTTATAAGAAGAACTAGAGGCAAACATGGCATGAGAATCATAAACATGTGAATCAAAATCATTATAAGCATTTCTAGCATTTCTCCTATCATAATACATAAAAGCATGGTTCTTTTTAGCATTACTAGCCATAGGGGCCTTCCCTTTCTCCTTGACGAAGATGGGAGCCTTATGGCTTGTTAAGTTCTTGGCCTCTCTCTTGAAGCCAAGACCATCCTTAATTGAGGGGTGTCTACCAACCGTATAGGCATCCCTTGCAAATTTTATTTTATCAACTTCATTCTTGCTAGTCTTAAGTTGAGCATTAAGACTAGCCACTTCCTTATTTAATTTGGAAATTAAAACTAGATGTTCACTACAGGCATCAACATCGAAATCCTTACACCTAGTGCAAATCTTAACATGTTCTACACAAGAATTAGATTTATTTGCTACTTCTAACTTAGCATTTAAATCATTGTTAACACCTTGTAAAGTAGAAATGGTTTCATGACAAGTAGATAGTTCATAAGAAAGCATTTCATTTCTTTTTACTTCTAAAGCATATGATTTTTGTGCCTCTACAAATTTATCATGTTCATCATACAATAAATCCTCCTGCTTTTCTAAAAGCCTATCCTTTTCATTCAATGCATCAATCAATTCATTGATTTTATCTATCTTAGATCTATCTAAGCCCTTGAACAAGCATGAATAATCTATGTCATCATCACTAGACTCACTATCACTAGAAGAAGCATAAGTGGAGTCTTGAGTACTCACCTTCTTCTCCCTTGCCATAAGACATGTGAGACGCTCGTTGGGGAAGAGAGCCGATTTGTTGAAGGCAGTGGCGGCGAGTCCTTCATTGTCGGAGTCGGACGAGGAGCAATCCGAGTCCCACTCCTTGCCTAGATGCGCCTCGCCCTTTGCCTTCTTGTAATGCTTCTTCTTTTCCCTCTTGTTCCCCTTTTCCTGGTCACTATCATTATCAGGACAGTTAGCAATAAAATGACCAAGCTTACCGCATTTGAAGCATGATCGCTTCCCCTTGGTCTTAGTCTTGCTCGGCTGTCCATTGCGACCCTTTAGCACCGTCTTGAATCTCTTGATAATGAGGGCCATTTCTTCATCGTTGAGTCCAGCCGCCTCAATTTGTGCCACCTTGCTAGGTAGCGCCTCCTTGCTTCGTGTTGCCTTGAGAGCGAGAGGTTGCGGCTCGTTGATCGGACCATTCAAGGCGTCGTCCACATATCTCGCCTCCTTGATCATCATTCGCCCGCTAACAAATTTCCCAAGAACTTCTTCGGGCGACATCTTGGTGTACCTGGGATTTTCACGTATATTGTTCACCAAGTGAGGATCAAGAACGGTAAATGACCTTAGCATTAGGCGGACGACGTCGTGGTCCGTCCATCGCGTGCTCCCGTAGCTTCTTATCTTGTTGATAAGGGTCTTGAGCCGATTGTATGTTTGCGTTGGCTCCTCGCCCCTTATCATTGCGAACCGTCCAAGCTCGCCCTCCACCAACTCCATCTTGGTGAGTAAGGTGACGTCGTTCCCCTCATGAGAAATCTTGAGGGTGTCCCAGATTTGCTTGGCGTTATCCAAGCCGCTCACCTTATGGTATTCATTCCTGCACAAGGAAGCTAGAAGAACAGTAGTAGCTTGTGCATTCTTATGAATTTGTTCATTAATGAACATGGGACTATCCGAACTATCAAAATGCATTCCACTCTCTACAATCTCCCATATACTAGGATGGAGAGAGAATAGGTGACTACGCATTTTGTGGCTCCAAAATCCGTAGTCCTCTCCATCAAAGTGTGGGGGCTTGCCGAGTGGAATGGAGAGCAAATGAGAATGTGAACTTTGCGGAATACGAGAGTAATCAAAAGAAAAGTTCGAATTAACCGGTTTTCTTCTCTCGTAGTCGTTGTGGTCCTCGTCCTTTTGGGAAGAAGTAGACTCGTCGCTGTCGTAGTAGACGATCTCCTTGATGCGCCTGGTCTTCTTCTTCTTCCCTTCCTTCCGTCTTTGGCCCGAGCCGGAGTCGGTAGGCTTATCGTCCTTCGGCTCGTTGACGAAGGATTCCTTCTCTTTGTCGTTGATCACTATACCCTTCCCCTTAGGATCCATCTCTTCGGGCGGTTAGTCCTTTTGTGAAGAGAACGGCTCCGATACCAATTGAGAGCACCTAGAGGGGGGGGGGTGAATAGGTGATCCTGTAAAAACTTAAACTTAAGCCACAAAAACTTGTTAAGGGTTAGTACAAGTATGGCCAAGTGGCTAGAGTGAAGTCTCAACAAAACACAGTACCACAAGAGAATCAAGCACAGAGTGACACAGTGGTTTTATCCCGTGGTTCGGCCAAGACCAACGCTTGCCTACTCCACGTTGTGGCGTCCCAACGGACGAGGGTTGCAATCAACCCCTCTCAAGCGGTCCAAAGACCCACTTGAATACCACGGTGTTTTGTTTTCCTTTCACTATCCCGTTTGCAAGGAATCTCCACAAATTGGAGTCTCTTGCCCTTACAAGTATATGATCACAAATGAAACACAGAGTAAGGGAGGGAAGCAACACACACAAATCCACAGCAAAAGCGCACACACACGGCCAAGAATCGAGCTCACAAGACTATCTCAGAGTTCTCACTTAGAACAGAGCTCGAATCACTTAGAAACACAAACGAATGCGCAGAGACTTAGTGTGGATGATCAAGAATGCTCAAAGGTTGCTTGGATGTCTCCTCCATGCGCCTAGGGGCTCCTTTTATAGCCCCAAGGCAGCTAGGAGCCGTTGAGAGCAAATCCGGAAGGCCATCCTTGCCTTCTGTCGTCGGGGGCACCGGACAGTCCGGTGCACACCGGACACTGTCCGGTGCCCGATTTGTTTCCTTAAACGGCGAAGACGACCGTTGCAGACCGTTGGCAGATCTGGCGCTGTTGGCGCACCGGACATGTCCGGTGCACACCGGACAGTCCGGTGCCGTCTTCCGACCGTTGGCTCGGCCACGTGTCCCGCGCGGATTGCGCGGCCGACCGTTGGCCCTGGCCGACCGTTGGCTCACCGGACAGTCCGGTGCACACCGGACAGTCCGGTGAATTTTAGCCGTACGCCGCCGGCCAATTTCCCGAGAGCGGCCAGTTCGAGTCGCGCCAGCCTGGCGCACCGGACACTGTCCGGTGCACACCGGACAGTCCGGTGCTCCAGACCGAGCTGGGTCTTGGCAGCACACAGCCAAGTCCCTTCTCCTTTTCTCTATTCTTCTTCTTTCTGTTTCTAACACTTAGACAAATATATTAGTACTTAAAACCAATGTACTAAGGCTTAGAAACATACCTTTACTTCATGATTTTCACCTTGTTCATCCATGTACATAAATTCACATTTAGGCCCTTGTGTTTGCACTCAATCACCAAAATACTTAGAAATGGCCCAAGGGCACATTTCCCTTTCAGTAGGCAGTGGAGTTCTCCGGGTCATCGGGCCTTCGGCTCCTAGCTTGCTGGAGGCGATATTTTTTCGGAGCGCTGGAGGTTGCGCTTTTCCCTGCTTCACCCCGATATTTTCGGAGGTTGTTGGAGGAGACTTCCTCCTTGGTGGATCTGCGATGCGATGTAGAGTTCCCTCCTTATCCGCTACAGATGAGATGGTTCCAAAGCAGAATGTGGACCCAGGGCAGAAGACGATCTTGTGCTGGAAGGTGACAACCATTGAGCTAGCTTGGATCGGAGACACACCCCCTACCTGGCGCGCCAGCTGTTGGTGTTTTGGGTCCGACCGCACACCCGGGGTTGCCCCTCAAGGTGTTTTTTAGGAGTAGGACGGTGTTACCAACTGTAGCTCAATGGTTCGTGCCGGGTGCACAAGAAATAGTAAACAATGGTTTACAGGTTCGGGCCGCTTTGAGATGCGTAATACCCTACGTCCTGGCGAGAATGCTTTATGTGATTGGTTACAAGGGAGCTCTCTAGTGCGGGAAACGTAGAGAGTTGAGGTGGATGGCTGAGTAGTGAGTTCGATCGTTCTGAAGGGGTGCCCCCTAGGCCTTATATATTCGATCGTGGGGCATTACATGCGGATATGATAACAGTATGTGCCTAAATGATAGTGAACCAATTGAGTCTATCTTCCTATAGTTCCGCCAACCCATCCTCGCTTGGTTCCGTTGTACGGGGTTCCAGCGCGGGAAGGTCGGGTCACTGTTGTCCTTACTTGCTCGAAGTCATTGGGCCGTCTGGGCTCGCACCGATCCGGCCTTACGTCAATTTGCTTCACTGGTCGTTCCTCCCCAGGCCCACGAAGGGATGACCTTATGATTTATTGGGCCCTTGGGCCTTTCGTGAGGTCTTTTATCCTTCCATTGGACCCGGGGGATATATGTCCCCCACAAGGGCCCACCACGATCAGTTCGCCTGGGGGCCCTCAAAATCATAGGACTGGGGCTGCGTATGTCCTTGACCAAACAAGAATCAACTCGTGGTGATTTATGGTGTGGGGATACAACTTCGACTCACCATCAATATTTTGACTATCCACTGAAGACTCCTCACAAATATTGGCATAGGTATTGATTTTATTGTAGCAATAATGTGCCCAAATAACCTGAGTTCTTGGTCATTATCTTGAGCCTCATTACGAATGGATGAAAGAGTCGTTACCCAAGCATATAGATGGCATCACTGTTATCATGAACTGGATCCAAGAATTAAAGGGCTAGGGCCTCACGGCTATCCATGTGGCCAGTAATTAGTTTCAATGTTGACTCTCTCCTCTACGTGAGGAAGCAAATTATGCTTGTGAGTATGGTGGAAACGGGGACCCCTCTTCATCCGAGCCCATCGATATGTTGGAGGTCAAAGCCCAACTTCAACAACTTTTTACTTCTATTAGCAGTTGGCATGAGGGATGTTCGATGAGGGCTTACTCCCTACTTGAGCCTCATCTTGAGGTATCTTTAATGATTTTCTTGTTTATACTCTTTTTTTTGAAACCATCAATTTTAGTTTGGAACATTTTTCATGTTCATTCAGATGTTGTAACAATGTTATCCTCCAACATAGTTCTTCCTATATGATGAAGAATAACGATAAGGCGGACCTTAGCTTTTTCATGAACAATCAACTAGCAAAGTCCCTGAACCTCAATCTGACACCACCAATTTGAGCCCTCGTACTGAGACCAAAAAAGGAGAAGAGTAGCTCGGATAGATGACCCTAATGATGATGATGACTCCCACCTCCTCTTTCTTCTAGCTCCCACCTATCCAAGTGATAACGCTCTACCGTCCACATTAGCATGCCCCACAATCAAAGGGGAAAATATAAAGTGGACAACAACAATGACAACGACAGATGATCTCCTAATCGGCTCTGCCGCCAGATCCAAAGTCTATGATGGCTCGCCCACCAATGTTGAGCCCCCTTCTAACGAAGGGTCTTCCAACATGCCTCATTTGGGGATTCTACCTCCCCTCCTTTGAAGCATCCTTCATTTAAATGGCTGATAAGGTATGCCCTTTGGTTATCCAACTTCCCATCATAGGAAAGAACTATGTATAATTCTCAATTCTCAGGAAAGCAACATAACTACATAGCGACAAGCATGTCTCAATCCTTAAGAGAAGAGCACTTCTGCCACTAGTCTATTGGTACCAAGTCCATCGAAGCTCCTCGTGCCCCTAGCGACCCTACTCTAGCAAAGAAACACCCTAAGCCGAAAGTGCTAGATGAAACTTTTTCTGGGCGGGCAACGTCCATTATAGAAACTGCTACCACTCCTTCAAACATGGAAAAGCCCCCAAGTGAAGCAATCCCACCCATAGGTGACTTCCTCTTCTTATTGATATCTTAGAGTTATTCTTGAATAATTCATAATCGGGGACCCATTGTTGGGGCAAAAGCCGAACTAGACCTCGATCACCCTCTAGTTCAGCTACGGCTAACCACACACTAATCCAATCTACGAATGCAAGGCTTGAGGACTCCATAAACAGGACCCGAAGACAGGAGCTTCATCGAGCACGCGCTCGTCGTGCGGACGGAGCGAAGGCCCCTACCACGACACGAGGGTTTTGCTAGTCGTTGAAGGGATTAGAAGACATCGGGGACCCAGGGCATGTCGGAGGCCTCACGTCCTCAGAAGTTGAAAGTAAACTTACAGTGTGCTATATTTTTTAGATAATGGAAACAAGTTCTAGCCTTTTGCACTTTTTATGAAGAGATAAACCATTCTCTGTGTGGAACCATAAGAAAATTAAGTGACCTTAATTTTAGCATTGGATCACCATCCAAGGATTGACATACATTGATGACTTCTTGGTGTGATTCTTCCTTCTGTTACAGTCTCCAAAATCGAAGCCAAGAGGCTCCTTTGAAAATAATATGCAAAATTGACGTTATTGGTTTATGATTAAAAACGACATTATTTTGGTAGAGAAAAAATGGACCAAAACATTGCCGCAACTCCAATTAAAAGTTTCTTTTTGTTCGCAGTTCTTTGTTGGATTCCCAAGCCCTAAAATATGATTAACACTAGAAGGTCTGTCTATGTGGAAGGCAAAGAAAATGGTTTTCCGTATATTTCTAGCAATGATGGTGCCATCATTAATTGTGGGCATTGCTATGTTTCCTGTTAACCACCTTTTGGTCGTTCAAATGGCCACGACGGCGAGGACGAATGGGAGTGCGGCGGCAAGGCTCTGGCCTAAGCACCACGCGCTTAACGGCGCAACTCCGGATGATAGCCGCACTGTCGCTAGCACGCCCCAGGCCGCGGCCCACGTCGTCCTCTCTCGTCCGTTGGCAATGGAAACCTTGGTAAACCTTTGCCTTTCCTATGGTTTCGTCAGTCTATTATGAAGCAAAAGCTTCATATCATTTGGTTGACGCTTGCTACGTTACCGGATACAAGTTCTGTGTTAGTAGATCATCGCTTTGGTGAGCAGGCATATCATATACTGGATTATGAGAGGTATCATTATGGGGAGGAACCCATGATATCATCTTCCATTAGATCTAGCTCGAACACTCATGATGTTGTTGATTTCAAGGGAGACAAATTTTGGTCTTTGTCGAGTGATTGTGATTCATATGTGGAATCGATCGTGTCTAATTCACAAAATGTGTCATGCAGTGCCTTAGTTGAAGGTTCGTCTCTCTCTAGTTTTCATTTGGCTGCAAATATCTCAAAGTGTGTAGAGGCACAGAAGGATCTCAATGTTGTTGGTGCAATGTGAGAGCGTCAGAATATGGCGACGAAGAAAGTTATCGTGCGGCCATGGCAGGGACCCTTGCCGAAGCCACGCATTTCTCCGACGATGAACTTGGGTGTGGCGCTAGTTAAGGTGAAGCTTACCTCGCAGAAGGTTGGGTCAACTCGCTCGAATTTCATTGGCACATTGGCTACACAATCCTCAAGAGCTAGATCTGTTTCTGATGGTTCAAGCTCAGTTTATGGAAGCTTTTTCGAATTTAAAAAATGGCACGGATAAAATTATGGACCCTGGGCTGCATACGACCAGCCATCGGACCTTAAAGTTAGGCTCACATATGCCTTATAGACCCACGGCTGACTTGGTTTCTTTATTTGCCAAAACTGGTACGCGTTGCAATGCAGGGCTGACAATGGGCTGTAAATTTTGCACTATAAGATTTAAGGATCAAGTCGGATTAGGATCGGGCTTTATTTCTAGTCATTTTTGAACTATAATTTATTTAGGGCCTTGACATTTTGTGAAGAACCATATGGATCACAATCCATTACCACCCTTATTGCAATGTGGCTAGTGCGCCTTTTTTCCACAACCCATCCTGCAATCATGCTTCTTATGCCGCTGTTCTGAAAGCGGCGATGGATGGTGGTGGTGCACATCGTGGAAACGGGGACAACTCTGGTAGGGGACATGCCTCTGATGGTCAGGCAGCCGTTCTAGGGGTTTTGATGGTTGCGATGGTTGGTCCGGGGCAAGGAAACTTGGCTAAGTAGGCTGGTTATCATCGTCAGTTCATCGGGCTTTTGATACAAGACGTAGTGGCTTTGTTCATCGCGGAAGGGGGAGATCAAATTATTCTTTTCAAGGCTTCAGATCAAATGGTGGATACCAAATTCGTTCAAGGAGTGGTCAGGGGGTCGGGCATACTCAGATCCTAGAGGGTCTGCATGGTCGTCCTGGTTTTGTCCCAGACAGATTTGTGCAGGCCAATCATGATGGTGGTCAGTTTTCATCATCTCCTTCGGGTCCTTCGCAGTCGACTGATGCTTCGGCACAAGCAGTGGCTTTGATAAACAAGGCGTTTGCCATTCCTCAATTGTCAGGTGTAGCTGGTGCCTCACAATTGGTGTCACAAGTTTTAGATGGGTCTAAATAGGAGGTGGTTTCTATTGAGAAGAAGCAGACGGTAAGAGAAGGAAATGCTCCCTTGCGCAGGGTTCATGAACATGTGGATGCTCGTTTGGTACAAGGGGAGCCTCTGGACAAGGATGGTAAGAACCCTTATTGTTGGCGTTGTCTCACCAAGTCTCACACAATGCAAGGTTGCATCATTGAATTATGGTATGGCATTTTGTCACACCTGGTTTTGGAAGGCAAACTGAATGCGAACCTTGTACGTGCCAGGATCAGAAACTCACGTACACAACGATTACATAATTGAACATCATCACACATTGCTCAAAATAAATAGCGGAATAGGTACTTCATTACATCAAGGTGTCCAAGACATCCACATAGTCATTACTTAACATAATCGTTAACATTATCAAAGTGCGGAATACGAAACATAGCAGATAAGGCCTTCACAGGCAGCTGACTAGGGGTTTGCCACTAACATAACTAGAACTCGTCATAGTCCTGAAATTCCTCAAAGTCCTTCATGTTGTCTAACATGTAGGGCCCACGAGTCAGCAGTACGCCGAGGGCGCGCGGGGGTGGGGGGTGGGGCTAGCCACAGGATCACAGATCAATGACTCTGGTTCCACGAATGGAGCGAACCGTTATCCGCGAATCCAGGCTGTCAGATCAAAACTGGACTGTTAGGATGGGCGCTAGGGGGCTTTACCTTCTTCGGCCGGCTAGGGGCAGCGCCATACGCGCCCGCGGCGGCGCAGCTACCGGAGACGAGGTAGACTGGGGCTCCTAGGGCGCTAGGGGTTGGTCTGGGTAGCTAGAAAGGTTTGGGAGGACTCGACGAATCCTATGGCGGGGTCGGGATTGTAGGAATAGGGCTGAGGCGACCAGACGACGGAGGGGGAAGCCTCGGCAGACCGGGGGATACTCCGGCGAGCAATCATGCGCGACTAGGGGCATACTAGGGGAAATTAGGGGCGGGGTTAGATCAGTTACCTTGAGAGAAGGCTCAGGGACTCACGAACGGCGTCCGAGACACGGCGAGGACACGAGTTGATGGCGGCGAAGCTGTGACGGGGCAGAGAGAGAACCGGTGAGCGTGGACCAAGAGAAACAGAGGGAGAGGGGATGAACCCAGGGGCGTCTCGGGTCGCGGGTGACGAGGCGAAGCTCACCAAGGCAACAGACACGACGACGGCTCGACGGCGATCGCAGAATGGGCGCGAGACCACAGCGAATGGCGGCGGAGCTCCCTAGGTGTGCGCGCGGTGCGAGGTGAGTGCTAAGGGCTGCGAGTGAGCGAGTGAGGGGGAAGGGGAGCGAGTGGGGCACTAGGCAGCTAGAAAAGGGCCGGGGTGGGGACGGGCGCGGCCTTGGCGTGCGTCTTGGGCACGGAGTCCACGGCGACGCGCGGCTCGTGCGCGGGCGGTTCGGGAGGGAAGGGTCCGACAGACGGGATCCTCGGGTCGGCGAGAGCGGGCGAGCGAACGGGCGGCCGGGCTGACAAGCGGGGCCCGCGGGACAGCGAGAGAAGGTGTGCACACGCGTAGGAGATCGACGCCAACAAGTCGGCCCCACTAGGCAGCAAGAGGGAGAGAGAGAAGAGAGAGAGGGCGCGCGCGCGAGACTGGGCTGGCTTGGGCTAGTTGGGCCAAAATGGTCTTTTCCTTTTTCCTGGAATTTCTAATTGATTTTCCATTTTATTTTCTTTATGGATTCAAATCAAATTCAAACACCAATTTAAATTCAAATAATCAAACATGTGCATCAAACAAAAGAATAATTTAGGTTCAACATGATGCAACAATTCATGACTCATATAGTTTTGACAAAATAAATAATTACTCCCTCACCTAATTAACTTAATTCTAATCAAAAGAAAGAGAGAGATACAAGAGGTAACACCTGAATTTGGTAAGCATTTAGAGAAAAAAATTATACCCCCAAATTCAGGGTGTTATAAACCTAGCCGCCTTAAAAAGAATCTCGCCCTCGAGATTCAGGGTTGGCTAGCAAAGAGTTCAGGGTACTTGGCTTTCAGATCATCTTCTCTTTCCTAGGTTGCTTCTTCCTCTGAGTGATGGTCCCATTTGACTTGCACATCCTGATGGTGCTTCTTCGCGTGACTCTGTCTGTTGTCTCCAGAATCTGAGTGGGCTTCTCATTATATGTAAGATCTTTTTGAACCTCAAGGTCCTCTATTGGCAACTGCTCCTTTGGTACTCGCAAGCATTTATTCAGCTGATACACATGAAACACATCATGCACGACTAACAGACTTTCTTGTAGGCTGAGTTGGTATGACACTTCTCCTCGTCTTGCTTGGATCTGGTACGGTCCGATATATCAAGGTGCTAGCTTGACCTTGACTCCGAACCTTTTAATTCCTCTCATGGGTGACACTTTCAAGTAGACATAATCTCCTACCTCAAAACTCATTTCTCTTCTTTAGGTGTCAGCATAGCTTCGCTGCCTGGACTGTGCTGTCTTCGGATTCTCTCGAACCATCCTGATGTTCTCTTCAGCCTCAAGCAGAATATCTGGACCGAACACCTGCCTTTCGTCGGGTTGGTACCAATGCAATTGTAATACCCACTTTGTAAGAAAAGTTTAAAAAGAGAAATCATATTCCTTTATACATATATGTGTTATCTATATTTATCATTTAATGAGAACATCACATGAAATCATATAAATAACAAAGGATACCCCAAAAAAATATGCATCATGCTGGGATTTTATTTTGTGTGCATTCTGTGACAACATAAAATAATGTAAAAATAAATATGTTAAAAATCCAAAGTGGAATTTAAATTCCAAAGGAAAATTCAAGAATTGAGAAAAAAAGAAGATAAATTATTAGGTGAATAAAAATAAGTATATATATATTATTCTTATACATATTTGAGTTGGAATTTGTATAATTGACTCAAAGGTGAAGTTCATAACAAGATTCAAAATTCAAATTAGAAATTCAAATGAAAAGAAAATGAATCAAAAAGGAAAAAACAGAGAGATAAAAGCAAATTCGGTTACATGGGCCGAAACCGAACTGTGGCCCAGCTAGCTTAACCTCCACGCCGACCCAACTGTGGACTCTGCGCGCCTACCGCCACTGTACCACTGGCCCCACACGCGAGCTGCTACGGTCTCGCGCCGTTTCACTGTCGCCAGAGCCCACCTATCATCGAGTCTGGCATCTTTGGTCATCAACCTCCGCCGCAACCGCCGGACCGCCACGAACGCCGCCATTGTCGTGTGTCTCGCCAGCTCGGGTGACTGTTTCTGCGGATAAAAAGCCAATGTGGCCGTGGACCCGTTCGCCCCATACCCTTCCACTATTTCCCCTTTTCCCTTGCCGCATTGCAACAGTTGCGCCGCCTAGGTTACTGCCGTGTCGTGCCGCCGGTGAAAACTCTCCACATCGCTGTTCCAATCCCTGTGCGCGGTTGTGGGTGTGCGCCAGCGTCCGGGGAATCTTTCTGTGCCCTCGTGACGAGCTAGGCGACCCTGAATCGGGGTGAATTTCACGCTGGTGTGCGCGGCAGGGCGGGATTGCCACCTTTCCGTGGTCGGCTCACTAGTGTGGACAATCCCTGGTAAGAACACCTCGCCCTAACCCGCCTTAATACATGTTGCATGTGTACCGTTTTAATTGGGGTGTATTGCGCACAATCCGGAGGATTGCTCCGTCGACGGAAGACCTCGTCGCGGCGGCGTCCGTGCCGTGGTCTGGGTCACCCGTGGGAGAAGATGAGTCGTTGTCGTTCGATTCTTTTCGGACGGCTGAGATTAGAAGGGGCGTACCCCTTCGCACTAGTTTGGATCTTGGTCGTTGGCTCCGAATCGTGCGAAGCGTATTAAATCGCGCGTGTTTTAGACTTGAGCCGTAGGATCGTGATCTAGCAGTCGACATCGTGTACCGGTTTGGCGGGTGTAGGATATAATAAGAGCTGTCGGATTGAGATCGATCGGCTGATCTCATCCCGTACCCCTTCGGCCGTGCACACTTGCATAAGAACCCTGAGTAAAGAGAAAAATAATCCGCGGTCCACAGGAACTGTTCCCTGTGCCTTAGAAATGTTACCCCGAGACCCCTGGACTTTCCAGGAATTGAGGCCCAGTCCAGTACTGATTTAAATTGATTAAATGAATTGGAAATTGGATTTTTAATATGAAAATAAACCCTAGAACTTGTATAAATCATAGAAAATCCATTTTTAGTCCAAATTGTTCCATTCTAGTTTCTAAAATTTTGTAATTTTATTCTCGATCACTTAGAGCCTCTATTTTTACATGAAAACAGTAAGAAAATTAATTTCCCACTTAATCCTATTTTAAGCACATAAAACCTTTGGAAATTCATATCTTAAAATCTATAACTCCAAAAATTATGATTCCTGTTCTTATGATTTTTTTTAATGTGTAGATTATTATTATGTATTTTGTTTACATGTTTGGTGTGATGTTAATTTTCTCTATATATTGTGCTTGTTTGTATTGTGGCGAGTAGAAGAACCTGTGACTGAGGATCCTGGTGACCAGTAGATAGAAGTAGCTGAGCAGGAGCTCATTGAAGGCAAGTTGTGCCCTTGACCACTTTTTACCCAATAATGTTCTTTAATGTCACTTATTCATGCATAGACTTAATTTTGATGGGACCCAATTGGCCATCCTAGTCTGTTTATCCATGTTACCTTGTTTACCCCTGAATCACTTGGGTAGTTTTGCTATTGCTTTACATGGTTTTCGGTTAATGTTTCATTATATCCATGTTCCAGTTATTTTGTTATTCTATTTGTGTTCATGTCAAGGTCATTAATGTTAATTGGAACATGGAGCTTAACTTGAGAAACTATCACACCCGGGTTTTAGGGGCACCAAGACCCGAGCGCGAACATAATCACCAGGTGTGCTAGGACCAAGTCTCACACATATGATGAATCATGGCACAGGATCGAATGTCACATCTTTACTACATAACAGGAGTTCTATACAAAATAAATAAATAATTACATATAAGGAGACAACGGTCCAGCAACCCAAAGTTGACTGGGAGACGACGGCCTAGACCTCTCACGAACTCGCCACAGCATCCTCCATGCGCCTCATCCTGCGGTACCTGTTCTTGACCTGTGGGGGGTGTGAGACAGCAAGAGTGAGCTCACATACGTTCATCGCTCAACAAGTTGTGGGGAATAATGTGTATGAACTCGCCAAAGGTGGGAGCTCACGTGAAGTGTAAGGCTTACCAAAGAGGATGGTTAGAGCTGAGCATTGCTTTTAAAGTTGGTCAAAATTTTATTAGCAGTTACTAAGTATAAGTAAGTACCAACCCAATTAAATAGTAGAACATAAGTAACAACATCACCTGCGATGCAATGCATATGACAAATTGCATTTAGTTCCATAAGTTAATCATGTGAGGGTCCGAGCTGCTCATGACCGTGAGCATGGCTAGTATACCAGTTTTACACTCTGCAGAGGTTGCACATCTTTACCCACAAGTCATGTTACCCATCTGCCAAGGGATCGCGACTTCCCATACACCTCTACCGAGGAGGCGAGGCAGGGTAACACTACGAGGCCTTTACAAAGTTCCACTAGCTTCAGAAAACCCGCTACAGTTTATAGGAAGCTCCAATGCAGGGTTCTTGCCTGACCGCCATCGCAGCAAAATCAACCAAGGACCTCCCTACACTGACCACTCCCCTACTGCCCTTGCCCCTTTCGGGTAAGGTAGTCCTCCACTAGCTTTCCTAATTAATCAGCCAAGGGCGTCCATAAACCCTTGTGGTAGCACTGTTTTCCCGGGTGGTCGCTCCATGTTCCAATTAACATAATGATCTTATCATGAACAATGATAATAAACAAATAATAAAAGTGTGATCATGAATAATGTATCTTCATACCCAAAACCACATAAAGCACTAGCAAGTACTACCCAAAAAGTTCAGTGGTAAACAAGGTATAAAGATAATCAAACTAGGGTAACCTATTGGGTCCCATCAAAATTAACCTATGCAGATCATTATGATTAATTAGAACATGAGTGGGTAAAAAGAAGTGATCAAGGGCACAACTTGCCTGGGACTTGAGATTCCAGGTACTAGGATGATCTTCAGATGACTCGTGACCTCACGCTAGTCGTAGCAATACAAACAAACATGGTATAAGCAGAATTAACATCACAACAAACATAAGATTAAACTGTGTAATAATAAATCTACGCGTTACTACGAGACCGTGAGAACGAGAACCACTAAAATCGGAGTTATGGTTAAGGAGTTATGATTTTATAGAGGATTTATGTATTCAACACAAGATTAAATAGGATATTAATTTTAATGTGACTTTTTTGTTAAAAAAGTGGCACTAATTAGTAGACAATAATATTATAAAATTATAGAAATTGGAATGTATTGATTTGGACTTCATATGAATTTTATATGAATTAAACAAGTTCTAGCATTTATTTTCACATAAAAAATCATTTTCTAATTACTTTTACTGGATTTTATAAATCTCGGGATTGGGCACATGAAAACAGAGAAGAGCAGGGGCCTCTACATAAATGTTCCTAAGACACAGAGCCCCCGGCGTAGTACTGCGGGTTAGTTAACACATTTTCTAGGGTCTCTTATATAAAAAGCACACGGTGAAGGGGTATTAGGCATCTTCTAATCACCACCGTACAACACGAGATCAACGGACGCCGGCCTTCTTCTACCTCACAGCGTCCCGACACAACCGACAGCGCTCCATGGCGGGAACTCCATAGCTCGCCGCCGATCTCCACTAAAATACCGGTGAACCCCAGGCTCCATCCGCGCCATACCCCGCCCCTATCGGGTAACAAAATTGGCGGTTGATTACTTCGCAGCGGAAGAAGAAAAAAAAACGGAGCTCACCAGAGATTAGCGCGCCAGGAAAACTGCTCGCCACTGGTGACCCACGCCCCGCGACGAAACGGACGCCGCCGATGGAGACCTTTCTTCACTCTCTCTCTCCCGATCTCTCGCTCTGTAGTCCTCGGTGAACCCCCGCAACTTCTCATCAAGGACTAGGCCAGACACAACACGATCGAGTTCGACGGCGGCGGCTAGGTTCTTCTCTCACCCCTCTCGTCTCTCTAGTGCTATGCGTTTGGGTGGCCGGGGTCGCAGGGGCTTTATATCCTGAGTCAGAGAGAATCTCTCGGCATTTTGTTATAGCATGCATGGATCAAACTCAAGCCGGATATGGCGGCAACTGATTACGGTGATCCGGGTCTGAGAAGGATTCCGTTGGAGGAGAAATAGCTGGTAATTGGATCCCATAGATTAGTGCAAGAAGCGGGCGATCACGTACTGGCTGAGGCACTAAAGCTCCTGGTAGAGGTCGTTGGTTTTCGGCGAGAAAAATCCGGGCGGAACTCTGATCCACGTTCCGTTCTCGGTAGAAGATGAACTGGTCTAAGCACTCCACACGACGGAGACTCATTGGATAATGCCATCTACGATCTCATGATGAAGCAAAATTCGGCTAGAGGAATAAAGAAATGGAAAAAAAGCAAGGGGATGTGAGCTGCCGTCAGAAAAAGATAAATTGGCTGGAAAATCCGACCCAACCGGCCGACCAATTCACCATTTTTTTCTAATTTCTATTTTTTTTCTAATTTCTGTGTTTTTTTATTTTAGATTCAAGTCAATTTTCGGTTCACAAATTCAAATTCAAGTTTAAGTTTGACAAACCTAAATGCACAAGCCATAAAATCCCAGCATGATGCAAGGTTTATTTTAATTAATTCATGTTGACCCCTCTAAAGATACTATTCGAGTAAGGAGTATTCTCTCGAAACCAATTAGTTTGGAAATCACACATTTTTGTGTTTGGAGTTCAAATTTTAATTTCTAGTTTCCAATCAAAATTTTGAGTTACTAAAATCTTAGAATCATCATTCCTTTTTATTCTAGTAGAGGATAATGGGAAGTTCCTATAATAAATTATTTTAATCTAACTACTTTAAAGAGTATTCTTAATACATAGCTTATAAGGGATGGATTAGATTGCATATTATTATTATTTTTACATAAATTTTGGGCTTTACAGAAACACGTGCCACCATAAGGGTTTAATGGGACGCCCTTGGCTGACTAATTAGGAAAGCTAGTGGAACACTACCTTACCCGAAAGGGGCAAGGGCAGTAGGGTTGAAAACGGACGGAAAAAAATCTCGTCCTGACCCGTACCGTTTTCTACATTTGATCCGACCGTTTCCGTATTTACGGAAAAATATGGAAACAGGACGGAAACGGGAGAGGGCTTATTCCGTTCGTTTTAGCGGGATCCCGTTTTTTCCGGATTGAACCCGTATTTATTCTGTATTTGACAAATATGGGACGAGGCTAATATGCATTATTATATAAACTAAATCCTCGTGTATTTAGGTGATAAATTATAGCATAATTGACCATTGTAACCACCGGCTCTTTTCAATGACAAGTGATCTAAAGTCTTAAACAACATCGGATGTAGCTAAATGTACACATTTAGCAACCAAACAACAATAGAATGTTGCCTCTCTATATCTATTTGTTTTATGTTATTGTTCTGTCAATCAATCACTAGTCAAACATCAATAACATTTCTATTTGTATTAAATTATGAGTTTCCGTTAGTATTTCCGTTTCCGTTCGTTTTCGCAATTCCGTTTATCCCGCTCCCGTTTCCGTTCCCGACTATTCCGGACCCGATCCCGTTTCCGATGATAAAATGCGGATACAGAAATGGGAGAGGGGTTTTTTCGTCCGTCTCCGTCCGTTTTCATCCCTAAAGGGCGGTAGGGGAGTTGCATGCAAGGAGGTTCTCGGGTTGATTTTGTTGCGATGGCGGTCAGACGGGGGATTCTTGCAAGTGCTCTTCCCATACTGTAACGGGTTTTCGGAAGCTACTGGAACTTTGTAATGGCCTCATAGTGTTGCCCTGCCTCACTTCCTTGGTAGAGGTGTATGTGAGTCGTGATCCCTTGGCAGATGGATAACATGACTTGTGGGTACAGGGTATAATGCAGAGTGTAAAACTGGTATACTAGCCGTGCTCGTGGTCATGAGCAGCTCAGGACTCTCGCATGATTAATTTATGGAACTTAAATTCAATTCGTCATTTGCATTGCATGGGATTATTTATTAATTTCGTTCTATTATTTTTATTAAGGTTTGGTATTTACTTACATTTAGTAACTGCTAATAAAATTTTGACCAACTAATTAAAAGCAATGCTTAGCTTTAACCCCTGTTGTTGATTAGCCTTACACATCACATGAACTCCCACCTTTGGTGAGTTCATGCCACTGGTTCCCCACAACTTGTAGAGCTATGATCATGTGTGAGCTCACCCTTGCTGTCTCACACCCCACATGAGAAGAACAGGTGGTTCAGGAGGAGCCACAAAGCGAGGAGTTTGATCTGATCTAGGTGGTGTTTCCCCAGTTGACTCTTGCGCCAAGGATGATCCTTAGTTCATTTTATATTTATCTTTTATTTTGTAATAAGACTTCTTTTATGTAATAAATACTTTGATGTTATTGTGACATTTATCTCTATACACTCTATTATTATATATGTTGTCTTCTTGGCGCATGTATGAGATGCACCCGGCTTTGTTCCTTAAAGCCCGGGTGTGACAACAACGAGGTTCTACAATTCCTCCCATAGAGTGCTTGGAATGGTGACATCTTTAGACTGGCCAGGTAACTATTGTTGTAGGAGAATTCTGCATACGGTAGCCTCTTGTCCCAACCTAACTTGTCTTGTAACGCACAAGCTCTCAACATATCTTCAAGAATCTTGTTGGTTCTCTCTGTCTGACCATCTATCTACGGGTGATAAGGTGAACTAAACTTCAAATGTGTGCCCAAAGCTTCATGCAACTACTGCCAAAAATGAGAAGTGAATTGGGTACCTCTGTCGCATACTATCTTCTTTGGAACACCGTGCAAGCATACAATCCGAGACATATATAGTTCTACCAACACTGCACTGTTATAGGTGGTCCTGACTCGTATGAAATGAGCCGCCATTGTTAAACGATCCACTACCACCCAGATGGAGTCATAACCAGCTCGAGTGAGAGGCAGACCGACTATAAAGTCCATCCCAATCTCATCCCATTTCCACTGAGTAATTTGTAGCGACTGCAACAAACCTGCGGGGTCTATGATGCTCTGCCTTGATTCTCTAACAACTGTTGCATCTAGCAACGTACTCTGCTATCTCCCTTTTCATACCGTACCACCAGAATCTTTTCTTCAGGTCTTGGTACATCTTCTCACTGCCAGGGTGTATGAAATACGCTGTCTCATTAGCTTCTTTGAGAATCAGTTCCCGGATCGATTTGATGTCGGGAACACACAACCTATCCTTAAACCACACCACACCTTCTGCGTCTTCACTGAAATCTTTGTCATTCCCATCTACGATCAGCTATCATATCTCGTTGATATTCTCATCATCTTTCTGGCCCTTTCTAATATCTTGCTCTAGAGCGGGTTCCAGTTCGACTGTCACTCCTTGAGTGTTGTTCAGAAATTCGAGACTCGGCCTGTCGAATTCCTTTTCTAGCTCGTACGGCATGGGGTGAGCGCCCAACATATTGACTTGACTCTTTCTGCTCAAAGCATCTGCAACCACATTTGCTTTGCCTAGATGGTAATGTATCTTTAGCTCATAGTCCTTGATTAGTTCCAACCATCTTTGTTGCCTCATGTTTAATTCTGACTGGGTGAATATGTACTTGAGACTCTTGTGATCTGTGTAGATATCACACTTTTGCCCATATAAATAGTGCCTCTAGGTCTTCAGTGCATGAACCACTGCTTCTAATTCCAGATCATGAGTGGGGTAATTCTTCTCATGAATCTTCAACTTTCGGGATGAGTACGCCACTACTCTCCCCTCTTGCATTAACACACATCCCAGACCGGTGTATGAAACATCACAATATACTGAGAATGGCTTGTGAACATCTGGCAGAATCAATACCGGTGATGTTGTCAACTTCTTCTTCAACATCTCAAAGGACTCTTGGCACGCTGGGGTCCACTTGAACTCAACTTTCTTTGCCAGCAAGGCTATCATTGGCCTGTCAATCTTGGAGAAACCTTCAATGAAACGCGATAGTAGCCAGCTATTCCAATGAAACTCTTGATTCCCTGGACATCTTTCAGTGCTTTCTAGTCCAGAATAACTGCTACCTTCTTCGGATCCACAACTAATCCCTCTCGGTTTATAATATGACCCAAGAACAGGACTTCACTGATCCAGAACTCACACTTGCTCAACTTGGCATACAACTGACAATCTCATAGCCTCTGCAATACTTTCCTCAAGTGCTCTTCATGATCTTGCTCATTCTGTGAATATATGAGGATATCATCAATGAACACTACTACGAACTTGTCGAGATAGTCCATGAACACGTTGTTCATCAAGTACATGAAATAAGCTGGCGCATTCGTCAAACCAAATGACATGACCGTGAACTCATATAGTCCATACTTGGTGATAAAGGATGTCTTCGGTATATTCGAAGGCTGGATCCTGAGCTGATGGTAACCTGATCTCAGATCTATCTTCGAGAACACACTGGCTCCTCTCAACTGATCGAACAGGTCTTCAATTCTTGGCAGAGGGTACTTATTCTTGACAGTGACTTCATTCAAAGATCTGTAATCAATGCACATTCTCTTTGTACCATCTTTCTTCTCCATGAACAAAACTAGAGCGGCCCAAGATGAAATACTTGGTCTGATGTAGCCTTTCTCCAACAACTCGTCAATTTGCTTCTTGAGTTCCACCAATTCTGGTTCAGACACTTGATAGGCTCTATTGGAAATAGGGGCGGTGCCTGGGATAAGCTCTATGGCAAACTCAACTTTACGCTCGAGTGGCATGTCTGGTAACTCCTCAGGGAATACATCGGGGAACTCCGACACAATTCTAATATCCTCAATCAGGTTGGCCACCTTGCCATCTACAGACAAATGGTGACATGCTCATTCTTCTAATTTAGGCATGAACAAGTCAGTTACTACTTCCTTCCCAGATGGGGACACTAACTTTACTATCCTCTTGTCACAACTGACAGTGGCTTGGTTTCTGTGCAGCCAATTCATCCCTAGGATGACATCTAACCCTTGAGTACCCATTACTACTAGGTTAGCGGGGAAATCTATCCCCCTTATTTTAATCCTTAGATTCGGACACATCTTATCAGACTGAACCTTTCCCCAACTGAATTAACTCTTAAAGATGGAATAATTGGTTCTACGGGGATGTTATGTGCTTCTACCCATGATGTAGAAACAAAAGAATGTGTGGCACCAGTATCAAATAATACTTTTGCTGGATGAGATTCGACTGGAAACATATCTACTGCCACATCTAGTGCATCCTGGATTGCTTCAGCTTCCAAGTGGTTCACCTTTCCACGGTTGTAGGCCTGGCCATGACCTCCTAGTTCTTGCTGTGGTGCTCCTTGTCTTGCTGAAGTGTTGAAAGCTGGCGGCTGCTACATTGCCTTCTTTGGGCAATGATCTGCCCAGTGACCTTGTTCCCCACAGCGGAAACATCCACGTCCTCCTCCTTGCACTGGCGCTGCCTGATTGTTCTGGTTGGTTGCTAGAACATGAAGGCGAGGTGCCTGGTTGTTCTGGCGCTGGTACTGATTCCCTCCTTGCTGGTTGCTCTAACGGTACTGCTGCTGCTGCTGCTGAGGGAACTGCCTCTGATATTGCTGCTAGTGCTGACGCTGATGCTGGTACTGGTAGTGGTGACCTTGCTTGAACTGCTGAGGTGGGTTCCTGAGTAGCAGGGACGGCTACTGCTCTCGGCCTGAGATCCACTAATCTTGTGTTTCCTGTCCTCCATCTCCTGGCGCTTCCTTTCAATCATTATGGCTCTGTCGATCAAAAGTTGTAAGGTAAGGAAAGTGTGGTTCATCAACTGGTAGTGAAGGGGGTCAACCAAACCTATCAGAAAGCGGTACTGCCTCTTAGCATCTGTATTGACATCTTAAGGTGCATAACGTGACAACTACAGAAACTTGTCCCTATACTCACTGACAGACAAGGGACCTTGCTTCAACGCTAGAAAATTCCTCCTTCCTCACGATCATTAATCCTTCGGGCACATGATAATGATGGAAGTTGTCCTTAAACTCATCACAGGTGATGGTTTCAGGGTCAGTATGGATGGCGAGGTAAGACTCCCACTAGGGCTGTGCTGCTCCCCTTAGTAGGCGGGGATCATACAGAACCTTCTCACAATCGTTGCACTAAGCAGTGTGCAACTCATGATCCACTGTACACAACCAATCCTTGGCATCAATGGGGTTAGTAGAATGGGCAAAGACAGGGGGATGACCCCTCATGAACTCCGACCGCTTGTCTCTAGGCATTGGTAGCATCTAAACTTGCATCTGAGGTTGAGGTGGGGGTTGTTGCTGCTGCACCTGCTGCATTGCTGCTAACGTCTAGCCAATTGCTTGGACTGTCTGGGTTTGCATCAGGAACATCTGCTCAATGGTCATGGGGGGTGGCGGCGGCAACTGCTGCTGAGCTACCTCCTCTTGGGTGCCTGCTGCTCCTGTTGAGCACGCCTTCCACCTCTACGCCTATTCTCAGACATCTGTAGAAAGCACACACACATCAGATCTGACCTTGCAGTCTCTCAACATAAGAAAAGATATATGGAAATCTTCATAGTACTGAACAATTGATCATCTTCACTGACTCCCCAAACAACCAAACACAACTTCTCAGATAAAGAGGATAGTCAAAATAAATGGGTTGCCTAACTAAAACTAACTTTATTAATAACTACACGAAGTTGCAAAGGATGCCCACACCTTGGTGACAATCATTAGAAAGATCCAACTTCATTACAAGTTCATCACGACAGACATAGAAAAAACATGATAAACAAACTAACTCTAACTAGGACTGACTAAGACCAAGACAATGAATTAAGCATTATTACAGACTCTGACTCTATCGATCTATGGCTCCAAATCTATCTAGGTCCTGCAGTTAGGGGTACCATAATCAAAGCGACCACGGGGCAGTGAGCGGTAAGGGTGTTGAATCCCGACAGGAGCGGGGGAACCACCATCCTGATAGTGGTGCGCTGCGAGCTCAGCACGTAGTTCCGCAACCTTCAACTGAACCTTGCCCAACTCGTCAAGGGCGTGGTCTAGCTCGGTGTTGAGCACGACGACCAGGTTGACCATGCTGTTCAGCCTGGGATTGCCCTCACCAACGATCGAGACAATCACACCTCCAGCATTGTCGATCGAATGACGAGGGTAGTACTTAAGGTCTAGGTTGTCAGCTATCCCGCTGAACAACGAGCAGTATTGCAAAAGTGAATGCCGTGTAACATCTTCCATGGCTGCCTCAGCAGTATCCCTCTCAGTGATAGAATAGTGCTCTGAGAAGGCCTCTGCACCCTAGAGATCATCGTCCGGATGGTGCACCAAGCAAGTAATCTCCCACTGGTCTGGGTATAACCCGCGACGATGTTGGTAGACTTCACAACGATACTCAATGGACCAAGTGTGTCGGTCAAAAGCCCAACACAATAAGGTGTCGAGAGCGTCGTGGAAGTGACACCCGCGAGCGACGTCACGAGTGATGGGTCTAGCGATCCATCCCTCCGGCTCCTGCTCCCCCGAGAGCTCCGTGTTGTGGCTTGAACTACTGAAAGGGAAATGTGCCTTTGGGCCATTTCTAAGTATTTTGGTGATTGAGTGCAAACACAAGTGCTTAAATGTGAAAATATGCCCAAGGATGATCAAAGTGCAAATCACAAGTTAAGGTATGTTTCTAAGCCTTAGTACATTGGTTTTGTGTACTAATATATTTGTCTAAGTGTTAGAAACAGATAGAAGAAGAGAAGAGAAGACTTGGCTGTGTACAGCCAAGGGGCTGCTTCGGTCTGGGGCACCGGACTGTCCGGTGGTGCACCGGACAGTGTCCGGTGGTGCACCGGACAGTGTCCGGTGCGCCAGGCTGCCTCGGCCGAAGAGGCCGCTCTCGGGTTTTTCTCCGGCGACTTCGGCTAAAATTCACCGGACTGTCCGGTGTGCACCGGACTGTCCGGTGAGCCAACGGTCGGCCGGGCCAACGGTCGGCCGCGCGATCGGCGCGCGACACGTGGCCGAGCCAACGGTCGGAAGGAAGCACCGGACTGTCCGGTGTGCACCGGACTGTCCGGTGCGCCAGATCTGCAACGGTCGGCAACGGTCGGCTTCGCCATTTAAGGAAACAAATCGGGCACCGGACAGTGTCCGGTGTGCACCGGACTGTCCGGTGCGCCACGAGACAGAAGGCAAAGATGGCTTTCCAGATTTGTTCCCAACGGCTCCTAGCTGCCTTGGGGCTATAAAAGGGACCCCTAGGCGCATGGAGGAGAATACCAAGCATTCCTACAACTCTTCTAAGCACCAAGACATCAATCTCACGCATTCGTTTCATTGTGATAGCATATAGAGCTCTTGTGGAGTTGTGAACTCTTTGTGTTGCGTTGCGAGCTCTTGTTGCGACTTGTGTGCGTGTTGTTGCTCTGATTTTCGAGTCTTGTGTGCGTTGCTCATTCCCACCTTACTCCGTATTCTTTGTGAACTCAATTGTAAGGGCGAGAGACTCCAAGTTGTGGAGATTCCTCGCAAACGGGAAAAGATCAAAGGAAAGAAAAACACCGTGGTATTCAAGTTGATCATTGGATCACTTGAGAGGAGTTGAGTGCAACTCTCGTCCGTTGGGACGCCACAACGTGGAGTAGGCAAGTTTTGTACTTGGCCGAACCACGGGATAACCACCGTGTCAACTCTGTGATTGCTTTCTTGTGGTTATCGTGTTTTGAGTTCTCTCTAGCCACTTGGCCATACTTGTGCTAACCCTTAACAAGTTTTTGTGGCTTAAGTTTTGAACATTTACAGGATCACCTATTCACCCCCCCCTCTAGGTGCTCTCAATTGGTATCGGAGCCGTTCTCTTCAAGAAAGGGACTAACCGCCCGAAGAGATGGATCCTAAGGGGAAGGGAATTGTGATAAACGACAAGGAGAAGGAGTCCTTCGTCAACGAGCCAAGGGATGACAAGTCCAATGACTCGGGCTCGGGCCACAAGCGAAGAGATGGGAAGAAGAAGAAGACAAGACGCATCAAGGAGATCGTCTACTACGACAGCGATGAGTCCTCTTCTTCCCAAAAGAACGACGACCACGACAAACAAAGGAAACCGGTTAATTCGAACTTTTCATTTGATTATTCTCGTATTCCACATAGTTCGAATTCGCATTTGCTTTCCATTCCTCTTGGTAAACCTCCACATTTTGATGGGGAGGACTACGGATTTTGGAGTCACAAAATGCGTAGTCATTTATTCTCTCTCCATCCAAGCATATGGGAGATTGTAGAGAATGGAATGAAATTTGATAGCTCGGATAGCCCTATGTTTATCAATGAACAAATTCATAAAAATGCACAAGCTACTACTGTTCTCTTAGCATCTTTGTGCAGGGAAGAGTACAATAAGGTGAGCGGCTTGGACAATGCCAAGCAGATATGGGACACCCTCAAGATCTCTCACGAGGGGAACGACATCACCATGCTCACCAAGATGGAGTTGGTGGAGGGCGAGCTTGGACGATTCGCCATGATAAGGGGAGAAGAGCCAACTCAAACTTACAACCGGCTCAAGACCCTTATCAACAAGATAAGGAGCTACGGAAGCACGCGTTGGACGGATCACGACGTCGTCCGCCTAATGCTCAGGTCATTTACCGTTCTTGATCCTCATCTCGTGAACAATATTCGTGAGAACCCCAGGTACACGACGATGACGCCCAAAGAAGTACTTGGAAAATTCGTGAGCGGGCGGATGATGATCAAGGAGGCAAGGTACGTCGATGACGCGTTGAACGGTCCAATCCACGAGCCTCAACCCATTGCTCTCAAGGCATCGAGGAGCAAGGAGGCACTACCAAGCAAGGTGGCGCAAATTGAGGCGGCCGGGCTTAATGATGAAGAAATGGCTCTCATCATTAAGCGCTTCAAGACGGTGCTAAAGGGTCGCAATGGACAGCCGAGCAAGACTAAGACCAAGGGGAAGCGATCATGCTTCAAATGCGGTAAGCTTGGTCATTTTATTGCTAACTGTCCTGATAATGAAAGTGACCAGGAAAAGGGAAACAAGAGGGAAAAGAAGAAGCATTATAAGAAGGCAAAGGGTGAGGCGCATCTAGGCAAGGAGTGGGACTCGGATTGCTCCTCATCCGACTCCGACAATGAAGGACTCGCCGCCACCGCCTTCAACAAATCAACCCTCTTCCCCAACGAGCGTCACACATGCCTTATGGCAAGGGAGAAGAAGGTATGTACTCGCAACTCTACCTATGCTTCTTCAAGTGAGGACGAATCTAGTGATGAGGATGAAGTAGATTATTCATGTTTGTTCAAGGGCTTAGATAGATCTAAGATAGACAAAATTAATGAATTAATTGATGCCTTGAATGAAAAGAATATACTCTTAGAAAAGCAAGAGGATTTGTTGTATGAAGAGCATGATAAATTTGTTGAGGCACAAAAATCCTATGCTTTAGAGGTTAAAAGAAATGAAATGCTTTCTTTTGAACTATCTACTTGTCATGAAACCATTTCTACTTTGAAAGGTGTCAACAATGATTTAAATGCTAAATTAGAAGTAGCAAATAAATCCAACTCTTGTGTTGAACATGTTGAAATTTGCACTAGGTGTAAGGATGTTGATATTAATGCCTGTAGTGAACACTTAGTTTCCATTTCAAAATTGAGTGATGAAGTAGCTAGTCTTAATGCTCGACTTAAGACTAGCAAAAGTGATTTTGAAAAACTAAAATTTGCTAGGGATGCCTACACGGTTGGTAGACACCCCTCAATTAAGGATGGACTTGGCTTCAAGAGGGAAGCCAAGAACTTAACAAGTCATAAGGCTCCCATTCCCGCCAAGGAGAAAGGGAAGGCCCCTATGGCTACTAGTGCTAAAAGGAACCATGCCTTTTTGTATCATGATAAAAGACAAACTAGAAATAGAAGTTATGATGCTTTTGATTCATATGTTTATGATTCTCATGCCATGTGTGCTCCTAGTTCTTCTTATGTGTATAATAGAAATGTTACTAGGAGAAATGTTGTTTCTAAAAGAAATGTTGCAAATGTTCATAGAAAAGTAGTGAATGAACCCTCTACAATTTATTGTGCTTTGAATGCTTCATTTGCAATTTGTAGAAAGGATAGAAAAGTAATTGCTAGGAAGTTAGGGGCAAAATGCAAAGGTGATAAAACTTGCATTTGGGTCCCTAAGGAAATTGTGACTAACCTTGTAGGACCCAACAAGAGTTGGGTACCTAAGTCCCAAGCCTAAATTTGCCTTGCAGGTTTATGCATCCGGGGGTTCAAGCTGGATTATCGACAGCGGATGCACAAACCATATGACGGGGGAGAAGAAGATGTTCACCTCCTACGTCAAGAATAAAGATTCCCAAGATTCAATTGTATTCGGTGATGGGAATCAAGGCAAGGTAAAAGGTTTAGGTAAAATTGCGATTTCTAATGAGCATTCTATCTCTAATGTATTTTTAGTAGAGAGTCTTGGATACAATCTGCTATCTGTGAGTCAATTATGTCATATGGGATATAATTGTCTATTTACAAATATAGATGTGTCTGTCTTTAGAAGAAGCGATGGTTCATTAGCTTTTAAGGGTGTATTAGACGGCAAACTTTATTTAGTTGATTTTGCAAAAGAAGAGGCCGGTCTAGATGCATGCTTAATAGCTAAGACTAGCATGGGCTGGCTGTGGCATCGCCGCTTAGCACATGTGGGGATGAAGAACCTTCACAAGCTTCTAAAGGGAGAACACGTGATAGGTTTGACTAACGTGCATTTCGAAAAAGATAGACCTTGTGCAGCTTGTCAAGCAGGTAAACAAGTGGGAGGAGCACATCACAGCAAGAACGTGATGACCACTTCAAGACCCCTGGAGCTGCTGCATATGGACCTCTTCGGACCTGTCGCCTATCTGAGCATAGGAGGAAGTAAGTATGGTTTAGTTATTGTTGATGACTTTTCCCGCTTCACTTGGGTGTTCTTTTTGCAGGAAAAATCCGAAACCCAAGGGACTCTCAAACGCTTCCTCAGGAGAGCTCAAAATGAGTTTGAGCTCAAAGTGAAAAAGATAAGAAGCGACAACGGGTCCGAGTTCAAGAACCTTCAAGTGGAGGAGTTCCTTGAAGAGGAAGGGATCAAGCACGAGTTCTCCGCTCCCTACACACCACAGCAAAATGGTGTGGTAGAGAGGAAGAACAGGACGCTCATCGACATGGCGAGGACGATGCTAGGAGAGTTCAAGACCCCCGAGTGCTTTTGGACGGAAGCCGTGAACACGGCGTGCCACGCCATCAACAGGGTCTACCTTCATCGCCTCCTCAAGAAGACGTCGTATGAGCTACTAACCGGTAACAAACCCAATGTATCGTACTTTCGTGTATTTGGGAGTAAATGCTACATTCTAGTGAAGAAGGGTAGAAATTCTAAGTTTGCTCCCAAAGCTGTAGAAGGGTTTTTGTTAGGTTATGACTCAAATACAAAGGCGTATAGAGTCTTCAACAAATCATCGGGTTTGGTTGAAGTCTCTAGCGACGTTGTATTTGATGAGACTAATGGCTCTCCAAGAGAGCAAGTTGTTGATTGTGATGATATAGATGAAGAAGATGTTCCGACGGCCGCTATACGGACCATGGCGATTGGAGAAGTACGGCCACAGGAACAAGATGAACGAAATCAACCTTCTTCCTCAACTATGGTGCATCCCCCAACCGAAGATGACGAACAGGTACCTCAAGTGGAGGCGCTCGATCAAGGGGGAGCACAAGATAATCATGTGATGGAGGAAGAAGTGCAACCGGCACCTTCAACCCAAGTTCGAGCGATGATTCAAAGGGATCATCCCGTCGACCAAATTCTGGGTGACATTAGCAAGGGAGTAACTACTCGATCTCGATTAGTTAATTTTTGTGAGCATTACTCTTTTGTCTCTTCTATTGAGCCTTTCAGGGTAGAGGAGGCCTTGCTAGATCCGGACTGGGTGTTGGCCATGCAAGAGGAGCTAAACAACTTCAAGCGCAATGAAGTTTGGACACTGGTGCCTCGTCCGAAGCAAAATGTTGTGGGAACCAAGTGGGTGTTCCGCAACAAACAGGACGAGCACGGGGTGGTGACGAGGAACAAGGCTCGACTTGTGGCAAAAGGTTATGCCCAAGTCGCAGGTTTGGACTTTGAGGAGACCTTTGCTCCTGTGGCTAGGCTAGAGTCCATTCGTATTTTGCTAGCATATGCCGCTCACCATTCTTTCAGGTTGTACCAAATGGATGTGAAGAGCGCTTTCCTCAACGGGCCAATCAAGGAGGAGGTGTACGTGGAGCAACCCCCTGGCTTCGAGGATGAACGGTACCCCGACCACGTGTGTAAGCTCTCTAAGGCGCTCTATGGACTTAAGCAAGCCCCAAGAGCATGGTATGAATGCCTTAGAGACTTTTTACTTGCTAATGCTTTCAAGGTTGGGAAGGCCGATCCAACTCTTTTTACAAAGACATGTGATGGTGATTTGTTTGTGTGCCAAATTTATGTCGATGACATAATATTTGGTTCTACTAACCAAAAGTCTTGTGAAGAGTTTAGCAGGGTGATGACGCAGAAATTCGAGATGTCGATGATGGGCGAGTTGAACTACTTCCTTGGGTTCCAAGTGAAGCAACTCAAGGAAGGCACCTTCATCTCCCAAACGAAGTACACGCAAGATCTGCTAAAGCGGTTTGGGATGAAGGACGCCAAGCCCGCAAAGACGCCAATGGGGACCGACGGACACACCGACCTCAACAAAGGAGGTAAGTCCGTTGATCAAAAAGCATACCGGTCAATGATAGGTTCTTTGCTTTACTTATGTGCTAGTAGACCGGATATTATGCTTAGCGTGTGCATGTGTGCTAGATTTCAATCCGATCCTAAGGAGTGTCACTTAGTGGCGGTGAAGCGAATTCTTAGATATTTGGTTGCTACGCCTTGCTTCGGGCTCTGGTATCCAAAAGGGTCTACCTTTGACTTAGTTGGATACTCAGACTCCGACTATGCTGGATGTAAGGTCGATAGGAAGAGTACATCGGGGACGTGCCAATTCTTAGGAAGGTCCCTGGTGTCATGGAACTCTAAGAAACAAACATCCGTTGCCCTATCCACCGCTGAGGCCGAGTACGTTGCCGCAGGTCAGTGTTGCGCGCAACTACTTTGGATGAGGCAAACTCTCCGGGACTTTGGCTACAATCTGAGCAAAGTCCCACTCCTATGTGACAATGAGAGTGCTATCCGCATGGCGGAGAATCCTGTTGAGCACAGCCGCACAAAGCACATAGACATCCGGCATCACTTTTTGAGAGACCACCAGCAAAAGGGAGATATCGAAGTGTTTCATGTTAGCACCGAGAACCAGCTAGCCGATATCTTCACTAAGCCTCTAGATGAGAAGACCTTTTGCAGGTTGCGTAGTGAGCTAAATGTCTTAGATTCGCGGAACCTGGATTGAATTGTAGCATACATGTAGTTATGCTTTTGATCATGTTCCTTTTTTTTGCATTATGTTGCTTATTATGGTGCTCAAGTTGTACAAACACTTCCTGGACCTCACAAGTCCGTTGCAAAGTGATGCACATGTTTAGGGGGAGATGTGTTACAACTTGACCCTTTGAGACTAACCTTGTGCTTGAGTTTGATAATTTAGTCTCGAAGGAGGATTGAAAGGGAAAAGGTGGACTTGGACCATGAAAGACTTCCACTGCACTCCGATGAGAGGGTAACTAATTCCAAGTTCATCTCATGAAATCTTATTGCCATTTGCTCTTAATTGAAGACTTTGGTGAGGCAATGAGGTTAAAAGGCCAAGATTGATCCCGTTTTGGTGCTTGATGCCAAAGGGGGAGAAAATAAAGGCCAAAGCGATAAATGGATCAGCTACCACTTGAGAGATTTTGAAAATAGTAGAATAGAGTTTTTGTTGTGTCAAAAGCTTTTATTGTCTCTCTTGTCAAAAGTTGGCTTCTTGTGGGGAGAAGTATTGATTATGGGAAATAGGGGGAGTTTTTGAAATCTTTGATCAATCTCTTTTGGAATGACTCTCTTTATACTTCAACATGTGTGTTTGACTTAGAGATAGAGATTTGAGTTTGATTTGCAAAAACAAACCAAGTGGTGGCAAAGGATGATCCATATATGCCAAAATTGAATAAAACCAATTTGAGTTTTTATTTAAAGTGATTTTGCACTTGTTCTAGTTGCTTTATATTGTGTTGGCATAAATCACCAAAAAGGGGGAGATTGAAAGGGAAATGTGCCTTTGGGCCATTTCTAAGTATTTTGGTGATTGAGTGCAAACACAAGTGCTTAAATGTGAAAATATGCCCAAGGATGATCAAAGTGCAAATCACAAGTTAAGGTATGTTTCTAAGCCTTAGTACATTGGTTTTGTGTACTAATATATTTGTCTAAGTGTTAGAAACAGATAGAAGAAGAGAAGAGAAGACTTGGCTGTGTACAGCCAAGGGGCTGCTTCGGTCTGGGGCACCGGACTGTCCGGTGGTGCACCGGACAGTGTCCGGTGGTGCACCGGACAGTGTCCGGTGCGCCAGGCTGCCTCGGCCGAAGAGGCCGCTCTCGGGTTTTTCTCCGGCGACTTCGGCTAAAATTCACCGGACTGTCCGGTGTGCACCGGACTGTCCGGTGAGCCAACGGTCGGCCGGGCCAATGGTCGGCCGCGCGATCGGCGCGCGACACGTGGCCGAGCCAACGGTCGGAAGGAAGCACCGGACTGTCCGGTGTGCACCGGACTGTCCGGTGCGCCAGATCTGCAACGGTCGGCAACGGTCGGCTTCGCCATTTAAGGAAACAAATCGGGCACCGGACAGTGTCCGGTGTGCACCGGACTGTCCGGTGCGCCACGAGACAGAAGGCAAAGATGGCTTTCCAGATTTGTTCCCAACGGCTCCTAGCTGCCTTGGGGCTATAAAAGGGACCCCTAGGCGCATGGAGGAGAATACCAAGCATTCCTACAACTCTTCTAAGCACCAAGACATCAATCTCACGCATTCGTTTCATTGTGATAGCATATAGAGCTCTTGTGGAGTTGTGAACTCTTTGTGTTGCGTTGCGAGCTCTTGTTGCGACTTGTGTGCGTGTTGTTGCTCTGATTTTCGAGTCTTGTGTGCGTTGCTCATTCCCACCTTACTCCGTATTCTTTGTGAACTCAATTGTAAGGGCGAGAGACTCCAAGTTGTGGAGATTCCTCGCAAACGGGAAAAGATCAAAGGAAAGAAAAACACCGTGGTATTCAAGTTGATCATTGGATCACTTGAGAGGAGTTGAGTGCAACTCTCGTCCGTTGGGACGCCACAACGTGGAGTAGGCAAGTTTTGTACTTGGCCGAACCACGGGATAACCACCGTGTCAACTCTGTGATTGCTTTCTTGTGGTTATCGTGTTTTGAGTTCTCTCTAGCCACTTGGCCATACTTGTGCTAACCCTTAACAAGTTTTTGTGGCTTAAGTTTTGAACTTTTACAGGATCACCTATTCACCCCCCCCTCTAGGTGCTCTCAACTACCACCAACGTCGTCGTCGTCTGCGTCAGGGTCTCCTCCAGTAGTCGGGATGCCCTGTGGTGGTGCAGGGGGCATCTCTAGCTGAGGTGCAGGGGAAGGCTGCCTCCTAGTCCCAGACTCCATCTCCTGTTGAGGCGAGGGGAAGAGTCCTACTGCTCCTGCTCCTGGCTTTGGTGCTCCTGCTCCTCGTGCAGGCGACGATGCAGTCTCTCCAGATGGCTAGACTCACTCGTCACCGTGCGACACAGTGGGCGCTCCGCAAGGCGAGAGGGCAAAAAGGGGATCACTGAGTTACGTGCAGTGCATCTAATACAGACCATCTACAAAAGTCATCGTAAGCACAAGAGTGAGAGTAGAACTATATAACCAGCAAGTAATCCCCTCGCCTCAGTAATATAACATAGAATTGGTCAAGATGACCAACTTTTGAAGTGACACCAAGGGTCAAGGTAAGGGTAGGGGTCTATAGTCCTTAGTGCGACCATTCTAGTCTAGGTTAACGGTCCTACAGTCAGCAAGGCTTTGATACCTGTTGGTCACTTGTTCTCAAATGTTGTGAATCAAGAACAAAGCAACACAATTATTAAAGGTCATGGACCTTCTTCATCCAAAGTATTATTTTCTCTCGGATATAATAATCTTCAGACGAAGGTCATGAAGGACATGCCTTCATGATTCATAAGAACTTGGATATGTAAAGACAATGAATGTAATTTATTGGCTCATACATACACGTATTTCATAATACACATATGGACATCAGCAGAATTTATATTTACACTAATACCTTCGGCTTGTTCGAAGGTGTTAATGCGAGAGCGATTACAATCCAACGTGAACAGTACGGTGCTACTGTTCATCTATTTATAGGCACAGGATGCAACCCGAGTAAAAGTACATTTGTGTCCTCAACATTTACTCATAACTACAACATAAATCATTAGGGACTAGCTAGTCTTTTTCTCTTTGGGTCAGCATCATGTTTGGTCTTCATCATCATTTTAAGCTGAAGCTGTTACTCTTTGGCTAATTAATTCTTATCATCTTCAGGCTATATCTTCGTCTTGTATACCTTTGCCATGGGAGAAAACTCCATCCTGAAGTCAAAGCTCCCTGTAGCAAATCATGTTATGCAAAAAGCAGATGGTTAGTCATGTTTTTTAGGATCTTCGGAAGAGGAAGGCCCAACAGTAGCCCCTCGCAGTATTAATTTGTTCCTCTGTAACGAATTCAGACTACAATATGAACGAAGGCCTTTAGCCGAAGGTCTGAAAAAACACCTTCCCTTCGCTAGGATAGCAAACCATTCGAAACAGCGGGACCCACCAAGCGGTGGAGCTCTGAGTATATATATAGAGGTTTGTGCCGTGAATATTTTTCATGTCATTTAGCTGTTTGTGTTGCGATTGCTATTTTAGCCTTCTCTTTTATGAGCTCGATTGATTTCTAAGCTTCGGCACTTGTCGTAACCATCATCTAAATGGCTGAGGACAAGAAGATTATAGACCCCACAATGGCTAGGTTTTACGAAGCAATGGAAAAGACCAACGCGGAAAAGATCACCAATGAGATGCTAGCTGGGTTGTCTGGGGACTCCAGCGACAATGACAGTTTTGATGTGGAGAGTGGAAATGAAGATGTCGAAGATCAGCCGTGGAGGCCGAGCCATGTTGTTTTTGGGAAGTCAATTGTTAAGCAAGGGCAAATCGAAGCAATGAAGGGCAAATATTTTCATGATATTTCTATAGTGAGGGCCGGGGGAGAAAGCACCGTTCCTCTTCCCGAAGCTGATGAGGTGGTAGTCTTTAAAAGCTTCATGAAAGCCGGGCTTTGCTTCCCACTACACAAGATGTTGGTTGAAGTTCTGAAGACATTCGAAATATACCTTCATCAACTTACCCCCGAAGCTTTTATTAAAGTGGGGGGTTTATATGGGCTATGAGGAGTCAAGGGCTAGAGCCGGATGCTAGGTGTTTCTGCAATATTCATGAGTTATCCTACTAGACAAAGGCAACCAGAAAGGAACAATACCATAACAACTTCGTGCCCTACTCTGAGGCAAATTATCATGTGCCAACATTTCAAAAGAAGTGGCTGGGTCCTTGGATGAAGCAATGGTTCTACGTAAAGAATATCTGAATCAGAGGGAGGATGTGAGGGGCATCACTAAACGTCCCATATGATCGCGCTTCGGCATTAGAAGACCATCAATTGCAATTGGGAATGAGGTGCAAGCATGCCTAATGGCTTTCAACACCGTATGTACTTACATCGGTACCAGTGATTTAGTTTAAGAACACATTGCTTTCAAAGTATGGCCTCTTGTGAATGAATGGGAAATGCCGAAGGAAACTGCTGCTGGCTCCAACCAAGGTGGCTTCGTTTATCTTAAGTATACCTTCCGGTATAGAAGCCAATTTGACGAGCCAAATGATGATTGGCTAGATGATATAGAGTCAACCAGTGATGAGCTACTAGGAGCCTACTCGAAGGTGGAGGACAAGGCCATGACTGTTGCCTTCAGCGCTCGAGGGAAAAGAAGACTAAATAGAGTTTTTGATGTAATTGGGTTTGTTTATCATGATTACTATTTTCCTGCCCGAAGGCAAGGAAGAAAAAGGAAAGTTGCTACTTCGACCTCTTCTGGTGCGTCGAAGCCAAAATGGGCCAAGGTCCTGACACGTTGGCTGAAGCTTGTCGGGACGACTACAGTGCCCATGATAGTGGAGGTAGAGTTTTTTGAGAATGCCGAAGTTGTCCCTGCCATGTCAGCCAAAGCTGCGGAAGCAGTTCCTATCATGTCAACCAAGGCTAGTGCTGGTGAGGTAGAAGAACCAGAAACGAGGAAAACAACAGAAGAACAACCAAAACCGCTGGGCCCTCCAATAATGGCAGAGTTGCCGAAGCCATCAATTACGACGGCAACAACCACGAGGAAGAGGAGGATGACTAGTGTTTTGGATGCTGTTATGGAGTCCCTGAAAATGGCGACTCCCGCCTCTGCCGAAGCCTCTAGTGAAGAGATTAAAGATACAAGAGAAGTGGTTACTACAAGCACTGCTTCTATTCACGCTGAAGCAGGATCTTTGGGGGCTAGGCCAGTGAAGTTAATATAAGAAAGTCTTCCAGAGAAGTCCACATCACCTACTCCCGAAGCACCTTCGCAGAGCGATCTAGAATATATTGTTCAACATGCTTTGGGAAAGCAGTTATCATCAGAGCAAATTGCCGAGGTGCAACATTATGCCAAGGACTTCAAATAACCCCGAGGGTCCTTGGTATATGGAGGAAATGACGAAGATGACTTCCTCTACTGTCTACCAGACAGTAAAGAGATTAATGTTTGTCGCGAGATGATGGACAAAATGGGCTATCCGAAACTTGAGCTTGGCTTGTCTGTGATGATTAAGGACTAACTTGTTGATAGTCTCGCCTATAATAGCTTGAAGGTTTGTACATTTTAGCTTCGTATTTGGTAATTTTTGTTTTAGTGAACTATTTGTTTGTTGTAATTCTTATTGTTATTATTTGTTCATTCTTTGTTTGGTAGGGACTAATTCTTAGCAAGGCCTTAAAAGCTCAAAAAGATGTAGAGGGTGAAAGCTATTAGGTGGCAATTGGAAACCTTCGATCAAAGGTTTTAGCTTTGAGAAACAAAGCTATTGCAAATGATATGATTTTACTATCTTTGGTTGAAAGGCTAAAATCTAGTGAAGCTAAAATGTCCACTCAAGCAGAAGTGCACAAAGCTGAAGTGCAAGAATTAGAAAAGAAACTTGCTGAAGCAATTGCAAATTTTAATGTAGAGCTAACAAAACATGAATATATTATATTGAACGCTCAAGGGTACATAAAAATGTTGAAGAGCTCCATCATGCTAAGGAAGAGTGCTATAATGTTGCTACAGAATGTGCTAAGAATTTGAAGAATAGCTTTTCTAAAGTTGGCGCATTTTCCATAGAGCAGAATTTCATCCGCGGTGATCTTGACGGGGTTATCTGCTGGATTAATGGCGAAACCGAGGCTTCCGAAGAAATTCTTAGCGACAGAGGAGATTTCTGTGCCTTCGTCGGTGTCCGAGGGGCCGTGTTGGTCCTAGAAAAGGTGGGCTGCGAACATGCTAAGGCTGTGGTTCAGTCAGGATTCTCGCTTTCAGCTGATGACATTAAAAACTCTTTGGCCTACACTACTGCATTAAGCGGAAAGTTCTATTCCGAAGTATGACTGAAAGGCGGCCGAGAGATAGCTGACGAAGCTATTAGAAGAAATTAGAAAGAGTCTCACGACGCCTTAGAAGAGGCTAACGGAGCTGAAGAAACTGCTGAACGCGCCAGACTTATAGGTATATCCATTACAGCTTAGCTTCGTAAATTATTGTAGCTTTGGTACTAACAGATAATTGTATTTTGATGCAGCTGAGCTTTCTCTCCCTCTAGAGCCATATGATCCTGAAGCTGATCCATCTCTGAAGGGGTACCCGACATAATTAGAATTGCTAACGAGGCCATTGACGAAGCTGTCAACAGACTCTTGAACGAAGCTGCCGATAAAGTCTTAAAATAAGGCTAAAGCTTGTATATTTGAGAGTTTAGGGTCTTTGTGGGGGACAGATATCCCCTGGGTCCACTAGAAGGTAAGAAGGCCTCGCGAGAGGCCTTAGGCCTGTTATCTCGCTAGGCCATCTCTTCGTGGAACAGGGGAGGACTACTGACGGAATGGGCTGGCGCAGGAAGGAAGCGGGCTCAAGCCCAAGCAACTCGTCAAACTCGAACGCTATCTGTAGCGTCCGCCCAACTTTTCCGTGCACAACGCCCTGGAACGTCGGAATGGAATAGAGATAAGTTGGCAAGATTATAGGAAGATCAATTCAGTCGGTTCACTATTGTTTAGGGACATATCATCATCACATACGCATGTAGTGCCCCACGGTCGAGTATATAAGGCCTAGGGGTACCCCATCATTTCCATCGACCATCTACTCAACTCATTAGCCTTTCTCCATACAGGAGCTTTCCCTTGTAACCTACCACATAAAGATCCACACCAGGAAGTAGGGTGTTACGCATCTCAAAGCAGCCCGAACCTGTAGAAAATCGCCTGTCATCTCTCATGCATCTCGCACGAACCATTGAGTTACAGTCAACAGCACCGTCCTACCCAAAAGCACCGCGAGGGTAACCCCAGGTGTGCGGTCGGGCTCCAAACACCGACAGTTTGCGTGCCAGGTAGGGTGTGTGTCGTTGATCCAAGCTAGCTCAATGGCTGTCACTTCCTAGTGCAAGATCGCTCTTCGCCCTGGATATGTATTTTGCTTCGAGTCCATCTTGTCCATAGCAGATGAAAAGGGAATTCTGCACCACATAGCGGATCCACCGGAGAATAGACTTTCCTTGGAAATCCCCAGGAAAGCCGGAACAAGACAACGGACAGCGCAACCTCCTGCGCTCCAGACGAAGACTACCTCTTGCAAGTCGAGAGCCGGGAATTCACTTACCCGAAGAACTTCGTTGCCCACTTCACCCACAAAGGAGTGGACATAGATTACAAGAAAGAAATAAGCAAGCGTTCCTAGAAAAGGAACGGAGCTCCGCCGAGCTGTCTCTCCGGCACCTTCACCCCCAAAGAAGGACGAAAGAGAATTCGTCACCAATGCAACTCTTTTCTACCCCGACTTCCTCTTCATCGGGGGGAGATTGGAGTCATCTCCCATCTCTAACGACGTGCCAACCATGCCAGGAGAAGAACCTCCCCAGCGAGAAGCTCAGCGATGAAGGAACAGATGCCGGAATATTCGGTGACATCACGAGGCTGGGGAGCGGGACCCGGCTCAGCCCATATCTCGGGATGAAGTCTCGGAAGTGGGAGAAACTCCCGACGAGTGGGTCTTCAAAGAAAGGAGGAATTCTCGCCAATGTGACCGCTGACAAGCTCAAGACCGAGATCGAGAACAAGCTGAACAGGGTGCAAGGTTACGCCGAGAGAACCCTCTCTTCGCTCGAAACCTGAACCCTGACTTTGCTCGCGCAATGAACACACCGAGCAAAGTCGGAGGGGTGCTGGCTCAGATAGCTGATGGCCTCCCACGGACTCCGGATGTTGAAGGCTATCGGTGGCTACTTACTCGGGCAGCTAATCATCTTCTACCCCTCGCTCATCCCCCGAGCGACCTACGACACGCCATCAATAGTCGGCGAGACGCGCGGAGCTCCATCAACGCTTCGTGCGACCGACAACATGAAAATGAGATAAGGCACCAGGAGGAGTATGATCAGGACCATGGCGTCCCGGCTCGAAGTCACGCCACCTGAGTTGAGTCAGCTGCAGCCTCAACTAGTGGCCCGATCCGGGGACGGTCGAGATGACACATCACCGACTCCCCTCCCCGGGACCGACACCATGAACGCCGACACGAAGACACATGTGGAGTATCCGCGCATACTCCGCATCTCAGGGCCATTCAGTGGCCCCTAAACTTCAAGGTCTCCAACATCGACAAGTACGAGCCTAAGCAGGACCTGGGAGACTGGTTGGCCGTCTATACGACCGCCGCTTGGGCTGCTGGGGCGACTAAAGACGTGATGACCGCATATTTGCCCATTGTCCTCGGGCAAGATGCATTGCAGTGGCTACGACATCTGCCATGACACTGCATCGACGATTGGAGTGACTTTAGTCGGCATTTCATCGCCAAATTTCAGTCCCTCTTCGACAAGCCGGTGCAGCCATGGGACCTCAAATCCATCAGGCGCCGAGGTGATGAAACACTTCGGTCATACCTCAAGAGGTTTCAGACCATGAGAAATCGCATCCCCGAGGTCACTGAGGCAGCAGTGATTGAGGACTTCTACCGGGGATCTAATGACTCGACCTTCGTCCGAGCCATACTGCAGAAAGCGCCGACCACCTCCGAACAACTGTTTTAGGAAGCGGACCTCTACATCACCGCTCACAAGTGGGCCCAGGACCTCATCGAAGGAGCGAAACCTGCATCACTGGCACCGCGGCGCGACGCGAACCAGCAACCCGACAGGCGTTGGGAGAACATGCCTCATTAGGAGGTCCACGCCGCTGGACCACCCATCGCTCACGCCCGAGGAGCACCCATGGAGGCGAATGGACACTGGACGACATCCTCGACGCCCAGTTCCCATACCACAAGGACATGCACCACACCCTGTGGAACTGCAAGGACTTCAAGCACTCCGTCGGGAATGGCCGACTGTTCCAGCCTCTACCACCTCCCCCACCACGAGGAGGGCCTGGCAAGCCCAGACAGCCTCAGCAACCAGAAGGGGGAGGGGGTGGAGCATTCCCGCGTGTTGATAGGGAGGTCAACGTCATCTTCGAAGGACACGAGTCGTAGGAGAACAGAAGGCAGCAAAAGCTCAACGACCGGCAGGTCCTGGAGGCAACCTCCAGTGCCCCAGCTCCCTATCGGTGGTCAGAGTACACAATCACCTTCAGCCGAGCGGATCAATGGCTCAACTTCGACCATCTTGGCAAGTACCCGTCCTCGTTGATCAGGTAATCTGAGAGAGCAGGGTAAAGAAAGTACTAGTGGACGAGGGAAGTAGCATCAACGTTACCTTCCCCCGAACGCTCCTGGGCTTGGGGTCGCACTCAAAGACCTCACCGAGTCAGACACCCCTTTCTTTGGCATTGTGCCGACCAAAGGAGAGTACCCGCTCGGGCACATCTACATGCCCGTCACCTTTGGAACTCCGGAAAACTACAGAACCAAGTTCCTGAGGTTCGAGGTAGCGAGTTTCGACTGTGGATACAACACCATCATCGGCAGGCCGGGATTGGTGAAATTCATGGCCATTCCGCACTATTTATACATGATATTGAAGATGCCAGGACCGCAAGGAATCATCACCGTGCGTGCTAACTTCCAAGGCGCCACAGAATTCTTTCGGGGAGCCATCCAGGTGGCCCTTACTACTAAACCCCCGATGACTTCCCCCACGAAGGCGGACACAAAGCCTAAGGAAGACCTCGCAATACCCACAAACGAAGCTCAAGTCGTGACCTCTATGCGGCCGACTGAGGAGACCAAGAGGATCAACCTTGGATTCGCTGATGAACGCAAGACCACCATCATTAGCTCCAGCCTCGACGACAAATAGGAAAGCGCGCTCGTCCGGTTCCTGCAAATAACCGAGATGTATTTGCATGGTAACCTACAGATATGCCGGGAGTCCTGAGAGAACTGGCCGAGCACAAATTAAAGGTCTATCCTCAAGCAAGGCCGATCTGACAGAAGTTGCATCGTTTCACGCCTGACAAGGGAGAAGCTATTCACGCCGAGTTAGCTCGCTTAGTGGCTGCAGGGTTCATTAGATAAGTGTTGCATCCTGAGTGGCTAGCAAATCCTGTTCTTGTACTCAAAAGAATGAAGTGGATTGGCGCATGTGCATCGACTATACAGATCTCAACAAACATTGTCCGAAGGATCCCTTCGGGCTCCCTAGAATAGATCAGGTGGTTGACTCGGCCGCTGGCTGTTCTATGTTGTCCTTTCTAGACTGTTATTTTGGATACCATCAGATCAGCTTGACAAAAGAAGATGAGGAGAAAACTGCATTCATCACCCCGTTTGGAGCTTTCTGCTATACCTCCATGTCGTTCGGCCTCAAGAACGCGGGAGCGACCTACCAGAGAGCCATTCAAACATGCTTAGCCGACCACTGGGGCAAGCGGGTGGAAGCCTATGTTGATGATGTGGTGATCAAAACAGAAAACTCATAAAACTTCATCGAAGACTTGCAACTGGTCTTCAACAGCTTGAGGCGATATCGGTGGAAGCTTAATCCAAGAAAGTGTGTCTTTGGAGTACCGACAGGGAAGTTACTCGGATTCATTGTCAGCCACTAAGGAATTGAAGCCAACCTAGAAAAGATCAAGGCCATCATGAGAATGGAAGCGCCACGATCACAGAAAAAGGTATAGAGGCTTACTGGATGCATGGCAGCCCTGAGTAGGTTCATATCAAGGCTAGGCGAGAAAGGCATGCCATTTTACAAATTGCTCAAAAAGGTGGACAAGTTTCAGTGGACCATAGAGGCACAGGAAGCTTTAGAGGCACTGAAAAAGTTCCTGACTACACCACCAGTACTCAAGCCACCACACCGAGCCACGCCGAATCAGCCAACAGAAGATCTGTTGTTATACATCTCCTGCATGACTCATGTGGTAAGCACCGCGTTAGTAGTCGAGCGGGTGGAGGAAGGACATACATACCAGGTGCAACATCCGGTCTACTTCATCAGCGAAGTTCTCAGGCCCTAAAAAATGAAGTATCCCTAAGTCCAGAAACTGCTATACACGGTACTTCTAACCGCTCGCAAGCTCTGTCACTACTTTGACGACCACAAAGTTATAGTAGTCACATGATTTCCAATAGGGGACATTCTCCACAACAAATAAGCTATCGGAAGAATAGTCAAGTGGGCATGTGAGCTGGGAGCTCACAATATAGAGTTTTGACCTCGCACAACAATAAAGACTTAAGCACTAGTTGACTTCGTATCAGAGTGGACTGAGCATTAGGTCCCAGACAACCCGGAGTGTAACACCTCATGTGTTACCATGGCTAGAGCACACCTTGGTACTAAGAACTGTGATCACATGTGGTAAAAACTTAAGGAGAACATAAGAACCTTGGAGACCATGTGTTAACCAAGATTTGCTAAAGACCTAAGAAGCATCACTCAAACTTTTGTGCACTTACTACCTTGGGCAAGAGGGGGGAAAACCCTAGACCTCTCTTGAACCCTATCTTCCAAAACCATGGTTAAGAGGGGGGGAGAATAAGCAATTGTGCAAACCATGAGTTAATCTTTAACCCAATTTTAAGTAACCTTATAACTAGCAATTATGGGAGGGAAATGTTGCAAAAAGACCCCTGGAGAAACCCCAAATCCATTCCTTAAGTGGAGAGAGAGCTAGAGCTCTCTAATTTCCCTCTAAGTCAAAAACTACACCTACACTAAAGATCAGCCGTGTTCACCTTGAAGATGGCACCAAAACCACCTATGTTCTATACCAAAAATGTGGCATACCACCTAGGGCACCCACTGGAAAAAGTTGAGCCTGAGACCTTGACGTTTGACATGCCTTGGCATGGTTTTTGTCGCGAGGTGGGCAGAGTGACATACCTGATTTGGCGACCGAAGATCTCCCTACCTAGGCCATATCTGCCATGGCAACTCACGGATGAGAGACAGCCCTAGGTGCCAGGAAAAGACTTGCGCCGGATTTTTGCCAAGATTCGCACGTTTGCGACTTGGGTGAGCTGTGGAACACGGGCAGAAGAAAAGCTCCACGTGTTCGACGCGCTCTGTGCACGCCAGAGCACGCCCGCGCGCGCCCCGCGTCGCGCCAAAGGCCAGCCGACACCATGGCCCACGCCCGCGCCTTTAAAGCCCACTCGGGCGTCGACCACACTCTTCCGCGCACGCTCAAACCTCACCGGAGCTCAACTCACCGTTGTTTGCCCGTTCGCGGCGTGTCCGCGGCCACCCGAGCCCTGCCGCCGTAGACCGGCCAGCCCAGCCTTTCCCAACCCCGTCCGACACTCGGAGACGAGTGAGCACACCTCGGTGAAGCTCCCCGAGCGAGGAATCGAAGCCTGCTTCGCCGGAGAGGCCAGTCCACGGTCGCCGGAGTTCATAACCCCGCCGGAATGCGTGGACCGGGTAATCCACTGAACCATTTTCCGATTCCTTGTGCACACAGTCTCTACGTCACCCCGTGAAGCTCACCGTGCCATTGGATTGAACCAGATCGCCTTGATTTGGCCGGCACACCCACCGCCGACGAGAACACCCGCCTGTGCACGTGGACCGAGCGATTCCGGCCATCCCCGTCGTCGAGCCGTACATCGCTGTGACCGCCAGAGCCTCCCCGAGCCAACCCCGCCCCTCGCCGGACCTATCTCGCCGCCGGTAAGCCGCGCCACCCTTTTCTTTCTTGCGGATACTGTTTAAACCTAGGGAAGGACCGCGGGGGAGAAGGAAAGAAGTCTAGGGGGGTTTTGTGAAATGTCAGAGACTCAAATGAATAGTAGCGCGGGGGTATAACTGAGAGAGTTAGTTTGGAAATAACCCAGGGTCCTCGGTGTAAACTGCTTTTCCAGAAAACCTTTATTAAATCTGATTTTAAATTTGAACAGAAACTTTAATAATTCATAACTTCTGTTTAGTTCATCCAAATTTGGTCAAACCAAATTTGCCAGACTTTAAATAATGTAAACTGCTTAGGAAAAATATAAAACCCTTAAGTACTGCAGAAAACTATAAGGTTCTGATTTAATTAATGTTTTGGCCAAAAGCTAAATAATAGGGCTAAAAATAGTTGCATTATTTAACTAGGGTTAGAAAAATTTGGAGAAGTTTATATCCACCTACTGACCTGTTTAAAAATGCTAAACCTCTCTGTCCAACCCATTAAGTTAGTTCTTGCCATTTATTTTACAATATGCTTAAGGTTAAGAAAAATAGAAAAGGTGATTTAATAATGAACCAGAGAGCACCCCTATTTTCGTTAGAATGCTTATTTAATGTAGTTTACTAGAAAAATCTATTATACCCTGGTTTAATATGAAATAAGTAGGATCTCTTTTATTTTAAGAAAACAAGGAAAACTTAGAAAAACCCTACAAAAATAACCCCAAGGTGGAAACACCCCAAACCTTGAGATAATTAATGTTTTGTCATTAAGAACTTAGGAAAAATATGAAATCTGCTGTTTGACATTTTTCAAATAATAATGTAGTAGAAAGTGCCTTTTTGGCATTTAACTTTAGAAAATCATAACTAAATGACCACCCCTTAGCTTTCTGTGATTTTTGGCACAGAAGCCTATTATTACTTTTAGATGCCAACAAAAATAACCCTTAGGGCAGAACTCACCTCTAATTAAGAGATGTAGTGCAAAGTGGCCCATTTTACACAACTTTTGTTAGTTTTGTCTAAATCATAGCCTTTTTATTTTAAACCTCAAATTCCTAGAACAGGCTATAATGACCAATGGAAACCCACTGTAATTTTTACAGAATTTTTGGAGAAAGTTAAACTACTGTTGTAGTTCAAACCCCACTAGATTTCATAAATAGAAAATAAAGAAAGGAAAATGAATAATGGAAATTAGTGTCATCCTAAAACCCTTTGTAAATTGTCCACTGAAATATATAAAGGCAATACCAATTCCCTATGCCTATCCCTAGCAAAGCCTAAACCTAGAAGTGATAAGCATAAACCATTAAAGGCCCCGTATGACCAAGCAAACCCTAAGTTACTCATTAACTTAGTTTTTCTTCTCTTAGCATAATATTATTAAATCCTGTATAATCATGGCATACATGTTCCTTGCATTTCGATAGACTGTAACCTTGCCGACGGAGAGTACGTCCTCGTGCCGGAGCAAGGAGCTGCTCAGGAGGTAGCCCCGGATCCAGCACCCGAGTCTGCACCAGAGGATCTGCCTACCACAGCCTTGGAAGGCAAGCCCCAGTTTTATGCATAACCGTTATATATGCTATTTTACTATACTTAATGATTGTAGAATTGATTGTGCACTTAAGTGTAGGAGTTGTTTGAAACCCTAGTTGCATGATCTCAGGAATCCCATTGAGATGAAAACTAGTAAGCTAAGTCGAGTAGCTGCTTTATTAATTAGGATCTCGGTAGAAGTCGAGTGATTTTTCTAGCACTCGCGCGAGGTCAGGAATTGGTTGTATCCACTTTCTTATCATATTGATGTTGGTTTGTGGGCAACAATCCATGGGGATTGGTTGTCTACATGATAAAAATTGGAATAAGGATTAAGGTGTGGTACCGTGAGTCAAGCGTTTGAACGTACTAAGCACATGCCGAGAAATATGGTAAATCGGTAAGCCTAGTACCTGATTGAACCTGGCAGTAGACTTTACCCCTCACGCGACCTGAGACGTGGTCTCCCATTCCGGTTATGGTGGGTACAAGTGCGTTCACTGCACGACGGCAGTCGGGGTCAGTGAGGCATTGTACGCCAAGGCAGTGAGCCCTGATCTGCTGACGGGGAATCGATGGGGACGGTTGATGTGTGTGGGGACGGAGTGCCCCTACATGTCGTGTGTTTAGGTTTACCTTGCAAGGATAAAAACTCGATTCGAATCGTCTGCTTCTCGCAGCTAATGAGACTGCTTGATCCATGCTGCTACATTGAGTAACAAGTGGAAATGTGATGAGTTGACAAAAGAGGTTGATTGCTATAAATGTTTGATACCATGTATGAGTAGATAGTACACTTTTAGCCTTAAGAGAGTCACACTTAAATTTGACAAAGTTAAAACTTGACTTAGAAACTCAGCTAGTGCTTCTGGCAACCAAACCCCACAGCCAAACAACTGCATGTCTAGAGGTAGAGGAGTAGACTCCTCACACCGGGTAAGTCTAGCTGAGTATTAGTATACTCAGCCTTGCTTGTGGCATAATTTTATAGGTTCTCTGGAGGACATGGTTGCTGGAGTGACTTGGCCGTCCATCTTGCCACCGGGTTGGACTGTCGAGTGGGACCCTACCTCGGCTGAGGAGGAGCATGAGGAGTGATGGGACAGGCTTCCCCATCTCTCTGTTTATTTACCGTTAGTTTTATTCCGCTGCACTTCGAACAATGATGACTACTTTTGCAAAACTCCGATGGTGATGTAATAATTTTAATACTCTTACATGCATGGTTTTATGCTTTATTGTATTTGCTCTATGACTCACCATCGAGTGAGGTTGTGGTACTTGATCCTGTCAGTGGCCGTGTCGGACTAGATCCGAGGGATTGACGTGTTATTCCCATTTAAGTGTGGTCTAGCCTCTAAGGCGGGACTTAGGCACTTAAGTTGGAATAATTCGGGTAGTTCCGCCACACGGAGACTACCGAAGTATGGAGATTGTACTTTGATGGCTCACTGAAATTGCAAGGAGCAGATGCAGGGAATCTATTTATTGCTCCTGGAGGTGAACAACTCAAGTATGCACTCCAGCTATCGTTTCCGGCATCAAATAATGCAGCAGAATATGAAGCACTGATCCACGGATTAAACATCGTTGTATCACTCAGCATTAAGAAGCTGATGGTATATGGAGATTCGCTAGTGGTCATAAGCCAGATAAACAAAGACTGGGATTGCTCGACTGATTCCATGGGCAAGTACTGTGCAGCCGTCCAAAAACTGGAGGACAAATTCGAAGGATTGGAGTTCCATCACATGGAAAGAGATCGCAACACGGCAGCAGACACGTTGTCGAAGCTGGGATCCAGTCGGGCCCAGGCTCCACCGAGGATCTTCGTCCAAGAAATATAGGTACATAAAAATGAAGAAGAACCGGATGACAAGGCGGCAGTGGAACACATCGTAAGGCAGTCAGCCCACTACACCCTCATAGGGGGCACACTGTATAGAAGAGGTACGACAGGAGTCCTCATGAAGTGCATTCACTCGGCTATTGGAAAGCAATTGTTAGATGAAATCCACGCTGGGCAGTGCAGAGTACATGCAGCGTCCAGAACTCTGGTCGAGAAGGCTTTCAGATCTGGTTTCTATTGGCCAACAACGAAGAGTGATGCTGCCGAGTTATTCCAGAGATGTGAAGCTTGCCAATTTTTATCAAATCAACAACATTTACCTACACAGCGGCTACAGACCATTCCTGTAACATGGCCGTTTGCATGTTGGGGGCTGGACATGATCGGACCTTTCAAGAAAGCTCAGAGAGGCTATACTCACATGTTGATTGCCATTGACAAGTTCACAAAATGGATAGAATATAAGCCCATTGCCTCTTTGACCTCAGCCAAGGCAGTGGAATTCATACAAGACATAATATTCAGGTTTGGGATACCAAATAACATCATTACCGACCTGGGATCCAACTTCACCAGCTCTGAATTCTTTGACTTCTACGAGCAGCGGAGCAGCCAGATTAAGTATGCATCAGTAGCGCATCCAAGAGCCAATGGCCAAGTAGAAAGAGCCAGCAGGATGATACTAGAAGCACTCAGGAAGAAAGTATTTGACAAGAGTGAAAAGCTTGCAGGAAAATGGATCAGAGAGCTGCCATACGTGGTTTGGAGCCTAAGAACTCAACCCAGTCGAGCTTTGCATGGAAATACCCCGTTCTTCATGGTTTATGGGTCAGAGGCAGTGCTGCCCGCTGACCTAATATTCGGGGCGCCGAGATTGACTTTTGAAAGCATAGCTGAAGCAGAAGCTACCAGGCTAGAAGATATTGATGTGCTGGAGGAAGAACGATTGAACACAGTAATTCAGTCGGCTAGGTACCAGCAGACCTTGAGGCGCTATCATGATAAAGACGTGCGACACTAGTCCTTTGCAGTGGGAGACTTGGTCCTTCGCCAAATTCTAACGGGGGAAGGACGACACAAGTTGTCGCCACTATGGGAAGGGTCATTCATAGTATCAGAGGTCACTCGGCCAGGATCATACCGGCTTACTCAAATGGATGGCACGTAGGTGGGGAACTCATGGAACATAGAGCACCTCAGGAAGTTCTATCCTTAGCGAGGCCTCAAAAATTTTTGAAGAAACATTGTACTCTGTAATCTGGGGACTTCATCATCAATAAAGTTTTTGTTTTCAAAGGCATTCAGACTCTTGACTTTCAGCTGACTTCGATTGGATTGGACTTGAAATCAGCATGCTTACTCGACTTAGGGTGACCACTATACCCTACTGACGGAGCAATCAACATAAGTCGGCGACGACTTAAGCCGGTGCGACATGCTCACGCTTACTCAACTTAGGGTGACCACTATACCCTACTAACGGAGCAATCAGCATAAGTCGGCGATGACTTAAGCCGGTGCGACATGCTCATGCTTACTCGTCTTAGGGTGACCACTATACCCTACTAACGGAGCAATCAACTTAAGTCGGCGGCGACTTAAGCCGGTGCGACATGCTCACGCTTACGCGATTTACGGTGACCACTATACCCTACTAATGGAGCAATCAGCTTAAGTCGGCGACGACTTAAGTCGGTGCGACATGCTCACACTAACCTGACTTAGGGTGACCACTATACCCTGCTAATGGAGCAATCGACTTAAGTCAGCGATGACTTAAGATGGTGCGGCATGCTCATGCCTACTTATCTTAGGGCGATCACTATGCCCTACCAGCCAGGCGATCGACTTAAGTCAGAAAACGCCTTCAAAACCAGCATGGCGCACTTGCTTTCGCGTTATTCAGGGTGACAGCTATACCCTAGATGCGAAGCAATTAGCTCTTCAGGAAAAAGAATGTTTTACTTGTTGGCACCAGGGGCATGTTCTAGCGCCCTATCCACAAAATATTCGAGTTTCGACACACTGTCACACGCACACAAAATTCATATTACATCCTCTAAAAAAGATGCTAACTCAATAAAAAGAGTGTTTTGCAGGACATCACTACGTCGAAACATCTTTGCTGGCAATGTCTTTCACAGGTACGACGGAAGAAGAAGGACGACTTGAAGCATCGGGCGCGGCCTTGACATCGGCGACAATATCGTTAGGCACCACGATGCCGGGCCTCCTTATCAGGATCCGTCCAGCGCGAATGGCTTTGTCCATAGCCTTGTCACACTAAGCCTTCAAGACGGTGCAGTTGTCCTCTAAATCTTTAACAGCCAGTCGAGCGGTCTCTAGCTCCTGCGCAACAAGCTTCTTGGAGGCACGCAGATCCTTGATGGTGGAATCCTTGGTTGATAACAGTTGTCCAAGTCGCAGAACTTCATCTTGGGATATCTGCAGCTCATGGCGGTGATGATCCAGGTCAGACATGGTGAAGCGGTGGCTCCTTTCTAGAATGGTCAAGGAGTTACTGGCGTCACAATACAACCTGTCTAGATTGTCGCAAGAGGCAACAAGTGCTTGTTTCTCCTCCTACAGACAGAAAGCAACAGTCAGTACCAAGGCAAAAATAACATAGCAGGGTTAGCCAAGGAAGTTTACCTCACGTGCCATCTTCTCAGAGTCAAGCTGAGCTTTAGAGAGGAATTCAAAGAACGTGCACCGTCCAGAAAAGCAGAGGTCTGGGCCAGGTCGGCCTGACTTTGAGAATACTTCTCCTCAAGGTCAGAGCATCATTGGGCCATATCAGACAATGCAGCTAAAAGGGAATGCACGACTAAGAACAAGTTGATCAATAAAAGCAGCTAGGGAGGCTGTAAGCTCACTAACCAACATTCGACGCCTTCAGGTCATCGATCTGTTTCTGGAGCAGCAATGGATTCCACTTCATCAGAGATAGAGCTTGTTCAGGAACAGTGGCGCCGCAGGATTTCAACTGGGCAGATATTCCATCAACAAAATGTTGTGATCATAGACAGATGAGCAGAAGAAAGATAATTCACTAACATGTACAACATAGAGCAAGAGACCGTCTCACCTGAAGATTGGAAAGGAACAGTGGTAGACCCAGGGCAGGAGGAGCTGAGGCATGGCTTGATGAGGGAAGGTCAGCAGGAACAATCTGAAGAGCACTATCCGGGGTGACCTCAGCCCCACCAGCAGACAGCAGGCTCCCTGTATCTAACTCGCCAACCTCTAAGGCGACTTGTCGAGTTAAAGCTGTGGAAGCACGTGCCGCCGTCGCTCCATCGAACTGAGGTGGGGACGGCCCGACATGGACATCCATGGAGGCATTGGAAAGAGAGGACACCTGAACACCCTCGGGGGCTGGGTAGCTGCCAGCACCACCCTCGAGGGCTGGGTCTTCTGCAGTGGCCACCTCTAAGGCTGAAGGCCCCTCAACCACCTCCATGGGAGTCAGATGACTCAGATCAGCGTCTCTACATAGAAGACTGCCCTCCAAAATTGATGATGCACGAGGCACCACTCGGGTTACCTCTTGCCCAGCGTAATCAAGCAATGAAAGCCCACTGTCTGGGACCTCTGGACAGATGGCCGGGATATCATCTTCAGGAGGCTCTGATAGCATGTCTTTGGGGACGACCTCCTCCAATACTTGATCAAAATATGATATTGAAAGCCCCTGAAGACTGACAAGGGCCGACAGAGCTGGAGAGGGAATATCACTACCCCCTCGCTGCTTCTATAGTGCCAGCTATTCTTGTGGATCAGCGGGACTTCTTCTTCTTCTTCCTCTTTATCCTCGTCAAACATGCAGCCAGCAGCCTATGCATGATCACAACCCTTGGCATAAACCTCAGGAATGGCCTCTGTCGGGACATCATCGGGAACCGGTACACAAGGGCTGGCATCCTGATCCAAGCACGATAGTCGTCGAAGCCGTCTCTTCTTTCTTTTTTCCTCGACAGGTGCAGTCGGGCGGCTCACTCGGCGTGGACGCTTTGTGCGGGCACCTTCGGGTTTCCGAGTTTCCACCTCTTCACCAAGTTCTTGCCCAGTTGTATCGCCATCGGCTCGGTGTGGGTTGAGTCGGATGATTCCCCAGCCAGCAAGTTAAGCACAACATCTATCTCCGCGTCATCAGTGCTAGCTGGCATCTCAAAGTGAGTATACCTCTTATGGCGGAACTGCCCAAACTATTCCAACTTAAGTGCCTAAGTCGCGCCTTAGAGGCTAGACCACACTTAAATGGGAATAACTCGTCAATCCCTCGGATCTAGTCCAACAAGGCCACTGACAGGATCAAGTACCACAATCTCACTCGATGGTGAGTCACAGAGCAAATACAATAAAGCATAAAACCATGCATGTGAGAGTATTAAATTATTACATCACCATCGGAGTTTTGAAAAAGTAGTCATCATTGTTCGAAGTGCAGCGGAATAAAACTAACGGTAAATAAACAGAGAGATGGGGAAGCCTGTCCCATCACTCCTCATGCTCCTCCTCAGCCGAGGTAGGGTCCCACTCGACAGTCCAACCCGGTGGCAAGATGGACGGCCAAGTCACTCCAGCAACCATGTCCTCCAGAGAACCTGTAAAATTATGCCACAAGCAAGGCTGAGTATACTAATACTCAGCTAGACTTACCCGGTGTGAGGAGTCTACTCCTCTACCTCTACACATGCAGCTGTTTGGCTGTGGGGTTTGGTTGCCAAAAGCACTAGCTGAGTTTCTAAGTCAAGTTTTAACTTTGTCAAATTTAAGTGTGACTCTCTTAAGGCTAAAAGTGTACTATCTACTCATACATGGTATCAAACATTTTTAGCAATCAACCTCTTTAGTCAACTCATCACAATTCCACTTGTTACTCAATGTAGCAGCATGGATCAAGCAGTCTCATTAGCTGCGAGAAGCAGACGAATCGAATCGAGTTTTTATCCTTGCAAGGTAAACCTAAACACACGACATGTAGGGGCACTCCGTCCCCACACACATCAACCGTCCCCATCGATTCCCCGTCAGCAGAGAGGGGCTCACCGCCTTGGCGTACAATGCCTCACTGACCCCGACTGCCGTCGTGCAGTGACCGCACTTGTACCCACCATAACCGGAATGGGAGACCTCGTCTCAGGTCGCGTGAGGACGGCAATCTGCTGCCAGGTTCAATCAGGTACTAGGCTTACCGATTTACCATATTTCTCGGTATATGTTTAGTACGTTCAAACGCTTGACTCACGGTACCACACCTTAATCCTTATTCAAATTTTTATCCCGTGGACAACCAATCCCCATGGATTGTTGTCCACAACCAGCATCATTATGAGAAGAAAGTGGATACAACCAATTTCCTGACCTCGCGCGAGTGCTAGAAAAATCACTCGACTTCTACCGAGATCCTAATTAAATAAGCAGCTACTCGACCTAGCATACTAGTATTCATCTCAACAGGATTCCTGAGATCATGCAACTAGGGTTTCACACAACTCCTACACTTAAGTGCACATTCAATCCTACAATCAATAATAGGTTATGCATAAACCGGGGCTTGCCTTCCAAGGCTGTGGCAGGCAGATCCTCTGGTGCAGGCTCGGGTGCTGGATCCGGGGCTACCTCCTGAGCAGCTCCTTGCTCCGGCACGAGGACGTACTCTCCGTCAGCAAGGTTACAGTCTATCGAAATGCAATGAGCATGTATGTCATGATTATGCAGGGTTTAATAACATTATGCTAAGAGAAGAAAAACTAAGTTAATGAGTAACTTAGGGTTTCTGGGTCATACGTGGCTTTTAGTGGTTTTTGCTTATCACTCTAGGTTTAGGTTTTGTTAGGGCTAGGCATAGTGAATTGGTATTGCCTTTATATATTTCAGTGGACAAGTTATAAAGGGTTTTAGGATGACACTAATTCCTATTATTCATTTTTCCCTTTCTTTATTTTCTATTTATGGTTCCTAGTGTAGGTTTGGACTACAACAGTGGTTTAACTTTTTCCAAAAATTCTGTAAAAATTACAGTGGGTTGCCATGGGTCATTATAGCCTGTTCTAGGAATTTGAGGATTAAAATAAAAAGGCTATGCTTTAGACAAAAATAACAAAAGTTGTGTAAAATGGGCCACTTTGCACTACATCTCTTAATTAGGGGTGGGTTCTGTCCTAAGGGTTATTTTTGTTGGCATCTAACAGTAATAATAAGCTTCTGTGCCAAAGATCGCAGAAAGCTAAGAGATGATTATTTAGTTATGATTTTCTAAAGTTTAATGCCAAAAAGGCACTTTCTACTACATTGTTATTTGAAAAATGTCAAACAGCAGATTTCATATTTTTTCTAAGTTCTTAATAACAAAACATTAATTACCCCAAGGGTTGGGGTATTTTCACCTTGGGGTTATTTTTGTAGGGTTTTTCTAAGTTTTCCTTGTTTTATTAAAATAAAAGTTATCCTACTTATTTTATACTAAACCAGGGCATAATAGATTTTTCTAGTGAACTACATTAAATAAGTATCCTAACAAAAATATGGGTGCCCTCTGGTTCATTATTTAAATCACCTTTTCTATTTTTCTTAACCTTAAGCATATTGTAAAATAATTGGCAAAAACTAACTTAATGGGGTGGACAGAGAGGTTTAGCATTTTTAAACAAGTTAGTAGGTGGACAAAAATTTCTACAAATTTTTCTAACTCTAGTCAAATAGTGCAACTATTTTTATCCCTATTATTTAGCTTTTGGTCAAAACAATAATTAAATCAGAACCTTATAGTTTTCTTTAGTACATAAGGGTTTTATATTTTTCCTAAGCAGTTTACATTATTTAAAGTCTGACAAAATTGGTTTGACCAAATTTAGATAAATAAAACAGAAGTTATGAATTATTCAAGTTCTGTTCAAATTTAAAATCAGATTTAATAAAGGTTTCCTAGAAAAGCAGTTTACACCGAGGACCCTGGGTAATTTCCAAACTAACTCTCTCAGTTATACCCCCGTGTTACTATTCATTTGAGTCACTGACAGTTCAAAAAGCCCCCTGACCTTTCCTTCTTCTTCCCCGAGGTCCTTCCCGTAATGTAAACAGTACCCGCGGGAAAGAAAAGGGCGGCGCGGCTTACCGGCGGCGAGAAAGGTCCGGCGAGGGGCGGGGCTGGCTCGGGGAGGCTCTGGCGGTCACAACGATGTACGGCTCGACGGCGGGGATGGCCGGAATCGCTCGGTCCACGTGCGCAGGCGGGTGTCCTCATCGGCGACGGGTGTGCCGGCCAAATCACGGCGACCTAGATCAATCCAATGGCACGGTGAGCTCCACGGGGTGACGTAGAGACTGTGTGCACAAGGAATCGGAAAATGGTTCAGTGGATTACCCTGTCCACGCACTCCGGCAGGGTTGTGAACTCCGGCGACCGTGGACTGGCCTCTCCGGTGAAGCAGACTTCGATTCCTCGCTCGGGGAGCTTCACCGAGGTGTGCTCAGTCTTCTCCGAGGGCTGGACGGGGTTGGGAAGGACTTGGTTGGCTGGTCTACGGCGGCAGAGGCTCGGGTGGCCGCGGACACGCCGTGCACGGGCAAACGACGGTGAGTTTGATCTCCGGTGAGGTTGAGCGCGTGCGGAGGGGTGTGGTCGATGCCTGAGTGGGCTTTATAGGCGCGGGCGCGGGCCATGGCGTCGGCTGGCCTTTGGCGCGACGCGGGGCGTGCGCGGGCGTGCTCTGGCATGCACAGAGCGCGTCGAACACGTGGAGCTTTTCTTCTGCCCGTGTTCCACAGCTCGCCCAAGTCGCAAACGTGTGAATCTTGGCAAAAATCCGGTGCGAGTCTTTTCCTGGCACCTAGGGTTGTCTCTCATCCGTGAGTCGCCATGGCAGATATGCCCTAGGTAGGGAGATCTTTGGACGCCAAATCAGGTATGTCTCTCTGCCCACCTCGCGACAAAAACAATGCCAAGGCATGTCAAACTTCAAGGTCTCGGGCTCAACTTTTTCCAGTGGGTGCCCTAGGTGGTATGCCAAATTTTTGGTATATAACTTAGGTGGTTTTGATGCCATCTTCAAGGTGAACACGGTTGATCTTTAGATTAGGTGTAGTTTTTGACTTAGAGAGAATTTGAGAGCTCTAGCTCTTTCTCTACTTAAGGAAGGGATTTGGGGTTTCTCAAGGGGTCTTTTTGCAACATTTCCTTCCCATATTTGCTGGTTATAAAGTTACTTAAAGTTTGGTTAAAGATTAACTCATGATTTGCACATTTGCTTATTCTCTCCCCCTCTCAACCATGGTTTTGGGAGATAGGGCTCAAGAGAGGTCTAGGGTTTACTCTCCTCTTGCCCAAGGTAGTAAGTGCACAAAAGCTTGAGTGATGCTCTTAGGTCATTAACAATCTTGATTAACACATGGTCTCCAAGGTTCTTATGTTCTCCTCAAGTTTCTACCACATGTGATCACAGTCATCAGTGCATAGATGTGCTCTAGCCATGGTAACACCTGAGGTGTTACAGCCCTCCCCCTTAAAGGAATATCGTCCCAAGATTTTAGACAGAGTCCTCTAGAGGGGTGCCATGAAGGCGCGTTGATGGGCTACTCCTTCTTATACTCAAGTTTCTCTTGTTAACTGCTCTTCGAATGTCATTCTCTTTGCAACTTCAGAAGGAAGTCCTTTTTAAGTTAAAACCACAACTTAGACTATCCTTGTTATCTAAGTTTTTCTTATAATTGTATTCAAAGGGCAGGTGGGGGTGGGGTTTTGGGGTTACATACCGACTCATTTGGGTAGAAAGTCGGGGAAACGAGAGTGTAGAAAATCCTCAGTCTCCCATGTAGCTTCCTCTGCTGAATGGTGACTCCACTGAACCTTATACATTCGGATTGATCTCGCCCGCGTTGACCTTTCTTTCTGATCCAAAACCTTGACGGGGTACTCTTGATAGGACAAGTCTGGCTCTATCTCAATGTCTGGCTCAGGTAGCACTTCAGTGGATAGGCGAACACATTTCCGCAGCTGAGATACATGGAACACATCATGAACAGCTGACATGCTGGGTGGCAACTTCAGTTGATAGGCTACGGGTCCACAAGCTTCCTTGATCTAGTAGGGTCCAATGTAACGAGGAGCTAACTTGCCCTTGATCCCGAATCTCTGGACACCCTTGGTGGGTGACACCTTAAGATAAACATGGTCTCCCACTTCAAATTGTAGAGGCTTCCGCCTTTTATCATGATAGCTCTTTTGTCTGGCCTGAGCAGCTTCTAAGTTCTTCTTGATGATTCTGACCTTTGCCTCTGCTTCAAGTACCAAATCTGGCCCAAAAAATTCCCTCTCTCCTGCTTGAGACCAATTCAGCGGGGTTCTGCATCTTCTCCCATACAAGGCTTCAAAAGGTGCCATCTTTAGACTGGACTAGTAGCTATTATTATAAGAAAACTTTGCCAAGGAAAGACACTTGTCCCAATCCTTTCCGTAGTGTAGCACACATGCCCTCAACATGTCTTCCAAAATCTGGTTTACCCTTTCTGTCTGGCCATCTGTTTGGGGATGGTATGCTGAGCTTCGTATGACATGGGTCCCAAGTGATTCCTGCAATTGTTCCCAAATCGTGCCACAAATGGTGCTCCTCTGTCTGAGACTATAGTCCTTGGTATCCCATGCAAACGAACTATCTGGTCGATGTAGATCTCTGCATACTTCTCTGTCCTATGGGTGGTGTGTACTGGCAAGAAGTGAGCGGTCTTGGTCAACCTGTCCACAATAACCCAAATGGAATCATGGTGCCTGGTGGTATTGGGCAATCCCATGATAAAGTCCATGCAAATGTCCTCCCATTTCCAAGATGGTATGGGAAGGGGTTGCAAAGGGCCTGCTGCCTTCAAATGACTAGCTTTTATCCTCTGGCAAGTGTCACACTCGGATATGTACTTGGCAATTTCCCTCTTCATTCTGGTCCACCAATATAAAGATCTGAGATCATGATACATTTTGTTGCTACCAGGGTGCATGGAGAACTTGGAAAGGTGAGCTTCATCCAGTATCTTCTTTCTGAGCTCAGGGTCCTTGGAACAACCAATCGATCTCCAAACCATAAAATTCCCTTGCTGTCCTGACGGAAACACTTGTATTTTTCTGCATTCTGCTTGATCATGTTTTTGATAACCTAAACACCCTTATCCTCAATCTGTGCCCTGACTATTTGCTCTTGCAATGTGGGCTCTACCGAGATATAACTTAAGTCACCTAAAGAAACGACTTCCAGGTTCAGCTTGCACAACTCATCGCATAGGGTGGTAACTCTTGCATCCATGCTCATACAATTGCACTGGGCCTTTCTGCTCAAGGCATCTACTAAAACATTGGCTTTGCCCGGGTGGTAATGTACTTCCAAATCATAGTCTTTGATTAATTCTAACCATCTTCTCTGCCTCATGTTCAAATCTGCCTGAGCGAAGATGTATTTGAGACTCTTGTGATCAGTGTAGATGTTACAGTGAGCTCCCATCAAGTAGTGTCTCCATATCTTAAGAGCATGAACCACAGCTGCCAACTCCAGTTCATGTGTAGGGTAGTTCTGCTCATGGGGTCTGAGTGCTCGGGAAGCATAAGCAATTACTCTGTTATCTTGCATCAAGACACATCCCAATCCCGTACCAGAAGCATCACAATAAACCTCAAAGGGCTTGGTGTTATCAGGTTGAGCCAGCACTGGGACTGTTGTCAAATGTTGCCTCAAAGTATGAAAGGCATCTTCGCACTTTTGGCTCCAATCATACTTGACTCTTTTCTTTAACAGTTCAGTCATTGGTTTGGCAATTCTGGAGAAATCCGGAATAAATCGTCGATAACACCCTGCCAATCCCAGAAAACTCCAAATTTGCCTCACTGTAGTCGGGGGTTTCCAATCCATTACCTCTTGCACCTTCTCAGGATCAACTGATATCCCATCCTGAGAAATTGTGTGACCCAAGAATTTAATTTCCTTCAGCCAGAATTCACATTTAGACAACTTAGCATAAAGACGATGATCGCGCAGTCGCTGAAGCACGATGTGCAGATGCTCAGTATGTTCATCTTCATTCTTTGAATAGACCAGAATATCATCAATGAAAACGACCACGAACTTGTCCAACTCTGGCATGAATACTGAGTTCATCAGGTACATAAAATAAGCCGGAGCATTTGTCAACCCAAAAGACATTACCAAAAACTCATAAAGCCCATATCTGGTTGAGAAAGCAGTCTTGGGAAATCACTGGCACGGATCTTGATTTGATGGTAACCTGAGCGAAGATCTATCTTGGAGAATACCTTGGCTCCTACCAACTGATCGAACAGAACATCAATGCGGGGCAGTGGGTATTTGTTCTTGATAGTCACCGCATTGAGAGGGCGGTAGTCAACACACATTCTCAAACTCTCATCCTTTTTCTTCACGAACAAGGCAGGACATCCCCATGGTGAAGTACTTGGGCGAATAAACCCCTTGTCCAACAACTCTTGCAATTGCTTTTTCAGTTCTGCCAGTTCCACGGGAGGCATCCTATAGGGTCTCTTGGAGATAGGAGCAGTCCCGAGTTGCAATTCGATGGCGAACTCAATGTCTCAGTCAGGTGGCATCCCTGGCAATTCATCCGGAAACACATACGGGTAGTCACAGACCACTGGGATCTTTTCCACTGGGGATTCTATCATAACGAAGGCACAAGAACGGGTGCATCCCTGGTCGGGCAAATATAAAACAGTCTCGCCATAAGCAGGGGAATGAATTTCAATGGCCCTGGCTGCAATATCCAATACTGCCTGATGCCTGGTCAACCAGTCAGCTCCCAATATATAATATCCACGCTATCCAATCCTAAGATAAGAAGGGTGGTTCTAATCACAAGACTACCAAATTTTATAGGCACTTGCCTGTTGATTTGATAAGTGGCAACCCTGCCTCCTGGTGTTGAAATGGTAATGCCCCCATCGGTGTGGTGAAAGGGCAACTGGCACTTGGCACTAAATTTGGCACCGATAAAACTATGCGATGCACCAGAATCAAAAAGGATAATAGCAGGATAATTCAAAAATGTAAAGATACCAGTCATGACGGGTGCTCCCTCCGGAATATCAGCCATGGTGGTGAAGTTCAGCCTGCCCTGCCTTACTTGCACCTTTTGCCTCTTGCCTTGATTCTGATTAACATTCTGCCCCTGCCTCTGCTGGTTCCTGGGGCAATTCTTGGCATAATGTCCGGTGTTGCCGCATGTGAAACACCTGTTGTCATTTGCCGGGCGATAGTGCTGCTGCTGCTGATTGTTCCTCTGAGCTGGAAACTGGGTGCGGTTGGGTGCCTGCTGCTGCTGCTGCTGTGGTCGGATCACCCATTGCCCTTGCTGCTGCTGGGGGCCCCTGTTCTGAGTGTCGGACACAATCCTGAAGCGCTGTGGCTGAGCTGAGGGTCCTGCCACAGGGGTCTTCCTCTTCTTTTCTGCCTGTCGAGCTATGATGCAGTCCTCCTGGGAGATAGCCATGTTGACCAACTCATTGTAGCTGTTGGCCCTAACAGTGTTGAGACGGTCACGGAGCTTAGTGCTGAGCCCCCTCCTGAACCTGTCTCTCTTCTTCTCGTCCGTATCTGCATGATACCCAGCATACTGGCACAAGTCATTAAAATCCTGAGCATACTGCAACACTGTTCTGTTGCCCTGAGTGAGTGCCAGAAACTCGTTGAGCTTTCGGTCCATAATCCCGGCTGGTATGTGGTGTCCCCTAAAAGCTGCCTTGAACTCTCTCCATTCCACCTCTCGGTCCTCTGGCTGCATGGCAAGGAAATGGTCCCACCAAGTCCTTGCGGGTCCGTGAAGCTGCTGGGTGGCGAACCTGACTTTAGTGACCTCTGAACAAGCTCCATGGAGTAGCGGGAATTTGGATTCCACTACCCTCAACCATACATCTGCATCAAGTGGGTCCTCTGCCCTGGTGAACAATGGAGGCTGGGTACTGAGGAACTCCTGGTAGGTAGCTGCCGCGGGGTGACACTGATGATCTCCACCACCATAGTGCTGAGGTGGTGGCTGACGCTGAGCTAGCTGCCTCAAGATCTCATTCTGCTGATCCATTAGCTCCTGCAGTGTGGGAGGCGGTGGCGGCGGTGGAGGAACGCGCTCATTCTGGCCACGACGTTGTCTCCCGGCCATCTGAAAAATCACATATATACTTAATACCATATCTCCAAGTTCAAGGTTTAATCGCGGTGAAGGAGTCAAAGGCGAATTGATAGATTCCGACATAACAAAATGAATTTCAAAAGGCATAAACTTTCCTTCCAAATTTAACTAACAGCATCCATCAATCATGCTTCCGAAAGAGTTTATCACGATTACATCAAGGGTCCCAAAAAGACTCAACTCTATCTAGCCTAGTACCCCAAGGGTGCAAAAGCTAAGCTAGCTGTGAGGATTCCTACCATCACCGACTTCTAACTCTATCCCTGACACCTAGTGAGCGAACGAGGCAACACTCGACTCGGGGGAAGGTGGTCTCCCTGAGCCAACAGTGTCCACGCTGGAGGCAGGCTCCTCTCCTCCCTCAATGTCGACGTCCTCGTTGGCCTCCATGTCCTGGATTCTTGGTGATGCATATCCAGGTGCTCATTAGCCTCGGCAAGCTACTGCTAGGTGTTAATGAGCTGATCCTCGAGAACCTCGATGGTGTTCTCCCTGGTCCCCACTAATTCCTCCAACTCTTGGATCTCATTTGATAGCTGCTCCACCTGCAAGTCCTTTTCCACCATCTCAGTGGACAAATCAACCACGAGCTCCTCTCTGTTGTCCAGGGTGATCTTTGTTGCCTCCAATAATGCCATCAGATGGGACATCGCCTCACCACGCATCACTTGCAGACGGTACAGAGCATTCATGCATCGTACGGTCAAGTGCGCAGTCTGGCCTGGGTAGATAGCCCAGATGTCCTTGGCATGCTCCACCCGATCCTTCCACATTGGGTCGTCCTCCCTTTCCGCGGGGAACAAGCCAATGGGGTGGGTAGACAGCTCCAAGGGATGGAATCCGCAGAAAGTGGTCAACCCGTGCATAGCAATCGCCTCGATCGTGTCCTCAGCCCGGTATCCAAAGGACTCAGAGTCCAGTGAACGCCAGCCTGGCTGTAGGGGATGAGGCTCCAGGGTCATCCTCACCCTACAGCGGGGCACTCGATGCTTCTCGAACTGCTGCACCACGTACTGAGGATGTGTCGTGTATCCGGCCCCCTGAAGTACCTCCCACAAAATGCGGGGAAAGCCCTCTCGTGCAAGCCCGTCAGTGTGGGACAGTGCATTTCCGTCATCTGAGGATCCGTGGGAAGCCATCTGTGTACGGTTAAGCGTAAGTAAAAGAAAAAGAATTATAAAAAGAACAAGAAAAATAAGACTCAACTGCTCTCCAACTATAAAAATGGTATTGGGATACTTAGTTGGTCATCATTTTGTTTTTAAGTCTTTACTCAATTATCCATTTGTTTAATTTAAGAATGCATGCATGCTCATCCTGAACGACCTCACAGCAATGTAAAGGGAATGGGGAAGAACTCCCGTCCCTTAAAGTGGCCTGTAGGGCCTAATCACTTAGCCACCTAGCTACCCTTCTATCATCCTAAGGCTTCATGTCCTAGGTCTATCCTGATCGTCCTACGATCTATCCAACATTGTTTCTGTCAAGTTTTACTTCGGAAAAGGATGGTATTTATATTTTATTGATTCCTCTGTGGTGGTACAAGCTCCGATACCAGCTGTGGCGGAACTGCCCGAATTATTCCAACTTAAGTGCCTAAGTCCCGCCTTAGAGGCTAGACCACACTTAAATGGGAATAACTCGTCAATCCCTCGGATCTAGTCCGACAAGGCCACTGACAAGATCAAGTACCACAATCTCACTCGATGGTGAGTCACAGAGCAAATACAATAAAGCATAAAACCATGCATGTGAGAGTATTAAATTATTACATCACCATCGGAGTTTTGCAAAAGTAGTCATCATTGTTCGAGGTGCAGCGGAATAAAACTAACGGTAAATAAACAGAGAGATGGGGAAGCCTGTCCCATCACTCCTCATGCTCCTCCTCAGCCGAGGTAGGGTCCCACTCGACAGTCCAACCCGGTGGCAAGATGGACGGCCAAGTCACTCCAGCAACCATGTCCTCCAGAGAACGTGTAAAATTATGCCACAAGCAAGGCTGAGTATACTAATACTCAGCTAGACTTACCCGGTGTGAGGAGTCTACTCCAATACCTCTAGACATGCAGCTGTTTAGCTATGGGGTTTGGTTGCCAAAAGCACTAGCTGAGTTTCTAAGTCAAGTTTTAACTTTGTCAAATTTAAGTGTGACTCTCTTAAGGCTAAAAGTGTACTATCTACTCATACATGGTATCAAACATTTTTAGCAATCAACCTCTTTTGTCAACTCATCACAATTCCACTTGTTACTCAATGTAGCAGCATGGATCAAGCAGTTTCATTAGCTGCGAGAAGCAGACGATTCGAATCGAGTTTTTATCCTTGCAAGGTAAACCTAAACACACGACATGTAGGGGCACTCCGTTCCCACACACATCAACCGTCCCCATTGATTCCCCGTCAGCAGAGAGGGGCTCACCGCCTTGGCGTACAATGCCTCACTGACCCCGACTGCCGTCGTGCAGTGACCGCACTTGTACCCACCATAACCGGAATGGGAGACCTCGTCTCAGGTCGCGTGAGGAGGGCAATCTGCTGCCAGGTTCAATCAAGTACTAGGCTTACCGATTTACCATATTTCTCGGTATATGTTTAGTACGTTCAAACGCTTGACTCACGGTACCACACCTTAATCCTTATTCAAATTTTTATCCCGTGGACAACCAATCCCCATGGATTGTTGTCCACAATCAGCATCATTATGAGAAGAAAGTGGATACAACCAATTTCCTAACCTCGCGCGAGTGCTAGAAAAATCACTCGACTTCTACCGAGATCCTAATTAAATAAGCAGCTACTCGACCTAGCATACTAGTATTCATCTCAACAGGATTCCTGACATCATGCAACTAGGGTTTCACACAACTCCTACACTTAAGTGCACATTCAATCCTACAATCAATAAGTGTAGTAAAATAGCATAAATAACATGTTATGCATAAACCGGGGCTTGCCTTCCAAGGCTGTGGCAGGCAGATCCTCTGGTGCAGGCTCGGGTGCTGGATCCGGGGCTACCTCCTGAGCAGCTCCTTGCTCCGGCACGAGGACGTACTCTCCGTCAGCAAGGTTACAGTCTATCGAAATGCAATGAACATGTATGTCATGATTATGCAGGGTTTAATAACATTATGCTAAGAGAAGAAAAACTAAGTTAATGAGTAACTTAGGGTTTCTGGGTCATACGTGGCTTTTAGTGGTTTTTGCTTATTACTCTAGGTTTAGGTTTTGTTAGGGCTAGGCATAGTGAATTGGTATTGCCTTTATATATTTCTGTGGACAAGTTATAAAGGGTTTTAGGATGACACTAATTCCTATTATTCATTTTTCCCTTTCTTTATTTTCTATTTATGGTTCCTAGTGTAGGTTTGAACTACAACAGTGGTTTAACGTTTTCCAAAAATTCTGTAAAAATTACAGTGGGTTGCCATGGGTCATTATAGCCTGTTCTAGGAATTTGAGGATTAAAATAAAAAGGCTATGCTTTAGACAAAAATAACAAAAGTTGTGTAAAATGGGCCACTTTGCACTACATCTCTTAGTTAGGGGTGGGTTCTGTCCTAAGGGTTATTTTTATTGGAATCTAACAGTAATAATAAGCTTCTGTGCCAAAGATCACAGAAAGCTAAGAGATGGTTATTTAGTTATGATTTCTAAAGTTTAATGCCAAAAAGGCACTTTCTACTACATTGTTATTTGAAAAATGTCAAACAGCAGATTTCATATTTTTCCTAAGTTCTTAATAACAAAACATTATTTATCCCAAGGGTTGGGGTATTTTCACCTTGGGGTTATTTTTGTAGGGTTTTTCTAAGTTTTCCTTGTTTTATTAAAATAAAAGGTATCCTACTTACTTAATACTAAACCAGGGCATAATAGATTTTTCTAGTGAACTACATTGAATAAGTATCCTAACAAAAATAGGGGTGCCCTCTGACTCATTATTTAAATCACCTTTTCTATTTTTCTTAACCTTAAGCATATTGTAAAATAATTAGCAAAAACTAACTTAATGGGGTGGACAGAGAGGTTTAGCATTTTTAAATAGGTTAGTAGGTGGACATAAATTTCTCCAAATTTTTCTAACCCTAGTCAAATAGTGCAACTATTTTTATCCCTATTATTTAACTTTTGGTCAAAACAATAATTAAATCAGAACCTTATAGTTTTCTGTAGTACATAAGGGTTTTATATTTTTCCTAAGCAGATTACATTATTTAAAGTCTGACAAAATTGATTTGACCAAATTTGGATGAATAAAACAGAAGTTATGAATTATTCAAGTTCTGTTCAAATTTAAAATCAGATTTAATAAAGGTTTCCTGGAAAAGCAGTTTACACCGAGGACCCTCGGTTATTTCCAAACTAACTCTCTCAGTTATACCCCCGCGTTACTATTCATTTGAGTCACTGACAGTTCAAAAAGCCCCCTGACCTTTCCTTCTTCTTCCCCGAGGTCCTTCCCCTAATGTAAACAGTACCCGCGAGAAAGAAAAGGGCGGCGCGGCTTACCGGCGGCGAGAAAGGTCCGGCGAGGGGCGGGGCTGGCTCGGGGAGGCTCTGGCGGTCACAACGATGTACGGCTCAACGGCGGGGATGGCCGGAATCGCTCGGTCCACGTGCGCAGGCGGGTGTCCTCGTCGGCGGCGGGTGTGCCGGCCAAATCACGGCGACCTAGATCAATCCAATGGCACGGTGAGCTCCACGGGGTGACGTAGAGACTGTGTGCACAAGGAATCGGAAAATGGTTCAGTGGATTACCCTGTCCACGCACTCCGGCAGGGTTGTGAACTCCGGCGACCGTGGACTGGCCTCTCCGGCGAAGCAGACTTCGATTCCTCGCTCGGGGAGCTTCACCGAGGTGTGCTCAGTCTTCTCCGAGGGCTGGACGGGGTTGGGAAGGACTTGGTTGGCCGGTCTACGGCGGCAGAGGCTCGGATGGCCGCGGACACGCCATGCACGGGCAAACGACGGTGAGTTTGATCTCCGGTGAGGTTGAGCGCGTGCGGAGGGGTGTGGTCGACGCCTGAGTGGGCTTTATAGGCGCGGGCGCGGGCCATGGCGTCGGCTGGCCTTTGGTGCGACGCGGGGCGCGCGCGGGCGTGCTTTGGCGTGCACAGAGCGCGTCGAACACGTGGAGTTTTTCTTCTGCCCGTGTTCCACAGCTCGCCCAAGTCGCAAACGTGCGAATCTTGGAAAAAATCCGGCGCGAGTCTTTTCCTGGCACCTAGGGCTGTCTCTCATCCGTGAGTCGCCATGGCAGATATGCCCTAGGTAGGGAGATCTTTGGACGCCAAATCAGGTATGTCTCTCTGCCCACCTCGCGACAAAAACAATGCCAAGGCATGTCAAACGTCAAGGTCTCGGGCTCAACTTTTTCCAGTGGGTGCCCTAGGTGGTATGCCACATTTTTGGTATAGAACTTAGGTGGTTTTGATGCCATCTTCAAGGTGAACACGGTTGATCTTTAGATTAGGTGTAGTTTTTGACTTAGAGAGAATTTGAGAGCTCTAGCTCTTTCTCTACTTAAGGAAGGGATTTGGGGTTTCTCAAGGGGTCTTTTTGCAACATTTCCTTCCCATATTTGCTGGTTATAAAGTTACTTAAAGTTTGGTTAAAGATTAACTCATGATTTGCACATTTGCTTATTCTCTCCCCCTCTCAACTATGGTTTTGGGAGATAGGGCTCAAGAGAGGTCTAGGGTTTACTCTCCTCTTGCCCAAGGTAGTAAGTGCACAAAAGCTTGAGTGCTGCTCTTAGGTCATTAACAATCTTGATTGACACGTGGTCTCCAAGGTTCTTATGTTCTCCTCAAGTTTCTACCACATGTGATCACAGTCATCAATGCATAGATGTGCTCTAGCCATGGTAACACCTGAGGTGTTACACCTCTCACCCTCAGAAAGAGTCCGAAATGGAGCAATCAAAGCCTCAATGTCCTCAGGAGAGGGTCACACTCTAAGACCCAGGCTACCGTCACGAGAAGGAGGGTTGGACACAAACTCAGAGAATGGCCTAAGTGGTGGTAGGTTCCATGCAGAATAGGCCACAGGAGCACCAGCATTTGAAACTCGGCCCCTCAGGATCATGTCCACTCAACTCAGCAGATCTTCAATGGGAATTTTTCTGTTCGTGACCCGGGTAGAATCGTTGACACCGCTATACAAGTAAGCGGGGTAGGCCCTGTCCTTTAAGGGTTGAATGTTCTTGAATACGAAGTCAGCAACTGCAGCTTCAGCAATTAGACCTCTATCCTTCAGCAAGCAGATCTCGGCTAGTAGCACTTTAGCCTCTGTTATCTCCAAAGGGGTCCGAGATTCTATCCAACTCGGTGTGCGAACATCTGGTTGCCTCCCTGACCAAGGAGGAAGGGATTTGCAGTGGTTCTCCACAATGAACCACTCAAGATGCCATCCCTTGATGGTGTCCTTGAGAGGAATGTCAAGGTACTCTGCTTTCCTCCCCCGGCGAAGCTCCAGACTTGCGCCGCTAACAAGCTGGTGCTGCCCCCAGCCATCCCGGGCCGACAATGATAAAGGTATTTTCAGAGATCGAAATGGGGGAGAATCCCGAGAAAGGCCTCGCACAGATGTACGAAAATGGAAATTTGCATAATGGAATTAGGGTTCAGATGCGTCAAGTTCAACTCGTAGAAATCAAGGAGACCGCAGAAAAATGGGGAGACAGGAAGAGCATGACCACAAATAAGAAAAGGAACGTAAATGACAGATTCATGGGTATCCTATGTCGGAACGGTGATGCCGCGACAAATCCGCCAAGAGCATAGCTCTTTTGGAAGCAAAACCCCAACGTCAACGAGATGAAGGAGGTCGGATTCTGAAATGATGGACATATGGTTACCAGCGAATGGCAGCTGGCTGTTGGGGTCGATAGGCGGGATGATTGAAGCAACAATGCTCTGCCTCTTCCGCTTTGGCGCCATCACAACTTTCCGGCGGAACGAGCATGATCGAGATCTCAGGGAAGCAGAGGAGTGGTTCGAAGGGAAAAAGTGAAGTTAGGGCTCAGAAATAAAAAAACACGTTGGCGCGAGTATAATTGGGGTTTTCCGGGTTGGGCACTATTTCTAAAAGCGCCAGGCCACTACTCGGGAAAACAAGTTTCAGGCATCAGTCGACGGTTACCTCTAAAACGCCGGCAGGATCAAGCATTACTCGGCGGTTACCTCTAAAATGCCAGCAGTATCAGGCATTACTCGCAATTACCTCTAAAACGCCGGCAGTATCGGACATTACTCGACAGTTACCTCTAAAAATCCGATAGTATCAGACATTACTCGGCGGTTTCCTCTAAAACGACGGCAGTATCAGGCATCACTCGGCGGTTACCTCTAAAACGCCGGCAGTATCAGGCATCACTCGGCGGTTACCTCTAAAACGCCGTTAGCATTAGGCATATGGGTGAACTATCAAGCGTGTAAACAGAAAAGCAGCAAAAGGCAACAGTCACTTGAAGCAACTAAAGTTTTTCATTAATATTGGAGGGGGTTACACAAACTCAAAAGCTGACTCATTATGAGTCGGCCTTCTTCCCTTTTTTTACTACATTACATTACATTACTTCATTACTTCACTACTTACACTACACTATACTACTAACTACTACTACATTATTCTACTACTACTACTAATTATCTATACTAATATTTAGACAAGTGGCGCTTTGCCGCTGGCCTTGCCGCTGCCACTGCCGCCCTTGCTGCCACCGTCGCCATCGCCGCTGTCATCGCCTTCATCGCCCCTCCCACCATCGTCGTCGTCTTCGCCACCGTCACCGTCACCGCTGTCTCCGCCCTCATCGTCGCCGTCGTCGCTGCTCCGCTCCTCGGATGAGCTAGAGGAGTTCTCCTCATCCGAGGAGACCTCCGACTCATTGAAAGGGAAATGTGCCCTTAGGCCATTTCTAAGTATTTTGGTGACTTAGTGTCCAACACAAGTGCCTAAGTGTTAAATGGTGGACAAAGTACAAATCAAGTATAAAGGTATGTTTCTCAGACTTAGTACATTGTTTTTAGAGACTAATGTATTGTGTCTAAGTGCTGGAAACAGGAAAAATCAAGTTGAAATTAAAGATGGCTCTGTTCAGCCAAAGTCAGCTCTGTCTGGGTGCACAGGACAGTGTCCGGTGCGCCAGGCTGGCTCAGGCGAACTTGCTGCTCTCGGGAAGTGATTAACGGCGTACGACTATAATTCACCAGACTGTCTGGTGTGCACCGGACTGTCCGGTGAGCCAACGGTCGGCCGCGCGATCCGCGCGAGACACGTGGTCGAGCCAACGGTCGGAAGGGGGGCACCGGACAGTGTCCGGTGCGCCAACGGCTCCAAAGCGCCAACGGTCGGCTTCGCCAAATAAGGAAGGAGATCCGCACCGGACAGTGTCCGGTGGTGCACCGGACTGTCCGGTGCGCCAGGCGACAAAAGGCAAGAATTGCCTTCCTGGAATGCACTCAACGGCTCCTAGCTGCCTTGGGGCTATAAAAGGGACCCCTAGGCGCATGGAGTAAAACACCAAGCATTCTCTAAGCATTCCTAAGCACCAAGACTTCGATTCCGCGCATTTGATTCTTTGTGATAGCAACTAGAGCTCCATTTGAGTTGTGAACACGTTGAGTTGTGTTGTGAGCTCTTGTTGTGACTTGTGTGCGTGTTGGTACTCTGATTTCGTGTCTTGTGTGTGTTGCTCATCCCTCCATTACTCCATGCTTCTTTGTGAACATCAAGTGTAAGGGCGAGAGGCTCCAAGTTGTGGAGATTCCTCGCAAACGGGATATAGTAAAGCAAAGCAAAACACCGTGGTATTCAAGTGGGTCTTTGGACCGCTTGAAAGGGGTTGATTGCAACCCTCGTCCGTTGGGACGCCACAACGTGGAGTAGGCAAGTGTTGGACTTGGCCGAACCATGGGATAAACCACTGTGCCATCTCTGTGTTGATCTCTTTGTGGTTATCGTGTTGTGCAAGCTCTCCTCTCTAGCCACTTGGCTTAATTGTGCTAACTCCTAATCAAGTTTTGTGGATTAAGTTTCAAGTTTTTATAGGATCACCTATTCACCCCCTCTCTAGGTGCTCTCAATTGGTATCAAAGCCGTTTTCTTCAAGAAAGGGACTAACCGCCCGAAGAGATGGATCCTAGGGACAAGGGGATGGTGGTCAACGATAAGGAGAAGGAGTCCTTTGTCAACGAGCCTAAAGATGACAAGCCTACCGACTCGGGCTCGGGCCACAAATGAAGAGATGGGAAGAAGAAGAAGACGAGGTGCATTAAGGAGATCGTCTACTACGACGACAGCGACGAGTCCTCTTCTTCCCAAAAGGACGACGATAACGTCTACGAGAATAAGAAGACGGTTAATTCAAACTTCTCTTTTGATTATTCTCGTATTCCTCAAAGTACCAATGCTCATTTACTCTCCATTCCACTTGGTAAACCTCCTCATTTTGATGGAGAGGACTACGGATTTTGGAGTCACAAAATGCGTAGTCACTTGTTCTCTCTCCATCCTAGTATATGGGAGATAGTAGAAAGTGGAATGAAGTTTGATAGCTCGGATAGTCCTTTGTTTATCAATGAACAGATTCATAAAAATGCACAAGCTACTACTGTGTTGTTAGCCTCATTATGCAGGGACGAGTATCATAAGGTGAGCGACTTGGACAATGCCAAGCAGATCTAGGACACCCTCAAGATCTCACATGAGGGGAACGACGTCACCATGCTCACTAAGATGGAGTTGGTGGAAGGCGAACTCGGGAGATTCGCGATGATAAGAGGGGAGGAGCCAACCCAGACGTACAACAGGCTCAAAACCCTCGTCAACAAGATAAGGAGCCATGGAAGCACGCGATGGACGGACCACGACGTTGTCCGCCTAATGCTAAGGTCCTTTACCGTCCTTGATCCACATCTTGTGAACAATATTCGTGAGAATCCTAGGTACACGAAGATGACGCCCGAGGAGATCCTTGGAAAGTTCGTAAGCGGGCGGATGATGATCAAGGAGGCTAGATACGTCGACGATGCATTAAATGGTCCAATCCAAGAGCCTCAAACTATTGCTCTCAAGGCAACAAGGAGCAAGGAGGCACTACCTAGCAAGGTGGCGCAAGTTGAGGCGGCCGGGCTTAATGACGAAGAGATGGCCCTCATCATCAAGCGGTTCAAGACGGCGCTAAAGGGTCGCAAGGAGCACCCCAACAAGAACAAGACAAAGGGGAAGCGCTCCTGCTTCAAATGTGGTAAGATTGGTCATTTTATCGCTAACTATCCCGATAATGATAGTGACCAGGAAAAGAAGAGTGGAAAGTGGGAGAAGAAGAAGAACTACAAGAAGGCGAAGGGCGAGGCACATCTTGGAAAGGAGTGGGATTCGGATTGCTCCTTGTCCGACTTCGACAACGAAGGACTCGCCGCCACCGCCTTCAACAAGTCATTCATCTTCCCCAACGAGTATCACACTTGCCTCATGGCAAGGGAAAAGAAGGTAAACACTCGTAATACTAGTACTTATGCTTCTTCAAGTGAGGATGAGTCCACTGATGATGATGAAATAGATTATTCATGTTTATTCAAGGGCCTAGATAGAACCAAGGTTGATAAAATTAATGAATTAATTGATGCCTTGAATGATAAGAATAGGTTATTAGAAAAGCAAGAGGATCTTTTGTATGAAGAGCATGATAAATTTGTCAGTGCACAAAATTCTCTTGCTCTAGAAGTTAAAAGGAATGAAATGCTTTCTTGTGAACTATCTACTTGTCATGAAACCATTTCTAATTTAAAAGATGTTAATGATGATTTAAATGCTAAACTAGAAGTAGCAAATAAATCCAACTCTTGTGTAGAACATGTTATGATATGCAATAGGTGCAAAGATGTTGATGTTGATGCTTGTAGTGAACACCTACTTTGCATTTCTAAATTAAAGGATGAAGTGGCTAGTCTTAATGCCCAACTTAAGACTAGCAAGAGTGAATTTGACAAGCTAAAATTTGCAAGGGATGCCTACACAATTGGTAGACACCCCTCAATTAAGGATGGTCTTGGCTTCAAGAGGGAAGTCAAGAACTTAACAAGCCATAAGACTTCCATCTCCGCCAAGGAGAAAGGGAAGGCTCCTATGGCTAGTAGTGCTCAAAAGAACCATGCCTTCATGTATCATGATAGGATACAGTCTAGAAATGGTTATAGAAGTTATGATGCTTTTGATTCTCATGCCATGGTTGCTTCTAGTTCTTCTATTATGCATGATAGAAATTTAGCTAGGAGAAATGTTGATCACATGCCTAGAAGAAATGTTGTTCATGTTTCTAGGAAAATAATAAATGAACCTTCTACAATTTATTATGCTTGCAATGCTTCCTTTGCTATTTGTAGAAAGGATAAGAAGATAATTGCTAGGAAATTAGGGGCCAAATGTAAGGGAGACAAGACTTGCATTTGGGTCCCTAAGACTATTATGACTAACCTTGTAGGACCCAACATGAGTTGGGTACCTAAGACCCAAGCCTAAATTTGCCTTGCAGGTTTATGCATCCGAGGGCTCAAGCTGGATTATCGACAGCGGATGCACAAACCACATGACGGAGGAAAAGAGGATGTTCTCTTCCTACGTCAAGAACAAGGATCCCCAAGATTCAATCATATTCGGTGATGGGAACCAAGGCAAGGTGAAAGGGTTAGGAAAAATTGCTATTTCATCCGAGCACTCTATTTCTAATGTGTTCTTAGTTGAGTCGCTTGGATATAACTTGTTGTCTGTGAGTCAACTATGTAATATGGGATATAACTGTTTATTCACAAATGTAGATGTGTCTGTCTTTAGAAGAAGTGATGGTTCATTAGCTTTTAAGGGTGTATTAGACGGCAAACTCTATTTAGTTGATTTTGCAAAAGAGGAGGCCGGTCTAGATGCATGCTTAATTGCTAAGACTAGCATGGGCTGGTTGTGGCATCGCCGCTTAGCACATGTGGGGATGAAGAACCTTCACAAGCTTCTAAAGGGAGAACACGTGATAGGTCTAACTAATGTTACTTTCGAAAAGGATAGACCTTGTGCAGCTTGTCAAGCAGAGAAACAGGTGGGAAGCTCTCATCATGCCAAAAATGTGATGACAACATTAAGACCCCTAGAGTTACTTCATATGGACCTCTTCGGACAAGTCGCCTATCTAAGCATAGGAGGAAGTAAGTATGGTCTTGTTATAGTTGATGATTTTTCCCGCTTCACTTGGGTATTCTTTTTGCAGGATAAATCTGAAACCCAAGGGACCCTCAAGCGCTTCCTAAGGAGAGCTCAAAATGAGTTTGAGCTTAAGGTGAAGAAGATAAGGAGCGACAATGGGTCCGAGTTCAAGAACCTTCAAGTGGAGGAGTATCTTGAGGAGGAAGGAATCAAGCACGAGTTCTCCGCTCCCTACACACCACAGCAAAATGGTGTGGTAGAGAGGAAGAACAGGACGCTTATAGACATGGCGAGGACGATGCTTGGAGAGTTCAAGACCCCCGAGCGTTTTTGGTCGGAAGCCGTGAACATAGCTTGCCACGCCATCAACCGGGTCTACCTTCATCGCCTCCTCAAGAAGACTTCATGAAGAAGACGTTCCAACGGCCGCAATGCGCACCATGGCGATTGGAGATGTGAGGCCAATGGAACAAAAGGAGCAAGATCAACCCTCTTCCTCAACAATGGTGCATCCCCCAACTCAAGAAGATGAACAGGTTCATCAAGAGGAGGCGTGTGATCAAGGGGGAGCACAAGATGATCAAGTAATGGAGGAAGAAGCACAACCGGCACCTCCAACTCAAGTCCGAGCGATGATTCAAAGGGATCATCCCGTGGACCAAATTTTGGGTGACATTAGCAAGGGAGTAACTACTCGATCTCGATTAGTTATTTTTTGTGAGCATTACTCCTTTGTCTCTTCTATTGAGCCTTTCAGGGTAGAGGAGGCCTTGCTAGATCCGGACTGGGTGTTGGCCATGCAAGAGGAGCTCAATAACTTCAAGAGAAATGAAGTTTGGACACTGGTGCCTCGTCCCAAGCAAAATGTTGTGGGAACCAAGTGGGTGTTTCGCAACAAACAAGACGAGCACGGGGTGGTGACAAGGAACAAGGCTAGACTTGTGGCAAAAGGTTATGCCCAAGTCACAGGTTTGGACTTTGAGGAGACTTTTGCTCCTGTGGCTAGGCTAGAGTCCATTCGCATTTTGCTAGCATATGCCGCTCACCATTCTTTCAGGTTGTTCCAAATGGATGTGAAGAGCGCTTTCCTCAACGGGCCAATTAAGGAGGAGGTGTACGTGGAGCAACCCCCTGGCTTCGAGGATGAACGGTACCCCGATCACGTGTGTAAGCTCTCTAAGGCGCTCTATGGACTTAAGCAAGCCCCAAGAGCATGGTATGAATGCCTTAGAGACTTTTTAATTGCTAATGCTTTCAAGGTTGGGAAAGCCGATCCAACTCTTTTTACTAAGACTTGTGATGGTGATCTTTTTGTGTGCCAAATTTATGTCGATGACATAATATTTGGTTCTACTAATCAAAAATCTTGTGAAGAGTTTAGCAGGGTGATGACTCAAAAGTTTGAGATGTCAATGATGGACGAGTTAAGCTATTTCCTTGGGTTCCAAGTGAGGCAACTCAAGGATGGGACCTTCATCTCCCAAACGAAGTACACGCAAGACTTGATCAAGCGGTTTGGGATGAAGGACGCCAAGCCCGCAAAGACTCCAATGGGAATCGACGGACACACCGACCTCAACAAAGGAGGTAAGTCCGTTGATCAAAAGGCATACCGGTCTATGATAGGGTCTTTACTTTATTTATGTGCTAGTAGACCGGATATTATACTTAGCGTATGCATGTGTGCTAGATTTCAATCCGATCCAAGGGAATGTCACTTAGTGGCGGTGAAGCGAATTCTTAGATATTTAGTCGCTATGCCTTGCTTCGGGATCTGGTATCCAAAGGGGTCTACCTTTGACTTGATTGGATATTCAGACTCCGACTATGCTGGATGTAAGGTTGATAGGAAGAGTACATCGGGGACGTGCCAATTCTTAGGAAGGTCCCTGGTGTCTTGGAGTTCTAAGAAACAAACTTCCGTTGCCCTATCCACCGCTGAGGCCGAGTACGTTGCTGCAGGACAGTGTTGCGTGCAACTACTTTGGATGAGGCAAACCCTCAGGGACTTTGGCTACAATCTGAGCAAAGTCCCACTCCTATGTGATAATGAGAGTGCTATCTGCATGGCGGATAATCCTGTTGAACACAGCCGCACAAAGCACATAGACATCCGGCATCACTTTTTGAGAGACCACCAGCAAAAGGGAGATATCGAAGTGTTTCATGTTAGTTCCGAGAACCAGCTAGCCGATATCTTTACCAAGCCTTTAGATGAGTAGACCTTTTGCAAGTTGCGTAGTGAACTAAATGTCTTAGATTCGCGGAACTTGGATTGATTTATAGCATACATGTGTTTTATGCCTTGATCATGTTCCTTAAGCATTTTGTTGTTTATTTATGGTGCTCAAGTTGTACAAGCACTCCCCGGACCTTACAAGTCCATTTGCAAGTTATGCACAAATTTAGGGGGAGATGTACTACAACTTAACCCTTTGAGACTAACTGTGTGCTTGAGTACTTGAATTTAGTCTCAAAGGAGGTTTGAAAGGGAAAAGGTGGAATTGGACCATGCAAGACTTCCACTGCACTCCGATGAAAGAGTAACTTATTCCGAGTTCACCTTTGTACTCTTATTGCCTTTTTACTCTTAGTTGAAGATTTTGGTGAGGCAATGGGGTTAAAGAAATTGATCCCGTTTTGGTGCTTGATGCCAAAGGGGGAGAAAATAAGGCCAAAGCAAGAAATGGATCAGCTACCACTTGTGAATTTTGAAAACAGTAGAGTTAGAGTTTTTGTTTGTCAAAATACTTCTATTTGTCTCTTATTGTCAAAAGTTGGTCTCTTGTGGGGAGAAGGCTTAATTATGGAAAAGGGGGAGCTTTTTGAATCCTTGATCAATTTCTCGTGAAATATCTCTCTTTATGTTTCAACATGTGTGTTTGACTTAAAGACAGGAAATTGAGTTTGATTTGCAAAAACAAACCAAGTGGTGGCAAAGAATGATCCATATATGTCAAATTTGAATCAAAACAATTTTGAGTTCTTATTTGAAGTGATTTTGCACTTGTTCTACTTGCTTTATATTGTGTTGGCATAAATCACCAAAAAGGGGGAGATTGAAAGGGAAATGTGCCCTTGGGCCATTTCTAAGTATTTTGGTGACTTAGTGTCCAACACAAGTGCCTAAGTGTTAAATGGTGGACAAAGTACAAACCAAGTATAAAGGTATGTTTCTCAGACTTAGTACATTGTTTTTAGAGACTAATGTATTGTGTCTAAGTGCTGGAAACAGGAAAAATCAAGTTGAAATTAAAGATGACTCTGTTCAGCCAAAATCAGCTCTGTCTGGGTGCACCGGACAGTGTCCGGTGCGCCAGGCTGGCTCAGACAAACTTGCTGCACTCGGGAAGTGATTAACGGCGTACGGCTATAATTCACCGGACTGTCCGGTGTGCACCAGACTGTCCAGTGAGCCAACGGTCGGCCGGGCCAACGGTCGACCGCGCGATCCGCGCGAGACACGTGGCCGAGCCAACGGTCGGAAGGGTGGGCACCGGACTGTCCGGTGTGCACCGGACTGTTCGGTGCGCCAACGGCTCCAAAGCGCCAACGGTCGGCTTTGCCAAATAAGGAAGGAGATCCGCACCGGACAGTGTCCGGTGGTGCACCGGACTGTCCGGTGCGCCAGGCGACAAAAGGCAAGAATTGCCTTCCTGGAATGCACTCAATGACTCCTAGCTGCCTTGGGGCTATAAAAGGGACCCCTAGGCGCATGGAGGAAAACACCAAGCATTCCTAAGCACCAAGAATTCAATTCTGCGCATTTGATTCTTTGTGATAGCAACTAGAGCTCCATTTGAGTCGTGAACACGTTGAGTTGTGTTGTGAGCTCTTGTTGTGACTTGTGTGCGTGTTGGTACTCTGATTTCGTGTCTTGTGTGTGTTGCTCATCCCTCCCTTGCTCTGTGCTTCTTTGTGAACATCAAGTGTAAGGGCGAGAGGCTCCAAGTTGTGGAGATTCCTCGCAAACGGGATATAGTAAAGCAAAGCAAAACACCGTGGTATTCAAGTGGGTCTTTGGACCGCTTGAAAGGGGTTGATTGCAACCCTCGTCCGTTGGGACGCCACAACGTGGAGTAGGCAAGTGTTGGACTTGGCCGAACCACGGGATAAACCACTGTGGCATCTCTGTGTTGATCTCTTTGTGGTTATCGTGTTGTGCAAGCTCTCCTCTCTAGCCACTTGGCTTAATTGTGCTAACTCCTAATCAAGTTTTGTGGATTAAGTTTCAAGTTTTTACAGGATCACCTATTCACCCCCCCCCTCTAGGTGCTCTCACTCATCCGACTCCTCGAGCCCAGCACGCTCGACGGAGCGGATGTACGTCCAAACCTTAGCGGTTATCCCCTGGGAGTCGTCCGAGTCATCGGACGACATTGGGGGAGAAGCAAGAGCTGCCGATCCCTTGGACCCGGAGGAAACCTCCTCCTCCAAATACTCTGAATCACCGAAGTCCTCCGAGGGAGGACTTGGGTCACACTTACGCTTGTCACCGGCGTGACGGGGCGAGCCTCAACCTCTCTTGCCTTTGCCCATGGTCAGATGGAGAAGAAGAGGAAGTTAGAGGAAAGCAACAGATGATCGAAAGATGAGTGAAGAGAACAACGGTGCAAACAGACTATTTATAGAGGTCGGGTGTGACCGTCCACTTCCTACCACGCTCGTCGAACAATCACAAGTATTCAATAAGCAATTCAAGCCGCCTGAAAATGAGTCAGACAACAGGCGCCGCTTTGCGTAGCACGACACCATTTGGACCAAGGTCAACTGCTCGGGCGGTATGATTACACCCGATGGTCACATCAAGTTACTACTCCAGGACAGTATGCTAAACGCTCTGCGTACCAAGATGCCCCTTGGCACACCCATTGGGGGGAGGGTAACCAGGAATTTTCAAAAGATTTTCTGAAGAAGTCATATCCATACAGTATACGCAATGAATGTGCTGAGACAGAAGGAAGAGATCGTTAGAGATCGGAGGAAATCCAAATATAGCTACTGAACTGCAAGTTTAATCAGCAGAGGCAATGAAGCACAGAGCGGGGTGATGACCAGTCAAGAGCTATCTACCAAACGTTAAATCTGTCACCGATCAAATAAATTTTAGACCTAACAAGGTGTGGGCAGATAATATTGTTTGAATTCACAAGCGCATGAGATGAAGACAAAATGCTGATTTCTAAAGCATAAGATGATGATAAAATGCTGATTTCTAAGGCATGAGATGAAGACCTTTGAGTGGATTATTTTCAAAAATCCACTCAAAGCTCAGGGGCTACACCCATTGGGTGCACCTTCGGTGCACCCAATAGATTTTTAATCCTAGAAGACAAAATGCTGATTTCTAAAGCATAAAATGATGACAAAATGCTAATTTCTAAGGCATGAGACGAAGACCTTTGAGTGGATTATTTTCAAAAATCCACTCAAAGCTCAGGGGCTACACCCATTGGGTGCACCTTCGGTGCACCCAATAGATTTTTAATCCTAGAAGACAAAATGCTGATTTCTAAAGCATAAAATGATGACAAAATGTTGATTTCTAAGGCATGAGATGAAGACCTTTGAGTGGATTATTTTCAAAAATCCACCTAAAGCTCGGGGCTACACCCCAATAGATTTTTAAATCCCGGAAGATGAAATGCTGACTTTGAAAGGGAAATGTGCCTTTGGGCCATTTCTAAGTATTTTGGTGATTGAGTGCAAACACAAGTGCTTAAATGTGAAAATATGCCCAAGGATGATCAAAGTGCAAATCACAAGTTAAGGTATGTCTCTAAGCCTTAGTACATTGGTTTTGTGTACTAATATATTTGTCTAAGTGTTAGAAACAGATAGAAGAAGAGAAGAGAAGACTTGGCTGTGTACAGCCAAGGGGCTGCTTCGGTCTGGGGCACCGGACTGTCCGGTGGTGCACCGGACAGTGTCCGGTGGTGCACCGGACAGTGTCCGGTGCGCCAGGCTGCCTCGGCCGAAGAGGCCGCTCTCGGGTTTTTCTCTGGCGACTTCGGCTAAAATTCACCGGACTGTCCGGTGTGCACCGGACTGTCCGGTGAGCCAACGGTCGGCCGGGCCAACGGTCGGCCGCGCGATCGGCGCGTGACACGTGGCCGAGCCAACGGTCGGAAGGAAGCACCGGACTGTCCGGTGTGCACCGGACTGTCCGGTGCGCCAGATCTGCAACGGTCGGCAACGGTCGGCTTCGCCATTTAAGGAAACAAATCGGGCACCGGACAGTGTCCGGTGTGCACCGGACTGTCCGGTGCGCCACGAGACAGAAGGCAAGATGGCTATCCAGATTTGTTCCCAACGGCTCCTAGCTGCCTTGGGGCTATAAAAGGGACCCCTTGGCGCATGGAGGAAAATACCAAGCATTCCTACAACTCTTCTAAGCACCAAGACATCAATCTCACGCATTCGTTTCATTGTGATAGCATATAGAGCTCTTGTGGAGTTGTGAACTCTTTGTGTTGCGTTGCGAGCTCTTGTTGCGACTTGTGTGCGTGTTGTTGCTCTGATTTTCGAGTCTTGTGTGCGTTGCTCATTCCCACCTTACTCCGTATTCTTTGTGAACTTAATTGTAAGGGCGAGAGACTCCAAGTTGTGGAGATTCCTCGCAAACGGGAAAAGATCAAAGGAAAGAAAAACACCGTGGTATTCAAGTTGATCATTGGATCACTTGAGAGGAGTTGAGTGCAACTCTCGTCCGTTGGGACGCCACAACGTGGAGTAGGCAAGTTTTGTACTTGGCCGAACCACGGGATAACCACCGTGTCAACTCTGTGATTGCTTTCTTGTGGTTATAGTGTTTTGAGTTCTCTCTAGCTACTTGGCCATACTTGTGCTAACCCTTAACAAGTTTTTGTGGCTTAAGTTTTGAACTTTTACAGGATCACCTATTCACCCCCCCCCTCTAGGTGCTCTCAATTGGTATCGGAGCTATTCTCTTCAAGAAAGGGACTAACCGCCCGAAGAGATGGATCCTAAGGGGAAGGGAATTGTGATAAACGACAAGGAGAAGGAGTCCTTCGTCAACGAGCCAAGGGATGACAAGTCCAATGACTCGGGCTCGGGCCACAAGCGAAGAGATGGGAAGAAGAAGAAGACAAGACGCATCAAGGAGATCGTCTACTACGACAGCGATGAGTCCTCTTCTTCCCAAAAGAACGACGACCACGACAAACAAAGGAAACCGGTTAATTCGAACTTTTCATTTGATTATTCTCGTATTCCACATAGTTCGAATTCGCATTTGCTTTCCATTCCTCTTGGTAAACCTCCACATTTTGATGGGGAGGACTACGGATTTTGGAGTCACAAAATGCGTAGTCATTTATTCTCTCTCCATCCAAGCATATGGGAGATTGTAGAGAATGGAATGAAATTCGATAGCTCGGATAGCCCTATGTTTATCAATGAACAAATTCATAAAAATGCACAAGCTACTACTGTTCTCTTAGCATCTTTGTGCAGGGAAGAGTACAATAAGGTGAGCGGCTTGGACAATGCCAAGCAGATATGGGACACCCTCAAGATCTCTCACGAGGGGAACGACATCACCATGCTCACCAAGATGGAGTTGGTGGAGGGCGAGCTTGGACGATTCGCCATGATAAGGGGAGAAGAGCCAACTCAAACTTACAACCGGCTCAAGACCCTTATCAACAAGATAAGGAGCTACGGAAGCACGCGTTGGACGGATCACGACGTCGTCCGCCTAATGCTCAGGTCATTTATCGTTCTTGATCCTCATCTCGTGAACAATATTCGTGAGAACCCCAGGTACACGATGATGACGCCCGAAGAAGTACTTGGAAAATTCGTGAGCGGGCGGATGATGATCAAGGAGGCAAGGTACGTCGATGACGCGTTGAACGGTCCAATCCACGAGCCTCAACCCATTGCTCTCAAGGCATCGAGGAGCAAGGAGGCACTACCAAGCAAGGTGGCGCAAATTGAGGCGGCCGGGCTTAATGATGAAGAAATGGCTCTCATCATTAAGCGCTTCAAGACGGTGCTAAAGGGTCGCAATGGACAGCCGAGCAAGACTAAGACCAAGGGGAAGCGATCATGCTTCAAATGCGGTAAGCTTGGTCATTTTATTGCTAACTGTCCTGATAATGAAAGTGACCAGGAAAAGGGAAACAAGAGGGAAAAGAAGAAGCATTATAAGAAGGCAAAGGGTGAGGCGCATCTAGGCAAGGAGTGGGACTCGGATTGCTCCTCATCCGACTCCGACAATGAAGGACTCGCCGCCACCGCCTTCAACAAATCAACCCTCTTCCCCAACGAGCGTCACACATGCCTTATGGCAAGGGAGAAGAAGGTATGTACTCGCAACTCTACCTATGCTTCTTCAAGTGAGGACGAATCTAGTGATGAGGATGAAGTAGATTATTCATGTTTGTTCAAGGGCTTAGATAGATCTAAGATAGACAAAATTAATGAATTAATTGATGCCTTGAATGAAAAGAATATACTTTTAGAAAAGCAAGAGGATTTGTTGTATGAAGAGCATGATAAATTTGTTGAGGCACAAAAATCCTATGCTTTAGAGGTTAAAAGAAATGAAATGCTTTCTTTTGAACTATCTACTTGTCATGAAACCATTTCTACTTTGAAAGGTGTCAACAATGATTTAAATGCTAAATTAGAAGTAGCAAATAAATCCAACTCTTGTGTTGAACATGTTGAAATTTGCACTAGGTGTAAGGATGTTGATATTAATGCCTGTAGTGAACACTTAGTTTCCATTTCAAAATTGAGTGATGAAGTAGCTAGTCTTAATGCTCGACTTAAGACTAGCAAAAGTGATTTTGAAAAACTAAAATTTGCTAGGGATGCCTACACGGTTGGTAGACACCCCTCAATTAAGGATGGACTTGGCTTCAAGAGGGAAGCCAAGAACTTAACAAGTCATAAGGCTCCCATTCCCGCCAAGGAGAAAGGGAAGGCCCCTATGGCTACTAGTGCTAAAAGGAACCATGCCTTTTTGTATCATGATAAAAGACAAACTAGAAATAGAAGTTATGATGCTTTTGATTCATATGTTTATGATTCTCATGCCATGTGTGCTCCTAGTTCTTCTTATGTGTATAATAGAAATGTTACTAGGAGAAATGTTGTTTCTAAAAGAAATGTTGCAAACGTTCATAGAAAAGTAGTGAATGAACCCTCTACAATTTATTGTACTTTGAATGCTTCATTTGCAATTTGTAGAAAGGATAGAAAAGTAATTGCTAGGAAGTTAGGGGCAAAATGCAAAGGTGATAAAACTTGCATTTGGGTCCCTAAGGAAATTGTGACTAACCTTGTAGGACCCAACAAGAGTTGGGTACCTAAGTCCCAAGCCTAAATTTGCCTTGCAGGTTTATGCATCCGGGGGTTCAAGCTGGATTATCGACAGCGGATGCACAAACCATATGACGGGGGAGAAGAAGATGTTCACCTCCTACGTCAAGAATAAAGATTCCCAAGATTCAATTGTATTCGGTGATGGGAATCAAGGCAAGGTAAAAGGTTTAGGTAAAATTGCGATTTCTAATGAGCATTCTATCTCTAATGTATTTTTAGTAGAGAGTCTTGGATACAATCTGCTATCTGTGAGTCAATTATGTCATATGGGATATAATTGTCTATTTACAAATATAGATGTGTCTGTCTTTAGAAGAAGCGATGGTTCATTAGCTTTTAAGGGTGTATTAGACGGCAAACTTTATTTAGTTGATTTTGCAAAAGAAGAGGCCGGTCTAGATGCATGCTTAATAGCTAAGACTAGCATGGGCTGGCTGTGGCATCGCCGCTTAGCACATGTGGGGATGAAGAACCTTCACAAGCTTCTAAAGGGAGAACACGTGATAGGTTTGACTAACGTGCATTTCGAAAAAGATAGACCTTGTGCAGCTTGTCAAGCAGGTAAACAAGTGGGAGGAGCACATCACAGCAAGAACGTAATGACCACTTCAAGACCCCTGGAGCTGCTGCATATGGACCTCTTCGGACCTGTCGCCTATCTGAGCATAGGAGGAAGTAAGTATGGTTTAGTTATTGTTGATGACTTTTCCCGCTTCACTTGGGTGTTCTTTTTGCAGGAAAAATCCGAAACCCAAGGGACTCTCAAACGCTTCCTCAGGAGAGCTCAAAATGAGTTTGAGCTCAAAGTGAAAAAGATAAGAAGCGACAACGGGTCCGAGTTCAAGAACCTTCAAGTGGAGGAGTTCCTTGAAGAGGAAGGGATCAAGCACGAGTTCTCCGCTCCCTACACACCACAGCAAAATGGTGCGGTAGAGAGGAAGAACAGGACGCTCATCGACATGGCGAGGACGATGCTAGGAGAGTTCAAGACCCCCGAGTGCTTTTGGACGGAAGCCGTGAACACGGCGTGCCACGCCATCAACAGGGTCTACCTTCATCGCCTCCTCAAGAAGACGTCGTATGAGCTACTAACCGGTAACAAACCCAATGTATCGTACTTTCGTGTATTTGGGAGTAAATGCTACATTCTAGTGAAGAAGGGTAGAAATTCTAAGTTTGCTCCCAAAGCTGTAGAAGGGTTTTTGTTAGGTTATGACTCAAATACAAAGGCGTATAGAGTCTTCAACAAATCATCGGGTTTGGTTGAAGTCTCTAGCGACGTTGTATTTGATGAGACTAATGGCTCTCCAAGAGAGCAAGTTGTTGATTGTGATGATGTAGATGAAGAAGATGTTCCGACGGCCGCTATACGGACCATGGCGATTGGAGAAGTACGGCCACAGGAACAAGATGAACGAAATCAACCTTCTTCCTCAACTATGGTGCATCCCCCAACCGAAGATGACGAACAGGTACCTCAAGTGGAGGCGCTCGATCAAGGGGGAGCACAAGATAATCATGTGATGGAGGAAGAAGTGCAACCGGCACCTCCAACCCAAGTTCGAGCGATGATTCAAAGGGATCATCCCGTCGACCAAATTCTGGGTGACATTAGCAAGGGAGTAACTACTCGATCTCGATTAGTTAATTTTTGTGAGCATTACTCTTTTGTCTCTTCTATTGAGCCTTTCAGGGTAGAGGAGGCCTTGCTAGATCCGGACTGGGTGTTGGCCATGCAAGAGGAGCTAAACAACTTCAAGCGCAATGAAGTTTGGACACTGGTGCCTCGTCCGAAGCAAAATGTTGTGGGAACCAAGTGGGTGTTCCGCAACAAACAGGACGAGCACGGGGTGGTGACGAGGAACAAGGCTCGACTTGTGGCAAAAGGTTATGCCCAAGTCGCAGGTTTGGACTTTGAGGAGACCTTTGCTCCTGTGGCTAGGCTAGAGTCCATTCGTATTTTGCTAGCATATGCCGCTCACCATTCTTTCAGGTTGTACCAAATGGATGTGAAGAGCGCTTTCCTCAACGGGCCAATCAAGGAGGAGGTGTACGTGGAGCAACCCCCTGGCTTCGAGGATGAACGGTACCCCGACCACGTGTGTAAGCTCTCTAAGGCGCTCTATGGACTTAAGCAAGCCCCAAGAGCATGGTATGAATGCCTTAGAGACTTTTTACTTGCTAATGCTTTCAAGGTTGGGAAGGCCGATCCAACTCTTTTTACAAAGACATGTGATGGTGATTTGTTTGTGTGCCAAATTTATGTCGATGACATAATATTTGGTTCTACTAACCAAAAGTCTTGTGAAGAGTTTAGCAGGGTGATGACGCAGAAATTCGAGATGTCGATGATGGGCGAGTTGAACTACTTCCTTGGGTTCCAAGTGAAGCAACTCAAGGAAGGCACCTTCATCTCCCAAACGAAGTACACGCAAGATCTGCTAAAGCGGTTTGGGATGAAGGACGCCAAGCCCGCAAAGACGCCAATGGGGACCGACGGACACACCGACCTCAACAAAGGAGGTAAGTCCGTTGATCAAAAAGCATACCGGTCAATGATAGGTTCTTTGCTTTACTTATGTGCTAGTAGACCGGATATTATGCTTAGCGTGTGCATGTGTGCTAGATTTCAATCCGATCCTAAGGAGTGTCACTTAGTGGCGGTGAAGCGAATTCTTAGATATTTGGTTGCTACGCCTTGCTTCGGGCTCTGGTATCCAAAAGGGTCTACCTTTGACTTAGTTGGATACTCAGACTCCGACTATGCTGGATGTAAGGTCGATAGGAAGAGTACATCGGGGACGTGCCAATTCTTAGGAAGGTCCCTGGTGTCATGGAACTCTAAGAAACAAACATCCGTTGCCCTATCCACCGCTGAGGCCGAGTACGTTGCCGCAGGTCAGTGTTGCGCGCAACTACTTTGGATGAGGCAAACTCTCCGGGACTTTGGCTACAATCTGAGCAAAGTCCCACTCCTATGTGACAATGAGAGTGCTATCCGCATGGCGGAGAATCCTGTTGAGCACAGCCGCACAAAGCACATAGACATCCGGCATCACTTTTTGAGAGACCACCAGCAAAAGGGAGATATCGAAGTGTTTCATGTTAGCACCGAGAACCAGCTAGCCGATATCTTCACTAAGCCTCTAGATGAGAAGACCTTTTGCAGGTTGCGTAGTGAGCTAAATGTCTTAGATTCGCGGAACCTGGATTGAATTGTAGCATACATGTAGTTATGTTTTTGATCATGTTCCTTTTTTGCATTATGTTGCTTATTATGGTGCTCAAGTTGTACAAACACTCCCTGGACCTCACAAGTCCGTTGCAAAGTGATGCACATGTTTAGGGGGAGATGTGTTACAACTTGACCCTTTGAGACTAACCTTGTGCTTGAGTTTGATAATTTAGTCTCGAAGGAGGATTGAAAGGGAAAAGGTGGACTTGGACCATGAAAGACTTCCACTGCACTCCGATGAGAGGGTAACTAATTCCAAGTTCATCTCATGAAATCTTATTGCCATTTGCTCTTAATTGAAGACTTTGGTGAGGCAATGAGGTTAAAAGGCCAAGATTGATCCCGTTTTGGTGCTTGATGCCAAAGGGGGAGAAAATAAAGGCCAAAGCGATAAATGGATCAGCTACCACTTGAGAGATTTTGAAAATAGTAGAATAGAGTTTTTGTTGTGTCAAAAGCTTTTATTGTCTCTCTTGTCAAAAGTTGGCTTCTTGTGGGGAGAAGTATTGATTATGGGAAATAGGGGGAGTTTTTGAAATCTTTGATCAATCTCTTTTGGAATGACTCTCTTTATACTTCAACATGTGTGTTTGACTTAGAGATAGAGATTTGAGTTTGATTTGCAAAAAACAAACCAAGTGGTGGCAAAGGATGATCCATATATGCCAAAATTGAATAAAACCAATTTGAGTTTTTATTTAAAGTGATTTTGCACTTGTTCTAGTTGCTTTATATTGTGTTGGCATAAATCACCAAAAAGGGGGAGATTGAAAGGGAAATGTGCCTTTGGGCCATTTCTAAGTATTTTGGTGATTGAGTGCAAACACAAGTGCTTAAATGTGAAAATATGCCCAAGGATGATCAAAGTGCAAATCACAAGTTAAGGTATGTATCTAAGCCTTAGTACATTGGTTTTGTGTACTAATATATTTGTCTAAGTGTTAGAAACAGATAGAAGAAGAGAAGAGAAGACTTGGCTGTGTACAGCCAAGGGGCTGCTTCGGTCTGGGGCACCGGACTGTCCGGTGGTGCACCGGACAGTGTCCGGTGGTGCACCGGACAGTGTCCGGTGCGCCAGGCTGCCTCGGCCGAAGAGGCCGCTCTCGGGTTTTTCTCTGGCGACTTCGGCTAAAATTCACCGGACTGTCCGGTGTGCACCGGACTGTCCGGTGAGCCAACGGTCGGCCGGGCCAACGGTCGGCCGCGCGATCGGCGCGCGACACGTGGCCGAGCCAACGGTCGGAAGGAAGCACCGGACTGTCCGGTGTGCACCGGACTGTCCGGTGCGCCAGATCTGCAACGGTCGGCAACGGTCGGCTTCGCCATTTAAGGAAACAAATCGGGCACCGGACAGTGTCCGGTGTGCACCGGACTGTCCGGTGCGCCACGAGACAGAAGGCAAGATGGCTATCCAGATTTGTTCCCAACGGCTCCTAGCTGCCTTGGGGCTATAAAAGGGACCCCTTGGCGCATGGAGGAAAATACCAAGCATTCCTACAACTCTTCTAAGCACCAAGACATCAATCTCACGCATTCGTTTCATTGTGATAGCATATAGAGCTCTTGTGGAGTTGTGAACTCTTTGTGTTGCGTTGCGAGCTCTTGTTGCGACTTGTGTGCGTGTTGTTGCTCTGATTTTCGAGTCTTGTGTGCGTTGCTCATTCCCACCTTACTCCGTATTCTTTGTGAACTTAATTGTAAGGGCGAGAGACTCCAAGTTGTGGAGATTCCTCGCAAACGGGAAAAGATCAAAGGAAAGAAAAACACCGTGGTATTCAAGTTGATCATTGGATCACTTGAGAGGAGTTGAGTGCAACTCTCGTCCGTTGGGACGCCACAACGTGGAGTAGGCAAGTTTTGTACTTGGCCGAACCACGGGATAACCACCGTGTCAACTCTGTGATTGCTTTCTTGTGGTTATAGTGTTTTGAGTTCTCTCTAGCCACTTGGCCATACTTGTGCTAACCCTTAACAAGTTTTTGTGGCTTAAGTTTTGAACTTTTACAGGATCACCTATTCACCCCCCCCCTCTAGGTGCTCTCAGACTTCTAAAGCATGGTATGATGACAAGAAGCTGATCTCCAGAGCATCCAATGAAGACTTTTGAGAAAACTGTTTTTACTGAGTCACTCAAAGCTTGAAAGCAATGCTCAAGGGGAGCACCTTCAGCACGCCTATCGCCAGAGTGGAAATCATGCCACAAACTCGCGAGCTAGACCTAGAATCTTTGGGCTGATTATTTCAAAATCAACTCAAAGATTGGGGGCTTGTGGGGGACAGATATCCCTCGGGTCCACTATAAGGTAAGAAGGCCTCGCGAGAGGCCTTAGGCCTATTATCTCGCTAGGCCATCTCTTCGTGGGCCAGGGGAGGACAATTGACGGAATAGGCTGGTGCGAGAAGGAAGCGGGCCAAGCCCAAGCAACTCATCAAACTTGAACGCTATCCGTAGCATCCGCTCTACTTTCCCGCGCAGAGTGCCCTAGAACCTCGGAATGGATTAAAGATAAGTCGACAAGATTATAGGAAGATCAGTTCAGTCGGTGCACTATTGTTTAGGGACATATCATCATCACATACGCATGTAGTGCCCCACGGTCGAGTATATAAGGCCTAAGGGGTACCCCATCATTTCCATCGACCATCTACTCAACTCATTAGCCTTTCTCCATACATGAGCTTTCCCTTGTAACCTACCACATAAAGATCCACACCAGGAAGTAGGGTGTTACGCATCTCAAAGCAGCCTGAACCTATAGAAAATCGCCTGTCATCTCTCTTGCATCTCGCACGAACCATTGAGTTATAGTCAACAACACCGTCCTACCCAAAAGCACCGCGAGGGTAACCCTAGGTGTGCGGTCGGGCTCCAAACACCGACAGTCTTTGTACGTAGTTTTTGTTTTTGTAAGAAACAATTATCAAATATTTTCATATGTATTGATGCAATATATTTCTTTGTGATGCGTGAAACCTTCGTACGTACCATTTTTGAGCCGCTGGCAAAAAAACACCATCCCTTCTTTTCACGCTTCACGAAGAAAGAAATCCCTCTTCTTTTTGTCGAAGTAACTCTGAAGATTTTGCCCTGAACATTGCATAAGAATATCGTTGTCGAAGATATAAGCTTCATAAGACAACACCTGTCAAAAGCATGTATCTTGTATCTTTGATATGGCTCTTTTGCCGAAATAGGCTTAACCTCATGGGTTTAGCAGTATATCTGAAGGAGGAATTTTCCTTCTTTTTGCACTGTTTCTGTTGATGCAGGATGATGTATGATGAGATGCTATGCAATATGATGTGATGATATAATGCAAATGACATTGATGCGCAAATAAGACTATGCATCTCCTTAGGAACGACTTTGAAGTCTCTTCACCTTTTACTTAAGTGGTATTTCAGCTCTGCATTCTCTTAGGAACGACTTTGGAGCTAGGCTCTGCATCCCCTTAGGAACGACTTTGGAGCTTCTTCACCATTTACTTAGGTGGTATTTCAGCTCTTCATCCCCTTAGGAACAACTTTGGAGCTTCTTCACGTTTTACTTAGGTGGTATTTTAGCTCTGCATTCCCTTAGGAACGACTTTGGAGCTTCGCCACCCTTCTTGTTACACTCGATGGTGTAACCACAAATTTATTACAACAGACCGAAGGTTGAACCTTCTTATATTGTCTTGGGAAATATAAGGACAGAAAAGTAATAAATACATTGAACTTGGAAGCTTTCTGGTCGAGCCCCTGTATTGCTTTAGTAAATATGTCTTGATTCAGGCACAATGTTGTTGACTATGCGAGCTTCAGACTCTTCTCGTGTGTCGTGTTGTTGCTATGCTTGACGATGCCCTTCTGGCTGCCGATTGTGAATCAAGGTTGGTACCATAGGTGGTGGTGGTGGTAGGTGAGCCCATGCAGCTTGAGAATGAGTTGCCGAAGCAACAGATGTTGTGGGTTGCTAGTTGCCCACATACTCAGGGATATATGGCAAACAACAAGAAGTAGTGTGTAGGACCTGCTTCGTCTGATTCTGCCGTGCTTCGGCTTCAGCTATCTCGTTTTGCTTTTGGATCGTGACATGGCACGTCCTTGTTGTATGTCCCTTATCCTCCCCACAGAATAAACAGAACAACCTCCTTGGTTTGGAACTGAACCTTCCTTCGAAGCTTCTTCCTCCTCTGCCTCTTAGAGCTGGTGGCCTGTAAGAGCTTTGTTGCATTCCTGAAGATTGGGAGCTTTGTTGATTTCCTTGAGTGTGGTTTGCCCTATAATCACTTGAGCTAGGATTGTGGATTGTTCTGACATGCCTAGGGTGGAGCCTTCCTCCGAAGCCCCTAGTCATCTTAGAATACCTATAGGCCTCCTCCCTTCTCTGTCGAAAGTCATTATTAGCCCTGATGTACCCATCCATCTTCTGGAGGAGCTTTTCCAGAGTTTGCGGTGGCTTCCTAGCAAAATATTGCGCTGTCGGTCTTGTCGGAGCCCCTTGATCATAGCTTCAATGACAATCTCATTTGGCATCGTTGGCGCCTGGGCTCTGAGTCACATAAATCTTTGAACATATGCCTGCAAGTACTCTTTATGGTCTTGCGTACACTGGAACAAGGCTTGGGCAGTTACTGACTTCGTCTAAAAACCCTGAAAGCTAGTTACCAGCATATCCTTCAGCTTTTGCCATGACGTGATCGTTCCTGGGTGAAGGGAAGAATACCACGTCTGAGCTACACTCCTGATTGCCATGAGGAAGGATTTCGCCATGACAGCCGCGTTGCCACCATATGAGGATATGGTTGCTTCGTAACTCATGTGCGGTGGCTTGTAAGATGGTGGCCATGGGGTAGCCTGCAATTCTGCTGCTAAAGGAGAAGCATCATCAAAAGCAAAATTATCATGATGAAAGTCATCATACCATTCATCATCATTGATTGGACTTTTTTGACGAAGCTCTCTCTGTTGAGGCCTTCGTCCTTGGTCATCTTGCGTGATGTGATACATTTCTTCAGCAACTTCGTCGATCTTCCTCTGAAGGTCAGCTAACCGAAGAATCTTCTCTCTCTTCCTCTGCACTTGTTGGTGTATAGCTTCTAGGTCTCTGATTTCTTGGTCCAACTCCTCCTCCTACGGTGTTGGGCTGGTAGCCTTCCTTTTCTAGCTCCGGGCTTCTCTGAGAGAGAGAGTCTCTTGGTTGGTGTCCAGTGGCTGAAGGGCAGCCCCTGTCGCTATTGACTTCTTCGGCGGCATGACGAAGGTGAATGCTTGTCAAAGGTGGTCGATTGAGTTCACCGAAAGTGGGCGCCAATTTTGGTCACTTGTTCTCAAATGTTGTGAATTAAGAACAATACAACACAATTGTTAAAGATCATGGACCTTCATCCTCTGAAGTATTATTTCCTCTCGGATATAATAATCTTCTGACAAAGGTCATGAATGACATGCCTTCATGATTCATAAGAATTGAGATATGTAAAGACAATGTATGTAATCTATTGGCTCATACATACATGTATTTCGTAGTACGCATATGGACATTAGCAGAATTTATATTACACTGATACCTTCGGCTTGTTCAAAGGTGTTAATGCGAGAGCGATTACAATCCAGCGTGAACAGTACAGTGCTACTATTCATCTATTTATAGGCACGAGACGCAGCCCGAGTAAAACTACATTTGTGTCCTCAACATTTACTCATAACTACAACATAAATTATTAGGGACTAGCTAGTCTTTTTCTCTTTGGGCCGGCATCATGTTTGGTCTTCATCATCATTTAAATCGAAGTTGTTACTCTTCGGCTATAGTTTCAGCGTTCATACTTATCATCTCCATGCTATATCTTCGTCTTGTATACCTTTGCCATGGGAGAAAACCTCAATCCTGAAGCCAAAGCTCCCTGTAGCAATTCATGTTATGCAAAAAGCAGATGGTTAGTCATGTTTTTGAGGACCTTCAAAAGAGGAAGGCCCCCAACAATACCACTTATGTCACACCCGGTTTTGGAAGGCAAACCGAATGCGAACCATGTACGTGCTAGGAGCAGAAACTCACGTACATAGCGATTACATAATTGGACATCATCACACATTGCTCAAAATAAATAGCGAAATAGGTACTTTATTACATCAAGATATCCAAGACATCCATAGAGTCATTACTTAACATAGTCGTTAACATTATCAAAGTGCGGAATACGAAACGTAGCAGATAAGGCCTTCATAGGCAGCTGACTGTGGGTTTGCCACTAACATAACTAGAACTCGTCGTAGTCCTGAAACTCCTCAAAGTCCTCCATGTTGCCTGCATCTCCTCCTGAGCATTGAATACAGTGAGGACAACCTAGGGTGGGGGTGGTTTTTAAAGCAAGGGTGAATACACATCAACGTATTCAGCAAATGTCTCGTTTGGCTAAAGTGGACTAGCTGTATGTGGAGTTAAGGTTATGCAGTTGATTTTAGTTGGTCAAGTATTTATTACTAATAGTAGAGCCAAATTTTAGTAATAAACCTAGTTATTACCAAATTGTACTCCATCCAAGAGGAAATACCAGAGATCATAATTATAACCATCATCATTAAACATCATCATAAAAGCATCCAAAGTTCTTCTAATCAAAGAGGATCCCAAGGTTGCTCTTAACCATGAGCATGGCTAATATACCAGTTTCTAACACTCTTTAGAGGTTGCACACTTTACCCACGAGTCGTGACTCCTGTTCCGCCCGGAGATCATGACTCTCCATTGATCACTACCAAGGTGACCTGACAGGGTCTCACTACGTAGCCTTTATAAAGATTCCCCAGAGGTCATAGTCGCCCGTTAGGTTTCTCCAGTTTGATAAACACAATACTTCTCCCCACTGGAAGAGTGACTAACAGAACCAAATCGAAAGAACCTCGGCAACCACCCTCGGCAGAGCAAGTACTGTTCCCGGACCAAATTGACGGTCCTACGACAAAGCCAACTACACCTCACCAGGTTGTATCATAAATATTCACATCATGTTCAATGATTAAGTTAAAGCAATAGCATAAAGCTAACCATGATAACCCAAAAGGTAAACAAGGATAAGGTAAATATAGACTAGTTAATCCTTAGGTTTCAATAAAGTAATGCGGGACAGTGAATTATAAAGTATGTAGAACATAATGGGTCAGATGACACTTGCCTTCACCAAGTTGTTGCTCAGGAAGGTTTTCAGCAACACACTCAGGAACCACGGGCTGCTCATTGTCTAAACAAAGCAATCATGCATTCAATACATTTGGATAAAGACAAAAGAACAATACACCAAACATATGCAATCAAGTGAACACAAATTTGACAGAACAGTATAAACACAACAGGTAAACCTAGGTGCTAGGGTGAACTGGTAAACTTAGAGATTTGTGATTCTCGAAATGTTATCCATCTCCATGGCTTACATAATTTAGTTCCACTAATTTTAGTAAGACACAAAAATATACCAGGGATAAATTCGTACATGGCATATTATTAATCTCACAAGATTAAACACCTAAGTACCATTAGGGTTTTCCCTTCTTATTTTCTTATTTCATAAACAAATTATTACATACACTAACCTATAGTCTAGGCATAAAATTAAAGTGTACATACAGTGAATGATCATAATTTATTTGAACAGAGAATAATCCTATGAACATTTTGCAATTTGAATCACTCAATTTGGAGTTCATATGCAAAAGATATGAAATAAGCAAGTTTTAAAGTTTAAAATACAAAATTAGGTCTAAATCTGTGATTAAATAAAAGGTCAGGGGTCTGTTTGCAAGAAACCAGGGGTCTACGCGTGAAACATAGGGACGACGGGTTGAATCTCAGAAGCCGAGGGTTTCTTTAACAAAAAGATCACGCAAGGGTTATCGGGTCTGCTCAGCCGTCAGATCTTAAATCAACGGTCGAGATTAGATCCGAGCGCGAACGCGGCGGGCGCTGACAGGTGGGCTCGGGGGGGGGGGGGTTGAGACGCTGACACGCAGGGCGGGTCAGCAGTACGTCGTGGGCGCAGGGCGCGCTGGCCACAGGATCGCAGATCGACGGCTCTGGTTCCACGAATCGCGCGAACCGTTATCCGCGAATCCGGGTTGTCAGATCAAAACTGGACGGTTAGGATGGGCACTGGGGGGCTTTACCTTCTCCAGCCAGCCAGGGGCGGCGTCGTACACGCCCGCGGCGGCGCAGCTATCGGATACGAGGTAGACTGGGGCTCCTAGGGCGCTAGGGGTCGGTCTGGGTAGCCAAAAAGGTTTGGGAGGGGTCGGGATTGCAGGAATGGGGCTGAGGCGACCAGACGACGGAGGGGGAGTCCTCGGCGGACCGGGGGATACTCCGGCTAGCAATCGCACGTGACTAGGGGCATACCGGGGGAAATTAGGGGCGAGGTTAGATCAGTTACCTTGAGAGAAGGCTCTGGGACTCACGAACGGCGTCCGGGGCACGGCAAGGACACGGGTCGATGGCGGCGGTGCTGCAGTGGGGCAGAGAGAGAACCGGTGTGCATGGACTGAGAGAAACAGAGGGGGACGGGGCAAACCGAGGGGTGTCCCAGGTCGCGGGTGACAATGCGAAGCTCACCGAGGCAACAAACACGACGAGGGCTCGACGACAACCATAGAGCGGGCGCGAGACCATGGCGAACAGCGGCGGAGCTCCCTGGGTGTGCGCGCGGTGCGAGTGCTGAGGGCTGCAAGTGCGTGAGTGAGGGGAAGGGGAGCGAGTGGGGCACTAGGTAGCTAGAAAAGGACCGGGGTGGGGACGGGCGCGGCCTCGGCGTGCGTCGTGGGCGTGGAGTCCACAGCGACGCGTGGGTCGTGCGCGGGCGGTTCGGGAGGGAAGGGTCCGACAGATGGAACCCACGGGTCAGCGAGAGCGGGCGAGTGAACGGGCTGCCAGGCCGATGAGCGGGGCCCGCGAGACAACGAGAGAAGGTGCACACACGTGGAGGAGATCGGCGCCGACAAGTCGTCCCCACTGGGCAGCAAGAGGGAGAGAGAGAAGAGAGAGCGGGCGTGAGACGGCACTGACAGGCGGGGGCCGCCTGTCAGAGAAGGGCGGACGCACGGGCGCGAGACTGGGCCAGCTTGGGCTAATTGTGTCGAAATGGTCTTTTCCTTCTTCCTGGAATTTCTAATTGCTTTTCTATCTTTATGGATTCAAATCAAATTCAAACACCAATTCAAATAATTCCAAACATGTGCATCAAACAAAAGAATAATTTAGGTTCAACATGATGCAACAATTCATGACTCACATAGTTTTGACAAAATAAATAATTACTCCCTCACCTAATTAACTTAATTCTAATCAAAAGAAAGAGAGAGAGAGTCTAGACAGAGACAAGAGGTAACACCTGAATTTGGTAGACATTTAGAGAAGAAAATTTATACCCCAAATTCAGGGTGTTAGACATTTGCAGGAGTAACGCCCATAATACAATGAGATGTCCGTTGTTTCGGAGGCCCAAACCGGAGGTGTTGGTCCTTGTTCTCGGATGCTAAATACCAAGGACAAAGTAACACAATTGTTAACGATTAGAGACATTCGTCCTTCGGAGCATTATCTCCCTTAGGATATAATGATCTTCAGACGAAGATCATGAAGGACATACTTTCATCATTTTAGTAAGCGGGAATGTAAACAGAGACATATAAAACACAAAGGGAATATGAATAATCATTTTAAATCATTAGACTATTTATATTCTTATTTTGTGTAAACATGAACAAACATCAATGATATTTATATTACATTTGTACCTTCGACTTGACAGAAGGTGAAAAAGCGAGAGTGACGCGAGAGTGATTACAAGTCAGCGTGAACAGTACAGAGGTACTGTTCATCTATTTATAGGCACGGGACACAGCCCAGATAAAATTACATCCATAACCCTGATGGCTGATTACAATTACAATACAAATTATCAAGGGCTATACAGTCTTTTCCTCTTTAAGTCGGTAACGTCCTTTGTCTTTAGCGCGTCACCATGCGAAGCTCCTTCAATAGTAGCTTCGGCTTACACCTTCATGTCACACCTGCTTGTGTATCGTTCTACCGAAGGTGTTTTTGTTTAGAGGACCTTTGGCGGAGAAGACCCCCAACAGGAGGCTTCTATGTGTGGTTATGCGTTTGATGGTTTAGGATTCTATTACATCCCGCATGGGCCTACCCAGAAGAAAAAAAATCTGATTCTAAATTGGCCATAATCAGTGTGACTGGTGGCTCACTCTCTGTGCCTCAAGTGATTTCTGAGCTTGAGAGATTAGTGTCTAGCTCATGGAAGTGGGAGGTGGAACATACTAAGAAGGATATGTTCAAGGTTCAATTTCCTTCTAGGGTAGAAATAGATCACATGATAGAGTGAGGAGTTGTTTTGATTAAATTTAAAGCTTACATGATAATAGAGGAAACAGTACTGCCAATGGAAGTTAAATCTGCTTTGCCTAAAGTTTTGGATTCAATTTTCTGGTATCCCAAAGGAGCTAAGGGAGTTTTAAATTATCTGGACAGTTGGATCAATGTTGGGGGTAACAAAAGCAGTGGATATGAAGTTCACCAATAGATTTTGACATATGCAGGTTATAGGTGATGGTCCTTGATGCTAGTTTGATCCCTCAGTTTGTGGATGTTGTGATTGGGGATTACTTGTATGAGTTGCAGTTTAGAGTAGAGGAAAATATGGATGAAGAGAACCAGAACCTATGGACTTAGATGACATCGGTTTTGGTGAAGATGAGGGGCAGAATTCAAAGGAAAATGATTTAAAATCTGGTCATCACCCAACGAATGAATCTGATCAAAGTAACAACAAGAAGAAGAATGGCGGGGATTGGCATGGGTCTGCAGCGAATGGTACAGGCAAGCGGGTGGTATCTCTGCTGAGTTTATCTTGAATAGGCTGCAACCTTTAGGTTTCTCTTTTCCTTCAAATGATAGTGTTGTTCATAACTTGGTAGAGTTATGGGCTAATTCAAAAATTTCGAAACCGGAAGTGCATGTCAATCAGGACGCTCTCTCACGGGTACTGGGAAAGGAGGAAAATGATCTGACAGAGGAGGATGAGCTCGATAATTTTTTTCCTAAGCACCTTGAGTGATGATATTTAGAGGAGTTGACGGATACAGACAATGAGCATTTAATAAAGTCTCGATTCTAGCCCTGGCTAGAGTTGCCATTGCAGCTGCCGCGACCACGGCCGAGACAGGGCACCTTAGATCCGCCGCAGCAAGGGGCTATGGCGAAGCAGGGGGAGAACCTTCCTCAACCGAAGTCGCCAACGCAACTGCCACAGCCACGGAAGATTCACCTTCCCCATCCAGCGAAGCAGGGGGAGAATCTTCCTCAACCGGAGTCGCCAATGCAACTGCCACGGCCGAGGAAGGTTCACCTTCCCCAACCAGCGAAGCAGGGGGAGACCCTTCCTCTGCCGGAGTCGCCAACGCAACTGCCACGGCCGCAGAAGGTTCACCATCCCCAGCCATGGGGGCGTCAGTCGCTAGGAGCAAGGAGTCCATTGCCGGCTTCCAGCGAAGCCGTTTTCTGGTGTAGACCCGAACGGGTGGAGCCGAATGGGAGTGGGTCAGAGGGACCACGCAGGCCATCAGGGCCCAGAGCGCGCCAAAAGGAACGAGCCGACTCTGAGAAAGGGATGGCCCAAAAACTGGCCCATCATCCACTGGAGGGCTAAAGGGCCCAACAGGACTTAGGGAGGTGTCCGCCACGTTGAAGTCTTGAGCGATCCGCTTCGCTCCCGCGCCGTTTTTAATGATAAGCTGCAATTCATCGCCACACGTGCCACCTTTACTGAAACGGGTCTTGGGAGCAGCAGGCGTCGCTGGAATCATGGCTGCAGTTGAAAGAGGGATGGAATGGAATGTAGATGTAGCTGTGCTGTTCTGTGCTGTGGTGCCACCCTCAAGTGAGTCTCTGCACTTTCTACCTACTGCAGGCATGACATGTATTGCAGGTGTCCCCTTTGTTCCTTGCATCAGATGAAACTCCACAAGCAGCCTTTCACTCTATAGTAACATGAACATGTTGTATTCAGCAGATGGACATGGCATCTTAAGTCTTAACATTGAGAACAGTGGCCATGCAGGTCTCCTATACAAGCATACCATGTCTTACAACTTGTGATGCAGCCTAACAAATTAATACTGCTGGAATCAACATGGCATGTCTCTACAGATAAGTAGAGTGGAAGACTTGGTATCTCCCTATGCAATCATCTTTCTGTCTGAATCAGTCATTTCTGACCTTATCTTGTTTTTTCGCATGCCCATCTCTCGATGAAGCTCTCAAGTAAAAAACTTCTCTAGATAAAGTGTATATTACACCTTCTCCCTTTCCTGAACTTTCCGTTCACTGGATTTCAAGAAATTTGCGTCAGCAGTGTGCTTTAGAACTTCACGTTCTAAATTGATTATTGAATCATACATTCAGCATACATTTTGGAAGCAAAAGTAATCTCAAAACCACATCATCGTTGATAATCCATCTACATTTGCATCCACCGATGTGCTACATCAATAGATACTATTATTATAGCATAACTCAACAACTACAAATTCAAGTAAAAAGAAGCAAGAGAACTTGTTACAACTAGCAAAAATGCAAAATGTGTGCAAATTCAGAAGGGAAGCAGGGTCTATAAAGTTCCATGCTTCACCACCGCCGTCAATGGAATATTGTGAGCATTTGAGTATTCCAGAATCCAGATACATGCTTGGGTTCAATGGAAATGCATGTGCATAATTTCCACCAATTTCATGTACATAGTAATATAGTATCAATGATTATAGACAATTAAAGAATGATAATATGCTAGTGACATGATTTTTCAAGTAGCCACTCTAATATTCTGCTAGTTCAGAGATTACAGGTATATCACTCCTTTAATCAGGAGAACAAAAAAAAGAGAGACTGGAGATACACATAAGTAGTAATCTCATCAGAGGACATCTTCATATAAGGATACTAACACTGAAACCACTTTAAAACCACTCATATAACTGATGACCAGTGGTTGAATAGCTTAAGCAATGTATCGTTGCTTTCATTCACTTTGGTGTTGAGCCTTCACCCAGCATGGACGGCGTCCTAGGGCTGCGCTCATGCCAGAGCTCAATGACACGAGGGCTGTATGCTTTTTCAGAAATGGATGGGCTGCGGATGCCTTTCAGTTCTGCCACAGGCGTGCCACCTGAGCTGGTGATCTTCGGGCTGTTGATGCGTTTGATCTCACCCCGGCTTCTTGTGACCATGTTGTCTAGGATTTCTGCACTCTGGGTGTTTCCGAATGCAACATCGATGTCTTGCTGAAATACATGAGATTTGAGTTTCAGGGAAATGCAACATGACTAAGAATGTTCTAGTACAAAATACTATGTCGATGAGCAAGACTCGTGTATTTTTCAGGATAGATGGTGTCTTTCTGAACTTACCGCAGCAAGGCTGAATGGTATAGCCGGCGATTCCTCATATTCAGCTGCATCTAGGTCAGTTAGATGCGCACCTTTGAAGAGCTTGGGGAGGATGTACTGCCTGACTGGAACCAGGAGCATGATCATGAGGGGGAAAAGAACTCCAGCTATTGGAATCCATGTGATTCCAAAGCAGACCAACAGGTACGCTGTCTGGAACATTGTGAACATGGCTATCGTCTTGAATGGCACTGTCTCGACGAACGTGGTGTGGTACTCTTCAAGCACCCTGGGAAATATTTACAGTACAGTATAATAATAATTTCAGTCTCCCGAAGCAGCTACATTAACAGTATTTAGCATAATATATTCTTCCTTGCATCCATCGGATCATGTTTTTTGTGCAGTTTGTGGATTTGCCAAAAAAAAAAACAGAAGCAGAGGTGCCAAAGAGTAATATTTTGAGACAAATTAAACATACTTGTATCTTCTGCTGGGAGCAGTGAAGAGCAGCAAGATCCTTTCCCAAAACTGGTTACCAGGCAAGCTCTCAATGGCCATGAAGGCAAAATAGCCCCAGAGGACAGATGTAGGGATCTTCTTGAGTAGTGGCATAGCAGCGACACAACCACCCACCATGGAAGCCTGTAGCAAGTTGCTCAAGCGCTGCTCCTTGACCTCAATGGGAAGCAGATCATCAATTTCTTTCTCTATGTCAAAGACTGTCTCATCAACTGGTGCATCAATGTTACCCATACTCGAAGCTAGCTGGACTGTTGAGTCCTTGAGCTCATTTAAGCCCTGTATTTTTTTTTTGAAAAGGTGTAGAAAAATGTCATATAACCAAATCATCTGAATAGATATGAACTACTAAGTTTTGGGCAATAGAACACATACTCTTCTGACAGACTGTTGCTGATAAACCAGTGGTGTCTGCATCTGCTGATAAGCATCCTGCATGCTGCCATACAGTTGGCTCAAGCTCGCATTCTGGCTCATGCTCTTTCGTGCAGTGGCTACTAGCCGGTTACGAAGCAGCTGAACAGAAATGCTTGCCATTTGAGTGAGAAATCAGATATCCAGATGGTATTCTGAAGTACTATTTAAAAACTTCCATAACTCACCTGATGCTTGAGAGTAGCCAAACTCTTCGTGTGCATGGGTGATTGTGGAATGACACCATTTGATGGAGGGATACCAATAAGGCCACACATTAACGTCTATTGTTCAAACACTGATGTTATTGAAATGTATAGAAAACACCAAAACTTAGTACTCAAGAATTAGAATTATGCACATCTGGGCATACCAGGAAGCCTAAGAGAAGCAAATCATAGTGGAAGGATGGAGGTTTCCTCAAATTGAACTCTTTCTGCTGAGCAAGCTGAGATGCAACGCTATGATCGAAGTAGTAGAGAACAGCAATCATTGTTGCTGGTATGAAGGCACCAATGATGTAGAGGAGTGGAACTTGTGTCATATCCTGCTCATTTGGTTTATGTCGAAAAAAATAATCGATAAGCAACGATGTTTCACATCAATAAAAACAATATTTTAGAATCCTTCTGTGAATGTTTGAGTACCTTGATGACTGTCCAGTTATCGTATGCACCAGGGGACCATGGATTAGGACTGAAAAGGCGTCGCGGAATTGCTTTTGGTACATTTCCATATGGTATGTAAGACACTCCAGTCCAAACTAGCACCATCAGTGGAACACCATAGTCAGCGATGAAGCCACGCAGCCAACCTAGGTATAAGAGTATTATCATCAGAAATTTGGTATTGGACTAAGTGAGGTGCTTCACACTTTCACAGTCATAAGCAACACAAAGGATCAAGGGAGAGAGTTATATATAGTTCTCATAGCATCTGCAGGACAGGTTCAGTTTTCAGATGCATACCTGCTCCATAGCGCCATGACCGTGCCTTCCTGCTCCTCAGGGCAGTGAGTAAAAGGCCAAACGACAACACAATTGCAAACATTCCGTTGGCAAACCGCCATGATGGAACAAACTCTAGCGCCTTTCGGTCTTCCCTCTCAGGAATGCGGAACTCATCGATAAGTCCCTGTGCCCATCACAGACTGGTGAGCTTACACATCCAGATGGCCACAGAGAAGTCAACTTGCAAATTACTTTGGTACATATGAATTTATGACATTTTTAAAATATTTCTAAGGAACATTTTTTCCAGAAAAACACCATTTATTTTATAAAGAAGCATTCTTAATTTTATCTACTTCTGTTCCAAACCGAGAACACTGAAATATTTGGTTGCAGTAGTGACCAATGGCACAAAAGCAGAAGCTGGAGACACCTTCACATCTCCATTGGCTTCCATGTGCTTTTCAGCACTTGCACATGCCTTTGACCAACCTACTCGATTCTCCACTAGTTAGTTGCATTCAGACTGACTGGAGTACTATGCAATCTGGAGAGGCAAGGTAACTGGAGTTTGCCTTAAAAAAGTTTCTGCATCAGCATAAGGTTAAGCAGCAAATGGCTTGAAACCGAAAAGCCCTGCAGCTTTCACCAACCTTGATAGCCTGCTGCATGAAGAGCATAGCGATCAGAAGCCCAAACAGCTCGCCAGCGACGCGGGTGAACCGGTTGATGATGGAGCACGCGCCTAGTATGGCCAGCAAGAAGAGTAGGATGGCAGTCCACACGCAAACCCTGCACGCGTACATGACACACGGCAAGGATCAGCTGAAACAACGTCCAAATCTGCAATAGAATTCTCAGCCAGCACACACAGCAAGGATGACCTACCAACCGGTCCAGGCCAGGAACAGACTCCGCCCGAGGTCGGGCCTGTCCTTGGCGAAGCTGAACATGAATGTGTACATGAGCACCGTCGGTTCGGCGACTCCCAGGATCAGCAGCGGCTGCCCTCCCACGATGGAGTGGATTACGCCGCACAGCGCAGTGGATGCCAACGTCTGCACTGCCGTGAGGACTCCATCTGCTCACAAAATAAGCTCCTCTGCTCACCCACTGTACTGACTGAAACTAACGCCACCAAGTACAAGTTTTGAATCCCCCTGTTTTATTTACCAGTGTTCCTCTCCAATTGCTCCCCGAACGATATGACCGGTATCGCGGACGCGAAGAATATGTAGGTCGTCGGCGCCAGGATCCTGAAACACTCCCAAAAAAGCACTCCTTTTCATTCAAGATCTTGGGGGCAGGCAAGAACAAACAAACTTGAGAACAGCAACAGAAGGACATCGCAGCCAGTTTCAAGGTTTTGGCGCCATAGTGGTGATACCGAACTTGTAATCCTAAACAGCACAATGCAAGATTGTTGCGAGCAAAGATTAGATTAGCCTTACCTGATACCGGCACGGAACCCTCCGGCCCAGTCCTGCTTGTAGCAGGCGAGCCTCCCGTGGAGGTCGTTCTTGATGCCCCGCAAGGGCACGAAGCTCTCCTCCATTGAAGGGCGTCGCTTTTTTCTCAGACACAAGAAGATCTGAGGATGTATTCTGGATGGTCTCCCACTCCGGGTGTGAAGTGAGGCCCTTGCTTACATCTTGCGGCGGATGGAGCAGGAAGAAACGCTACCGGTTTGGAATCTCGCGATGCATTTAGCGCGGGTCCATGGAGGGAGACGAAGGCCGAGGCTACGAACGGAAGGGGAGCATAGAGAGCACAGGAAGCGGGCTGATTGCCGACGAGGGAGAGAACGGCAAGGTCCAGAGAGAGAGAGAGAGCAGTAGAGCGAAAGGGAGGTAACCGCTACAGAGCAACGGAGTTGCGATAGAGGGCAGATATATAGGAAGTGGCAGGGGAGGGGCACACCACTGTCAATTCACAAAGAGAAATCTTGGTAGAAAAAAATTTAAAGCAAAAAAGTTATCTGAGGAAAAAAAATGCATTGCTCGAGAACTGTTGCAGCGAGTCTTGCTGAATGCTGAGCTCTGCGCACGCAAAGCAAAAGCACAAGAGGGCTCCAGTGGGGTGTGTCACTGGTGGGCTTTGTGATCATGTAACTGCTGCAGCAAGTGTCGGAGCTAATTTTATTTTATCTACCACTGTATTGTTAAGTTCAGAAGGAAAAGGAAAACCGGGGGAGGGGGGGGGGGGGGGGGGGGGGGGGTGGTCAGCAAGAGGACAAATAATAATTTTTTGGTTTTGTTCACTCGGATGGCAAGGCAGGGCCAGAATGCCAGGGCAGCTCTGGCTCAGCTGTCTGCTGTCCAGGGGAAGAGAAGGACCCAACGAGCTTCGCTATTACCAAATAAATATTACTAAATATTAGTTATTTTAGTATTTTGATAGATTTATACCATATTTAATATATGTGTTTTATATATATATCTAGATTTATTGACATCTGGTTGAACATATACATAATAAAATTTAACTGCTACGACGACTAATATTTTAACACAGACTAGTCGGTTGCCCGTGCGTTGCGACGGCTTATAACAATACCTATATATCTTATCAACAAAAAAATTTAAGATTTTTTATTGATCGTATCCGCTCTCCATATAATATTTTTTGATTTAGCTAACCGATGTTATTATTTACTCCATCCAATATGTCTTGGTACAACACGGTCAATGAAGTGAGCGATTAGAAGAAAGTTCACAACGACTGACTGAACAAACAAAGATTGTAAAATGACATAATTCCACAATACAGAGACCAAATAAGAGAAAGTTTGTGAGCTCAAGTTTCTAAAATAAGTCACATAAACTCAAACTTATAAAAAGATAGATCAAAATATGAAGTGTTTGCTAAAGTCAGGCATCAATAAAAACTGGATGCGCTCCATATAAATTATGCTACTTTGTAGCAATTACTAACATTTAAAACCAATAAATAACCTTTCATTTTACTGTTATTGTGACAAATTATTGTTGCTCCATCCAATTCAGCAACATCAAACACCATGAAGTCCATTGCGTCAATGTGGTCTCAGAAACGACCTAATGCTTGCAAGAGCCAAGAACGTCGTGCCGTGCTTGGGCTGTAGCCTCGGCCCGTAGTGCTGGTCCGGCTCGACACGATTATATATTTTTATTTTACAAAAAACGTATATAGATATATATAATTTATATTCAATATTAAAAACATTTGAGCATGATATTCTATTGGTTAGATAACTTTACCTAGTGTCTCCTACCCTTCTTTCATTAGGGCATGAGTTTGAATCCCATCTCCTGCACTATATTTTAACATTTTTACGCTAATTTAATCAAATGGGCCGACGGACTAACGGGCTGGCTCGGAACAGTCAGCAGGCCGGCATGACGTGCCTGGGCCAGAGTTGTGGCCCGCGCGCGTCTGGCCCGTGCCGGGCCGCCGTTTGGCCATTTATAGGCGTGCAACGGATTAATTTAAAATAGCTGTGAGGGGTTATTTGTAAAAAGATGACGCGCGACGACCGTTGAAACTGGTGCTTTAAGTATAGTATAGATAGAGTATTAGATTAATTGTAAAATACATTTTCATAGTTGATTCAGAGCCATAAATATGAATACAATTCATTAGAAATTTAGCCAAACGTAAACCACTTTAAATGGCACCGTATTATATTTTTTTTTCTTACAGAGGGAGTACCTCCAAATGGTGGATGACATCTCTAGGATTGACCACCAATGTTCTAAACCCTAAACATTCTTTACCACACCTGCTGCAGTTAATGTAAACTGCAAATTTAGTGCAAGTTCCTTCCACATGCATGCATGGAGATAGTAGTATCCAGGCTGAAACAAAATAAAGTAGAGGCTATTATATCATACTAGTAAGATGATCCACCTGTTATCTGCTACATGATCAGCCTCAAGTTGCCATCAGTGTGATGTGCACATGAATTATTAATCTTTTTTCTCCCTAATAATACGGTGCTTGTACAAGGTGACGGCGTTCCTTGAGACCTGCATCCGGTGTCATGTGTGCTGTGGAATCTTCCCATAAAACAAGAAACCAGGAACCCAAGAAATCTGAGGTTTGCTTCAGGCTTCAGCTGGGGTACCAGAAGAACAAGAGTTGACCTTACCTTTGTCCCAATGCAACATGCACGATTGTTGTCTTGGCGGAGGTAGTATTTAATTAGCAAGAGGCAGCATCTTTCTTACTGTTGCTTTGGTCTGGTGTTATCTGACGAATGTTTGTCTAATTGGCCATGCCGCCAGTTCTGCACTTCTGCTTCTCCAACCAAATGAATGTCTCCCGGATTAGATGGAGCTTGTGTTCTCCAATTTACAAGAGCTTAATTAATGCCCAAGATGATGTGGAAGCACAAATCCTGCTTGAAAAGGTAGGTCATGACAAGTTCCGTTCGATGCGGCTAATTAATCTGGTAAGATTTCGTTGACAGTGTGGTTAATATGCATGTTTTTTTTGGGACATGACAAGTGAGTGTGGTCACAGGCTAGGCGGTGCTACAGTGAGGCTCTTGCAACAGTTGCACCTGCACTTCCGGCGTGAGCTAGGTCTAGGTGAGTGGCTGTTGATTATTTAAAATGTAAGCAGGAACCCGAGGAGCTCATCTTGAAAGTAACATAAGTACAGAACGTCCAAACTGTCCAGTCTTTTCTACTAGACTAGAAGATCATCCAACTGCCTCTACCTACACGTATGTGGGGGTTTGTTTTGTATATCTTAGAGCTTCACTAGTTAAGCAGTTCTTTGACCAAGTGAAGCTAAAACTGTTTTTTTTAAAACATTTACTAAAACATCTTCTTAGAGAAGATGGCAAGAGAGAGTTGAAAAAAACTAGTGTTTCCAGTTTCACTAGGCTTCTTATGCATATGACTATATGAGAGAAGCTGAAAACAACTTTTAGGCTATGGCCAGCAGATCGTGCATATATGGTCATGTAAAATACTGTTTTGTATTGCAGATTGCAGTGTTTATAGAGTATAGTTTGGAATGTGAAATAAGGATGAATAAATTGCTAGAGAGATATAGTCTTAGGAAGAAGCTATTTCAAAAGGGCATGTTTGACGGATGAGCTGAAAAACAACTATGCGAAACTATTTTATACTCCCTTATTCCAATTTATAATTCGTTTGAATTTTTTACCCAAAATTTGACCGGCTCGTCTTATTCAAAAATATTCATAACTGTTGTTAATTTTTGTTGTGATATTGTTTAGCATATAATATACTTTAAATGTGGCTTTGAATTTTTTATTTTTCGCAAAAAAATTGAATAGGATGAGACTGTCAAATGTGGCAAAAAAAGTCAAACGGATTATAATTTAGGATGGAGGGAGTACATCTTAGTGGGGTGCCCAATAATCTAGATTTGGGGCTTCACTGTTGGAGCAGAATATTTTGTTAGTGCCCTAAATCCTATAAAATATACTCATTTTTAAATTATAGGGTATTTTTATAAGTCACAATGTTGGAGATGCTCTAAGGGAAATACGTAATTTATTAAGCAAAAATCGGTTTTAGAAACTCACTGACATGTTTGGAAGTGCACCAATTTGTATAAACCCGTTTCTTAAAAACTGGGTACTTGCAAACAGGTAATTTGAGCGACCTGCCTCCATGATTAAGTGTTTGTTGATTGGATCACTAGAGCCAAATGCATCACCGCATGATTGTGGCAAGATGTTGTGTTTGTTTGATTAGATTCAGACATGATCTTCTTAAGTTGTACTAATGCTCAGGCAGATTTTTTTAATCAAAAAAAGCTCAGGCTATTTGGCAAGTGCCCTCCTATACGCATTATCATATTCGACATTTCATCCAAGAAACGACTAAGATGATGACAGACTAAACAACAGGTACAGATCATATATTTTAGCCTTCTAGTGATTATACCAGAAGAACATGAAACAGCCCTGTTCGCTACGTTTATTATCGTGCAAAGAGAGACAATTTTTTTTTTCTCAGTTACTACCTCTACAAGATGAAGATGGTTTCGCTGATTCGACTTCTTTTCCCTGTATGTTTTATTATCACTCGATTGTAATAATCTCGGCTTAGTTAAATAACTGACCGAGTTGTGAGAGCTTAAAAAAATCACGAAAGGCTGGTTTGATGACCAGTAAAATGAAGGGGATCCATGGAAAAAGAAATCCCTCGTAAATGAAAGACAGAGATTTTCATTGGCCTAGCTAGTCCCAAGAGCCCATGCAGGACTGTTCTAACACCATCTTCTCATAGTTTTGGACTGACAAAAGAAAGACATTTCACAAGTGCCATTCAATCGAGCAGAAAGTTCAACAAAGAATTCAAATACTTGTTTGAGAGTTATAATTTATTGAAAATTATAAAGTCCCATCAACCCATACATAGAAGTCGTCCGTACGATAGCTAGCCGGCGATGAAAATTTGTGAATTGATCTAATATTATGTACGTGGCCTGTCAGTCAGCAGCCACCAAGGAAGTGAGAAGGTGTTCCTTCCATTCATCCTCGTCGTTGCTTTAGGTGAAAATGAATCTTCTAAGCATAATGTGCAAACCGATAAACACATTTATTATATATGATCTGTGCCCTTATCTCGCTTTGTAAAGATGACTTATTTAACTCTATATCTTCTTCTTTTATTTAGGATAGCCCAATGCAACTTGACATCTAACATGCAGTGCGTCTTGAAAAGGCGAGCAAACAAAATATCAAGTAGCAGCCGAGGATTGATGTGACGCAAAGCATGCCTATAGATTTATTTGCCAAACTATACGGCGGCGAATATATGAGTATGATATATTTTTCATTGTGTTCAAGTATCACACCCGGGTTTTAGGGGTCCAAAACCCGAGCGCGAAATAATCATCAGGTGTGCTGGGATCAAGTCTCACACATATGATGAATCATAGCACATGATCGAATGTCACATCTTTACTATATAACAGGAATTCTATACAAAATAAATAAATAATTACATTATAAGGAGACAACGGTCCAGCAACCCAAAGTTGACTGGGAGACGACGACCTAGATCTCTCACGAACACATCACAGCATTCTTCATGCGCCTCATCCTGCGGTACCTGTTCTTGACCTGTGGGGGGTGTGAGACAGCAAGAGTGAGCTCACATATGTTCATCGCTCAACAAGTTGTGGGGAATAATGTGCATGAACTCGCCAAAAGTGGGAGCTCACGTGAAGTGTAAGGCTTACCAAAGAGGATGGTTAGAGCTGAGCATTGCTTTTAAAGATTGGTCAAAATTTTATTAGCAGTTACTAAGTATAAGTAAATACCAACTCAATTAAGTAGTAGAACAAAAGTAACATCATCACCTGCGATGCAATGCATATGACAAATTGAATTTAGTTCCATAAATTAATCATCAGAGAGTCCTGAGCTGCTCATGACCGTGAGCTCGGCTAGTATACCAGTTCCATAAATTACCCTTTACCCACAAGTCATGTTACCCATCTGCCAAGGGATCGCGACTTCCCATACACCTCTACCGAGGAGGCGAGGCAGGGTAACACTACGAGGCCTTTACAAAGTTCCACTAGCTTCAGAAAACCCGCTACATTTTATAGGAAGCTCCAATGCAGGGTTCTTGCCTGACCGCCATCGCAGCAAAATCAACCAAGGACCTCCCTACACTGACCACTCCCCTACTGCCCTTGCCCCTTTCGGGTAAGGTAGTCCTCCACTAGCTTTCCTAATTAATCAGCCAAGGGCGTCCATAAACCCTTGTGGTGGCACGTGTTTCTCAAGTTAAGCTCTATGTTCCAATTAACATTAATGATCTTGACATGAACATAAATAGAATAACAAAATAACTGGAACATAGATATGATAAATAATTATCCCAAATCCATGTAAAGCAATAGCAAACTACCCAAGTGATTCAGGGGTAAATAAGGTAATGGGATAAACAATCTAGGGTAACCTATTGGGTCCCATCAAAATTAACCTATGCATGAATAAATGATATTAAAGAACATTATTGGGTAAAAAGTGGTCAAGGGCACAACTTGCCTGGGACTTGAGATTCCAGGTAACAGGATGATCTTCAGGTGACTCGTAACCTCGCGCTAGTCGTAGCAATACAAACAAGCATGATATAGGCAAAATTAACATCACACCAAACATAAGAATAAATTGTGTAATAATAATCTACGTGTTGCTAAGAGATCGTGAGTTTGAGAATTACTAAAATTAGAGTTATGGTTACTAAGTTATGAATTTCTGAAATTATTAAGCACCTAGAATAGATTAGTTCATTTGAACATTTTTATTTCAAGTTTCATGGCTAAACAGAGGCACTAAATGATAAAGGATAGTATTATAAAATTTTAGGAACTGGAATGGGGTAATTTGGAGTTCATATAAATTTTCTATGAATTAACTAAGTTTTAGGAATTGTTTTTGTATTAAAAATACATTTACTAATTCATTTATACATTTTAAACGGGCTCTGGACTGGGCGTCAATATCTGAAAAACTCAGGGGCTCTGGCGCAAGATTTATGAGACACAGAGAATAGTGTCAAGGACGGCGGGTTGATATCTTTTAACCCCAGGGTCTCATTAGCAAGAATCCAGAGCCGAAGGGGTATGGCATACCCGCGGCCGTCCGATCAAACGCAGATGGCCCGGATTAGATCAGTCCCACCGCGAACCGGTACGCTACGACGACACTCTGATTCGGATCCGACGGTCTAGCACGTTAGTAGCCCTGAATTCAGATGCGACCGCCCGATCGAAATCCTAGGGCGCAGGTTCATCCGATCAAGGGGTACGCACAGATCTATTCCTAGCCGTCCATCAAAGATCGAACGATCCGAAGACCCTCTTCTTCCTCCGCTCAGACACCAGGGGCACAGCGGGTCTCCCCACGGCGGAGATCCCCCACTGGCGCAACCCAAATCCGCTTGCACCGGCGACAACATTCCCCCAGTGGTGCGAGAAATTGAAATCAAAGCAAGGGCGGTTACAAGGAGGTTGTCTCACCACTGGTTGGAGCAGCGAAGTGGCCAGACCTCGGCGTGAAGTAGCCCCACGGTGGAGATGACTCGGCGGTGAGCAATTCGATGGTGGTGAGACCACTATAGCATGCGCAATCGCCCTGTAATGGTTCCTGGCCCCCAAACGCCTCACCCGGGAACCACACCAAGGTCTAGATCCCACCAATTTCGTGGAGCGCTGGCGGCTATCTCTCCCTATCCTCTGTTCTCTGCAGTCGCACCACGGCAAGGAGCAGCAGTGTCGAGGGTGGCCTGGTTATATAAGAGAGCAGGTCGTGCGGGCGCAGCTGAAGAAGCGGTCGCGATCCCCGCGCGGATTCGGAGTTACAGTTGTGCCGGCGCGGCGTCCACGGGCGGACAAAGTTGAGCTGCGCGCGGAACACGCGCGCGACAATTATGACATGTGGACCCAGCGAAGCAGTCACACAGCGAGCGCGCGGATAGCGGTATGACAACGTGGGACCCAGGCGTCAGCGGCTCACAGCGCAAGCAATGCTCTCGCCTGGGCTGCTCAGAGGGGGATTGCGGAGCTGGGCCGGATTGGAGACAGTCGGCCCAGTTAGGGGTTTATTCCTTTTTTTACTTTCTTTTCTTTTGTCTTTTCCCTTCTTTCCTAATTCAAACTTCAATTCAATTTCAAACTTTGTGGCAGTTTGTACACTCGCTAATTATTTATTTTGATCATACCAACCGTGATGAAGTTATTAAATTATAATTTTATTTGTATTGAACAATATTCCTTTCTCTCTATTTTCATGGTTTTATTCCCAAGTTAGAGTTTAAATTTTTATGGATCCATTGATATGTTGTTAATGACTCATTTATTTTATTAACCACAAATGCGCAATCGAGTAAAACTCAACATGATGCAAGATTTGTTGGGTATATTTTTTTCATTTATTTATTTGTTTAATTGTGGTGTTCACATGAAATGATAAACATTGATAACACCTATAGACATAAAGTACTATGTCGTCCACTTGCTCGGGATTGGTGTGTCGCGGGGGGACGGCGCTCGCCTTCGTCTCAAACGCGAGGTCGACGCTCGACGCGCCCCCCGTTGGGGCACTGGGGACGTCGATTCGCTCGACAGCCGATGAAGCGCGGCCTCCCGATTGTCCTTGGTTGCCCCGCCTCCTCCTCCGTTGGTGGGGGAGAGGACGGGGCGAGCTCGAATGTTGTTCTTCCACCACGCGGGGAAGATGTCGTCGATTCCGCCACCGACGGGCGGGTTGTCGGCCGCCATTGTCGTTGTCGCGCGGCGGTGGAAGGAGTATCATGTCGTAGCTGCCGTCGAAGGACATGAACTCAAGACTCCCGAAACGGAGCACCGTCCCGGGCCGGAGAGGTTGCTGGAGACTGCCTATCTGGAGCTTGACGGGAAGCTGTTCGTCAGCACGCAGCAGGCCCCTACCTGGCGCGCCAACTGTCAGCGTCTCGAGACCGGGGGGTCCCTAAGCCGACGAGTGAGTGTGCCGCGTGCCCCAGCCCAGATGGGTCGAGCGCGTGGGCGAGCGCGAAGGGGGGAAGCGAGGTGGCCGGAGACGGGCGTGAGAGAGGTGGAAATCCCGCGGCCTTCGTGTTTGTCCCGCGCCCAGGTCGGGTGCGCTTGCAGTAGGGGGTTACAAGCGTCCACGCGGGTGAGGGAAGCGAGCGGCCCCAAGAGAGCGCCTGTCCCATCCTCGTCCCCGCGCGGCCAACCTCCTCTAAGAAGGCCCTGGTCCTTCCTTTTATAGGCGTAAGGAGAGGATCCAGGTGTACAATGGGGATGTAGCAGAGTGCTACGTGTCTAGCGGAGGGAGAGCTAGCGCCCTAAGTACATGCCAATGTGGCAGCCGGAGAGATCTTGGCACCCTGCTGGTGTGATGTCGTGGCTGTCGGAGGAGCAACAGAGCCTGGCGGAGGAACAGCTGTCGGAGCGGTCGAGTCCTTGCTGACGTCCCCTGCTTCCGTAAGGGAGCTGAGAGCCGCCGTCGTCACAGGGCTTGCGGGGCGCCATCATTGCCTATCTGGCGGAGCTAGCCAGATGGGACACTGGTCTTGTTCTCTGCGGCCCGAGTCGGCTCGGGGTAGGGTGATGATGGCGCTTCCTGTTGACGTGGCGGGCCTGTGCCCTAGGTCGGGCGAAGCGGAGTTCGTCGTCTTCTGGGGCTGAGCCCGAGTCCGAGCCCTGGGTCGGGCGGAGCGGAGTTCGTCGTCTTCTGGGGCTGAGCCCGAGTCCGAGCCCTGGGTCGGGCGGAGCGGAGTTCGCCGTCTTCCGGGGCTTAGCCCGAGTCCGAGCCCTGGGTCGGGCGGAGCGGAGTTCGCCGTCTTCCGGGGCGTAGCCCGAGTCCGAGCCCTGGGTCGGGCGGAGCGGAGTTCGCCGTCTTCCGGGGCCTAGCTCGAGTCCGAGCCCTGGGTCGGGCGGAGCGGAGTTCGCCGTCTTCCGGGGCCTAGCCCGAGTCCGAGCCCTGGGTCGGGCGGAGCGGAGTTTCCTATGGCGCCTTTGGCAGGGCCTGACTGCCTGTCAGTCTCACTCTGTCAAGTGGCACTGCATTCGGAGTGGCGCAGGCGGCGCTGTCCTTCTGTCAGACCGGTCAGTGGAGCGGCGAAGTGACGGCGGTCACTCGGCTCTGCCGGGGGGCGCGCGTCAGGATAAAGGTGTCAGGCTACCTTTGCGTTAAATGCTCCTGCGACTCGGTCGGTCGGCGCGGCGATTTAGTCAGGGTTGCTTCTTAGCGAAGGCAAGGCCTCGGGCGAGCCGGAGATGTGTCCGCCGTTAAAGGGGGGCCTCGGGCGAGACGGAAATCCCTCGGGGTCGGCTGCCCTTGCCCGAGGCTAGGCTCGGGCGAGGCGTGATCGAGTCGCTCGTATGGACTGATCCCTGACTTAATCGCACCCATCAGGCCTCTGCAGCTTTATGCTGATGGGGGTTACCAGCTGAGAATTAGGCGTCTTGAGGGTACCCCTAATTATGGTCCCCGACAGTAGCCCCCGAGCCTCGAAGGGAGTGTTAGCACTCGCTTGGAGGCTTTCGTCGCACTTTTTTGCAAGGGGACCAGCCTTTCTCGGTTGCATTTTGTTCCGGTGGGTGCGCGCGAGCGCACCTGCCGGGTGTAGCCCCCGAGGCCTCGGAGGAGTGGTTTCACTCCCCCGAGGTCTTAATGCCTTGCGTAATGCTTCGGCTGGTCTGGTTGTTCCCTCATGCGAACTGGCCGTAGCCCGGGTGCACGGTTGGGGCCCAAGTTCTCGGGCTGGTATGTTGACGCCGTCAACGGTTCGGCCGGAGCCGGGTTTGCGAGAGCAGCCCCCGAGCCTCCGCACAGGGCGAGAGGGCGATCAGGGACAGACTCGGCTTTTTTACATACGCCCCTACATCGCCTTTCCGCAAGGAGGAGGGGGGGAGAGCGCCATGTTACCCTCGATGGGCACCGAACATGGTGTCTCCGGTGAGCTGCAAGCGGGTAATCCGAGTGGACGCCCGTGCCCCGTTCGTTGGGGGTCGGCTAGGGGCCCAGAGGCACGCCCAAAAGTACCTGCGGGTGATCTGCCGGACCCGGTCCCCTGGCGACGGGGTCCGAGGGCTCGATGCCTCCCTCCGATGGGATTCCGTTACAAGATCGCTCCCGCTGGTCTCGAAAATGTCCTAGGGTACCTCGGGAGCGCAGCCCGAGCCTTGGTTATGTATCGAACGTACCCCTGGTCATCCCTCGCTCGGCGTCTGAGGCGACTGTGAACCCTTCGGGGCCAGCCTTCGAACCCCTGATCAGTAATGGGCGCGGAGCCCAAGTAGCCTGAGGCGGCCGTGGAGCCCTTCGGGGGGCCGGCCTTCGAACCTCTGACCAGTAGTGGGTGTAGGGCCCACGCGATCTGAGGCGACTGTTGAACCCCTCGGAGGGCCAGCCTTCGAACCTCTGATCAGTAGGGGGGGCTCGGAGCCCGGTTCCTTCACAGGGAAGGATCCTTTTCGGGGTATCCCCCTTTCCCGGTCCCTGTTGCAAGAGATAGAGAAAGAGGAAAAAAGGAAAAGGATACAAAATCGAACGACGTGGCGTACCTTTTTTGGCGCGGTTATTGCGGCGAAGGCGAAGCGTCGCCCGCTTCTCCTGCTAGAAGCGCCGCCTGTCCCGCCGCGGAGTTAATGCGACGGGGCGAGTTGTTGGCAGGGCGGCCGTTGCGCGTGCGCGAGCCATTCGAGGAACGGATCACGGGCGCCCTGTCTTCACGCCGTGAGAGGGGGTTCTCTTGCTGCCCCCGGACGGGACGTGAGTCTGGCCGACGACGTGACCGCTGCTCCCGCCCGCCTGCCACCGTCATTACTGCCGGCCCACTTTCGGCCACATTGACCGTCGCGCCAGGCTGGCGCTGTTGGGTCGTGCGCTGGGCCGCCTCGAGTCGCGGTATTGGTTCCGCAACCGAAGAGGCGCGGTGGTGGCGCAAGTGGCGGTGCAGTTGCTTGCATGCAGCATCTGGCGCGCCGGTTGCGTGACGCGTGGGCCTGGGTCTCTATGCTGGCATGTTGGGAGTCGGAGAAGCGCGTCCACCTGGCGCGATTGCATGCCGCCTGCACGGCTGCCCGCCCCTTCCGCCCGTTGGTCTGGGCAAAAGTGGGGGGTCGCTTGTAACTGCTGGGCGGTTGTGTGCACCACGCGCGGCGGTTTGGCTTCTTCTGCTCTGAGCCGGTTTGCATGACACGTGGGACCCAGCCCCCGCGCCGCAGGGAAGGGCCTTGGAGCGTGTTGGAGAAGACTCAGCCCGTGACGTTTGGGGGCGCACGTAGGGAGAGTTGCCTTTAAAAGGAGGGCGACCCCTTTCGGAAGGCGACCATGTCTTCTCGCTCCCTTATGCGTCGCGTCTTTCCACCTTCCAAGCCCCTGGATGGGGGGTACCCGCTGTCTTTTCGCCTCATCGTTGGAGGAACGCAACTCCGTGGGAGTTGGTACCTTTCAGCCATCGTTCGGCTTCAAGGATTTTCATCATGCAGCCCGGCTGCACCCCTCCACCGGCGGTCACCCAAGATGGTGACCTCCAGCTTGATGGTGGGGGAAAGCGAGCCGGGCTGCGGCCTCTCCCCCTCCCTCAGCCTCAAGGATTTTCATCACCAAGGCTAGGGAGGGGAGTGTGCCGAGTTGGGGTCGGCCCCTGCGTGGGCGGTGGCCCGCTCCTTCACTCAGTGATGGGAGGGAGGAGCGGTTGTCGTCCGTGGCGCTGGCAGCTGCAGCGTGCCCGGCTTTCGGACACGAGTGGCTTCGGAGCCGCTCGCGGCGCCGGCGTCTGCCACGGCAGCTGGAAGAGGTTCTTCTGCCGGCGTGATAGCCAAGGCTGGCCACGGACCGACCTCCAACTCTACGGCCTTCTGCCCGTCCTTGCCTTACGAGTTTTGGCATGGGCGGGGGCCTCCTAGCAGCAGCACCCGCCCTGAGGTCAGTGCTGCCGCTGTTCGGCCCCCCGGAGCAGAAGTCGTCGTCGTCACTGCTGCTGGAGCAGGTGACGGCGCGCCGTTCGTCGGTCTTCTGTGGCTCCGCAGGCCCACCCCCATGGAGTGGGGTTGTTCGTACCTGCGGAGGGGGAACCAGAGTTCCGTTTGTAATGGCACTTTGAATGCCAGTGTTTTTGTTCATTATGGCTGTCGAGGCCTGAACATGTATGTAATTTTGGCACGGAGCCGTGTTTTTTTCCTCATTTTCGAGCACTAAGACTCGTCTATTGATTATCTGAACCGCTTCACCAAGCATGAGTCGCCCCGTGTCAAGGTCACGAGTGAGGTATCCGTATCCCGGAGGCGTAGGAGTCCCTCGGCTCGATCGGCCTTGTTGTTTGAGGCTCCTCTGGCTTAGTTAAAGAGACCCCTTGGCCGCTCTTCGACGAGCCGAGGCCAGGGGTAGCGATATCAGCACGAACAGAGGCGGAGTTGGCTCGAAAATGAAAACCTGGTTGGCCGGAGCCTAGCCGGGTTGTCCGTCAGCGGGACCGATGCCAGAGTTGATCAGCCGAGGCCTCGGACCGGGCTGGCGCCCTCGGAGGATGGTTGGCCGAGGCCCCTGGGGTAACCGGCCGAGCCGCCTGCTCGGGCCGGATTCCCGGAGAAGTCCCTGGACCGCGTCGCCGTCCGAGGTCGGGTCGGGCCTCACTGAAGGTGTCGTCGATGCCGAGGGTGCTACAGCCCCCTTCCAGCGTGAAGGCCCGAGCCTACAGGATCAGATTGTCTTGTAGCGTGTGCCTTCTGCGGCCTCTGAGGCCAGAAAACACACCCTCGCTGCGTTGTAAAGCTGTGTCTCCTTTCCTCTTATTTCGAGCATCTGGACTTTTTTGTCGGTAACAGGGATGTTTGTGCGAGCGAGAGTTGCTTCTCGCGGAAGGTGATGAGTGAGGTATCCGTATCCCGGAGGCGTGGGAGTCCCTCGGCTCGGTCGGCCTTGCAGCTTACACGTACTTTCACCCGTCCATGAGGCCCTGTCACCGATTCAGTCGAGAAGGCTCGAAGGACCGCTTCGGCAGAAGAGCTTCCGAACGTAAAGACTTGTTCGGTCCGCGGAATCACTTTATCCGAACGCGAGTTACTTATCGCAGAAGGTGATGAGTGAGGTATCCGTATCCCGGAGGCGTAGGAGTCCCTCGGCTCGGTCAGCCTTGGCTGCTTACGTGTACTCCGTCGTTTTCAGGATCTGCTTTTCGAAGTAGTCAAAAAGCACGAAAGATATTCTGCTAAAAGAGATCTTTTTTCGAGGAAAATTTCGACGCAGAGGGGGTCCCCCCCTTTTAGCCCCCGAGGGAGGGTCGGGCTTTGCCGAGGCGAGGCCGACCCTTCCTTGATGACTAAACTTTGCGTGGGTGCGAGGTATATGAACAACTTGAAAACATCTTAAGGGTAGAAGCGACGTAGCTGTTGGATGTTCCAAGCGTTGCCGTAGATCTCGCCTTGATTGTTGGCCAGCTTGTATGTTCCGGGCTTCAGAACTTTGGCGATGACGAATGGCCCCTCCGAGGGGGGCGTGAGCTTGTGCCTCCCTCGGGCGTCTTGCCGCAGCCGAAGCACCAGGTCGCCCACCTGGAGGTCTCGGGGCCGGACCCCTCGGGCGTGGTAGCGTCGCAGGGACTGCTGGTACCGTGCCGAGTGTAGTAAGGCCTTGTCCCGAGCCTCTTCCAGCTGGTCTAGCGATTCTTCTCGGCTAGCTTGGTTGCTTTGATCGTTGTAGGCCCTCATCCTCGGGGAGCCATATTCCAGGTCAGTGGGCGAGATGGCCTCGGCCCCGTAGACCAGGAAGAACGGCGTGAAACCCTTGGCTCGGCTCGGCGTTGTCCTCAGGCTCCAGATCACCGAGGGGAGTTCCTTCATCCATCGCTTGCCGAACTTGTTGAGGTCGTTGTAAATCCGGGGCTTGAGCCCTTGTAGAATCATGCCGTTGGCACGCTCTACTTGCCCATTCGACATGGGATGAGCCACGGCGGCCCAGTCCACCCGGATGTGGTGATCCTCGCAAAAATCCAAGAATTTTCTACCGGTGAACTGGGTACCGTTGTCGGTGATGATGGAGTTTAGGACCCCGAAGCGATGGATGATGTTGGTGAAGAACGCCACCGCCTGCTCGGACCTGATGCTGTTCAGGGGTCGGACCTCGATCCACTTGGAGAATTTGTCGATGGCGACCAGCAGGTGCGTGTAGCCCCCGGGCGCCTTCTGCAAGGGACCAACGAGGTCCAGACCCCACACAACAAAGGGCCAGGTGATGGGTATCGTCTGTAGAGCCTGAGCGGGCAGGTGGGTCTGCTTCGCATAGAATTGGCACCCTTCGCAGGTGCGGACAATTCTAGTGGCGTCAGCCACCGCCGTTGGCCAGTAGAAGCCTTGCCGGAAAGCATTCCCGACAAGGGCTCGAGGCGCTGCATGATGGCCGCAAGCCCCCGAGTGTATTTCTTGCAGGAGTTCCTGACCTTCGGCGATGGAGATGCATCGCTGGAGGATGCCCGAGGGGCTGCGGTGGTAGAGCTCCTCCTCATCGCCCAGCAAGACAAACGACTTGGCGCGTCGCGCTACCCGCCGAGCCTCGGCTTGGTCGAGGGGTAGCTCTCCTTGGCGGAGATATTGCAGGTACGGGGTCTGCCAATTTTGATCAGGCGTGGCCCCGTTCCGCTCCTCCTCGACGTGTTGTGCCTCGCCCTCGGGGGCCGAGGGTACCTCGGGCTGAACCGAGGACGCCTCGGGCTGAGCCGAGGGTACCTCGGGCTGGACCGAGGGTGCCTCGGGCTCGGGCGTGTCGTTGATCTTGATAGAGGGTTGATGCAGATCCTGAGAGAAGACGTCCGGGGGAACCGTCGTTCGCCCCGAGGCTATTTTTGCCAGCTCGTCCGCAGTCTCGTTGTAGCGCCGGGCGATGTGGTTAAGCTCGAGCCCGTAGAACTTGTCTTCCAGGCGCCGAACCTCATCGCAGTAGGCCTCCATCTTCGGGTCGCGGCAGTGGGAGTTCATCATGACTTGGTCGATGACGAGCTGCGAGTCACCGCGGGCGTCGAGGCGTCTGACCCCTAGCTCGATGGCGATCCGCAACCCGTTGACCAGAGCCTCGTACTCAGCCACATTGTTGGACACCGGGAAATGGAGGCGTAGCACGTAGCGTAGGTGTTTCCCGAGGGGCGAGATGAAGAGCAGGCCCGCGCCGGCTCCCGTCTTCATCAGCGACCCGTCGAAAAACACGGCCCAGAGCTCCGGTTGGATCGGAGTCGTCGGCAGCTGGGTGTCGACCCATTCGGCTACGAAGTCCGCCAATACCTGGGACTTGATGGCCTTCCGAGGGGCGAACGAGATTGTCTCGCCCATGATTTCCACCGCCCACTTTGCGATCCTGCCCGAGGCCTCTCGGCACTGGATGATCTCCCCCAGGGGGAAGGATGACACCACAGTTACCGGATGAGACTCGAAGTAATGTTGCAACTTTCGCCTCGTCAGGATCACTGCATACAGCAGCTTCTGAACTTGTGGGTAGCGAATCTTGGTTTCGGACAGTACCTCGCTGACGAAGTAAACTGGCCTCTGAACGGGCAATGCATGCCCCTCTTCTTGCCTCTCGACCACAATCGCGGCGCTAACCACCTGAGTGGTCGCGGCGACGTAGACCAAGAGGGCTTCTCCATCAGCTGGGGGCACCAAGATAGGCGCCTTTGTAAGGAGCGCCTTCAGGTTCCCGAGAGCTTCCTCGGCCTCAGGGGTCCAAGCGAAACACTCGGCCTTCCTTAAGAGGCGGTACAGAGGCAGACCTCTTTCGCCGAGGCGTGAGATGAAGCGGCTCAGGGCCGCGAGACATCCCATGACCCTCTGTACGCCTTTTAAGTCCTTGATGGGCCCCATGCTGGTGATAGCTGCGATCTTCTCCGGGTTGGCTTCGATGCCTCGCTCGGAGACGATGAACCCCAAGAGCATGCCCCGGGGCACCCCGAAGACACACTTCTCGGGATTGAGCTTGACGCCTTTCGCTTTGAGACATCGGAATGTCACTTCAAGGTTGGAGAGGAGGTCGGAAGCCTTCCTTGTCTTGACTACGATGTCATCGACGTAGGCCTCGACTATGCGACCGATGTGTTCGCCGAACACATGGTTCATGCACCGCTGGTACGTCGCGCCCGCATTCCTCAAACCGAACGGCATGGTGACATAGCAGTACATGCCGAAGGGCGTGATGAAAGAAGTCGCGAGCTCGTCGGACTCTTTCATCCGGATTTGGTGATACCCTGAGTAGGCATCAAGGAAGGACAGGGTTTCGCACCCAGCAGTGGAATCCACGATTTGATCGATGCGAGGTAGAGGGTAGGGAACCTTCGGACATGCTTTGTTGAGACCAGTGTAGTCTACACACATCCGCCATTTCCCCCCTTTCTTTCTCACAAGCACAGGGTTGGCAAGCCATTCGGGATGGAATACCTCTTTGATGAACCCTGCTGCCATTAGCTTGTGGATCTCCTCGCCTATCACTTTGCGCTTCTCCTCGTCGAATCGGCTCAGAGGCTGCCTGACGGGTCGGGCTCCGGCCCGAATATCCAGCGAGTGCTCGGCGACATCCCTCGGTATGCCGGGCATGTCCGAGGGACTCCACGCAAAGACGTCGGCGTTTGCGCGGAGAAAGTCGACGAGCACTGCTTCCTATTTGGGGTCGAGCCCGGAACCGATCCAGATCTGCTTGGAGGTGTCGCCACTGGGGTCGAGAGGGACGGCCTTAACCGTCTCCGCTGGCTCGAAGTTGCCGGCATGATGCTTCACGTCTGGCACCTCTTTGGAGAGGTTCTCCAGGTCGGCGATGAGGGCCTCGGACTCGGCGAGGGCCTCGGCGTACTCCACGCACTCCACGTCGCATTCGAACGCGTGTTTGTACGTGGGGCCGACGGTGATGACCCCGTTGGGGCCCGGCATCTTGAGCTTCAGGTAGGTGTAGTTGGGGATGGCCATGAACTTCGCGTAGCATGGCCTCCCCAGTACCGCGTGGTAGGTTCCTCGGAACCCGACCACCTCGAACGTCAAAGTCTCCCTTCGGAAGTTGGAGGGCGTTCCGAAGCAGACGGGAAGGTCGAGTCGTCCGAGGGGCTGGACGCGCTTCCCAGGAATGATCCCGTGGAAGGGCGCAACGCCTGCTTAGACGGAGGACAGATCGACGCGCAGGAGCCTGAGGGTCTCGGCGTAGATGATGTTGAGGCAGCTGCCCCCGTCCATCAGGACCTTGGTGAGCCTGATGTCGCCGACGATGGGGTCGACGACGAGCGGGTATTTCCCCGGGCTCGGCACGTGGTCGGGGTGGTCAGCTTGGTCGAAGGTGATGGGCTTGTCGGACCAGTCTAGGTAGACTGGCGCCGCCACCTTCACCGAGCAGACCTCCCGGCGCTCTTGCTTGCGATGCCGAGCCGAGGCATTCGCCGCATGCCCACCGTAGATCATGAAGCAGTCGCGGACCTCGGGGAACTCTCCTGCTTGGTGATCTTCCTTTTTGTCGTCGTCGTGGGCCCTGCCACCCTCCGCGGGTGGCCCAGCCCTGTGGAAGTGGCGCCGAAGCGTGACGCACTCCTCAAGGGTGTGCTTGACGGGCCCCTGATGGTAGGGGCACAGCTCCTTGAGCATCTTGTCGAAGAGGTTAGCGCCTCCGGGGGGCTTCCGAGGGTTCTTGTACTCGGCGGCGGCGACAAGGTCCGCGTCGGCGGCGTCGCGTTTCGCTTGCGACTTCTTCTTGCCTTTCTTCTTGGCGCCGCGCGGAGTAGACGCCTCGGGAGCCTCTTCCGATGGGCGGCCCTGGGGCTGCTTGTCCTTTCAGAAGATAGCCTCGACCGCCCCCTGGCCAGAGGCGAACTTGGTGGCGATGTCCATCAGCTCACTCGCCCTGGTGGGGGTCTTGCGACCCAACTTACTCACCAGGTCGCGGCAGGTGGTGCTGGCAAGGAACGCGCCGATGACATCCGAGTCGGTGATGTTGGGCAGCTCGGTGCGCTGCTTCGAGAATCGTCGGATGTAGTCCCGAAGAGACTCTCCCGGCTGTTGCCTGCAGCTTCGGAGGTCCCAGGAATTCCCGGGGCGCACGTACGTGCCCTGGAAATTGCCGGCGAAGGCTTGGTCCAAATCATCCCAGTTGGAGATCTGCCCCGGAGGCAGGTGCTCCAACCAGGCGCGAGCAGTGTCGGAGAGGAACAGGGGGAGGTTGCGGATGATGAGGTTGTCGTCGTCCGTTCCACCCAGTTGGCAGGCCAGGCGGTAGTCTGTGAGCCACAGTTCCGGTCTCGTTTCCCCCGAGTACTTTGTAATAGTAGTCGGGGGTCGGAACCGGGTCGGGAACGGGGCCCGTCGGATGGCCCGACTGAAGGCCTGCGGACCGGGTGGTTCGGGCGAGGGACTCCGATCCTCCCCGCTGTCGTAGCGTCCCCCACGCCTGGGGTGGTAGCCTCGGCGCACCCTTTCGTTGAGGTGGGCCCGACGGTCGCGACGATGGTGCTCGTTGCCGAGGTGGCCCGGGGCCGCAGGCGCGGTGTTGCGCGTGCGCCCGGTGTAGACCGAGGCTTCCCGCATGAATCGGGAAGTCGCGGCATGAGGTTCCGAGGGGTATCCCTGCCTTCGAGAGGCAGAGCTCTCGGCCCGTCGGACCGCAGCGCCTTCCAGGAGATTCTTGAGCTCTCCCTGGATTCGCCGACCCTCGGTGGTTGATGGCTCCGGCATCGCGCGGAGGAGCATCGCTGCGGCTGCCAGGTTCTGACCGACCCCGCTGGATGCGGGTGGCGGCCTGACCCTGACGTCGTTGGCGACGCGGTGCTGGAAACCCTGGGGCAGGTGACGTATTTCTCCGGCCGGGGGTTGGCCCGCCCATACCTGCCCGACGCCCCGGCGGATCGACTCAAGCGCTCCTGCTCCCTCGTCGAGCCTGGCCTGCGCCCAGCGGACTTGCTCGAGCTGTGGGTCGTGACCCCCCGCCGGAACGGGGACCACAGCTAGCTCCCGCGGGATGTCAGCGCGAGGCACCGGCCTAGGGATATCACCGTCCTCCGGCATGCCGAGATGGTTGCCTTCGGAGGGATCCCCTAGCTCGACGTGGAAACATTCACGGCTTGGGCCGCAGTCCTCGTCGTCAAGGCTGCGGCTACCGTCGGAACAGTCGGAGAGGCAGTAGTCACATGCGGTCATAAAGTCCCGCATGGCACTGGGGTTGCCAAATCCAGAGAAATCCCAACAGATGCTGGGATCATCATCTTCCTCGGACCCAGAGGGCCCGTAGGTCGAGACATCCGTCAATCGGTCCCAAGGCGACCGCATACGAAACCCCAGAGGGGTTGCACTCGCCTCAATGAGAGCGCCCGCCAAAGCGAGGCCGCTAGGCGGGTTGAGGCCGAGTCGAAATGACGTAGGATGGGAATCAGTTAGTACCTTTTGGTCGACGAGGAGCGACATAGTCACGTCGGGGACTGATTGCACCGTCATCTTAGGTACGAGGGCGACGTCCTGCAAGCCCTCCGCGAGCGCGCTGGCGTCGTCCACTTGCTCGGGATTGGTGTGTCGCGGGGGGACGGCGCTCGCCTTCGTCTCAAACGCGAGGTCGACGCCCGACGCGCCCCCCGTTGGGGCGCTGGGGACGTCGATTCGCTCGACAGCCGATGAAGCGCGGCCTCCCGCTTGGCCTTGGTTGCCCCGCCTCCTCCTCCGTTGGCGGGGGAGAGGACGGGGCGAGCTCGAATGTTGTTCTTCCACCACGCGGGGAAGATGTCGTCGATTCCGCCACCGACGGGCGGGTTGTCGGCCGCCATTGTCGTTGTCGCGCGGCGGTGGAAGGAGAATCATGTCGTAGCTGCCGTCGAAGGACATGAACTCAAGACTCCCGAAACTGAGCACCGTCCCGGGCCGGAGAGGTTGCTGGAGACTGCCCATCTGGAGCTTGACGGGAAGCTGTTCGTCAGCACGCAGCAGGCCCCTACCTGGCGTGCCAACTGTCGGCGTCTCGAGACCGGGGGGTCCCTAAGCCGACGAGTGAGTGTGCCGCGTGCCCCAGCCCAGATGGGTCGAGCGCGTGGGCGAGCGCGAAGGGGGGAAGCGAGGTGGCCGGAGACGGGCGTGAGAGAGGTGGAAATCCCGCGGCCTTCGTGTTCGTCCCGCGCCCAGGTCGGGTGCGCTTGCAGTAGGGGGTTACAAGCGTCCACGCGGGTGAGGGAAGCGAGCGGCCCCAAGAGAGCGCCTGTCCCGTCCTCGTCCCCGCGCGGCCAACCTCCTCTAAGAAGGCCCTGGTCCTTCCTTTTATAGGCATAAGGAGAGGATCCAGGTGTACAATGGGGATGTAGCAGAGTGCTACGTGTCTAGCGGAGGGAGAGCTAGCGCCCTAAGTACATGCCAATCTGGCAGCCGGAGAGATCTTGGCACCCTGCTGGTGTGATGTCGTGGCTGTCGGAGGAGCAACGGAGCCTGGCGGAGGGACAGCTGTCGGAGCGGTCGAGTCCTTGCTGACGTCCCCCTGCTTCCGTAAGGGAGCTGAGAGCCGCCGTCGTCACAGGGCTTGCGGGGCGCCATCATTGCCTATCTGGCGGAGCTAGCCAGATGGGACACTGGTCTTGTTCTCTGCGACCCGAGTCGGCTCGGGGTAGGGTGATGATGGCGCTTCCTTTTGACGTGGCGGGCCTGTGCCCTAGGTCGGGCGAAGCGGAGTTCTTCGTCTTCTGGGGCTGAGCCCGAGTCCGAGCCCTGGGTCGGGCAGAGCGGAGTTCGCCGTCTTCCGGGGCCTAGCCCGAGTCCGAGCCCTGGGTCAGGCAGAGCGGAGTTCGCCGTCTTCTGGGGCTTAGCCCGAGTCCAAGCCCTGGGTCGGGCAGAGCGGAGTTCGTCGTCTTCTGGGGCTGAGCCCGAGTCCGAGCCCTGGGTCGGGCGGAGCGGAGTTCGCCGTCTTCCGGGGCTTAGCCCGAGTCCGAGCCCTGGGTCGGGCGGAGCGGAGTTCGCCGTCTTTCGGGGCCTAGCCCGAGTCCGAGCCCTGGGTCGGGTGGAGCGGAGTTCGCCGTCTTCCGGGGCCTAGCCCGAGTCCGAGCCCTGGGTCGGGCGGAGCGGAGTTCGCCGTCTTCCGGGGCCTAGCCCGAGTCCGAGCCCTAGGTCGGGCGGAGCGGAGTTCGCCGTCTTCCGGGGCCTAGCCCGAGTCCGAGCCCTGGGTCGGGCGGAGCGGAGTTTCCTATGGCGCCTTTGGCAGGGCCTGACTGTCTGTCAGTCTCACTTTGTCAAGTGGCACTGCAGTCGGAGTGGCGCAGGCGGCGCTGTCCTTCTGTCAGACCGGTCAGTGGAGCGGCGAAGTGACGGCAGTCACTTCGGCTCTGCCGGGGGGCGCGCGTCAGGATAAAGGTGTCAGGCTACCTTTGCGTTAAATGCTCCTGCGACTCGGTCGGTCGGCGCGGCGATTTAGTCAGGGTTGCTTCTTAGCGAAGGCAAGGCCTCGGGCGAGCCGGAGATGTGTCCGCCGTTAAAGGGGGGCCTCGGGCGAGACGGAAATCCCTCGGGGTCGGCTGCCCTTGCCCGAGGCTAGGCTCGGGCGAGGCGTGGTCGAGTCGCTCGTATGGACTGATCCCTGACTTAATCGCACCCATCAGGCCTCTGCAGCTTTATGCTGATGGGGGTTACCAGCTGAGAATTAGGCGTCTTGAGGGTACCCCTAATTATGGTCCCCGACACATAGTTATCTATAAAATATTTTTTCCTACGAGTAGGTTTCCTGTTCCTAGAGGTCACTTTAGGCACAGGATTTCAAAGTGTGAAATCCGCTTTTGTCTTTAGAAGGAAAAGGTAAGAATAATCAGAGTAAAGCGGAAATAAATGAGAAAAGATTAAGAAAAGTTTAGAAAGAATCAGAGTAGCAAAGGTAAGTAAATATTGGTTGTCCAGTTCTATCTAGGTTTCGTCCTACAGTCAACATTCCTCTGATACCACTTCTGTCACACCCGGGTTTTAGGGGTCCAAAACCCGAGCGCGAAATAATCATCAGGTGTGCTGGGACCAAGTCTCACACATATGATGAATCATGGCACAGGATCGAATGTCACATCTTTACTATATAACAGGAGTTCTATACAAAATAAATAAATAATTACATTATAAGGAGACAACGGTCCAGCAACCCAAAGTTGACTGGGAGACGACGACCTAGATCTCTCATGAACACATCACAACATCCTTCATGCGCCTCATCCTGCGGTACCTGTTCTTGACCTGTGGGGGGGTGTGAGACAGCAAGAGTGAGCTCACATACGTTCATCGCTCAACAAGTTGTGGGGAATAATGTGCATGAACTCGCCAAAAGTGGGAGCTCACGTGAAGTGTAAGGCTTACCAAAGAGGATGGTTAGAGCTGAGCATTGCTTTTAAAGATTGGTCAAAATTTTATTAGCAGTTACTAAGTATAAGTAAATACCAACCCAATTAAGTAGTAGAACAAAAATAACATCATCACCTGCGATGCAATGCATATGACAAATTGAATTTAGTTCCATAAATTAATCATCAGAGAGTCCTGAGCTGCTCATGACCGTGAGCTCGGCTAGTATACCAGTTTTACACTCTGCAGAGGTGGTACCCTTTACCCACAAGTCATGTTACCCATCTGCCAAGGGATCGCGACTTCCCATACACCTCTACCGAGGAGGCGAGGCAGGGTAACACTACGAGGCCTTTACAAAGTTCCACTAGCTTCAGAAAACCCGCTACAGTTTATAGGAAGCTCCAATGTAGGGTTCTTGCCTGACCGCCATCGCAGCAAAATCAACCAAGGACCTCCCTACACTGACCACTTCCCTACTGCCCTTGCCCCTTTCGGGTAAGGTAGTCCTCCACTAGCTTTCCTAATTAATCAGCCAAGGGCGTCCATAAACCCTTGTGGTGGCACGTGTTTCTCAAGTTAAGCTCTATGTTCCAATTAACATTAATGATCTTGACATGAACATAAATAGAATAACAAAATAACTGGAACATAGATATGATAAATAATTATCTCAAATCCATGTAAAGCAATAGCAAACTACCCAAGTGATTTAGGGGTAAACAAGGTAATGAGATAAACAATCTAGGGTAACCTATTGGGTCCCATCAAAATTAACCTATGCATGAATAAATGATATTAAAGAACATTATTGGGTAAAAAGTGGTCAAGGGCACAACTTGCCTGGGACTTGAGATTTCAGGTAACAGGATGATCTTCAGGTGACTCGTAACCTCGCGCTAGTCGTAGCAATACAAACAAGCATGGTATAGGAAAAATTAACATCACACCAAACATAAGAATAAATTGTGTAATAATAATCTACGCGTTGCTAAGAGATCGTGAGTTTGAGAATTACTAAAATTAGAGTTATGGTTACTAAGTTATGAATTTCTGAAATTATTAAGCACCTAGAATAGATTAGTTCATTTGAACATTTTTATTTCAAGTTTCATGGCTAAACAGAGGCACTAAATGATAAAGGATAATATTATAAAATTTTAGGAACTAGAATGAGGTAATTTGGAGTTCATATAAATTTTCTATGAATTAACTAAGTTCTAGGAATTGTTTTTGTATTAAAAATACATTTACTAATTCATTTATACATTTTAAACGGGCTCTGGACTGGGCGTCAATATCTGAAAAACTCAGAGGCTCTGGCGCAAGATTTCTGAGACACAAAGAATAGTGTCAAGGACGGCGGGTTGATATTTTTAACCCCAGGGTCTCATTAGCAAGAATCCAGAGCCGAAGGGGTATGGCATACCCGCGGCCGTCCGATCAAACGCAGATGGCCCGGATTAGATCAGTCCCACCGCGAACCGGTACGCTACGACGACACTCGGATCCGGATCCGACGATCTAGCACGTTAGTAGCCCTGAATTGAAATGCGACCGCCCGATCGAAATCCTAGGGCACAGGTTCATCCGATCAAGGGGTACGCACAGATCTATTCCTAGCCGTCCATCAAAGATCGAACGATCCGAAGACCCTCTTCTTCCTCCGCTCAGACACCAGGGGCACAACAGGTCTTCCCACGGCGGAGATCCCCCACCGGCGCAACCCAAATCCGCTTGCATCGGCGACAACATTCCCCCAGTGGTGCGAGAAATTGAAATCAAAGCAAGGGCGGTTACAAGGAGGTTGTCTCACCACTGGTTGGAGCAGCGAAGTGGCCAGACCTCGGCGTGAAGCGGCCCCGAGGCGGAGATGACTCGGCGACGAGCAATTCGATGGTGGTGAGACCACTATAGCATGCGCAATCGCCCTGTAATGGTTCCTGGCCCCCAGACGCCTCACCCGGGAACCACACCAAGGTCTAGATCCCACCAATTTCATGGAGCGCTGGCGGCTATCTCTCCCTATCCTCTGTTCTCTGCAGTCGCACCACGGCAAGGAGCAGCAATGTCGAGGGTGGCCCGGTTATATAAGAGAGCAGGTCGTGCGGGCGCAGCTGAAGAAGCGGTCGCAATCCCCGCGCGGATTTCGGAGTTACAGTTGTGCCGGCGCGGCGTCCACGGGCGGACGGAGTTGAGCTGCGCGCGGAACACGCGCGCGACGATTATGACATGTGGACCCAGCGAAGCAGTCACACAGCGAGCGCGCGGATAGCGGTATGACAACGTGGGACCCAGGCGTCAGCGGCTCACAGCGCAAGCAACGCTCTCGCCTGGGCTGCGCAGAGGGGGATTGCGGAGCTGGGCCGGATTGGCGACAGTCGGCCCAGTTAGGGGTTTATTCCTTTTTTTACTTTCTTTTCTTTTGTCTTTTCCCTTCTTTCCTAATTCAAACTTCAATTCAATTTCAAACTTTGTGGCAGTTTGTACACTGGCTAATTATTTATTTTGATCATACCAACCGTGATGAAGTTATTAAATTATAATTTTATTTGTATTGAACAATATTCCTTTCTCTGTATTTTCATGGTTTTATTCCCAAGTTAGAGTTTAAATTTTTATGGATCCATTGATATGTTGTTAATGACTCATTTATTTTATTAACCACAAATGCGCAATCGAGTAAAACTCAGCATGATGCAAGATTTGCTGGGTATATTTTTTTCATTTATTTATTTGTTTAATTGTGGTGTTCACATGAAATGATAAACATTGATAACACCTATAGACATAAAGTACTATGATTTCTCTTTTTAAACTTTTCTTACAAAGTGGGTATTACATCAAGTACAAGGAGTAGTAATTATTAAGGAGATATATAATCTGGTTTGGTTAAGCTTGTGGACTAACTATAACTAACATGAGCGTGGTGTGTGCAACATGTCTATTAATTTATGGTAATCACGTGTAAAGCACAGAGACGATGATCAACTATAAAAAGTGAAGGTTAAACAGGTTTGTGCCGATGAGTGAAGGACGAACGCCAAGGCTTAGACTAATTAAGGGATTAGAGAGCCGAAGATTTGTTTGTGGTGGTTGACGTATGAAGACATCGAAATGTAAGAGTATATATGGAATAGTATATCATGTTGACCAAGTTAAGATTACGGTTGACCAAGTCAAGTTGTTATAGGACATTGTCGGCGTTTCGACTCCGGGGGGTCCCTGGACCGACGAGTAAATTGTCGCTGCGTGTCCCAGGCCAGATGGGTCGGCGCGAGACGGAACACAAAGGGGGAGAGACAGTAAGGGGAAACCGCGGCCTTCGTGTTGTCCTGCGCCCAGGGCGGATGCGCTTGCAGTAGGGGGTTACATGCGTTCGCGAGGGAGAGAGAGAGAGCCTTGCGTGTCGGCCCGTTCTCCCGCGCGGCCACCTTCTCATACGAGAGCCCTGGACCTTCCTTTTATAGACGTAAGGAGAGGGCCCAGGTTTACAATGGGGGGTGTAGCAATGTGCTAACGTGTCTAGCAGAGAGGAGCCAGAGCCCTAAGTACATGCCGTCGTGGCTGTCAGAGAGGTTTTGGCGCCCTGTTCATGTGATGCCGTGGCCGTCGGAGGAGCGCTTGAGCCTCGTGGAAGTACAGCTGTCAGGGCTGTCGGATCCTTGCTGACGTCTCCTTGCTTTCGTAAGGGGTTGAGAGCCGTCGTCGTCATGGAGCACGCGGGGTGTCATCATTACTTGTTTACCGGGGCGAGCCAGATGGGACGCTGGTCTTGGTCCCCGTAGCCTGAGCTAGCTAGGGGTAGGGTAATGATGGCCTCCTCTGTGACGTGGTCGGTCCGAGCCCGAGGTCGGGCGAGGCGGAGGCTCCTCCGAGGTCGAGGCTGAGTCCGGACCCGGGGGTCGGGCGAGGCGGAGACCGTCTTCCGGAGTCGAGGTTGAGTCCGAGCTCAGGGGTCGGGCGAGGCGGGGACTGCCTTCCGGAGTTGAGGCTGAGTCCGAGCTCAGGGGTCGGGTGAGGCTGAGACCGTCTTCCGAGGTCGAGGTTGAGTCCGAGCCTAGGGGTCGGGCGAGGCAGGGACCGTCTTCCGAGGTCGAGGTTGAGTCCGAGCCCAGGGTTCGGGCGAGGTGGAGACCGTCTTCCGAGGTCGAGACTGAGTCCGAGCTCAGGGGTCAGGCGAGGCAGAGCTTCCTATAGCGCCTGAGGCCGATCTTGGCGGCTGTCAGCCTCACCCTGACGGGTGGCACAGCAGTCGGAGCAGCGCAGGCGGCGCTGTTTTCCTGTCAGGTCGGCCAGCGAAGGGGCGAAGTGACTGCGGTCACTTCGGCCTTGTCGACTGAGGTGCGTGCGTCAGGATAAGGTGTCAGACGATCCTTGCATTGAATGCTCCTGCGATACGGTCGGTTGGCGTAGCGATCCGGCCATGGTTGCTTCTCCGCGAAGCCTGCCCGAGCTGGGCCTCGGGCGAGTCGAAAGTGCGTCCGTTGCTTGAGGAGACCCTCGGGCGAGGCGTGAATCTGCCTTGGTTTACTGTTCCTACCCGAGGCTGGGCTCGGGCGAGGCGAGTCGTGTCCCTTGAGTGGACGGAGCCTTGACCGGAATCGCGCCCATCAGGCCTTTGCAGCTTCGTGCTGATGGGGGTTACCAGCTGAGATTAGGAGTCTTGGGGGTACCCCTAATTATGGTCCCCGACAGTAGCCCCCGAGCCTCGAAGGGAGTGTTAGTACTCGCTTGGAGGCTTTTGTCGCACTTTTTTGCAAGGGGATCGGCCTTTCTCGGTTGCGTTTCGTTCCGGTGGGTGTATCCCCCGAGGCCTCGGAGGAGTGGTTTGACTCCTCTGAGGTCTTAGCGCGTTTCGTGATGCCTCGGCTGATCTGGTTGTTCCCTCATGCGAACTGGTCGTTGCCCGGGTGCATAGTTAGGTTCCAAGTTCTCGGGCTGGTATGTTGACGCTGTCAACGGTTTCGCCGGAGCCGGGTTTGTGAGAGCAGCCCCCGAGCCTCCGCGCAGAGCGAGAGAACGATCAAGGACTGACTCGGCTTTTTTCATACGCCCCTGCGTCGCCTTTCCGCAAGGAGGAGGGGGGAAAGCACCATGTTGCCCTCGGAGGGCGCCGAACATGGTGTCTCCAGTGAGTTGCTAGCGGGTGATCCAAGTGGATGCCCGTGCCCCGTTCGATAAGGGTCGGCTAGTGGCCTAGAGGCGCGCTCCAAAAGTACCTGCAGGTGATTTGCCGGACCCGGTCCCGTTTGATAGGGTCCGAGGGCTCGATGCCTCCCTCTGATGGGATTCCGTTACAGAATCGCTCCTGCTGGTCTCGGAAATGTCCTAGGGTACCTCGGGAGCGTAGCCCGAGCCTCGGCCATGTATCGGACGTACCCAGAGTCATCCCTCGCTCTGCGTGCTCTGAGGCGGCTGTCGAACCCTTCGGGGCCAGCCTATGAACCCCTGATCAGTAGTGGGCGCGGAGCCCGAGTGGCCTGAGGCAGCTGTCGAACCCTTCCGAGGGGCCAGCCTTCGAACCTTTGACCAGTAGTGGGCGCGGAGCCTGAGTGCTCTGAGGCGGCTGTCGAACCCTTCCGAGGGGCCAGCCTTCGAACCTCTGATCAGTAGGAGGGCTCGGGGCCCGTTTCCTTCACGGAGAAGGATCCCTTTTGGAGTATCCCCTTTCCTGGTCCCTGTAGCAAGAGAGAGAAAGGGGAAGAGAAAAAGGGATATGAATTTGAACGACGTGGCGTACCTTTTTGACGCGGTCATTATGGCGGAGGTGAAACGTCGCCTGCTTCGCCTGCCAAAGGTGCCGCCTGTCCTGCCGCAGAGTTAATGCGACGGGACGAGTGGATCGCGGGGCAGCCGTTGTGCGTGCGCGAGCCGTTCGAGGAACGGAACACGGGCGCGTCGTCTTCACGCCGTGGGAGAGGGCTCTCTCGCTATCCCAGGAGGGGACGTGAGCCTGCAGACGACTTGACTGCTGCTTCCGCCTGCCTGCCGCCGCCATTACTGCCGGCCCACTTTTGGCCATATCGACCGTCGCGTCTTCTCCTGCGGCGGACCGACCCGTGACCGATGTGCTCGGTTGGCACTGTTGGGCCATGCGCAGGGTTGCCTCGAGTCGCGGCACCGGTTCCACAGTCGAGAAGGCGCGGTACTAGCGCAAGTGGCGGTGCAGTTTCTCGCACGTAGTAACCGGCGCGCCGGTTACATGACGCGTGGGCCTGGGCCCCATGCTGGACGCGTCGAAGTCGAAAGGGTGCGCCCCCTTGGTGCAGTTGCATGTCGCCTGCATGGCGTTCCGACCTTTCACCCGTTGGTTTGGGCGAAAGTGGAGGAGTGCTTGTAACCGCTGGGCAGTTGTGCGCTCCGCGCGTGGCGGTTTGGCTTCTTCTGCCCTGGGCCAGCTTGCATGGCGCGCGGGACCTAGCCCCCGTGTCGTAGATGGAAGACCTTGGAGCGTGTTGGTGAAGACTCAGTCCGCGACGGCTGAGGACGCAAGTGGGGAGAATCGCCTTTAAAAGGAGGGCGACCCCCTTGGATGGCAACCATGTCTTCGCACTCTACTCATGCATCGCGCCCTTCCACCTTCCGAGCCCCCGGATGGGGAGCGCCCGCGTTGCTTTCGTCTTGTCGTCGTTGGAGGAACGCAACTTCGCGGAATGTTGGTACCTTTCAGCCATCGCGCGGCTTCAAGGATTTTCATCAGGCAGCCCGGCTGTATCCCCTCGCCGATGGTCACCCAAGACGGTGACCACCAGTTTGATGGTGGGGAGAAGGAAGCTGGGCTGCGGCCTCTGCCCCGCCCTCAGCTTCAAGGATCTTCATCATCCTTGCTGGGGCGGAGGGTGAGCTGAGCCGGAGCTCTACCTCCCGCACGGGTTCGTGGGTCACCCTCTCCTTCAACATTCAGGGGAGAGGGCGCTCACCGGCCTAGCGGAAGGGGCGGACTTCGACAATGCGGGGCTGGTCGGCCGTGAGCGTCGTCAGCTTCAGCGCGTTGGGCTCGCTGGCTCAGCTGGCTCTGGCTTGGCTCCCGGTGCCCCCTCCCATCGTACGAGCGGTCGTTGCGCCGTGCACACCGGAGGACCGCCCAAGACGTCGCACGCTGTTAGGGCGGCGTTCGTGTTCTTGGGCTGTCCTGCCTTTGCTCCGGTACGACGCCTCTGTGCGGAGGTCGGTGCTCGTCCGTCTGGGAGGATCCGAGTGGGGATCTGCCGGTGGGCAGATGGCTGCCGTCGTCGGCGCTGAGGTGGTGGCGGCTAAAGAAGTCCTCATCGCCGACGAGATCGCCGCCACCATCCGCGCTCCGGGCCTCCGGCTCTTTGGCTTTGATAGCTTGTCCTCGCCCCTCGAGTGGGGACGTAGGTGAGGGCCTTGTCGCAGCAGCGTCTACCCTGAGGTCATTGTTGCTGCTGTTTGGCCGTCCGGAGCGGAGGTCGTCATTGCTGCTGCCGGAGCGGGCGTCGGCGAGCCACCTGGGGTTTTGTCGTCCCGCAGGCCCTCCAATGAGGGGGGTTGTTGGTACCTGCGGGGGCGGAACCGGAGTTCCGTTTGTAATGGCACCTTGAGTGCCGGTGTCTGTTCATTACGGCTGTTGGGGCCTGAACATCTAGGTATTTTGGGTGTAATACCATGTTTTTCCTCATTTCGAGCACTAGGACTTGCCTGTCGGCTAGCTAAACCGCTTAACCAATGTGTGAGTTGCCCCGTGCGGAAGGTGACGAGTGAGGTATCCGTATCTCGGAGGCGTAGGAGTCCCTCGGCTCGGTCGGCCTTTGTCGCCCGAGGCTTCTCTTGCTTAGTTAAAGAAACCCTCGGCCGCTCTGCGATGAGCCGGGGCTGGAGGCAGCGGTGTCAGCATGGACAGAGGCAGAGTTGGCTCGAAAAGAAGACTTCGTTGGCCCAGGAGCTGGGTACTTCCCAGGCCGAGGAGGCGTAGCAGCGGCGGCCGGAGCCTGGCCGGGTGGTCCACTGGCGGGACCAACCCTGGAGTCGGGCTGCCGAGGCCATGAGCCGGGCTGGTGTCCCCGGGGGACGGCTGGCAGAGGCTACAGAGCGGTTGGTCCCTGGAGGAGGCCCTGGCGGTGATGGCTCAGGCGTGGTGCCGACAGCTTCCTTTGAGGCGGAGATCCTCCGACCGTGTCGTCGTCCGAGGCTGGGTCGGATTCCACCGAAGGTGGAGTCGACGCCGAGGGTGCTCTTGCTCCCCCTGCTGATGTCTGATCCTGCAGGAACAATTTATCTGTAGTGTGCGTATGTTTTTTGCGGCCGTCGAGGCCCAAACATACCGTCGTCGTGTTGTAAAGCTGTGTTTCTTTTCCCTTTGTTTCGAGTATCAGGACTTATTTGTTGGTAGCAGAATCGTTTACCCGAGCGAGAGTTACTTATCGCGAAAGGTGATGAGTGAGGTATTCGTATCCCGGAGGCGTAGGAGTCCCTCGGCTCGGTCGGCCTTGCCGCTTACGTGTACTCTTACTCGTCCGTTGGATTCTGTTGTCGATATAGTCGAGAAGGCACGAAAAATCGTTTCGGCAGAAAAGCTTTCGAACGTTAAGACTTGTTCGGCCAGCGGGATCGCTTATCCGAGCGTGAGTTACTTATCGCAGAAGGTGATGAGTGAGGTATCCGTATCCCGGAGGCGTAGGAGTCCCTCGGCTCGGTCGGCCTTGCCTGCTTACGTGTACCCCATCGTTTTCAGGATCCCACTTTGGAAGTAGTCGAAAAGCACGAAAGATGTTCTGGCAGAAAGACTTTTTTCGAGGAAATTTTTGACGCAGAGGGGGTTCCCCCCTTCTAGCCCCTGAGGGAGGGTCGGGCTTTGCCGAGGCAAGGCTGACCCTTCCTTGATGGTTAGACTTTATTTGTGTATGTAAACGAGGTATATGAACGACTTGAAAACATCTTAAGGGTAGAAGCGACGTAGCTGTCGGATGTTCCAAGCGTTGTTGTAGACCTCGCCTTGACTGTTGGCCAGCTTGTATGTTCCGGGCTTCAAAATCTTAGCGATGATGAACGACCCTTCCCAGGGAGGCGTGAGCTTGTGGCGCCCTCGGTTGTCTTGTCGTAGCCGAAGCACCAAGTCGCTCACCTGGAGGTCTCGGGACCGAACCCCTCGGGCATGGTAGCGTCGCAGAGACTGCTGATACCGCGCCGAGTGTAGTAAGGCTACGTCCCGAGCCTCTTCCAGCTGGTCCAGCGAGTCTTCTCGGTTGGACTGGTTGCTTCGGTCATCGTACGCCCTCGTCCTCGGGGATCCGTATTCTAAGTCTGTGGGCAAGATAGCCTCGGCCCCATAGACTAGAAAGAACGACGTGAAGCCCGTGGCTCGGCTTGGCGTTGTTCTCAGACTCCAGACCACCGAGGGGAGTTCCTTCATCCATCGCCTGCCGAATTTGTTGAGGTCGTTGTAGATCCGTGGCTTGAGTCCTTGCAGAATCATGCCGTTGGCACGCTCTACCTGCCCATTCGTCATGGGGTGAGCTACGGCGGCCCAGTCCACCCGGATGTGGTGATCCTCGCAGAAGTCCAGGAACTTTCTTCCGGTGAACTGGGTGCCGTTGTCGGTGATGATGGAGTTCGGGACCCCAAAGCGATGGATGATGTTGGTGAAGAACGCCACCGCCTGTTCGTACCTGATGCTGTTTAGGAGTCAGACCTCGATCCACTTGGAGAATTTGTCGATAGCGACCAGCTGGTGCGTGTAGCCCCCGGGTGCCTTCTGCAAGGGACCGACGAGGTCCAGACCCCACACCGCAAACGACCAGGTGATGGGTATTGTTTGCAGAGCCTGAGCGGGCAGGTGGGTCTGCTTCGTTACAGAATTGACACCCTTGGCAGGTGCGTACAATCCTAGTGGCGTCGGCCACCGCGGTTGGCCAGTAGAAACCCTGTCGGAAGGCGTTTCCAACAAGGGCCCGAGGTGCTGCGTGATGACCGCAAGCCCCCGAGTGTATTTCTTGCAATAGTTCCTGACCTTCGGTGATGGATATGCATCGCTGGAGGATGCCTGAGGGGCTGCGGTGGTAGAGCTCCTTCCCGTCACCCAGCAAGACGAACGACTTGGCGCGCCGCACCAGTCGCCAAGCTTCGGCTCTGTCGAGGGGTAGCTCTCCTTGGTGGAGATATTGCAGGTATGGGGTCTGCCAGTTTCGATTAGGCGGGACCCCATTCCGCTCTTCCTCGACGCGCAGTGCCTCACCCTCGGGGGCCGAGGGTGCCTCAGGCTGAGCCGAAGACGCCTCGGGCTCGGGCGTGTCGTCGGTCTTGACGGAGGGTTGATGCAGGTCTCGGGAGAAGACGTCCGGGGGGGTCGTTGTCCGCCCCGAGGCTATCTTAGCCAGCTCGTCCGCAGTCTTGTTGTATCGTTGGGCGATGTGGTTGAGCTCGAGCCCGTAGAACTTGTCCTCCAGGCGCCGAACCTCATCGCAGTAGGCTTCCATCTTCGGGTCGAGGCAATGGAATTTCTTCATGACTTGGTCGATGACAAGCTGCGAGTCGCTGCGAGCGTCGAGGCGTTGGACCCCTAGCTCGATGGCGATACGCAACCCGTTAACCAGAGCCTCGTACTCGGCCACGTTGTTGGACACCGGGAAATGGAGGCGCAACACGTAGCGGAGGTGCTTCCCGAGGGGTGAGATGAAGAGCAGGCCCGCGCCTGCTCCTGTCTTCATCAGCGACCCGTCGAAAAACATGGTCCAGAGTTCCGGTTGGATCGGAGCTGCTGGAAGCTGGGTGTCGACCCATTCAGCCACAAAGTCCGCCAAGACTTGGGACTTGATGGCCTTCCGAGGGGCGAACGAGATTGTCTCGCCCATGATCTCCACTGCCCACTTTGCAATCCTACCTGAGGCCTCTCGGCACTGGATGATCTCCCCCAGGGGGAAGGATGACACCACAGTCACCAGATGAGACTCGAAGTAGTGTCGCAACTTTCGCCGCGTCAGAATTACCGCGTACAGTAGCTTCTGGATTTGCGGGTAGCGGATTTTGGTCTCGGACAGTACCTCACTGATGAAGTAGACCGGCCTCTGGATGGGCAATGCGTGCCCTTCTTCTTGTCTCTCAACCACGATCGCAGCGCTGACCACCTGAGTGGTAGCGGCGGTGTAGATCAAGAGGGCTTCTCCGGTGGCGGGGGGCACCAAGATGGGCGCGCTTGTAAGGAGCGCCTTTAGGTTCCCGAGGGCTTCCTCGGCCTCGGGGGTCCAAGTGAAGCGCTCGGTCTTCCTTAAGAGGCGGTACAGAGGTAGGCCTCTTTCGCCGAGGCGCGAGATGAAACGGCTCAAAGCCGCAAGGCATCCCATGACCCTCTGTACTCCTTTCAAGTCCTTGATGGGCCCCATGTTGGTGATGGCCGCGATTTTCTCCGGGTTGGCCTCGATGCCCCGCTCGGAGACGATGAACCCCAGGAGCATGCCTCGGGGGACTCCGAAGACACACTTCTCGGGATTGAGTTTTACACCTTTCGCCTTGAGACACTTGAATGTCGTTTCAAGGTCGGAGAGGAGGTCGGAGGCTTTCCTCGTCTTGACTACGATGTCATCGACATAAGCCTCGACCGTTCGACCAATGTGCTCTCCGAACACGTGGTTCATGCACCTTTGGTATGTCGCACCCGCATTCCACAAACCGAATGGCATAGTAACGTAGCAGTACATGCCAAAGGGTGTGATGAAAGAAGTCGCGAGCTGGTCAGACTCTTTCATCCTGATTTGGTGATACCCTGAGTAGGCATTGAGGAAAGACAGGGTTTCGCACCCAGCAGTAGAATCCACGATTTGATCGATGCGAGGCAGAGGGTAGGGAACTTTTGGACATGCTTTGTTTAGACCAGTGTAGTCTACACACATCTGCCATTTCCCTCCTTTCTTTCTCACAAGCACAGGGTTGGCTAGCCATTCGGGATGGAATACCTCTTTGATGAACCCTGTAGCCATCAGCTTGTGGATCTCCTCGCCTATGGCTCTGCGCTTTTCTTCGTCGAATCGGCGCAGGGGCTGCTTCACGAGTCGGACTCTAGCTCGGATATCCAGCGAGTGCTCGGCGACATCCCTCGGTATGGCAGGCATGTCCGAGGGACTCCACGCAAAAACTTCGGCGTTCGCACGGAGGAAGTTGATGAGCACTGCTTCCTATTTGGGGTCGAGCTCGAAGCGGATCCGGATCTGCTTGGAGGCATCGTTGCTGGGGTCGAGAGGGACGGACTTAACCGTCTCAGCTGGCTCGAAGTTGCCGGCGTGGCGCTTCGCATCTGGCACCTCCTTGGAGAGGTTCTCCAGGTCGGCGATGAGGGCCTCGGATTCGGTGAGGGCCTCAGCGTACTCCACGCACTCCACATCGCATTCGTACGCGTGTCGGTACGTGGAGCCGACGGTGATGACACCGTTGGGGCCCGACATCTTGAGCTTGAGGTAGGTGTAGTTGGGGACGGCCATGAACTTGGCGTAGCATGGTCTCCCCAGCACTGCGTGGTAGGTCCCTCGGAACCCGACCACCTCGAATGTGAGGGTTTCCTTTCGGAAGTTGGAGGGAGTCCCGAAGCAGACGGGTAGATCGAGTTGCCCAAGGAGTTGGACGCGTTTCTCGGGGATGATCCCGTGAAAGGGCGCCGCGCCAGCCCAGATCGAGGACAGATCGATCTGCAGGAGTCTGAGGGTCTCGACGTAGATGATGTTGAGGTTGCTGCCTCCGTCCATGAGGACCTTGGTATGCCTGATGTTGCCGATGACGGGATCGACAACGAGAGGGTACTTTCCTGGGCTCGGCACGTGGTCGGGGTGGTCGCCCTGGTCGAAGGTGATGGGCTTGTCGGACCAGTCTAGGTAGACTGGCGCCGCCACCTTTACCGAGCAGACCTCCCGGCGCTCTTGCTTGCGGTGCCGAGCCGAGGCGTTCGCCACTTGCCCACCATAGATCATGAAGCAGTCGTGGACCTCGGGGAACTCCTCTGCCTTGTGATCCTCCTTCTTGTCATTGTTGTGGGCTCTGCCACCGTCTGCCAGTGGCCCGGCCTTGTGGAAGTAGCGCCGAAGCACGACGCACTCCTCAAGGGTGTGCTTGACGGGACCCTGATGATAGGGGCACGGCTCCTTGAGCATCTTGTCGAACAGGTTGGCGCCTTCGGGAGGCTTCCAAGGGTTCCTGTGCTCGGCGGCGGCGATAAGGTCTGCGTCGGTGGCGTCGCGTTTCGCTTGCGACTTCTTCTTGTCCTTCTTCTTCGCGCCGCGCTGAGCGGACGCCTCGGGGACGTCTTCCGGCTGGTGCCCCTGAGGCTGCTTATCCTTCCGGAAGATGGCCTCGACCGCCTCCTGACCAGAGGCGAACTTGGTGGCGATGTCCATCAGCTTGCTCGCCCTGGTGGGAGTCTTGCGACCCAACTTGCTCACCAGGTCGCAGCAAGTGGTGCCGGCGAGGAACGCGCCGATGACATCCGAGTCGGTGATGTTGGGTAGCTCGGTGCGCTGCTTCGAAAATCGCCGGATGTAGTCCCGCAGGGACTCTCCCGGCTGCTGGCGACAGCTTCGGAGATCCCCGGAGTTCCCAGGGCACACGTATGTGCCCTAGAAGTTGCCGGCGAAGGCTTTGACCAGGTCATCCCAGTTGAAGATCTGCGCAGGAGGCAGATGCTCCAGCCAGGCTCGGGCGGCATCAGAGAGGAACAGGGGAAGGTTGCGGATGATGAGGTTGTCATCGTCCGTCCCACCCAGCTAGCAGGCCAGCCGGTAGTCCACGAGCCACAGTTTCGGCTTTGACTCCCCCGAGTACATGGCGATGGTAGTCGGGGTTCGGAACCGGGTCGGGAACGACACCCGTCGTATGGCCCGGCTGAAAGCTTGCGGACTGGGTGGTTCGGGCGAGGGGCTCCGATCCTCCCCGCTGTCGTAGCGTCCCCCACGCCTGGGGTGGTAGCCTCGGCGCACCTTCTCGTCGAGGTGGGCTCGACGGTCGCGGCGGTGGTGCTCGTTGCCGAGGCGACCCGGGGCCGCAGGCGCGGTGTTCCGCGTTCGCCCGGTGTGGGCCGAGGCTTCCCACATGAATCGGGAAGTCGCGACGCGATGCTCTGGGGGGTACCCCTGCCTTCGGGAGGCAGAGCTTTCGGCCCGTCGGACCGCGACATCTTCTAGGAGATTCTTGAGCTCTCCCTGGATACGCCGCCCCTCGGTGGTGGATGGTTCCGGCATCGCTCGGAGCAGTATCGCTGCTGCAGCCAAGTTCTGGCCGACCCCACTGGAAGCTGGGGGCAGCCTCGCCCTAGCATCGTCGGTAATGCGATGCTGGACGTCCTAGGCCAGATGACGTGCTTCTCTGGCCGGTGCTCGGCCTGCCCACTCCTGCCCGATATTTTGCCGAAGCTGCACAAGTTGTCCTGCTTCCTCGTCGAGCTTGGCCTGCATCTCGCGGATTTGCTCGAGTTGTGCGTCCTGACCCCCCACAGGGACTAGGACCACAGCTAGCTCCCGAATGATGTCAACGCGAGGCGCAGGCCTAGAGGGATCACCGTCCTCCGGCATACCAAGATGGTTGCCTTCGTCGAGACCCCCTAGATCGACGTGGAAGCATTCGCGACTTGGGCCACAGTCCTCGTCGCCGAGGCTGTGGCCACTATTGGAGCAATCGGAGAAGCAGTAGTCACATGCGGTCATAAAGCCCCGCATGGCACTGGGGTCATCGAGCCTAGAGAAATCCCAACCAGAGTCGGGCTCGTCATCTTCCTCGGAACCCAGGGGCCCGTAGGTCGAGACGGCCGTCAGTCGGTCCCAGGTTGACCGCATATGATACCCCGGAGGGTTTGGACATGCCTTTATGAAAGCGTCCACCGAAGCGGGGTAGCTTGGTGGGTCGCAGCTGAATCTAAAAGGCATGGGATGGGAAATGGACGGTACCTCTTGATCGACGGGTGGTGACGAAGTCGCATCAGGGACGGGCTGCACCGTTGTCTGAGGCACGAGGCTAACGCCCAGCAAGTCCTTCGCGAGCGTGCTGGCGTCGTCCGTCTGCTTGGGGTTGGCGTGTTGCGGGGAAACGACGCTCGCCTTCGTCTCAGACGCGAGGTCAACGCCCGACGTGTCCCCCGCTGGGGCACCGACGCCGTCGACTCGCTCGACAGCCGACGAGGTGCCGCCTCCTGGTTGGCCACGCCTTCCCCGCCTCCTCCTCCGTCAGCGGGGAAGGTGATGGGACAGACCCGGATGTTGCTCTTCCGCCACGTGGGGAAGACGTCGTCGATTCCGCCGCCGGCGGGCGGGCTGACGGCCACCATTGTCATTGTCGCACGGCGGAGAAAGGAGTATCATGTCGTAGCTGCCGTCGAGGGACATGAACTCAAGACTCCCGAAACGGAGCACCGTCCCGAGTTGGAGTGGTTGCTGGAGACTACCCATCGGGAGCTTGACGGGAAGTTGTTCGTCAACACGCAGTAGGCCCCTACCTGGCGCGCCAACTGTCGGCGTTTCGACCCCGGGGGGTCCCTGGACCGACGAGTAAATTGTCGTTGTGTGTCCCAGCCCGGATGGGTCGGCGCGAGATGGAACACAAAGGGGGGAGAGAGAGTAAGGGGAAACCGCGGCCTTCGTGTTGTCCTGCGCCCAGGGCGGATGCGCTTGCAGTAGGGGGTTACAAGCGTTCGCGAGGGAGAGAGAGAGAGAGCCTTGCGCGTCGGCCCGTTCTCCCGCGCGGCCACCTTCTCGTACGAGAGCCCTGGACCTTCCTTTTATAGACGTAAGGAGAGGGCCCAGGTGTACAATGGGGGGTGTAGCAATGTGCTAACGTGTCTAGCAGAGAGGAGCCAGAGCCCTAAGTACATGCCGTCGTGGCTGTCGGAGAGGTTTTGGCGCCCTGTTCATGTGATGTCGTGGCCGTCGGAGGAGCGCTTGAGCCCCGTGGAAGTACAACTGTCAGGGCTGTCGGATCCTTGCTGACGTCTCCTTGCTTTCGTAAGGGGTTGAGAGCCGCCGTCGTCATGGAGCACGCGGGGTGTCATCATTACTTGTTTACCGGGGCGAGCCAGATGAGACGCCGGTCTTGTTCCCCGTAGCCTGAGCTAGATAGGGGTAGGGTAATGATGGCCTCCTCTGTGACGTGGTCGGTCCGAGCCCGAGGTCGGGCAAGGCGGAGGCTCCTCCGAGGTCGAGGCTGAGTCCGGACCCGGGGGTCGGGCGAGGCGTAGACCGTCTTTCGGAGTCGAGGTTGAGTCCGAGCTCAGGGGTCGGGCGAAGCGGAGACCGCCTTCCGGAGTCGAGGCTGAGTCCAAGCTCAGGGGTCGGGCGAGGCGGAGACCGTCTTCCGAGGTCGAGGTTGAGTCCGAGCCCAGGGGTCGGGCGAGGCGGAGACCGTCTTCCAAGGTCGAGGCTGAGTCCGAGCTCAGGGGTCGGGCGAGGCGGAGCTTCCTATAGCGCCTGAGGCCGGTCTTGGCGGCTGTCAGCCTCACCCTGACGGGTGGCATAGCAGTCGGAGCAGCGCAGGCGGCGCTGTTTTCCTGTCAGGTCGGCCAGCGAAGGGGCGAAGTGACTGCGGTCACTTCGGCCTTGTCGACTGAGGAGCGTGCGTCAGGATAAGGTGTTAGGCGATCCTTGCATTGAATGCTCCCGCGATACGGTCGGTTGGCGTAGCGATCCGGCCAAGGTTGCTTCTCCGCGAAGCCTGCCCGAGCTGGGCCTCGGGCGAGTCGAAAGTGCGTCCGTTGCTTGAGGAGGCCCTCGGGCGAGGCGTGAATCTGCCTTGGTTTACTGTTCCTGCCCGAGGCTGGGCTCGGGCGAGGCGAGATCGTGTCCCTTGAGTGGACGGAGCCTTGACCGGAATCGCGCCCATCAGGCCTTTGCAGCTTCGTGCTGATGGGGGTTACCAGCTGAGATTAGGAGTCTTGGGGGTACCCCTAATTATGGTCCCCGACAGACATGATGATCGGGCAATTAAGGATTAACAGTGACACTTGTCAAAATTGTGGATGGATGGAGCATACCAAATATGTTACCCACCATAGTTTTGGTGGTTTAGAGCAACTCCAAAAGCATCTATATCTTACCTCTAATATCTTTTTAGAGAGATAAAAAAGGAAAAAACAAGTCCAACAACCCCCCTAAACCTTCCCTAACTATTCGCAGACGCTAATCCAGAACCCATCGTCCCGCATATTTTCGTGATTCACCGCCTCCCCCAATCCCCCCAATCGGTCCCAGCATCCTTTCCCACGTGATGTTTCTAGAATGCGCTAGGAACTTCATCTCAGCGGCAGCAATTGTTAGAAATAAACCCGGCGTGTGTGTGCACGACGCCGGTGTGTGCGTCGTGTTTGTGTTGTGCGTGTGTGCATGCCTGGTGACCGTGGAGTAGCTTGACGCGTCCGTTGCGTGTGCAGCTACATGCATGCATGGGTGAGATGAGTGGCCACTGCTCTGTGTTAGTTGCGTAGAGTTCGGTTGTGGCTAAGCACGAAATGGTCAGGATGGCCGCGTCGTGCGCGTAGCTTGCGCGTAGTGCGAACGGTGGGTGGCCATGCCGGCTTGAGCGCTGTAGTCTGCTACTATAAAACAAACTGTACTCCTCCGTTCACAGTGAAGGGTATAGGGAAAACGGTGTGCGTGCACCGGACGTTCGTGCGTCATTTGCTTGTGTGCTTGTCTTTGCACTTCCACCTTTGTGTTCTTCAAGTTCTTGAGTGTTTGAGCGCTTAGGATTTCCAACATTTGGTACCAGAGCCAGTTTATGCCCAAGATCTTACGCTACTACCTCGAGTCCGAGTCCATGGCGATGGTTCCGCACGGCGCCAGGGGGCTCGGTCTCCATGTCATACCCGGTGCTGTCGCCGGCGAGCTACACGGCGTGGGCGATCAAGGTGGAGTCGATCCTCGACGCGCAAGGTCTCTGGGAGGCCGTGTCTCCACCAGATAATGGCGAGGTGAACGCGGTGAAGAACAAGACGGCGTGGGCACAGCTTCTCCAAGCTCTGCCCGATGACATCTTGATGCAGGTCTCCACCAAGAAAACGGCAGCAGAGGTGTGGGCGAGCCTCAAGACTCGTTTCGTCGGGGCGGATCGGGTCAAGACGGCACGCCTCGCCACGCTCAAGGGGGAGTTCGACGAGCTGTATATGGAGGACGGGGAGGCATTGGACGACTTCGCCGGCAAAATCAGCGGTATGGCGGCGCGTTACGCCGGGCTTGGCGCGACGCTCGACGACGCTACCATGGTGAAAAAGCTCCTCGACACCGTCCCGGATCGGCTCTTCCCCGCCGTCGCAGGCATCGAGCAGTTCTGCGATGTCGAGACAATGGCGTTCGAGGAGGCGCTCGGTAGACTAAAGGCGTTCGACGAGCGTTCCCGGCGGCGCACTCGTGCTGGCGGCGAACAGCACGACGACCAGCTCCTTCTCACGGAGGCTGAGTGGAAGGCTCGACAAAAGAAAAAGTCGTCGATCAGGAAGTGTTTCAACTGCGGCAACCGCGGCCACTTCGCACGGGACTGCCCCAAGCCGAAGAAGGAGGAGGCACTATTCGTCGAAGCCAAAGAGGAGGCGACGCTCCTGTGAGTGCAGGAAGCAGTGCCGAGTTTAGGAGAGCTGCACACGCAACGGACGCGTCAAGCTACTCCACGGCCACCAGGCATGCACACACGCACAACACAAACACGACGCACACACCGGCGTCGTGCACACACACGCCGGGTTTATTTCTAACAGCAGTGGCAGGGCGGATCATCTTGCTGATGTTTGTTTCTGGTGAATGATTGGCATTCCCAGTCCCAGCGAGTTGATTTATCTTCCTGCTACTGACATGTTCTGTGAGTCTGTAAGACAGATTGTGGCTGAGATTGACTCCATTAAGCTCCTTGCATCGTCGGCCTAGATATCGGTCACCATTTCTAGTCATCAATTTGTTCAGCTGTTCTTTCATTAACCATTTTTTCCCGTACCAGTGTCTGCAGTGCAAGCTATTCAACTGCAGGCGCAAACAGAACTAGATGGAGGTAGGTTTTTTTATTTGGTCCAGTTTTCAGTTTTTCATCATTTGTTTAAGTGAACTGTTGAAGTATACATGATAATTCACCTCTAAATTTTTTTAACATGTCCCCAATAATCATCTTTTGGGGAAAACTTTTTAGCAACCATTTGAAGTTGCTCTTAGGCCTCAAAACTATCAAATATTTTTTTGGTGGTTTAGTCCTCAAAACCATAAAAAACTATTTTGGGGTCCAAGCCACAAAACTCAAAACTCGGGAGGAGTTTCAACGAGAACTAGAGGGAGCATGTGACGTTATCGCAAAAGCTAAAATTGACGCGAAGCAAATTTGTGAAGAGTCCATAGCGATCAGATATATTTATAATGTGCAAACCAAAATAAACACATTGTTATGATTTGTGCCCATATCTTGCTTTGTAAAGATAACCTAACTCTATATTTTTTATTTAGGATAACCCAATGCAACTTGATATCTAACATGCAGTGCGTGCTGAAAAGACAAGCAAACAAAAATATCAAGTAGCAGCCAAAATTGATGTGACGCAAAGCATGCATACATATCTTTCTTTACCAAACTGTACGGCAGTGAACATATGGTTGATACATAGCTGAGGCGCACAGCGTATCGTCCTGCCGTGTGGTGGCGTTCGCTCCGTCAGTCTGGGTGCAGGGCGCAAGCTTTCCTTGTGGCCAGGACATGAGATTTGGAGAGGAGAGTGTTTCTATGGACTTGGCCGCTATATATGAGGCTTCTTCTTGAATGAAACAAATCCATCGTCCGGTTTTACTTTGGGAGCCCGTTTTGTCTCTTTTCACGAAAAAAATCTGAATTTTTACACACCTCCAATTGTTAAAACGGCTCTATTTTCTTCAGTAATCGTTGCATAATAATCTCTGCCGTCAAGACCGTCATGTTATATGATGAAATTCTAAAGTGTTAAATCTGTTCCCTATCTGATGTTTTTTTTTTGGCATGGAACTTAATATGTCCTGCTACACCTAGGGAATGTGTGGATGCTGATTTTTAAAGTTTGAAACTGCTGCCCATTGCTTGACTGAAAGCAGTACATATGCAAAAAAAATAGAGCGATTATAGTTAGTGGTGAAGACATAATTTATTTAGAGCCAAAACTTATTTTAAAAATAATACAAAAGTTGTCCAAAAAAATATGGTGAGGATACAGGTGGAAAAGAATTTTAGCTTTGTATATCTAAAATACAGTGGGAGGATAGGCCGACAGCCGACGCGAGGCTTCAGTTCTAACCTGGTTCCACCATTGTTTGTGCCAATAGACCTGGAATGATGAAGGACGAATGCCAAAGCTCGAACTGAGGGACTCAAGAAGCCGAAGAACTGATTGTAGTGGTGACATATAGGGACATCGACAAGTGCAAAAGTATATAGAGGAGTAGAACGTGTTGACCAAGTCAAGACGATGGTTGATCAAGACATCAAGTCAAGTCGGGTCCACGTAGGACATGATGATTAATTAGGAAGTCGAGGATTGATGGTGACACTATCAAGATCATGGAGGGAGCACACCAAATACGCTACCCATGGGAATTTTGGCGGTTTGGTCTCAAAACCATTGACAACATTTTTTGGGTTTGTGCCATAAAACTCGAGTGGGGTGCTGACAGGAACTAGAGGCGGTAGGTGGAGCCATCATAAAGCTTATGTTGATGCAAAGCAAAGTTTTGGAGAGCATGTGGCCATCGTATTTGTATTTTATTGAATTGGACTATAACACTCTAATTATCTAGGAGCAAGTTGGAAATATATAATAGCTCTATAAATAGGAGGGAGGATGATTCAACCAGCTTCATCTCTCCAATATTTCATTTTTTCCCTTCCTCTAGTTTAGGACTAGTTTGGGAGCCACAAAAACGGAGGGGATTGGAGGAGCTAAAATCCCCTCTAATCCTCTCCGGTATTTGGACTTCCAAACTAGTCCTTAGGTTTTATCTCTTCCTAGTTTTATTTTAGTGAGTGAGATCCACCGATAGAATCTTAAAACAGTGTAATCCTATCATCCGTGCAGGCCTCTATGAGGGTTGAACTAAAACAACATTTTCTCTAAACTTCATGTGCTTGCTTTGATTTTGGATTTTTTCCCCTCTCTTGTTCCCCTATTTTCATTCTTCTGTTGGATTTTGTGTTCCAACACGTTTGGGGTTAGTTTGGTTGGATGGATACATGCTATGATCTCTGAGGATCATCCTTGCCAAACGATTTGAATACATTCCTTGCCAGCACTTAGATTAATCTTCTGCAGCAAAATTAGGAAAACCCTATTGTCCGATGGATTATTAGATCCATGGAATTGTGAGTTGTTCTAGGTGTTGGTGTTCTAGGGATACCCTCCCAACACTCTAAAGAACCTTGTTCAAAGTTTGACATTAATCAGATTTTATTTGAGTCAGCTTTGATCTTTTGATCATTTTTTTTAACGTGCTATTCATCAACGGATGGTCTGATATGATTTTCGGATGGTCCAGTATAAACACCTTGGAATTTTGAGCTGATTTTTGGTGAGCATTTTCCATACGGTGTTGTAATTCTATGGTTCATGTTTCAAGAGTTTTAGACATCGTTTGATATGGTTTGATATTTTCTCCTAAAACTGACCGTGTTGGAAATTTTCTGGAATAAAAATTTATTGACTCTCGTTTATCCTCTCTAGTTTTCTTGGTCCTTCGGCATAAATATATAAGGGGTTTAGTTTGAAGAATAAGCTAGTTCTTTATTTTCTCACTTCTCACTTTTTTTATTTGGTTTGTGGTGGAATGGGCATCTATCATCACCGCATTCCTAATAGTTAGTCAGTTAATACTAACACGAGGAATATAATGGGGTCATCTCACCAAATTTATAGTGTGTTTGGTTTAAGAAATAAGCTAGTCCATCATCTTCTCACTTTTTTGTTTGGTTTGTATAATAGAATGAGTTGATTTATCACCGCCTCATTCTTTATAGCTAGTTAGTTAGAACTAATACAAGGAATGAGGTCATTCTATCAAATATGAGAAATGAACTCATGATACACCACATTATTTTCGATGAAGTGATTGCTCAAACCAATCACTCATTTAAGAAATGAACTTATGATGTACTACCTAACACCCATGGTCTTGGTATGTAATGGATCGACAACGGAGCAGCTTCGCGATTAGCGTATGATATGTTAAGTTCATGGAAATCGATCAAAGATAATTTATACAATGATGATGACACAACCATATCAATATCATGGGATCACCTTCACCTCCACTCGATCCAATGCCTACGAAAAAGATAACATTTTATAAAGGTGATGTAGAAAAAGTCGGTTAACTGCCATTTCACTGCTTCTTTATTTGCCGAGGTTCAACCAGTGAAGCTTGGCGATGAGTTGGGCACGGATCGTCGGATCCACTTCAGACTTTCAGTTAGCTGGCAAGGACAGGATAGGAGATTATGATACAAAAGCTGTCTACTTAACTTCGAAGGATATTTTCATAGGTCGGTGAAGGAGCGAGCAAACTTTGGTTAGTTTTATTAAGGGCAGGTACAACTCATTTAGAGCTTGTTCAGTTAGCTCTCAATCTATGTGGATTGAGTGAGATTAGATGAGTTTGAATCCCAAACAAGTTAAACTTCTAAAGAATTTTTTTCAATCTTATCCAATCCATGTGTATTGGAAATAACCGAACAAAGCCTTAATATGGAGTCTCTTGAGAAGTCTTTAAGTAACTAAGTAAAAAAATAGAAGAGACAGACTCTTTGCGATGAGCCCGTCTCTTCGAGACTCTCCATATATATATATATATATATATATATATATTATGGAAGAGGTAATGGAAGCCCTGGGCTTCCGTTAGTGTGGGAAGCCCCAGCCAGGACGCCAACCAGGTCGCGGTTGGCCCACTGTACGCGAGCATGCGTCAGCCATGCATATGATAGCCACGAATTCCGGATGAGACGTGACAAGCGATATACGCACGCATAAATATATGTAGAAATGTGCATAAATCATGCATAGAAGGAATCTTTTGGGCCACGAATCACGGGAACGAATATTACCACGTGTACACCGTTTACGACTGCATAACGCTATGTAACATGATAGCGTAAACCATGCAACATTTAAATATCCACCGGTTTGAGATAAGTAAAGACGTGCTCCACGTTCGCGTAAATAAAGGCACAGTTACGGGAGGAAACAAATTCTCATTTACAGCCGCTCGTCCACGTTCGTATCTGTGATATTGGCGGCGGTTAACGACTGCATAACGATGCATAAATAAACCGTTTACGACTGCATAACGATGTGTAACATGATAGCATAAACCATGCATTATATAAATCTTGACCGGTTTGATATAAGGAAAGACGTGCTGCATAATCGCGTAAATAAAGGGACAGTTACGGTTTGAGGAGCATTAGTAGAAGGAAATAAATTTTAATTTACAACCGCAGTTCGCGGGTTCTGCTCGGGCGGATTCTAGCGTAAAACGTGAGCTAAAACAACGTAAATGAGTACGAAATTTAGCGTAAATGATATATATGTTTTGTAACAGCAAACGAAGCCCAAAATTACGGCGTGAAAATCGCGTGCACCCAATCGTGCGCGGGTTCTGGCTAGGGCAGATTCCGGCGTAAAACGTGAGCTAAAACTGCGTAAATGAATACGAAATTTACGTAAATTATAGACATGTTTCGTAACAGCTGGGGTCCGAAAATTACGGCGTGAAAATTGATCACGTTCGATCGTGCACGGATTTTGGCTTGGTCAAATTTCAGCGTAAAACGTGAACCAAACAGCGTAAATGGGTACAAATTTTATCGTACATCATAAATCTATTTCTTAACGACGAATGTGGCCTAAATTACGACGTGAAAATCGCGCTCCGATCGTGCTCGGGTTCTAGGTCAGGTGGATTTAAGCGTAAAACGTGATCCGAAACAGCGTAAATGGATACGAATTTTAGCGTAAATCAATGATCTATTTTGTAACGACGAATGTGGCACTTGCTTTTTAGTGGAAGCGTAAAATGCAATAAGATATATCGTAAAATTTTGTTTGAAAATGTATAAATCACGATGGTCATAGACGACATGATGACAACGTAGATGCCCCTGAGCGTCGCCGACTCCTTGACGCGCTTGAGCAGCTCGTACCCGGTCATCCCAGGCATCCAGTAGTCGGTGATGATCATGCTGACGTCAGGGAGCAGGCCCATCGCGAGCAACTCCAGCGCGCGCGTCGCCGACTCCACGGCGGTCACCCTGTACCTGGAGCCGCGCAGGATCCTGGCGATCGCGGCGCGGTCCACGGATTTGTCGTCCACCGCCAGCACGTGCTTCTCCAGCTCCGACGCGTCCATGGGCACCACCGACTTCCTGCTGTCGTTGGCCTTGGGTGCAAGGGACGGCGCCACAGATTCTGGAGCGGCGGCGGCGGTGGCCATCGCAGAGATGGACGGGACAATCGCCGTTGTCGTCAGGCCTAGGGTGCGCTGTCGTCGTCCGTCTGCTTCGACAGTGCCGTCACTGCTTGCCCGCCTGCCTCGGAGCGTCGTTGTCGCTCGTTCCTGGTGGAGCGCCGCCGTCGGTCTCCTGCCTCGAGGCGACACCGCTGCTGGCCCCCAGGATCACCGCCGCTCGCACGCCCGAGGGAACCGCCGCCGCCGCTAAAACCTAATCCCTGGCGGCGTGGGGGTGTTTTTATAGTGTCGGCGTGGGACTGAATAATTGTGAACGCGTGGGCCGGGCCGTGGGCCCGATGCACGTAATATGCGCAGACTATATTTGCATAAACTGATACACACATCAACATAACTCGTATTATAATTTAGCGTAAGCACATTTAGGTACAATAAGCCAAAAAGGGTCCGGTGCGGTCTGCGCACCTGGTCGGGGCTTCCTGTAGTTAAATAGAGCCCAGAGCTCTAAATACTATATATATATATATATATATATACCACTCTATTAAGAACTTAATATGGGCACCTGATGCTACCACAGCTTTACCCTCACTCAGCTACTGCCCGCCCTATGGACACGCTGACACCTTAGGCCCACCCCCACACTCTCTGACTGGTTCTCCCGCCACTCTCTCAGGGACTGCCTTGTGGACCCAAGCACCCGCTCAGAACCCGACCCCACCCTACCACACCGCGCAAAAAAGTGCAGAGCGAACACTCGAACCCACACTCCTAGCTCAAAAAATTTGGGGCTAACATGACCATATGTACCTTAGTGTTTAGAAACAAACAATATATATTTGAATAAATATCTTAATACCTATTTATATGATATATAAAAACCGTAGCAAAGCACGAGTATAACACCCTGAATTTAGGGGCATAAAATTTCTTCTCTAAATACCTAGCAAATTCAGGTTACTTCTTTTCTCACTTCTACAGTGTTTCTTTTCTATTCTCTTTAATAGGATTTTGGGTTAATTATGTGGGAGATGTATTATTTTCTTGAGAATATCAAAACCTAGGGTATATGTGAATGTTTGCATCATGCTGAGACTAGATTATTCCTTTTTGTTTGATGACATGTTTGAATTATATGTATTTGAATTGTGGTTGAATTTGATTTGAATTCCATAGAGAAAATAAAAAGAAAAAAAATTAGAAATTCAGGAAAATAGAAAAAACCGTTTTCAGCCCGGTCGGCCCAGTTTAGCCTAGCTAGGCCGCGCGCTCGCCTCGCTCTCGCAGGCGGTCCCCGCCTTTCAGCACCAGCCACGCCCGTACGCTCTCACCGCATTTAGGCATGATTGGAGGGTAAACAAACCCTTGCAGGGATATTCTATAGTATGTAGAGCCTGTGAGTAGGTTTCAACAAACCTTCTGCAGGCATGCCAAGATGCAATGCTCGTGGTTCACGATATTTGCTTGTCAAATTGTATATTTGTACCATTTGTGCCCATTTATTTGAGTGGTTGCACGCATTGAGTAGTAGAATCGTCGTCTATGCATGGGCGTCGATTGGATTACATTGAGCGGTTACAGATAGGGTTTACAGAATTTTGTAGTGAGTGATCTTGCCTGAACCGTCAGGTGATGTCAATGTGTTCCGTTCAGAGACCAATCATGAGCAGATAGACGTTTCAGAACATTCAGATTTATTTGAGGATCTGATCTCCAAGTGTTGTTGAAACTCCTCCCTCAGTGGACGAAATTGTTACAATATCATCTGCTATTTCTGCACCAGTTATTGAGAAATCATCTCGGCACAATGAACGAGATCTTTTCCAACAACAACAACAACTCAGCAACCTGAGTGATATCAGTACTTGACACTGAAAGAAAGCCTAGGTTCAAATAGTAGTGGTATGATGCATACTGCAAACTGAATGGACGACAAGGTGTGTGGAGCCACCACAACCGTAGCTGGCCTGGCATCAGGGCGGACCTGAGGGGGCGCCAAGTGGACCGCCGCTCAGGGTCATAAAATGTTGGGGTCCACACCCAAGTATATAAGTATATATTTAAGTATACTACTTAGGGTATGTTTGATTTAGCTTCTTGAACCAGATTCACTATAAAAAAAATCTAGAATCTCAACCAAACAGATATAATACTAAAATCGATTATGTATAGATTCCTTTAATTCAATTAAGAATCACATTCTATCCCAGATTTTTCAGATCCCCAATATCATTGTTATAAGTTAGCATGCAATATATAGTTCATAGTTGTTTCAACTAAACATGTTTTAGTTTGCTCACAGCTAGAATCAGATTTCCCAAAATCCACATGTGAACCAAACAGACCTTAATGACCCAATCAGTGTTGGCTTGGTTAGCACAATGCTATGGTAGTCTAGCGTCGCAGCACACGACTGCTGGTCTATTCTGATTGTGTACGCCATCATCGAACCTGGACAAACCAATCCCAATTCCCAAGTCAAAATAGAATACATCAAGAAAACCTAATTCCTGCTGCTACCACGCTGTCAAAGGATTGGACTGAAGACGCGCTCGACGATCGACCTTCACACGTACGCGTATACAACAGCTAGGGAGCTAGCTAATTGTCATTTGGTATGCTTCTTGCTTCGGTCTGCTAGGAGTTCTACGTATTTAGGTTTGTGTGCAGAGGACCTAAGGGGCAATGCTGTGATTCAGGGTGGAGGTTTTTTCACCATGATAGTGATGCAGACTCCCTCCTTTCGATGGAGGCTCAACAGGAGGTTGTGGACAAGAACGCAAGAAATAGGAGTGGGAAGGGGGAGGAGGATTCCTGGTGGCGTTCCGGACGCTGGAGAGTTCCTCCAGTGCGTCCCAGGCAACCTCCTAGGACTAGGAGATTTTCTTCTTTTGATAATCCCTAGTACAAACTACCCCTGGTCTCTTATAGACTGAGCCCAGATTAATATAGAAACAAATCATATCACTCTCAACTTGCTAGAAAACAGACTGACTAAATATAGAAACTTATATGCTGTCTCTTTTATTCCTTATCTGCTGATTGACTAAATATAGAAACTTATCTGCTGTCTCTTTTATTCCTTATATGTTGTTTCCTTTATTCCTGGTGATTCCTTCTCTGGTATACCTTTCCTACAAATGCATCAGTATAATTTCCCCCTCCCCCAAAAACAGGTCGTCCGCGACCTGGACACCAAGAAAACAGCGACGAAAGTCCTCCAGCTGAACCCACGTTGCATCAGCTGCTGATTGTCCTAGCCATTGCACGAGCAGTTCCCACACGCCTCGGTTCTTGTGTGCCTTAGTGACCTTCTTAGGCTGAGGCAGGACTCTGCCATGTAATATTGGGGGTAGAGGAACTATTGCAGCCGGGGGAGCCCCAGTATATTTCTTTAGTAAAGAGACACGAAACACATTATGGATGCGGGCGTGAGATGGCAGGGCAAGCCTGTAAGATACTGTACCAATTTCCTCCAAACTTTGATAGGGACCATAGAAGCGAGGCCCAAGCTTAGAGTAGGCGGCTGGTGTGATTCCTAAAGCTGTACGCTGTTGCAGTCGAACCCACACCCAATCCTCGGCAGTGAACTGCACTTCCCTTCGAGACTTATCCTGGAATTGTTTCATTGTGAGCTGAGCCTGTATGAGGCATTCCTTGATCTGAGATAAAAATTCATCTCGATCTTGTAATTGAGTGTCAATAGCAGCTACAAGGGAAAGTCTCGGTTGGTAAGAGATAATAGCTGGAGGGTCTCGTCCATACACAACCCAAAATGGTGAACAACGAAGGGCTGTTTGAAATGAAGTGTTATAACAGTACTCTGCCCAGGACAACCACTGTAATCATGTGCGGGGTCGATCCCCAGCTAAGCATCGCAAGTACATCAAGATGATTCGGTTAGTAACTTCAGATTGGCCATCAGACTGTGGGTGGAACGCTGAACTCATCTGCAACTTGACCCATGTCCTGGTGAACAGCTCAGTCCAAAATGTACTAGTGAAAACTGGATCACGATCACTGATGATGGAGCAAGGAATACCATGGTGACAAACAATATGATCAAAGAAAGCCTTAGCTACTGAAGATGTTGTATAGGGATGGCTGAGAGGCACGAAATGAGCATACTTTGAGAAGCGGTCCACCATGGTAAGAATAACTGATTTGCCTCCAACCTTTAGAAACCCCTCCACGAAATCCATGGCTATATCGCTCCAAACCCCCTGAAGGAACCGGAAGTGGCTGTAACAAACCTGCCGGATGAAGGTGTTCGGACTTATTACGTTGACAGACTGAACAACCCTTGACAAAATCTCTTATGCGGCTGGCAGCAAGGGGACTATGGAAGGAAGCCCTCCAACGGTTGAGGGACTTTTCGATGCCCTCGTGGCCTTCTTCATGAACTGAAGCTAACAACAGGGGCCACATGGATGAGGCATCTGGCATAAAAAATTTCCCTTGAATAGTAAGAGACCATCAACCTTGGACCACCCTTCCTTCGCAGTTCCAGCCACCAACCGCTGCTTGAGCGCCACCGCCTGTAAATCTGATCCTATCTCAACCCGTAGAGTGTTAAACAGAGCAAATGTGGGGGTGGAAATATTGTGTAGGTTCAGCAGGACTTCATCTCTACGAGACAACACATCAGTAGCTCCATTGAGTTTGCCCGGCTTGTACTCAACTGTCATGTCATACCCAAATAATTTGCTGACCCATGTATGTTGAGGGATGGTGGATAACCGTTGGTCTAGGATGAATTTCAAGCTGTAGTGATCAGTTTGAACTGTGAACGGTCGCCCCCAGAGATATGGATGCCAATACCTGACAGCTTTAACCAAGCCAATCAATTCCCGTTCATATGCTTGCAGCTTTTGATGATGAGGGGCTACTGGCCTACTGAAGAAAGCTATGTGTCGGCGTTTCGAGACAGGGGGGTCCCTAAGCCGACGAGTGAGTGTGCTGCGTGCCCCAGCCCAGATGGGTCGAGCGCGTGGGCGAGCGCGAAGGGGGGAGAGGCGAGGTGGCCGGAGTCGAGTGTGAGAGAGGTGGAAGTCCCGCGGCCTTCGTGTTCGTCCCGCGCCCAGGTCAGGTGCGCTTGCAGTAGGGGGGTTACAAGCGTCCACGCGGGTGAGGGAAGCGAGCGGCCCCAAGAGAGCGCCTGTCCCGTCCTCGGTCCCACGCGGCCAACCTTCTCTAAGAAGGCCCTGGTCCTCCCTTTTATAGTCGTAAGGAGAGGATCCAGGTGTACAATGGGGGGTGTAGCAGAGTGCTACGTGTCTAGCGGAGGGAGAGCTAGCGCCCTAGGTACATGCCAATGTGGCAGCCGGAGAGATCTGGGCACCCTGCTGGCGTGATGTCGTGGCTGTCGGAGGTGCGGCGGAGCCTGGCGGAGGGACAGCTGTTGGAGCGGTCGAGTCCCTGCTGACGTCGTCCTGCTTCCGTAAGAGAGCTGGGGGCCGCCGTCGTCATAGAGCGTGTGGAGCGCCATCATTGCCCCTCCGGCGGAGCTGGCCGGATGGGACGCCGGTCTTGTTCTCCGTGACCCGAGTCGATTCGGGGTAGGATGATGATGGCGCTTCCTGTTGACGTGGCGGTCTGTGCCCTAGGCAGGGCGACGTGGGGGTTCCTCCGAAGCCGAGGTTGAGTCTGTCTTCCGTTGCCGTGGCCGAGCCCGAGCCAAGGGGTCGGGCGAGGCGGAAGTCGTTCGACCGAGGCCAGGGCGGAGTCCGAGCCCTGGGGTCGGGCGAAGCGGAGTTTCGTCGTCTTCCGGGTGTTAGCCCGAGTCCGAGCCCTGGGGTCGGGCGGAGCGGAGTTCGCCGTCTTCCGGGTCTTAGCCCGAGTCCGAGCCCTGGGGTCAGGCGGAGCGGAGTTCGCCGTCTTCCGGGTCTTAGCCCGAGTCCGAGCCCTGGGGTCGGGCGGAGCGGAGTTCGCCGTCTTCCGGGTCTTAGCCCGAGTCTGAGCCCTGGGGTCGGGCGGAGCGGAGTTCGCCGTCTTCCGGGTCTTAGCCCGAGTCCGAGCCCTGGGGTCGGGCGGAGCGGAGTTCGCCGTGGCGCCTTTGGCAAGGCCTGACTGCCTGTCAGACTCACTCTGTCGAGTGGCACTGCAGTCGGAGTGGCGCAGGCGGCGCTGTCCTTCTGTCAGACTGGCCAGTGGAGCGGTGGAGTGACGGCGGTCACTTCGGCTCTGCCGGGGGCGCGTGTCAGGATAAAGGTGTCAGGCCACCTTTGCGTTAAATGCCCCTGCAATTTGGTCAGTCGGTGTGGCGATTTAGTCAAGGTTGCTTCTGAGCGAAGCCAAGGCCTCGGGCGAGCCGGTGATGTGTCCGCCATAAAAAGGGGGCCTCGGGTGAGACGGAAGTCTCTCGAGGTCGGCTGCCCTTGGCCGAGGCTAGGCTCGGGTGAAGCGTGATCGAGTCACTCGTGTGGACTGATCCCTGACTTAATCGTACCCATCAGGCCTTTGCAGCTTTATGCTGATGGGGGTTACCAGCTGAGAATTAGGCGTCTTGAGGGTACCCCTAATTATGGTCCCCGACAGTAGCCCCCGAGCCTCGAAGGGAGTGTTAGCACTCGCTTGGAGGCTTTTGTCGCACTTTTTTGCAAGGGGACCAGCCTTTCTCGGTTGCATTTCGTTCCGGTGGGTGCGCGCGAGCGCACCCGCCGGGTGTAGCCCCCGAGGCCTCGGAGGAGTGGTTACACTCCTTCGAGGTCTTTATACCTCGCGTAACGCTTCGGCTGGTCTGGTCGTTCCCTCATGCGAGCTGGCCGTAGCCCGGGTGCACGGTCGGGGCCCAAGCTCTCGGGCTGGTATGTTGACGCTGTCAACGATTTGGCCGGAGCCGGTTTTTGCGAGAGCAGCCCCCGAGCCTCTGCACAGGGCGAGAGGACGATCAGGGACAGACTCGACTTTTTACATATGCCCCTACGTCGCCTTTCCGCAAGGAGGGGGGGAGTGCGCCATGTTACCCTCGATGGGCACCGAACATGGTGTCTCCGGTGAGCTGCAAGCGGGTAATCCGAGTGGACGTCCGTGCCCCGTTCGTTGGGGGTCGGCTAGGGGCCCAGAGGCACGCCCAAAAGTACCTGCGGGTGATTTGCCGGACCCGGTCCCCTGGCGACGGGGTCCGAGGGCTCGATGCCTCCCTCCGATGGGATTCCGTTACAAGATCGTTCCCGCTGGTCTCGAAAATGTCCTAGGGTACCTCGGGAGCGCAGCCCGAGCCTCGGTTATGTATCGAACGTACCCCTGGTCATCCCTCGCTCGGTGTCTGAGGCGACTGTGAACCCTTCGGGGGCCAGCCTTCGAACCCCTGATCAGTAATGGGCGCGGAGCCCGAGTAGCCTGAGGCGGCCATGGAACCCTTCGGGGGGCTGGCCTTCGAACCCCTGACCAGTAGTGGGTGTCGGGCCCACGCGATCTGAGGCGGCTGTTGAACCCTTCGGAGGGCCAGCCTTCGAACCCCTGATCAGTAGTGGGGGGCTCAGAGCCTGGTTCCTTCGCGGAGAAGGATCCCTTTCGGGGTATCCCCCTTTCCCGGTCCCTGTTGCAAGAGATAGAGAAAGAGGAAAACGGAAAAGGATACGAAATCGAATGACGTGGCGTACCTTTTCTGACGCGGTTATTACGGCGAAGGTGAAGCGTCGCGCGCTCCTCCTGCCAGAGGCGCCGCGTGTCCCGCCGCGGAGTTAATGCGACGGGGCGTGTGGTTGGCGGGGCGGCCGTTGCGCGCGTGCGATCCGTTCGAGGAACGGGTCACGGGTGCACCGTCTCCACGCCGTGAGAGGAGGCTCTCTTGCTGTCCCAGGATGGGACGTGAGCCTGGCTGACGACGTGACCGCTGCGCCCGCCCGCCTGCCACCGCTATTACTGCCGGCCCACTTTCGGTCGCTTTGACCGACGCGCCAGGCTGGCGCTGTTGGGTCGCCTCGAGTCGCGGCATAGGCTCCGCAACCGAAGAGGCGGGTGGTGGCACAAGTGGCGGTGCGGTTGCTTGCATGCAGCAACTGGCGCGCCGGTTGCTCGACGCGTGGGCCTGGGTTCCCAAGCTGGCGTGTCAGAAGTCGGAGAAGCGCGTCCATCTGGCGCGGTTGCATGCCGCCTGCATGGCTGCCCGCCCCTTCTGCCCGTTGGTCTGGGCGAAAATGGGGGGTCGCTTGTAACCGCTGGACGGTCGTGCGCACCACGCGCGGCGGTTTGGCTTCTTCTGCCCTGAGCTAGTTTGTATGACATGCGGGACCCAGCCCCCGAGTCGCAGGGGAGGGCCTTGGAGCGTGTTGGAGAAGACTCAGCCCGCGGCGCCTGGGGGCGCACGTAGGGAGAGTTGCCTTTAAAAGGAGGGAGACTCCTTTCGGAAGGCAACCATGTCTTCTTCCTCCCTTAAGCGACGTGTCTTCCCGTCTTCCAAGCCCCCGGATGGGGGGTATCCGCCGCCTTTCCGCCTCCTCGTTGGAGGAACGCAACCCCATGGGAGTTGGTACCTCTCAGCCATCGTTCGGCTTCAAGGATTTTCATCCGCCGGCCCGGTCGTACCCCCATGCCGACGATCACCCAGGATGGTGACCGCCGGTTTCTGGGTGGGGAAGAGCAAGCCGGGCTGCGATCTTGGTCCCACCCTCAGCTTCAAGGATGTTCATCATCCCCGCTGGGGCGGGAGCCACGCTGAGCCGGCGCTCTACCTTCCACGCGGGTCCGCGGGTCGCCCTTTCCCGCGGCGTTTGGGGGTGGAGGCGCTCGCTGGCCCTGCGGACGGCGCGGACTTAGACAACGTGGGGCTGATCGACGGCGGGCGTCATCACCTCCAGCGTGTCGGAGTCGTCGGCCGGGCTTCCGGCGGCCCCTCCTGCCGGAGGGTGACCGCCGCATCGTGTGCACGGGAGGACCACCCACGATTCCGCGCGCCGTTAGGGCGGCGTTCGTGTTCTGGGGTGGTCCTGCTTTTGCACTGGGACGGCGCCCTTGCGCAGAGGCTGGCGCCCCACTCGTCTGGGAGGATTTGAGTGGGGATCTGCCGGGGGGCTGGTGTCCCCTGTCATCGGCGCCGAGGCGGAGGCGGCTCGAGAAGTCCTCGTCACCGACGAGATCACTGCCACCACCCGCGCCTCGGGCCACCGCGCCGGTGTGCCTGTCCTCGCCCCTCGAGCGTCGGCGGGGGCGAGGGCAGGATCGCAGCAGCGCCGGCCCACTGTCGCCGTAGTCAGGATGGGCGGCGGCGAGCCGACCGTCGGTCTTCTGTTGCTCCGCAGGCCTTCCCCATGGAGTGGGGTCGTTCGTACCTGCGGAGGGGGGAACCGGAGTTCTGTTTGTAATGGCACTTCGAATGCCAGTGTTTTTTGTTCATTGCGGCTGTCGGGGCCTGAACATGTATGTAATTTCGGCACGGAGCCGTGTTTTTTCCTCATTTTCGAGCACTAAGTCTCGCCTGTTGATTATCTGAACCGCTTTACCGAGCATGAGTCGCCCCGTGTCAAGGTGACGGGTGAGGTATCCGTATCCCGGAGGCGTAGGAATCCCTCGGCCCGTTCGGCCTTGTTGTCTGGGGCTCCTCTAGCTTAGTTAAAGAGACCCCTCGGCCGCCCTTCGGTGGACCGAGGCCAGGGGTAGCGATATCAGTATGAGCAGAGGCGGAGTTGGCTCAAGAATGGGAACCTGGTTGGCCGGAGCCTAGCCATGTTGTCCGTCAGCGGAGCCGACGCCAAAGTCGATCAGTTGAGGCCTCGGGTCGGGCTGGCGCCCTTGGAAGCCGGTTGACCGAGGCCCCAGGGGTAACCGGTCGAGCCGCCTGCTCGGGCCGGATTCCCGGAGGAGTCCCTGGACCGCGTCGCCGCCCGAGGCTGGGTCGGGCTTTGCTGAAGACGTCGTCGATGCCGAGGGTGCTATGGCTCCCTTCAGCGTGAAGACCCGAGCCTGCAGGATCAGATCATCTTGTAGCGTGTGCTTTCTGCGGCCGCCGAGGCCAGAAAAACACGCCCTCGCCGCGCTTGCAAAGCTGCGTCTTTTTTTTTCTCTTGTTTCGAGCATCTGGACTCTGTCGGTAACAGGGATGTTTGTGTTAGCGAGAGTTGCTTTTCTCGGAAGGGACAAGTGAGGTATCCGTATCCCAGAGGCGTGGGAATCCCTCGGCTCGGTCGGCCTTGCCGCTTACGCGTACTTTCACCCGTCCATGAGGCCCTGTCCCCGACTTAGTCGAGAAAGCTTGAAGGACTGCTTTGGCAGGAGAGCTTCCGAACGTGAAGACTTATTCGGTCCACGGAGTCGCTTTATCCGAGCGCAAGTTACTTATCGCAGAAGGTGATGAGTGAGGTATCCGTATCCCGGAGCCGTAGGAGTCCCTCGGCTCGGTCAGCCTTGGCTGCTTACGTGTACTCCGTCGTTTCCAGGATCCGCTTTCCGAAGTAGTCAAGAAGCACGAAAGAAATCCTGCTAAAAAGAGATCCTTTTTCGAGGAAAAATTCGACGCAGAGGGGGTCTCCCCCCTTTTAGCCCCCGAGGGAGGGTCGGGCTTTGCCGAGGCTAGGCCGACCCTTCCTTGACGACTAAACTTTGCGTAGGTGCGAGGTATATGAACGACTTGAAAACATCTTAAGGGTAGAAGCGACGTAGCTGTTTGATGTTCCAAGCGTTGCCGTAGATCTCGCCTTGATTGTTGGCCAGCTTGTATGTTCCGGGCTTCAGAACTTTGGCGATGACGAATGGCCCTTCCCAGGGGGGCGTGAGCTTGTGCCTCCCTCGGGCGTCTTGCCGCAGCCGAAGCACCAGATCGCCCACCTGGAGTTCTCGGGACCGGACCCCTCGGGCGTGGTAGCGTCGCAGGGACTGTTGGTACCGCGCCGAGTGCAGTAAGGCCCTGTCCCGAGCTTCCTCCAGCTGGTCCAGCGATTCCTCTCGGCTAGCTTGGTTGCTTTGTTCGGTGTAGGCCCTCGCCCTCGGGGAGCCGTATTCCAGGTCAGTGGGCAAGATAGCTTCAGCCCCGTAGACCAGGAAAAACGGCGTGAAGCCCGTGGCACGACTCGGCGTCGTCCTTAGGCTCCAGACCACCGAGGGGAGTTCCTTCATCCATCGCTTGCCGAACTTGTTGAGGTCGTTGTAGATCCGAGGCTTGAGCCCTTGTAGAATCATGCCGTTGGCACACTCTACCAGCCCATTCGACATGGGATGAGCCACGGCGGCCCAGTCCACCCGGATATGGTGATCCTCGCAAAAATCCAAGAATTTTTTGCCGGTGAACTGGGTGCCGTTGTCGGTGATGATGGAGTTCGGGACCCCGAAGCGATGGATGATGTTGGTGAAGAACGCCACCGCCTGCTCGGACCTGATGCTGTTCAGAGGTCGGACCTCGATCCACTTGGAGAATTTGTCGATGGCGACCAGCAGGTGCGTGTAGCCCCCGGGCGCCTTCTGCAAGGGACCGACGAGGTCCAGACCCCATACAGCGAAGGGCCAGGTGATGGGTATTGTCTGCAGAGCCTGAGCGGGCAGGTGTGTCCGCTTCGCATAGAATTGGCACCCTTCGCAGGTGCGGACAATTCTAGTGGCGTCAGCCACCGCCGTTGGCCAGTAGAAGCCTTGCCGGAAAGCATTTCCGACAAGGGCTCGGGGCGCTGCGTGGTGGCCGCAAGCCCCCGAGTGTATTTCTTGCAGCAGTTCCCGACCTTCGGCGATGGAGATGCATCGCTGGAGGACGCCCGAGGGGCTGCGATGGTAGAGCTCCTCTTCGTCGCCCAGCAAGACGAATGACTTGGCGCGTCGCGCTACCCGCCGAGCCTCGACTTGGTCGAGGGGTAGCTCTCCTTGACGGAGATATTGCAGGTACGGGGCCTGCCAATCTTGATCTGGCGTGGCCCCGCTCTGCCCTTCCTCGACGTTCAGTGCCTCGCCCTCGGGGGCCGAGGGTACCTCGGGCTCCGCCGAGGGTACCTCGGGCTGAGCCGAGGGTACCTCGGGCTCGGGCGCGTCGTCGAGCTTGACGGAGGGTTGATGCAGATCCCGGGAGAAGACGTCCGGGGGGACTGTCGTTCGCCCCGAGGCTATCTTAGCCAGCTCGTCTGCGGTTTCGTTGTAGCGCCGAGCGATGTGGTTGAGCTCGAGCCCGAAGAACTTGTCTTCCAGGCGCCGAACCTCGTCGCAGTAGGCCTCCATCTTCGGGTCGCGGCAGTGGGAGTTCTTCATGACTTGGTCGATGACGAGCTGCGAATCACCGCGGGCGTCGAGGCGTCTGACCCCTAGCTCGATGGCGATCCGCAATCCGTTGACCAGAGCTTCGTATTCGGCCACATTGTTGGACGCCGGGAAATGGAGGCGCAGCACGTAGCGCATGTGCTTTCCGAGGGGCGAGATGAAGAGCGGGCCCGCGCCGGCCCCCGTCTTCATCAGCGACCCGTCGAAAAACATGGTCCAGAGCTCCGGTTGAATCGGAGTCGTTGGCAGCTGGGTGTCGACCCATTCGGCCACGAAATCCGCCAACACCTGGGACTTGATGGCCTTCCGAGGGGCGAACGAGATCGTTTCGCCCATGATTTCCACCGCCCACTTTGCGATCCTGCCCGAGGCCTCTCGGCACTGGATGATCTCCCCCAGGGGGAAGGATGACACCACAGTTACCGGATGAGACTCGAAGTAGTGTCGCAGCTTCCGCCTTGTCAGGATCACAGCATACAGCAGCTTTTGAACTTGTGGGTAGCGGATCTTAGTCTCGGACAGCACTTCGCTGATGAAGTAGACCGGCCTCTGAACGGGCAATGCATGCCCTTCCTCTTGCCTTTCGACCACAATCGCGGCGCTAACCACCTGAGTGGTCGCGGCGACGTAGACCAAGAGGGCTTCTCCGTCCGCCGGGGGCACCAAGACAGGTGCCTTTGTAAGGAGCGCCTTCAGGTTGCCGAGGGCTTCCTCGGCCTCAGGGGTCCAAGCGAAACACTCTGCCTTCCTTAAGAGGCGGTACAGAGGCAGACCTCTTTCGCCGAGGCGTGAGATGAAGCGGCTCAGGGCCGCGAGGCATCCCATGACCCTCTGTACCCCTTTTAAGTCCTTGATGGGTCCCATGCTGGTGATGGCCGCGATCTTCTCCGGGTTGGCTTCGATGCCTCGCTCGAAGACGATGAATCCTAGGAGCATGCCTCGGGGCACCCGAAGACACACTTCTCAGGATTAAGCTTGACTCCTTTCGCCTTCAGACACCGGAATGTCACTTCAAGGTCGGAGAGGAGGTCGGAAGCCTTCCTTGTCTTGACTACGATGTCATCGACGTAGGCCTCAACTGTGCGACCGATGTGTTCGCCGAACACATGGTTCATGCACCGCTGGTACGTCGCGCCCGCATTCCTCAAACCGAACGGCATGGTGACATAGCAGTACATGCCGAACGGCGTGATGAAAGAAGTCGCGAGCTGGTCGGACTCTTTCATCCGGATCTGGTGATACCCTGAGTAGGCATCGAGGAAGGACAGGGTTTCGCACCCAGCGGTGGAATCCACGATTTGGTCGATGCGAGGCAGAGGGTAGGGAACCTTCGGACATGCTTTGTTGAGACCAGTGTAGTCTACACACATCCACCATTTCCCCCCTTTCTTCCTCACAAGCACAGGGTTGGCAAGCCATTCGGGATGGAATACCTCTTTGATGAACCCTGCTGCCATTAGCTTGTGGATCTCTTCGCCAATCACTCTGCGCTTCTCCTCGTCGAATCGGCGCAGAGGCTGCCTGACGGGTCGGGCCCCGGCCCGAATATCCAGCGAGTGCTCGGCGACATCCCTTGGTATGCCGAGCATGTCCGAGGGACTCCACGCAAAGACGTCGGCGTTTGCGCGGAGAAAGTCGACGAGCACTGCTTCCTATTTGGGGTCGAGCCCGGAACCGATCCGGACCTGCTTGGTGGTGTCGCCACTGGGGTCGAGAGGGACGGCCTTGACCGTCTCCGCTGGCTCGAAGTTGCCGGCATGGCGCTTCACGTCTGGCACCTCCTTGGAGAGGTTCTCCAGGTCGGCGATGAGGGCCTCGGACTCGGCGAGGGCCTCGGCGTACTCCACGCACTCCACGTCGCATTCGAACGCGTGTTTGTACGTGGGGCCGACGGTGATGACCCCGTTGGGGCCCGGCATCTTGAGCTTCAGGTAGGTGTAGTTGGGGACGGCCATGAACTTCGCGTAGCATGGCCTCCCTAGCACGGCGTGGTAGGTTCCTCGGAACCCGACCACTTCGAACGTCAGGGTCTCCCTTCGGAAGTTGGAGGGTGTCCCGAAGCAGACGGGGAGGTCGAGTCGCCCGAGGGGCTGGACGCGCTTCCCAGGGATGATCCCGTGGAAGGGCGCAGCGCCTGCTCGGACGGAGGACAGATCGACGCGCAGGAGCTTGAGGGTCTCGGCGTAGATGATGTTGAGGCAGCTGCCCCCATCCATCAGGACCTTGGTGAGCCTGACACCGCCAACAACGGGGTCGACGACGAGCGGGTATTTCCCCGGGCTCGGCACATGGTCGGGGTGGTCGGCCTGGTCGAAAGTGATGGGCTTGTCGGACCAGTCTAGGTAGACTGGCGCCGCCACCTTCACCGAGCAGACCTCCCGGCGCTCTTGCTTGCGGTGCCGAGCCGAGGTATTCGCCGCATGCCCCCCCATAGATCATGAAGCAGTCGCGGACCTCGGGGAACTCTCCTGCTAGGTGATCTTCGTTCTTGTCGTCGTCGCGGGCCCTGCCACCCTCGGCGGGTGGCCCGGCCCTGTGGAAGTGACGCCGAAGCATAACGCACTCCTCGAGGGTGTGCTTGACGGGCCCCTGATGGTAGGGGCACGGCTCCTTGAGCATCTTGTCGAAGAGGTTTGCACCTCCGGGGGGCTTCCGAGGGTTCTTATACTCGGCGGCGGCGACAAGGTCCGCGTCAGCGGCGTCGCGTTTCGATTGCGACTTCTTCTTGCCTTTCTTCTTGGCGCCGCGCGGAGCAAACGCCTCGGGAGCTTCTTCTGATGGGCGGCCCTGGGGCTGCTTGTCCTTTCGGAAGATAGCCTCGACCGCCTCCTGGCCAGAGGTGAACTTGGTGGCGATGTCCATCAGCTCGCTCGCCCTGGTGGGGGTTTTGCGACCCAGCTTGCTCACCAGGTCGCGGCAAGTGGTGCCGGCGAGGAACGCGCCGATGACATCCGAGTCGGTGATGTTGGGCAGCTCGGTGCGCTGCTTCGAGAATCGCCGGATGTAGTCCCGGAGCGACTCCCCCGGCTGTTGCCGGCAGCTTCGAAGGTCCCAGGAATTCCCGAGGCGCACGTATGTGCCCTGGAAATTGCCAGCGAAGGCTTGGACCAAGTCGTCCCAGTTGGAGATCTGCCCCGGAGGCAGGTGCTCCAACCAGGCGCGAGCAGTGTCGGAGAGGAACAGGGGGAGGTTACGGATGATGAGGTTGTCGTCGTCCGTTCCACCCAGTTGGCAGGCGAGGCGGTAGTCCGCGAGCCACAGTTCCGGTCTCGTTTCCCCCGAGTACTTCGTGATAGTAGTTGGGGGTCGGAACCGGGTCGGGAATGGCGCCCGTCGGATGGCCCGACTGAAGGCCTGCGGACCGGGTGGTTCGGGCGAGGGACTCCGATCCTCCCCGCTGTCGTAGCGCCCCCCACGCCTGGGGTGGTAGCCTCGGCGCACCCTTTCGTCGAGGTGAGCCCGACGGTCGCGTCGATGGTGCTCGTTGCCGAGGTGGCCCGGGGCCGCAGGCGCGGTGTTGCGCGTGCGCCCGGTGTAGACCGAGGCTTCCCGCATGAATCGGGAAGTCGCGGCATGAGGTTCCGAGGGATATCCTTGCCTTCGGGAGGCAGTGCTCTCGGCCCGCCGGGCCGCAGCGCCTTCCAGGAGATTCTTGAGTTCTCCCTGGATTCGCCGACCCTCGGTGGTTGACGGCTCCGGCATCGCGCGGATGAGCATTGCTGCGGTTGCCAGGTTCTGACCAACCCCGCTGGATGCGGGCGGCGGCCTGACCCTGACATCGTTGGCGACGTGGTGCTGGAGACCTTGGGGCAGGTGACGTATTTCTCCGGCCAGGGGTTGGCCCGCCCACGCCTGTCCGACGTCCCGACGGATTGGCTCAAGCGCTCCTGTTCCCTCGTTGAGCCTGGCCTGCGCCTCGCGGACTTGCTCGAGTTGTGGGTCGTAACCCCCCGCTGGAGCGGGGACCACAGCTAGCTCCCGTGGGATGTCGGCGCGAGGCACCAGCCTAGGGAGATCACCGTCCTCCGGCATGCCAAGATGGTTGCCTTCAGAGGGATCCCCTAGCTCGATGTGGAAACATTCACGGCTTGGGCCGCAGCTCTCGTCGCCAAGGCTGCGGCTTCCATCGGAACAGTCGGATAGGCAGTAGTCACATGCGGTCATGAAGTCCCGCACGACACTGGGGTTGCCAAGTCCGGAGAAATCCCAACCGATGCTGGGATCGTCATCTTCCTCGGACCCAGAGGGCCCGTAGGTCGAGACGTCCGTCAGCCAGTCCCAAGGCGACCGCATACGAAACCTCAGTGGGGTTGCACTCGCCTCAAGGAGAGTGCCCGCCAAAACGAGGTCGTTTGGCGGGTTGAGGCCGAGTCGAAATGACGCAAGATGGGAGTTAGTCGGTACCTTTTGGTCGACGAGGAGCGACGTAGTCACATCGGGGACTGGTTGCACCGTCATCTCTGGTTCGAGGGCGACGTCCTGCAGGCTTTCCGCGAGCGCGCCGACGTCGTCTTCTTGCTCGGGGTCAGCGTGCCGCGGGGGGACGGCGCTTGCCTCCGTCTTGAACGCGAGGTCGACGTCCGGCGTGCCTTCCGTCGGGGCATCGGGGGCGTCGATTCGCTCGACGGCCGACGAAGCGCGGCCTCCCACCTGGCCTTGACGGCCCCGCCTCCTCCTCCGTTGGCGGGGGAGAGAACGGAGCGAGCCCGAATGTTGCCCTTCCACCACGCGGGGAAGACGTCGTCGATTCCGCCGCCGGCGGGCGGGTTGTCGGCCGCCATTGTCGTAGTCGCGCGGCGGTGGAAGAAGTATCATGTCGTAGCTGCCGTCGAAGGACATGAACTCAAGAGTCCCGAGACGAAGCACCGTCCCGGGCCGGAGAGGTTGCTGGAGACTGCCCATTTGGAGCTTGACGGGGAGCTGTTCGTCAGCACGCAGCAGGCCCCTACCTGGCGCGCCAACTGTCGGCATTTCGAGACAGGGGGGTCCCTAAGCCGACGAGTGAGTGTGCTGCGTGCCCCAGCCCAGATGGGTCGAGCGCGTGGGCGAGCGCGAAGGGGGGAGAGGCGAGGTGGCCGGAGTCGAGTGTGAGAGAGGTGGAAGTCCCGCGGCCTTCGTGTTCGTCCCGCGCCCAGGTCAGGTGCGCTTGCAGTAGGGGGGTTACAAGCGTCCACGCGGGTGAGGGAAGCGAGCGGCCCCAAGAGAGCGCCTGTCCCGTCCTCGGTCCCGCGCGGCCAACCTTCTCTAAGAAGGCCCTGGTCCTCCCTTTTATAGTCGTAAGGAGAGGATCCAGGTGTACAATGGGGGGTGTAGCAGAGTGCTACGTGTCTAGCGGAGGGAGAGCTAGCGCCCTAGGTACATGCCAATGTGGCAGCCGGAGAGATCTGGGCACCCTGCTGGCGTGATGTCGTGGCTGTCGGAGGTGCGGCGGAGCCTGGCGGAGGGACAGCTGTTGGAGCGGTCGAGTCCCTGCTGACGTCGTCCTGCTTCCGTAAGAGAGCTGGGGGCCGCCGTCGTCATAGAGCTTGTGGAGCGCCATCATTGCCCCTCCGGCGGAGCTGGCCGGATGGGACGCCGGTCTTGTTCTCCGTGACCCGAGTCGATTCGGGGTAGGATGATGATGGCGCTTCCTGTTGACGTGGCGGTCTGTGCCCTAGGCAGGGCGACGTGGGGGTTCCTCCGAAGCCGAGGTTGAGTCTGTCTTCCGTTGCCGTGGCCGAGCCCGAGCCAAGGGGTCGGGCGAGGCGGAAGTCGTTCGGCCGAGGCCAGGGCGGAGTCCGAGCCCTGGGGTCGGGCGAAGCGGAGTTTCGTCGTCTTCCGGGTGTTAGCCCGAGTCCGAGCCCTGGGGTCGGGCGGAGCAGAGTTCGCCGTCTTCCGGGTCTTAGCCCGAGTCCGAGCCCTGGGGTCGGGCGGAGTGGAGTTCGCCGTCTTCCGGGTCTTAGCCCGAGTCCGAGCCCTGGGGTCGGGCGGAGCGGAGTTCGCCGTCTTCCGGGTCTTAGCCCGAGTCCGAGCCCTGGGGTCGGGCGGAGCGGAGTTCGCCGTCTTCCAGGTCTTAGCCCGAGTCCGAGCCCTGGGGTCGGGCGGAGCGGAGTTCGCCGTGGCGCCTTTGGCAAGGCCTGACTGCCTGTCAGACTCACTCTGTCGAGTGGCACTGCAGTCGGAGTGGCGCATGCGGCGCTGTCCTTCTGTCAGACTGGCCAGTGGAGCGGTGGAGTGACGGCGGTCACTTCGGCTCTGCCGGGGGCGCGTGTCAGGATAAAGGTGTCAGGCCACCTTTGCGTTAAATGCCCCTGCAATTTGGTCAGTCGGTGTGGCGATTTAGTCAAGGTTGCTTCTGAGCGAAGCCAAGGCCTCGGGCGAGCCGGTGATGTGTCCGCCATAAAAAGGGGGCCTCGGGTGAGACGGAAGTCTCTCGAGGTCGGCTGCCCTTGGCCGAGGCTAGGCTCGGGTGAAGCGTGATCGAGTCACTCGTGTGGACTGATCCCTGACTTAATCGTACCCATCAGGCCTTTGCAGCTTTATGCTGATGGGGGTTACCAGCTGAGAATTAGGCGTCTTGAGGGTACCCCTAATTATGGTCCCCGACACTATGGCACCCTCACCTTGATGTAAGACAGCCCCAAACCCAACTCCAGAAGCATCACAATCAACAATAAAGCGACGAGTGAAGTCTGGCATCTGCCAAAATGGTGCTGTGATGAGGGCTTGTTTGAGCAATGTAAAAGTTTCAGCTGCTTCCGGTGTCCAACGAAAAGACTCCCTTTTCAATAAGGCGGTGAGAGGTGCTGCTATTTGTCGGGGACCATAGTTAGGGGTACCCCCAAGACTCCTAAACTCGGCTGGTAACCACCATCAGCACAAGCTGCAAAGGCCTGATGGGCGCAATACAGGTCAAAGCTCCGTCCACTCCAGGGACACGATCTCGCCTCGCCCGAGCCCAACCTCGGGCAGGAACAGTAGACCCAGGTGGATTCACGCCTCGCCCAAGGGCCTCCTCAAGCAACGGGCGCACCTTCGACTCGCCCGAGGCCCTGCTCGGGTAGGCTTCGCAGTGAAGCAACCTTGGCCAGATCGCCTCGCCAACCGACCGTATCGCAGGAGCATTCAATGCAAGGATCGCCTAACACCTTATCCTGATGCGCGTTCCTTAGTCGGTAGGGCCAAAGTGACCGCAGTCACTTCGCCCCTCCACTGACTGACCTGACAGGAAAACAGCGCCGTCTGCCCTGCTCCGACTGCTGTGCCACCCGCCAGGGTGAGGCTGACAGCAGCCGAGTCCAGCCTCAGGCGCCATAGGAAGCTCCGCCTCGCTCGACCCCAGGTCTCGGACTCAGCCTCGACCTCGGAAGGCGGTCTCCGCCTCGCCCGACCCCAGGGCTCGGACTCAGCCTCGACCTCGGAAGACGGTCTCCGCCTCGCCCGACCCTAGGGCTCGGCCCCCACCTCGACCTCGGAAGACGGTCTCCGCCTCGCCCGACCCTAGGGCTCGGACTTAGCCTCGACCTCGGAGGAATCACCGCCTCGCCCGACCTTGGGCTCGGACCGACCACGTTACAGGGGGGTACATCATTACCCTACCCCTAGCTAGCTCAGGCTACGGGGAACAAGACCGGCATCCCATCTGGCTCGTCCCGGTAAACAAGTAATGATGGCACCCCGCGTGCTCCCATGACGACGGCGGTTCTCAGCCCCCCTACGGAAGCAAGGAGACGTCAGCAAGGACCCGACAGCCCCGACAGCTGTGCTTCTACAGGGCTCGAGCGCTCCTCCGACGGCCACGACACCACATGAACAGGGCACCAACACCTCTCTGACAGCCACGTCGGCATGTACATAGGGCTCTGGCTCCTCTCTGCTAGACACGTTAGCACATTGCTACACCCCCATTGTACACCTAGGACTTCTCCTTACATCTATAAAAGGAAGGTCCAGGGCCCTCGTACAAAAAGGTGGCCGCGCGGGAGGACGGGCTGACGAACGGGCTTTCCCCTCTCTCGCGGACGCTTGTAACCCCCTACTACAAGCGCATCCGCCCTAGGCGCAGGATAACACGAGCCGCGGTTCCCTTTTTCCCCCTTGTGTTCCATCTCGCGCCGACCCATCTGGGCTGGGACACGCAGCGACAATTTACTCGTCGGTCCAGGGATCCCCCGGGGTCGAAACGCCGACACTATTGTTCCATATCTAGCAATAAACTTCCGATAATATCCGGTTAGTCCCAAAAATCCTCTGAGAGCTCGCAAACTATTAGGAAGTGGCCAGGTTTCCACAACAGAAACTTTGTTGGGATCCATGGCGACCCCTGTTGCAGATATGATATATCCGAGATAGGCTACTGTAGCAGCCCTGAACAAGCATTTGGAGCGTTTCAGGACTAGTTGATGGTCACAGAGGGTCTGTAGAACCAACTAACTTGACATGCTGCAGATGGGCTATCCAGCTATTACTGTAAATGAGAATATCATCAAAAAATACCAGCACGAACTTTCTGATAAATGGTTTCAATATGTCATTCATCAAGCTCTGAAATGTAGATGGGGCGTTAGTGAGCCCAAAGGGCATGACTAGGAACTCAAAATGGCCACGATGGGTGCGAAACGCTGTTTTTTCCACATCTGCTGGGTACATGCGTACTTGATGGTAGCCACTTCTTAAATCTAACTTGGTAAAGAATACAACACCACAGACTTCATCCAATAATTCATCGACCACTGGGATTGGAAATTTGTCCTTTACTGTTTTGTCATTAAGGGCGCGATAATCCACACAAAACCTCCAGGAACCATCATACTTTTTCACAAGAAGCACTAGGGATGAAAAAGCGGAGGTGCATTCTCTAATGATACCTTGCTGTAACATAGCGTCACACTGCTGCTCTATTTCATCCTTCAACAATTGAGGGTACCGATATGGTCGTACTGCCACAGGTGGAGTACCGGGCAGTAATATGATCTTGTGGTCATGGCGGCGAGATGGAGGGAGGCTGTGAGGTTCCCTGAAAATATCCTCAAAGGAATGGAGCAAAGCCTCCATGAGATCACCTCCTGATGCTAAAGCTGCACACTATGGTGGCAGAGCACCAATTCCAGTCCACTGAATGGTACTACCTCGATATAAGAATGACATGGAGAGGGCCTCAAAATTCCACCAGATTGGTCCGAGAGTGCGAAGCCAATGGACACCTAATACAATGTCAAATCCATCCAGTGGTAGGGTATAGAAGGATATCGAGAAATCAGCTTCTCCAATAACTAGAGGCAGTTGAGTGCACACACCTGCAGTAGTTACCCGATCTCCGTTGGCCACCTTCACCATCAGACCTGGACGAGGTTCAACTTGAAGCTGCAGCTGGCTGACCACAGAATCATTGATGAAGGAATGTGTCGAACCAGTGTCCACGAGGGCCACTAACTGACGACCATACAAACAAACAGAAAGTTTCATGGTAGTGCCAATATCAAAACCGGTGAGAGCATGGAGAGAGATGCCAACATCATCCAATGTTTCACCACCCTCATCATCTTCTGCTAATTCCAACAAGAAAACCCCTTTGTTTGCACATCTGTGATCGGCAGTATACTTTTCAGTACAATGGTAGCACTCACCACTAGCCCGCTTTGCTGCTAATTCTTCATTGGAAAGACGCTTGAACCGAGGGCGTTGGTTGCCAACAACTGATTTAATATGCGTACTCACGCCACGGGCTGCAGGGCGCGCCGTGGAGTGTGTGCTTACAGCCAGCGCCATGCGACGCTCATATGCTCGAGCAAGGTGGATTGCTGACTGCAAATTAGTTGGCCCTTGGAGTTCGACGTCTGTCCTCAATGGCTCACCCAAGCCAACAGTGAAGAGGTTGGTCTGTTGACGCTGCGAAAGATTGTCACAACGGCAAAGCAGCAAGGAAAATTGACGTGTATAATCATCCACTGTTCCAGTGCGATAGAGATCCTTGAGGTCAGCGAGGCCATTCATGCACAGTGGGGGGCCGAACCTAAGACTGATCAATTCAGAGAAACGGCCCCAGGTAATGTCGCCGTAGTCGCGCTCAATGGTGTAGTACCATCCAGCAGCAACTCCGTCGAGGTGCAGGGACGCCATCCAGACCCGTTCCTCGCGCAGTGTCCTCATGCCGCGGAAGTATATATGACATTTTGTCAGCCACGCCAGGGGGTCCGATTCGCCATCATAGGACGGAAAATTGGGCTTGGGCCGATGTGAGCTGTCCTCCCGACGGAAGGGGCCATCCCCGCCGCCGCCTCCGCCGCCGCCGCGCAGCCCCTCCTTGAAGCGGCCGCCGTCGTTGGGCGATTTTGGAACCCCTGAAGATTCTTCCTCCGTGGGTGAAATTTCCACGCGGGCAAGGCGACGATCATGAGATTCGAGGCGTGTGTTGATGGTGGTGATTTGGGCTAGCATTTGGGTTTGGTGATCAAGGATTTGGTGTAGGGAGTCAGCGAGTCCACGCCCATCAGGATTTTGTCCAGTGCCGGACTCGGAAGTCATGGCGCTGGCTGTCTCTGATACCAAATGATGCAGACTCCCTGCTTTCGATGGAGGCTCAGCAGGAGGTTGTGGACAAGAACACAGGAAATAGGAGTGGGAAGGGGGAGGAGGATTCCTGGTGGCGTTCCGGACGCTGGAGAGTTCCTCCAGTGCGCCCCAGGCAACCTCCTAGGACTAGGAGATTTTCTTCTTTTGATAATCCCTAGTACAAACTACCCCTGGTCTCTTATAGACTGAGCCCAGGTTAATATAGAAACAAACCATATCACTCTCAACTTGCTAGAAAACAGACTGACTAAATATAGAAACTTATCAGCTGTCTCTTTTATTCCTTATCTGTTGACTGACTAAATATAGAAACTTATCTGCTATCTCTTTTATTCCTTATCTGCTGTTTCCTTTATTCCTGGCGATTCCTTCTCTGGTATACCTTTGCTACAAATGCATCGTTATCAGATAGCTTCTGCATTACCCCCTTTAGTGCTTGTTTGGGCTCCGGTCGTGTTATGAAGGTGTTCGTAGCTTTCTGTTTTGTTGGTATGTGTCACCAGATATTAACCCAAAGGGCATCCCTGTCCTTGTATTGTTCTGGTTCGTGTGTGGTGTGTCATGTATTCTGTGTTGAACCCAAGTGATGCTGTATTGGGGCTTGCTGGGGTGGGTGGGTCTGCTTTTCGGACAGCACCTCTGCCTTTTTGTCCCCCTATACCCGTCATGTTTTCTATCTAAGATTTGCAGTGTTGTCTCAAGTGGAGAAGCTTTTGTTTAATGTGTTCTAATAGCATGCGACCCCAATTTGTTTGACATGACAAACATTACCTACACTTCAACGTTCTCAATCTCGGTAAGAATCAAATCTCGTTTGGAGGATCAGGAATGGGATATCACTGGAATATATGGCCCCCAAAATGACAATGAAAAACTAGCTTTCCTTACTGAGTTGCGAAAAACATCCGAGGTTTAATGAGGCCTGAATGGGTTATTCTGGGAGATTTCAACATGATTAGGAGAAAGAAGTGAGAAAAACAAAGGACCGATTAATAGGAGAATAATGAGACATTTCAACAACACAATTTATTCTCTACAACTTCTAGAGTTGGATCTCTATGGTAGAGCATTTACCTGGTCAAATGAGCAAAGAGAACCGATAATGTCTAGAATTGATAGATTCCTAGCGACTGCTGAGTGGCACGAGTTATGCCCCTCAGCGGATCTGCAGGCTTTTTGCACCTTGACCTCGGATCATTGTCCCCCTGATCATGCAAGGTTTGTCTAGCTATGGCTTCTACAAGGGTTTTATGTTTGAATCTTTTTGGATAAATATTGATGGATTCTTTGATGTGGTGCAACAAGCCTGGTCAACAAGGGTGAATACTTCCGACAGTCTCCTTTTCGCCTGCATGTAAAAATGATCCACACGGCTAAGGGAGTGTTTGTTTGGGATTACAATCTGGATAGATTATATAATCTAACAAATTGTGAACTAACTCTTAGTTTAAAATTTGTTGGATTATATAATCTGCCCAGATTATAATCCCAAACAATACATTGACGTCTTCCGTTGATGAGTATGGCGTGTGGATCTCTATTTTCCACGACGCGCTCTTCGTCTTCCTATGGTTTTCGAGATTGGTCTGCTTTGAGGTGCTCTTCTGCTTCCCCTCTCTCCTCTTACTTGGTCTTCTTTATTTCTTCTAGATGGATCTAGCAAAGTTGTATTTTCGGTCGGGGACAATCTTCGAGGATGATATTCGGCGCCGTCTAGCTTCTCCAGTGTGTCCTGGGCGTCCGAATCTCCCTTCGACCTTTTGGTTGGTCATCTCTTTTGGTTGTTGCACCTTCAAGCTTGACACGGTTTCAGTTGGCTATCTTTTTCAAGCTTCTCTGGGAGGTTTTGCAAAGGGTTTCAATGTATCTCAGCTATCTGATCGGGTTTTTCGCTTCTCGATATTCTCCAAGGCCGTGGGTTTTCATGTTTATAATTCTAAATGCATTGATCGTTCGGAATTCAGGGCTTTCTTCAATCTATGGAATCAGGGTGGACCGAATTGGATTCATGAATACAGGAAATTCATTCAGGAAGAAAATGCCAATTGGTGGATTATTAGGGGCAAGAAGAAAATTTCTTTTGCTAATATTGTTAAGCTTCCTCCCCTATCTGGTGCAAATGCTGTCCCGATTCATAGCAGAAAGGTTCTCACTCATCCTGTTGGGAATTTTGATGAGACAAGAATTTCCGTCTTCAAGCGATTGGGATCTTCTGCTCGTTCCTCAAGATTTTGTGGCTCTAGAAATTTCATCAATGCAAAGAACTCGGCAATTCCCATGAATGTTCCTCCTCGTCAGACGTTTTCTGTGGTGAGTTACTCTAGCCTTAATGGAGGCGTGATTAGCCGCGGTCGTCGCAGGTGCGCTGTTCACCAGGATTCAAATTTAAATTTACCTAGACCTCGTAACCTCCAATGGCGGTCCATTTTGAGGAATGGGCCTTTCGCGTCTGGGCCTAGGCCTTTGGCCTTGGACATCTCTGTGTCGTCTGGTTCGTTTGGTGTGGGCCCTTTGGATTTCCGATGCCACTTTTGTAAAGTCAAGGGGCATTTGGAATTATTTTGTAATTTAAAGAAAACAAATTTCGGATTTCCTCTATCTTCGTTCCCTTCCTTTGAGAGACGTTCCAATTTGGAGGGGACATTAAAATTTGTGGACTACAGCTCTTGGTTCCGCCCTCTCCCAGGGTCCCTGACTGCTGGGCCTCCTAAGTTTGGTTGCTTCGAAGAGTTCGCCAGGGCGGTTTTATTAAAAAAATCTGAACAGACACGTATCGCGTCCCTGGAGCTCTCGCTGGGTGTCACTTCACCAAAACCCCAAACCGCTCCTTTGCCTCTAGTTTGCTAGCGATCTTCAGACTCTCTTGCAATGGCGTACCGGCGTTTCGACTCGGAGCCTTTCCTTCCTCCGGGCTTCAGCGCCATGGCGGTTCAACACCGTGAAATCATGTCCAGGTCAGTTTCTTGGAGACTTCCGCCAATGCATGAGGACTGGGCGATTATTAATATTCATCCTTTACCTAAGCATGAGGTCCTATTTCTCGCGGTCAGAGATGTGATTAGGGAATATTTAGTGGAGCACCGAAGGATAGGGGTGAGGGATATTCAGCGCTCTCACTTGGGTCAGGTGCTGGTGCAATTTCACAGTGTTTTGGAGCGAGATAATCTTGTTTTGCTTTGTCCCCAACAGTACCTAGATGCTACTTTCACTGCTCTTCGTCATAATGATGCTTGGAATCACCGGGCTCTTTTTTCAATCGTGAATGTTGGCTGATGTTATTGGGCTTTCCTCTGGACTACCGCTCTTCAGAGTATCTGCAAGCAGCTATTGGTTCTTTTGGCAGGTTGATTCTGTGGGAGGAGGATCGACATAATGTCACCAGGACACTGCTTCGAGTTCGTGTCACATCTCTTGAAGAAGTCCCACAGTTCATTGTTTTTCCTGAAGCAGATGGATTCATTGGGGATTCCTGGACAGTTCAGTGTGAAATCATCCAACAAAACATGCTTGGTGGGCAAGCTCAAGATGAGGACCCAGTACCAGAGGCTCCGGAGGATGGTCAACAACTTCCTCTTGTTTTTTTGGTCTGGGTCAACCTTTGCCACCTGCTGGCCTCGACCTCAACTTCCCGCCAGTTCCTTTGGGAGGTGAAGTTCTGGCCCAACATGATGACAATGTTTAGGAGGAGTGGGGCCAATGGATCGAAAATATACAACCTGAACAGCAGATTCAACAGGCCATCCAACTGGATGTGCAACAGATCAGTAACCAACACTCTGGTTTATCGTCGGACAACTCTGTTGGTCTCAACCAGGGCGCGCCTCTTCAGAATGGCCACATTTTAGAGGATCATCCTGTGGTTGGGCCTGTTGTACCAGGGAATGTGCCTGTTGTCCTTGCCTTAAATGCTGCTCCTATTAATGGGCCACAAGAAGTTGATGGCCCAGTTATTCAGTTGGATCCTCATGCTGTGAATGATGGCCAGCCACCAGAAGCCCAGGAGGGGGGCATAATAATAACCATTTCTTACACAATGTGGAAATGAACTTCATGTTCGCCCAGGAGTGGCAACCAGATCCAGTGTTTCAGTTGCACATGGAGAGGAAAAGGTCTGCTCAGTTTTACAGGATTTGGGCCAATTATTTTGCACCAGTGGGGAACCCAGATATTTCAGTGAAGAATCCCAAAAAATGGTCGCCCTTTTTCCTCTCGAATTTGCTTCAGCCAGAATCATTTAACTGGTCCAAGTCCTTCTTGTCGTCAGAGATTCCCCCAACGTTGCTAGAGTCGGAGCTTGAGTCCCTGTCTTTTGCCATTCCCAAGAGCTACCCAAAGGATAAATTTCTAGATGATGTTCTCTTGGAGGATCCCCGACCAACAAACTCTGAGTAGGAAGAGAACAATTCTAGTGTCCCTGGTCCGACCATTGTGGAATCAGAGCTCAGAAGGAGTAAGCGCCTGAAAGACTCCAAAGCTGGGTTCAGACAGGGTTCTTGCCCAAAAAGGAACTGTCTGATGTGCCATCATAACTTTGATGGTCCACCATCTCTATCTTCCAAGGTTATCCGGAACCTGGGGGCCAAATTCTGTAGCATGTCAGATGAAGATTTATCAGACAACAACTTGAAGGAGAAGAAGTTTTCACCAGGATCTGTCGGTCCAAAGAAGGCAAGCAAAAAGGACAAAAATGATAAGAATGAAGATACTAATGAAGTAGACAAAAAGTAGCCCGAAGAAGTGCTGGTTGGGGATTTGTTATTGTCTTTTAAATTGCTGGGTTTTTTGGTTGGTTAATCCCAGGATATTATGTTTCTCGGTTGGCACTTGGGTGTGCCTGTATTCTGCCTTTTATACTTTATTGTTTGTTGATCGGCACATGTTTACCCTCCCAGTGTTTGGGTTTGGGTCTCTTTCTGGCAAAAAACCTACAAGTTTACTTAATGAATAACTTTAGTGCTGCTAATTATTCTGAGTGGTCTGTCCTGAGCCACAACGTCAGAGGGATTAATTCTAGTGTTAAATGGAATGGCATTCGTTGTGCAATTCGGGAATCTGGTTGTGATGTTATTTGCTTACAGTAAACCAAAAAGGAACTTTTCGATGCGGCCTATCTAAAAAATTTCTGTCCTAATCACTTTGATTCTTTTGCTTTTGTTCCTTCGGTGGGGAACTCGGGTGGCTCAATTATCATTTGGAAAAGTTCAAAATTGGCAGGCAATGTTATTTTTCAAAATGATTATGCTCAATCAGTGGAATTCATATCCAATCTATCGACATGCTTCTGAATTATTACGAACATTTATGCACCATGTACTCCGAGTTTATCATTTTTTTAACAGCAGTTCTTATTGCCCCTTTGGCCTTTTTGGCCCCCCGTCTGACTTGCAACTAATGTCGTGGTCATTACCCGTTCATAAACACTAACTGCGTTTACTTAATCCGGCTGTTATGTGTACTTCGATACTTACCTAGTTGTTTCTGGTACGAGTTGGTTAAAGCTTAAGGGAAAATTGATTTCCTCAACTGGTTCTATAATATTAATATGCCCTCGGATAAACTTTGGCTTATTGTTGGAGATTTTAATTTAATCCAGCGACAGGAAGATAGGAATAAAGCTGGGGGCAATATTAATTTAATGTTGAAGTTCAACGAAGCAATAAGTAAACTAGATTTGGTTGAAATCCCCCTCCATGGTCTATCCTACACCTGGTCGAATAGACAGAGGGAACCCCTCCTTCAGAGGTTAGACTGGTTTTTCATTTCTCAAGAATGGTCGATCGTTTATCCGGATACTCGTGCAAAAAACGATGCCACGTGACATCTCCGATCATGTGTCTTGTCTGGTTTCATTTAAGTCCAAGGTTCCTAAACCTAAGATTATAGGTTTGAAATTTTTTGGCTGGAATATGAAGGATTCATGAATATCTTTCAAAGTTCATGGCTTGGCCTTCCAAGTCTGTCTGATAAAGCAAAAAACTTAACAGCCAAGTTTAAGATTGCAAAGAAGGTTCTCAAGGATTGGCAGAGATCATTACCAAAAATTGATAAAACAGTGAGTAATATCAAGCTGCTAATTGAGTTTATAGACAATATTGAAGAGCACCGTGATCTTTCTATTGAGGAATGGAACTTCAGAGATATTATGCAGAACAAAGTGGCTGAATTGCTAAACATTCAAAAAAATTATTGGAAGCAACGTGCGTCTATCAAATGGATCACTGAAGGAGATATTTGCTCGTGTTTTTTTCATGCACATGCCATGGTAAAACACAGAAGAAATGCAATTGCTTCATTGACCGACGATAATGGGATAATTCACTCAGAGCATGACCACAAATCAAATCTTCTTTGGAATGCTTTCAAGAGCAGACTGGGATCTTCTGATTTCTTAGGCATTGATTTTGACCTAACAAATCTTTTACCTAGAAACGAGGGTCTCCAATGGTTAGATTCTCCATTCACTAAGCAGGAGATTGATAACATTATCAAATCCCTTCGTTCTGAAAAATCCCCCGGTCCTGATGGGTTTAACACCAATTTTGTTAAAAAATGCTGGCATGTCATTGCTTAAGACTTCTATGACCTTTGTGAAAAGTTTTATCAAGAAGAGGTTTGCTTGAGAAGCATCAATGGATCATTCATTGTTTTGATTCTGAAGAAGGATAATCCGCAAAAAGTGGGAGATTATAGGCCAATATCGCTGCTAAACAATAGTATGAAAATTATCACGAAGCTTCTGGCAAATTGACTGCAGACAATGATGACACGGTTAGTTCACAGGAACCAATATGGTTTCATAAAGGGACGAATAATTCAAGATTGCTTGGTTTGGGCCTACGAATACATTCATTTATACCATTCCTCAAAAAAAGAAATCATTGTTCTTAAGCTTGATTTCGAAAAGGCTTTTAATACTTTAGAGCATGAACTGATTCTGCAGGTTCTGATTCATAAAGGATTTGGTCCAAAGTGGATTAACTGGGTTCGCAATATCCTTCATTCTGGCACTTCTTCGGTGTTACTCAATGGAGTCCCAGGGAAAACCTTTCATTGCAAACGGGGAGTCAGACAAGGAGATCCTCTCTCACCCCTGTTGTTTTTCTTGGCGGCTGACCTCCTTCAGAGTATTATCAATAAGGCCAGACATATGAATTTGCTTCAGCTTCCTCTGCTAGATAGTTGTGAACAAGATTTTCCTATTGTACAATATGCTGATGATACTCTCTTGATAATGAAGGCCTGCCCAAAGCAGTTATTCTTTCTTAAGGCAATTCTCAATTCCTTTGCAACCTCAACTGGTCTAAGGGTAAAATATAACAAATCAAATATGTATCCGATAAACGTTAACCCTGGGAAAATGGAGATTCTTTCAAGAACTCTCAATTGTCAGGCAGGTGCAATGCCTTTCACTTACCTTAGATTGCCATTGGGTCTTTCAAAGCCTAAACTTCAGCAGTTCCTACCTTTAATCCAAAGAATTGAAAATAGATTGTCATGTACTTCTAATTTTCTATCTCAGGCTGGGCGTTTGGAGTTGGTAAACTCGGTTTTTTCAGCCTTGCCAACTTTTTTTATGTGCACGCTCAAAATCCCAAGTTCTATCATTAAACAGATAGACATTTATAGGAAGCATTGCCTTTGGAGGGGGAATGGCACAAGCTCAAAAAAGCCGCCACTGGTTGCATGGTCTACGATTACTAAACAAAAAGTTAGTGGAGGCCTTGGGGTGATACGGTTAGAAACTCAAAATGATGCCCTTCCCCTAAAATTCTTCCACAAGTTCTTCAATAGTCATCACTTACCATGGGTAAATATCATTTGGAATAGCTATTATACGTCTGGCAGACTTCCTGGTCATAGACGAATTGGCTCTTTTTGGTGGAAAAGTATGTTGAAACTTCTACATAATTTCAAGGGATTGGCGTACCCAATCATTAGCAATGGTAGATCAATTCTTTTCTGGAAAGATCAGTGGAATAAGAGTATTCCAAGTCAGCAATATCCAGAATTATTCTCTTTTGCAAACAACACAAAACTTTATATCGCAGAGGCTAAAGAGCAAGATCATTTATTTCATATTTTTCAATTGCCTATTTCTGAACAAGCCTACGAACAATATTTGGAGTTACATGTAGTTTGGGAGCAAATTGACCTAAATACTTCAAAGGACAGATGGAGATATATATGGGATTCAGACAGTTATTCAACAAAAAAGGCCTACAGACACCTAATGGGACAGACATAGGTTCATTCTATTTACAAGTGTCTATGGAAAAACAAATGTCAACCAAAACAGAAAGTTTTCTACTGGTTATGGCTTAAAAGCAGACTGAACACTAGGAATATGCTGAGAAGGAAAAACATGACACTAGAGTCATATTCATGTGAGAACTGTTTATGGCAAAGGGAGGAGACTCTTTATCACCTGTTTCTCAGATGCAATTTTGCAAAAGTCTGTTGGAATTCAATTGGCATAACTCCCCCCCAGAATTTCTCAACCAGAGGAGGCCTCGACAAACCTTAAGCACCAACTAAATATTACTTTTTCTATGGAGATCATTATACTCATGACATGGAGTATATGGAAATGTCGAAATGAATGGTTATTTGAAAACAAAGACCCTTTAGTACATCACTGTAAGAATGAATTCAGCAAGAAATTACGGATGGTTGTACACAGAGTGAGAGGGAAATATGACAACTCAATTCCGAACTGGCTTGATCAGTGCAGGCATAACTTTTGTATTACTCTAGTCCCTCTTTTTAGCTCCCTAACTAGAACTTTCCAGCTCACCTCTAACTCTTGTAATCACGTCGAGTTGTAATTTTACATTATTAATAAAATTTAACAGTAGGGGTTTCTCTACTGATCTTTCAAAAAAAAAAAATCCCAAACAAACTCCCTTAAGGCTTTAAAACTCTGGAGGAAAAAAAACTATTGATAACATCAAGGTGCCAATGGCCATAATCCAAATTGTCCTAACTCTAATGGAGAAAGCTCAGGAATGCAGGTGTCTTTCTAGTGACGAGCTAGACTTCCGTAGAAGACTCAAAACCAAAATTCTTGCGGTTTGGATATGGTCGATCCTATTTGACATATCCAGATATCTCTGCTTCATTATATTGAAGCTTTGGACACAAAGTCAGACAAACCATTTTGACTAAAATATGTTGATTCATTTGTTCTAGGATTTATCTCTTTTCAAAGAAATCGAGGTTTTGTTTGCATGTGTGTGCAGTCAACATCGATAAAAATTCACCACTGCGAACAGCGGAGAGCGGACAGAGTGGAGAATGCGTTTACCTGAGAATCTTCTCCCAGATTGGGTATAATTGATCCTATTTTACATATCCGAATATATCTGATTCAATATATTAAAGCTTTGCACACAGAACCAGACAAATCATATTGACTAGAATTTGTTGATTCATTTGCGCTAGGATTTTGTCGGAGAGGAAATCTCCGGCCGAGTGGCGGAGTGCACCCGCCCTAAATCCTAAGATGAAGAGGGGCCTAAGCGTTTTACTTGTTAGTTGGAAAATGGGAAGAACACAAGAACACACAAGAATTTAGAGTGGTTTGGGCCGCCGGAGCGTAACACCCTACTCCACTGTGAGATGTATTTCTTGAGAGCTTGAGTTTAAGCCTAAAAGATTAAGCTTGTGTTGTAACGTCGCATGCCTCCCCTTTTATAGCTGAAGGGGGGCATGCACAAAGGTACTAAGCCCCGACATGTGGGCCCAGGGACATAATGGATATAGCACTTGGAGCTACAAGTGTTCGTCGCTGGAGCAATCTTCTCGCGTCCTGACATCCGAGATCTGCGTATCTTCGGCGTGCAGGGGAAGCTTCTCGTATAAGGGATGATGAGCACAGTGCGCCGCATGGCACGGGCGCACTGTTTGACAACACACTGGACAGACACGCCGTCTGCAGGATGACTCTGACGCCGTCTGCCAGCGGAGTGGACAGGACGCATTAAATGCTGAGAGGGCACATCGTTTGTCAGCATGGTGGCAGGCGGCGTGTCCCCTCCGCAATAAATGCAGAGATCGCGCGGCTTTAGAGGCCTTACGTCATGCTCCGCCTGTTGGCTTATGTCACGGGCCACAAGCCACGCGGTAGCAGCGGGTCTCCGCCTGAGCGGGGAGCGCAGGGCAAGGCCTGGACACGTGCCAGCACCGGACCCTTACTCATGCCGGGGTTCCCCCTGTTCTGAGACCTTGTTGTGGTTCGGACCTTACTCGGAGGGACCTGGGGCCCATCCGTGGGACCCGACATGCCTTCTTGGGAGTGCCGGACTGTAATCGAGGGTCTGGGCTGTGCGTACAGGGGTCCGGTGTTCCTTTGTGGAGGTCCGGACCCAATGATGCATCCTGGGGAGTATTATCTTTCCTTGCCACGTGGTGCCCCTAGACCTGCCCATGTGGTGGGGTCGGGTGTCGTTCTCCGTGTGGCCAGGATACGTCGTACGTGTACAACGTCTTTATACTGTAGTAGGGGGTACTCTTGATTCAGGGTACCGACAGTAGCCCCTGGGCCCGCCTCAGGGGAGGATGCGAGCCTGCAGGTGGGGCCAGAATCTGATTGGCGATTGGCCTGCTGCTCCTGCGCGCCTGTTGATGCAATTACTACCGGCCCGCCTACGGTCCTGCCGACTGCCACGCCTGTTCCCATGGTTGACTGGCCCGTGACCTTCGTACCTAATGTCACTATTGGGCCATGCGCGGGGTGCCTCGAGTCACTGCACTGGTTCTGAAAACTTATATTTTCAGTCTTCCACGACGGCCCCGAGGAGACGTGGTATTGGCGCGAGCGGCGGTGCGATTTTTCCGCGCCCAGTAACTAGCGCACCAGTTGCATGACATGTGGGCCTGGGCCCCCATGTTGGACCGCCGGTTGCAGCGAAGCTGAGGGGGCGCACAACCGCGGGGCGGTTGTACGCTTCCTGCGCGGCGGTTCGCCTTCTCGACCGCTGGTTTCGGCGAAGATGAAGGGGCGCATAACCGTGGGGCGGTTGCATGCTCCTTGTGCGGCGGTTCATCTTCCTGACCGCTGGTTGCGGCGAAAATGAAGGGGCGCATAACCGCGGGGCGGTTGCATGCTCCTTGTGCGGTGGTTCGCCTTCTTCGTGCTTCGGGTCAGCCTGTATGACATGTGGGGCCTAGCCCCCGTGTCATAGGGTGGGAACCCTGGTGCACATCGGGGGAGACTTTGCCCGTGACGCTTCGGGGCGCGAGCGGGGAATTCTGCCTTTAAAAAGGGGTTGATCTCTCGGGTAGTAGCCATGCCTCGCTCCTCTTGCATTCATCGAGCCCTTCCGCCTTCCGGGCCTCTAGATGGGGTGCGCCGGTGTTCACTGGAGGGATCCGCGTCAGGACCACCCCCTCCAGCGGTCTCACCGCCGGAGAGCTCGCACTCTTCGTTTTCTGCGCGGTGGTGCTGCCGATCTTGTATTTTTCTTGCTGCTGTTGGAGGAGCACGACCTCATGGGGGTTGGCGCTCTTCTTCCATCGCTCTGCTTCAAGGATTTTCATCATGCAGCCCGGCTGCAATCTCCCGCCGGTGGTCATCCACAGCTTTGTGGTGGAGAGAAGCGAGCCGGGCTGCGGCCTCCCCCCGCCCTCAGCTTCAAGGATGTTCATCATCCTCGCTGGGGTGGAAGGCGAGCCGAGTTGGGGTCCTGCCTTCCGCATGGGCTGGTGACCCGCTTCTTCCTCCAGCATTCGGGAGAGAAGGACATTCACCAGCCTTGAGGAGGAGGCGAACTTCAGCTACGCGGGGCCGGCCAGCTGCAGGCGCCGTCAGCTGCCGCGTGCCTGGCTCCTTGGCCTAGATGGCTTTGGTGCCACCTCCGGCGCTGCCTCCTGCAGCTTGGTCGGGGCGTGGATGTCCGTCCACCGCACGTGCGACGGTCGCACCGTGCGCAGGTTTGCCACATCCACAGCGTCTCCCGCGCCGCCGGTCACACTGTTCCGACGCCGTCCGGGGGGTCGTACAAGATGTCGTACGCCGCGGGGGTGGCGGCCGCGTTCTTGGATGGTCTTGTCCTCACTCCCGTAGGAGGACGGGAGCAAGGACCTCTTCGCGCGCGCTGAGGCGGTCGCCGTCGTCGGTAAGTCACCGGTGCAGAGGTGGCCACTGTTGTCAGTGCTGAGATGGTCGCCGCCGCTGGTGAGGCTACCCACTGCAGAGGTGGCTGCCTTCGCTGGCGAGACCATCAGTGCCACCTGTCGTCGAGCCTCCGACTCTTTGGCTTTAATGGCCTCGTTGTCGCCCCCCGTAGGAGGACGGAGGCGAGGACCTCTTCTTAATGGTGCACGCATTGAGGCGGCCATCACCGTTGTCATGCCATCTTGGGGGATTCCGCAAGGTTAGCGGCCGCAGCCTTCCAGCGCGACCCTGCTAGCGTCGGGTAGTTTATACCTGCAGAGTAGAGATGGAACTAGGACTCCGCTTGAAAGCAAATGTAATACTTTTGCTTTTTGAAAGGTACTTTTGAGTACTATTTATCAAGCAATATTAGCACTTATCTGTTTACCGCCTGTTCTTGCTGTGTGTGATGTTATGTTGTTGACTCCTCCCTGGTACCTGCCCCCCCCGCCAGGGATGCAGGCTTGATGTGTCGAGGTTGGATACCAGCGTATTTGAAAGGGTTGTCAACAACTCTCGGGAGGCAGCCTCGCCGGGATCTGGATCTATACACAGCTTCAGCCAGGGAGCGTTAGTAGTACACCCATAGGGTCCCCTGTCTGATATTAGCCATCCTTTGATACATGCTCGGGACTCGTAGGGTTTAGTCCGGGTGGCCAAGTTGTGTGTCCGGACCCCCTTGGGTCGCGGCTCTAGATACTAGGACATTTGTCGCAGAGTGGTGGAGCATGTAGGCCCATGGTATGGGACCAGGCTGAGCGGCTACACGGGCTCCGGACCACCCCAGGAGACAAATGTCCATTCTCTAGTTCCGGACCCCAGGTTGTTGGACCCACAGGACTTATAGCTCCAAATACTAGGTATCCGTCACAGAGTGGTGGAGTGTGCAGGCTTTCGGGTACGGAACCATGCTAAGCGGCCACACAGGCTCCGGACCACCCCATGGAACGGGGTCCCGTTCTCTAGAGCCGGCTCCTAGGCTGTCGGACCTCCCAACTTTCGTAAAGGAGGTCCTAAACTGTGAGCCTGGCTGTTCAATTCGGATGCCGTTATGTCAGGACAGATGGGAATCGTGAGGGTGGGTTAGATAAAAGGTATTATCTGAAAAATTGCAAGGTAAAACCATGGAGCAGCAAGATGGAACTATTATAGGGGCACAACTGAGGGGGTAGTTTTTCTTTATAACTTATCATGCATGGGTGCAGACCAACAGGCCGGGTTTATGGGGACGGACCCCTACGGGATGGCGTACACGTATGCGTTACCTAGTTACAAAAGGGAAACAAATTCGACCCCTCAGATTTGCTATATGGATAGAACTTACAGAGATGCTCTAGCACCGGGGGGAGGTACTCCTTCAGTCGTAGCTAGACGGTTGCCCTCGGGTCGGCGCATTCCCGTTACCTTGAAGGGTCCTTCCCAGCTGGGGGAGAGTTGCGGAGCCCTTCTTGGTTTGGTACTTACCGTAAGACTAGGTCCCGACCTTGGGTCCCCATCTGCGTTTGACGAGGGAGCCCTCGTCTTTGGCTGTGGCCATTCCTGCATGAACTTGTCGGGAGTCTGGACCCGTGGGCAATCCAGAAGGGTTTCCGGAGGAAGGCAGGCTTCAGCTCCATAGATTGGGGAGCACGGGGTCCCTCTGGGGGTCCGTCTAGTTGTCTCCACCGGAGTAGGAGCCTCCGGCGAAGACATCCTTCAGGTCCCACTCGGGTGACTGATACCCGAGGTACCGTTCAGCCGTGGCCACCTCACCGTCGTCCACCTTTTTCTTTGCCAGGTCGGCGACGAGGTGGGGATCCGTCTTTGGAAGACTGCTCGCGCCGCTCGCTGACGCGTTTCGCGAGGTCAATGATCTCGCGACACTCCGCGGCGCTGTGGCGACCATTGGGGTGCACAGGGCATGAGCCGCTGTTACCCCTCTGCGGCCGTGGACGTTTGTTGCGGTCGCCCCGGGCCCCAGTCGTGGCTGCAACGACTAGAGCGGTGGTCCGCGGCTTCTGGTAGTCGCGGTCCTTCTTCTTTTTCTTCTTCCCATCCTGGGGACGGCACCCGAGCCACCCGACTGGGCAGCCCCGGTTTGTGGGGTCGAGTGCCATGCACGGCCCTCGGCGGCTCTGGCGCATTTGTCGGCCAGAGCGAAGAGTGTGGGGACAGTTTCCACGTCATGCGTGGCCAACTTCTCCAACATTTTCTCATCACGTACTCCCTGACGGAAGGTCGTGATGATGGAAGCATCGGAAATGCGAGGTATAGTACCTCGCACCTTGGTGAAGCGGGAGATGAACGTCCGATGAATCTCCCCGGGCTCCTGCCTCACCGCATGGAGGTGGGCCTCCACACCATGCTGCTGGTAAGCACTGGCGTAGTTCGCAACGAACCTTGCGCAGAGCTCTTCCCAGGAGTAGACTGACCCTGGGACGAGGTTCATGAGCCAAGTCCGGGCAGGTCCAGACAAGGCGACACGAAAATATGTTGCCATCACAGCGGTGTTTCCACCTGTTGTCGTGATGGCGGTGACGTACACCTGCAGGAACTCCGATGGGTTTGACGTTCCATCGTATTTTTCCGACAGGTGCGACCGGAACTTGGGCGGACACGACACCGCGCGAAGATGATCCGCGAGAGCGGCGCAGCCCACGCCGGCCAAGGGACACCCACTTGGGACCGGGTGCCCATCGGTGTCTGCGGTGTTGCCGCAGTGAAGTCTTGATCGAGGTTGCGGCCCTCGATGTTTTGGCGGCGCTCGCGCGCCCTCTCCAAAGAGACTCGGGCATCCTCTCCCGCACGCCTGCGGTCGAGTTCTGCTCGATGGTCGTTGGTCCGTGCGCCCCTCACTGAGGGTGAGCGCACAGACGCCGACGCCTCATGTTGGCGTCGGGATGATCGTGGCCTTAACCTGGTCGAGGTAGAATGTGCCATGCTGAGCAGTCGGTCAACGTCGTCCCGCCATTGCTTCATGGCCCCTGGTGAGGTTGTGGAGCTTGGAGGGTGTCGCAGCAACTCCCTGGCCGCTGACAATGCTCTCGGAGTAGCCCTTGACGGAGTTCGGGATGTCTGCGCAGCTGTATGCTACCGTGCGGCGTGCACAGCAGCAATGCCCGACACAAGGCGGTTGGGAACCAGTGGTGTGGAAGAAGCAACTTCTTCCTCCACCACGAAATCCACCGATGTCGGCGCGGTGCTCAACGATTTGCACCATCATGCTGAGCGAGGAAACAAGCAAAGACCTAAAGCCTAGCCCCCTACCTGGCGCGCCAAATGTCGGAGAGGAAATCTCCGGCCGGGTGGCGGAGTGCACCCGCCCTAAATCCTAAGATGGAGGGGGGAGCTAAGCGTTTTGCTTGTTAGTTGGAAAATAGGAAGAACACAAGAACACACAAGGATTTAGAGTGGTTCGGGCCGCCGGAGCGTAACACCCTACTCCACTGTGAGATGTATTGCTTGAGAGCTTGATTTTAAGCCTAAAAGATGGAGCTTGTGTTGTAACGTCGCATACCTCCCCTTTTATAGATGAAGGGGGCATGCACAATGGTACTAAGCCCCGACATGTGGGCCTAGGGACATAATGGATATAGCACTTGGAGCTACAAGTGTTCGCCGCTGGAGCAATCTTCTCGCGTCCTGACATCCGAGATCTGCGTATCTTCGGCGTGCAGGAGAAGCTTCTCGTATAAGGGATGATGAGCACAGTGCGCCGCATGGCACGGGCGCACTGTTTGACAACACACTGGACAGGCGCGCCGTCTACAGGATGACTCTGATGTCGTCTGCCAGCGGAGTGGACAGGACACATTAAATGCTGAGAGGGCACATCGTTTGTCAGCATTGTGGCAGGCGGCGCGTCCCCTCCGCAATAAATGCAGAGACCGCGTGGCTTTAGAGGCCTTACGTCAGGCTCCGCCCGTTGGCTTATGTCACGGGCCACAAGCCACGGGGCAGCAGCGGGACTCCGCCTGAGCGGGGAGCGCAGGGCAAGGCCTGGACACGTGCCAGCACCGGACCCTTACTCATGCCGGGGTTCCCCCTGTCCTGGGACCTTGCTGTGGTCCGGACCTTACTCGGAGGGACCTGGGGCCCATCCGAGGGACCCGACATGCCTTCTTGGCAGTCCCGGACTGTAATCGAGGGTCCGGGCTGTGCGTACAGGGGTCCGGTGTTCCTCTGTGGAGGTCCGGACCCAATGATGCATCCTAGGGAGTATTATCTTTCCTTGCCACGTGGTGCCCCTAGACCTGCCCATGTGGTGGGGTCGGGTGCCGTTCTCCGTGTGGCCAGGAGACGTCGTACATGTACATCGTCTTTATACTGTAGTAGGGGTACCCTTGATTCAGGGTACCGACAGATTTATAGATGCATCTTGCTAGATTAATCATCATCTATTTAAATATAGATATAAAAAATAAGACCTAAAAAATACTACCTCCGTTCACAAATATATGACATCGTTGACTTTTTTTTGAAAATTTTGATCACTCTTCTTATTTATAATATTTATTCAAAAATATAAAATTTAAGTCAAGCACAAACTACCTTAACTGATAAAATAAATCAAAAATTGATAAGTCATTATTTTTTAATAAGACGAGTGGTGTCATATACGGTCAACCAATCCAGACTTCATCGAGGCGCTGCCTCGGGTGCACGGCAAAACGGTCATCCTCACCGTCGTCGACCGCTTCAGCAAATACTGCCACTTCATCTTGCTAGCACACCCCTACATGGCGGAATCGGTGGCACAAGCTTTCTTCGCTGAGGTGGTTCGCCTTCATGGTGTGCCGCAGTTCATCGTCTCGGACCGCGACCCAGTCTTCACTTCGTCATTCTGGAAAGAGCTGATGACACTCACCGGCTCGAAGTTGTACATGCTTTCGCCTTCCACCCACAGACAGACGGCCAGTCAAAGGCCGCCAACCGCATCATCGCCATGTACCTTCGATGCTTCACCAGCGACCGGCCCCGGGAGTGACTTCGGTGGCTTCCCTGGGCGGAGTACATTTACAACACCGCCTACCAATCTTCACTCCACGTGACGCTGTTCAGGGTGGTGTACAACCATGACCCTCCTTCCATATCCGCTCCTACGAACCCGGCGAGACGCGGGTGGCAGCAGTGGCGCAAGAGATGGAGGAACGCGCCGCCTTCCTCGACGACGTCCGCTATCAGCTACAACAGGCCCAGGAGTCCCAGACACGTGCCTACGACCAACACCATCGAAAGGTGGTCTACCAAGTGGGCGACTGGGCGTTCCTCCGCCTCTGCCAACGGTCGGCAGCATCGCTGCCACGAACGCCTACTGGGAAGCTAAAGCCTCGCTACGTCGGCCCCTACCACGTCCATGAAGTCATCAACGAGGCAGCGGTGCGACTACAGCTTCCAGCGGGCGCCAGCTCCATGACGTCTTCCACGTGGGTGCCCTCAAGAAATTCGTGGGCACACCGCCCGCAGAGCCACCAGTGCTTCCAACGACTCTCTATGGCACGATAGTGTCCGCTCCTAGTCGCATCCTTGCTGGTCGGTTGGCCCGCGGCGTCCGTCAAGTGCTGGTCCAGTGGCAAGATGAGCAAGCTGCGTCCGCGATGTGGGAGGACCTCGACGACTTCCGCGCCCACTTTCTCAACTTTCAGCTCGAGGACGAGCAGGCCTTCGAGGCCGGCAGAGATGTCATGTACGGTCAACCGTATATCCGTAGGGGGAGGCGCACGCGGGACATTCGCCGCGCTGAGGAACGCGCCGACTGTGCAGGAGGAGATCGCGCAGAACAGGAAAGGGTGCTAGTGATTGGCGGCTAGGAAGGAAAGGGCTAGAAAGGAAAGGCCTAGGAGTAATTGGCGGCTAGGAAGAAAGGGCTAGGAAGGAAAGGCCTAGGAAGTAAACTAAGTTTTGGGCAGGTTCTATAACCAAGGAGAGCTTCTCCATTTGCGTTGGCCGATGACCTTATAAATTGATCGTAACTGGACTTTTGAAAGCAAGCAATAATTAGTTGTCTCTTACCTTTCTACCTCTGTTAAGCCTGCGGTTGGGAGGCTTAATCCACACCGGAGAACACGACCGACGGCTACGAGCTATGTAGCAGCGGTCCGGCGAATCAAGGGTACACAGTCTTTGGCAATGGTCAAGTTTTTTTTTTTAAAAAAAAGTACGGTGTCTTATATTTGTGAACGGAGGGAGTACTATTTTAGATGGACTAGCATTTAAAAGAAAAGATGCCCACATGATACAATCTCACTACGCGAGGAGCCGGTTGTTCCGTGGTGGAGGCCGGTGAAGGTCTCTGCCAGCAGTTTGCTGTGCCCAGGCGTGTGGGAGAGACGTTAGTATACATAAATTATAACCGAATTAATTTGAGCACCACATAGCAGTCCATACCGTCGTAATTTTTTGGATGCGCAAACAGCACCTGAGTCCATATCAGAGGATTTGTGCATGCTGCTTGTCTACACCTAGAAAATGATCTAGCATTTGTGCACCTAGATTGATCTGTTCTGACACCATCTGTTCTCATTTCTTGCCTTGCAGGTTCTTTCGATTGTGAGTACATTGCAGACTTATTGCCAATTTACCCCTAAACATGTATTACTTTTTTGTGTTTGCAGTTTGCCCTTGACCACACTCTTACAACCAGTATTATCAGGTGCAACTTTGTTTTCAAAGGTCATTCGTCTTTGTCTGATTCATATCAGAATGCATTGATACTCTTTAGGGTTTAGGGTTATCAAGGAATGGTATGTACGTCACGTTCATTAGAAGCCTCAAGGGACTTCAAGAGAGGAAGCGTGCTACTGCTTTCCCAATCAGGTATCCTGGCAGAAACTTCGTTTAGGCTGAACGATTCTTGCAATGAAAAGGAGATGCTTCCTAGGCTTTTCTTCCCACTGGAATGGCACATCACAACAACCTTTGTCGGGGTCGGGGATGTGCATGCAAACGCTACTAGCACTGGATTGGAGATGACCCAGTCCCTCTTCCTCTTCGGTGCACCAGGCTTCACCTACCAAAGAAAAGGGTCTGAAATCTGCTGCTTGACGCGTTCCCGAGGATGGCCATGCAAACACTACTGGCAGTTCAAGCTCCCCATCCAATTTTCAGATACTTAGCTTGGGTTTTGGATATTGTTGTTTTTGGTGTGTCAACTCTCACACAGCACTCCACACTCACATTATATTTCACCTCTTTACAAGGGAGACCCTTACACTTGTTCATAATTACACCAACACTCTCCCTCAAGATGGGCTAAATATATTCAACAATCCCATCTTGTTACATGCCAACTCATTATCCTTAGGACCTAAACCTTTTGTGAGACTATCCGCTACTTGTTACGAGATTTTACATACTTCAACTTCAAAGCCCCACTATCAATCTTCTCTTTGATAAAGAACTTATCAATCTCCACATGCTTCATGCGATCAAACTGAACTCGATTATTTGCTATGTTGATTGCTGCCACATTGTCACAATAGAGTAACATTGTCTCATTTTTCAACACTTGAAGCTCCTTCAAGAGACCCTTCAACCATATCATTTCACACACTGCTAGAGCCATTGCTCTATGTTCAGCCTCTGCAGTGGACCGGGACACCACTGCTTGCTTCTTGCTTCTCCATGAAACCAGATTTCCTCCCACAAATACACAGTACCCAGAAGTGGATCTCCGATCATCCCTACTGCTTGCCCAGTCTGCATCACAATACCCCTCCAAATTCATATGTTGGTTTGGTCTAAACCACAATCCCTTGCCAGGGGTTCCCTTCAGGTATCTCAGGATTTGATAAACTATCTTCATATGCCCAGTTCTAGGATCATGCATATACTTACTCACCACACTTACTGCATAAGCAATGTCCAGTCTTGTATGACAAAGGTATATCAAACGGCCAACTACCCTCTGATATCTTTCCCGATCTATAGGGTCACCTAACTCAGCACAAGTTTGGTGATTCCTATCAATGGGTGAGCCACATGGGCGACACCCAAGCATTCATGTCTCTGACAAAAGGTCGAGGACATACTTTCTTTGGGAGAGAATAATTCCTTGAGATGATCTAGCTATCTCAATCCCAAGGAAGTATCGGAGTGGTCCGAGGTCCTTTACCTCAAAGGCTCTACTTAGACTTTCCTTTAGTTTCTTGATCTCCTTTGCATCATCTCCAGTGATCACTATATCATCAACATAAACCGCTAGAATAGTGATACAAGAGCCCTGATGTTTGTAGAAGAATGTGTGATCTCCATTGCATTGATAATAGCCCATATCACACACAACTCGCCTGAATCTATCAAACCATGCACGTGGTGACTGCTTTAGGCCATAGGGCGACTTCTTAAGTCTGCACACTTTCCCAATAGTCTGTTTATTTGCAAATCCAGGTGGAATTTCCATATAGACCTCTTCCTTCAGGTCACCATGGAGAAATGCATTCTTCACATCTATCTGATGAAGAGGCCAACCAAAATTGGCTGCACATGAGATTAAGGTCCTCACCGTGCCCATTTTTGCCACGGGTGCAAAGGTCTCATCATAGTCGATCCCATATGTCTGACTATATCACTTCGCCACCAGTCTTGCTTTGTACCTGTCAATCTTTCCTTCAGGAGTCTGCTTTACTGTGAAGACCCACTTGCACCCCACCGCCTTCTTTCCTTCTGGAAGGTGAACAAGTTCCCATGTATTGTTCTTCTGAATGGCAAGCAGCTCTTCCTTCATGGCATCCTTCCACTTTGGATCCTGTTTGGCACACCTCCAATCCTTTGGAATAGATATTGTTTGTAGAGATGCAATGAAAGTTCTATATGCAGGAGAGACACTAGAGTATGAGACATACTTAGCAATGTCATGTGCATAACAATAACGAGAAGGAGGTTTCCTAGCATTTACTCTAGGAACTCTTCTTTGGGGAAGAGGTAATTCTTCATGTTCAGAAATGGGAGAAACAGGGATTGGAGAGACATTACCAGCTGGGTCTGGAGAGGAGTTTGAAGAGAGATATGGGACTGGAGCTTCAACACATCGAGGTTGTGGTTGCTCCCCCTGCTTCTTCGTTCGCTTTCGATAGTATACTATAGGTTGCTCCCCCTGTTTCTCATTCACCTTTACCCCAATGGAACAATCATGTTGCTCCCCCTGTTTCTCATTCAACTTCCCTGCAGTAGGACATGGAATTGATCCAACAATCACTGCCTCATCATCCTCTGTCTCCTCCTGAATATTAATAGTTGGATCACCATGATCCCAACTACTTTCATCTTTACTCAATATCTGCGTAGTTATCCCTTTCTCCACTTCTGATGGAATCATACCTCCAACAATCACCCCTCCTGAAGCTCCACTAGCTTCATCACCACTGGCCTCATCACTACCTCGACCACTGTCATCCTCCCCCTCTCTACGGTCTCCTCCATTGACCGAAGAGAAGTCCTCCAGGATTTGATCTGGATCAATTTTCTTTCTGTAGTATGGGTCTTCCTCACGAAATGTTACATCCATACTCACTAACAGTCTCTTACCAATAGGGTCCCAACACTTGTATCCTTTCTGAGTAGATGAATAACCCACAAAAATGCACTTGACTGCTTGAGGATCCAACTTGCTCACCATAGGTCGATGATCTTTGACAAAACAGACACAACCAAATACCTTGGGTGGAACACGAAAGTCACACTTTCCCAATAGAAGTTCTGCAGGAGATTTCATATTAAGTATTCTTGAGGGCATCCGGTTGATGATGTATGTGGTCGTCATTACTGCCTCACTCCACAGATACTTAGGCACATTCATCTGAAACATGAGAGATCTTGCTACTTCCAACAAATGACGATTTTTCCTCTCTGCTACACCATTCTGAGGTGGAGTTCCAGGACAAGTTGTTTGGTGAATAATTCCTTGACCTGACAGATATGATCTAAATTCATTATTCACATACTCTGTTCCATTGTCAGTCCTGATAACTCGAATTCTTGCATTAAACTGATTTGCATCCAATTTATGAAAGTCTTGAAAGCACTGTACGTAACACCTCATTTTTATGCTTAAGTATATAGATCCAAGTCATACGAGTGTAACAATCAATAAAAGTGACGTACCACTTTGCACCATTCACAGAAGTGACTGAGCAAGGACCCCAAACATCTGAATGTATTAGAATAAACGGTTCACAACTACGAAGACCAACACTAGGATAGGTAGATCTAGTATGTTTGCCAAGTTCACATGCATCACATACAAGTCTACTTTTGTCCACTCCCTTAAACATCATAGGGTACAACTGACTTAAGTTCTCAAAAGATATATGTCCTAACCGACGATGATGTAGTAGAATCTCCTTGCCATCCCCCTCAACAGCTGCTTTCAATGCTGACTCCTCATGACTGATGAACCACAACCCATTATGCCTGACTCCAGTCCTAATCTTTCTCCCAGTACTCTTCTCTTGAAAGACACAAGAATTTTCATCAAATATTACTGTGCACTTGAATTGGTCAATGATTGAACTTACAGAAAGGAGATTGACTGGAAAAGATGGAACATGCAGAACTGATGGCAAACTAAGAGATGATGTACACTCAACAGATCCTATACCACAGATTTGTTGAGATGTACCATCAGCAATTTGAACTGACTCAGAATGTGTATAAGGAATATATGTTTTGAACGGGGTGGACATGCCAGTCACATGCTTTGATGCTCCTGAATCTATGACCCAATCTATGTGATGTCTATATGAGGATGCAAAAACTTGTGCTTGAGTACCTTCGTCCATGTGGGTATAGTTGGCAAAGTTACCGAATGAGTTGGTGGTTTGCCCATCAGGTGAAGTGAGGCACTCGGAAGACTTGCCCTTTTGCCACTGCTCCCATTGAGGCTGCAAGGTCTGGTGATGCGGCAGCAGTGGAGTCGGTGTGCGAGTCCAACCCTCTCGCCGTCAATTCAAGGGATCGCCTCTCACGCACACCGGACTCAAACTTTTCCTTCGTAAATTCCTCATTCAGACTCCACCTGGCTGCATGGGCTGGGCATGTTGATGTTGTGAGATGCCTTTGCAAGCACAAAGCTGATGTGGGAGCTGCAGCAATGGACGACACTGCAGCGCTTCATTTTGCTTCCCAGAAAGGCCACGTAGAAGTGGCACGTGAGCTGCTGGCATCTGGGGCCTCTGTGAAAGCCAAGAACCGGAAAGGCTTCACGGCGCTGCACTTTGCTGCTCAGAATTCTCACCTGGATCTTGTGAAGTACCTTGTGAAGAAAGGTGTTGACGTCACAGCAAAGACCAAAGGTGGCCAGACAGCTCTACATGTCGCTGAGGATGATGAAGTGCGTGCCTTCCTGAAGGAGTGCGAGCAATCCTTGAAGAAGGGTGCCGAGCTACCATCGGAGAAGGATGATTCTGCCGAGAAAGAGGGCGATAGCAAGTCTTCCGGTGAGGTTATGAAAGATGTGGAGGATGCATAGCAGGGCGAGAAGAGGAAAAGCGAATTGGTTGGTGCGTCGAGTTCGTCGGGAGCAAAAAAAGCCAAAGTTTCTCTTGGTCATCTAGTTTGTGAAAATGACGTGGACGAGGAAGAGGAGTGATTTCGAGCAGCCTTGACCTTGAGGATGCAATAGAAGTGCACTTCGATGTTTTGTTATGCTAGTCTTAGTCTGTACGGCGATCTTGAATGTAAAGACAAGTGCAAAGTTGAATCTCAGTTCTCATGTGTTGCATGAAAAAAAACAACAGATATGAATTTTGTATCATGTTGCTGTAGATCTTGCTTGCACTGCTGATATATGTAAGAGAACTTGTGGATTAGACGACCTGCTCCTGCACAACCACTGCTCTTAATTGAATGAACATCTCTTGCATTAACGAAGGCTCATTTTTTTCATCCTTTTTGACTTCTGGCAGATTTGCCGATGAAATACCATCCAAAAGTTGTTTCTAAGATTTCCACAAATTTTGAAATTTTACATGTACCTAGACGAATATGTTTCCAAGGTTTCCACAAATTTTGAGCCCAATCGGACTTGTGAATCAACCGTAGATCTAAAAATAAGAACAGAATTGTGGTTTTGTTGGAGTTTTCTAGAACGAACTCAAAACGAGATCATCTAAGATCACAACCATAAACTGCACCAACATGGCATAAGTAGTGATCCTAGGGGTATATCTCACCCACCAACAAATCTCCAAACCAAATCCTCTTAAGAGATTCAAGGGTTTCCCACAAAAACACAAGAGAAGCCAAAGGAAGAACAAGAGACCAAAACAACTTCAAATTTCAGCAAAGATGCAAAACTGAGATGGAGAAGTGGACGAACGTTGTGGACCGTACTGGTGACCCTTCCTTTGATTAATCTTGCAGATAAAAAACATAGTCGTCGATTATAAAATCGTTGTGCATCCCTCGGCTCAACATATGTCTACCTAGAGCGAAAACTAAAAGCTCTAAAATGTGAAGTCTCAACAAAATGGTAACCAAGAGATGGCTGTAATAACAACCCTCTCCTCTATTTATAGAGGGTTATTTCCATTTTCTAAACTATGCCTATTTACATAGAGTCTATCCACTTCACCGAGGGCAAAATGGTCCAACTACTAGGTTTTCGATCCGACGGTCACGCGCTCCACACGAAGTTGCTTCGCCTTGATGCACCCTTCGCTGTGATGATGTCATGTGCCGCCACCGATTCCCATTTAAACCGCCGCTGCCGAGTTTTGAGGCCCAATCTCAGCAAAACCCGTCATCTGTAGCGCTGAGTGATTTTGAGGCATAATCCACCAAACTGCCGTGAGTGTCGCATCGTGTCCGTGTCCCTCACGTCCTGGACACATGTCCCGCCAATCCTCGACCGTGCCGGCAACACGGCCCGCTCTGCCATGTCCTTGCGCGAGTGCGTGTCCCAGGTTTCAACCACCACGGCTGGTCACCCGACTGCTCCGGTCCATCAGCCAAGACCCAACACTCGTCCTTCATCGCTCCTGGTACATCAGCACGAGCCCATATGACCTTCACCTCAGCCGTCAACCATCATCCCTGTTCTCCACACCTGCACACCACAAACCGACTGACATAGTTGCACATACATAATCTCACACTCTATTCTGCGCACTGACTATCACAGAGTGCTACCTGTCGGCGTTTTGGACCCGCGAGGACCCTCAACCGACTAGTGAATTTGACGCTGCGTGTCCCTGCCCAGATGGATTGATGCAAGATGAAACACAAGAGGGAGGATGAGGCTTATATTATCTTGCACCGGGGTGCTCGTAGTAGGGGTTACAAGCTTCACGAGAGAGGGTGTGGCCTTGAAGTGAGCTGTCTGAGTTTGCCCCCTTTTCTCCCGCCTTCCCCCCCCTTGGGAAGGCCCTGGGCATCCCCTTTTATAGATACAAGGGGATGGTCCAGCTGTACATATGGGGGTGTAGCTATGTGCTAACGTGGCCGGCGGAGAAGTGCTTGAGCCCTGTAGAAGCGTAGCTGGCGGTGCGGCCCTGGGTCCTGTAGAACAATCGACGTCATGGACACATGCAGGGAACCATCATTTCCTGTTGCCGGAGTAATCTAGATGTGACACCGGTCTTGTTCCTTCGTAGCCTGAGGCGGCTAGCTAGAGGTAGGGTAATGATGTATCCCCTGTAGCGTGGTCGGTCCGAGGCCGAGGTCGAGCGAGGCGGTGACTTCTCCTGAGGCCGAGACTGAGGTCGGGTGAGGTCGTGACTCCTCCCGAGGCCGAGGCCTGGGGTCGGGTGAGGCGGAGACCTTCTCTCGAGGCCGAGGCCGAGGCTGAGGCCTGGGATCGGGCAAGGCGGAGACCTTCTCCCGAGGCCGAGGCTGAAGCTGAGGCATGGGATCGGGCGAGGCGGAGCTCCCTGTCACGCCTGAGGCTGAACACGGGAGAGGCCATGACTTACTGTTGTTAGTCTTACCCTGGTGGTTGGCACAGTAGTCAGAACGGGGTGAATAGTGTTGTTTTCTGTCAGAACGATCAGTAAAGGGGCGAAGTGACTGCGGTCATTTCGACCTTGCCAACTGAGGCTCGTGTGTCAGGATAAGGTGTCAGGTGATCCCCGCATTAAATGCGCATGCGATACGGTCGGTGGTAAGGCAATTTGGTCGAGGTTGCTATACGACAAAGTTTGCCCGAGCTTAGCCTCGAGCGAGGCGGGGGTGTGCCTGTTGCCTGAGGAGGCCTTCGGGTGAGGCGTGAATCCATTCAGGACTACTGTCCTTGCCCGAGGCTGGGCTCGGTCGAGACGAGATCGCGTCCCTTGGTAGATGAATCTTTGAGCTGTGCTTACCAGTCTTTACGGTCTGTTTTGAAGATGTTTTCCAGCCATGCTTAGGAGTATTGGGGGTACCCCTAATTACGGTACCCGACAGTAGCCCCCGAGCCTCAAAGGGAGTGTAGGCACTCGCTTGGAGGTTCTGCCGGATCTTTTGCAAGGGGACTAGCCTTTCTTGGTCATATTTTGTTCCGATGGGTGCGCGCGAGCGCACCCATCGGGTGTAGCCCCTGAGGCCTCAGAGGAGTGGTTTGACTCCTCTGAGGTCTTAATTCTTCTTGTGATCCCTCGGTCGGCCTTGTTGTTCCCTCATGCGGCCTGGCCATAGCCCGGGTGCATGGTCAGGCCTTGAGTCAAGCTGGTTTGTCGACGTGGTCAATAATTTGGCCGTAGCCCGGTGCAAGAGCAGCCTCCGAGCCTCTACACGGAGCAAGAGGACGATCGAGGACCGTCTCGGCTTTTTATTGTACGCCCCTTCGTCGCCTTTCTACAAGGAGGAGGGGGGAACGCGCCATGTTACCCTCGGTGGGCGCTGAACATGGTGTTTCCAGTGAGTTGCTATTGGGTAATCCGAGCGGACGCCCAAGCCCTGTTCGATAAGGGTCGGCTAGTGGCCGAGAGGCGCGTTCCAAAAGTACTTGCAAGTGATTTGCTGGACCCGGACCCGTTCGATAGGGTCCGAGGGCTCGGTGCCTCCCTTTGGTGGGATTCCATTACAAACCGTTATCGCTGGTCTCGGAAATGTCTTAGGGTACCTCGGGAGCGTAGCCCGAGCCTTGGCCATGTAACGGATGTACCCAGGGTCATCCCTGACTCTGCATGTTCTGGGGCGGCTGTCGAATCCCTTCGAGGGGCCAGCCTTCGAACCCCTGATCAGTAAAGGGCTCGGAGCCTGAGTGCTCTGGGGCAGTCGTCGAACCCCGTAGGGCGCAACCTTCGAACCCCTGATCAGTAGGAGGGCTCGGGGCCCGTTTCTTTCGCTGCGAAGGGCTCCTTCGAAATGTCCCCTTTCCCGATCCCTGCGGAGAGAGAGAAAGAGAAAGGAAAGGAAGAAAGGAGATATTTCGAAACAGTGTGGCGCACCTTTTTTGAGGCAGTAATCATGACGGAGGCGAAACGGCGCCCGCCCGCCTGCCAGAGGAGATGTGTGTCCTGCCAGGGAGTTAATGCGACGGGACGGGTGACGCGCGGGGTATCCGTTGCGCGTGCGCGAGTCGTTCGAGGAATGGAACACGGGTGCATCGTCTTTATGCTGTGGGAGAGGGCTCCCCTGCCGCTTCAGGGGAGGATGCGAGCCTGTAGGTGGGACCAGGGCCTGGTTGGTGGTTGGACCGCTGCTTCCGTCCGTCCGTTGCTGCAATTACTGCCGGTCCGCCTATGGTCATACCAACTGTCGTGTCTATCCCCATGGCTGTCTGACCCGTGACCGTCGCACTTAATTGGCACTGTTGGGTCATGCGCGGGGCTGCCTCGAGTCGTTGCACTGGTTGTGTAGTCCCGAGAAGACGCGGTATTGGCGCAAGTGGCGGTGTGGTTTCTTTGCACGTAGTAACCAGTGCGCCGGTTACATGACATGTGGGCCCGAGCCTCCATGCTGGACTGCCGGTTGCAACGAAGCTGAAAGGGTGCACAACCGTGGTGCGGTCGCACGCTTCTCGCGTGGCGGCCCGCCTTTTCGACCGCTGGTTTCAGCGATGCTTAACCGCGGGGTAGTTGCATGCTTCGTGTGTGGCGGTTCGCCCTCTTCGCGTTTCGGGTCAGTTTGTGTGACATGTGGGACCTAGCCCCCGTGTCGCAGGGTGGGAAACCTGGAGCACGTCGGGGGAGACTTTGCCCGTGATGCTTTGGGGCGCGAGTGGGGAGGTCTGCCTTTAAAAGGGGATCGATCTCCCGGGCAGTAGCCATGCCTTTGCTCTTCCCGCATTTGTCATGTCTTTCCATCTTCCGGGTCTCCAGATGGGGTGCACCAGTGTTGCCTTCTTCTTGCTGCTGTTGGAGGAGCAGGACCTCGTGGGGGTTGACGCTCTTTAGTCATCGCTCGGCTTCAAGGATTTTCATCATGCAGCCCGACTGCAGTTCCCCGCCAGCGGTCACCCAGAATGATGACCGTCAGTCTTGTGGTGGAGAAGAGCGAGCCGGGCTGTGGCCTCCCCCCTGCCCTCAGCTTCAAGGATGTTCATCATTCGTGCTGGGGGAGGGCAAGCCAAGTTGTGGTCCTGCCTTTCGCATGGGCTAGCGACCTGCTTCTTCCTCCAGCATTTGGGGGAGAAGGGCGTTCACCAGCCTTGCGGAGGAGGCAAACTGCCACCTGCTGCCTGGTCGGAGTGTGGTTGTCCGTCCACCGCACGGGCGACGGTCGCGCCGTGCGTAGGTCGGCCACGTCCATGGCCCGTCCCGCGCCGCCGGCCGCACCGGGGGGTCGTACAAGACGTCGTACGCTGCAGGGGCAGTGTCCGCGTTCCTGGATGGTCTTTCCTTACTCCCGTACCGAGGACGGGAGTGAGGACCTCCTTGTGCGCGCTGGGGTGGCCGCCATTCGCCGGTGCGGCGTTGGTGCGCAGGTGGCCGCTGTCGTCGGTGCTGAGGTGGTGGCCGCCATAGGTGAGGCTTCCCACTGCAGAGGTGGTTGCCTCCGCCGACGAGACCGTCAGTGCCACCTTTGGCCGGACCTCTGGCTCTTTGGCTTTAATGGCTTGTTCTCACCCCCCGTTGGGGGACGGGGGCGAGGGCCTTTTCATAGTAGCGTTTGCCCTGGGGCAATCGCTGCTGCTGTCTAGCCGCCCGAGGCGGAGGTCGATTGTCGCTGCTGGTGCAGTGGTCGCCGGTGAGTCGCCTGGAGTTTGTTATCTCGCAGCCCTCTGGTGTGGAGGTAGTTCATTCCTATGGGAACGGAGCTAGGGTCCCGTTTGTAAGGGAATGTACCGGAATTCGCCTGAGAGCAAAATGTAATTGCTTTAAGTGCTAAGACGTCTGCCACAGGTCGGGAAAACCGATGAGGGTGCTGCCGATGTCTAAGTCTATGTAGCATAGTTATCCTAAGTATGTGTGTTTGTTTTCTGTGGCTGCTGAGGCCTGAACATTTGGGTATTTGAGTATAAAGTTGTGTCTCTTTCCTCTTATTTCGAGCATTAGGACTTGTTCGTCGGTAGCAGAATCACTTATCCGAGCGTGATCTACCTTTCGCGGAAGGTGATGAGTGAGGTATTCGTATCCCGGAGGCGTAGGAGTCCCTCGGCTCGGTCGGCCTTGCCGTTCAAGGTCTCTCTCGCTCGTCTTTAGGATTCCGTTATCGACGTAGTCGAAAGGCACGAAAGTTGTTTCGGTAGAAAACTTTTCCGAGGAAAATTTTGACGCAGAGGGGGTTCCCCCCTTTCTAGACCTGAGGCGACCGCTCGGGCCGGGACCCTTGCGGAGGGCCTGTCCGTGGCCGTCGGGTCTGGCCGGTCCGCCCAAGCCATGGCCCCACAGTAGCGTGCCTAGGCCGAAGGTATGTTTTGCCCGCTTTGTGACTTTGTTTTAGCTTCATTCTTCTCCTCGTGTCTGAAGAATATCGTCTGACTGTCTTCAGGGTTCGAGACGGCTCTTAACGAGTCCGTCAAGAACTGCAAGGCGCTTGCCCAGGCGGCTGAGCAGAAGGAGGCCGACTGCCTGGCCATGTCCGAGGCCATCTCGGCCTTCTGCCGGACCTTTGGTCTCGACGACGTCCCCTCGGGCAGCTCCACCCAGAGTCGCCTGCGGGCCTTGGGCGGCCACGTGCGCAACAGACTCCGCGGGGCGCTGCACAACGGCATTAGGCGGGCCTTCGCTGTCCTCGCCTCCCACTACGACATGGATTTGGAGCGGGTCAGCGAGGGCTACTGCTTACCTGACGAAGAGGAGGCCTCCCTAGCCGAGGTCCAAAGGCTTGATGCGGCTGCTGAGGGCCCAGGCGCGGCGTTGGCTTCCTTTTTTGAGGTGGAGATCCTTCCACATGTGTCACCGTCCGAGGCCGGGCCAGATTCCGCCGCGGTTAGGAACGATGCCGAGGGTGCTGCTCCTCCCCCTGCCAACACCTGAGCCTGTTGGGAACAGTTTATTCTAAGTATGTGTATGTTTCTTGCAGTCGATGAGGCCAAAACATTTTTAGTGTCAGAGTATAAAGCTGCGTTTTCTTTCCTCTTGTTTCGAGTGTTAGTACTTGTTCGGTAGCAGAATCACTTGTCCGAGCGTGAGCTACCTTTCGCGGAAGGTGATGAGTGAGGTATCTGTATCCCGGAGGTGTAGGAGTCCCTCGGCTCGGTCGGGCTTGCCGTTCAATGTCTCTCCCGCTCGTTTTTAGGATTCCGTTATCGACGTAGTCGAAAGGCACGAAAGTCGTTTCGGTAGAAAACTTTTCCGAGGAAAATTTTGACGCAGAGGGGGTTCCCCCTTTTCTAGACCTGAGGCGACCGCTCGGGCCGGGACCCTTGCGGAGGGCCTGTCCGTGGCCGTCAGGTCTGGCCGGTCCGCCCAAGCCATGGCCCCACAGCAGTGTGCCCGGGCTGAAGGTATGTTTTGCCCGCTTTGTGACTTTATTTTAGCTTCATTCTTCTCCTCGTGTCTGAAGAATATCGTCCGGCGGTCTTCGGGGTTCGAGACGGCTCTTAACGAGTCCGTCAAGAACTGCAAGGCGCTTGCCCAGGCGGCTGAGCAGAAGGAGGCCGACCGCCTGGCCATGTCCGAGGCCATCTCGGCCTTCTGCCGGACCTTTGGTCTCGACGACGTCCCCTCGGGCAGCTCCCCCTAGAGTCGCCTGCGGGACTTGGGCGGCCACGTGCGCAGCAGACTCCGCGGGGCGCTGCACCACGGCGTTAGGCGGGCCTTCGTTGTCCTCGCCTCCCACTACGACGTGGATTTGGAGCGGGTCAGCGAGGGCTACTGCTTACCCGACGAAGAGGAGGCCGCCCTAGCCGAGGTCCAAAGGCTTGATGCGGCTACCGAGGGCCCAGGCGCGGCGTTGGCTTCCTTTTTTGAGGTGGAGATCCTTCCGCCTGTGTCACCGTCCGTGGCCGGGCCAGATTCCGCCGTGGGTAGGAACGACGCCGAGGGTGCTGCTCCTCCCCCTACCGACACTTGACCCTGTGGGGAACAATTTATTCTAAGTATGTGCATGTTTCTTGTTGCCGCTGAGGCCAAAACATTTTTAGTGTCAGAGTATAAAGCTGTGTTTTCTTTCCTCTTGTTTCGAGCGCTAGGACTTGTTCGGTAGCAGAATCACTTGTCCGAGCGTGAGCTACCTTTCACGGAAGGTGATGAGTGAGGTATCTGTATCCCGGAGGCGTAGGAGTCCCTCAGCCCGGTTGGCCTTGCCGTTCAAGGTCTCTCCCGCTCGTTTTTAGGATTTCGTTATCGACGTAGTTGAAAGGCACGAAAGTCATTTCAGTAGAAAACATTTCCGAGGAAAATTTTGACGCAGAGGGGGTTCCCCCTTCTAGCCCCCGAGGGAGGGTCGGTTTTTGCTGAGGCAAGGCCGATCCTCCCTTGACAGTTAGACTTTTTATTTATACATGTAAAGGGACCGAGATACATGAACGACTTGAAACATTTTAGGGATAAAAGCGATGTAGCTGTTCGATGTTCCAAGCGTTGCTGTAGACCTCGCCTTGATCGTTGGCCAGCTTGTATGTCCCGGGCTTCAAAATTTTGGCGATGATGAACGGCCCTTCCCAGGGAGGAGTAAGCTTGTGGCGCCCTCGGGCGTCTTGTCGTAGCCGAAGCACCAAATCTCCCACTTGGAAGCCTCGGGGCCGAATCCTTCGGGCGTGGTAGCGTCGCAGAGACTGCTGATACCGTGCTGAGTGTAGTAAGGCTACGTCCCGAGCCTCTTCCAGCTGGTCCAATGAATCCTCTCGGCTGGTCTGGTTGTTTTGGTCGTCGTATGCCTTTGTCCTCGGGGAGCCGTATTTTAAGTCCGTGGGTAGGATGGCCTCGGCCCCATAGACTAGGAAAAATGGCGAGAAACCCGTGGCCCAGCTCAGCGTCTTCCTCAGACTCCAAACCACCGAGGGTAGCTCTTTTATCCATCGCCTGCCAAACTTGTTGAGGTCGTTGTAGATCCTTGGTTTTAGTCCCTGCAAAATCATGCCATTGGCGCGGTCCACCTGCCCATTTGTCATTGGGTGAGCTACGGTGGCCCAGTCCACACGGATGTGGTAGCCTTCGCAGAAGTCTAGGAACTTTTTCCCAGTGAATTGTGTGCCATTGTCGGTGATGATGGAGTTTGGGACCCCAAAGCGATGGATGATACTTGTAAAGAACGCCACCGCCTGCTCGGACCCGATGCTGGTTAAGGGTCGGACTTCGATCCACTTGGAGAATTTGTCGATGGCGACCAGCAGGTGCGTGAAGCCCCCGGGTGCCTTCTGCAAGGGACCGACGAGGTCCAGACCCCATACGGCAAACGACCAAGTGATAGGTATTGTCTGTAGGGCCTGAGCGGGCAGGTGCGTCCGTCTCGTGTAGAATTGACACCCTCGGCAGGAGCGTACAATCCTAGTGGCGTCGGTCACCGCGGTCGGCCAGTAGAAACCTTGTCGGAAAGCGTTTCCTACGAGGGCTCGAGGTGCTGCATGGTGACCGCAAGCTCCCGAGTGTATTTCCTATAACAGCTTTTGTCCTTGGGCGGCGGATATGCATCGTTGGAGAATGCCTGAGGGGCTGCGGTGGTACAACTCTTTTTCATCACCTAGTAAAACGAACGACTTGGCGCGCCGAGCCAGTCGCCGAGCTTCGACCTTGTCGAGGGGCAGCTCTCCTCGGAGGAGATATTCCAGGTACGGGGTCTGCCAGTTTAGGTTTGGCGTAACTCCATTCTGCCCTCTCTTGACGCGCAGGGCCTCACCCTCGGCGGCCGAGGGTACCTCGGGCTAGGCCGAGGTCTCCTCAGGTTCGGGTGCGTCGTTGAGTTTGACGGATGGTTGATATATGTCCCTGGAGAAGACGTTCAGGGGAACCGTCGTCCGTCCCGAGGCTATTTTAGCCAGCTCATCCGTAGTCTCGTTGTACCGTCGAGCAACATGGTTGAGTTCCAGCCCATAGAACTTATCTTCCAAGCACCGAACTTCGTCGCAGTAGACCTCCATTTTTCGATCGCGGCAGTGAGAGTTCTTCATGACTTGGTCAATAATGAGCTGCGAGTTGCCACGAGCGTCGAGGCACCGAACCCCTAGCTCGACGGCGATGCGCAACCCATTAACCAAGGCCTCGTATTCGGCCATGTTGTTTGATGCCGGAAAATGGAGGCGTATTACGTAGCGCACATGTTTCCCGAGGGGTGAGATGAAGAGCAAGCCAGCACCTGCTCCGGTTTTCATGAGCGACCCATCGAAGTACATGGTCCAAAGTTCGGCTTGGATTGGAGCTATCGGCAATTGGGTGTCGACCCATTCAGCCAGGAAGTCTACCAAGACTTGGGATTTTATGGCCTTCCGAGGAGCGAATGAAAGTGTTTCCCCCATGAGTTCCACCACCCATTTTGCCATCCTACCCGAGGCCTCTCGGCACTGGATGATCTCTCCCAGGGGGAGGATGACACCACAGTCACCGGATGAGACTCGAAGTAGTGTCGCAGCTTTCGCCGTGTTAGAATCACTGCGTACAGTAGCTTCTGGATTTACCGGTAGCAGATTTTGGTCTCGGATAGCACCTCCTGATGAAGTAGACTGGCCTCTGGATGAGCAGTGCATACCCCTCTTCTCGTCTCTCGACTACGACCGCGGCGCTGACCACCTGAGTGGTTGCGGCTACGTAAATCAAGAGTGCTTCTCCCGCAGCGGGGGGCACCAAGATGGGCGCATTAGTAAGGAGTGCTTTAAGGTTTCTGAGGGCTTCTTCGGCTTCGAGAGTCCAAGTGAAGCGCTCGGCCTTCCTTAAGAGGTGGTACAAGGGCAACCCTTTCTCGCCAAGGCGCGAGATGAAGCGGCTCAGAGCCGCAAGGCATCCCATCACCCTTTGTACTCCTTTTAAATCTTTGATGGGTCCCATGTTGGTGATGGCCGCGATTTTCTCCGGGTTGGCCTCGATGCCTCGTTCAGAGACGATGAACCCTAGGAGAATGCCTCGGGGGACTCCGAAGACACACTTATCGGGATTGAGTTTTACGCCCTTCGCCTTTAGGCACCTGAATGTTATCTCAAGTTCAGAGAGGAGGTCAGAGGCTTTCCTTGTTTTGACAATGATGTCATCGACATAAGCCTCGACTGTTCTGCCGATGTGCTCTCCAAACACATGGTTCATGCACCTTTGGTATGTTGCACCTGCATTCCTCAAGCCAAATGGCATAGTAGTATAACAATACATGCCAAAAGGTGTGATAAAAGAAGTCGCGAGCTGGTCGGATTCTTTCATCTTGATTTGGTGATAGCCTGAATAGGCATCGAGGAAAGACAGGGTTTCGCACCCAGCAGTGGAGTCCACAATTTGATCGATGCGAGGCAGAGGGTAGGGAACCTTTGGACATGCTTTATTTAACCCAGTGTAGTCTACACACATCCTCCATTTCCCACTTTTTTCTTTACAAGTACAGGGTTAGCTAACCATTCTGGATGGAATACGTCTTTGATGAACCCTGCAGCCATTAGCTTGAGGACCTCCTCGCCTATGGCTCTGTGCTTTTCCTCATCAAAACGGCGCAGGTGCTGTTTCACGGGTCGGGCACCGGCTCAGATGTCCAGTGAGTGCTCGGCGACATCCCTTGGTATGCCTGGCATGTCCGAGGGACTCCACGCAAAAATTTCGGCGTTTGCGCGGAGAAAGTCGACGAGCACTGCTTCCTATTTGGGGTCGAGCTCGGAGCCGATCCTGACTTTCTTGCCGATGTCGTTGCTAGGGTCGAGAGAGACGGACTTAACCGCCTCAGCTGGTTCGAAGTTGTCGGCGTGCCGCTTCGCGTCGAGCGCCTCTTTGGAGAGGCAATCCAGGTCGGCGATGAGGGCCTCAGACTCGGCGAGGGCTTCAGCGTACTCCACGCATTCCACGTCGCACTCGTAAGCGTGGCGGTATGTGGATCCAATGGTGATGGTTGCCTTGGGGCCTGGCATCTTGAGCTTGAGGTACGTGTAGTTGGGGACGACCATGAACTTGGCGTAGCACGGTCTTCCCAACACCGCGTGATAGGTCCCTCAGAACCCGACTACCTCGAAAGTGAGGGTTTCCTTTCGGAAGTTGGAGGGAGTTCTGAAGCAGACGGGCAAATCAAGTTGCCCAAGGGGCAGGACACGCTTGCCGGGGACAATCCCGTGAAAGGGTGCTGCACCGGCCCGGATCATGGACAGATCGACCCCCAAGAGCCCTAGGGTCTCGGCGTAGATGATGTTGAGGCTGCTGCCTCCGTCCATGAGGACCTTGGAGAGCCTAGCATTGCCGATGATAGGGTCGATGACAAGCGGGTACCTTCCTGGGCTCGGTACGCAGTCGGGGTGGTCACCTTAGTCAAAGGTAATGGGTTTGTCGGACCAGTCTAGGTAGACTGGCGTTGCTATCTTCATCGAGCAGACCTCCCGACGTTCTTGCTTGGGGTGTCGAGCCGAGGCATTCACCACTTGCCCACCATAGTTCATGAAGTAGTTGTGGACTTCCGGGAACTCCTCGTCCTTGTCGCCCCCTTCTTGTTGTTGCCTTGGTCCTTGCCACCTTCTGCCGAGGGTCCTGCCTTATTGAAGTAACGCCGGAGCATGTCGCACTCTTCAAGGGTGTGCTTGACGGGACCCCTGTGATAGGGGCACGACTCCTTGAGCATCTTGTCGAACATGTTGGCCCCTCTGGGAGGTTTCCGAGGATTCCTGTGCTCGGCAGCAGCGACAAGATCCGCGTCAATGGCGTTGTGTTTTGCTTGCGCTTTCTTCCTGGTCTTCTTCTTCGTGCCACGCTGGACGGACATCTCGGGGGCGTCTTCCTTCTGCCTTCCCTGAGGCTGCTTGTCCTTCCGGAAGATGGCTTCGACCGCCTCCTGACCAGAGGCAAACTTGGTGGCTATGTCCATCAATTCGCTCGCCTTGGTGGGTGTCTTACGCCCTAGTTTGCTCACCTGGTCTCGGCACGTGGTACCGGCGAGGAAGGCTCCGATGACGTCCGAGTCGGTGATGTTGGGCAACTCGATGCACTGCTTTGAAAACCACCGGATGTACTCTCGCAGGGATTCCCCTGGCTGCTGGCGGCAGCTCCGAAGATCCCATGAGTTCCCAGGGCGCACATACGTACCTTGGAAATTTCCAGCGAAGGCCTTGACCAGGTCGTCCCAGTCGAAGATCTGCGCAGGAGGCAGATGCTCCAGCCAGGCCCTGGCAGCGTCGGAGAGGAAAAGGGGGAGGTTGCGGATGATGAGGTTGTCGTCGTCCGTCCCTCCCAACTGGCATGGCAGTCGGTAATCCGCGAGCCACAACTCCGGCCTGGTCTCCCTCGAGTACTTGGAAATGGTAGTCGGGGCTCGAAACCGGGCCGGGAACGGTGCCCGTCGTATGGCCCGGCTGAAGACCCGCAGACCTGGTGGTCCAGGCGAGGGGCTCCGATCCTCCTCACTATCGTAGCGTCCTCCGCGTCTGGGGTGGTAGCCTCGGCGCACCATTTCCTCGAGGCGAGCTCGACGGTCATGGCGGTGCTGCTCGTCGCCGAGGCGACCCCGGGCTGCAGGTGTCCCGTCTCCCGTGTGCTCGGTGTGGATCGAGGCCTCGCACATGTGTCGGGAGGACGCTGCGTGATGCTCCGAGGGGCATCCTCGCCTTCGGGAGGCAGAGCTCTCGGCTCGTCGGGCCGCGACATCTTCCAAGAGGTCCTTGAGTTCGCCCTGGATACGTCACCCTTCGGTGGTGGATGGCTCCGGCATTGTTCGAAGTAACATCGCTGCTGCAGCTAGGCCCTGGTCGGCCCCGTTGAAGGCCAGGGGCAGCCCTGCCCTGGCATCGTCAATTATACGTCGCTGGACGTCCTGGGCCCGATGTCGCGCTCCTCCAGCGAGTGCTCGACCTGCCCACTATTGCTCGATGTTTTGTCGGAGCTGCACAAGTCGCCCTGTTTCTTCGTCAAGCTTGGCCTACATCTCGCGGAGTTGCTCGAGCTGTGTGCCCTGACCCCCCGCAGGGACCCGAGCCACATCTAGCTCCGCGGGATCTCAACGCGAGACGCAGGCACAGGGGCGTCGTCGTTTCCTGGCATGCCAAGGTGGTTGTCTTCGTCGTGATCCCCCTGATCGATGTGGAAACACTCGCCAGTTGGGTCGTAACCCTCGTCGTCAAGGTTGTGGCCATCGTCAGAGTAGCAGGAGAGGCAGTGATCACATGCGGACATGAAGTCTCGCATGGCACTAGGGTCACAGAGTCCGGAGAAATCCCAACTGAAGTCGGGGTCGTCCTCTTCCTCGAAACCCGCGGGTCCGGAGGTTAAGACGGCCGTCAGTCGGTCCCAAGTTGACCACATATGGTACCCCGGAAGGTCAGGATATGCCCTTGCGAAAGTGCTCACTGAAGTGGGGTCGCTCAGTGGAGGAGGACTCAGTGTGACAAGGTCTGGCACTCGCCATACCTTGATTTCGACGTGTGTTATATCATGTAGTCGCTGATCCAAACGAAGCTGTCATATTTTTTTGACAAGCTGTGTGTGTGCATGTGTCATTTTCTATTCAACAAGCTATGTGCGCCTAAAGAAAGAAAATAAGAAAGCTTCTGCTTGGGCCATGCAATGTGCACGGTACTATATCTCTACTGCCCATGTGTTTTTTTATAACACAACCTATCTGCTTTACGTTGATCTATAATTTACTAGGTGAGCGCCCGTGCGTTGCAATGGGACCATATAATATCATAATAACTTATTCAAGACAACTTATTAGTTTAATTTGTGGAAATTTCTAATATTGACATCTTATGTGGCTCCTGGTATAACAAATTATAAACAATAAAGAACATGGGGAGAAGTACTTAAACATAGTTGGTTAGCTCAAAGCACAAGAACACACACATATACACATATATCCTGATTTACATATGTATTCTGAAACTCAAAATTTTCTTAGAACAAACATTAAATTAGGTACCCTGGGCTCCTCAATTTCACTCGTCATTTGTTCTACTTGACTTGTAACGCTGAGAGCTTGCCTTTGAGTTTGTATGCATCTGCGGCGTTGAGGATGATTTACTGTCAGCTTCATACATGTCACATTGATCAGGTTCATCTGATGCTTCCAAATGCAGATGAGTTGGAATCAATAGCTCTGTCACCCTCATCCACTGCCATGGCATCCACTGACAGCTAAGGTGCTTATACCTTGTAGTGGTCATGTTTCTTAAAGAACATGTTCCACAGGAACAAGCAGAACGGAGCAATACCTGTACCGGTGGCAAGCTGAAAGAAAATTGACAATCATGACTATAAGTAAAATTTGACTGCCGTTAGTGTAAGGGTAAGGAACAAGCAGAACAGAGTCGGCTCTGAATCTTACCATTACAATGGTGGAGCCCGCACGAGATCGGAACAGACAGGAGGATGATCGTCGGAGGAGGTTGGACAGAAAGAGTTTTTTCTTCGATGCCTATATACAAACTAATCAGCGCCTTATATCTACAGTGCCCATAACTGATTCCCTAACAAATTAACAACTTATCCTAAGATCCCCTAGCTCTAATCAGTCGACTATTTGCTATCCTTGTGCCACACCCTAGTTAGTGTCAGGATCGTACAGTTCGTCCTGGCCTTGCTGCTCCTAGCCTTGCTGTTGTGGCTATAGGTGTGGCCCACGAAGGCATCGACAACAGGCTCGTGCAGCGGTACTTTAGAGGAAAAGAAACAATAGGAATAAGAACATCTACATACTGGAACTTCTCGAACGCCTTCATGATGCAAATTGTTTCAATGCCTCCTCAAAATTTAAAACATGTCCATCTATTAGACTAAAATAATGGCATGATTGATCACACAAACAAGAGAAATATTACTGCCAAGCATCTCATGAAGTGTCTGGCTCTCAATTGTAATTCGAACAAGAACAACAGACTTACGCTTGATAATAAGATAAATCAAGCAGCCTTAAAAGAAAATCTGATCTGATCTGCTGTGCTTAGTTCTGATCCACTGTGTTAGTACTGTGACATACACATAACCTTCCCCAGATACTACTGTTTCGCAGCACAGGAAGCTTTATGGTTTGGTAAATAAACGTGTACTACTTGCTGTAGTATTTTTTTAAAAAAATGGACAATTATGCAAAGGCACGTAGAAGTGAAAGGGAGAAAGTCAAAAGGCTTTGCTGGATCGGATCTTGCTTTCAGCCTTTCAGAAAGCTAAAAACTAACCAACTGACGAATTTCAGAAAACAAACAGGGTAAGAGAGAAAAAAGGTAGAATAGCAAAAAAAAGCTTATACCCTGGTGATGTGCCCATGCGTTGCTTAGTGATGGTGATGAAATGCGTCCTTGGGAGAGACAACTCTTGGTTTCAACTGCCTCATTCAAACCCAACAGTTGTTGTCAATGAAACCTTGTTAGCAATGGAGTTTTGAAAGTAATATAATGAAAGAACGAAATTGATTCTTTGCACAAAAAATGCAATAGAAGAACAGCTAGCAGAAATATAGCATGTTTTCACGACAAATACACCCTTTTCGCTTTTATTATAGGAAAAAAACCCTCGCACCTAAAAAGACCGATGAAATTCCAAGCAGCGGCTCAATGCAGGATCTAACATTTGTTTCCCGACAATGAACTAACCAATTTTGATGTGCAATTTATACCAGCACATGTAAAATCAAGATGAAATTGTTAATGAGAGGCACTAAGTTATCAAGATGAACTGGACCGATCGACTAATCCCACCGCTCAGATCCCTCGACACGCCCAGATCAATGAAACCAGATCAATGAAACCAAGCAGCGGCTCAGGAACCGGAGCACTCGAAAAACAAAAGCGCGGGGTGAATGGAGATGGAGGCATGGAGCAGACAGACGTACCAGTGGATACGCCGCTGGGTACGGCCCCCCTCGCGTAGCTGCCATCCCTGAGGCCCACGTCCACCTGCGCGCAGCCGCACAACACAGTCAGTCCAGATCCAACGTAAAATACAAAACCTGAGGTGAGGAGGTCTTGAGCACATCGACGCGCTGAACTGGGACACAGGCAAACGCTAGAACTTCCGATTTCTAATAAAGTTGGGCTGAGCCTTTGATCTAAACAGAAAGAAAAAAGAGGCAAAACCAAATTTACGGCCCCTGGAAGACTCGGCAAAGCAAAATGTCGAACCTCGACGGTGGGGTTGCCGCGGCTGATGAAGATCTGTCTCGTCTTCACCCACGTGATCGTGACCGCCATCTCCTCTCAAATGTTAAGCCAAAAGCTAGATAGTAACATTTAGTCAACTCAAATTTAGAGCATATCCTTCAAATAAGTTACCAAATCAATTATCACAAATAAAAGGGAGGAGGATACATGTTAATTTCTATTATATGAGTTAACCTTGACCACTGGATGCATGAATGACTATGGTGCATGCAATTGCATGGCAAATACATCTAGTATTATACCCTTAGACTGAAATGGAAAAATTGGCTGGTTAACTAACCTTAAGAACACCCTTGCCAAGATAATCAGATCCTCCATCCCTCAACTCCAAGGCCTCATATATTCCTGAGAGATCAATTGTTCAAAGATATAGTTATCTCAAATGTTAAGAGCTCATAGCATGTTTTTGTAAGAGCTATTATTATTGCATGGAAATAATAGTTGTTTCTTCCCCTGAGGGTGGTCAAATAGGGCAGCATCAAATTGGCCATTAAACAATCCTTCCTTAGAACTCCCAACTTGACATATGAACTGTCCTTCCAAGTTGGTCACCACTTTAATTACAGAAGAGAGAAGTAAGGCTTTAGTAGTAAAAAGAACAAAAATCAATTTTCTAAGATAAGCAAACAGTCTAACTGATGTGCCATATTGATTCGATTGAACTTGAGGTCACCAGTGTACTTTGCTTTCCCCCAATTTTTCAGCGCTAATCCCTACTATGAACAGCTAGCTACACGCAATCCGGCATCAAACACATGAATTTTGGAACAGCGATGTACATACCTGCATCACATGGCGCTCGCTCTAACCTTTAGATCGGTTGCAGGCAAACTCTGGTCATCCTATCCTCCAAACATACAACAACACAGGAAAAAGAAGGGGACAAAAACAAGAATCAATTTGTTACCATGCGTTATCCCTAGGTATGGTGTCTTGGACGTAATCATCTACTTCCATGTTAATTAACCTCTTCTCTAGCCCTCCTCTTCTTTTAGCTTCTTTAGAGGCATCTTTTTAGCCTGCAACATAGTTCCAGATCTCACGTGCCCAACCCAACTTGCAAATTGAGTCACCAAAATCGAGATGGGCACAAGATCTGAGGAACATAAGAAGCAGCACGAAGGGAGAGAAGAAATGAACCAAGAGCAAAAAGGCACACCTCCTTCCTAACAAGGTTCCAGATCCTTCAGATCATGCTCTCCACCTACGTGTTCTTCTCCTGCGAGCTTCGCATCGCGTTGACCTGCGCGCACCACACACAGGTCGATCAGCACATACCGCGGTTCACCAACGAGGAAAGACGTAAGTGAGAAGCAGCACCAGGGCTCTTGTCCATGGCCGCCGCCGCCACCGCTATGGATCCCTGAAACTCGTCGAGAGCCGAGATCCACACCAGGAGAAGCAGGTAAGGAGAAGAATCAGTCAGATTTACCTGGCTGCCGACGACGCGTGATGATCGACCAGCTCCAGATCCGCGACGCGCCGCCACCCTGCGTGCCCGGAGATGGAGCTGTGCCAGCGCGATGCCCACCCATTTCACGTAGGGAGGAGGCGGAGCTAGAGGTGGGCAGCGGTTGTAGAGAAGATGGAGGAGAGCGATAGTGTGGGGCTTGAGGTGGTCGAGCACGTCGGTAGGGTTTCGTCGGAGGCCGCCGACACCTCCATCTCTGCGTCTAAATCAGTTGCGACCTGGGGACTGCATCGTAGCCATACCTCGAGGGGCGCGTGGGCTTGAAGCTTCGTCGCCGCCTCAAGATCTACACTGGGGGCGGCGCTGCGCTCACCGCCACGGCCGAGGAAGAGGTGGAGGCGGTGGCAGATCCCCCGGGGCGGCGCGTGCTCGAGCGTGTGGGGCAGGGGGCGTGCTCGAGCGTGTGGGCCGGGGAATTGCGCTGGATTGCGTGATGCGGGGCAGGGTGCAGCCGCGGGCGGCAGAACACCGCGGGGTGTGGACGCCTACATTAGGTTTATAATTAGTAGTAGAGATTAATGCTCCATGGCCCCTTTTATAAGGCTTCCGCATTAAGTAAAATGGCACAGTATTTTACTTCTCTAAGCGTTTGTTTATTATATAGAGCAATGAGTGTATTTACTTTAATTAAACCTCATTTTGTTTCACTAGTTTAGTCTATTTAATCAGTTAGCGAATTGATATATTGGTTAATTAATTTAAGAACCACGGTGAAATAGGTGTTGTATAAAATCTGTTTCGAAACACGGATTTATATAAATTAGCCATACCTTACATTTTGTGCGCCCTCCGCCACTGGGGTCGCTTGGTGGATCGAAGCTGAATCTAAAGGGAACATGATGGAAAACTGATGGTACCTCTTGGTTGACGGACAGTGGTGTAGTCGCATCGGGGATAGAATGTGTCGTTATCTCGGGTGCGAGACTGTTGGGCACCAATTTGAGCCGACGGACGGTCCGGCCCTGAGGCCGGACGGTCCGCGCACGCGCAGAACAGATTAGGGTTCCGAGTTTTTCGCTGCGTTTGTTGGCGAAAATCGCGGGATTTGCTCGGAGTTTTGTTGGTAACGGGTCCAGCCTCCCTCCTCTATAAAAGCAGAGGATTACGGCCGATTAGAGGCAATCAATCGAATCAATACAACTTCTATTTCACATTTATTTCCAGTACAATTAGGGTAGTTCTAGTCTAGTTCTAGTTTAGCCTCTCGATCCCCAAATTCTCCGCTTCTCTTCGACTCTACGTCGATTAGAGGAGTCTAGGTCGGCCGGCCCGAGCCTAGACAACTCCTAGGATCTCTCCTCCCCGACGGGGTCCCTCCCGGGAGCGAGATCCAGGCGTCGTCGGCGATCTTCCGCCGTCCCTGCGTACGCGCGGACCGTCCGGCCCCAGGGCACGGACCGTCCGGCTGTCAGGCAGGAGCCCTAGTCCTGCACCAGGCCGCGGACCGTCCGGCCCCTGCACGCGGACCGTCTGCCCCTGTGCAGAGAGCACCTCCACGCCTCGCACCAGGCCGCGGACCGTCCGGCCCCTGCGCGCGGACCGTCCGCCCCTGTGCAGAGGGCACCGACACGGTTCTTGTTGAGTGTTTGGCGCTCCAAAAAGGCGTCAACATACTTTTGGCGACTCCGCTGGGGACGACATATTTAGACCTATCAAATCGGCCCTCAATGGTCGGTTCAAGGGATAGTTCTGAAGTCTCTCCAAGCAACATCATAGAGCCGACTTGGGAAACCTTGCCGGCTGACGATCAGCTTCAGTTCAAGGAGCACAAGGAGCAGATGATCCAGGAGGCAAAAGCAAAGTTCTTGGCCAACTTCAAAGTGGACAGGAACAACAAGGTCGTCCGACATCGGGCGACGGATCCGGCTTCACTGTGACCCACGCCAGATATCCCCAATGTAAGTAATACAAACGAGCTGCAATCTCTTAAGAATTATGTAGATGAACAACATGAACAAATGCAAAATATCATAGGGGATATGCAAAACGATTATAGGAGACTAGTACGTGCATTTGATTAATCTAGTATAGCAAATTTTCCTTCACACGAGGTTGAATTAGGGGATAACGCACGTAATACATCGGCTAGAGGTTGTCACGACCAGTCACAACCCCTTTATGGGATGCCGATGGACACGTACCCTGAGCAACCGCAAATCGGCAGCAAAATAGTCGATCTGCACATGTCCGGACCATCCGCACGTGAGCGCGGACCGTCCGGGCCAGCCACGGCCGGGCCCATTTTTAATGAGGTACCCAGACACGCACCCGAGCCACCACATATGACACGGAATCTGAACTACCTAGTCGGATCGTCCGCATACAACGACGGACGGTCCGCACATAATCACGGACGATTCGGGCCAATGTCCGGACAGTCCGCACATGACCTTTTTGAGGAGGATTGTTACCTGAATCCTCACCCGTCGCAGCAACACTTCCCATCACACTATGCAATGCACCAGCCCATTAATTCAAGATCCAGAGCCCAGGAATGCTTTCTGGCCCCACCTAGAAGGCTGGAAAGAAACGATCAAACCTATGAGCCATATAGGGCAAATGGAAATGCACCACGTAGCTCAAACCAATGGGGGGAAAGACAATATGCTAACATCCAGCCAACCCCACCTATGTTTGACCAGAGAGCTGGTGGTCTCGCACCGGCTGCCATTGATATAGTGAGGGAAGAAATAGCCGGGGCGTTCCGAGATAAGCTCAGAGTAAGCATGGTCCCTGGGGGGCAATCATATCGGAAACCTTATGACAGCCGATTTGATCACCACCCATACCCACAGGGAACCAGGATACCCGAATTCGCAAAGTTTTCGGGTGATCAAGGAAAGAACACGCGCGAACACATAGGCCAGTTTTTAGCACAATTAGGAGAATTGGCCGACACAGAGGCATTTCGCGTACGTTTATTTTCATTATCTCAAACAGGAACCGCGTTTGCATGGTATGCCACTTTACCTCCTAATTCCATTTCATCATGGGGGGATCTAGAACAAAAATTTCATGATCATTTTTTCTCCGGTGACTATGAGTTGGATTTGGTAGATTTAGTGTCATTGCGACAGGCAAAAAAGATGAATCGGTTAATGATTACATCCGGAGATTCCGAGATACAAGAAACCGATGCTTCCAAATTCATTTAGCAGAAAAACAGCTAGCAAGATTAGCCTTTAATGGTCTACGATATTATTTAAAAGAAAGATTAGAAGGCATTCAATTTTTTACACTAGCACAGTTACACCAGAGAGCTTTGGCTTGTGAAAGCCGAAGGAAAGAAACTGCTAAAACAATTCATCACAACGTACATATAGTAGAATGCGACCAAAGTAGCTCAGATGACGAATCAACAGAAGTGTATGCTGCTGAAATGGTTTGGCCAAAGCAGGCCAAATCTTCGGCTTGTTCCTCCTTACAGCCGGTTCAAAAGAAACGGCAAGAGGAGGTTAAGTTTACGTTTAATGTTGGTAAGTGATAAAATATTTGATGAATTACTCAAAAATGGCAACATTAAAACAAATCACACTGTTCCATCCACCGACGAGCTAAAACGTCGTGCATACTGCAAGTGGCATAACTCATTTTATCATGCCACTAATGGTTGTAATGTGTTTCGGTGACAGATTCAATCGGTCATTAACGAGGGACGATTGAAATTTCAGGAAATGCAGGTGGATACAGAGCCCTTTCCGATGAACATGATCGACTTCGAGGGCAAGAAAGTCCTGGTTCGGCCAAACACAGCCGATAAAGGCAAAGGCAAAGAAACAATCAACGACAATGCTAAAAAGGCTGATGGTGATTGTAAAGTTTCTTGCAGGAAAGTGGTGGCCGAGAAGACTCCCGATGGAGGGGAGACCCTGAAGGTGACCATCACAGCCTCTAGCACTGGGGGGCAAACGCAGACAGGGAGACAGTTGCGGGAACCCGTGCTGCGCATCGCGGACAGTCCGCCATCCAGACGCGGATGGTCCGACGCTTCTCCGGACGGTCCGGCCCTGCTCAGGACTCGCAGCGGCCACGTACCTTCAAACCACGACGACCAGAGATAGGTACGTGGAAAACAAATACATTTAAAGCAGCTGGTCGGCTGGTCAATTCTGGCCCGACTTTCGATCAATTATTGTCTAAATACGTGAAAAAGAAGGCCGGCCCCAGTGACCGGCCAGCAAAGCGACCCCGCTCACCCATTCATGAGCAACGTCAGGTCAGGCCGATTGGACCACCCCACCAATCGGAAGAAATGAAAGGTCATACTGTACAATTGAGACCTAACATACCGACATGGACACCTCCACCCCCTTATCCGTCTATGCCATATCCATACACATACTTACCTCCACCGTATGTCCCAAATCAAATGTGGGACATGCCACCATATCCATTTGGGATGCCACAGTACCCCGCCTGGAGGGCACCCCAAACATCTGTTTTTGACAGGTTGGCGCCACCAGTACAAGACCGATTGAGCACCGCTCAATCCGGTCACCAGGCATAGACCCAACAGGATCGCTGGACTACTCGGCCTCCAAGGCCGACCAATCCGGTAGGGGGCATATGCCTGCGGCAACTGAAAGAACGACAAAAAAGGACATTATCAAAATAGGTACAACAGATGTCGTTATACAAAAAGAAAGTGAAGGGCCGATGATTTTTGGTGAATCGGCCAATACAACCAAAAAAGGAGATACGACTACCATCAAAACAGTCGATCCAAAATACTCCATGCCTCGATGGTGCCCAGCGGGATTGACACGGTCCCAAAAGAGAAAATTACAGCGCCTAAGAGCAAAGGAGAGCCAGGAGAAGGAGGCGGAAAAGATATTCAATGACACACATCCACTATACCCGCCACCGCAAAAGAAATGGAGACCAAAGGCCGTTGAGAAAAACAAACGGCCACAAAAATAGAAAATAAAACAACACTTGTGCAGCACCCTGCAGGTATGGCAGATAGCCTGGCCAACAAGGCCGGACAAACTGCACCAGGCGCGGACCGTCCGCCCCCGGAGTCCGGACCGTCCGCACCACACCAGGAAGCCTCCAACGACATGCCAACATAAATGGAAGAGGACGACCTGCTGGGAGAAGACCTGGTCGACTACGAGGCTTCTCCAGAACGCCCAGGTATGGATGTAAATGTTATTACATTTTCCGCTAATTGTACTATTAAAGGCGACGATGAACCTGTTGTTGCCCAGTTTGATTTTGGTCCTAAAGAAGCCGCCTTTACTAAACCAAAGGAATCGGTAAATCATTTAAAGCTGCTCTTCATGCGCGGTCATATTGATGGGATACCGATTGCTAAGATGTTGGTAGATGGAGGGGCGGCTGTAAATCTAATGCCTTATTCATTGTACAGAAAATTAGGTAAACAAGATGACGAACTTGTCAAGACCAACATGACCCTCAGCGGTGTTGGAACTGATAGTTCGATCAAAGCCAGGGGAGTCACGTCTGTTGAATTAACCATCGGGACTAAGACCCTTGCTGCTGCATTCTTCGTCGCTGATGTAGAAGGAAATTACAGTTTAATCCTAGGTAGAGATTGGATTCACGCCAATCAATGTATACCTTCTACATTACATCAAATGTTAATACAATGGGTAGGCGATGACATAGAACAAGTAAATGCTGATGTATCGGCCTGCATCGCTGTGGCCGATGCCCCTGTACTCTGGACTTATGAGACTGCTACATGTCTCACATGAGTAGATTTTTCTGATTATCAATTCATAAGTATAGATAAGAAAGGTTTCATTCCTGTAATGCTAGAGCCGATGGAGAATCGGCTAAATCCTAAATAAAATTTAAATGATGAATACACACAAAGTTCATGAGTCTTTGGTCACGGACAGTTCGGCTTTCAAGGCCGGATGGTCTGGTCTTTCACAAAAAGGTTCAGACTTTAAGACCGAACATCTATCGCAGCGAAAAGACAGTATTACGGATGATCCGGTCCCCGAGACCGGAAAGTCCGCCGTCACACAAAGATCATCTAATTCCTCTGTGGGGAACATGATAGAGGAATTCAGAGATCTTGATAAACTAGGATAGGGGTTTACATCGGCCGATCCTTTGGAGGAGATTGCCATAGGAGATGGTAAAACTCCAAGGCCGACTTTTGTAAACAAGACCCTGGAGACCGATCCTAGAGATGAGATGATCGGTCTATTGAAGGAATATTCAGATTGCTTTGCTTGGAATTACACTGAGATGCCTGGATTAAGCCGAGAGATCGTAGAGCATCGGCTGCCTATTAAATCTGGTTTCAGACCTTTCAAGCAGAGAGCTAGAACATTTCGTCCAGATCTTCTCCCACGCATCAAGGACGAAATCCACCGGCTGCTAGAAGCTGATTTTATCAGACCTTGCACATACGCAGAGTGGGTCTCCAATATTGTGCCGGTGGAGAAGGAGTCAGGTAAGCTTAGAGTATGCATTGATTTTCGCAATTTAAATAGAGCACTCCTAAAGATGAATATCCCATGCCCATAGCCGACACATTAATCAATAATGCATCAGGAAATATGTGGCGGAACCGCCCGAATTATTCCAACTTAAGTGCCTAAGTCCCGCCTTAGAAGCTAGACCACACTTAAATAGGAATAACCCGTCAGTCCCTCGGATCTAGTCCGATAAAGCCACTTATCCAGGATCGAATACCACTAGCTCACTCGAAGGTGAGGCACAAAGAAATACAATAAAACATAATACCACAAATTTAATAAGTATCATTAGTGATTACATTATCGGAGTTTCAGAAATAATAACCATAAATTTTAATGCAGCGGAAATAACTAACGGAGAAGAACCGAGTAACATGGCGAAGCCTGGCCACGCTACTCCTCCTGGTCCTCTCCTGCGGAAGCAATAACCCACTCGACCGTCTGTCCCGGTGGCAGGGACGAAGGCCAAGTCACACCAGCAACAAATCATCCTAAAGAGTACCTGCAAAAATTGTGCCACAAGCAAGGCTGAGTATACTAATACTCAGCTAGACTTACCCGGTGTGAGGAGTCTACTCCTCTACCTCTAGACATGCAGCTGTTTGGCTGAGGGGTTTGGTTTGCCAAAAGCACTAGCTGAGTCTAAAATCAAGTTTTAGCTTTTCAAGTTTTAGTATGATCCTTTTAAACTAGATGAGTACCTAGCTATTCATACATGGTATCAAACATTATATCAATCAACATCTTTTGCCAGTCACCTCATTTCCACTTATTACTCAATGTAGCAGCATGGATCAAGCAGTCTCATTAGCTGCGAGAAGCAGACGATTCGAATCGAGTTTTTATCCTTGCAAGGTAAACCTAAACACACGACATGTAGGGGCACTCCGTCCCCACACACATCAACCGTCCCCATCGATTCCCTGGCAACAGAAAGGGGCTCACCGCCTTGGCGTACAATGCCTCACTGACCCCGACTGGCCGTCGTGCAGTGACCGCACTTGTACCCACCATAACCGGAATGGGAGACCTCGTCTCAGGTCGCGTGAGGAGGGCAATCTGCGGGCAGGTTCACTCAGGTACTAGGCTTACCGATTTACCATATTTCTCGGTATGTGTTTAGTACGTTCAAACGCTTGACTCACGGTACCACACCTTAATCCTTATTCAAATTTCATCTCGTAGACAACTAATCCCCATGGATTGTTGCCCACAACCAACATCAGTACGATATGAAAGTGGGTACAATCAATGTCCTGACCTCGCGCGAGTGCTAGAAAAATCACTCGTCTTCTACCGAGATCCTACTTAATAAAGCAGCTACTCGACTTAGCATACTAGTATTCATCTCAATAGGATTCCTGAGATCATGCAACTAGGGTTTCAAGCAATTCCTACACTTAAGTGCACAATCAATCCTACAATCATTAAGTGAAGTAAAATAGCATAAATAACAGGTTATGCATAAAACCGGGGCTTGCCTTTAATTTTTAACACTTAGATAGTGTTTGCTGGGGGGGAGGTACTCGCTTGGCGAGCATCCACTGGTTATGTCCATCCTTCCTTGGGTCGTCCATCGACTGCATCTTGTGGGTGGCACCACATCACTAGCTCGATCATCATCTCTCGGTCCTATATGAGGTGCAAGATGCATATGTATGAATATAATGAAAGTAGCACAAAAATAGCACAAGATATACAAGACACAGTGGCGAACTAAACATTAAAGTGGAAGACACCGTAGATAACTACATGTTAGCTTTAGTTATCTACACGTCGTCGGCGTTCAACATTAACACCATTAAAAAGATGACAATATTTTATTTGTTTACACAACATGACCGCGACATCACAAGTACACGCATTTACTACGCTCACCTTAATTGTTCATTTGTTCTTCTATTGACCGTACAAGAGCAACCAATACAACGTAAGTTTACATCGGACCTAGGCATTCATGTCTATGAACTCCTATATTACATTCAACTAGAGAAGAAACATATAAAACAGGACACTTAGGCAATATTAAGCTTAGTCATGGCAAGTCTACATTTATTTAAGTGCTAACCAAACATTTTTAGCCAAACGGGTGAACTAACAATCAAATGAGCACTAGCAGAATTTTAGGACAGCAATACAGCAGTTGCTTGTTTTAATCATAACTTTTCAAATATTAATCCAAAACTAGCAAACTAGGACTTTCTGGAAAGCTTACAAAGTGTTCTACAACATTGGTATTGTCATCACAGCACGATTAAACACTTAGCAAGGTTGAATTGTGCAAATACAGTAGCTCTGTCCAGATTTGGACAGATGCAGACTTGCAACTTCAAAAATTCACAACTGAAGATTCAGACATCCAAATAAGGTGATCTTAGACTTTCTGGAAAGCTAATTAAATGTTCTACAAATTATTTATAAACATCCCTGGCTGGTTTAGCATGTATCAAGGGTAAAATATACTATGAAGGCTGCGCTGTCCAAAACTGGACAGATTCAGTCTTCACACTTCAAACACATGTAACTTAATCTTCAGACCACCAAAAATAGTGATCCAAGACTTTTTGGAAAGCTTGGCAAAAGCACTACATAACTTTTATAATCACCAAGAAGTGATTCCAGGTTTAATCAAATCAAACATTACAGTTTTCAAAATCTGTTCTGACAGAGGACAGAACACGACAACCAGTTTGTAAAATTCATAACTCTTAAACTATCAGGCCTGTGTTTATGAAATTTTAACACAAGCAAGATCAGAAAAGCATCTACAACTTTCTTATAATCTACAAGGACTGATTCAAACATTAACTTAAGCAAACAGTACAGTCTCTGAAATCTGTACAGAAATTGGACAGATTCAGTTACTGAATTTGTAAAAAGCATAACTCCTAAACTGTCAGTCCTATGGCTGTCAAATTTTAACACAAGTAAGATAATAAAGTTATCTACCACTTTTCTATAGCACATATCTACAGAAAACACAATTTAGTTCATCAAACATACAGCACAACTAAAACAGTGTGGGCAGCCCAAAACAGAAATTTATAAATTTCAGCTCCTATACAATTCAAGAATTGCCATGTTCTAGAGACTTAAATCATTCTAACACTTTGACAATTGTTAGAGTTAAATTAACTAAGTGAGAACTAATATGTGGACTTACTAATTTTTATACAAGTTATTTTGCGCACTAAAAGTACCATACTCAATTAACAATGCATTATCTATAACAATCAATATCGAAGCGCTTTTCACCAATAGTTTGCATTTTAATTTAGACATCACCTGAGCACTACTACTTTTCATTCGCAACCATAACCATACACATTTAGACCACAACAAGCAATTCATCGCGACTACAAACTTAACCAAAGCCATCTAACAAGTCGGCTAGCCAGAGTAACAATCTAGGCCGCTACACATCTTACACGTCGGCTTGCATATTATTATCACAATTCGTGACACAACATATATAACAATCACTTAAAACAATCAACTCCTACCTGACATGAGTTGGCTAATGACGTGACTATTTCCCAATTACCATCGCACACCACCTTTCGCCATTTTTGGATGACCAACACGACACACAGCTATTGTAATACATCTCAAGTTCATTCAATCCATTTTAGACATTGCGACTCAAAACATGGGTGGGAGCAAATTAATTAGCTTCTCTTAAACATTTCTCAACTTAAAATGGATAACACACAAGTCACCTAAAACACCACATTTTAGGAGACCTAACATGTCGAGCATCAATTTTATAACATAAGTGACTCAACCTCTATCACGCTTGTTCGAATCTATTGGCTAACATTTCCGAAACAACATATCTATCCTTCATCTTCCTAATCATATGGCACAACATAAAATATTTCAATACGCATTCACCCCATAAATAACATCATCACGCATGACTCCGACTTAACCGTAGAGGAAGCGATGACTACTTCGGCATGTCACCACCTCTCTACAGGCCAATTCAATATTAACTACATCGATCGAGTCTCATATCACGCAACACTTATAATTTATTATCTCAATACAACCATATCACGACATGTACTTGGGACACTTCGGTTCAACTTACGCAATCACTACTACATCACAATTCGGCACATATGTTTGATAACACACCTTTCTAAATTAACCTATCTCATCTTCCAAACGCCCATTATATATCACGTAAATTACATTTTTCACCTAATTTAACCTACACCAACGATGAATACAAAAAAAATTAATATAGACTAACTCATTAGTCGAGTGCGGAAGTCACCAAACATGCTTTAGGTTTTATCAAATTTTTGCCACACTAACACATTATTTTACAACGAAGCATTCTAGCAAACAATTTATACATCCGCGATCAACCCCTACGACGCACAAAATAACTATCGCAGCCACATATATATATCCGATCTAACACAAAATAACACATCAGCTCACCATATCAAACCTCGGTCGTGGTTGCTGCACATGTGGCGTGAAGACGAACGCGTCGTCGATCATGGGAGACCGAAGCGAAGTCGAAGGAGCACGACGGGCACCGAGGGCGTGTCAAGGTGGAGCACACGCCACGGAGGGGCTGCTGCGGCTGTCGATTGGCGCGACAAAACAGCAAGAACGACGACATCACGGGCACGGCGCGAAGGGGCTGCGCGTCGACGAACAACGTGCAGCAACAACAAGTGTGTAGCTACGCGAGGGGGCATTTTTGTTGAGCGTGGCGAGTGCGGGGTGGAGGGGAGTGTCGCGGCTGCTATGTTGGCGCTGCTGCGAGGGGGTGTACACGAAGGCGAGGTCGATGGCGAATGCGACACGACTGCTGTCCTACTGCGACACCACGCGGGCGAGCGCAGCGAGTCGAGCGCGTGACGCGGAGGGGCTGCTGTTTTTTTATGGGAGATGTGCAGTAGCGAAGCTCGACACAACGCAAGGCAAGGGACGAAGCTGCTGCAGTGCGTGGCTTGCTGCGCATTTTGCCGAACAGCCGGCGGGCACCACGACGAACAGCGAGGAAGGGGGCTCGCTGCTGGGATTCTGGGCGTCCATGGAGAAGAAGCTCCTGCGCGCTGGCTGTTTTGTGGGGTAGAGAGAAGGAGCAGAGGCGTCGCGCCCTGGCTGCCAGCAGCCGAGAGAGCAGAGCGAGGGGAAAAAAAATGGAGCAGCGGTCAAGTGGAGCAGCCGTTCCTGGCATAGGAGCCCGGCCTGGAGGAAGGAGCCGAGGGGGAGAAGGGAGGCCGACTGGAGCAGCACGCCATGGGAGAGAGAGGTGAATGAGCTGCTACTCGCCATGGAGAAGAGAGGCAGCGCCATGGCTGCTGCTGCGCGCAGGGAGTAGAGGGAGGTGCCTGCTGGCTTGAGGAAGAAGAAGGGGAGGAGGGGGGACGCCATAGCTGCTGGAGGGGCTGGAGCAGAGAGCGTCGGCCATGGGAGGGGCTTCGGCGGCCATGGAGGAGAAGAAGGGCAGAGGACGCCATGGGAGGAGCTGCTAGGAGATGGCGCCCTGCCTGCTGCCGTGTGGGAGAGAGGGAGGAGGATGGCGTGGGGGAGAAGGGTGGCTGGCTGTTGGGTGTGACGGCTAGGGGTAGGGAGTGGTAATTTTCTCCAACTTGCAAAGGGAAGGCCTCATATTTATAGACATGTGAGGGCTAGGGTTTTAGTGGGGTTCTTAGTGGGCCAAATGGGCCGGAATGGACTTGCCCCAACACGCTAAATCGTGTCGCGCTGAATTATTTCCAGAGTAAAAATGCTCCTGCGGAATTCGTCGCTACAGAAAAATAGAGCGAAATAGAGTTCGGACGAACGGACAATTGAACGATTAATTCGACCGAGAGTTTGATTTGAATTTGCTCGGAAATAATTACCTACACGTGATTGGAAAATAAATCGTCCTGAGATTTGATCGGCTTTGGATTTTTAGTCGGAGAAGGCGAATCGCGATATTTTAAAATCGTTGCCGGAGTGGGTTTTTCAATTCGGTTCAGACATAAGGTATTTGGCCGAGTCGGATAAAAATTGATTAGAGGACGACATATTGATTATTTCGTTTGTGAGTATGGACTCGGATTAAAATAGTTGGACATCGATCGAACATCGAGAAATTGGATTCGGACACAGCGCGACCAGCAACGGTCGAGCGTTTGATTAATATGAGCTTTAGACGAGATTTATAATTCGAGAATGATCTTCGAGTTTGCATTCGTTTCGAGAAATAAAAGTCTTAACACGCTCCAAAATCGGTTGTTTCTCGCGATCGATTAACTCTGAATTCGGTGAACTTCCAAGAGAAAGCCTGATAAACAGAGATAGGTACGATCGAGAAATAGAAATTTTTACTGAGCATCCGAGATTAGGATTAATCTCCCGACATAATGCAAATTAGACACCTGGGGTGTCACAAAATAGAATTATTAGTTTCCTTGATGGTAATGCCGGATATAATTAGATTTTCATGGTCAAAGAAGATGTGTCTAAAACGGCCTTTATATGTTCAGGCTTCATTGGTTTATTTGAGTGGGTTGTCATGACATTCGGTCTGAAAAATGTTGGTGCTACTTATCAGAGGGCTATGAATTTGATCTTCCATGAATTGTTAGGAAACACTGTGGAAGTTTACATTGATGATATTGTAGTCAAATCGGCTGAGTTTAGTTCTCATATAGCTGATTTGCGCAAAGCCTTAGATAAAATGTGTTGGTATGGTTTGAAAATGAACTCACGTAAATGCGCTTTTGGAGTGTCGGCTGGTAAGTTTTTAGGATTTGTCATCCATGAACATGGTATAGAGATAGACCCTGACTGAATCAAGTCTATTCGGAATGTGGGACCTCCGACCTGTAAGGTCGAGGTACAGAAGTTTCTCGGCAAGGTGAATTATTTACGAAGGTTTATTTCTAACCTAGCTGGGAAGATTGATGCGTTCACCCCTATTCTTCGGCTTAAGAATAATGCCGAATTTGCTTGGGGGGCAGAACAACAAGAAGCATTTGATCTCATCAAAAAATACTTATCTTCGGCTCCCGTATTAAAAGCACCACGAGCAGGAGTACCTTTCCGATTATACATTGCAGCTGAAGATAAGGTCATTGGGGCTGTTCTGACACAAGAAACTGAGGGGAAGGAGCATGTGGTGACATATCTAAGCCGAAGGTTGGTGGATGCTGCAACAAGGTACACTTTTATTGAGAAGTTATGCTTATGCTTGTTTTATGCATGCACCAACTGTAGATGTTATTTACTGTCTAGTCATTGCACTGTTTCTGGTCAAGCCGATGTGATCAAATACATGTTGCATAACCCAATTATGAGTGGTAGAATTGGTAAGTGGGCTTATGCACTCATAGAATATGACTTGGCCTATGAACCATTGAAATCTATGAAAGGCCAAGTCGTAGCGGATTTCATTGTAGAACATCGGATTAATGATATTCATAAACTAGACATGTCATACCTCACTATTACTCCTTGGACTTTATATTTTGATGGATTGGTTTGCAATGAAGGGCAAGGAATTGGCATCGTACTTGTTTCACCAAGTAATGTCTCCTTCGACTTCTCTAGCCGATTGAAAACTTATTGCACTAATAATCAAGCCGAATATGAGGCCCTCTTATTCGGCTTGGAACTTTTAAATTGTATGGGAGTAAAACATGTGAAGGCATTTGGTGATTCTCAGCTAGTCGTCGAACAAGTGTTAGAAGAATATCAATGCTTTGATGGTACTCTGAATAGTTACCTTGAAAATTGTTGGAGCATAATCCATTCTTTTGACGAATTCAGTATTCGGCATATTTCGAGAGTTGAGAATCATAGAGCTAACAATCTGGCACAAGATGCATCAGGTTATCGGATAAAGCGAGGGAGATTCCACGACACTGAAAATCTGATAACCGGTGTAGGGCCAATTCCCCAAGTCGCGGACCGTCCTCGTCGAGACGCCGGACCGTCCGGGGTTACCAGAAATGTTCTCTTAATTGAATCGGCTGATAATGAAGCTGAGGCAAGTGATTGGAGGACGCCTATACTTAATTATTTACGAAATCCCAATATCAGGACAGATAAGAACATTCGGCATACATCTTTCAAGTATGTCTTGATGAGTGATGAACTCTACCGCTGAACAGTCAACGACGTCCTGCTTAAGTGCTTGGGCCCAGATGATGCTATATTGGCCATGGCCGAAGTACATGAAGGAATTTGTGGTACCCACCAATCGGCTCCAAAGATGAAATGGCTCTTGTTGGGGACTTGTTCTCAAATGCTATGAATTAAGAACAAGGCAACATAGAATGTTAAATGTTAATGCCCTTCGTCCGCTGAAGCATTATCTCCCCAAGGATTTAATGAGCTTCGGACGAAGGTCATGGGCAATATATCACGAAGGTCACACCTTCGTGGTCAGACATAAAACAATGTGAAATGAATATAAAATATAAAACATTATAAAATACCAAGAATGAATAACATTATTCACTTATTTTTTAATATGAACCTAAATATTAAAACATAATATTTAGGTACATTTATACCTTTGCCTTGGCAGAAAACAATAGTTCTAGTGTAATGCGTTGACGATTACAAGATTGCGTGAACAGTAAAGGAGTACTGTTCATCTATTTATAGGCACAGGACGCAGCGTGTGAGAAATTACAATCATGCCCCTTACAAAAGATTACAATTATGACTTAGACCCTTATGGACTAAGAAGTCATTCCATCTTTAAGTCGGTTCGATCCTTCGTCTTCGGATACGTTATAGTACCGAAGCTTCATGAGCGGTAGCTTCGGTAGCACGTATAAACAGATTTGCCGAAGGTGTTTCTTCCTGCAGGACCTTCGGCGACAAAGCATTGTCCCAACATTAGCCCCTTCGCGGCGCTAGATCATTTTTTGTAACGAGCTTGATCCATGAAAAAAGTCTCTTAGGCTTCGGGATGCCGAAGTTCCGAAAAACACCTTCACTGAGCTCGTTGCCGGGAAACGATACAATTTCCGAGCGTGGAGCGGTCCCACCATGCAGATTCACCTTCTTGGGTTTTGTGGCCCACCGTTCAGTGGGTGCGAGCGACTGTTTGTCCGGTGTAGAAGACTTGACGATTCATCTTCTTACCTGCAGCACTATATAAACAGACGGGTAGGTGTGAAGTTACCACAGCGTTCATTGCTATTGCACTGTTTTGCTGCCAAAAATTTAACCATAGCCGAAGCTTGACTCTTGCAATCAAACGAAGCACCACTTTGGATTCTGCTTCGTCACAAGAAGAGCTTCGGAAAAAAGGTCGTTAATTTCAAAAAACTTCTAGAAATTCATAATCAAATGGCTAGAGTGCGCTCCACTGCCAGGGTTGAGCGTGATGGAGATGAGACTGAAGCCACTGAAACTGTTCCGATTTCCGAAGCAATGAGGCGTTCTGGGCTGGTATCATCAGAGGACACACCTGCTGCCGAAGCAACACAAGCTGACGTTGAAGAAGATGAAATTGAAGATGAGTACGGTGCAATGCCATCTAAACCCAGCCACTTAGAGTTTGGGAAGTCTACTATTACCAAAGGTGATATGGCTAAGTTACTGAAGCTAGGCTATTTCAGCGAAGACAAGAAGGAGCTAATTCGCTTCGGGGGAGAGGAAGTTACCCCGAAGCCCGAAAAAGATGAAGTGGTGGTTTTTAAAAGCTTCTTCAAAGCAGGGTTAAGATTTCCCCTGCATGGGATGATTGCAGATGTTTTAGAGAGATTTGGAATTCACCTTCATCAGTTAACCCCTAACGCCATTGTTAGGCTTAGTGTTTACATCTGGGCACTCCGAAGCCAGGAGGCAGAACCACTTGCCGAAGGTTTTTGCCGGGCACACGAGCTTCATTACCAGACAAAAGCTAGAGAAGATGGGTTGCATGATAATTTCGGCTGCTACAATTTTTCATATCGGAAAGATGCCAAGTATCCAGTTATCAGCTATCGTACGAAATGGTCAGCTGGCTGGAAGAGTGAATGGTTTTATGTCAAAGTGGATGAAAAGAAGGAAAAGCTGGTTCAGAGCCCTTTAAGGTTAACCTTCGGAGTAACTAGGCCCCAATGCGTCATGGATCCAGATAGCCCATGCCAGATTGCACTGGGTGAATTTCGGGTTGTTGTAGAGCACATTGGCACCAGGGATCTGGTCCAAGAATTCTTAGCCTTCAGAGTATTCCCATCTTTGAAGGAATGGGACATGCCGAAGCTGAGAGGGGAGAAGAAGAAGAAAGAGCTTGTTCGGCTACCTTATTATTTCAAGTTTAGAAAACATTTTAAAGCACCTTGCCAAGAGTGGTTGGATACAATTGAGGTTATGTGCAATGAGATCCTCAGCAACTATTCTAAGAAAGAAGATCAATTAATGACTGTGGCCTTCGGTACTTGTCCGAAGCAAAGAATGAATCGGGTGATGGATGCTTTGAATTTTGATTATCCTGACTATGAGCAGTTGGGCAAAGTTGCTGAAGGCCAGAAAAGAAAAAGAGTTGCCAGCGCCCTTGACGAAGAAGCTACTACTAAACTGGCTAAAAAGGACAAAGAAATTTCTGAGAAAAGAAAACTGAGTCCTGAGCCGAAGATAATTACTTCAAAGAAAAGGAAAGCTACATCCCCGAAACCAAAAACGTCGGGCCATGAAGAAGAAGTTCCCGCGATGCCTTCTGCTGCCGATGTGGAAGAAATTCTAAAGGTAATGATTGAACCTTTGCCTATCAAGCTAAGTTCGCTGGTGCTAGAACTGACAAATCTTTTTCAGAAGGAAAAGGAGCCTTCGGCCACGGAAAGTCCTGCTAAGCTTAAAAACGGAGAATTATCCAAGTGACCGACGTTATTCACCAGACACCACCGCCGGCATCAGCGTCAAAAATACCAATTACTGAGAGCGCTGGCGCTGCCGAAGCCGCAGCCACCGGAGCCGAAGATGCCGAAACCGAGACCGCCGAAGATCCTAATCTAGAAACCACACTTGGTGATATTGATAACATGCTTCTAAAAATGGCTGAGGAAGAAGCTGCTGCGGCCGCGGTGGACACAACAATTGAGAAAGGAAAAAAGCAAATTGAAGATACTTTGGAAGAGGAAAACTTCAATTTTCAAGATATACTAGGGCAAGAGTTATCAGAAACTGAAAAAGAAGAGCTAAAGAAATATGCTGTATCCTGTGGGTACAAACCAGGGGCTCTGCTGTTTGGCGGAGTCAATGTAGGGAAACTGAGATTCCTTCAGAATCGAACCGAGGCCAAGGTCGTTAGGACTTTCTCGAAGAATGTTGGCCTGCCGAAGATTGAGGCGGACCTCTGCAGGTACCAGCGACAGCATATCGCCGATAGCTTGTTCTACGCTAATTTCAAGGTAAAACTCTCAACTTTTTATTATTTATTGAATTAAGATGTTTTCTGACGAAGGTTGTTTTGCTAGAGTATATTACTAAGTAAAGTGCTGAGGATGCAACAAGATCTTGAAGACGAGAAAAACGAAGGTACAATCAAAGATCTAGAAAATAAAGTCGAAAGTCACGAAGCTGCTTTGGAGAAAAAGGACTTCGTCATTCAAGATATTGAAAATAAAGTTAAAGATCACGAAGCTGCCTTGGAGAAGAAGGACTTCGTCATTCACTCTATGGAGGGTTCGCTGGCTGAAGCTCAAGCCGAAATTGACAGATTAAACAGCGAATTACTCATAAAATCAGAAAAATCTGAGCAAGAAAAGAAGAATCTTGAAACAAATCTCAAAACCGAAATTGAGAAGAGTTCAAATTTGCAGAAATCATTGAAGGAGCTTCAGGAAAAATGTTTAGACTTCGGCAACCGATGTGTGCAGCGGCTGAAGGATGTCTTTTACTCAATTGGAGCCAGCTCTGAGAAGTTTACACCTTCAGCTGAAAACCTGCCAAGCACCTTTGAATACATTGAGGGCGAAGTTGATGCACTTGACGAAGTTATCGCTGGGCATGCCGATTTCTGCGCCCTATTAGCTTCTCGAGGCACAGCTACTGCTTTCCTAAAGGCTGGCTGCGCGCACGGGAAAATTGTTAATAGGCCAAACTTCAGTTTGTCACCAGCAGATTTGATTGACATCCCCAGCCTAGCTCGAAGCATAGGAAACAGGTTTATGACTCAGATTTGGATAAACGGCGGGCGAAAAATGGCTGGTGACGAAGCTCGGAGCCACCTTAAGCCAGTGAGAAACTTATACTTGTTACTTTTACCTTCTCCTTGAAGTCTGCGCTTTTCTCATTCCGTTTTAATATGTACAGGATGATGAAGCTAAAGAATGATGAGCTGAAGCCCTAACAGATGCTCCGAAAGGCTTTGCTGCAGAAGATTCTAGAGAAAATTTTGTAATATGATTGTAAAGAAATCTATGTAAATTTGTGCGTACCTCGTAATATATCTTTACCCCTTTGTCCGTGTATAATCTGCTTTGCTGAAAGGGAAATGTGCCCTTGGGCCATTTCTAAGTATTTTGGTGTTTAAGTGCCAACACAAGTGCTTTTGTGTTAAACTATGAAAAGGGGTGGACAAAAGTGCAAATCATGTCAAAAGGTATGTTTCTAGACTTAGTACATTATTTTATGGACTAATGTATTGTGTCTAAGTGCTGGAAATAGGAAAAATCGAATTGGAAATGAGATGGCTTTGTTCAGCCAAAGTCTGCTCAGTCTGGGAGCACCGAACTGTCTGGTGGTGCACCGGACAGTGTCCGGTGCGCCAGGCTGACTCGAGCGAACTGGCCGCTCTCGGGAATTCACCGGCGACGTACGACTATAATTCACCGGACTGTCCGGTGAGCCAACGGTCGGCCGCGCGATCTGCGCGGGACACATGGCTGAGCTAACGGCTAGAAGGGGGCACCGGACTGTCCGGTGTGCACCGGACATGTCCGGTGCGCCAACGGCTCCATGGCTGCCAATGGTCGGCTTCGCCATAGAAGGAAAGAAATCGGGCACCGGACAGTGTCCGGTGTGCACCGGACTGTCCGGTGCGCCACGCGACAGAAGGCAAGAATTGCCTTCCCAAATTGCTCCCAACGGCTCCTAGCTGCCTTGGGGCTATAAAAGGGACCCCTAGGCGCATGGAGGAGGACACCAAGCATTCCTTGAGCACTCTTGATCACTCACACTCCATTCCTGCGCACTTGTTCGACATCCTAGTGATTTGAGCTCTGTTCTAGTGTGCTAGTCTCTTGAGCTCAAGTTTGGGTCTTGTGTGTGCGTATTTGCTGTGATCTTTGTGTCTTGTGTGAGTTGCTAATCCCTCCCTTGCTCCGTACTTCTTTGTGAACTTCAAGTGTAAGGGCGAGAGGCTCCAAGTTGTGGAGATTCCTCGCAAACGGGATTAAGAAAAGCAAAGCAAAACACCATGGTATTCAAGTGGGTCTTTGGACCGCTTGAGAGGGGTTGATTGCAACCCTCGTCCGTTGGGACGCCACAACGTGGAGTAGGCAAGCGTTGGTCTTGGCCGAACCACGGGATAACCACCGTGCCATCTCTGTGATTGATATCTTTGTGGTTATTGTGTTTTGTGAGACTCCTCTCTAGCCACTTGGCATTATTGTGCTAACGCTTAACCAAGTTTTTGTGGCTTAAGTTTCAAGTTTTACAGGATCACCTATTCACCCCCCCTCTAGGTGCTCTCAATTGGTATCAAAGCCGTTCTCTTCAAAAAGGGACTAATCGCCCGAAGAGATGGATCCTAAGGGAAAGGGGATGGTGGTCAACAACAACGAGAAGGAGTCTATCTTCAACGAGCCGAAGGATGACAAGCCTACCGACTCGGGCTCGGGCCACAAGCGCAAAGACGGGAAGAAGAAGAAGACAAGGCGCATAAAGGAGATCGTCTACTACGACAGCGACGAATCTTCCTCTTCCCAAAAGGACGACGACGACTACGAGAAAAAGAAAACGGTCAATTCGAACTTTTCTTTTGATTACTCTCGTATTCCTCAAAGTACAAATGCTCATTTATTATCTATTCCACTTGGTAAACCTCCTCATTTTGATGGAGAGGACTACGGATTTTGGAGTCACAAAATGCGTAGTCACTTGTTCTCTCTACATCCTAGTATATGGGAGATTGTAGAGAGTGGAATGCACTTTGATAGTACGGATAGTCCCATGTTCATTAATGAGCAAATTCATAAAAATGCACAAGCTACTACTGTTCTTCTAGCTTCATTGTGCAGGGATGAATATCACAAAGTGAGCGGCTTAGATAACACCAAGCAAATTTGGGACACCCTCAAGATCTCTCATGAGGGGAATGACGTCACCATGCTCACCAAGATGGAGTTGGTGGAAGGCAAACTCGGGAGATTTGCTATGATAAGGGGAGAAGAGCCAACCCAAACGTACAACCGGCTCAAGACCCTTATCAACAAGATAAGAAGCTATGGAAGCACACGATGGACGGACCACGACGTCGTCCGCCTAATGCTAAGGTCTTTTACTGTCCTTGATCCTCATCTTGTAAACAACATTCGTGAGAATCCTAGGTACACCAAGATGACGCCCGAGGAGATACTTGGAAAGTTCGTGAGCGGGCGAATGATGATCAAGGAAGCAAGATACGTGGACGACGCATTGAATGGTCCAATCAATGAGCCTCAACCTCTTGCTCTCAAGGCAACAAGAAGCAAGGAGACGCTACCTAGCAAGGTGGCACAAATTGAGGCTGTCGGACTTAATGATGAAGAGATGGCTCTCATCATCAAGAGATTCAAGACGGCGCTAAAAGGTCGCAAGGGGCAGCCAAGCAAGACCAAGACAAAGGAGAAGCGCTCATGCTTCAAATGTGGTAAGCTTGGTCATTTTATTGCTAACTGTCCCGACAATGATAGTGATCAGGATCAAGGGAACAAGAGGGAGAAGAAGAACTATAAGAAGGCAAAGGGCGAAGTGCATCTAGGCAAGGAGTGGGATTCGGATTGCTCCTCTTCCGACTCCGACAATGAAGGACTCGCCGCCACCGCCTTCAACAAGTCATCCCTCTTCCCCAACGAGCGTCACACATGCCTTATGGCAAGGGAGAAGAAGGTATGTACTCAAAACTCTACTTATGCTTCTTCAAGTGAGGACGAATCTAGTGATGAGGATGAAATAGATTATTCTTGTTTATTTAAGGGCCTAGATAGAACCAAGGTAGATAAAATTAATGAATTGATTGATGCCTTGAATGATAAGAATAGGCTTTTAGAAAAGCAAGAGGATTTGTTGTATGAAGAACATGACAAATTTGTAGAAGCACAAAAATCTCATGCTCTAGAAGTTAAAAGAAATGAAATGCTTTCTTGTGAATTATCTTCTTGCCATGAGACAATTTCTAACTTAAGGAACATTAATGATGATTTGAATGCTAAGTTAGAAATAGCTAGTAAATCAACATCTTGTGTAGAAATTGTTGCAACTTGTAATAGGTGTAAAGATTTTGACATTGATGCTTGTAGTGAACACCTAGTTTCAATTTCCAAACTTAATGATGAATTGGCTAGTCTTAATGCTCAACTTAAGACTAGCAAGAGCGAGTTTGATAAGCTAAAATTTGCGAGGGATGCCTACACGATTGGTAGACACCCCTCAATTAAGGATGGACTTGGCTTCAAGAGGGAAGCCAAGAACTTAACAAGCCATAAGGTTCCCATCCCCGCCAAGAAGAAAGGAAAGGCTCCTATGGCAAGTAGTACTAAAAAGAACCATGCTTTTATGTATCATAATAGGAGACATGCTAGAAATGACTATAAAAGTTATGATTCACATGCTTATGATTCATATGCTATGTTTGCTTCTAGTTCTTCTTATATGCATGATAGAGATATGTCTAGGAGATATGTTCATCATGTGCCTAGAAAGAATATTGTTCATATTTCTGGAAAAGTTATGGATGGTCCTTCTATAATATATCATGCTTTAAATGCTTCCTTTGCTATTTGTAGAAAGGATAGGAAGATAGTTGCTAGGAAATTAGGGGCAAAATGCAAGAGTGATAAAACTTGCATTTGGGTCCCTAAGACAATTGTGACTAACCTTGTAGGACCCAACAAGAGTTGGGTACCTAAGTCCCAAGCCTAAATTTGCCTTGCAGGGTTATGCATCCGGGGGTTCAAGTTGGATTATCGACAGCGGATGCACAAACCATATGACGGGGGAGAAGAAGATGTTCACCTCCTACGTCAAAAATAAGGATTCCCAAGATTCAATCATATTTGGTGATGGGAACCAAGGCAAAGTGAAAGGTTTAGGCAAGATTGCAATTTCAAATGAGCACTCTATCTCTAATGTGTTTTTAGTTGAGTCCCTTGGATATAATTTGCTATCTGTTAGTCAATTATGCAATATGGGATATAATTGTCTATTTACCAATGTATATGTGTCTGTCTTTAGAAGAAGTGATGGTTCATTAGCTTTTAAGGGTGCATTAGACGACAAACTTTATTTAGTTGATTTTGCAAAAGAGGAGGCCGGTCTAGATGCATGCTTAATAGCTAAGACTAGCATGGGCTGGCTGTGGCATCGCCGCTTAGCACATGTAGGGATGAAGAACCTTCACAAGCTTCTAAAGGGAGAACACGTGATAGGTTTGACTAACGTGCAATTCGAAAAAGATAGACCTTGTGCAGCTTGTCAAGCAGGTAAACAAGTGGGAGGAGCGCATCACAGCAAGAATGTGATGACCACATCAAGACCCCTGGAGCTGCTACATATGGACCTCTTCGGACCCGTCGCCTATCTAAGCATAGGAGGAAGTAAGTATGGTCTAGTTATTGTTGATGACTTTTCCCGCTTCACTTGGGTATTCTTTTTGCAGGATAAGTCTGAAACCCAAGGGACCCTCAAGCGCTTCCTAAGGAGAGCTCAAAATGAGTTTGAGCTCAAAGTGAAAAAGATAAGAAGCGACAACGGGTCCGAATTCAAGAACCTTCAAGTGGGGGAGTTTCTTGAGGAGGAAGGGATCAAGCACGAGTTCTCCGCTCCCTACACACCTCAACAAAATGGTGTGGTAGAAAGGAAGAACATGACGCTCATCGATATGGCAAGGATGATGCTTGGAGAGTTCAAGAGCCCCGAGTGCTTTTGGTCAGAAGCCGTGAACACGGCTTGCCACGCCATCAACAGGGTATACCTTCATTGTCTCCTCAAGAAGACGTCATATGAGCTTCTAACCGGTAACAAACCCAATGTATCTTACTTTCGTGTATTTGGGAGCAAATGCTACATTCTAGTGAAGAAGGGTAGAAATTCTAAATTTGCTCCCAAAGCTGTAGAAGGGTTTTTGTTAGGTTATGACTCAAATACAAAGGCGTATAGAGTCTTCAACAAATCATCGGGTTTGATTGAAGTCTCTAGCGACGTTGTATTTGATGAAACTAATGGCTCCCCAAGAGAGCAAGTTGTTGATCTTGATGATGTAGATGAAGAAGACGTTCCAACGGCCGCAATACGCACCATGGCGATTGGAGATGTGCGGCCACAGGAACAACATGAGCAAGATCAACCTTCCTCCTCAACTATGGTGCATCCCCCAACTCAAGACGACGAACAGGTTCATCAAAAGGAGGTGTGTGATCAAGGGGGAGCACAAGATGATCATGTGATGGAGGAAGAAGTGCAACCGGCACCTCCAACCCAAGTTCGAGCGATGATTCAAAGGGATCATCCCGTCGACCAAATTCTGGGTGATATTAGCAAGGGAGTAACTACTCGATCTCGATTGGTTAATTTTTGTGAGCATTACTCCTTTGTCTCTTCTATTGAGCCTTTCAGGGTAGAAGAGGCCTTGCTAGATTCGGACTGGGTGTTGGCCATGCAAGAGGAGCTCAACAACTTCAAGCGCAATGAAGTTTGGACACTGGTGCCTCGTCCCAAGCAAAACATTGTGGGAACCAAGTGGGTGTTCCGCAACAAACAGGACGAGCACGGGGTGGTGATGAGGAACAAGGCTCAACTTGTGGCAAAAGGTTATGCCCAAGTCGCAGGTTTGGACTTTGAGGAGACTTTTGCTCCTGTGGCTAGGCTAGAGTCCATTCGTATCTTGCTAGCATATGCCGCTCACCATTCTTTCAGGTTGTTCCAAATGGATGTGAAGAGCGCTTTCCTCAACGGGCAAATCAAGGAGGAGGTGTACGTAGAGCAACCCCCTGGCTTCGAGGATGAACGGTACCCCGACCACGTGTGTAAGCTCTCTAAGGCGCTCTATGGACTTAAGCAAGCCCCAAGAGCATGGTATGAATGCCTTAGAGACTTTCTAATTGCTAATGCTTTCAAGGTTGGGAAAGCCGATCCAACTCTCTTTACTAAGACTTGTGATGGTGATCTTTTTGTGTGCCAAATTTATGTCGACGACATAATATTTGGTTCTACTAATAAAAAGTCTTGTGAAGAGTTTAGCAAGGTGATGACGCAGAAATTCGAGATGTCGATGATGGGCGAGTTGAACTACTTCCTTGGGTTCCAAGTGAAGCAACTCAAGGACGGCACCTTCATCTCTCAAACGAAGTACACGCAAGACTTGCTGAAGCGGTTTGGGATGAAGGATGCCAAGCCCGCAAAGACTCTGATGGGGACCGACGGACACACCGACCTCAACAAAGGAGGTAAGTCCGTTGATCAAAAGGCATACCGGTCAATGATAGGGTCGTTACTTTACTTATGTGCTAGTAGACCGGATATTATGCTTAGCGTATGCATGTGTGCTAGATTTCAATCTGATCCAAGGGAGTGCCACTTAGTGGCTGTGAAGCGAATTCTTAGATATTTAGTCGCTACGCCTTGCTTCGGGATCTGGTATCCTAAGGGGTCTAACTTTGACTTAATTGGATACTCAGATTCCGACTATGCTGGATGTAAGGTCGATAGGAAGAGTACATCAGGGACGTGCCAATTCTTAGGAAGGTCCCTAGTGTCGTGGAACTCTAAGAAACAAACTTCTGTTGCCCTATCCACCGCTGAGGCCGAGTACGTTGCCGCAGGACAGTGTTGCGCGCAACTACTTTGGATGAGGCAAACCCTCAGGGACTTTGGCTACAATCTGAGCAAAGTCCCACTCCTATGTGATAATGAGAGTGCTATCCGCATGGCGGAAAATCCTGTTGAGCACAGCCGCACAAAGCACATAGACATCCGACATCACTTTTTGAGAGACCACCAGCAAAAGGGAGATATCGAAGTGTTTCATGTTAGCACCGAGAACCAGCTAGCCGATATCTTTACCAAGCCTCTAGATGAGAAGACCTTTTGCAGGTTGCGTAGTGAGCTAAATGTCTTAGATTCGCGGAACTTGGATTGATTTATAGCATACATGTGTTTATGCCCTTGATCATGTTCCTTATGCATTTCGTTGCTTACTTATGGTGCTCAAGTTGTACAAACACTCCCCGGACCTCACAAGTCCTTTTGCAAGTGATGCACATATTTAGGGGGAGCTGTGCTACAACTTGACCCTTTGAGACTAACCATGTGCTTGAGTTTGCTTGTTTTAGTCTCAAAGGAGGCTTGAAAGGGAAAAGGTGGACTTGGACCATGAAAGACTTCCACTGCACTCCGATGAGAGGGTAACTTATTCCAAGTTCATCTCATGTACTCTTATTGCCTTTGTATTCTTATTGAAGATTTTGGTGAGGCAATGGGGTTCTAGGGCCAAGATTAATCCCGTTTTGGTGCTTGATGCCAAAGGGGGAGAAAATAAAGGCCAAAGCAATAAATGGATCAGCTACCACTTGAGAATTTTGAAAATAATAGAATAGAGCTTTTGTTTTGTCAAAATACTCTTATTGGCTCCTTTTGTCAAAAGTTGGTTCTTGTGGGGAGAATGGTTGATTATGGGAAATAGGGCGAGTTTTTGTTACTGTGATCAATTTCTATTGGAACAACTCTCTTTATGTCTCTACAAGTGTGTTTGACTTAGAGTTAGGAAATTGAGGTTGATTTGCAAAAACAAACCAAGTGGTGGCAAAGAATGATCCATATATGCCAAATTTGATTCAAAACAAATTTGAGTTTTCATTTGCATTGATATTGCACTTGTTCTAGTTGCTTTATGTTGTGTTGGCATAAATCACCAAAAAGGGGGAGATTGAAAGGGAAATGTGCCCTTGGGCCATTTCTAAGTATTTTGGTGTTTAAGTGCCAACACAAGTGCTTTTGTGTTAAACTATGAAAAGGGGTGGACAAAAGTGCAAATCATGTCAAAAGGTATGTTTCTAGACTTAGTACATTATTTTATGGACTAATGTATTGTGTCTAAGTGCTGGAAACAGGAAAAATCGAATTGGAAATGAGATGGCTTTGTTCAGCCAAAGTCTGCTCAGTCTGGGAGCACCGGACTGTCCGGTGGTGCACCGGACAGTGTCCGGTGCGCCAGGCTGACTCGAGCGAACTGTCCGCTCTCGGGAATTCACCGGCGACGTATGACTATAATTCACCGGACTGTCCGGTGTGCACCGGACTGTCCGGTGAGCCAACGGTCGGCCGGGCCAACGGTCGGCCGCGCGATCTGCGCGAGACACGTGGCTGAGCTAACGGCTAGAAGGGGGCACCGGACTGTCCGGTGTGCACCGGACATGTCCGGTGCGCCAACGGCTCCAAGGCTGCCAACGGTCGGCTTCGCCATAGAAGGAAAGAAATCGGGCACCGGACAGTGTCCGGTGCGCCACACGACAGAAGGCAAGAATTGCCTTCCCAAATTGCTCCCAACGGCTCCTAGCTGCCTTGGGGCTATAAAAGGGACCCCTAGGCGCATGGAGGAGGACACCAAGCATTCCTTGAGCACTCTTGATCACTCACACTCCATTCCTGCGCACTTGTTCGACATCCTAGTGATTTGAGCTCTGTTCTAGTGTGCTAGTCTCTTGAGCTCAAGTCTGGGTCTTGTGTGTGCGTATTTGCTGTGATCTTTGTGTCTTGTGTGAGTTGTTAATCCCTCCCTTGCTCCGTACTTCTTTGTGAACTTCAAGTGTAAGGGCGAGAGGCTCCAAGTTGTGGAGATTCCTCGCAAACAGGATTAAGAAAAGCAAAGCAAAACATCGTGGTATTCAAGTGGGTCTTTGGACCGCTTGAGAGGGGTTGATTGCAACCCTCGTCCGTTGGGACGCCACAACGTGGAGTAGGCAAGCGTTGGTCTTGGCCGAACCACGGGATAACCACCGTGCCATCTCTATGATTGATATCTTTGTGGTTATTGTGTTTTGTGAGACTCCTCTCTAGCCACTTGGCATTATTGTGCTAACGCTTAACCAAGTTTTTGTGGCTTAAGTTTCAAGTTTTACAGGATCACCTATTCACCCCCCCTCTAGGTGCTCTCATTTGCTGTGGACGAAATTTTCTTTTTGAGCCGAAGGCGAAAAACACCTTCCCTTCTTTTCGTACACAACGAAGCATGAAGATTTCTTCTTTCTGTTTTCCCCGAAGCTTTATCCTCATAGCCGAAGCATCTGCCTTCTCTGTATGATATGATGATAATGATTCTATGTATGTCTAAATGAATGCTTATGAATGCAAATGTCATGATGTAATGTATCGTGCAAATGAATGTCCAAATACATATTCGAAGCCATAAACATAGTCTGTTTGCCGCTTATTTTTTGGCTTCGTCGTTTATCTTTCGGTGTATCAGCGCTGACTTTTCGCTGCAAGCCTCCCTTAGGAGCTTCTTCGCCTTTTACTTCAGCGGAATCAGCGTTTATTTTTTCCTGTAAGCCTCCCTTAGGAGCTTCTTCGCCTTTTACTTCGGCGGAATCAGCGTTTATTTTTCGCTGTAAGCTCTGCATTCCCTTAGGAACGACTTTTGAGCTTCTCCCTGTTTTCTTTTCTTTTCCCTTTGCACTCGATGGTGCGTTCTCAGCTTTTACATTTACATTTTTGGGGGATATTGCTCCTATAGAGGTGAAATAAGAAAAAGAGAAATTACATGCTATGGCCCCATTAAAAACCTTTCTCCCCCTTTGGAAAGGAAAAGGGTGCCATAAGAAAGAATAGAAAAAATTACATCAAGCTAGACATAATATCGCCGAAGCTCATCCGCATTCCATGATCTAGGAATGTCGTTGCCGTCCATATCCTTCAATCTGTAGGAACCGGGTCTTGACGAAGATACTACAAGAAAAGGTCCTTCCCACTTCAGCTGTAGCTTGCCTACTGTCTCTGGGTTGGCCACTCTCCGAAGCGCCAAATGTCCTGGCTCAATATTCTTTAGCCGAACCTTTCTATCACGCCATTTTATTGTTTCGGATTGGTATTTATTGATGTTTTCCACAACTTGAAGCATGATCCCTTCTATAGCATCTTTGTCCACAGAGTAATCAGCTTCAGCTTCGTCTTCTGCCGAAGCCACTATTCTTATTGATCCTCCTTTTGCTTCTTTCGGAGTTATTGCTTCGTCACCAAATAATAACTTGAATGGTGTAAAGCATGTTGACCTTGATGTCGTTGTATTGTGGCTCCACACCACTTTAATTAATTCATCTGGCCATTTTCCTCTGGGCTGATTGAAGATTAATTTCATTATTCCCATCATTATGATACCATTAGCTCTTTCGACAAGTCCATTTGACTCTGGATGCCTAACCGATGCAAAATGGATCTTCGTGCCAATTTGTCCACAGAACTCTTTAAAAACTTCGGCATCAAACTGTGTTTCGTTATCCACAGTAATGGCCTTCGGCACTCCGAAGCGACACACAATATTCTGCCAGAAAAACTTCTGAATGGTAACCGAAGTTATTGTGGCTAAAGGCTTCGCCTCAATCCACTTAGAAAAATATTCTACTGCTACCACAACATATTTTAAATTTCCTTGTGCTGGTGGTAGCGGGCCTAACAAATCAAGGCCCCACCTTTGCAATGGCCAAGTGGATTGTATTAACTGGGTTAGAGACGAAGGTTGTTTTTTATCTCTTGCGCATTTCTGACAGCCTTCACACTTTTGGACTAATTCCGCTGCATCCGAAGCTGCCTTTGGCCAATAAAATCCTTGACGAAAAACTTTTCCCAACAAAGGCCTAGATCCAATGTGAGATCCACACAGGCCTGCGTGTATTTCCTTCATCAATTCTATACCTTCGGCTCTGGATAAACATTTGAGTAGTGGAGAACAGACTCCACGCTTGTATAGCTCCCCTTCTATTATAACATATGGTCGAGCTCTTGCCTCTATTCTCATGTTATAAGCTTCATCATCTGAAAGGAAATTACCCTGAAGGAAAGAAATGATCTCAGTTCTCCAATCTTCACTATGAACAGGAGATATATTGAGGACTGCACTTTCAAGAAGTTCCACCGAAGGTGCTTTTATTGTTTCAAAAAATACTTCCGAAGGTAAGGGCAGCCCCTGTGCTGCTGACTTGGCTAGCAAATCAGCATGTTCATTTTGTCCTCGAGGAATGTTTTTGACAGAAAACCCTTCAAAGGAAGCTTCAATCCTTCGGACTGTGTCTAAATATTTTTCAAGCTTCAGGTCTCTTGCTTTACAACTCTTGTCAATATGGCCAGAAATAACCTGAGAATCAGTTTTAAGAACCGCCCTTCTAATCCCCATTGTCTTTAACTTCCAAAGGCCCAAAAGCAAAGCTTCGTACTCAGCAATATTATTTGTGCAGCTAAAATCAAGTCTTGTTGCGTAGCAAGTTTTAACTTTGGAGGGTGCTACTAACACAGCAGCTGCTCCTGCCCCGAAGGTTCCCCAAGAACCATCACAAAATACCGTCCATACTTCGGTGTCTTTAGTTGTTTCTTCTCCTTGAGCCCCTGGCGTCCAATCGGCAATGAAGTCTGCTAACGCCTGGGATTGTATTGAGGATCTGTGCACATAATCAATGTTGAACTCATTAAGCTCCGCAGCCCACTTTCCAATTCTTCCAGTGGCTTCTCTGTTCCTCATGACATCCTTCAAAGGTTGTGACGAAGGAACAATTATATGATATGCTTGAAAGTAATGTCGAAGCTTACTGGATGCCATCAAGACGGCATATAAGACCTTCTCCAGTTCTGTATAATTCTTCTTTGATAGACTAAGAACTTCGGAGACGAAGTATATTGGTGCTTGTTTTTTGGTTTGTCCCTCAAGTTTTTCTTAAACAAGCGCCGCACTTACTGCTGAATGCGAAGCTGCCACGTACAGCAACAGAGGAGCCACTGGCGTTGGTGGAGTTAACGTCGTTAGGTCTATCAAATATTGCTTCAGCTCTTCGAAGGCTCTCTGCTGAGCTGATCCCCATTGAAAAACTTCGACTGACTTCAGCACTTCGAAGAATGGTAAATTTCTCTCTACTCATCTAGATATGAATCGGTTGAGAGATGCAAGTCTTCCTGTCAATCGTTGAGCCCCCTTCTTTGTGCTTGGGGGCTCCATCCGAAGAATAGCTTCGATCTTATTTGGATTAGCTTCGATTCCCTTTGTTGAGACGAGACAACCAAGGAATTTCCCCTTTTTTACTCCGAAGACACACTTCTCTGGATTTAGCTTCAGACCAGCCTGTCTGAAATTAGCGAATGTCTCCTGCAGATCAGCAATGTGATTTTCTTTCTTGGTGCTTTTTACTATAATATCATCAACATATGTTAACACATTTCTGCCTATCTGAGAATGGAGAACCTTCGTTGTCATTCTGCTGAAGCTTCCTCCAGCGTTCTTGAGCCCCTCAGGCATCCGAAGATAACAATATGTTCCACTAGGGGTTATGAAGCTGGTTTTTGGCTCATCCTCTTTCTTCATCCAAATTTGATGGTAGCCTGAATAACAATCTAGCAGACTCATAAGCTCTAACGAAGCTGCTGCGTCAACTAGGGAATCTATCGTTGCCAATGGAAACTCATCCTTCGGACAAGCCTTGTTGAGATCAGTAAAATCAATACACATCCTCCATTTTCCATTGGCCTTTTTTACCATAACAGTGTTGGCCAGCCATTCTGGATACTTCACTTCTCTAATAACTCTGGCGCTGAGAAGTCTTTTTACTTCATTTCGAGCACCTTCGGCCTTGTCATCAGACATCTTCCGAAGCGTCTGCTTTCTGGGTCTGAAGGATGGATCAACATTGAGCGAGTGTTCAATAACATCCCTGTTGACGCCACAGAGATCGTTAGCCGACCACGCAAAGACATCTTTGTTGTTGAACAGAAACCTTATCAGGGTTTTATCTTGTTCCTCAGACAATTGAGATCCCAGCAGCACCTTCTGCTCTGCGATATCTTCGCATAAAAGCATGGGTTTCGGCTGATCGGCCGAAACAGCCTTCTCCCTTCTGTACTTGTACTGCTCACAAGCTTCAGCTTCATCTGTATTGTGGATTGCCTTTGAATCTGTCCAGTTCCCCTCGGCCTTTCTGGCAGCTTCCTGACTCCCATGTATAGCAATAGGTCCTTGATCCGAAGGTATCTTCATGCAAAGATATGCTGGATGAAGAATTGCTTCGAAAGCATTGAGTGTTCCGCGACCAATGATTGCATTGTAAGGGTACTCCATATCGACAATGTCAAACACAACTTGCTCAGTCCTTGTATTGTTGACAAATCCGAAGGTCACTGGCATGGTAATCTTACCAAGCGCTACAATTTGTCTTCCTCCGAAGCCACAAAGAGGGTGCGTAGCATCATGAATCTTGTCTTCTGGCTCTTGCATCTGTTTGAAGGCTTTAGCAAATATAATGTCGGATGCACTACCTGTGTCAACCAAAACATTGTGGACTAGAAATCCTTTGATGACACAAGATATGACCATAGCATCATTGTGAGGGTAATCCTTGAGCTGAAGGTCCTCTTGGGAGAAGGTAATTGGGATATGAGACCATCTTGACTTGATGAAGGGTCCTTGCACCCCGACATGTTGTACCCTTCTCTGTGCCTCCTTCTTCTGCTTCTTGTTAGCCGACTCTGAGCATGAACCGCCTGTGATCGGGAGGATCAGCTTCGGAGCCGAAGCAGTTCCAGCTTGGTTCTTGAACGAAGCCATCAGCTCAAAAAGTGGAAGTGAGTTCACCGGAGGTGGGCGCCAATGTTGGGGACTTGTTCTCAAATGCTATGAATTAAGAACAAGGCAACATAGAATGTTAAATGTTAATGCCCTTCGTCCGCTGAAGCATTATCTCCCCAAGGATTTAATGAGCTTCGGACGAAGGTCATGGGTAATATATCACGAAGGTCACACCTTCGTGGTCAGACATAAAACAATGCGAAATGAAATATAAAATATAAAACATTATAAAATACCAAGAATGAATAACATTATTCACTTATTTTTTAATATGAACCTAAATATTAAAACATAATATTTAGGTACATTTATACCTTTGCCTTGGCAGAAAACAATAGTTCCAGCGTAATGCGTTGACGATTACAAGATTGCGTGAACAGTAAAGGAGTACTGTTCATCTATTTATAGGCACAAGACGCAGCCTGTGAGAAATTACTATCATGCCCCTTACAAAAGATTACAATTATGACTCAGACCCTTATGGACTAAGAAGTCATTCCATCTTTAAGTCGGTTCGATCCTTCGTCTTCGGATACGTTATAGTACCGAAGCTTCATGAGCGGTAGCTTCGGTACCACGTATAAACAGATTTGCCGAAGGTGTTTCTTACTGCAGGACCTTCGGCGACGAAGCATGGTCCCAACAGCTCTTGCGAAGGTCTGATTTTTATTGGCCTAACATGATAGCTGATTGTTTCAAGTACTACAAGGGTTGCCAAGTGTGTCAAAAATTCGGCGACCTACAGTTGGTCCCTGCAGCCGAATTACATCCTATCATCAAGCCTTGGCCGTTCAGAGGATGGGGATTAGACTTTATTGGAGAAATTCATCCTTCATCATCAAAGGGGCATCGGTTCGTGTTAGTTGCCACTGACTATTTCACCAAATGGACTGAAGTCGTTGCTCTGAAGAACATGACACACAAGGAGGTAATTGAGTTCATAACTGAGCATATTATTCATAGATTCAGCATTCCCCAAACCTTGACTACAGATCAAGGGACTTCTTTTATGTCAAAAGAGGTACGTGAATTTGCTGAATTATACAGAATTAAGCTGCTTAATTCATCTCCATATTATGCTCAGGACAATGGACATGCCGAGTCTAGTAATAGGACATTGATTAATTTGATAAAAAAGAAGATATCTGATAATCCTAAACATTGGCATAAGATTTTGTCTGAAGCGTTATGGGCTCATAGAATATCTAAACATAGTGCTACTAAAGTATCTCCTTTTGAGCTTGTCTATGGGCAGAAAGCAGTGTTGCCTGTGGAAATAAGTTTGAATGTTGTCAGGTTTGCCAGACAAAATGATCTAACTGCTACTGATTATTATAATTCAATGATGGATAATATTGATGAGGTGACCGACAAGAAGGTGATAGCTTTGGGAGCAATAGAAAAGGACAAGATCATGGTAGCCAGGGCCTACAACAAGAAGGTCAAAGCAAAATCATTTCAAGTAGGGGACCTAGTGTGGAAGACCATTCTGCCTCTAAGGAATAAAGACCGGAAGTTCGGGAAATGGTCGCCAAGCTGGGAGGGTCCTTATAAAGTAAAATAGGTGATGTCTGGTAACGCCTATTTGCTACAAACATTACAAGGCAAGGATTTGCCCAAAGCTTTGAATGGGCGTTTCCTCGAGCAGTACCATCCTAGTATGTGGCAAGATGCCTAAGAAAACCGATGTAATCACATCGAGTTAGTTGCTTTTGGTTTGCTCAGCTCCACCAAAATGCAAGGGGCATATGTTGGGCACCAATTTGAGCCGGCGGACAGTCCACGCCTGTGGGTCGGACGGTCCGCGCACACGCAGAACAGATTAGGGTTCCGAGTTTTTCGCTGTGTTTGTTGGCGAAAATCACGGGATTTGCTCGGAGTTTTGTTGGTAACGGGTCCAGCACCCCTCCTTTATAAAAGCAGAGGATTACAGCCGATTAGAGGCAATCAATCGAATCAATACAACTTCTATTTCGCATTTATTTCCAGTACAATTAGGAGTAGTTCTAGTCTAGTTCTAGTTTAGCCTCTCGATCCCCAAATTCTCCGCTTCTCTTCGACTCTACGTCGATTAGAGGAGTCTAGGTCGGCCGGCCCAAGCCTAGACAACTCCTAGGATCTCTCCTCCCCGACGGGGTCCCTCCCGGGAGCGAGATCCAGGCGCCGTCGGCGATCCTCCGTCGTCCCTGCGTACGCGCGGACTGTCCGGCCCCAGGGCGCGGACCGTCCGGCCGTCAGGCCGTCAGGCAGGAGCCCTAGCCCTGCACCAGGCCGCGGACCGTCCGGCTCCTGCACGCGGACCGTCCGCCCCTGTGCAGAGAGCACCGCCACACCTCGCACCAGACCGTGGACCGTCCGGCCCCTGCGCGCGGACCGTCCGCCCCTGTGCAGAGGGCACCGCCACAGTTCTTGTTGAGTGTTTGGCGCTCCAAAAAGGCGTCAACAGAGTCTAATGCCCGACAAGTCCCTCGCAAGGGTGCCGGCGTCATCAGTCCGCCTGGGGTTGGCACGTTGCTGGGAAGCGACACCCGTCGTTGTCCCAGGTGCGAGGATAACACCCGACATGTCTCTCGCAGGGGTGCCGGCGTCGTCGACTCGCTCTGGTCCGACAGCCGACGAGGTGCCGCCTCTTTCCTGGCCACGGTTGCTCCGTCTTCTCCTCCTCCGGCGAGGAGGGTGGCGGGGCAAACCCGGATGTTCCTCTTCTGCCACGGGGAGATGTCGTCGTCGAGTTCGCCTCCGTCGGGCGAGCCGACGATCGTCGTTGTTGTCGTGCTGCGGGGGGAGGAGTACCATGTCGTAGCTGCCGTCGCGGGATATGAACTTGAGACTCCCAAAGCGGAGCACCGTCACAGGCTGAAGAGGCTGCTGAAGATTGTCCATCTGGAACTCAATGGGGAAGTGTTGCCAACGGGCAGCTGGACCCCTACCTGGCACGCCAACTGTCGGCGTTTTGGACCCGCGAGGACCCTCAACCGACTAGTGAATTTGACGCTGCGTGTCCCTGCCCAGATGGATTGATGCAAGATGAAACACAAGAGGGAGGATGAGGCTTATATTATCTTGCACTGGGGTGCTCGTAGTAGGGGTTACAAGCTTCGCGAGAGAGGGTGTGGCCTTGAAGTGAGCTGTCTGAGTTAGCCCCCTTTTCTCCCGCCTTCCCCCTCCCCCCCCCCTTGGGAAGGCCCTGGGCATCCCCTTTTATAGATACAAGGGGATGGTCCAGCTGTACATATGGGGGTGTAGCTATGTGCTAACGTGGCCGACGGAGAAGTGCTTGAGCCCTGTAGAAGCGTAGCTGGCGGTGCGGCCCTGGGTCCTGTTGACGTTTCTTTGCCTTCGTAGAGAGCTGAGAACAATCGACGTCATGGACGCATGCAGGGAACCATCATTACCTGTTGCCGAAGTAATCTAGATGTGACACCGGTCTTGTTCCTTCGTAGCCTGAGGCGGCTAGCTAGAGGTAGGGAAAAGATGTATTCCCTGTAGCGTGGTTGGTCCGAGGCCGAGGTCGGGCGAGGTGGTGACTTCTCCTGAGGCTGAGGCTGAGGTCGGGTGAGGTCGTGACTCCTCCCGAGGCCGAGGCCTGGGGTCGGGCGAGGCGGAGACCTTCTCCCGAGGCCGAGGCTGAGGCTGAGGCTGAGGCCTGGGATCGGGCGATGCGGAGACCTTCTCCCGAGGCCAAGGCTGAAGCCGAGGCCTGGGATCGGGCGAGGCGGAGCTCCCTGTCACGCCCGAGGCTGAACACGGGAGAGGCCATGACTTACTGTTGTTAGTCTTACCCTGGTGGTTGGCACAATAGTCAAAACGGGGTGAATCGTGTTGTTTTTCTATCAGAACGATTAGTAAAGGGGCGAAGTGACTGCGGTCATTTCGACCTTGCCAACTGAGGCACGCGTGTCAGGATAAGATGTCAGGTGATCCCCGCATTAAATGCGCATGCGATACGGTCGGTGGTAAGGCGATTTGGCCGAGGTTGCTATACGACAAAGTTTGCCCGAGCTTAGCCTCGGGCAAGCCGGGGGTGCGCCTGCTGCTTGAGGAGGCCTTTGGGCGAGGCGTGAATCCATCCGGGACTACTGTCCTTGCCCGAGGCCGGGCTCGGTCGAGACGAGATCGTGTCCCTTGGTAGATGAATCTTTGAGTTGTGCTTACCAGTCTTTACGGTCTGTTTTGAAGATGTTTTCCAGCCATGCTTAGGAGTATTGGGGGTACCCCTAATTACGGTACCCGACACTACCTGTTGACAATCACTCATCATCAACCCGAACCACAATGGACAAGTTAACCTTGTGTTCGCAAAGAAACACTTGCTTCATACCGTCGTGCTCTTCTAAATCAATGAAATCTCGATGATGAATTCTGCACAAGGATTCAGAAGAGATTTGTTGTTTTCTTGTTGTATGGTGGTGTAGAGGTAGGGCCCCTGAGCTTGGCTTCACAAATTGAAGGTTCATTTTGTTCCTAGGAATAATTTGGAAGAGGCAATCCTAGTGCTCATGATACCATTGAAGAAGTGGTTCCTTGGGGAGACACATTGGGATCCATAGGCAATCCTAGTACTCATGATACTATTGAAGAAGTGGTTCCTTGGGAAGACACATTGGGATCCATTGGCAATCCTAGTACTCATGATACTATTGAAGAAGTGGTTCCTTGGGAAGACACACTGGGATCAATCTGTTATGGAGCATTTAGCTTTTGCACTGTCACTATGTGGCTAGACATGTATTCTTGCCAAGCACCTCGAAGAGGTTTTACCTAGAATATATCCTCGAACTGAGAGATGGTATATATAGTTCATCATTGTGCTATTTTGCAGCTTCTCATCAGATGGGCATTTAAAGAGTATGGCGGTCCTCCAAGTTCTGGGGAGTTGCCTGTCCAAGAAGTCTAAGGTTTCTTCATCTGATCACCAAAGATCACTCTTGCAGATTGAGGCCTTGAAGTCACTTAATGAGGCAATTTCTCTTGACCGTCACAACCCAGAATTAATACTCTCTCTGTTTCTTTTTAGTTGTCGCTGGATAATTTAATTTTGCACTATCCAGCGATAACTAAAAAAACAGAGGGAGTATTTGACACGGGGATTGAGTATATATGTTGAGCACGCAGCGGAACATGCATGCATGCTGCCCTGAAATGTGCAGAGGAGTTCATTGGTGCAACCGGCAGATCTACCTCTAAATGTTGAAGGTTGCTATCGTTGGTCCTTTCTGCATAGCAAAGGTACGCAGAAGCTGAAGTTGTGACTGACGCAACATTAGATGGGACAGCAGAGGGGGAACAAGCAAGGGCCATTGCTTAGAGTAAGGGCTAGATTGAAGGATGTCGCACCCTTCTTTCTCTTGTTCCGGCACAACGAAAGGCTAGCTTATGGACCTGCCAAAAATGGTTGTCTTCTCAAATACAAAAAAAATAAAAAAAATAATCCACACAGTGTTTTAATTTTAATAGGATGTTTGGTCTGCCCTTTTGAGAATTCTGTGTGAACAAATCTTTATTTTCTTGTAAAAGAAGCTTACGAGATTCTTAGATGTAAAAACACTACCGATCTTTTCTAAGGTATCCAGGGTTCCAGATATTCTCACACTGAAAGGCGTTATCCAAAAAGATCCGTTCCTGAAACTGCGTTTATGTTTGTCCAAGAGAGAGCTGGTTCAGTGTTTGTATTAAATGCTGAAGTGGACTAATCTCATCTAATTACATTCCATACACCTCTAGCATATCTTCTTGATTTCTAGTTCTATGCGGGAACTCTCTTTCAGGATGACAAGGATAATAAAGTGAGCGAATTTGTAAATAAGTTTCTGCAACAACATGAGGTTTCTCTTTTTTTGTTTTTGTCGGCAAATTTTCTCCTTTTTTGACCCCTGTTCTCGGAACATAGTAATATAGTATAGCTGGGCAGAAACCAGATGCCCAGCTTTCTGAGACTTGTTGTATCTGTAGTGACCAGTGTGTACCGCGCACTATTCCTGGAGAGATTCTTCAACAGATAGCCCCATCAGGATCAGGGTGACACTGAAACAGCTATGTTTTATATATGAGCCATCTTTAGGTGTATTACACAATATCTATACTACTCTATAAGACGTTAGTGTAGACGTACACAATTTTTGGTGCACGGTTCTACCGTCTGCTGTAGCCCCCGCTCTCTGCTATCCACCGCCAGACCCGCAATTTGCGCTCCATTTCGCCGCCGGACCCTCCCCGCCCGCGCGGTCCCCGCCCCGACCTCCCCCCTCACCGCGCGTTCGCCTACCCCGCGCTCATCGCTGCCACCCATCAACGCCGCTTGTGCTTTCGACCGTCGTCCCCGCCCGTGGAAATCTCACTCACCCGCTCGTCCCGCGTGCGGCAGGCTCGTGCCTAGGGTTCCTCTTCCTGCAGGCCGACCAACAGCTAGGCGGCGCTCCGCCCATGACCCGAGCTGCTCCACCCTTGACCCCGCGAGCGACTCCACCCACGCGCTTCTGCCTCCCTCCGCTCGCACGTGAGTGCTCCCTCCACCTGCTCGTGATTTACTCTCTCCCGTCCATTCTATTCCTTCCTGCCCTCATTGCCTTTCTCTCAGTAGGAGTATCGCCGTCAACTGTGGAAGCCAAGTGGTGATGTTGTTAATGGTTTAAAGCAAGGAAGGAAGTAGAAGAGGAAGGCATGGCAGCACTGACGCAAATCTCCAGCACTTCTTGGCTTCCTGCAGCGTAAGCTCTTCTCATTCAACTTCCTTTGGGGCATGAGCATCTACTACTAGGAACGTTAAAAATATTTGTACTATGCATCTTCATCTATACTACTCTATAAGACGTTAGTGTAGACGTACACAATTTTTGGTGCACGGTTCTACCGTCTGCTGTAGCCCCCGCTCTCTGCTATCCACCGCCAGACCCGCAATTTGCGCTCCATTTCGCCGCCGGACCCTCCCCGCCCGCGCGGTCCCCGCCCCGACCTCCCCCCTCACCGCGCGTTCGCCTACCCCGCGCTCATCGCTGCCACCCATCAACGCCGCTTGTGCTTTCAACCGTCGTCCCCGCCCGTGGAAATCTCACTCACCCGCTCGTCCCGCGTGCGGCAGGCTCGTGCCTAGGGTTCCTCTTCCTGCAGGCCGACCAACAGCTAGGCGGCGCTCCGCCCATGACCCGAACTGCTCCGCCCTTGACCCCGCGAGCGACTCCACCCACGCGCTTCTGCCTCCCTCCGCTCGCACGTGAGTGCTCCCTCCACCTGCTCGTGATTTACTCTCTCCCGTCCATTCTATTCCTTCCTGCCCTCATTGCCTTTCTCTCAGTAGGAGTATCGCCGTCAACTGTGGAAGCCAAGTGGTGATGTTGTTAATGGTTTAAAGCAAGGAAGGAAGTAGAAGAGGAAGGCATGGCAGCACTGACGCAAATCTCCAGCACTTCTTGGCTTCCTGCAGCGTAAGCTCTTCTCATTCAACTTCCTTTGGGGCATGAGCATCTACTACTAGGAACGTTAAAAATATTTGTACTATGCATCTTCATCTCATATTATTTTCAATTCCAGATCTGAGATGTAAGTGTGTGAATCTTATCAACCACGGATCAACAGAGCAGAGGCGACTCGGTCACGTCCCCTGAAAAGGATGATTTACTATTGATTGTTTAATCTCTTTGACAGAAGCATTAATATAGAACCGATGACTGCCTTCAGTTCTTTATGGGTCTGCATCTTGATTTGTGACAGATCCATTGGCATTTGCAGAGAAGCTGGTTTTGGCGGTCTTTGGGGTAAGTTTATGTGTCACTTTAGCTTTTAGGGGTAATGCGAACATGGTCTCATCGTGATATGAATGATCAGGAGTCTGACAGACGAGATCCCTGGGTGGGCATTCCTCTAATGGAATATTCACAAACTAGCCACGATTAATTATTGATTGTTTAATCACTTCGATAGAAGTATTAATATAGAACTGATGACTGCCTTCAGTTTTTTGATGGGTCTACATCTTGATTTGTGACAGGTCCAATGGCATTTATAGAGAAGATGGGTTTGGTCGTCTTTGTGGTATGTTCTTGTGCCACTTTAGCTATGGATGACTAGGAGTCTGACAGATGAGATCCCTAGGTGGGCAGTTCTCTTCCATGGCAAAGTTGGGGATGGAACTGTCACCGTATGAATTCACAACTTTTGACTAGCATAGTATATTTTTGTAAAGCTTCAAAAAATTTGTTAGCCGATTGGATCTCCATAATTTCACAAGATAGTTAAAGCACACAATCCGTTTTTGAAATGCGAATTTGTATTTATGCTGCTGCAAGCTTCTTACTGAAACTCTCCTGTTCTCACTGAAATTCTGAAACAAAAATATTACTCTTGTACTATGTTTTATTAAAACTTTTGTGTCTGTCAGGCAAGTCATGTTTATGTTGCCCTAGAGAATGTCTTGCACGTGTAACTATGGTTCCGTTTGCCCTGGAAAATACAACTATGAGTTACATGCTAATTTAAATGGCTCACGTTTGTTGAATTTTACAATCAACGTATTTATATTTTTGTCCTTAAATTAATTTATTATAAAAATACATTTCAGTTCCACTGCTATGGCTAGAGCTTCTACTATGGCTTCTGCTATGGCTGGAGCTTTTACGTACAGGGGAGCCACTACTTATATTGAAGATAGGGGTAAAAATGTATTCTGATATGAGGACTTGTTGCAGGAGCAACAGAAGCTCGAGCCATTCGTGTAGGTGCCTCCAATCTGCAGCAGGCTGTGGAATCAAGGTGAGATAATTTCTAGCTTTATTTGTAATAGTCTTGCTGAGATTCGGTAGTTCATATGCTCCAATCCTCTACGAGCTCTGTCTTTATGATAAATAAAAGAACAGCCTTTTCATCTATTTGTTCATAAAAGGCACATTGGTTTAACATGGGACGACTTGTACGTGGAACTCCCACATTATTGGTACAACACATTGTTTGGGGCTCCTAATTGTTTCGGTGTTGAAAATGGCATGACTTTATCAATAATAGGTTTTTACTCATGTTTATGTTATGCTGATCGGAAACCATAATGTGCAGAGATAATGAGAATATCAAACCTACTTTCTAACTTTGGAGTTTTAGGAAATGAGAGGTTGCCACCAATTACAAGTCCGAACCATATGCATCCATTGTATCGGGAACCTAATTTCTGTGGAAACTATTTCGGTCCTGGAATGGGATGCATCATGAGGTGTCTGTGCTACTAAAATTGTTCTGACATTTGAGTTCATCCATTTACTGGATACCTTTGAACCGTGTGCTACAGAATTTAGTATGGAAAACTGATGCTATATAATGTGTAGCTTGCCTGTTATAGAAGTATAATCACAAATATAGTTTTGACATCTTGATGTACTCATTTTTTCCATAGTGGCAAAGCCGACTTTCTACTTTTATTAGGACATACTACATACACTTACGATCTTGTCTTTAATGTGTTTGTCAGACTGCTCTTTGGATGGTATAATTGTTCACGATTTGTTTGCAGATGTCGAGATGTGGTAATGGAACAAGCAAGCTACCTCATCCTGAGAGACTGAAACTGTCTGTTAATTTTATTTCATGGCCTTGGTGATTCGAAGTAATTTGCTTCTACCTCTTCTCACGCATATGAACTATTTATTTGTTTCTTATCATGGTTGTGCTTTGGTGTCCTGAATCATGACTGTCAATGTTCGCAGCATATGTTCTTGTAGGTTGAATAGAAGAGAAGAGTAGAAGCACCAAGCTGTACCAATGGGGCGTGGAAAAGTAGAGCCGAAGAAGATTGAGAATCCAACAAACCGCCAAGTTACCTTCTCCAAGAGGCGGATGGGGTTGTTCAAGCAGGCAATCCGAAGGAGATGCACATGCCAGCCAGAGCAGGGCGGCTACCTATGCCTCATGGTAAGGCGCTTGGTCCGTTTCCCGAGCCCTTAACCTCAAGTGATCCCATGTCTGTTTGTTCCAAAACTTTTCTTTGACTGAACCAAGGATGTGCGCCTGTGAAAAACACAGAACCTGGCTGCGGCTATTGCTAGCGGGCAACACCAGCAGGCTGGCGAGATGGTGGGAATTAACCCGAGGCTGTTCCTGTGGTGGGACGTGGGAGCCAGTGGCAGTGGCAGCCAGAGCCAGCAGCTGCTGCACGGCCGGGACGCCGCGGAGTCGTCGATGACGACGCTGGGGCTGTCACCGCAGATGCATAGGTACAGACTCCAGCCGCGACAGCCCAACCTGCGGCAGGACGCCGATGTCCATGGAGGGCTATGGTAAGCTGCCGCCGCCTGTGCCTGGAGACTCATTTGATGTTGACTGTTGTGGCAGAGGAGTGCGTTCTCAAATCTCAACTCTGACGGATGACGGGGATGGTGCAGATGCCTGCAGAAATGCACGTTCGGCCAGGCCTCGAAAGTCGATGGCCATGGCTCACTGTCGCTATCACTTCTTCCTCATGGTTGCTACTGCTCCAGACTGACTCTACAAGTTCTAGCTCTGTTCTACAACTACAGAACGAGAGAGAAATGGAAACCTTGCACAAGAGGTACAAATGCTTGCACAAAAACTTGAGAATGAGCTGCAGAAACTAACAGGAAGGGAGAAGCAATGCGCCAGATTTAGTTTTGGAGTGGTGATGCTGATGTATTCCTTTTGCCGTTATTTCTGAACAAATAATGCTAGATTTTTTATTGGAATTACTTCCATATGATTATTTTATGCAGCTTATTGTGTATTAACTTGTTGATTTCCTGATACTTGGTGTCTTGGTCACCAATAGGAGAATGATGAGCTATTCCAGTTGAAAGAGCAGTTAGAAAAATACAAGGAGGAAGCACAAGCAAATAAGAACTACATGGTTCATGTGCATGTCTCTCACCTTGTTGAAGTCCAGAAGATCATGCTTTACCTAGATGTAAAAATGTTTCTATGCACTAAAAAACTAAAGGGAAAGTTAAAATCATATTTTCCACTATTACTTCTTAATCATGGTATAAAGTATTATTCTATGTTTTCTCCCTTATTTTTTCTATTACAGACTTGATTGCATGAAAGCAGTTTATTTATGACAATAATTTCTTGGTGACTTATTTATGACGACAACACCTTGAGTTTGCCTTCCATGAAAGCTGCTTATTTACAATAATGCTAGCACAAAATCTTGACAATGTGGCTGCAGAAACTGACAGGAAGGGAGAAGAAGCAAAATCGTCATCGACCACGGGCAGATTGCAGATTTAGATGGTGGATAGCGATTGATCATGCCTGAGATGGATCAAAAGGGCACCACACTGGTCACGCAAGGGGACGACGATAGACACATACAAGTCATTTCTTATTAAGAATTTGTCGTGTTTATATTAAATACCATGGCCAATATTTTGTCAATGACCATCTCTGAACATCCCTTATACTGACTTTAATTCAGATTATAAGCTTTAATTTATAATCTTGAATTCAGCTTACAAACTTTAATTCAGCTTTAGGTTACAATCTCTAATTTACAATCTTTGGTTTATAAGCTTCAGTTTACGATCTTTAAAATAGTCATTATGCACAGCCATTTTTTCACATACTAATCCTACAGTACAAAAGTGCTTCAATGAATTATGCTTGTGATAGGATTTTTTTCCAAGGGGAATGTTATGCATATGCCACCACTCTGCCTTAAAAAGAACATCTGGCATCTTGTCTTTGTTGAACTACTCAGAGGTATGGATTTCTTCGGTTTAAATTGACCAGTGAATCAGAAAACCTTTTCTTCCTATCTTAATTGCCAACAATTGGTTTTTTTGCAGTGTCAAGGTTCATCTTCTTACCTTGAAACTGAGGTACTTCATTCCTACTAGATAATTGCTGCTAAAATATGGTTACATTATTAACGTCTGGCTGTTTCGTCACGCAACTACCAACATATCTACTAGATAATTGTTTGCCTCCAATCAGATTGTATTTTGCTTGATTTTAGGTCATTACGTCTTAACTCTAGACTTTCAAATATATTCCACTCATAACATCTGTCTTACTATGTACATATGACCATTTCATATGTTGCCTTCTCTGTACTACACCATTGCTACCCTCACTAGACGGGCATGAACATATGGATATGACTTTCATTTCTGCTCATTTGTGTTGTACATAGGAATTCTTATTCCCTAGACATTTCTAAGGATCAGTGCGATGTGATGGCATCGGTCACAGTTCACTTGAAAACATGATTTATTTTGAAAAATTCTACATTACCAATAGTTTTTGTTCTTCTAGCACAATCTAATTTGTGTCTGTCCTGCAAAAATCGTGTATTTTATTTTTGTTTACAAAATATAGTAAAGTTTGAAGCAAGAATTATCAACTAATTGTGTTGTTATAAAAAAATACCTCGTTCCTTTGATTTATATGTTTGCATGTGTACCAGCAATCTATGTGTGTCAAACTGTCAATATGTGATTGTAGGACGAGACAGAGAGATAATGGACATCAGTCTCCATCTACCTAAGAGTAGTTCTGTTGCTGATGCCCTTGCCTATTTCTTTCAGTCGGAGATATTGGAAGGCACATACAAATATAGTTCTATTGGAGGACACTTTAGGCTTGATCATAACATTTTAAGTGGAAACAAAATCATGTAGTAAGTTCCACCAACCCCTTCTTTTGCAATTTGTCCCTGTAGGCAAATCATGTAGTAAGTTCTATTGTTGAGGCCATCAGTAAACAAAGTGTCTGTGTTATTATGCAATAATTTTACTGCAGGATCATACTGAAACCTAGGTGGATGTTTTCTTTATTTCAATTGGGTAATGGAGGTGGATAATGTTAGTCTGGGTTGTTCATTTTTTCACTATGTTTCTATATAGTAGTTCTAATTACAAGTGAGGACCTCAGGCTGATTTATGTCCCAGCAATAAGTACAGTGCCTCTAACGATCATTTCATTAGATTTATTATATGCAAAAATAATAGAGAAGAATTTAACTACAAGGTTCGGTTAGTAAACACAATAGAAAAGATTTTTTGCTGATTACTTGCCGTTGATTTTGTATAAACTGAACCAATGGGAATAAGTTGTGTACAAGTACATTCCACTATCACCATTTGGTATCTAATTTTATAACAACTGTGATTTATTTCCATCTGTGAGAATTAATAAGTCGTTTTTTCACTACGTTTCTAAATAGTAGTTCTGATTACAAGTGAGGAACTTAGGATGATTTATGTCCCAGCAATAAGCAATAAGTACAGTGCCTCTAATGATCATTTCATTAGATTTATTATATGCAAAAATAATAGAGAACAAGGTTCGGTTAGTAAACATAATAGAAAAGAGTTTTCATAACTTGTGTTCGTTAAAAATAATTTTTGTTGATTACTTGTCGATTCTTATTACTTTATTAGTTGTTTACGTGCATCTGTAAGGCTGCACATAAGGCTCTATCATCTATTCCTTGTACATTGTGATCCGGGTCGAGGAGATCCTGAAGCCACTTGTGCAAATCAAGGTACACAGTTTTCAAACATCTGGTGTTATTTTCCTATTTCTTTAGTGAGACATTTACAGTTCATTTTGTCTGAATTAAACAACAAGTTTCAGTTGAGGTTAACTGAAATACGTGATTTTGTATAAACTGAACCAATGGAAACCAATTTTATTAGGCTACTTAGTAGCAGGGATATAAATTAATATAAAGAATGGAAGTTGTTAACTTACATAAACTAATGTGTTGAATTCATGTTCATTTTAGCCTTGTCTGCACCTGTTAACTACCCATTTGTCTATACAACTAAGTGCAGTTCATAGTCCGAACTAAGGTATCACCATTTTGTCTTAATTATTGCGTACAAAACTAATGAAACATGATTATGTTTCTGCATTTTAACCAGTGAGAGTAGTCCCATAAAATATCAAGAACGACATCCAAAACTAATCCATCTTTTTCATGAGGTTTGCTAACATAAGTGGCTTGTGTTTTTGTAGCATTGAACCCTCTCGTCTGTTATGTTTGTACATCAGTGTTGTATGAGTGCCTGCGACAGGAGCTTGGACGCCAGTGGGTTTTCTTCCGGCTGATTGTTTTGCTCTGTGAAGGTTTGAATTCTCGAACATAGTAGAGATCAATCATTCAATTAGATGCATTAGGTTGGCATCAATATCCAGTGATCTGAGTAGCTTGTATAAAACATTATGCCACCCCAATGCATAAAACTCTTCTGAATGATTGATACTCAATATCCAATGAGCTGCTATAGCACTTATACACAGTTCCTCTCTTTTTGATCCAAGAATAAAACTGCGTGTGTAGTTCTCATGAGGGAATTTGACCCGGGGAACATTGTCTTTGTTGGGCTGCAGTCATTGGTGCCACCATCACACTGCTAGCGTGCAGAAACTCCTATGTTGATTTAATCCTATCTCCATCAGTGATATAAAGGTACAAGTTGAAGTAGAAGACATGAATATGATGCACCAAGTCAAGTCTGACGATTTCGCATGTCTCGGTTCCTTCTTGTCCTGGCGCATATATGCTCTTCCGTTCATTTCTGATCTTCCGAGAAGATAACAGATCTAACTGGGGATGCTTTCACCATAGCCGAGCTATTCTTTAATCATTGATTATTGTGACTGTAACTTCTGATTTCTCAATTTTCTATCTGAAGTTTGAGCTCCTGGAAAACTCTAGGAACGACAAGATGTCTATAAGGCATAAAAAATGTTCCGTATATTATAGGGATCGTTTCACACAATGTATCGATGAATCTGGTTAGTATACTGCTAGAATAGTGATATAGAGTTCGAATATCTAATATAAAATCGAAAAGAAACACTGTATAGCAAAAGATATCAATGTCGATGTATTCATATAGTCGTCGTGCAATTTATGGGTCGTAGCAACGCATGGGTACTGTTTAATCATGAATTTTGCTGTCACCATTGTACTTACCTTGTTTGTCGTCAGGGCCTTGAGCTGCTGGAGGCTCATCAATTTGTGTGCCGTTACAACGCACGGGCACGTACCTAGTGAATATATATGATTATAACGAGCCATCAGCTAACTTCAAACTGCCGTTGTTGATCCTCTGTAATGTTTTATAGTTTTTATTTCTATTTTGTTTATCAACTACCGGACGTTGAGCTCGCGGGGAGGGGGTGTTTAGTTCCCGATGTCAATTACAATTATTAAATATATTCTAGTTATAAAGCTAATTACACAAATGATGACTAAATGCCGATACAAATTTAATAAGTCTAATTAATTCATGGTTAACAAATGTTTGCTGAGTTGTACCATCATATGGGCTGATTAGATTTAATAGTCCGTCTTGGCATTTAGTTTTTATTTGTGTAATTGGTTTCTGTAATTAGATAATATTTAATATTTCTAACAAGTATCTAAACATTTAATGTGATAGGCCTAACGTTTTGTGAGAGGGGTCCAATTCAGTTATACACAGGATGAACGAGTTTACATGAAAAGATGCTATATATATGCTTGTTTGTAGAACGTGCAAAGATCTGCCGCAGGTGAAGTGGATTAATGAATGTATGATTTGTCCGTAGACCCAGAACATGCATGTAGACACTTAGGCTGTGTCCAGTGCACCGCCTCCCTCTCGCCCCTGCCACGTCAGCTCTCGCCTCCACTCTCGCCCCTGCTGCTCCAGTGCACAGGCTGCAGCAGGCTACAGCCTCAGGCTATAGCCACGTCAGCTTTTCTATTTCAGAATTAAGTAATTCACGCGGATTTATTTCAACGCTCAGAAAACACACAACATAATATTTTTTATTGAATTAAAAATTACAAAGTACATAATAATTAAAATAAAATGACATGATAATTAAAATAAAATTACATAACTCTAATCGGACTCCTCGATCTCATCCTCATCTTCCTCCTCTTCACGTTCCGCTTCCGGTTCCTCTTCTTCGTCATATAGAGGGATTGGGGATGAAATTTGTGATTTTTTGCAATTTTTTCGAATTTTTTGGACTCCAAACGGTCAAAAACGGCTAGTTGCAACGGCTAACACACGTGGACCAATCAGATCGCGACACGTGGACCAATCAGATCGCGCCACGTCGCTCTCGCCCGCGCTCTCGCCCCGCGCTCTCGCCCCGCCAGTGCCTCGCCTCCCTCTCGCCTCCCTCTCGCCCGCCTCTCGCCCGGGCGGGCGCTCCAGCGCGGGCGAGAGCGAGGCGATATCGCCCGCTCTCGCCGGGCGCCAGCGCCATCGCCCGGCGCCGGCCTCTCGCCCGCCTATCGCCTGCGCGCGGGCGGCAGCGGCCTCTTCTCGCCCGCGCTGCCGCCCGCACTGGCACCAGCCTTACACTTTTTACTTGAAAGGAATAAAGCCACAATCTAATTACTTGAAGACAACTAGTTAAGCCCGAAAGAATCAGCTGGGTCCTAATTACTTTAATCTAATCACATATTAATCTAAATCTTCCGAGTTCCAAGCATGCATGCTGGAATAATCGCGCGATATGATGCCGAGCTCCTCCGGGTATATCGTCTGATCGGGCGGCGCCGCTTTCTCCATCTCCAGCAGCATGCGGCGGGACTCCTCCCTGGCGGCTGCGCGCGCAAGCTCCTCCTTGGATAGCCGCTTCTTCGGAGCTTCCGCCTTGGCGGCTACCGGATTGTCCGCTGGACTCCTCCGCTGGTCGCCGATTGTTGTTGGGAACCTCCGGAGCGATCGGGTTCTTGGCCGCTGCGCGCTGCACCACGCCACAACCAGGCCCTGCTGCTTCGCTGCGGCTGGTGCCTCCGCCGCTCGCTGCATGTTGTTGGGAGCGATCGGGTCGTTCTTGGCCGCCCCGCGCTGCGTCACCTGGCACTGCTGCTGCTTCGCTGCTACGTGCGCAGCCTTCGATGGCGCCGGCGACGCCCTCCTCGCTGCTGACGACGACGGCGCCTCTGATCGTCGTGGCGCTGGTGGCCCGTGCTGCTTCTTCTCGGTGGGGGGAGCGGAGAGGGCCACGAGCTTGGCTTTCTTGCGGATGCCCTGGATGGCGGCGAGCTCCGTATGCAGCCGGACCCGCAGCGCTGACGACGCAGTGTCGACGACGTAGTCGGAAGCGTCGTGGTGGCGGCTCGCTGCTGACGACGACGGCGCCTCTGATCGTCGTGGCGCTGGTGGCCCGTGCTGCTTCTTCTCGGTGGGGGGAGCGGAGAGGGCCACGAGCTTGGCTTTCTTGCGGATGCCCTGGATGGCGGCGAGCTCCGTATGCAGCCGGACCCGCAGCGCTGAGGACGCAGTGTCGACGACGTAGTCGGAAGCGTCGTGGTGGCGGCTGCGCTTCCGAACGGGTGTCGTAGACACCTCGGTGGCCCAGGCACGGCGGGGAGCGAGGCTGCACATGGCGATCGGTCGAATGTAAACCAGGGGAAAGGGGAGACTGGAGAGACGACGAAGCAATTGGCTGGCGGGGCGGATGGAAGGCAGGACCGGCGAGACGGGAGTCATATATTTATAAGAAGTGTGTGTGTGTGTCCGACGCTGGCTTATCCTACTTTTCCCCCCAAAAAATCCAATCTATCGTATCGTAGATTCATCATTCGTAAACTTCAAATTTCGTAACTGAGCCTATCGCTTCGAGACAAAAAAAAAAGAACGCTATCCCACGTCATCAGTCTTATATTTGTACCAATAGAAAAATTCGTGCCACGCCACTTTTTAATTTGACCATTTAGAATACTAGAAATTTGCTAGAGTTTGATCACATCAACTATTTTATAACTCAATAGTTGTACTAACTCCTCTTCGTATGACACCGTTGACTTTTTTATAAAAAACATTGATCGCTTGTCTTATAAAAAAACACGAATTATAATTTATTTTGTTATGATTTGTTTTATCCTCTAAGGTTATTTAAGCAGACTTGAAATTTTACATTTTCGAATAAATATTTTGAATAATACGAATGATCAATTTATTTTTAAAAAAAGTTAACATCATTATATATTTAAGAACGGAGGGAATATAATCTAGCGTGTACTGTCTCATTGCCCCACTTATGGTTCATCATATTGTTATGATTGGGACACGTCATATAATAAGTTTACAACTTATTGCTTGCTTATTCCGCAACAAAAAAATAAACCACATCAGGTTTTTCACTCGGCCAGAGCTCCAAAATTGCAAAGAAGAGGCCTTTAATTCACCCAAACTACATGAAATGTTTTATTTTTGAGAGAGAAACATTAAAATTTGGCACAATACATCTCAAATTGCATATAAAAATATGAAATAAATTTGATACAATATTCTAATCAGATTCTTCTATGTTCTTCTTCCGTGGCTTTCCACGATATAGTCCATGCTCAAGATAAATCGATCTGTTGGAACGAAGGCGAACACGCCACCCTTCGCTCCACGACTTCCACCTCGCATTGCGCAGACAAAGACCGCGCCCACAAGTCCTGCCGGATAGGCCAAGGGCGTGGACTAGACGGACCGACCCCCTTCGCTCCGACGATGACAAGACGAAGCCCCCCCTGAAGACCCCGCGGCCTCCCACTCCCTCACCACGGAGAGAGGCCCTTGTACGGTTCGGCCCACAAAGCTGGGCCCCGTGTGGACATGTGTGAATTGGGTCGTGTCTGTAATAAAGTATACTGTAATGACTATCTGTAACCCCCTCGTCGGAATATTCTGGGATAAACTAGGTACTCGAGGGTCTAAATATCTTTGATAGGGACAGGTAGCCCCTCGAGCACCTATAAATACCCCCGTACGGTGGCCAAGCATAGGGAGATTAACGTGGCTTTCGACATCCCGTGTTAGCATTACAAAGTCTCTTCCTAGTTTCCTGTTGGATTAACCTGTCTTGAAGGCACTACCGGAATCGGGCCTTTGCCGAGTGTCGGCGGCTTTGCCGAGTGCTTTTTATCGGGCACTCGGCAAAGCAGACTTTGTCGAGCGCCGCACTCGGCAAAGTCCTGGGCTCAGTAAAGAGCTTGTTTACCGAGTGCAGGACACTCGGCACAACGAAGCACTCGGCAAAGACTGCTTTGCCGAGCGTTAAACACTCGGCAAAGATGGCTCTCAGCAAAGGGCCGTTAGCGGCCGTCTACAGCTGACGGTCGTCAGTCTTTACCGAGGGCCGAAAGCCGGCACTCGGCAAAGTCTTCTCTTTGCCGAGTGTCAAATATCTGACACTCGGCAAAGAGAGTCTTTACCGAGTGTCTTCTGTGGACACTCGACAAAGCATTTTTTTATTTTTTTTATTTTGGCCACCAAACTTTTTGTGTTATGTTCCTACACTATGTAGACCTACATGTACCATTTTGAGACAATTATAACAGTGTTTTCAATAGCTAGTAGATTTAGTTCGTTTATTTGAATTTCTTCAGAAAATTCAGATTTGAACTGCAGGTCACTCGAAACTTGAAAAATCGTGCATGCAAAAATGATATCCATGCTACTTAGCACAAGTTACGACCGATTTCAGGAGCGGACCGGAAACTTCGAGCACCATGCTCACTCAATATGGTCGTGAACTTGCCATCTAGGTGTTTAAAAATTGTATAAAACACAAACAAAGTCAGAAAATCATGAAACTTGTCCACGTGTCATGATATCATATGTAGAGGCTGTGATAAAAATTTGGAAAAGTTTCGATAAAGCTGTGACGCACTATGTGTACAAACCTAAGAGATCCACATTAAAACTCTATGATTTTATGTGTAGTTCTCTTAGGTTTCTACACATAATGTCTCACAACTTTCTCCAAACATTCTAAATTTTTTATCACAGCCTCTACATATGATATCATGACACGTGGACAAGTTTCATGATTTTCTGAGTTTGTTTGTGTTTTATAAAATTGTTAAACAGCTGGATGGCAAGTTCACGGCCATGTTGAGTGAGCATGGTGCTCGAAGTTTTCGGTCCGCTCCTGAAATCGGTCGTAACTTGTGCTAACTAGCATGGATATCATTTTTGCATGCACGGTTTTCTAAGTTTCGAGTGACGTGCAGTTCAAATGTGATTTTTTCGAAGAAATTCAAATAAACAAACTAAATCTACTAGCTATAGAAAACACTTTTCTAATTGTCTCAAAATGGTACATGTAGGTCTATAGTGTAAGAACACACCACAAAAATTTTAGTTGGGAAAATAAAAAAAAATAAAAATGTACTTTGCCGAGTGTCCAGAAATGACACTCGACAAAGTAGCCTTTACCGAGTGTCCCCTAGGCGACACTCGGCAAAGAATTGTAAAATTATCTTTGCCGAGTGTCGCCGAGGAAACACTCGACAAAGCCGTCTTTGCCGAGTGCCCCCGATCTGGCACTCGGCAAAGCATATTTTAAAATTAAAAAAATCTTTGCCGAGTGCCAGATCACGGGCACTCGACAAAGCACTCGTACATAGTGCTGGTAAGCACTTCTTCTTCCTCACTATCTCACTCGTCGTTGCCACGCCCTCGCCGCGCCACCGTCGAGCCGCCGTGCCCAAGCCCTCGCTGCTCCGCCGCCGCGCCGCCGCAGCCACGCCCGAGCCGTGCCCCACGCCGCCGTAGCTGTGCTCGCACCCAAGCCGTGCCCACGCCCAAGCTGTGCCCCGTGCCGCGCCCAAGACGTGCCCCCGCCGCGCCCAAGCCATGCCCCTGTCGTGCCCAAGCCGTGCCCGCGCCGTGCCCCAGCCGTGCCCCCGCCGCGCCCTTGCCCGCCCGCCGCTTCGCCTGCGACCCGCCGTCTCGCCCGCGACCCGTCGTCTCGCCCGTGCCCCATCGTCTCGCCAGCGACCCGCCGTCTCGCCTGCGACCAAACCTCCAAGGTGATTGCTTGCTTTCGTTTTGTATTGATTTATATGAAATGATTAGGTTTAATATTGAGTTAATTATATACGTGTATGATTAGGTTAATATGTAGTCTTGTTGTATTAAATTTATGTACGTATATGATTAGGCTAATATGTAGTATTGTTGATTGCCGGCCATCGTGCCGTTGAATTATGTGTGGATGTCAGCCATCGTGCTGATAGTTTTATTTGCAGGATTTTGAAACCTCCCCGTGCAGGGGAGGTGCTGCCGAAATTTTCTGTTGCTAGGCTTCTTGTTGGGGCGAAGGTGAAGACGTACCCTTCGCTCCAGCCTTCGTCAATCTCGCTGCACCAACGGAGGCAAAACGACCAGCGAGGTCCACCCTTTGTCTTCTACACTACAAGACGAAGGCCTACGACGACGTCGCCCCGTCCCACGTCCTCACCTGACCTGGAGGCCCACGTGGGATTCAACCCATTGTAACAGGCCCCGCACGGAGAAGTGTGTTACGGGCCCGATTTGTAATGGCTTTTCTGTAATGACAGTCTGTAACCCTCCTTTATGGGAATATTCCAGGGATAGTCTAGGTGCCTGAGGGTACATGTGTCCTTACATCGAGACGTTGGGCACTCAGGCACCTATAAATACCCCCGTACAGTGCCCTTGAGAGGCTGGATTAACAGAGCAATTGCCATCTCGAGTTAAAACCTTGTTTACGTTGCTTTCACTCCCCCGTTGGATCAACTTGCCCAGAAGAGCAAGTTCCAACATTTGGCGCCCACCGTTCGTGCTACGAACAAAACACCCGCGATGGCACCCAAGAGAGCTAGCTCGAAGGCAGCCCCATTCGTTGACAAAGCAGCGAAGGCGGCACTGCTAGCCGAGAAAAAGGGCAAGGCCCTTGCAGACACTACCCATCAAGAAGCCTGCGAAGACGACGCTGTCAGCAAGAGACAGCGCAACGACCAACCTACTCCCGAGGGCAGCCTCCGCACCTGCAGCTCCGGAGGACACCCACAACAACCACCCCCAGGCTTCGCTCCGCTAGAGGGCGAGGATGCCACAGAGGACGGCGAAGTCATCGGCGTGTCAGCAGAATAATAGCTACACCTGCGGGCCCTCCGCATCAAGAACCGCAACCTCCAGAAGTAGAAAGAAATCCTCGAGGCCAAGCGCCAACGTGTTTCCGCGCAAGCCAAAGTGCGCCAGATGATACGAGACGAGGAGCAGAGGGCTCAAGAACTCGAGCAAGAGATTGCGATCATGCAGCGTGAAGGCCAACATGATCTGCAGCACGGCCCGCCCCTCCAACAGCGCACGCAAATCGAAGACCTATTCATTCCTCAGCGCGGACCCGTCGTCCCGCACGCCGCAGCATTCCAAGGCATCAACTACCTTGATGAGCGGAGTCCCCTGGCGCCGCAACTGCAAGTGTCACCATGGCCCGCCAACTTCAGGGCAGGGACCTACCCCAAGTACAACGGCAGCACCGACCCAGCACAGTACATTATGAGCTATCAAGTCGCTATCGCATCATCCGGAGGGGACGACGCCACGATGGCCAAGTCCTTCATCATCGCCCTCGAGGGTCTGGCCCTAACCTGGTACACTAGGTTGCCCCCGTTGTCCATCGACTCCTGGAGAAGTCTCCGGGACAAATTTCTGCTCAACTTCCAGGGGTACCGCCCAGACACCGACGCCTTGGACGAACTGTCACTCTACAAGCAGCTGGAGAAAGAAACCCTGCGGGAGTACTACCGCAAGTTTCTGACTCTCAAGTCACAACTGCCTTCGATCGACGATCAAATTGCCATTCACTACGCCATCAGTGGCCTTCGGGCTGGCATCCTTTACAGTCACTGCATCAGGGACCCACCCAAGAACCTCCAAGAGCTCTATCAGCTATTTGAAAAATATGCCAGATCCGAAGAGCTCCACCAGCGCAAGGTCGAGTCCCAGAGGAAACCCAAGGACCCTCCGTAGTCCAGACGAACATGGACAAGACCTTCGCAGTCAGACCTCGGTCGAGACAGCTGCAGTCAACAGCAGGTGCATAACATCGCCAACCAGCACCCCGCTGGTGAGGCCCCTTGCCGTCAAGATTATCCCCCCAGGGCCGCAGCAATGGCACTCGTGGTCGGGGCCTAGGACGGGCGCAGCAGCCGCGCAGATTTTACTGCCTGTTTCATGGCGAAGACTGCGCGCACCCAACGAGCGACTGCCCGGAAATGAAGGCCACAAGGGACAGGATGTCTCGGGCGCAACCAGCCGACAACCCAAGAGTTGTCGTGCACACATATCAACACCATCTCCCACAACCATACAACCACGGCCTCGCCCAGCATCCACCTAACCACGCATACCAACACCATCAGGAGGTACAAGTCATACCACCTCCACTACCGCCTCCGCACCCGCATCAGCCAAACATCCATCACCCAAACCACCCCAAGCGCCAAAACAAGAAGACTTCGCTGATCAGCCGTATCGTGGAGTCATCCACATGATCACTAGGGGGTCCAGCGTCGACTTCGACACGAAGCGACAGAAGAGGGACCACTACTGAAGCATCAACCACGTCGCCATCACCGGCCCAGTCGTGCAAACGAAGTGGTCCCACGTGCCGCTGACCTTCGACGCCAGAGATGTCAACCTGCGCAGCGCACCCCACATTAACGCCATGGTAATTAACTGCAGCGTGGCAGGCTGGGACCTGCACAAAGTTTTAGTTGACAACGGCAGCCAGGCGGACATCATTTTCCTCCACGCCTTCGACCGCATGGGCATCAGCCACAATTTGCTTAAGCCTTCGGACAACCCTCTATATGGCTTCGGCGGCAAGGGCACCTTTCCTGTGGGCAAGATCGAGCTACCCTTGTCCTTCGGTGTAGCACCCAATGCACGAAGTGAGCAGATCACCTTCGACATCATCAACATGGTATACCCATACAACGCCATAATGGGTCGGGGCTCCATCAACAAGTTTGAAGCGGCCATCCACGGACTTTACTTGTGCATGAAAATCTCGGGTCCGCAAGGCGTGATCACAGTCTATGGCAACCAGTAGACCACGCGCAACATTGAAATAGACTTTGTTCCAGGGCAGCGGAACATACACTGCCTTACAACGCAGCGCGAAGTCCCTAAGGCTACCCGCCCAACCGCCAACGAGCATGAAAAGGCACAGCTGCAGAGCAACGATGGAACGAAGACAGTTCCCCTTGACCAGGCAACGCCCAAGCAAACGGTCAACATAAGCGAAGACCTGACTTCGCAAGACGAGGAGAGACTCATCTCCTGTCTTTCCAGAAATAAGGACGTCTTCGCCTGGTCTGCCCTCGACCTAGTCGGAGTCAGTCGCACTATCATCAAACATAGTCTGGGCATCGACCCTTCGGTGTGGCCGAAGAAGCAGAGGCTGCGCAAAATGTCTGATGAGAAAACAGAAGCCGCCAAAGCCGAGGTACACCGTCTGCTTGAGGCCAATTTCATCGAACCAGTCGCCTACCCTACGTGGCTCGCTAACGTAGTCATGGTGCAAAAGAAGAGTGGCAAGTGGCGGATGTGCATCGTTTTCACTAGCCTCAACAAGGCCTGCCCCAAGGATAATTCCCCGCTGCCTCGGATTGACAAGATCGTCGATAGTGCGGCCAGATGCGAAGTCATGTCACTCCTTGACTGCTTCTCTGGCTATCACCAAATATATATGAAGGAGGAAGACAAGGCCAGTACCAGTTTCATCACGCCCTTCGGCACGTATTGTTTCGTCAGAATGCCGGAGGGACTAAAGAACGTTGGGTCCACCTTCTCTCGCCTCACCAAGACGGTGCTCGAGAGCCCAATAGGCCGGAACATTTTCATGTATGTGGACGACATCGTCGTCGCCAGCAAAAACAAAGAGGATCATCTGGCCGACCTTGCAGAAACATTAGCGAATATGCGGGAAGCACGACTTTGCCTAAACCCCGAGAAGTGCGTCTTCGGAGTACGTCAGGGGAAGATACTGGGCTACCTAGTGTCGCACCGCGGGATCGAGGCCAACCCGACCAAGATCCAGGCTATCATCAACATGATGCCTCCGCAGTCAACCAGAGACGTCCAACGCCTGACAGGCAGATTGGCCGCCCTCAACAGATTCATTTCCAAGTCCGCAGAGTGAAGCCTACCTTTCCTCAAGACGCTGCGCGGCGCAAAAGACTTTGCATGGGGACCAGAGCAAGCGGCAGCCTTCACATCACTCAAGCAGCACCTGTCAGAGTTGGCAACCCTTACAAGCCCCGACCCCTCGCTACCTCTGTTGCTCTACATCGTAGCTTCGCCGCACGCAGTCAGCGCAGCATTGGTCCAAGAGCAGGACAGAGAGGGCACAACTCGGCAATGTCTAGTTTATTACGTCTCTGAAGTCCTCACGACTTCCAAATGCAACATGACGGAGCTGGAAAAAATTGCCTATGCAGTCGTCATGGCGTCGCGCAAATTGCGCCACTACTTCGAAGCGTTCAAGGTGTGAGTCACCACGGACAGGGGACTCGGCGAATTATTCAGAAATCCAGAGGCATCCGTCCGTATCGCCAAATGGGCAGCCGAACTCTGTGAATACCACATCACCTTCGAGCCCAGGACAGCAATTAAGTCACAAGTCCTCGCAGATTTCATCGTCGACTGGATAGGGCCGGCACGGCAGCAAGAAGAGCCCTCAGAGAAGGTGTGGACCATCCACTATGACGGCGCATGGTGCCATGCGGGGGCAGGCGTGGCTGCAATCATCAGATCACCCACCGGCGTCAAGCACAGATATGCAGCACGCCTTAGCTTCGCTCTGGAATCCGACAGTTGCACGAATAACATAGCAGAATATGAAGCCGTTATCCTGGGCCTCCACAAGCTGAAAGCACTCGGCGTGACCACCTGCATAATCAAGACAGACTCCAAAGTCGTTGCTGGCCAGATCGAAAAAGACTATTCAGCAAAAGACCCTGCACTTCTGCAGTATCTTACGGTCGTTTGCAGTCTTGAGAAGCAATTCAAGGGTTTCACCCTGCAGCATGTGGACCGCGCTAGAAACGAAGAAGCCGACGCGTTGGCCAAAGCAGCAGCCAGAGGTGAAGCCCTACCCTCCGACGTGTTCTACCACGTCATAGGCACACCAACCGTCCGTAGCCCAGAGGGTCTGCAAATAACCACCAACGCCGAGGGCCATCGCATTGTCAACCTCATCATGGCCGAAGACTGGCGGGCCCCAATAACCCTGTTCTTGCAAGGATATTACCATCCAGGTGATGTCAACGAGACCAAGCGCCTCAAACACCGAAGTCGGGACTTCACACTTATTGAGGGCCAGCTATACAAGAAAGGGATCAATCAACCCATGCTCAAATGTGTCACAGAGACTGCAGGCCTCCAGATCATGCGCGAAGTTCACAACGACACTTGCGGCTCTCACTCGGGGCCTAGGGCCCTCACTGCCAAGGTGATCTGTCAAGGTTTCTACTGGCCCGCTATAATCTGCGCCGCAAATCGAGTCACGAGGTCGTGCGAAGCCTGCCAGAAGTTCTCTCCCCGTTTGGGCAACCCCTCGCAATTCACAAAGCTGATCGCCCGCACTTGGCCACTTCAACGCTGGGGGCTAGATATTGTCGGGCCAGTACCCACGGCTCAAGGGAACCTCAAGTTCACCTTCGTTGCCATAGAGTATTTTACCAAGTGGATCGAGGCAAGGGCAGTATCCACAATAACGTCGAAGACTGCCCAGAAATTTTTCTGGAAAAATATTATCTGCCGATTCGGAGTCCCGTCTGAGCTCACAGTCGACAATGGCAAACAGTTTGACAGCCAGGACTTCAGGGACTTTTGCTTCTCCATTAGCACCAAGCTAGCCTTCGCCTCAGTATATCACCCACAATCCAACGACGTCATGGAGCGCACCAATGGCAAGATTTTCACTACCATCAAGAAAATGCTCCTCGACGACAAGAAGGGTAAATGGGCCGACCTACTACCTAAAGCAGTCTAGGCGCTGAACACGACCGAATGTCGAGCGACTGGATTCACCCCCTTTCGCCTGCTATACGGATCGGAGGCCATGACCCCGCAGGAAATCAAACATGGGTCACCACGGACAAGCACTTCAGTCGTCCCCGACGTAGACGAACCAACCTCCAAAGACCTCATCGACGGAGACCGTGTCTTCGCCCTGCAGGCTCTCAACAAATACCAAGCTCAAACGAAGGCCTGGCGTGACCACGCAGTCGTCCCAAGAGAATTCGATGAAGGGGACCTCGTACTTGTCCGGACAACCCAGACAGAGTCACGGGGCAAGCTGGAGCCAAAGTGGGAGGGTCCTTTCATCGTCAAGACGAAGGCATCCCCCAGCGCGTACAGGCTAACCACGCCATCCGGCGAGGACCTAGAGCATTCCTGCAATATCGATAATCTCCGCAAATTTTTTGTTTGAATCCTCAGGGCTAACACGCCCTTGTAATTCACCAAACAGTATCATTCCGGCCCGCACTCTTTTCCTCCCGGGGGGTGAGGTTTTTAATGAGGCAAAGCCATGTAATATAACCACAAAAATCCCCCGCAAAAACTAAGACACAATATGTCGAAAAAGACCGCATCGTCGGTCTTCGGCATTCGACCACACCGAAGTCACAGCGAGGGGCAGCGCTGACTACCCTCGCATGTGACACTCCGCGCAAAAGTCGCCTAAGGGTGCAGCCGGAATAGCACAACAAGTGCGCAAAATCGAAGTCTTTCCCAAAAGACTCTCCGCGCAAAAGTCGCCAAAGGGTGCAACCAGTATAGCACAACAAGTGCGCAAAATCAAAGTCTTTCCCAAAAGACTCTCCGTGCAAAAGTCGCCTAAGGGTGCAGCCGGAATAGCACAACAAGTGCGCAAAATCGAAGTCTTTCCCAAAAGACTCTCCACGCAAAAGTCACCTAAGGGTGCAGCCGGAATAGCACAACAAGTGCGCAAAATCAAAGTCTTTCCCAAAAGACTCTCCGTGCAAAAGTCGCCTAAGGGCGCAGCCGGAATAATAGGCGCGCAAAATCGAAGTCTTTTCCAAAAGACTCTTCGTGCAAAAGTCGCCTAAGGGTGCAGTCGAAATAATAGGCGCGCAAAATCGAAGTCTTTTCCAAATGACCCTCCGTGCAAAAGTCGCCTAAGGGTGCAGCCGGAATAACAGGCCCGCAAAATCAAAGTCTTTTCCAAAAGACTCTCCGTGCAGAAGTCACCCACGGGCGCGGCCGGATCAACGAAGGCGCGCAGCCTTATCATACAAATAGCGGTTACATATACACAACGAGGGCATCATATATTACATTGGCTCAACCTTCGGGATGATACCCATCTCCCTGTAGTTGAATAGCATCATCCTTAATTCCTCACCCTCAAAAAGATTTCGCAGCTCCCCCTCACCTACACTCACCCCAATCGGCGAGGACAACAATTCTTGCTTACCAGTCCCATCCATGCGAAGACGACCACTCTCCATCTCACTACGATAACGCCTACCACTTCGCGACAATTCACTCACTCTCCGTTTTGCCACCGCCCTTCGCCGCCTATACCCAGTACTCGCGCCCGGGAGCTCCTCGGAACCCTCCACGTGCGGCGAAGGCTCCGCTGCAGCCACATCCAACGCTGCAAAATAATCCAAGTCCTCATCTGAAGACTCCTCCGTCCATGCAATCGAACTCCCAGAATCATCAGACTCAAAACACTTAGACACAGAGCCAAACGAATCGTCATCAGTAGCCACGGTCGAAGCCGCCACAAAAATAGCATTGTCAGTAGTGGTTGCGTGCGCAGGCCCAAACCCAAGAACCTGCGCAGCAGCCAAGGTTCAGTATCACACAGACAAAATTTACAAACTCCTCAACACTTATTCAGCCACATGCGAAGGCCCGACCGCGGCTGTGGGGTCCTCGGCTACCGGCTCAGCAGCCGGCTCGGCCACCACCTTGAGGGCGCCTTCGCTCGTCGGCGCAGGAGCTGGTGCGGGGTCTTCGCCGGTCGCAGGGAGCGCAGGGGTCACCGAGGGGCCTTCACCGGCATAAGAGGGCGGCACCGGATCGACCTCCGTGGCCTCGGGCAGCGCGCCGTCCAGACTAACAAGGTCCTCGATGTCTTCGGCATGCGCCATCTGCAGCAACAGCACACTCATTCAGCAAAACCACACATACCCACACATATAACCACACAAAATACAGCCTTTACCTGCTCTATTGCCCGGTCGGACCGCTCCCTGACCGCCTCTCGACCGTGCAGACCCCACATCCTATCACCATAGGGTCTTTGACCTTGAAGATTTCACGTTCAAAATTGTCGTCTGCTTGGTCGAAGACCTCGTAATGCCTGCACCACTCGCGTGACAAAACATTCATGGCCCCCTCGCAGGTGACGAGGGAGGCGAAGGACATGAAACCTGTCACAATGGTCGGGAGCACCAGCAGCTCCTCCTGTAACCATTCAAGGAAGCGAAGGCCCGCTTCTTGGCCGGGCACTTCGAAGTCAGCAGTCCACGCACCCAGCTGACGGTATGCGTCCACGAATTGCGCGTGCATCCGCTCGACCTCTGCGCGCGTCGAGGACTCAGCCTTGTCCACGCGGCTGCGCAGGGCGTTGAACCTCGCCTCCAGCTCCTCGACGCGTTGGCGGGCGAGACTGCCCTCCGCCCGCACCGCTTTGGCTTCGGCCTGCGCATCAGCGATGGCCTTGTTCGCCTCCCTCCTCTCCTCCGCTAGCTGGCGCCAGAGATCCGTCTTCTCGGCCTCCATGGCGGCCACCTTCTCCGACAGCCTGCGGTTTTTTCTTTCCGCAGCCGACTTCTCCCGCACAGCATCCGCATGCTGTGCCCGGAGACGCTCGACCTCGGCAGCAACGTCCGCAGTCAAGGCACCCGACGCGACGAGGTCGGCGAAGTCGGCCGCCTGACACATACACCCATGAAACCTGAATCCTCATAAAAACAACAAACATCGAAGTCCAACACAACTTACTTGCTTCAGCTGTTGTGACAGCTGCTGCGACGCCTCCCTTAGTCGCTGAGACATGGAGCCCGCCACGTCCTTAGCGGCAGCGGCCGACAGAATCTCGCCGCTCGCGCAGAAAGTGGCCCACGGGTCCCGCGTGGCACCCTTTGCCCCCACCACCGCCGTTGGCGAAGTAGTCACCACCGGAGGCGGGACAACAACCAGTTGCCCCTCACCCGAACCTGCACCATGATACTGGTTAAAGACCTCGTCGAGCAAAAATAAAAAAAGTCTTAACTTACCAAAAAGATAATCGTCGACACTGATGTCCGTGCCGAAGTCGGCAATACGTTGCGCTGGCAAAAGCGGCCCTCGTCCTTTCACGAGGCCGCCCGGGGGTGGCTTGCTCCCACCAGAGGCGGCAGCCTTCGCACTCGCCGACGCCTTGCCATGCCCGGGGGCGGCCGGTTTCGCAGCCGGCACCGGTTTGCTACCGCCAGAGGCAGCAGCCTTCGCGCTCCCCCGCGCCTTTTTCGCCTCGCGCATAGGATCCGCGATCCTGACGACCGCCCGACGTTTCTGCGCAGCGTCTTGACGGTCCCTCTCCACTGCCGATACAACAACAGCAATATTCCGCCCGTAAGGAAAAACCTTCAAGTCGCGAGCCATGCGAGACGTAAAGAAGTCTTCGCCAGCCGCGCGGGGGATCGGAACATTCTTGGGCCATCGACCCCCGGTAACCTCCAGCATTCACGCTGAAGACTCCAGGAGCTTGGGCGAAGACTTCCTTCCCCCGAGGGCTGCGCATGTCCCCATCAAATCCACAGCAAAACTATCAGAGACCCCCACTCCCCCCACTGCAGTACCTAATTTTCTCTTCTTAGTGGCCGGGGCAGCCTCTTGCGAAGGCCCTTCCTCGGTCACGCCCACCGGTTTCTTCCCGCGGCGGTCAGCAGCGTCATCCCCGGGATAACCACCGTATGGCAAGCAGTTCAATTCGAAGACCCGATTCAATCTAACATTGGACCCACGAATATCCTAGCTCCGCAGACCCTCTGTCCTCGGCACATAGCGCCCCACAATACTCGCCGCACCGTCTTCCGCTTCACGCACGAATGCGGCGGTATCCCGGCCATGCAGATCCAACGCGAAGGCTGGACTTCGCACCCGCTGCCCGCCCAGGGAGGGCATCTCGCGAGGGCATACTTTGCCCAACGCCCAGGCATGTGCCAAGGGCCATACCCCATACCCGATAAATTCCTCAACTAAATCGCGCCCGCTACTCATGCGGGTAGCGCACCAAAGGGCTCCTTCGTCTTCATCATCCTCTGCCACCTCAAATTGTGGGTACGCCACATAATAATGGGAACACATCACGGCCACGGGGAGCCCGGGATGGTCTTCGACTTTGCCTTCGGAAACATAAAACCAGAAATCCCACTAGTTGCCCCACTTATTGCGGGCACAGGGAACTAACTCCACGACTTCCATCGAAGTCTTTCCGGTCCTCGGTGTAAACGTGCACGATCCAAACTGTGCAATCTTATGTCCAATTTTCCTTTTCTGCCAATGCAGACAGTAATGTTTAGCGAAGACTTCCACAGTAGGATGACCACCATACGAAGTCGCCGCCCAGACATACTTCGCCAGGGCCACCACGGCATTCGGCGTCAGCTAGTGGACCTGGACCTCAAATCTCTGCAGGACCTCCGCCACAAAGCGATGTGCAGGCAGACGAAGGCCAACGGTGAAAAATGCCTCAAACACGACCAACTCGCCCTTGGGCTCGAGAACCTCCTCCGCCCCTGGGACACGCCCCACTCTGCTGCCAAAATATCCAAGCTGCTGCATATCCTAAACGCGGACCGAGGAAATCCGCGAAACGCCGAACTCCACCGTATCACCCGGATGTAGCTCCTCCGCCGCCACGTTGCTCAAGGTATCCTCGGACGATGCATCGGCCGACGGCGTGTTTGCAGCAGACGAGGAAGAAGACGACATGGCTACGTACCGTCGGCGGCGGCGAGCAGTCTGCTTGACGCGGGCCAGATCTCCGACGAGCAGGAGCAAGGAGGGCAGGCGAGCGGGCGAACGGTTTCAAAAGGAGGCTAGGGTTTTGCGGCACGAAGAAAGAGAACCTGACCCGCGCCACCCCACCCCCTTTTATACACAGGACGCGACGCTTCGGGAAACCCGCAGTCCAACAGTACCGCGCCCGTCAACGGTCACATCAAAAACCCTCGCGGAACCACTTCGAGCGAGGGCAACGTCTCCACCACCTAGCGACGTCTTTGGCACCAGATGACTTAGTCGAACTGGTCCCTCGGAGGGCAAATGTTGGGGCAAAGGCGAAGACGCTACCCTTCGCTCCAGCCTTCGTCAATCTCGCTGCACCAACGGAGGCAAAACGACCGGCGAGGTCCACCCTTCGTCTTCTACACTACAAGACGAAGGCCTACGTCGACGTTGCCCCGTCCCACGTCCTCACCTGACCTGGAGGCCCACGTGGGATTCGGTCCATTGTAACAGGCCCCGCACAGAGAAGTGTGTTATGGGCCTGATTTGTAATGGCTTTTCTGTAATGACAGTCTGTAACCCTCCTTTATGGGAATATTCCAGGAATAGTCCAGGTGCCTGAGGGTACAAGCGTCCTTACATCGAGACGTTGGGCACTCAGGCACCTATAAATACCCCCGTACAGTGCCCTTGAGAGGCTGGATTAACAGAGCAATTGCCATCTCGAGTTAAAACCTTGTTTACGTTACTTTCACTCCCCCGTTGGATCAACTTGCCCAGGAGAGCAAGTTCCAACACTTCTATTAGAGGATGGAGGACCGTGAGTGGATGTACACGGGCTGTAGAGGATGGAACGATGTCACCACTGAATGGATTAGAAAGACCGATGATTTCGTGGAATGGGTATATGGCAAAGTTGCTAAAGGAGCGAGTCTAGTCCCATGCCCGTGCAGCAAATGTGCCAACCAGAAAAGAAAACCAAAGAAGGCCATGGTAGAACATATTTAGAAGAATGGATTTACGTCGGGCTATACTCGATGGATATTTCATGGTGAAGCGCATCGTACGAGAGAGGAGGTGCTGAGACAACGTGTCGTGGATTATGACACGGATGCGGGGGTAGCGGATATGTTGAACGACTATCAGGAGGCATAGTACATGGGAGGATGTATGGATGACGAGCCAGAGCCGACTGCAAAGGCGTTCTACGACATGTTCGACACGGCACAGAAGCCCCTTCACGGCCAGACAAAGGTTTCTCAACTAGATGTCATTAGGCGTGTAATGGCGTTCAAGTCGCAGTACAACATGAGTAGAGACGCATTCGATGGCTTGTTGACGGTTATTGGGAGCCTGCTTCCGGATGATCACGTTCTGCCAAAGAGCATGTACGAGGCACAGAAACTCCTTCGTGCACTCAAGATGACGTATGAGAAGATTCATGCTTGTCCGAAGGGCTGCGTGCTATTTAGGAAAGAATATGCGGAGGTAAAGTACTGTCCCAAGTGTAAATCATCTAGGTTCATGAAGGTAGACTCTGGTGATGGACAGAAGAGGCAGTGAAAGGGAAATAGGCTCAAACCTTTTCCTAAATAATTTTGGTGGTTGAATTGCCCAACACAAATAATTGAACTAACTAGTTTGCTCTAGATTATATGCTCTACAGGTGCCAAAGGTTCATCTACAACTATACTAATTCGACTGTCCGGAATACCGTAGATTATTTCGGACAGGAGAAGCTTTTTGGAAAAACAGGCCAAGCACGGACCGTCCGGGCCCTTGCGGCGGACCGTCCGCGACACCGAGTTGACTTCGACCAGGAACTACAAATCAGGGACAGTCCGACTAAACCGCGGACCGTCCAGCTACAACGTGCGGACCGTCCGGCTATAATTCGCGGACAGTCCGCATGTGAAGACCTGGTTCAGCCCGAAGGTGACAAGTTGAGCAAAAGGAATTATAGAGCTGGCGCGGACCGTCCGGGACCAAGGGCGGACCGTCCGCGTGGTGTCACCGAGGCAGATAGCCGTTGATCTAGCCGTTGATCTGACAGAAGTATCCGTTGAAGATGTCAGAATCGACCGTTGGAGGGTCGCGGACCGTCCGGGCCCTAGCCGCGGACCGTCCGCCAGTGCAATTTCTGGCAGATGCGCCCCAACGGCTATATGGGTGGTTGAGGGCTATAAATACCACCCCAACCGGCCACTTCAGTGTGTGGGAGCCCAAGCAACATTCCAAGTCATATAGTTGACATACTCAAGCCCTCCCAACCACATATATTCATTGATCCATCCTATACACAAGATTTAGTCCACTACAACCAACACAAGTGCCACAAAAGAGAGAGCAAGCAATTGAGAGCTACTCAATTGAGTTTAGCCCTAGCGCCTTGTGAGATTCATTGAGAGATAGTGTGTGCTACATCTTTGTGTTCATTTGCGCGTGGAGTTTTTGACTCCCATTCGAACTTCCTCCAAAGTGTTGGAGGCTTGTAAAAGCTAGCAAGAGACACCAAAGATTGTGGTGGTCCTTGTGGGATCGAGAGTGATCCTTGAGAAGAAGAAGAGTTCGCCGATCCTTGGGTGATCGGGGGAGAGAGGGAAAGGGTTGAAAAAGACCCGTCCTTAAGTGGACTCCTCAACGGGGACTAGGCCTTCGAGGGCCGAACCTCGGTAAAACAAATCACCCGTGTTCATTGTGCTTTTGCTTGTGATTTGTTTGCTTTCCCTTACTCTAAGTTCTCTTGCACTATTCTTTACTCATATCATTTGGTGTTGCTTCAAGTTAAACTCTCATTTAAGTGAAGCAACGCTCCGCAAGAAAGAACTTGAGTTAGTGCTCTTTTCATCTAAGCTTTCTTGCTTTATTATCATAGACTTATTAGTTGTATTGATTTATCACTTCCGCATTATTTGAAAGCTATACTCTTTACTAGCAAGAACTTAGTTTTTATACTCCGATAATTGTTCATCTTGTTCTAACCACTAATCAAGGGATCTAGTTGGGGGATAAAGTTTTAATTTTCAGGTTCCGCCTATTCACCCCCCCTCTAGGAGACTTTCAATTGGTATCAGAGCTAGGCACTTCATCTTGAGTCTAACAACTCGAAGTGATGGCTCGTAAAAGATCCCAAAAGAACAAGAAGACATCTTCCAAGGAAAACACGGAGGTAACTCTTGAAATATTACTTTCCGATTGTTCTAATTATGATTCATGGTCTACTAGAGTTATAAATGCCTTTAGAACCGTAGATCCACAATTAGAACAAATTTTAGACAAGAGTATTATCCCTCCTAACTATGATAGGGAAGATGTTTCCGATGAAGACCAAAGATGTATTCGCTTAAACTATCTAGCTTTTGACATCTTGGTTAATTCTCTTAGCAAGGAAGATTATCATGCCCTCATAATGAATCATTATGAACATATTCCCGATGCGCATGATATTTGGACTAGAATTAAAAGCAAGTCTAATAAGTCCAAAAATGATAGTTCATTTTGTGCTTCTACTTCCTTTGGTATTTGTGATACTAACCCTTGCAAGGGAGAAGAAGAAAATGAACGATGGAGACCAAACGATGAATCCACCTCTCCAAAAGGTTTGTCTTCCCATTTCGATTCCCACATGTGTTGTGTAGCTAATGAAAATGATAGCGGAAGCACAAACGAGGATGAGGAGGAAGAAAGAAGCTTTGTGCATCTCTACGCTCGCCTAAGCCAAGAAGATAAGGCGGTCATGCTCAAACTTCTAGAAAGAGCGAGAGAACAAAGCGAAGCTCGTCAAAGGCTAGAAGATATTCTCTCCATAAAGATGCAACACTTTGACGAGTTGACTAAAGAACATGAGGAGCTAAAGTGCTCTCATGTTGATTTGGTCCAAAGGTATGAAACTATTTCAATTGAGCAAGATAACGCTTTACATTGTATCGCTCAATTAGTAAATAGGAATACCTTGCTTAAGGACCAAATAGAAAAGCTAAAAGTTGAAAATCTAGCTTTTCAAAATAAATATGATATGCTTCTATGTTCTCATGAAAATCTTATAGATGATCATATCATGTTAAACATTGCTCATGAGGTTGTGATAGAAAAATTAAAATCCCAACAACCTCACTCATGCACATGTATTCAAATTGATACTATATTACCATGTGCTAATGCTTGTTGTTCGTCGACAAGCAAATCTTCTTTTGAGCTAGAATCTACAAGAACAAATGATGATTCATATCAAAAGCTCAAAGAAGAAAATGAGAGGCTAAAGAAGAGCTTGACACAACTTAAAGGGAAATGCATTGCCCAACCTTCTCAAGATAACCGTGATCACATGGTGAAGAAGCTTGAGACGGGAACAACCGTGGCATGCACTACATCCCTTGAAGAAAACGTCAAGGATTTGAGGATTGCCAAGAGGAATAAACAAAAGAAGAAATTCAACACCTCCTCCAAAAGCCTCAACCACGCCTCCACAAAAGGTAACATCCAAGGTAATGATCAAGCCACACTTCACATTAAGAGGTGTAGTGAATGCTTTAAAGAGGGGCACTTGATTAGGTCATGTCCCTACATTAAAAATGGCTTGATTATTAACAAGGATGATAGACTTTGTTTTAAATGCTCCAAGAAGGGACACTTGCTTAGATCTTGTCCCCATTTAAAACAAAAAGGCATAGGGTTAGAAAAGAAGGTTTTTACTAACCATGTAGCAGGCAACAAACAAGGAAAGAAGAAATCTTCAAAATTTGGAAAACGCCTATGCTACACATGCCGAAAGAAGGGACATCAATGCAAAGATTGTCCCATTGGTAAAAATCTCACTCCTAACTTGTCATTTGATTCATATATAACTAGGCAACCCAAGATTGCAACTTGTGCTAGAAAGGTAACAAGTTTACCAAGCGCTAGCACAAAGGACACTTGGGTTCCTAGATCTTTGTTTACTAACCTTAACGGACCCATCAAGCGATGGGTACCAAAATGTGCTTGACAAGATTTGTAGGAGAAGGAGATGGTATGAACCTTTGGGGTGCTTGAGGGAGTTAATTCAATTCTTATCAACTCAAGCTATCAATCTTCAAATGATCTACATACTCAAGATTGACCCAAGGTTACTTCAGTTTATTGTATTCAAAACTCATATCATCTCGGCAAGATATTAATGTTGTAGGAAATAAAGAATCATCATGTGCGGAATATCAAAGCCTACAACATGGAGGAAAGTCAAGGGATGGTAACATTTATATTCTTAAGTGCAATTATCTTAATTTGTCATGTGTCTTGTGTAGTCACATAGAAATAGAAAGCACTTAAGGATGTTTTAAAATTATGTCATCATTCTTTGAAGAAATTCCTCTCATATGGTAGATTGTGTATTTATCAAATTCTATATTATGACAATCTACATGTTTTTAAATTGTTGCAAGTTCACATGGCATGTCCTTGCATTAACTATTCCATTATTGCCATGTTCTAGATATAGAGAGATATTTCATGTTCTTGAAAGAATAAGGTGTCATGTAAGGAATTCAAATACTTAGGACACTTATAAAAGGAAAAATTCTCTCTATAGCTAGAAAGGTGAGACTAATGTTTTTATCTAAGTAATTTAAGTCGTCTCACTTGTAGAGATAATATTCTCTATGGAAATGCGTAATCCATCATGACAAGTAAAATCATTCCAATAATTTATGTATGTTTTATTGCTTAAATTGGATATGATTCTTCTTCATTTATCGCTCTCCATATTATGGATTAGATTTATTCCCATAGTATCAAGAATTTAACCATGCTTGTTTTATGAGTTAAAACTAGGCATGCTTCATGGAATAATCTAGTTCATATTATAAAGATTCCATGCTTTAGTAATTCACTTTTCATTCCTTATCAAAAATGATTACAAAAAGGGAAACTAGTGCTTGTGTTGCTATTAACATTTCTCTTGAGCCTACTTATGAAAATCTACAAGAGAGTAAGTGCAAGGTTAAAGCCACAAGCCGCAAAGGGTACTCTTCATCCAAAAGGAAGACAAGTCAAAGCAAAGGTATGGGAACTCATCTCTTAAATTTAGTTCCCATCAATGATTGTTCACTCTAATTATATCTTTGTGAAGAAATAGATTCTTTGTTAAACTTAAATTGCCTAAGATATGCATTCAATCTCATTCTCATTAATGCACTTATCCATTAGAATCTATTTCATACCTTTGCTATAAATGTTCTCATATTGACTTGTTTTTAAAGTAATGATTAATAAACTCATATGAAGAAGTAAATTCCTATGATTGATCAAATGGTTAAATAGTGCATATTCCTCTTTTCCTATGATATGCACTAATGCTAAAGATTTTACTTCATGTCTGTGTGACTTATGGATGATGAATTGTTCATATTTATTCTCTAAAAAGAAATCATCATTCATCATGTACTCCCTTGCGCTATTGACATCTCTCTTGAGTATTTTCAATAAGTTTGGAAGGAAAAAGAGACAACGACAAAGGGAAGACACTCAAATGAAAAAAAAGGAAGAACATCAAGAACAACAACACCTACTTGGACAATAAGGTCTTCACAACAATCAATGGTGTGGTTGTAAGCATTCTAGACCTTTTTCATTATGGAGTTACCCGGCTTAAGTTGTTTATTGCAAAATTTATGAGCCTTGATCAAGATGTATAATGATTCTCCTTTCATGTTCTTAAAATTGAATGCATTGAAATCAATTCTCTCAATTACTTGATGCATATCTTTAGGGGGAGTCCATTATTATATTTTGATTATTTTGAGACTAGCACGCTATCTTAGAAATCTCATATTATCTCTTGTATGAGAACAAGTTTCTCATAAGGCATGCTACTACATTTCAATCCAACTTGATAAATTATTGTCACCTTTATCAAGGATTGTAGCATTCAATGTTAAAGTAGCATACTTATCGGATTCTCCTATTTATGTGCATATTTGAAAATCTAATGCCTATGTTGTTCTTTTGATCGCATCTATTGTATGATCATTGAATAACTTCAATTATCACTTATGCTTCTTAGTGCTTCATGCAATTTCAATTTGATTTCAATTAGTAATTTCAATCGACATCTATATTGATATGCACTAAGTTAAAAGGAGAATTCATGATACATTTATGCAATTTGTGATCTACTTGATATGTAATAATATGACTTAGAAAAGGATCACTAGTTGTAGAACTCTCTCGTGTGCAAAATATTTTCATACATTGTCTTGAGTATAGGTCTTAAGCGACTAAGACTAAGGACAAAGCACAATGAAGAGAGCACCTCTATGTAAAGGTACAAAAAGGTAAAACTACTCTATCTCATTCATACATGTACCTAAAATCTTAAAAGGAAGAGAAAGCATGTTCATGCACTAACCCTGCTTCATACCTAGTTTAACCTCTCAAACATTCATTCTTGCATCTTTGTTTAAACTGGATGAAGTAATTTTATTGTCAAGGAGCTTAAAGCTTAACCTTGTAACGAGGATAAGCTACCTTTGTTCCAAAGGTGGATGGTCCTTAAGTCTCTTTGAAATCTTTAAAGGAAAATGCTTAAAATGTTTGCAACATGCTTTCATAAGTGCATAAACCGTCTTGAGCATCACTCATATACTATGACACAATGCACTTCACTTTCTCTATGATATAGACTTGCTCTCATTAACCTAATTATGTGCCCTTGGCATTTAAGGCCAAAATATGTATTCCTCTCAAGGCACATGTTTAGGGGGAGAAATCTATATTGTATAGAACTATGATCATGCTTAATTGACATATCTCTTGATCATATCTCTTTCATTTTGGTACAAATGCATATATCCTATTATTCCCGTACCGTGACTACGACTAATATGTTTCCAAGTATATTACCATGCTAAAGTCGTAGATTGAAAGGGAAATGGAGTCTTCGGCGAAAACAAAGGCTTCCACTCCGTATATCATACTTCGCCATCACTCCAAGCAACTCTCTATTCCTTGGGGGAGAAACGTACATCAAAGAAAAGGACCTCGTCTCTGGAAGAGAGTAAGAGCCCAAAGCTAAAAGACCGGACTTCGCCTTTGGTATAATCTTAACTCATTTATTTATGCCCAAAGGGGAAGATAGCACTTTGAGGGCCTACATTTCACTCTAAGTGTCCGTTTTTGGCGATTCATGCCAAAGGGGGAGAAAATATTAGGCCCAAAGCAAAAGGACCGCACCACCATCTCCTAATTTCAAATTGGTAAAACTAATGATTTTCAATTGGTAAATTTCAAATTGGTATCTTATTATGTTCAAAAGGGGGAGAAAGTAGTATTTTCAAAATTAATATCTTAAAACCCTCTTGAACACTAAGAGGAGGATTTCATTAAGGGGGAGTTTTGTTTAGTCAAAGGAAAAGCATTTGAAACAGGGGGAGAAAATTTCAAATCTTAAAAATGCTTCTCAAAATCTTATTTATTTATCCTTTGACTATTTTGCAAAACACTTTGAAAAGAATTTCCAAAAGAGTTTGCAAAAACAAAACAATTGGTGCAAGCATGGTCTAAAACATTAAATGTAAATTGGTCTAATTCCAAGTAACCTTTGCACTTACCTTATGCAAACTAGTTCAATTCTGCACTTATATATTTGCTTTGGTTTGTGTTGGCATCAATCACCAAAAAGGGGGAGATTGAAAGGGAAATAGGCTCAAACCTTTTCCTAAATAATTTTGGTGGTTGAATTGCCCAACACAAATAATTGAACTAACTAGTTTGCTCTAGATTATATGCTCTACAGGTGCCAAAGGTTCATCTACAACTATACTAATTCGACTGTCCGGAATACCGTAGATTATTTCGGACAGGAGAAGCTTTTTGGAAAAACAGGCCAAGCACGGACCGTCCGGGCCCTTGCGGCGGACCGTCCGCGACACCGAGTTGACTTCGACCAGGAACTACAAATCAGGGACAGTCCGACTAAACCGCGGACCGTCCAGCTACAACGTGCGGACCGTCCGGCTATAATTCGCGGACAGTCCGCATGTGAAGACCTGGTTCAGCCCGAAGGTGACAAGTTGAGCAAAAGGAATTATAGAGCTGGCGCGGACCGTCCGGGACCAAGGGCGGACCGTCCGCGTGGTGTCACCGAGGCAGATAGCCGTTGATCTAGCCGTTGATCTGACAGAAGTATCCGTTGAAGATGTCAGAATCGACCGTTGGAGGGTCGCGGACCGTCCGGGCCCTAGCCGCGGACCGTCCGCCAGTGCAATTTCTGGCAGATGCGCCCCAACGGCTATATGGGTGGTTGAGGGCTATAAATACCACCCCAACCGGCCACTTCAGTGTGTGGGAGCCCAAGCAACATTCCAAGTCATATAGTTGACATACTCAAGCCCTCCCAACCACATATATTCATTGATCCATCCTATACACAAGATTTAGTCCACTACAACCAACACAAGTGCCACAAAAGAGAGAGCAAGCAATTGAGAGCTACTCAATTGAGTTTAGCCCTAGCGCCTTGTGAGATTCATTGAGAGATAGTGTGTGCTACATCTTTGTGTTCATTTGCGCGTGGAGTTTTTGACTCCCATTCGAACTTCCTCCAAAGTGTTGGAGGCTTGTAAAAGCTAGCAAGAGACACCAAAGATTGTGGTGGTCCTTGTGGGATCGAGAGTGATCCTTGAGAAGAAGAAGAGTTCGCCGATCCTTGGGTGATCGGGGGAGAGAGGGAAAGGGTTGAAAAAGACCCGTCCTTAAGTGGACTCCTCAACGGGGACTAGGCCTTCGAGGGCCGAACCTCGGTAAAACAAATCACCCGTGTTCATTGTGCTTTTGCTTGTGATTTGTTTGCTTTCCCTTACTCTAAGTTCTCTTGCACTATTCTTTACTCATATCATTTGGTGTTGCTTCAAGTTAAACTCTCATTTAAGTGAAGCAACGCTCCGCAAGAAAGAACTTGAGTTAGTGCTCTTTTCATCTAAGCTTTCTTGCTTTATTATCATAGACTTATTAGTTGTATTGATTTATCACTTCCGCATTATTTGAAAGCTATACTCTTTACTAGCAAGAACTTAGTTTTTATACTCCGATAATTGTTCATCTTGTTCTAACCACTAATCAAGGGATCTAGTTGGGGGATAAAGTTTTAATTTTCAGGTTCCGCCTATTCACCCCCCCTCTAGGCGACTTTCAGGCAGCTCGACATCCCCTTGACAAAGAGGCTCGTAATGTACGTGTTGCGTTGGCCACAGATGGGTTCAATCCCTATGGAATGAGTGTTGTCCCGTACACATGTTGGCCCGTGTTTGTTATCCCAATCAATCTCCCCCCTGGTGTGTGCTTTCAAAGGCAGAATATATTCGTGTCATTGATAATTCCCGGACACCCGGGGAATAAAATGGGCGTGTACATGGAGTCTTTGATCAATGAATTGGTACGTGCTTGGGAGGAAGGGGTATGGACGTATGACCGAGCTACGAAGACAAACTTCAGAATGCATGTTTGGTACCAGTACTCCATGCATGACTTACCGGCGTATGGGCTATTCTGCGCCTGGTGTGTTCACGATAAGTTCCCATGCCTAGTTTGCAAGGAAGCTCTCAGGTTCATTTGGTTGAAAAAAGGTAGCAAATATTTGTCCTTCGATAAACATCGACAATTTCTCCCTCCTGACCATCCATTCCGCCTAGACATCAAGAACTTTATGAAAGGTGTCGTAGTGACAGACCGCCCACCTGCAACGAGGACTGGTGCCGAAATTCATCAACAGATAGATGGGCTCATGGCCAATACAGAAGGTGGTTTTGTGGGATATGGTGAGCAGCATATGTGAACACATAAGTCTGGCTTGACTCGGCTCCCCTATTTTGACGACCTGCTCCTTCCACACAACATTGACGTGATGCGCACCGAAAAGAATGTTGCCGAGGCACTGTGGGCAACAATTATGGACATTCCTAATAAGTCAAAGGATAATGTGAAGGCAAGAGTGGATCTGGCAGTGTTATGTGATAGACCACACCTAGAGATGAAGCCGCCAAGTGGCAGAAAGACGTGGAGATGTTCTAGTACATGCAGAGCCTTGGCGCCACACAGGGCTTCGCTCCGCCGCCTCCATTGTTCCCTATAGTTGACCCTGCTATCTTCCATACTCCTGTGAGTATCAATATTGTAGTTAGATATTGGTAATGCATCTGGTATAACACATGCAATCTCTTCTCTGTGCAGGGCCAATCTGGGGCGACATCCAACAACCCTCATGAAGGGTTCAGCCCAACGCAGCACCAGTCAAACCACCCACCTCCATGAGAGTTATGTTTTCAATGTTTAGACTTCAGAACTTGTGTTGAATACTTATGTTCTTGATACTTATGAGACTTATGAACTTGTGTTGAATAGTTATGTCAGAGCTTGAGTCTTATGAGACTTATGTTCTTTATATTTATGTTTGCGTTGAGAACTTGGATATTTATGTTTGTGTTGGATATTTATGTTTGTGATGATATTTGTGATATATGTGATGTATATGTGGTATATTTTGTTTGTTTGGATGGAATATAAAAAACAAATAAAAAAGGTGTATACTGGTCACTTTGCCGAGTGTAACACTCGGCAAAGAGGTGCTTTGCCGAGTGTCAGGGTCATAACACTCGGCAAAGAACCAAGACACGGGCACCAGTATAGGTTCTTTGCCGAGTGTAATGTCTATGACACTCGACAAAGAAGCACTCTTTGCCGAGTGCCACACTAGGCACTCGGCAAAGTACTTGACATGGGGACCCCTCTGGCGGTTTCTTTGCCGAGTGTCCCAGGTGACACTTGGCAAAGAAGTTACCTTTGTCGAGTGTCAGCCTGACAGCACTCGGCAAATAAACCTCCTTTGCCGAGTGTCACCTGGGACACTCGGCAAAGGCTCCGTCTCCGTCACCCATCGCCGTAACGGTTGCTTTTCTTTGTCGAGTGCTCGAGAAAAAGTACTCGGCAAAGATGGCTTTGCCGATGCACTGTATGCCGAGCCCTCTTTGCCGAGTGCGACACTCGGCAAAGCCTTTGCTGAGTGTTTTTAAGGCTTTGCCGAGTGCTTCAGACACTCTGCAAAGTCGAAGATTCCGGTAGTGAGGGCAGGTTCCAACACGATCTTTGTCGAACACCAAAGTTACAGTGCGGACCATGTGCTGAATCCAACAATCAATCCTAAAATACTAGACAAAGCCGCAAGATTCAATATATTCTAAAACTAGTCTAAAATACATCTGAATCCATGAAAGAATATCGACAATTTCATCATTGGGCATAGTATCGGGTGCAACTTCATCTATTTTAATTCTTGATTTTCTCTCTGTGATCATTAACGATGAGATCGATGGTCCAGAGTAACTATCCTTATTAGGAGTACCTAGAAGCACCTCTCTCCTTAGAAACAATGGTCACATATTGACCGTCCGCTGAAGTCCTCATCGATAATAAGATGCTGATAAAAAGATTTTATTTCACTGATAGATTTATTTAGGAAAAACTTTGAATCAAACAGATCTAAAAGCTAGGCTTTAAGAAGCTACACAAGTTGGTGAAAGTGCATTATAACCTAAAGTTACAGATCCGACAATTTGAAGTTGATTTCCAAAGCCATCAAGAAAAGAATTTTGATCCATGTAGTATGTTGGTGGATGTTGCTCTTTATGATGACCAAAATCCAATCATTGATTGGCTAAACAATTCTATGAGTGATTATGCACCAACTCAAGATGAATATGATGACAGTGATCTTGATTGGAGCACACCTAGCAGGTTTGTCACTGAAAGTTTACAAATGGGCATAAAAGAGGTGTCTGCATTTAAGAAGGAGCTTTATATGGGAAAAAAGGTTGTAAAAAAGAAAGAAACAAAGAATGCAATGGAATGGAGAAGATGATGAAGGTAATGTAGAAGGCTATAAAACTGATTCTTCACAAGCACAAGGCAGTCCAATTTATGCCAAGTCAGGTGATAGTAGTTCCAATGAAGAAGGTGCTGGTGAGTTTCAATCAAAATTGTGGTTTACATTTGTTGTTAACACATTGTAATTTTTATTCTTTGGAATCTCAATTTTCCCAAAGGTAATAATGATGTTGGTGGCGATAGAAGTGGTGGTACTAGGGCTGCTGATGGTGGCCTGGCAAAGGTGACTTATCTCAATTGCACATGTGACACGAAAATGCACACATATGCAAGCATGATTTGTAAGATTATATTGCTTCTCAGTGACAAAAAAATTGAAACATGGTTTGACATTGCAAGTTTTAGAAAAAGGAAGCCAACTCTTAAGAACATTAATGAATTATAAAATGTTATTACCTGTTGGGGACTTGTTCTCAAATGCTATGAATTAAGAACAAGGCAACATAAAATGTTAAATATTAATGTCCTTCGTACGCCGAAGCATTATCTCCCCAAGGATTTAACGAACTTCGGACGAAGGCCATGAGCAAAATATCACGAAGGTTATACCTTCGTGATTAGACTTGTAAAATAATGAAATATGAACTATAAAACATTAGAAAAAGATATACCAAAAACAGATAATATTATTCACATATTTTATTATACAAACATAAATATTAAACATAATATTTAGGTACATTTATACCTTCGCCTTGGCAGAAAACAATAATTCAAGTGTATTGTGTCAGCGATTACAAGATTGCGTGAACAGTACAGGGGTACTGTTCACCTATTTATAGGCACAGGGTGCAGCCTGTGTAAAATTACATTTATGCCCTTTACAATCGACTACAATAATGACACAAAACATCATGGGTCTTTAAGTCATTTCATCTTTAAGTCGGTTCACCCCTTCGTCTTGAGATCTGTCATTGTGTCGAAGCTTTATAGGTGATAGCTTTGGCGCTGCTTCTGAGAGGATCTGCCGAAGGTGTTCTCTTTCTTTAGGATCTTTGGCTACGAAGCATACCCCCAACAGTAGCCCCTTCGCGGTGCTAGATCGTTTTTCGTAACGAGCTTGATTCGTGAAAAAGTCTTCTAGGCTTCGGGATGCCGAAGATCCGAAAAACACCTTCCCTGAGCTCGTTGGCGAGAAACGATTAAAATAATCCGCGCGCGAGGTTGCCCCATCTTGCAGCAGTTATGCGCGCTCTGGCGATTCACCTTCTCGGACCCTATGGCCCACCGTGTAGTGAGTGCGGGTGGTTGTTTGTATGGTACGGAAGACCTTGACGATTCACCTTCCCACCTATGGCACTATATAAACAAACGGGTAGGTGTGAAGTTGCCACAACATTCATTGCTATTGCACTGTTTTGCTGCCAAAATATTGACCAAAGCCGAAGCCTGTTTGCTGCATTCTCAACCGAAGCTATTTACTTTGCTCAAGCTTCGTAACAAGAAAGAGCTTCGGCAAAGTAAAGAAAAATTTTCAACTTCATTTAAAAAACAAGAAATTCAATCATCAGATGGCCAGAGTGCGTTCCACAGCTAGGGTTACACGCGACGGAGAGGAAGCCGAAGGTGCTGAAACTGCCCCAATCTCCGAAGTGATGAAGCGCTCAGGGCTGGTAGCATCAGAGGATGCACCTGCCGCTGAAGCAGAACATGCTGATGTTGAAGAGACTGAGTCTGAATATGATTACAGCGCGGTGCCAAGTAAACCCAGCCACCTGGATTTCGGGAAATCCACCATCTTCGAAGATGATTTGCCTAAGCTGTTGAATTTGGGCTATTTTAATGAAGCGAAGAAAGAGCTGGTTCGTTTTGGTGGGGAAGAGACTACTCCGAAGCCAGGAAAGGATGAAGTAGTGGTCTTCAAAAGATTCTTTAAAGCTGGTTTAAGATTTCCTTTGAACAAGATGATTGCCGATGTATTGAAAAAGTTTGGGATCTACCTTCATCAGCTAACTCCTAACGCTATCGTTAGGCTTAGCGTTTATATCTGGGCTCTCCGAAGCCAAGGGGTGGAGCCATTTGGCGAAGGCTTCTGCCGAGTGCACGAGCTCCATTATCAGACGAAAGCTAGAGGAGATGGGCTACATGAAAATTTTGGCTGCTACAACTTTACCTATCGCAAGAATACAAAATTTCTAGTGATTAGCTACCGAAGCAAGTGGCCAGCTGGCTGGAAGTCTGAGTGGTTCTACGTCAAAGTTGACGAAGAGAAGGAGAAGCTAGTCCAGAGTCCGTTGGAATTGATCTTCGAAGAGACCAGACCCCGGTGCGACATGACATCAGGGAGTCCGAGCCAAATCGCCCTGGCTGAATTTCGAGTTATTGCAGATCATATTGGCACTAGGGACTTAGTGCAAGAATTTTTGGCCTTCAGAGTGTTCCCAACTTTGAAGGAGTGGGACATGCCGAAGCTGAAGGGGGAAAAAAGAAGGGGGAATTTATTCGGTTGCCTTACCATTATAAATTCAAAAAACATTTCAAAGTGCCTTGCCAAGAGTGGCTGGACACGATCGAAGTAATGTGCAATGAAATACTCGGCAATTACTCTAAAAAAGAAGATCAATTGATGACTGCAGCCTTCGGTACCCGTCCGAAGCGAAGGTTAAACCGAGTAATGGATGCTCTGGACTTCGAGTATCCCGACTATGAGCGGTTAGACAAGGATGTCGAAGGGCAAAAGAGAAAGAGAGTGGCTAGTGCTAAGAATAAAGACGATGAAGAACAATTAAAAAAGAAAAAGCTGAAGCCTGAGCCAAAAACAGATGCTTCGAAGAAGAGGAAAGCTACAGCTCCGAAGCAGAAGGCAATTGATGAAGAAGAAGAAACTGCTGCAACACCCTCTGCCACCGACGTGGAGGAAATTCTAAAGGTAATGACTGAATATTTGCCTGTCAAGCTAAGTCCATTGGGGCCACATCTGACGAAGCTTTTTCAGAAGGAAAAGGAGCCCGCAAAAACGAAGAAAGCAGCTAGGCCAAAAAAGCAAAGAATCATTACAGTGACAGAAGACATCGAAGGGACACCACCACAAGCTTCAGCTCCGAAGGCCCCAGCTGTTGAGAGCACAACAGCTACCGAAGCTGCACCTTCGGAAGCCACAGCTGCCGAAGATATTCATTTAGAAAGCACAATTGCTGATATTGATAAGATACTGCTAAACATGGCCGCAGAAGAAGCTGTCGCAGCCACCGAAGAGACTATGGCCCCAGAGCCCGAGAAGGATAAAGAAATAGCCGAAGACACTTCGGAGGATGAAATTTTTAACTTTCAAAACTTAGTTGGTCAAGAGCTGACAAAGGCTGAAAAAGAAGAGCTGAAAGAATATGCTATATCTTGCGGATATCGGCCGGGAGCACTTCTCTTCGGTGGCATCGATGACGAAAAGTTGGTGTTGGGGACCTTCGGCATCCGAAGGTCCTCAAAAACAGGATTTAACAGTATTTCTGGAGTACAATGTGTGAACAGGTATCCTCGGGACTAAAGTTGGCATTGCAGTAGACCAGAATAATACGAAGGTTGATACGGAGCCGAAGGTGCGAGCAGGAAAGCTTCGGCGTGACAGCAAAGAGTGGAACCGACTTAAAGATGAAAAGGCTATTCAGACCTCGATAGACTACTATAGAATTATTATTAAATGTAAAGGGCATGAATGTAATTTTGTAAGGGCTGTGTCCCGTGCCTATAAATAGGTGAACAGTATCCCCGTACTGTTCACGCTGACTTGGCATTCACTTTTTGCGTCACGCTTGTATTGTCATCCCTTCTCGGCTAAAGGTACACTTGTAATTCAATAATATTTCCGTTTATGCTTGATAATAATAAATAATCGTTCATATTGTCTTTTATATCCTTTACATTTTCTCCTTCGTCATTGTTTAATGAATTCGTGAAGGTACGTCCTTCATAACCTTCGTCCGTAAACCATTATATCCTATGGGAAATAATGCTTCGGAGGACGAAGGACTTTAACGATTAACATTTTCTATGTTGCCTTGTTCTTAACTCTTAGCACTTGAGAACAAGTCTCCAACATTGGCGCCCACCTCCGGTGAACTCACTTCCATTTCTTGAGCTTGTCAACACCTTCGGCAAGCATTACCTTCGTCATGCCGCCGAAGAAGGCTTCAGCAGCAGGGGCTGGCACGCTGCAGCCGCTGGACCCCAATCAAGACGTCCTTTCTCTTAGAGAGGCACGAAGCCAGAAGAGGAAGGCTGCCAGTCCAACACCTCCGGAGGATGATCTGGATCAGGAAATTCAAAATCTGGAAATCCTTCAGCAGCAGGTTCAACGCAAGAAGGAGAAGATGGCCCGTCTAGCTGATCTTCAGAGACAAATAGATGAAGCTTCCGAAGAGGTTCGTCATCTTGTTCAAGATGATCAAAACTGAAGGCCTCCACGCAGAGAGCTTCACCAGGAAGACTTCCGTAATGAGGATGACTGGTATGATGATTTCCATCATGGAAACTTTGCTTTTGATGATGCTTCTCCTCTCTCAACAGAATTGCAGGCTACACCTTGGCCACAGACCTACAAGCCACCCCAGCTTCCCATATATGACGGTCACTCAGACCCTAAGCAATTCCTAATGAGCTATGAAGCAACTATATCTTCGTACGGTGGCAATACGGCAGTTATGGCAAAATCCTTTGTCATGGCCGTCAGAAGCGTTGCTCAGACTTGGTACTCTTCTCTTCGGCCAGGGACAATCACTTCTTGGCAGAAATTGAAGGATATGCTGATAACTAGCTTTCAAGGGTTTCAGACGAAGCCGGTCACTGCTCAGGCTCTCTTCCAGTGTACCCAGGACCATGAAGAGTACCTTCAGGCATATGTCCGAAGGTTTCTACGATTGAGGGCACAGGCGCCAACAGTGCCCAATGAGATTGTCATTGAGGCTATGATCAAGGGGCTTCGGCCAGGGCCGTCAGCACAGTATTTTGCCAGGAAGCCACCACAAACGCTGGAAAAGCTGCTCCAGAAGATGGACGAATACATTCGAGCTGACAATGATTTTCGTCAAAGAAGGGAGGAGGCTTTCAGGTTTTCTGAAATGACCAGGGGCTTCGGAGGAAGGTTTTACCCGAGGCATGTCAGGTCAATTCACAATTCTACTCAGAATGATGATAAAGGGAGTCAGCAGCAAAGGCCACAATACTCCTCACAGGCTTCAGGGCAACAACAAAGCTCCTTCCGACCACCAGCTCCAAGAGGCAGAGGCGCCAGGGGCTTCGGAGGAAGATTTGGCGATCAACCGAGAAGAATCTTTTGCTTATTCTGCGGTGAGAACAAAGGCCATACTACCAGGATGTGCCATGTTACTATTCAGAAGCAAAAGGAAATAGCTGAAGCAGCAGCACAACAAGCTCAGCCGAAGCAGGTCATGCATACAGCTTCGTATCATTCGCCCTATATCCCAGAATATGTGGGCAATCATCCTGCAGTTTCTGTTGCTTCGGCGAGTCAGCCTCAAGCTTCCTGGCAACAGCCTCCGCCTCCACCTCCGTTGCAACAAGGCCAGCAGCCAGAAGGGAGCCAGTATACTCCACACCAGAGGGACTTCAGAGAGCAGTCCGAAGCTCGTACAGTCAATAGCACTGTGCCAGAGTCAAAGCACATCTATTGACGAATATCCTACCTTAATAGCAATCTTTTTCATTCAGTTTTATTTTCTGTAATAAAGGACATTGTTTAGGTTTCGTGTAATTAGTTTCGTTGATTCCTACAAAAAACAAATATATGTTTTCTCCACAGGCTTAAATTGATCGAAGTTCAAAGACTTGTGATAATAAGAAGGACCTTCGAACTATCAAAAATTCTTCGAAGCAACAAAAGTCGTTCTAACGAACGCAGAGTAAGTTTGACGAAGTCACAAAAAGCCGCTCCGAAGGGAGCGCAGTGTAAGTTTTTTGCTCCAAAGTCGTTCCAAAAGGAATGCAGAGCATACAGCGAAAAGTCAACGCTGATACCGCCTAAGTAAAAGGCGAAGAAGCTCCAAAGTCGTTCCTAAGGGAATGCAGAGCTTACAGCGAAAAGTCAACGCTGATTCCGCTAAAGTAAAAGGCGAAGAAGCTCCTAAGGGAGGCTTACAGCGAAAAGTCAACGCTGATTCACAAAAAGATTATGTGTTTTATCGCGCAGATGTGCGTGTACCTTCGAATATCACCTTACATGGCATAACATCATCACATCATTTTTTGCATAACATAAGCATCATACATCATGCTGCATGTGACATAAAAAGGGGGTATGATATCGATCTTCGGGAAAACGCTTTGAAAAAGGGGCAAATCATGCCAAGTCACAAGGAGAAACAATATTGATCTCTGAAGTACAGCTTTGAAGAATGTTTCTACGAAGCTTGAGCACTTTTCGGAATACTTTGGACATTATTGTGATAAATGGCAATTCTTCTTCACGAAGCATGAAAAGAAGGGAAGGTGTTTTTTCGCCAAAGACTCAAAAACGGTACGTATGTAAAGTTTCATGCATCGTAAAGAATTGAACCACAAAGTATATTACATGCAGGATTACAAGATATTACACATATTACATTTAAAATTTTTTTACAACAGCATTTAGTTTTCCCTAAGTACTACCTCTGCAGCTTCGTTCAACAGTCGATCGACAACTTCATCCATAATAGCTTCAGCCATCTTTTTAATCTCATCGTCACCCCTAGGCCGTGCACCCGGAGATACTTCAGTAGGATCTGAGGAAGGACAGGACACGGCTACATTGCTATTACAAATCGCAAACAAATCTTAAAGCCTAAGATTACAACACGATAAAAACTATTATTTAATACCTAATTGACCTTCGGCCTCTGCGCTCTTTTCAGCAGCCTCAGCTACTTCTCTAGCATCGTGAATGCCCTTTTCACTTCTTCGAACAATTTCTCCGGCCATTTCTCGGCCACCATTATCCCAGATATCGGTAAAAAATTTTCCACCAATTACACTAGCTTCGGCCGAAGGATCTTTTGCATCTTCAAAGGACAAAGCAGCTTCGGATTGTGCTAAAATTTTTACATGATCGCAGCCTTTCTTCTCCAAGATGGTGGCAATCCCTCTGGCACCAGAGAAGGCGCATATATCTCCTCGGCTACTTAAAATTTCTTCGAAGGCATCAGCTTCGTGGTCGATCCATTCGATGACACCTTCGGGATTGCCTCTCGAAAAGTTTTCCTCATTTGAGAATGCGCCGACCTTGGCGAAGCTAGCCTTTAGTTTCTTAACACAATCTATAGATTTGTCATAGCATCTCTTTTTGGACGAACGAAGCTTTTCAACAGTCACTTCTAGGTGATCTGCCCATTGATCGCTGAGTTCACGCTTTGTTTCTTCAAGAATGCGTTCTTCCTTAGCTCTAGCCAGTTGTTTCCGAAGATCTTCAATTTCGCGCTTTTGAGCTTCAGCTTGAACTTTAAAAGCAGCCTCGTCTTCCTTTATTTTATTTAACAATGAGTATAATATTTTATCTTTTTTGAGACCTTCGTTCCTCAGTTCAATTACTTCGGAACGAAGGTTGCTCAGGGCTATAGTACACCCTTCGTCTTCAGCATCTTTCTGTGCTCTGAGAGCATTGCTAAGTATCAAGCCCTGCAAAGAGAAATATGTGTGTGTCAATAGGTTTAAACGAACGGAAAAATACAAGGATTTCATGTATCGTACCTTTAAGCTATTGTAAGCCAGGCTGTCGGCCAGATCGTTCTTCGACAGCACTGAGAGCCCGTCTTCTAAAGTCGGGAATCCGAAGCTCTTGCTCATCTCCCGGCAGACAGAAATCTCCTTGCTGTCGGGAAGACAATACAAGAAGTCTTCTTCTCCACTGCCATTAAATATTAATGCCCCCTTTGGATATTTCAGTTTTTGGGCATAGTGCTGGGCCTCTTGTTCTTCTTTTTCTGATAATTTTTTCCCCGAAGCATGACGGAAAATATAATCACGAATTTTGGGGGATGCTTCGGGGGCAACAACACCGGTTTCTTCAACAAAAGTTGGCTTTGTTATTTTTTCTGCCTCACTTTCCAAGGGTTTTACCTTTGCGGGCTCTGAGGGCCGAGCTTCGGCTTCAATTTCTTGCTCTGGAGCTGTAGAACCAGGAATTTCAGTTGCTGTTTCAGGAGTGACATCAGCCTTCTTCGGAGGTGTGCTTGAAGATTTGATTGTTTCCAGTACATCTAGCACATTAGCCATTCTCTTTCTTTTCGGAGTTACGGCTGGCACTTTTTCATTTTTTGCTGTCCCAATGTTTGCTGCAGGACTCAAAACTTCTGATGTTTTGGAGCCCTCAGTTGCTTCCTTTACCTCTTCCATTTTTTCTGTGGACGGCGCTTCGGCCTTCTCTTTCGTTCCTGATAACAAAATTTTTGATCGTTCCAATTTTGACTTTATTGGCACTTCGGCCGTTTCTGCGACTTCTGGCAGTAAAGTTGGCTCGGTTGGTTTTTCAGCTTCGGATGCCGAAGAAGTTTCTCCGGTAAACTCAGGCACCGAAGCTGGTTCAATATAGCGCGGCCGATGCGTAAGAACCTTTATCTTCTTCCTTTTCGGTTCTGGCTCGCTAGGAGCAGCTGCAGCTTCTTCTTTTGCAGAGGTTGTGTTTTTTCTCTTCTGCCTTCGAATGGGATAGCAATAGTCAGGGTAGACAAACCCGATGGCATCAAATACCCGATTCAGCCTCTTCTTTTTTCGGCCTCCGAAGGCTGCTGACATTGCAGTATCTTCGGCCTTCGAGTAGGTCCCAAGCAGCTCATCACTTAAATTGTCAATGCTTTTCAACCACTCATCATCTGGCTCAATAAATTTATCTCCAAACTTAAAAGTGTACTTAAACCTGATAAGTCCCCCTTCGTCGGCCTCTTTTATGGTTTCTTGTGGCATTTCCCATTTCTCCGCAAGCGGCCACACCCTGAAAGCGATATGCTCTTGTACTAAGTCCCTTGTCCCTATAAAAGAGCAGACAACGCCGAAGGCTCTCTGGCATTCTTCGGTAGCTTCATTCATTTCAACCTTCGGCCTGCGAAGGCCGAAGCTTTGCCAAATAGGACGCATAATTATACCTTTGATATCTTCTCGAGCTTTCAGATCATTTTTTACATAGAACCATTCTGTCATCCAGCCGCTGGGCCATCTCTTCCAAAAAGTTGGCACGGGGCAGCTTGACCCAGACCGAGAAACAAAATTGTAGCAGCCAAAGTTATTGTGATACTGTTCCTTACCCCAAGGTATTGTTTCGTATGATAATTCGTGCATATTGCAGAAACTTTTTGCATCAGGCTTCAGACCTTGGCTTCGCACGGCCCACACGAAGATATTCAGCCTTATGATTGCCTCGGGGGTAAGTTGGTGTAGATAGACTTCGAAAATTTTCAGCACCTCCACGACGAAGCTGCTCAAGGGAAATCGTAGCCCAGCCTTCAAAAAGCTTCGGAACACTACGACTTCATTCTCTTCAGGGTGTGGACAAGTCTTCTCCCCTTCGTCGGCCCTCACAACGGACAGATCCCGGAAATACCTTCCTCTCATGTTAACAAGATGATTCTCTTTGATAGTTGATTTACCATAAACTGAATGGCTTGGTCGCCAGGGACGATCTTCGGAGTCTTCACCACCGCTGTCCACATCATAACTTTCACTGTCACCAGTATCTTCAGACAAACCTTCCAGAATCTCCTTGGTGATTTTTTCTGTGTTGGTCTTCGACATCGCTATAAGAAACCCTAAGTTCTTCTCTTCATCAAGACTCAGCTTCATCTCAGCAGCAGCCTTCTTAGCAGCTTCAGACATCTTCGGAAACACTAAAAAACTGTTTTCAAAGCCGAAGCTTCAAAACTAAAAGCTCAGCAAATCTTAGTGCACAAAAGCTAAAAATTGAGTGAGCGGGAGTGGTTGGCCAGATAGCGTGCCAAATGAGTTTGCGGTATGACTGTATTTATACGCTCGGTGCGTTGTGATAGTCGCCTAGAGGGGGGGGGTGAATAGGGCGAAACTGAAATTTACAAAATGATCACAACTACAAGCCGGGTTAGCGTTAGAAATATCAACGAGTTCGCGAGAGAGGGCGCAAAACAAATCGCAAGCAAATAAGGAGAGTGACACGCGGATTTGTTTTACCGAGGTTCGGTTCTCGCAAACCTACTCCCCGTTGAGGCGGCCACAAAGGCCGGGTCTCTTTCAACCCTTCCCTCTCTCAAACGGTCCCTCGGACCGAGTGAGCTTTCCTTCTTCTCAATCAACCGGGAACAAAACTTCCCCGCAAGGGCCACCACACAATTGGTGCCTCTTGCCACGGTTACAATCGAGTGTTGATCACAAGAGCACAAGAGAAAGAAAGAATGCGATCCAAGCGCAAGAGCTCAAAGGAACACGGCAAATCTCTCTCGCTAGTCACTAAAGGCTTGAGTGGAATTGGAGAGGATTTGATCTCTTTGTATGTGTCTAGAATTGAATGCCTAGCTCTTGTAAGTGGTTAGAAGTTGGAAAACTTGGATTTCTATGAATGTGGGGTGGTTGGGGTATTTATAGCCCCAACCACCAAAAGTGACCGTTGGCTGGAGGCGTCTGCTCGATGGCGCACCGGACAGTCCGGTGCACACCGGACAGTCCGGTGCCCCTGCCACGTCATCACTGCCGTTGGATTCTAGCCGTTGGAGCTTCTGACTTGTGGGCCCGCCTGGGTGTCCGCTGCACACCGGACATGTACTGTTTGATGTCCGGTGCACCGGCATGGGCGATTCTGACTTCTGCGCGCGCTGCGCGCGCATTTAATGCACCGCAGGGAGCCGTTGCTCCGCTGGCACACCGGACAGTCCGGTGTACACCGGACAGTCCGGTGAATTATAGCGGAGCGGCTGCCGCGCGAACCCGAGGCTGGCGAGATCAGGAGACCGAGCTTCTTTGGAGCACCGGACATGTCCGGTGCACACCGGACAGTCCGGTGAATTATAGCGCGCCGGCTCCGAGAATTCCCGAGGGTGAAGAGTTTGAGTCTGAGTCCCCTGGTGCACCGGACAGGTACTGTTCACTGTCCGGTGGCACACCGGACAGTCCGGTGCGCCAGACCAGGGGTGCCCTCGGTTGCCCCTTTGCTCCTTTATTGAATCCAACACTTGATCTTTTTATTGGCTAGATGTGAACTTTTTGCACCTGTATAACTTATACACTAGAGCAAACTAGTCAGTCCAATATTTGTGTTGGGCAATTCAACCACCAAAATTATTTAGGAACTAGGTGTAAGCCTAATTCCCTTTCAATCTCCCCCTTTTTGGTGATTGATGCCAACACAAACCAAAGCAAATGTAGAAGTGCATAATTGAACTAGTTTGCATAATGTAAGTGAAAAGGTTACTTGGAATTGAGCCAATATAACTACTTACAAGATATGCAAGGAATGTTTCTTTCTTATATAACATTTTGGACCACGTTTGCACCACATGTTTTGTTTTTGCAAATTCTTTTTGTAAATCCATTTCAAAGATCTTTTGCAAATAGTCAAAGGTACATGAATAAGAGTTTGCAAAGCATTTTCAAGATTTGAAATTGTCTCCCCCTATTTCAAATGCTTTTCCTTTGACTAAACAAAACTCCCCCTAAAAGAGATCCACCTCTTAGTGTTCAAGAGGGTTTTGATATACCATTTTTGAAATACTACTTTCTCCCCCTTTTGAACACAATAGGATACCAAATGATAAAGACTTTTGGAAAGCACTAAGTTTTTGAATTTGGTGGTGGTGGTGCGGTCCTTTGCTTTGGGCTCATTTCTCCCCCTTTTTGGCATGAATCGCCAAAAAAAACGGAATCATTAGAGCCCTCGGTGTGCAATCTTCCCCTTTGGTCATAAATAAGTGAGTTAAGATTATACCAAAGACGAAGTCCTTTTGCGTTTGAGCTTTTACTCTCTCCCCCAAGGATGAAGTCCTTTTCCTTGATGCTCATTTCTCCCCTGAAGAAGAGAGAGTTGCTCGGAGTGGTGGCGAAGTATGAGTTACGGAGTGGAAGCCTTTGTCTTCGCCGAAGACTCCAATTCCCTTTCAATATACCTATGACTTGGTTTGAAATAAACTTGAAAACACATTAGTCATATCATATAAAAGAGATATGATCAAAGGTATTCAAAAGAGCTATGTGTGCAAGCTTAGCAAAAGAAATTTCTAGAATCAAGAATATTGAGCTCATGCCTAAGTCTGGTAAAAGATTGTTCATCAAGTGGCTTGGTAAAGATATCGGCTAATTGATCTTTAGTATTAATGTAAGAAATCTCGATATCCCCCTTTTGTTGGTGATCCCTAAGAAAATGATACCGAATGGCTATGTGCTTAGTGCGGCTATGCTCGACGGGATTGTCGGCCATTTTGATTGCACTCTCATTATCACATAGCAAAGGGACTTTGGTTAATTTGTAACCGTAGTCCCGCAGGGTTTGCCTCATCCAAAGCAATTGCGCGCAACAATGTCCTGCGGCAATGTACTCGGCTTCGGCGGTGGAAAGAGCGACCGAATTTTGCTTCTTTGAAGCCCAAGACACCAAGGATCTTCCCAAGAACTGGCAAGTCCCCGATGTGCTCTTCCTATTGATTTTGCACCCCGCCCAATCGGCATCCGAATAACCAATTAAATCAAATGTGGATCCCCTAGGGTACCAAAGCCCAAACTTAGGAGTATAAGCCAAATATCTCAAGATTCGTTTTACGGCCGTAAGGTGTGATTCCTTAGGGTCGGATTGGAATCTTGCACACATGCAAACGGAAAGCATAATGTCCGGTCGAGATGCACATAAATAAAGCAATGAACCAATCATTGACCGGTATACCTTTTGATCCACGGACTTACCTCCCGTGTCGAGGTCGAGATGCCCATTAGTTCCCATGGGTGTCTTGATGGGTTTGGCATCCTTCATCCCAAACTTAGCAAGAATGTCTTGAGTGTACTTCGTTTGGCTAATGAAGGTGCCCTCTCGGAGTTGCTTGACTTGGAATCCTAGAAAATACTTCAACTCCCCCATCATCGACATCTCGAATTTCTGTGTCATGATCCTACTAAACTCTTCACATGTAGACTCGTTAGTAGACCCAAATATAATATCATCAACATAAATTTGGCATACAAACAAGTCATTTTCAAGAGTTTTAGTAAAGAGTGTAGGATCGGCCTTGCCAACTTTGAAGCCATTAGCAATAAGGAAATCTCTTAGGCATTCATACCATGCTCTTGGGGCTTGCTTGAGCCCGTAAAGCGCCTTAGAGAGCCTATAGACATGGTTAGGGTACTCACTGTCTTCAAAGCCGGGAGGTTGCTCAACATAGACCTCTTCCTTGATTGGTCCGTTGAGGAAGGCACTTTTCACGTCCATTTGATAGAGCTTAAAGCCATGGTAAGTAGCATAGGCCAATAATATGCGAATTGACTCAAGCCTAGCTACGGGTGCATAGGTTTCACCAAAATCCAAACCTTCGACTTGTGAATACCCTTTGGCCACGAGTCGAGCTTTGTTCCTTATCACCACACCATGCTCATCTTGCTTGTTGCGGAAGACCCATTTGGTTCCTACAACATTTTGGTTAGGACGTGGAACTAAATGCCATACCTCGTTCCTCGTGAAATTGTTGAGCTCCTCTTGCATCGCCACCACCCAATCCGAATCTTGGAGAGCTTCCTCTACCCTGTGTGGCTCAATGGAGGAAACAAAAGAGTAATGTTCACAAAAATGAGCAACCCGAGATCGAGTAGTTACCCCCTTATGAATGTCGCCGAGGATGGTGTCGACGGGGTGATCTCGTTGGATTGCTTGGTGGACTCTTGGGTGTGGCGGTCTTGGTTCTTCCTCATCCTCCTTTTCTTGATCATTTGTATCTCCCCCTTGATCATTGCTATCATCTTGAGGTGGCTCGTCTTCTTGATTTTGCTCTTCATCATTTTGAGCCTCATCCTCATTTTGAGTTGGTGGAGATGCTTGCATGGAGGAGGATGGTTGATCTTGTGTACTTGGAGGCTCTTCGGATTCCTTAGGACACACATCCCCGATGGACATGTTCCTTAGCGCGATACATGGAGCCTGTTCTTCACCTATCTCATCAAGATCAACTTGCTCCACTTGAGAGCCGTTAGTTTCATCAAACACAACGTCACAGGAGACTTCAACTAGTCCAGTGGACTTGTTAAAGACCCTATATGCCCTTGTGTTTGAGTCATAACCAAGTAAAAAACCTTCTACAGTTTTAGGAGCAAATTTTGATTTTCTACCTCTTTTAATAAGAATGAAGCATTTGCTACCAAAAACTCTAAAATATGAAATATTGGGCTTTTTACCGGTTAGGAGTTCATATGATGTCTTCTTGAGGATTCGGTGAAGATATAACCGGTTGATGGCGTAGCAGGCGGTGTTGACCGCTTCGGCCCAAAACCGGTCCGGTGTCTTGTACTCATCAAGCATGGTTCTTGCCATGTCCAATAGAGTTCGATTCTTCCTCTCCACTACACCATTTTGTTGTGGCGTGTAGGGAGAAGAGAACTCATGCTTGATGCCCTCCTCCTCAAGGAAGCTTTCAATTTGAGAGTTCTTGAACTCCGTCCCATTGTCGCTTCTTATTTTCTTGATCCTTAAGCCGAACTCATTTTGAGCCCGTCTCAAGAATCCTTTTAAAGTCTCTTGGGTTTGAGATTTTTCCTGTAAAAAGAATACCCAAGTGAAGCGAGAATAATCATCCACAATAACTAGACAGTACTTACTCCCGCCGATGCTTATGTAAGCGATCGGGCCGAATAGATCCATGTGTAGGAGCTCCAGTGGCCTGTCAGTCGTCATTATGTTCTTGTGTGGATGATGAGTGCCAACTTGCTTCCCTGCTTGGCATGCGCTACAAATCCTGTCTTTCTCAAAATGAACATTGGTTAGTCCTAAAATGTGCTCTCCCTTTAGAAGCTTATGAAGATTCTTCATCCCAACATGGGCTAGTCGGCGGTGCCAGAGCCAACCCATGTTAGTCTTAGCAATTAAACATGTGTCGAGCTCAGCTCTATCAAAATCTACTAAGTATAGCTGACCCTCTAACACACCCTTAAATGCTATTGAATCATCACTTCTTCTAAAGACAGTGACACCTATATCAGTAAAAAGACAGTTGTAGCCCATTTGACATAATTGGGAAACAGAAAGCAAGTTGTAATCTAATGAATCAACAAGAAAAACATTGGAAATGGAATGGTCAGGTGAAATAGCAATTTTACCCAAACCTTTGACCAACCCTTGATTTCCATCCCCAAATGTGATAGCTCGTTGGGGGTCTTTGTTTTTCTCATATGAGGAGAACATCCTTTTCTCCCCGGTCATGTGGTTTGTGCACCCGCTGTCGAGTATCCAACTTGAGCCCCCGGATGCATAAACCTACAAAACAAATTTAGTTCTTGACTTTAGGTACCCAAACTGTTTTGGGTCCTTTGGCATTAGATACAAGAACTTTGGGTACCCAAACACAAGTCTTGGAGCCCTTGTGTTTGCCCCCAACAAATTTGGCAACTACTTTGCCGGATTTGCTAGTAAGCACATAAGATGCATCAAAAGTTTTAAATGAAATGGCATGATCATTTGATGCATTAGGAATTTTCTTCTTAGGCAACTTGGCACGGGTTGGTTGCCTAGAACTAGATGTCTCACCCTTATACATGAAAGCATGGTTAGGGCCAGAGTGAGACTTCCTAGAATGAATCTTCCTAATTTTGCTCTCAGGATAGCCTGCAGGGTATAAAATGTAACCCTCGTTATCCTGAGGCATGGGAGCTTTGCCCTTAACAAAGTTAGACAAGTTCTTAGGAGGGGCATTAAGTTTGACATTGTCTCCCCTTTGGAAGCCAATGCCATCCTTGATGCCAGGGCGTCTCCCATTATAAAGCATGCTACGAGCAAATTTAAATTTCTCATTTTCTAAGTTGTGCTCGGCAATTTTAGCATCTAGTTTAGCTATATGATCATTTTGTTTTTTAATTAAGGCTAGGTGATCATGGATAGCATCAACATTAATATCTCTACATCTAGAAACATGCTCAACATTAGATGTAGAGGGTTTGCAAGATTTAAGTTCTACAACCTTAGCATGCAACATTTCATTCTTAGTTCTAAGGTCGGAAATAGTAGCATTGCAAACATTAAAATCTTTAGCCTTAGCAATTAAATTTTCATTCTCTAATCTAAGGCTAGCAAGAGATGCATTCAATTCATCAATCTTAGCAAGCAAGTCAACGTTATCATCTCTAAGATTGGTAATTGAAACATTACAAACATGTGAATCAACCTTAGCATTTAAAGTAGCATTTTCATTTCTAAGGTTGTCAATCATCTCACGGCAAGTGCTTAGCTTACTAGACAGTTTTTCACATTTTTTAACTTGTAGAGCGTAAGCATTTTTAACCTTAACATGTTTCTTATTCTCCTTGATTAGGAAGTCCTCTTGGGAGTCCAAGAGATCATCCTTTTCATGGATGGCACTAATTAGTTCATTTAATTTTTCCTTTTGTTCCATGTTAAGGTTAGCAAAAAGAATGCGCAAGTTATCCTCCTCATTTTTATCATCATCCTCATCACTAGATGTTTCATATTTAGTGGAGGACCTTGATTTTACCTTCTTTTTGCCGTCCTTGGCCATGAGACACTTGTGGCCGACGTTGGGGAAGAGAAGGCCTTTGGTGACGGCGATGTTGGCGGCGTCCTCGTCGTCGGAGGAGTCGCTTGAGCTTTCGTCGGAGTCCCACTCCCGACAAACATGGGCATCGCCGCCCTTCTTCTTGTAATACTTCTTCTTCTCCTTTCTTCTTCCCTTCTTGTCGTCGCCCCTGTCACTGTCACTAGACATAGGACATTTTGCAATAAAGTGACCGGGCTTACCACACTTGTAGCAAACCTTCTTGGAACGAGGTTTGTAGTCCTTCCCCTTCCGTTGCTTGAGGATTTGCCTAAAGCTTTTGATGATTAGGGCCATCTCCTCATTGTCGAGCTTGGAGGCGTCAATTGGTTGTCTACTTGGTGTAGACTCCTCCTTCTTCTCCTCCGTTGCCTTAAAGGCCACCGGTTGCGCCTCGGATGTGGAAGGCTCGTCAAGCTCGTTGATCTTCTTGGAGCCCTTAATCATGCATTCAAAACTCACAAAATTCCCGATAACTTCCTCGGGGGTCATTAGTGGATATCTAGGATTCCCACGAATTAATTGTACTTGAGTGGGGTTAAGGAAAATAAGAGCTCTTAGAATAACCTTAACCACTTCGTGGTCATCCCATTTTGTGCTCCCGAGGTTGCGCACTTGGTTTACCAAGGTCTTGAGCCGGTTGTACATGTCTTGTGGCTCCTCCCCTTGGCGAAGACGGAAGCGACCGAGCTCCCCCTCGATCGTTTCCCGCTTGGTGATCTTGGTGAGTTCATCACCCTCGTGCGCCGTCTTGAGTAGGTCCCAAATCTCCTTGGCGTTCTTCAATCCTTGTACTTTGTTGTATTCCTCCTTGCTTAGGGAGGCAAGGAGGATGGTTGCGGCTTGGGAGTTGAAGTGCTCGATTTGGGCCACTTCGTCCGTGTCATAGTCCTCATCCCCTATTGATGGTACCTGTACACCATACTCAACAACATCCCATATTCTTTTGTGGAGAGAGGTTAGATGAAATCGCATCAAATTACTCCACATAGCATAATCTTCACCATTAAAAGTTGGTGGTTTGCCTAATGGGACGGAAAGTAAGGGTGTATGTTTAGGAATGCGAGGGTAGCGTAGGGGGATCTTACTATACTTCTTGCGCTCTTGGCGCTTAGAAGTGACGGAGGGCGCATCGGAGTCGGAGGTAGAAGTTGATGAAGTGTCGGTCTCATAGTAGACCACCTTCCTCATCCTCTTGTGCTTATCGCCTTTCCGATGCGGCTTGTGGGAAGAAGATTTTTCCTTCTTCTCTTTGTGGTGAGAAGAAGATTTCTTCTCCTTCCCTTTGTTGGAGGAGCTCTTCTTCTTCTCCCTCCTTTTGGTGCGAGACTCTTCCGATGAAGTGCTCCCGTAGCTTGTAGTGGGCTTTTCGCCGGTCTCCATCTCCTTCTTGGCGTGATCTCCCGACATCACTTCGAGCGGTTAGGCTCTAATGAAGCACCGGGCTCTGATACCAATTGATAGTCGCCTAGAGGGGGGGGTGAATAGGGCGAAACTGAAATTTACAAAATGATCACAACTACAAGCCGGGTTAGCGTTAGAAATATCAACGAGTCCGCGAGAGAGGGCGCAAAACAAATCGCAAGCAAATAAGGAGAGTGACACGCGGATTTGTTTTACCGAGGTTCGGTTCTCGCAAACCTACTCCCCGTTGAGGCGGCCACAAAGGCCGGGTCTCTTTCAACCCTTCCCTCTCTCAAACGGTCCCTCGGACCGAGTGAGCTTTCCTTCTTCTCAATCAACCGGGAACAAAACTTCCCCGCAAGGGCCACCACACAATTGGTGCCTCTTGCCACGGTTACAATCGAGTGTTGATCACAAGAGCACAAGAGAAAGAAAGAATGCGATCCAAGCGCAAGAGCTCAAAGGAACACGGCAAATCTCTCTCGCTAGTCACTAAAGGCTTGAGTGGAATTGGAGAGGATTTGATCTCTTTGTATGTGTCTAGAATTGAATGCCTAGCTCTTGTAAGTGGTTAGAAGTTGGAAAACTTGGATTTCTATGAATGTGGGGTGGTTGGGGTATTTATAGCCCCAACCACCAAAAGTGACCGTTGGCTGGAGGCGTCTGCTCGATGGCGCACCGGACAGTCCGGTGCACACCGGACAGTCCGGTGCCCCTGCCACGTCATCACTGCCGTTGGATTCTAGCCGTTGGAGCTTCTGACTTGTGGGCCCGCCTGGGTGTCCGGTGCACACCGGACATGTACTGTTTGATGTCCGGTGCACCGGCATGGGCGATTCTGACTTCTGCGCGCGCTGCGCGCGCATTTAATGCACCGCAGGGAGCCGTTGGCGCCGCAGGGAGCCGTTGCTCCGCTGGCACACCGGACAGTCCGGTGTACACCGGACAGTCCGGTGTACACCGGACAGTCCGGTGAATTATAGCGGAGCGGCTGCCGCGCGAACCCGAGGCTGGCGAGATCAGGAGACCGAGCTTCTTTGGAGCACCGGACATGTCCGGTGCACACCGGACAGTCCGGTGAATTATAGCGCGCCGGCTCCGAGAATTCCCGAGGGTGAAGAGTTTGAGTCTGAGTCCCCTGGTGCACCGGACAGGTACTGTTCACTGTCCGGTGGCACACCGGACAGTCCGGTGCGCCAGACCAGGGGTGCCCTCGGTTGCCCCTTTGCTCCTTTATTGAATCCAACACTTGATCTTTTTATTGGCTAGATGTGAACTTTTTGCACCTGTATAACTTATACACTAGAGCAAACTAGTCAGTCCAATATTTGTGTTGGGCAATTCAACCACCAAAATTATTTAGGAACTAGGTGTAAGCCTAATTCCCTTTCACGTTGAAAATTGAAAGACCCCACTTGTCAGTGAATGTTGCTATTCTAGCAAAGGGAAGGTGTTTTTTCGGACCTTCGGCGTAAAGCCTTCGTCCATATCGCAATCTAAATTTATTATTTCGAACAAATTAATATTGCGAGGGGCTACTGTTGGGGACCTTCGGCATCCGAAGGTCCTCAAAAACAGGATTTAACAGTATTTCTGGAGTACAATGTGTGAACAGGTATCCTCGGGACTAAAGTTGGCATTGCAGTAGACCAGAATAATACGAAGGTTGATACGGAGCCGAAGGTGCGAGCAGGAAAGCTTCGGCGTGACAGCAAAGAGTGGAACCGACTTAAAGATGAAAAGGCTATTCAGACCTCGATAGACTACTATAGAATTATTATTAAATGTAAAGGGCATGAATGTAATTTTGTAAGGGCTGTGTCCCGTGCCTATAAATAGGTGAACAGTATCCCCGTACTGTTCACGCTGACTTGGCATTCACTTTTTGCGTCACGCTTGTATTGTCATCCCTTCTCGGCTAAAGGTACACTTGTAATTCAATAATATTTCCGTTTATGCTTGATAATAATAAATAATCGTTCATATTGTCTTTTATATCCTTTACATTTTCTCCTTCGTCATTGTTTAATGAATTCGTGAAGGTACGTCCTTCATAACCTTCGTCCGTAAACCATTATATCCTATGGGAAATAATGCTTCGGAGGACGAAGAACTTTAACGATTAACATTTTCTATGTTGCCTTGTTCTTAACTCTTAGCACTTGAGAACAAGTCTCCAACAGTTGGGCTGTGTCCGGGATCAGACTGGAGCGAAGGTTATCGGTACTCTATCAAAGCGTATTGGTTTCCCGAAGCTCGAAATAGATATTAGCCGCTACCGACGACAGCACATCGTCGATAGTTTATTCTATTCCAATTTCAAGGTAAACAACTTTTTTCTAACTTTTATTGTTTTTAATAACGAAGATGTTTCCTAACGAAGGTTGTTTATGTGCAGAGTATGCTACTGAGCAAAGCTTTGAGAATGCAGCAAGATTTGGAAGATAAGGAACACGAGGTTATAATTGAGAATTTAGAAAGCAAAATAAAAGACCAATCATCTGCTCTTGAAAAGAAAGACTTCGAGCTTCAGACAACCGAAGGCTTATTGGCAGAAGGTGAAGTTAAAATAACAGAATTAAATACGAAGCTTCTCTCCCAGTCAGAAAGCTTCGAACAAGAAAAGCAGAAGCTTAATGCAATATTTGAGGCCGAGGTCCAGAAAAGTTCAGATTTGAAAAAATCATTGACAAGCCTTCAAAATAAATGTCTGGAGTTCAGTAATCGATGCGTTCAACGGCTGAAGTGGGTTTTCTATTCGGTTGGAGCTAGCAGCGAAAAATTTAATCCTTCGACTGAAGACCTGCCGGGGGCCTTCGAACATATCGAAGGTGAAATTGATGACCTTGATGAAGTTACTGCTGGACATGGTGACTTTTGTGCCCTGGTAGCTTCTCGGGGCACAGCTGTTGCCTTCCTGAAGTCTAGCTGCGAACACGGAAAGGTTATCAATATACCCAATTTCAGCTTATCACCAGCAGATCTGGATAATATTCCCAACCTTGCCCGAAGCATAGCAAATAGATTTATAAAACTGGTATGGACAAAGGGTGGACGAAGCAAAGCTGGTGATGAAGCTCGGAGTCATCTTAAGCCGATAATGAAATCATACCTTGTGCCTACCTCTTCCTTCAAGCTTGAATTTTGCTTACAATACTTTAATACATATAGGATGATGAAGCCGAGGCCAAAGCTGAGGAGTAAGAAGACGAAGCCGAAGCTTAACGGATGACGATGCCTAAGCCGAAGCTCCGTGGATATTGATGAAGCTTGGATAGATGTCTGTAGAAAAAGCTCTAAAAACTCTTGTAATAACTTGTGTAAAGAATAATGTAATTAAATTTTGCTTTGTGGACTTTGTCCATACCTTGTAATACATTCTTACCTTTCCATCAATGTATAAAGTGCTTTGGTGTGAACGAAATTAGCATTTTTGAGCCGAAGGCGAAAAACACCTTCCCTTCTTTTCGTACACAGCGAAGCATAAAACTGCTTCTTTTTCTTTTTGTCGAAGCCTTGTCTTTAGAGCCGAAGCAACTATCTGTGTTATGATCATGATGATCCTATGTATGTCTAAATGAATGTTTATGAATGCAAATGTATGATGTAATGTACCGTGCAAATGAATGTCCAAACACACGTATACGAAGCCACAACCAAAGCCTTCATTCCCTTAGGAATAATCAAAGTCTCTTTGCCGTTTATTTTTCGGCTTCACCGCTTATTTTTTGGTGTATCAGCGCTGACTTTTCGCTGTAAGTTCTGCATTCCCTTAGGAACGTCTTTTGAACTTCTTCGCCTTCTATTTCGGCGGTATCGCGTTGACTTTTCACGCTTCGCCTTATATTTTGGCGGAATCGGCATTGACTTTTCGCTGTAAGCTCTGCATTCCCTTAGGAACGACTTTTGAGCAGAAAACTTACGTTGTGCTCCCTTAGGAACGGCTTTTTGTAGCTTCGTCATGCTCTGCATCCCCTTAGGGACGTCTTTCGAGCTTCTCCCTATTTTTTCTTTTCTTTTTGCACTCGATGGTGCATGCTCAGCTTTTACATTTACATTTTTGGGGGATACTGCTCTTGTAGAGCTGAAGTAAGAAAAAGAGAAATTACATGCTATGGCCCCATTAAAAACCTTTCTCCCCCTTTAGAAAGGAAAAGGGTGCCATAGAGAAAAAATACAAAAAATAAAAAGAATACATGAAGCTATACATAATATCGCTGAAGCTCATCCGCATTCCAAGATCTAGGAATGTCGTTGTCGTCCATATCCTTCAATCTGTAAGAACCGGGTCTTGACGAAGATACTACGAGAAAAGGTCATTCCCACTTCAACTGTAACTTGCCTACTGTATCTGGGTTGGCAACTCTCCGAAGTACCAAGTGCCCTGGCTTGATATTTTTTAACCGAACTTTTCTGTCACGCCATTTTATTGTTTCGGCTTGATATTTATTGATATTCTCCACAGCCTGAAGCCTGATCCCTTCTATAGCATCTTTTGCCACAGAATAATCAGCTTCGTACTCTGCCGAAGCCATTGTTCTTATTGATCCGGCTTTAGCTTCTTCTGGAGTTATTGCTTCGTCACCAAACAGCAATTTGAATGGTGTAAAGCCTGTTGACCTTGACATTGTTGTGTTGGGGCTCCACACCACTTTGATTAATTCATCTGGCCACTTTCCCCTGGGCTGATTGAAGATTAACTTCATTATTCCCGTCATTATAATGCCATTAGCTCTTTCGATAAGTCCATTTGACTCCGGATGTCTAACCGATGCAAAATGGATCTTCGTGCCAATTTGTTCACAGAACTCTTTGAAAGCTTCGGCATCAAACTGTGTTCCATTGTCCACAGTAATTGCCTTCGGCACTCTGAAGCGACAAACAATATTTTGCTAGAAAAATTTCTGAACAGTGACCGAAGTTATTGTGGCTAAAGGCTTCGCCTCAATCCACTTGGAAAATATTCTAAAATATTCTACCGCCACCACAACATATTTTAGATTTCCTTGTGCTGGTGGAAGTGGGCCTAGCAAATCAAGGCCCCACCTTTGCAATGGCCAAGTGGGCTGTATTAACTGAGTCAGAGATGAAGGTTGTTTTTGATCTCTTGCACATTTTTGACAGCCTTCACATTTTTGGACTAATTCTGCTGCATCCGAAGCTGCCTTCGGCCAATAAAATCCTTGACGAAAAACTTTTCCCAGCAAGGGCCTAGATCCGATGTGAGATCCACATAGACCTGCGTGTATTTCCTTCATCAATTCTATACATTTAGCTCTAGATAAACATTTGAGTAATGGAGAGCAGACTCCATGTTTGTATAACTCCCCTTCTATTATTACATATGGTCGGGCTCTTGCCTCTATTCTCTTGTTATAAGCTTCGTCGTCTGAAAGGCAGTTGCCTTGGAGAAAAGATATAATCTCGGTTCTCCAATCTTCACTATGAACAGGAGATATATTGAGCACTGCTCTTTCAAGTAGTTCCACTGAAGGTGCTTTTATTGTCTCAAAGAATACTTTCGAAGGTAAAGGCAGCCCCTGTGCCGCTGACTTGGCTAGCAGATCAGCGTGCTCATTTTCTCCTCGTGGAATATTCTTGATAGAAAACCCTTCGAAAGAAGCTTCAAGCCTTCGAACTATATCCAAGTATTTCTCAAGCTTCGGGTCTCTTGCTTTACAACTCTTGTCCACATGACCAGAAATAACTTGGGAATCGGTTTTGAGAACCGCCCTTCTTATCCCCATTGCTTTTAACTTCCGAAGACCCAAAAGCAAAGCTTCGTATTCAGCAATATTATTTGTGCAACTGAAATCAAGTTTCACTGCATAGCATGTTCTGACTTTGGAAGGTGCAACTAAAACAGCAGCTGCATCTGCCCCGAAGGTTCCCCAGGAACCGTCGCAGAACATTGTCCAAGCTTCGGCATCTTTACTTGCTTCTTCTTCCTGAGCCCCTGGCGTCCAGTCAGCGATGAAGTCTGCTAATGCCTGGGACTGAATCAAGGATCAATGCACATAATCAATGCTGAATTCGTTGAGTTCCGCAGCCCACTTTCCAATCCTTCCAGTAGCTTCTTTGTTCCTCATAATATCCTTCAAAGGTTGTGATGAAGGAACAATTATATGGAATGCTTGAAAGTAATGCCGAAGCTTCCTGGAGGCCATTAAGACAGCATATAGCACCTTCTCCAATTCTGTATAGTTTTTCTTTGATAAACTGAGGACTTCAGAGACAAAGTATACTGGGGCTTGCTTTTTAGTTTGTCCTTCAAGCTTCTCCTGGACAAGTGCCGCACTCACTGCAGAGTGCGAAGCTGCCACATACAACAGCAGAGGAGCTCCTGGCGCAGGTGGAGTTAGCGTCATTAGGTCTATCAAGTATTGCTTCAGCTCTTCGAAGGCTTTCTGCTGAGTTAATCCCCATTGAAAGACTTCGGCTGATTTCAGCACTTCAAAGAATGTTAAATTTCTCTCTGCTGATCTAGATATGAATCGATTCAAAGATGCCAGTCTTCCTGTCATGTAATATCCAAATTGTAAGGGAGAATAAAAGGAGGAATTGTTTCCTTTGAATACATGTGTGCCATCTCTAATTATCACTTCGTGTGAACACCTCATAAAAAACAAAGGATTAATAAAAATCATTAAATTGTGCATCATGTTGAGGTTTCATTGTGTGTGCATTTTTTTGTGACAATGTGACAATAATGTAGAAATAAATATGACAACACCTAAATTAGAATTGAAACCCTAAAGGGAATTCTAGAAATGTGGAGAAGAGAAAGAGATAAAGGATATGAACTAATAAATAATATATGTAAATAAATACCTCCAGAATTAGTATCTCTAAATGTTGCAAGTATAAATTGTAATAATAGGTCACAAGAGTTTGAATTAAATTTGAATACAATTTGAATTTGAAAGAGAGAGAGAGAAAAGAAAAGAAAAAGGCTAAAATCTAGTTTGGGCTGGCTACACCCTAATCGGCCCAATAACCCTACCATCCGCGCAGCCCACCCCAATCCGCGCGCCGACAAGCGCGGCCGGCTGGTCAGATCTCCGGCTCACGTGTTCCGTGGGAGAAGGCTGTGTGGTGGGCCAAGGCGGTCGGCTCGATCTTCTATCCCTCCCAATAGAATCTCCGCGCATGGCGGGCGGGCGCTGGGATCCGTTCGACTCGGCAGGTCCGCGCTGTAGGAATTGACCGGGGGCATGGAATCTTCCGCACGCATAAAGGACGAACTCATCCCCTCTAAGCTGGATCCTATTCCTCCCCTCAATCCCCACCGTTGTCGTGAGCACCGAGCGCAGAACTAGCCGTAACCCGCCGCCGCACTGGAATTTCAGGCCACGCCTAACCAAACTCTGGGCGGGTGTTCCATTGGGTTCGTCCGGTTGCGGTGAGGGTGGTCAGCGACATTCCTGGGGCGAATTGGGGCAAAGCGCAGGGGAATTCCTCGTCGAAATCCATACCTCCGCCGCGGAGCCACTTGCGCGGGGCCAGCCATTCACCGCCACATCTACCCCCGGTAATGGACCTCATCAAGCTCGTTACACTTCCAATCGCGCGTATCACCTGTTCTATTTGGGAATCATCCATTAGAGTACCCGGGCACTCCTCACCGGTGGTCGGCCGCCGCGGGTGTGTAGCGCCGCCACGCAGCTCAACGGGGAAGTGGAGGAATAGCCTCGGGTCGTTGATTTCCTGACGGACGGCCTAGATTAGATCAAAGGATACCCTTCGCTCCTTTAGTCGTGGGCCGTTTGATCGTGATCCAACACGCGCGATCAGTTGTCAGCTCATGCCCTTTTGGGCGTCGTCGGATCTGAATCCGAGGCCCCCTATTGCATACCCTTTTTTTAGTGAAGGCGAATCTAATCTGCACCATCAATCGGAGATCTGATGGCTCAGATCCTCTGGTACCCCTTCGTCGTGACACTTTCGCATAAGAGACACTGATATTCTTCATAAACAACCCGCAGTCTGTGTGATAGTAGCCTGAGTCTTGCGGATTCTTGCGCCAGAGCCCCTGCGCTTTCTGGAATTTGAGGCCCAATCCAGAGAGTATTGAAAATCAGAAATTAAAATCAGAAATTAATTTTTAGTGCATAAATAAATGTTAGAACTTGTTTAATTTGTAGAAAATGCATATGAACTCTAAATTGGTCCATTCCAGTTCCTAAATTTTTGTAAAATTGTTGTTTACCAACTAGTGTCATTGTTTTGACATGAAAGACAATTTAAAATTTATCTATCACTTAATCTTGTATTAAATACATAAAACCTTGGAAAAGTCATATCTTAAAATCTATAACTCCAAAATTAATGATTTCAGTTCCTAGGATCTTATTTTAGTGTCTAGATTATTACTGTGTATTTTATTTACATGTTTGGTGTGATATTAATCTTTGCTATACTATGTATGTATTGTGTTGATGCGAGTAGACGAGCATGCCACTGTGGATTCTGAGGTTCAGCTGGTAGAGACTGCTGAGCAGGAGCTCATTGAAGGCAAGTTGTGCCCTTGATCACTTCCTTTTACCCATTCATGTTCTTATTAATCATAATGATCTGCATAGGTTAATTTTGCTGGGACCCAATAGGTTACCCTAGATTTTGACTATCTTTATACCTTGTTTCACCACTGGTTTTACTACTAAATTTTTGGGTAGTACATGCTATTGCTTTATGTGGCTTTGGGTATAAAGATATTCATCACTCATGGTTATACTCTTTATTATCTGTTTATTATTTACTGTCATGATAAGATCATTATGTTAACGGGAACATGGAGAACCACCTGGGAAAACAGTGCTACCACAAGGGTTTAATGGGACGCCCTTGGCTGATTAACTAGGAAAGCTAGTGGATGACTACCTTACCCGAAAGGGGCAAGGGCAGTAGGGGAGTGGTCAGAGTAGGGAGGTCCTTGGGTTGATTTTGCTGTGATGGCGGTCAGGCGAGGGATTCCTGCACTGGAACTTCCTATAAACTGTAGCGTGTTTTCTGAAGCTAGTGGAACTTTGTAAAGGCCTCGTAGTGATACCCTGCCTCGCTTCCTTGGTAGAGGTGTATGGGGTCTGATCAACTCCGTGGCAAATGGGTAACACGACTTGTGGGTATAGATGTGCAACCTCTGCAGAGTGTAAAACTGGTATACTAGTCGTGCTCACGGTCATGAGCGGCTCGGACACTCACATGATTAATTTATGGAACTTAAATTCAATTTGTCATTTCATTGCATCTGGGATTATTTTATTATTACTTTTATTTATTATTTCTAAGGTTCGATATTTACTTACACTTAGTAATTGCTATTAAAATTTTGACCAACTTATAAAAGCAATGCTCAGCTTCAGCCTTTATTTCATTGATCAGCCTTACACTTCATGAACTCCCACCTTTGGTGAGTTCATGCCACATTATTCCCCACAACTTGTTGAGTCATGAACATGTGTGAGCTCACTCTTACTGTCTCACACCCCCCACAGGAGAAGAACAGGTGGTAGAAGAGGAGCAGCCTAACACTGTGGCTTTCGACTTGATCTAGCTGGCGTCTCCCAGTCAGCTTTCTAGCGCCAAGGATAGATTTTAGTTCCTGCTTTATTCATCTTTTATTTTGTAAGACTTCCACTATGTAATAAATACTCTAATTATTGTGATATTTATCTCTATACACTCTGTTATTATATATGTTGTCTTCTTTGGCGCATGTATGAGATGCACCCGGCTTTGTCCCTTAAAGCCCGGGTTTGACAGAAGTGGTATCAGAGAAAATGTTGACTGTAGGACGAAACCTAGATAGAAATGGACAAAACTCTTCCCTGCTTACCTTCTTCTGATTCTCTCTATACTTGTCTTGATCCTGTCTCACCTTCTAATGTTCTACTCTGATCATTCTTACCTTCTCTACTCTAAGACAAGATGGATTTCACACCTTGGAATCCTACATTTATGACCTTCTTAAGGGATAAGGAACCTGAGACAAAACTAAAATTATTTTCTCTATTAAAAAAATGTTAGTTGATTGTTCTGATGATCAATGACTGATTTGCTTCTTTGATTGATTGAAATAGTATAGACAAGCATCTTAGTATGTACCATAAGGTAATGAATTAGCTTTAGTAGGTAAAACACCAATCTGCTTAGCTAATAAATCCCCCAAAGTAACATGCCTCGTAAATACATGCCTTGTCTACAATTCTTTCTTTCGTACCCTATGTTTCTAACCCAGATGGGATATCCCTATAGTGTTTGAAGAGAGCACTATAGACGTGATCCTTGGTATGTCAGGGTTAAAAAAGGCAAAGGCAGTTTATACAGTGTGCTAAAGGAACCATAGAACTCACCAGTTCCAAAGGAGGAAGATTTGAAGTTGGAATTGCAGTAACTACCGCCACCAGACTAGCGGCATTCTTAGTAGATGGGAAGTTTGTTGGTGGCAACATCCGTGAGGTTAGAGATTTTTCGGATGTCTTTTCAAAGGAGTTACCAGGGATGCCACCATATAGGGAAGTTGAGTTTGTCATTGATCTCTTACCTGAGACTGCTCCTATTTTTAAACGCCGCTACAGAATGTCCGTAGAAGAATTAAAAGAACTTAAGAAGAAGTTAACAGAGTTACAAGAGGCTGGGTACATTCGTCCGAGTTCCTCACCTTGGGGAGCACCGGTACTATTTGTACAGAAGAAGGATGGATCACAGCGGATGTGTGTGGATTATAGATCACTTAATGATGTTACTATGAAGAACAAGTATCCGTTACCCCGTATTGAGGATTTATTTGATCAGATTAGAGGTGCTAGGGTATTCTTGAAGATTTATCTCCGATCGGGATACCATCAAATGAAGATTAGACCATCGGATATTCCTAAGATGGCTTTCTCAACCCAATATGGATTATATGAGTTTACTGTTATGTCGTTTGGATTAACCAATGCACCAGCTTATTTTATGAATTTGATGAATAAGGTGTTTATAGTGTATTTGGATAGATTCATCGTGGTGTCCATCGACGATATTCTTATCTATTCTAAGAGTGAAAGTGACCACGAGGAACATCTGAGATTGGTGCTATAGAAGCTACGAGATAATCAACTCTACGCCAAGTTCAGTAAATGCGAGTTCTGGATTGACAAGGTGTCATTCCTTGGACATATCATTTCTAATGGAGGAATAGCAGTGGACCCTGCTAAAGTGAAGGAGATAATGGCGTGGAGCATACCCACTACAGTTACCGAGGTCCGGAGTTTCTTGGGACTTGTAGGATATTATCGGAGATTTATTGAAGGATTCTCTAAGATTGCCAAGCCTATGACCTCGCTTCTGGAAAAAGGAAGAGAATTTAAGTGGGACGAGAAGTGCCAAGGAAGCTTTGATCAATTAAAGAAGAGATTGATGTCACCACCAGTGTTGGTTATGCTAGATCTATAGAAGGGATTTGATATTTATTGTGATGCATGCGACCAAGGCTTGGGATGTGTGCTCATGCAAGAAGGACATGTGATCGCCTATGCGTCTCATCAGCTACGGAAACATGAGTTGAACTACCCCAGTCATGATTTAGAACTGGCAGCCGTAGTGCATGGGCTTAAGATTTGGAGACACTACATTAGGGAACTTAGTGTCAAGTATACATGGATCATAAGAGTTTGAAGTATATTTTCACTCAGAAGGATCTCAACCTTAGGCAACACCGTTGGTTGGAGCTTATTAAGGATTATGATTTTGAGATTCACTATCACCCAGGCAAGGCGAATTTGGTTGCAGATGCCTTGAGTCGGAAGAAACACGTTCACTCCACTATTGTTGTCCAGCTACCCGATGAATTAGCAAAAGATTTTGAGAGACTCAACCTGGGAATTATTACACACACTGAAGGAGTCACCATTGAAGTGGAACCTACCTTGGAGCAAGAAATTCATAAAGGTCAAGTGGGTGATGCAAAAATTCAAGAGATTAAGAATCTTATTACTGAAAGTAGAGGTCCGGAATTCACGGAGGATGGGCAAGGTATTATATGGTTCAAGGATCGGATATGTGTTCCGGAGATTGATAGCCTTCGTGAGACTATACTAAAGGAAGCCCATGACTCAGATTATTCTATTCATCCTAGGAGTACTAAGATGTATCAGGATTTGAAGCAAAAGTACTGGTGGTATGGATTGAAAAGAGATGTTGCTGCTCATGTGGCTAAGTGTGATGTGTGTCAAAGAGTCAAGGCCGAACATCAAAGACCAGCTGGACTATTGCACCCGCTTAAGATACCCGAGTGGAAATGAGAAGAAATTGATATGGATTTCATTGTCAGACTACCCCGCACTCCAGCAGGATATGACTCTATTTGGGTAATTGTGGACAGATTGACAAAAGTGGCTCATTTCATACCAGTGAGGACTAATTACACGGGAGCCAAGCTAGCAGAATTGCATATGACTCGGATAGTTTGTCTACATGGAGTGCCTAAGAAGATCGTGTCTGATCGAGGATCACAGTTTACTTCTTGGTTTTGGAAGAAGTTGCATGAGAGCTTGGATACAAAGTTGAATTTTAGTTCAGCATACCATCCTCAGACTGATGGGCAGACAGAGAGGACTAATCAAGTGCTGGAGGATATGTTAAGAGCTTGTGCTCTTAAGCATGGTGGAAGTTGGGATAAGAGCTTACCATATGCAGAGTTCTCTTATAATAATAGCTACCAGGCTAGTTTGAAGATGTCACCATTTGAGGCTCTATATGGCAGAAAGTGCAGGACTCCAGTGTATTGGGATCAGTCTGGAGAAAGGCAGTTCTTCGGGCCTGAGCTTATTCAAGAGGCAGAAGAACAAGTTCGAATGATAAGAGAAAATTTGAGAATTGCACAATCAAGGCAAAAGAGCTATGCTGATAATAGAAGAAGACTACTGGAGTTTAAGGAGGGTGACCACGTGTGTCTGAAGGTGTCACTGATCCAGTGTATGAGAAGATTTAAAGTCAAAGGAAAGTTGTCCCCTCGCTTCATTGGACCTTTCTTGATATTAAAGCGAGTGGGAGAAGTTTCATATCAACTAGAACTACCCGATCACCTGTCAGATGTACATGATGTCTTTCACGTGTCCCAACTAAAGAAGTGCCTCAGGGTTCCTGAGGAGCAGCTACCAATGGAGGACCTTAGTGTTCAAGATGACCTGACTTATGCTGAGTACCCTATCAAGATTTTGGACACTTTGACTCGAGTTACAAGAAATAAGGTGATAAAGATGTGCAAAGTACAATGGAGTCACCATGGAGAGGATGAAGCTACTTGGGAAAGAGAAGAAGAGCTTCGCATAGATTTTCCCCATCTTTTCCCTACTCCTTTCTAAATCTCGAGGACGAGATTATTTTTAAGGCGGGTAGGATTTGTAATATCCAAATTGTAAGGGAGAATAAAAGGAGGAATTGTTTCCTTTGAATACATGTGTGCCATCTCTAATTATCACTTCATGTGAACACCTCATAAAAAATAAAGGATTAATAAAAATCATTAAATTGTGCATCATGCTGAGGTTTCATTGTGTGTGCATTTTTTTGTGACAATGTGACAATAATGTAGAAATAAATATGACAACACCTAAATTAGAATTGAAACCCTAAAGGGAATTCTAGAAATGTGGAGAAGAGAAAGAGATAAAGGATATGAATAAATAAATAATATATGTAAATAAATACCTCCAGAATTAGTATCTCTAAATGTTGCAAGTATAAATTGTAATAATAGGTCACAAGAGTTTGAATTAAATTTGAATACAATCTGAATTTGAAAGAGAGAGAGAGAAAAGAAAAGAAAAAGACTAAAATCTAGTTTGGGCTGTGTAACGCCCCGAATTTTGCAGTTGAATTTTTTTTTCTTTTCTTTACTCGCCAAAATTCGGGCGTTACCTTTCTTTTTCTTTTTCCCTCGCTAAACCTTGACCTTTTCCAAAGTTCTAGCGGGATCCGGTTTGGAATTCCCGTACGTATAAAAACCCTAAATACTTTATGTTGTTTGATGCACCATGCCGAACCTTGCATTTCTTTTGATTGCTTTGAAAGTGCAAATGCATTCATGTAGAAAGATCGGATTTCGAAAATGTCTTCTTTCTCTTTTCTTTCTCTTTTCTCTCTCTCTTTCTCTCTCCTTTTTTTTTTTTTCTCTCTCTCCCGCGCCGTGGGCCGACCCCGGCCGGCCCAGCCGCCCCCTGGCGCCCCCCTCTTGGGCCTAGTAGGCCTAGCCGCCCCCCCCCCTCTTTCCCTTATCCCCTAACCCTCTCCCTCTCCCCCCTCATTTTCTCCCTCCCCACCCAAGCCGCCGCCCCCTACCCGCCCCCTGCCCTAGCCGCCGCCCCTGCCTAGGCCGCCGCCCCTCCCCGTCGCCGTTCGGCCGCCCCGCTCGGCCGCCCCGTCCCCGTCGCCGGTGAGCCCCCCCCCCTCCTCCCTCTCCTCCCTCCCCCTCTCCTCCCTCCCCTTCCCCTCGCCGCTCGGCCCCATGGCCGGTTCGGCCGCCCGCCCCACCCCTCGCCGCTCGGCCCCATGGCCGGTTCGGCCGCCCGCCCCCCCCCCCCGCGCGCGCCCCCGGCTTGGCCGGCTCGGCCGCTCGGCCGCCCCCGCGCCCTGCCCCGCGCCCCTGCGCGCCCAGCGGCTCGGCCGCCCCGCCCCTGCGCCGCCCCCTGCCCGGCCGGTTCAACCGCCTAGGGCCGGTTCAACCGCCCTAGGGCCGGTTCAACCGCCCCCCCCCCCCCTCTGTTTTTTATTTTTTTTTATTTTATTTTATTTACTTTCTGTGATCATAATTACTGTATTTTAAATAGGCTAATCACTGTTCATGCTATGGGAAAATAGGAAGTTTAATTTAAAATTCCGTTATGTTATTGATGCACGTAGTTAATTGTTTACCCTGTGCAATGTTGATCAACTAAAAGTGATTAGGTTTCCATTAGTGTATATGTAGCAGAATTCTTTTGTTAAAAACCAATTGTGTCATTAGTGCATAAGATTTAACCCCCCCTGCGAGACCTTTCCCGTTTCTTTCTAACCATAACAAATGCGTTATCGAATGTCATACTTGATGCATATTCACTTTATTTGTTATCTTGTATGGTGTACTGTTCTTTTGTATTAAATATGTGGATGTATGTATGTATGTTTGCGCTCGCATAGAGAACGATCCGGTCGAAGAGCCCGAGGAATTCGCAGGAGAAGCCCCTGAGCAGCAGTCGTTTGGTGGAGGCAAGTGTCCTTTGACCCATCTATGTCCTATTCATTCTTTAATTCACCTCCCGCTTTACACATTTATACCTAAGGATTGACTAGCTTTTGTTATCCATGTCCTTGTTTACCTATTTGGGTCGGATTATTACTACTTAGTCTGATGCTATTGCTCAACTCTAATCAATGAACATGATGTGATTATCTATGATACGCTGTTTTCCCGTTCTTCTTTATGATTATACTTGTGGTTTTCAAGGGGACTCGAGCGGTTTCTCGAGTGCCTCTCCGTAAGGACCTGTTCTATGGATGACCGCCCGGGAAAACAGTGCAACCATGAGGGTGGAATGGGGTGCCCTTAGCTGAATAATTAGAGGATCCGGGGTGTAGTTCACTTAGCCGTCGTGCCGTCAATGGGGCTCGGTGTATGCGGCTCGCTCTGCCAAGTTTGGGTTCGCCCCTTGGGGAGGAGTGCGGTGCATTTAGGAAACCTAACGGGTGGCTACAGCCCCGGGGAATCTTTGTAAAGGCTTCGTAGTGATGCCCTGCTGGATCACCTTGGTAGTGATCAATGGAGAGTCATGATCTCCGGGCAGAATGGGAATCACGGCTTGTGGGTAAAGTGCACAACCTCTGCAGAGTGTTATGAAACTGATATATCAGCCGTGCTCGCGGTTATGAGCGGCCAAGGGAGCTCCAATGATTAGTGGTACTTGATCAGAGATATTTTGGTACAGGTGGTTATGAGATTGATGGTTCTGGTTATGATTATGGTGCTGGTAAGTGGTATTCTTTCCGTTTGGAAAGGATACATTGGGTTAATAACTTGGGTTAATGCTAAAACTTGGCTTTCTACTAGTAAGTAATAACCTGACCAACTAAAAGCAACTGCTTGACTTATCCCCACATAAAGCTAGTCCACTACAGCCAAACAGGATACTTGCTGAGTATGTTGATGTGTACTCACCCTTGCTCTACACACCAAACCCCCCCCCCAGGTTGTCAGCATTGCAACCACTGCTCAGGCGAAGATGAAGCTGTGGAAGGAGACTTCCAGGAGTTCCAAGATTACGACGAGTTCTAGGTGTGGGTTAGCGGCAACCCCCAGTCGGCTGCCTGTGAAGGCCGCGTTATCTACGTTTCTTTTCCGCACTTTGATTTATTGTAAGAACTATATGGACGTCTCAGACGTATGATGTAATCGATTATTTCCCCTTATTAATACTATTTTGAGCACTGTGTGATGATGTCCATATTATGTAACTGCTGTGTACGTGAATAACTGATCCTGGCACGTACATGGTTCGCATTCGGTTTGCCTTTTTAAAACCGGGTGTGACAGGCTGGCTACACCCTAATCGGCCCAATAACCCTACCATCCGCGCAGCCCACCCCAATCCGCGCGCCGACAAGCGGGGCTGGCTGATCAGATATCCGGCTCACGTGTTCCGTGGGAGAGGCTGTGTGGTGGGCCAAGGCGGTCAGCTCGATCTTCTATCCCTCTCAACAGAATCTCCGCGCATGGCGGGCGGGCGCTGGGATCCGTTCGACTCAGCAGGTCCGCGCTGTAGGAATTGACCGGGGGCACGGAATCTTCCGCACGCATAAAGGACAAACTCATCCCCTCTAAGCTGGATCCTATTCCTCCCCTCAATCCCCACCGTTGTCGTGAGCACCGAGCGCAGAACTAGCCGTAACCCGCCACCGCACTGGAATTTCAGGTCACGCCTAACCAAACTCTGGGCGGGTGTTCCATTGGGTTCGTCCGGTTGCGGTGAGGGTGGTCAGCGACATTCCTGGGGCGAATCGGGGCAAAGCGCGGGGGAATTCCTCGTCGGAATCCATACCTCCGCCGCGGAGCCACTTGCGCGGGGCCAACCGTTCACCGCCACATCTACCCCCCGGTAATGGACCTCATCAAGCTCGTTACACTTCCAATCGCGCGTATCACCTGTTCTATTTGGGAATCATCCATTAGAGTACCCGGGCACTCCTCACCGGTGGTCGGCCATCGCGGGTGTGTAGCGCCGCCACACAGCTCAGCGATGAAGTGGAGGAATAGCCTCGGGCCGTTGATTTCCTGACGGACGGCCTAGATTAGATCAAAGGATACCCCTTCGCTCCTTTAGTCATGGGCCGTTTGATCGTGATCCAACGCGCGCGATCAGTTGTCAGCTCATGCCCTTTTGGGCGCCGTCGGATCTGAATCCGAGGCCCCCTATTGCATACCCTTTTTTAGTGAACGCGAATCTAATCTGCACCATCAATCGGAGATCTGATGGCTCAGATCCCCCGGTACCCCTTCGTCGTGACACTTTCGCATAAGAGACACTAATATTCTTCATAAACAACCCGCAGTCCGCAGGACAGTAGCCTGAGTCTTGCGGATTCTTGCGCTAGAGCCCCTGCGCTTTCTGGAATTTGAGGCCCAATCAGAGAGTATTGAAAATCAGAAATTAATATCAGAAATTAATTTTTAGTGCATAAATAAATGTTAGAACTTGTTTAATTTGTAGAAAATGCATATGAACTCTAAATTGGTCCATTCCAGTTCCTAAATTTTTGTAAAATTATTATTTACCAATTAGTGTCACTGTTTTGACATGAAAGACAATTTAAAATTTATCTATCACTTAATCTTGTATTAAATACATAAAACCTTGGAAAAGTCATATCTTAAAATCTATAACTCCAAAATTAATGATTTCAGTTCCTAGGATCTTATTTTAGTGTCTAGATTATTATTGTGTATTTTATTTACATGTTTGGTGTGATGTTAATCTTTGCTATACTATGTATGTATTGTGTTGATGCGAGTAGACGAGCATGCCAATGTGGATTCTGAGGTTCAGCTGGTAGAGACTGATGAGCAGGAGCTCATTGAAGATAAGTTGTGCCCTTGATCACTTCCTTTTACCCATTCATGTTCTTATTAATCATAATGATCTGCATAGGTTAATTTTGCTGGGACCCAATAGGTTACCCTAGATTTTGACTATCTTTATACCTTGTTTCACCACTGGTCTTACTACAAAATTTTTGGGTAGTACATGCTATTGCTTTATGTGGCTTTGGGTATAAAGATATTCAACACTCATGGTTATACTCTTTATTATATATTTATTATTTACTGTCATGATAAGATCATTATGTTAATGGGAACATGGAGAACCACCCAGGAAAACAGTGCTACCACAACGGTTTAATGGGCGCCCTTGGCTGATTAACTAGGAAAGCTAGTGGATGACTACCTTACCCGAAAGGGGCCAGGGTAGTAGGGGAGTGGTCAGTGTCGGGAGGTCCTTGGGTTGATTTTGCTGCGATGGCGGTCAGGCGAGGGATTCCTGCACTGGAGCTTCCTATAAACTGTAGCGGGTTTTCTGAAGCTAGTGGAACTTTGTAAAGGCCACGTAGTGATACCCTGCCTCGCTTCCTTGGTAGAGGTGTATGGGGTCTGATCAACTCCGTGGCAAATGGGTAACACGACTTGTGGGTAAAGATGCGCAACCTCTGCAGAGTGTAAAACTTGTATACTAGCCGTGCTCACGGTCATGAGCGGTTCAGACACTCACATGATTAATTTATGGAACTTAAATTCAATTTGTCATTTCATTGCATCTTGGATTAATTTATTATTACTTTTATTTATTATTTCTAAGGTTCGATATTTACTTACACTTAGTAATTGCTATTAAAATTTTGACCAACTTATAAAAGCAATGCTCAGCTTCAGCCTTTATTTCATTGATCAGCCTTACACTTCATGAACTCCCACCTTTGGTGAGTTCATGCCACATTATTCCCCACAACTTGTTGAGCGATGAACATGTGTGAGCTCACTCTTGCTGTCTCACACCCCCCACAGGAGAAGAACAGGTGGTAGAAGAGGAGCAGCCTAACACTGTGGCTTTCGACTTGATCTAGGTGGCGTCTCCCAGTCAGCTTTCTGGCGCCAAGGATAGATTTTAGTTTCTGCTTTATTCATCTTTTATTTTGTAAGACTTCTGCTATGTAATCAATACTCTGATTATTGTGACATTTATCTCTATACACTCTGTTATTATATATGTTGTCTTCTTTGGCGCATGTATGAGATGCACCCGGCTTTGTCCCTTAAAGCCCGGGTGTGACATGTCAGTCGCTGAGCTCCCTTCTTTGTGCTTGGCAGCTCCATCCGAAGAATAGCTTCGATTTTATTCGGATTAGCTTCGATCCCTTTTGTTGAAACTAAACATTCGAGGAATTTTCCCTTCTTTACTCCGAAGACACATTTTTCCGGATTCAACTTCAGGCCAGGTTGCCTAAAGTTAGCAAATGTTTCCTGTAGATCAGCAATGTGATTTTCTTGCTTCGTGCTTTTTACTATGATATCATCAACATATGTTAGCACATTTCTGCCTATCTGAGAATGAAGGACTTTTGCCGTCATTCTACTGAAGCTTCCTCCAGCATTCTTGAGCCCCTCAGGCATCCGAAGATAACAATATGTACCACTGGGGGTTATGAAGCTAGTTTTTGGCTCATCTTCTTTCTTCATCCAGATTTGATGGTAGCCTGAATAACAATCTAGTAGACTCATGAGCTCTGACGAAGCTGCTGCATCTACTAGAGAATCTATTCTTGGTAATGGAAACTCATCCTTGGGACAAGCCTTGTTGAGATCAGTAAAATCAATGCACATTCTCCATTTACCATTGGCCTTCTTCACCATAACAGTGTTAGCTAGCCATTCTGGGTATTTTACTTCTCTGATGACTCCAGCGCTAAGAAGTCTTTTCACTTCATTCCGAGCACCTTCGGCTTTGTCATCAGACATTTTCTGAAGCCTCTGCTTTCTGGGTCTGAAGGATGGGTCGACGTTGAGCGAGTGTTCAATGACATCCCTGTTGACACCATAGAGATCGTTGGCGGACCATGCGAAAACATCTTTGTTGTTGAACAGAAACCTTGTTAGGTTTTTCTCCTGTTCCTCAGATAATTGAGATCCTAGCAACACCTTCTGCTATGCTATATCTTCACATAAGAACATGGGCTTCGGCTGATCGGCCAAAACAGCCTTCTCCCTTATGTACTTGTACTGCTCACAAGCTTCGGCTCCATCGATATTATGGATTGCTTTTGAATCTGTCCAGTTTCCTTCAGCCTTTCTGGCAGCTTCCTGACTTCCATGAATAGCAATAGGCCCTTGATCCGAAGGTATCTTCATGCAAAGATATGCTGGATGAAGAATTGCTTTAAAAGCATTGAGTGTCCCCCGACCAATGATTGCATTGTAGGGGTACTCCATGTCGACAATGTCAAACACAACTTGCTCAGTCCTTGTATTGTTGACAAATCCGAAGGTCACTGGCATCGTGATCTTGCCGAGCGCTACAATCTGCCTTCCTCCGAAGCCACAAAGAGGGTGTGTAGCATTATGAATCTTATCCTCTGGCTCTTGCATCTGTCTGAAGGCCTTAGTAAATATAATGTCCGCTGCACTGCCTGTATCAACCAAAACATTGTGGACCAGAAATCCTTTGATAACACAAGAAATAACCATAACATCATTGTGAGGGTAATCCTTGAGCTAATGGTCTTCTTGGGAGAAGGTAATTAGGATGTGTGACCATCTTGACTTGATGAAGGGTCCCTGCACCCCGACATGTTGTACCCTTCTCTGTGCCTCCTTTTTTTGCTTTTTGTTGGCCGGCTCTGAGCATGAACCGCCTGTTATCGGGAATACCAGCTTCGTTGACGAAGCAGCTCTAGCTTGGTTGTTGAACGAAGCCATCAGCTCAAAAAGTGGAAGTGAGTTCACCGGAGGTGGGCGCCAATGTTGGGGACTTGTTCTCAAATGCTATGAATTAAGAACAAGGCAACATAAAATGTTAAATATTAATGTCCTTCGTTCGCTGAAGCATTATCTCCCCAAGGATTTAACGAACTTCGGACGAAGGCCATGAGCAAAATATCACGAAGGTTATACCTTCGTGATTAGACTTGTAAAATAATGAAATATGAAATATAAAACATTAGAAAAAGATATACCAAAAATAGATAATATTATTCACATATTTTATTATACAAACCTAAATATTAAACATAATATTTACGTACATTTATACCTTCGCCTTAGCAGAAAACAATAATTCCAGCGTATTGTGTCAGCGATTACAAGATTGCGTGAACAGTACAGGGGTACTGTTCACCTATTTATAGGCACAGGGCACAGCCTGTGTAAAATTATATTTATGCCCTTTACAATCGACTACAATAATGACACAAAACATCATGGATCTTTAAGTCATTTCATCTTTAAGTCGGTTCACCCCTTCGTCTTGAGATCTGTCATTGTGCCGAAGCTTTATAGGTGATAGCTTCGGCGCTGCTTCTGAGAGGATCTGCCGAAGGTGTTCTCTTTCTTTATGATCTTCGGCTACGAAGCATACCCCCAACATTACCCTTTCACTTACTAACTTATACAACCACTGCCTTATTATAATTTATCTCATGACACTTTCCTATGTAAATATTTGTAGTGTTGTATGGCTCCAAGGAAAAGACCCGATGCGGATATGGCATGCTTTACTGATTAATGTTTTTTGGTGATATTTTGTTGGCTTAAATAGACTCCTAACTTTTGTAACATACTAATATTTGAGGCTGCCATTTCTTTTACTATCAAATGGACTATAATATGTGATCTGATGGTGACTTAATTATATTATGTGCTATGTCTATCTAATGCGATGATATTATTGTAATATTCTTTTAGTTTCCTATGTAGTCATTAGAGATGGCCAAACGGGCCGCTAGCTCGGCTCGTTCTGGGTCTGGCTCGCCAGGCACGATTAGAAAACCGGGCTAGAAGCCATCCGAACCCAGCTCGCTGTGGGCCTAAACGGGACGGACCGATCTGGTAAGCACGGAAAAAGCGGGCCAAAAACGGGCAAAGCGGGCCGGTAAGCACGGTTTAGCACAAAAAAACGAGCTTAACGGGCTTAGAGATAAACTGTCGTGCTGGGCTAGTCCGTCGTGCTTAGTTTCCTGTCCTAGCCCGACCCGCTCACTAATACAAAAAAGCTCTATAGTGACGGTTATAAACCTATTTTCAGTGTCGTTTCTTAGAACCGTAGGCGCTAGGGGCCAATAAAAATCATCATTTTTACAGGCGGGTAACTGAGGACCGCCAATAAAAATCGATTTCCACTAACGGTTGTTAAGAAAACCGCTAGTAGAAATCGATTTTCACTAGCGGTCGATGTAATAAATCCGTGAGTGAAAATTATTTTCAGAAACATTAAACGGGTTTTAAAAACAACAAAAAATTATTTAAGGAGTCCACCCCCACCCGCCCGTCTCCGTCAAAGTCGCAAGTCGTGGCAATTTGCGCGCTACACGATTGTTAGGAATCGAACTGTCGACCTCACCCTCGCGCGTACCCTCCACTACCACTCTGCCTATGACATGCTTTGAGTCTAGTTTGTAGTTTTTTTGTCCACATATTACAACAATTTGAGTGTAAATTGCTTGTTTGAGACCGTAAAAAAATTGTCAACTACAAAGTTGAATAACTTTGAAAGTTCTACAACTTTCATTTTGACACTTTTTTCATCCGAGGTAGTTTACAAAATTTGAATTTTAAATTTGACATACTTAGATTCAATTTTTGAGAACCGATGAGTTCAAATAAAAAAGTTGTCAACTATAAAGTTTCATAACTTTTAGAGATCTACAACTTTTATTTTGATGGTTTTGTCATATGAGGTCGTTTGAAAAACTTGAAAATTAAGGATAAAAATGATTTCTAGTGGCGGTTCCTTAAGAAAACCGCCACTAGAAATCGATTTCTACAGGCGGTTCTTTAAAAAAACCGCCACTAGAAATCATGGATTTTTACAGGAAGTTTTCTTAAGGAACTGCCTGTAGAAATACAATTTCTAGTGACAGTTTTTTTAAGAAACCGCATGTAGAAATATAATTTCTAGTGGCGGTTTTCTTAAGAAACCACCACTAAAAATAGCACATGTGGTTCATAATCGAATCCGTCTGTAAAAATATATCGTTCCACAGGCTTGGGCCTTTTTCTACTAGTGGCTTATACGTGCCGGGTCAGACTGGGCCCGTATAAAAGCGGGTCGGACCGAGCTCGTATGAGGCAAAAAAACGTGCTTCGTGCCAGACTTTGGTGCTTCGGGCTTCCTATACATCTATAGTAGTCATTCATGTATTGATGTTTACTGGATTAGAGATAGTTTCAGGAGAAATGCTCCCAATTTTTTTTTTAAAAAAAGTGAATTTGACTTGTTATTTCCGATATATCTTGTTTATCTATAGCCTCCGATAATTTTTTTTCGATAACGAAAGCTCTGCATTATATAGCTGCGTACAGAGTTGCAGATAAGTCTCAATCAATGGCGAAGGCTAGCTGCATACAGGGTTGGAGATTATCCTCGAGTAACAGAAATTAAAGTTGTTGGAGACGCAGCTCCCATCTAATCTACAATGAAATCTCAACAGCAAAATATCAGCGAGTGTACGCCAACCCGCACGCACACGAGTCATGCCTTTCCCAAGAGTCCGAAGCGGGTATCGAGGCGTATGTCTGAGCAGGTCAACAAGCTAGCTATGTGGGCGTCCATATATAAACGCCGCCTGCATCTCATCCCCTACCGAAACCAATCGATTGAACTCGAACATATATAGCGGCGATGGAAAGCCTCATCGCCATGGTGGCCTTCTCCAGGGCACCGTTCGACGGCACCTCGCCTGCGTCCTCACTTGCCGCCAGGAACATCTCATCTTCGACCAACGTCCCCAAGGCCAAGGCTGGCGGGTATGGCATGGCGTCGTCGAGGCTGGCGTTGCTGGCCGCGAAGTGGCCGATGGAGAGGCTTGCGGCCATGATGGCCTTCTGCGAGGCGCCATTCGACGGCACCTGGGCCCAGCTGTCGTCAGGTGCCGCCGCCTGCGCAACGAACGCCCGCGTTGCCAGCGCCGGCGGCGACGACGTGGCGTCAGCGTCACTGAGACCGGCGATCGAGGCTGGCCGTGGCTGCAAAGAAGCGACCGACGGAGGGGCTCGTGGCCACGATGGCCGTCTGCGAGGCGCCGTTTGACGGCACCTTCGATGCCCAGATTCTGCCAGATGAGCTTCGCGTGCCATGCAATGACTCAAAAGACAGGACGCGACCAATAGTAGTTACAATGATAATGTTTCTATGGTCATCAACCTTTACAGATCTGTTCAGCCATAGATTACACGACCATAGTTCTGTTGCATTTTTGTGTTATTGCAACTTTGCAAGCCATTCTTCGTCATAGTGGATTTCATATGGTCCTGGATTGGTTGGAATGTCTAGAACATAAAATGGAATGGATAACTTCATAAACAAACATGTGCTATAAAACTCTTACTATAATAATGAAAAGTATCCTAAAAGAAATGATAGCACCTGAAAAAAAAATGAGCCCGGGAGGCCGGGAATGCATTTATCAAGCACAAAAAAATATACACATTCAATCAGACTGAACATTGAACAACAGGGAAGGAACGCATTCAGTCGAACCAAACACCGAACATCAAGGAGGCATGGCCGATGTTACTGTCCCATGTCAACAACAGAACTGAAACTAATTCCAATTATAAACCCGTCAAGCAACAAACTGCTATAAATTACAATGGTCCAAATAGGCAACCATAGATGATTTCTAGATATCATATAAACAGAAATGGCGGTGACGGGGAGGGGCGCGAGCTTTGGACGACAATGTTACCATGGTGGTGATGTCAGTGACAACGAGCGCGCGTCGCTCCTCGAACCAAGCGAGGCGAGACCTGCTGGACACGCGTCGGCACGCGATCGAGGAGGACAAGGCGGCCGTGGCGTGGCCTGGCGCGAGCAGAGGGTGGGAGCTTCTAAAAGATTTGTAGGGAAAATAAGCAAACACATAAATCAGACAATGTTGAGTGGTCACAGAAACTACAGCACAATTAATCGGATGATGCTTTGCCAAATCCATGTTGGCGTACAAATTCGCAGGAGAAATCGGTGCAGCAAGCTAGTGAAACTGATGGAGGTGTCCAACACATTGGATTGTGCAGCCAACTTAGGGCTGTAGCCTGTAGGAGAACACATATTTTCTGTCAATCTACGGAACAGGGGTGAATTTGGCAATATGATTTGCTAGAATCAACAAGTAGGTTACTTCTGTGCAGTGAAGATTTCTTTTAACAGCCAGTAAAACTTGTGGGCTAGTGATAACATGAGACTATGCATAAGGGTATGTTAGCATCTACCACTTACATGAAACTTTAGCACTTTGGATATTATGTCTGTACCGACATCTGAGTCATATACATCTTATTTGACTATAACTTTAAACATGGCCAATGTTGATGACAATACAAAATATGGTGAGACGCATGTCACACCGCAAAAAAAAGAGAGAAGGTGTGAGACACATATCACACTGCAACAAAGAGAGAAGGGAAATATGGTAAGGTGGGGCTTTGCAACGTGAAGTCGAATCTGTTGCATCAGGGGATGTGGCTCGACAACGATGACAAGTGGCGAAACTTTCCCTTCTTCGTGGACTGGATTGTTTCGGAGGTTGGGCAATTGCCGGGGGCGGGACGGAGGATCAAGCTTGTTTGTGAAGAATTGGAGCTGCATCTCATAGGGTATGTTGAGGCTTGGCAACGACGGCGCACTGCGATCTTCCTCCTTCTATGCCGGTGTTTGAGTGCAGGTGTTACTTTGGCTATGTGCAGTCCGTCTTGCGGAGTCGGAGCTGCTTGTCTCTTGTATGCCGAGCTCGGTATGGATGACTCTAGATGGGTTAAGCAAATACAAGGGCAAGGGATTTTGGATCCATTGCTGCAGATCAAGAGCAAAAGCGGCTCATGCTTCAAAGGTTTCAGGAAGAGGTGTGATCTCCCTCCCTCCCCCGTACAAGTTTCATATTGTCATGCATTCCCATCGCTCGCTTTTATGCTTCACTTTGTTTTCTTAGTTTATGGAGTTGATGTTTTCAGTTTTCTTAGTCGGTACTCAAATACAACATGAAGCAGGGCCAGATATTTTTGAATCATGGACCATACTAAACTTATTTGCATGCTACAAATGCCTCAAGTCAAATTTTATATCCGATCAAAAAATCTTGTTTGGCAAGCTTAGTCTCACATTCAAATTTGTGTACTACTACACTAACTTGCACTGTAACTACAGAGTGTAGCTAAGATGGCTGAATCAGAGTACAACAAAAAGCTAATAACGACACCTAGCCAGTTTTAATATGCATCTGACCAATCTTCCTACGATCTATACTAATCTCATGATTGTTACTGGTAAAAGGGCCTAAAACTATATAGGTTACATGATTCACTTGGGTGGTAACTTTGAGTTGAAAATGCTTGGCGTCGTGTAATAAGATAGAGTTGGACAATACTTGGTTGAGCCGAGAGTTTTAGGACCTACAGGGGGCATGTTTTGTCCCTGATGTTGTGAATGCTACACCATTTCTTAAAAGTGCACTTATTGGTATTACTTTTAGGGGTGGTTTGTTTTTCCTTTCATTTTAAGGAATTGGAATCTAACGAATATAATAGGCTATTTTTTTAAGAATGTGACATTCCACAACTTCCCCAAGTTTATATATAAGCATATCTCAAATTTATGGGATGAGAGATGGAAATGGATTATATAGATTTACATGCTATTTTTCTAATGTACAACTTATAGCACACTATTCTACTTGCTTCTCTATAGCATAAATATAGTGTATAACTATCTCTCTCATATAATTTAGGATAATATATAAACAAATTGCATATATAAATATATTAACTTAATTAGTTTGTGTCTAAATTATTATTATTAGAATGGAATTCAATTCCAATGAAACAAATGAGGCCTTAGTAAATTGTTTTTTTGATAGTACTCTCAGGTTGCTGACAGTTATTTCCTAACAACAACAAGAAGGAGAAGAGAAGCTTACTGCCAATAAGATTAGTTTATTGTCGGTGTAGTAGCCTAACTGTGGATTGTCAAAGGTGAGACTAAAGAGAATAGAAAGGAAATTATACCATTTACTATTCATGCTCCAAAATAACTCTAGTGCTCTTGCCTATGGGTTTGCCTTGGAGTATTTTAACTTTCCAACAAAACCTATAAGTTACAACTAACAATATATAATTGAGACATAAATAAAAAATTAAGCTAGCAACTTGTAGGGAAAAGTTTTTGTCCTCAACAAAGAAACAGACATGAAATGCACCAAATAAGCTAGAGCCAAATACATACATGTAGTCAATCACTGCAGCAGGAGCCAAATGAAATTTCCTCACTTATCAGTTACAAAATATAAAGGACTGACTTGGAGGCAACAGGTTTGAGTTACTAACCTTTGGCCATCTTTACAGACAAAAAGAAAGATGCCATAAAAACACAAGTGCAATCTGCAAATTTGTATAGATGAAGAAAGAAATGTAACGTCTCGTCCACTCCTGGACCGGCGATACTTACTTAGGGTAGCCCTGTAGGATCATAGATCATCCCCCACATACCAACATGAGTCTTTTGTGTACACTTTATCTTCACTCATACGCACCCGATAAGACTTCTCGGACGGTTACCCATCCCAAGATTGTTCTGGGCTAAGCACGCTTAACCTAGAGATTCTTTTGAGATGGGCTTCCGAAAAATAAGATGCACCTTGTTGACACGAGTATTCTATCATTTCTATTAAGCCTTGGACCAAAATATCACACAATCCACTAGGGTTAGGATATCACAATCCACCCCTCTTAGAAGATCGACGTCCTCGTCGACCAACCCCAATCTAGGAACCTCTCCTCTTGGCTATGTCTGTGTGTCTAGTGTCGTTGTATGCCATGCCATGTGACCACTCTAAACCCACATGTGCCATACGCCATATACTCGAACCCATAACCCCCACACACGCATGAAACCTCGAGGTCGGCTTTGATACCATTTGTAACACCCGTCCACTCCTAGACCAGCAGTACTTATTCCTAGTAGCCCTCTAGGATCATAGATCATCCCCACATACCAACGCAAAATCTTTTGTATGCACTTTATCCTCACTCATGTGCACCCGAGAAGACTTTCTAGTCGGTCACACATCCCAAGATTGCTCTAGGTCAAGCACACTTAATCTATGAGTATCCTATCAATCCTATTAAGTCTTGGACCATGATATCACACAATCGACTAGTGCTAGGATATCACAAGAAACAACTTGTATGTTATATTCATTTACTCTAAAAAAATGGAGACCTGAACAAAAGAAGGCTAGTTAAGACAATGAAGATTTTTTTTTGTTACGGTGGCACACGAATTCTTCCTTGTTTTGGGAACCAGGAACTGTTCATCATTTCGAAATTCGAACACTGCAGATTCAGGTGATGGTGTTTTTTTTACGGAGCACACGTTCTTATTGCGGGCTGCAATGCTCTGCTTTTACTTATCCAGTTTATCATGTCCCTACACTACTCCCTAGCAAGTACAATTCAGTTTATGCATGCAAAAAACCGTGAACTGACGAATGTCCAGTATTCCACTGGCAAAAAGTCCTCGAACTCCTACATACGCATTCTAAGAAAACGTGTGGGAGCATTGAGAAAGGTTGGTCGGATGATTCGAAGGGCAACTGCGAATTGGCAATGGTATTGGTAGCCCGTATCAACCTTCTGTTCCTTCTGCAAATGACATTGCCAAGGATTAGAGAAAAACTTCAAATGCCTCCGCTTCCTCATCATCGGGTTATGCCTCCGCTTCCTCTAGCTTATGCTCCTCGTCCTTCAAGATCTCTTCTTCATCCCACCTACTCACGCCAAGGAAGAGCTCGTCAGAAATCTCGCTGGCGGCGTTCCGGACAGCTTCCTCCACGGCCTCCACTTCCTGGAGCCTCGCGCCACGGCAAACGATCTCAACCTGGAGGTGCCTCAGGGAGGAGGAGAGGCGCCCGATTCCGAGATCCCGAACACCGGCATGCGAAGAGCACGCGCCACGCGCGTTGCATGGGATCCGGAGCTTCTCGAGCGCCGGCATGGCCCCCGGTTCGAAAGCCAGCCCGGTCCCGACTTCCCAGCAGGTGAAGTAGAACTCCCTGAGGCAACGGAAACCGTGGCTGCCGACAGCGACGCCTTCTCCAGGCCTGGCCTCTCTCGAGGATATCCAGAGGAACAGCAGGGACGGCAGGTCCCCCAGGGTTCGGAACGACTCCTCGTCCACCGGAGTGAGGTATATGTCCAGGTAGCTGAGGTACTCCAGCGAGACCATCCACTTCGGGGTTCGGGGGAAATGGTAATCTATGGACATGTCGAATTTCTGGAGGCGGCGAGGAGGTGGGAACCAAGAATCCTGCAAGAAGTCCAGAGAACAGGTGTGGTAGCTCTGGATCTGTATCGACCGAAGGCTGAGCACGCCTAACTTGCAGAGGGACGTAACCAAACTGTCCGCGTGGACCTTTCTTGCATCATGATCTGCGTCGATGATGCACCAGTTTATCCCAAGGATTCTCAAATTCGTCAGCTTGCCCAGTTCCAGCAAGGAAGACACTGGTGTGTGACGATTGATTTCGATCTCTGACAATTCCTGCAGAGCTTGCATGTTCCCAATCCCTTCGGGCAATTCTAAACTGTTGACCAGCAAGCATGTCAGTCGGCGTAGCAGAACAACGCTCCGTGGCAATCTTTTCAGCCTTGTCCACCTCAGATCCAAGGTCTGCAAGTTCTGTAGGTCTCCTATCTGTTCAGGGAGCGCAGCTATTCTTCTTGAACTGAGTCGGAGATACCTCAGCTGACGTAGCCTGCCTATGTGCCTAAGGTAATTGTATTCCAGCACCACCCTGTTTTCTAGATCTAGAACCCTCAAGAACAGGAAGTTGGAAAGAGCAGACATGTCCTCAGCGTGCCCAAAGATTGTGAGGGATCGAACATTAGAAACGACCATATTCTCTGGCACTACAATACCATCCCGGGCATGGTAGTTGATGGATAGCCGACGAGCCTTATCTCGTCGCGCCATCCTGTGATCCCCGTCACCACACAAGGTTAGAAAGTTTTCTTCGGCTGATTTGGATACGATGAGATCAAGAACCATGTCATGGACACGGCAAGCGTCGGCGCGACCATCACACTGAATGCCAACAGGCTGGATCATGCTCCTGTTGATAAGGTCGTTGAAATAGCATTCTCCTATCTCCTCCATGTCTTGTCCACCTTCTGCGGTGATAAAGCCTTCAGCGACCCACCTTCTTATCAACCGGTCCCTCTTGATCTCATAGTCTTCAGGAAACACGCCTAGATACAACAAGCATGTCTTCAAGTGGTAGGGGAGATCGTTGTAGCTGATCAGAAGAATCTTCTTCATCTCTTCCACGTCTGTATCTTGAATCTCAAGTGCTGAACCAATGGACTTGAGCGTCTTCTCCCATTCCTCTTTTGTGATACCCTTAGTGGCCAATAGGCTAGCGACTGTGACGATTGCCAGTGGTAGGCCACCACATCTCTTCAGTATTTTGTCGGAAGCTTCTTTCAGATGGAGAGGACATCTACCTTCGGAACCAAAAATCCTACTTAAAAATAAGCTCTCAGAGTGAGCTGCATCGAGAGGCTGCAGTGCATACACACGGTCAAGGTGAGGAGAGCAACAGTACTTAGCAACTGTGACGATGCGAGTAGTTGTCAGTATCCTACTGGAACAGTTGTTTTCAGGAAAAGCACATCTGATAATCCTCCATGCTGATGTGCTCCATATATCGTCAATGACAACAAAGTACCTAGCACGAATTTGCACAAATTAATCAAAGCATGTCCCTGCTGACGAGTTGAAGCTGCAGAGAGATAATATTCCTTCAAAGCAAGATTGCCATGAGAAGGATTCAGATATACGATGCATGCATACCTCTTATCCTGGAGGAACTCTCTTACGGCGTGGATGAGTTGCTGCTCATCCCATTCCTCGCTGCCGCCACACCCTCGGTGGCAGAGTATATGCCTCAATATCTTCTTCATATCAGGGTTCTGTGACACTGATACGAAAGCTCTGTAATCAAATTGCGCTTCGAGCCTCCGGTACACTTCACTGGCAAGAGTGGTCTTCCCAAGCCCACCAGACCCAACTATGGAGAATACATTCAGCTCTGTCACTGTGCCCTCTCTTTCTGTCGTCAGCAGCTTGATAAGTCTGTTCCTTGGGCCATCAACGCCAACGAGCCTTGTCGTCTCAGCGTACAGCGCCGGCAAGCGAGGGTCTATGCTTGTTCTACTCGATCTGGGGACAGCAACAGCATCACCAACCCTGTGGCTGTACCTCCCACGCCGATCGCTAGCCTCTACAGCCTGTCGTTTGAGACGTTGGATCTCCTTGGCAGCCCAATGGTGTGCCTTAGCACCTGCGAACAAGTTCAAGAACCTAGCAACACACCCCTTGAAGCCTCTAGGTTTGCTGCTGGACTCAGTACAAGAGCCGAGAGTGAGCATGAAGCTGTCGATGTTGTCCTCGATGTCGTAGGACAGCTCCCGAACCTCCTGCATCCAGCACTTGGACTGCTCGTCGGGGTCCTCCACCTCCGACATCTTCTTCAGGAAAGCATGCATGCCCTCGACCTCGGCTTTCAGGGACACCATATCCACCTTCACGCTGCTAAGAAGCCTGTGCTCGTCAGAGAGCAAGGTACCTAGCTTCCACAGCAAGGAGGCCATGGCTCCATGCGTTGCGCACACGATAGCTTCCATCTCTTCCAGTCACATTCGTCTGGTGTCGGTGTTTATTTGTGTACGTGCAGCTTTCATGTCCGTCGAAGGCTCTTGCTTCTTATGCATGCATGCATGCTCAGAGAGTCAACTACGCATTCACAAGCAAAAGGAAACGGGTTCAAGTATAAAGAACTTAATATGAGTAAGCAGGTACGCCAGGTAAGGTGTACAGAACAATCACTTTCTTGATGCATATAATAAAAAAAGGGTGCACAAATAGCATTTGAAGACTGGTCGAGTGTTTGAGTATGCAGCAGGTCCCCCATCACCATGTGACCCATGGGATTTTTCAGCTTTTTTTTTTACTATGGAATCTGACACCGCTTGTTAGAGTGCACAGCGAATCTGGGACTAAAATTTTAACGATTAGTTAGAAGAGGAAGTTGACAAATTACGTCTTTGTAGCTAAGCCAACTTAAGAGCTTGTTCGTTTCACCGTTAATCCATGTAGATTGGTGGACTTGACTCGGTTTAAATCTATAACAAGTCAAAATCCATTTCAATCTATTTGAATACATTCCAATGAAATAACCGAACAACGCCTTAACAATAAGATATTTGGGTGCCCTTCAAATAATCTAGCTAGGTGAATGCAGAAGACAAATATCAGAGAGCATCTACCTAAATTAGTAGGATAAAGGATTAAAGGAAAAGAACCTCTGGAAACTTCAGATAAACAGATAGATAAATAAGGTGACAGGTTCAGAGCAAAGTTGTCAAGATTTCCTTGACGGAATCTACGACTAGTCAAACAGCTATCTTGTTTAGGGAAAGCTAAACCACTAATAGCTTGGGATCTGTCCAGCGTCTACTAAGATGACTCATGATGCGTGTGTACACACATATGACGATATGAACGCCCGTGACCTAAAAAGAAAAAAAATTATAGTTCAACGAGGGACAGCCGGCCAACGCCTTTCCAGCTAGCTCAACAATGCCGGTCAAAGGAGCAGGTCTGGAAAAGTTTTCTTGGGCACATGCCAGGAGCAAGGGAAGTTAATTTCCGGTTTGAAAACCCCTTGTCAAATGGCGGTGACTGGTGAGAAGATTCTAGACATGGATTCTGATTCTGAGCTTACCAAACCATAGAAAGAAGTGTGCCGCAATTGCTTAAGGAGGACTCCAACGCAACCCCGCCATGGGTTGCGCCGGCGGCTCCCGTCGCCTCCAACGGCGGCCTCTGGTTACCCCCTCGCGGGGGTGAGGCAACCAAATCTTCCCGTGGCTCCACTAATTGATTGTATCTAGTATAAAATTAATCTATTTTTAAGTATAGTTAGCAGATAATAATGTGTATTACGATATTACAAATACGGTAGTTTTTTTAAACTCCAAAAACTGATATAGAAAAAACAAATAGCTCAGTTGAAGGGTAAACGAGGAGTTGAATAGGGAGAATAGTTTGAGAGGAGAATAAATAGAGCAAATAATGATTGAGGAGGAGGTATTTAAATATCTTTCTTGTAAATTATCATTCTTCGCGCCTACCTTACTTTGTGTCGCCCTTTCTGCTAGGAGAAGAGTGTTTCCTTCCTTTGCCTTAATCCTTTAGGGCTTGTTCGGTTATTCCTGTCCATGTGGATTGGATAGGATTGAAAAAAAATATTAAGGATTTTGACTTGTTCGGGATTTAAACCCGTCCAATCCCACCTAATCCACATGGATTGAGAGGAAAACGAACAAGCCCTTATGGATTTAGGCAAGCACCCAACGGACGACCGCCTCCCATTCTCGAGCACTACAGGAAACGCATAAATTTTCGTGGGACGGAATATTTTCGTCGGCCGGCCCACGAAAATACGGCAGTTATTTTCGTCGGCCTCTTGACCGACGAAAATGTGAAGTATTTTCGTGGGCCGGGGAATCCACCGGGGCCTACAAAAAGACCCCACCTATTTTCGTCGGCCTTGGGGAAGCCGACGAAAATAATTCATTTACGTCGGTACCGACGAAAATAGTTGCACATTTTCGTCGAATATATTTTCGGCGGCTATTTTCGTCGGCATGCCGACGAAAATAGCCTTTTTCGTCGGTTTACGCTTATTTTCGTGAGTTTTTGGCCCACGAAAATTTATGTGTTTCATGTAGTGGAGACCCTTGAGGCAGCGTCTAATTGAGTCAGGGTACGAGTTTTGTTTATGTCAGGGGGTATCATATTACTACTTATGTTTTGTGTTCATTGCCTTGGTCAGGGTAGTGATCTCAACAGCGACATGAAGGGACTATCATGGTGCAACTGCTGCTCTGGTTATCGCCCAGTTTAGGTCGGGTCATGAGTTATGTGCCATCATTGGCCTCCCGGAGAACATGTCAGGCGACGTTCTTAGGAGCCTAGAAGTTGATTTTGACGTAGCTGTTGAGGTCGTGTATAAGTGCAATCAACCTATTGAGAGTTTTGGTGATTAATGGACTAAATAAATAAAAACATACTAGTGAGTTTGCTCCTAGTGTATGCCAGTTTTAAATCATAACAGATGCATAGGAAAGAAATAAACGAACTAACAGGAAACCAAGTGTTAAAAGGATAAAGATCTGCATGTGGTTTTTGGCAGAGATCCCCAAGTATTTTGATTATTCTTGATTAGTAATAGGGATCTTTGTATGATTAGTTCCTTTGCAAGGTAAGGATGGTATGCACCAACTATTTCTATCCGCTTCAAAATTCTAGTTTGAAAAGTTGCGAAGTCGCCATGTGATTTCACCCCCTTCCTTTCGAAATCTGTTTTTCCAGTGCAGGCCGGTTCAATCGAGTTTAGGGCTGGTTCAACTGGTGAAAGTTACCTAGAGGGGGGGAGTGAATAGGCAAGCAGAAACTTTTCAACAAAAACTAAAAACGAACTGGGTAAAACCTGTTCAGCCGGTGTCAAAACCGGTTCAGCCAGTTTGCACGAGCTCAACTAAAGAATGAGATATAAAACTGAATTGATCTCGAAATTCACCTAGTTAACTTTAGAAATGAGATGTTCTAGGTGATCCGCAGGGTTCAAAGTAGTAGATCTGAGAAGGGCACTTATCAAAATCCACACACCAAAAAGATATAAACAAATCTTCCACGGAATGGTGAGAGAACGAAGAACACAACCAAACACAATGAGCAAGAACACAACAGACACGAGATTTATCCCGAGGTTCGGTAACACCACCAAGATGCCCTACTTTCTCGTTGAGGCGCCCACAAAGAGCCGGGTCTCTTTCAACCCTAATCCTCCCTTTATCGACCACAAAGGTCAAGCCCACACACTAATCTTTGCTCAAACGAGCGGGTAATACAAACTTTCTTGTCTTCCATAAGATTTGGAGACTCACAAGAGACACCTAATCGTCTAGGAGCTAGAAGCTCCAAGAGTAATGAATCCACAAAGAACTCGATGTAGTACCAAAGCTCGAATCAAGAAGAACAATAAGGATTTAGAGATGAAGCACAAAAAATCGCAGCTCTCAATCTCACTCAAAGATTTCTCTCCAAAGATTTGAAATGGGAGAGGCAAGAGGTGTGTGTGAGAGAGTGGGAGGTGTTTCTCGGGTTAGGAATGGAGTTTGAGTTGTGCTCTTCTGTGGGGGAGAGAGATAGGAGTGAGTATATATAGGTGGGGCTCCAAAACTAGCCATTTTTGACTTTTCTGCTCAAAAACCGGCTGAACTGGTTTCCAGCAGACTGAATTCCGGTTCAGTGACCGGCTGAGCTGGTGGGTGGACCGGAGTCAAATCCGGCTGAGCTGGTCCAAAAACCGGCTGAGGTGGTTTTTGAATACCAGCTTAACCAGCCTGAAAACCAGCTGAACCAATATTTTCCAGAGAGCAATTTTGGCCAAGATAGACTTAAAAAGGTTGTACTACTGAAAGTCGCCTAGAGGGGGTGAATAGGCGTCTGAAATTTACAACTTTAAACACACACTACAAGTCGGGGTTAGCGTTAGAACTTAAATCAAGTCCGGGAGAGAAGGGAAAACAAATCAAATGGAAATCAAGCGAATGAACACGGTGATTTGTTTTACCGAGGTTCAGTTCCAAAGAACCTAATCCCCATTGAGGTGGTCACAAAGACCGGGTCTCTTTCAACCCTTTCCCTCTCTCAAACGGTCACTTAGACCGAGTGAGCTTTCTCCTTAATCAAACGGGTCACTTAGACCCCGCAAGGACCACCACACACTTAGGTGTCTCTTGCTTTGATTACAATTCACTTGGGAACAAGAATGAGGAAGGAAGAAAGCGATCCAAGCAACAAGAGCGCAAATGAACACGAACACACTCTCTCTCAAGTCACTAGGTGGTTGGAATGAATTTGGGACTTGTAGAGCCTTTGATTTTTTGAATTGTGTCTAGGATTGAATGCACTAGCTCTTGTATTGAATGAGAACTTCAAAAAACTTGGATGCTTGGAGTTGTGGTGGTTGGGGGTATTTATATCCCTCAACCACCTAGAAGCCGTTGGGCAAGGCTGTTGGCGATGGGCGCACCGGACAGTTTGGTGTGCCACCGGACAGGTCCTGTTCATTGTCCGGTGTGCCGCCATGTCACCCAATCGTTAGGGTCTGGAGCCTGGTCGACCGTTGGAAGCTTTGTCCTCTTGCGGCACCGGACAGTACAGTGCCACACCGGACACTGTTCGATGCGGCTCTGACTCTGCGCGCACTGTTCCTCTGTCAGCAGCTTTTGCAGTCGACCGTTGCGCGAGTTAGCTGTTGCTCCGCTGGCACACCGGACAGTCCGGTGAATTATAGCGGAGTGCGCCTGTCGAAACTCCAGAGTGGCTGGTTCAACCCTGTACGGGCCTGGTGCACCGGATAGTCCGGTGCGCCAAACCAGAGCCCACTTGGTTTCTTTTGCTCCTTCAAATTGGATCCCTAACTTGAATATTTATTAGTTTATATTGAACCTTTTTGCACCTGTAGAACAAGTATTCTAGAGCAAGCTAGTTAGTCCATTTATTTGTGTTGGGTATTCAACCATCAAAATTAATTGTAGGAAAAGGTTAACCCTATTTCCCTTTCAATCTCACCCTTTTTGGTGATTGATGCCAACACAAACCAAAGCAAATATGTAAAGTGCAGAAATGAACTAGTTTAATTAAGGTAAGTGCATAGGTTACTTGGAATTAAACCAATTGATAATCTTACTAGATATGAATGGATTGCTTTCTTTTATTTAACATTTTGGACCACATTTGCACCACTTGTTTTGTTTATGAAAATTCTTTTGGAAAAAAATTTCAAAGTCTTTTTTTGCAAATAGTCAAAGGTATATGAATAAGATTGTAAGAAGCATTTTCAAGATTTGAAATTCTCCCCCTGTTTCAAATGCTTTTCCTTTGACTAAACAAAACTCCCCCTGAATGAAATTCTCCTCTTAGTTTTCAAGAGGGTTTTAATAGATACCAACTTTGAAAATTTACCTTTAAATATACCTAATTGGAGGAATTGTCATTGCAAGATGCCAATTGTAGTTTAAAACAATACCAATTGAGATTTTTCTTTCTCAAGATAAGGATATCAATTGAGATATTGCCATGACATAGATACTAATGAAAAATATCAATTAAAGCTTTATTTTGAAAATTTTGAAATTTGGTGGTGCAGTCCTTTTGCTTTGGGCTTAATATTTTCTCCCCCCTTTGGCATTAATCGCCAAAAACGGAGATGTTGAGAGCCCTCCTTTTTACTTTCTCCCTATTGGTACAAGTAAATAAGAGTTAAGGATTATACCAATTGAGAGTGTGCAGAGTAACGTCGAAGGGTAAATGATACCGTTAGAGTGGAGTGGAAGCCTTGTCTTCGTCGAATACTCCATTACCCTTTCAATCTACGACTTAGTATAAAAATACACTTGAAAACACATTAGTCGTAGCCTTGGAATATAAGTAATAAGAAAGATGCATTTGTACCAAATGAAAGAGATATGATCAAAGGTATATAAATGAGCTATGTGTGCAATGTTTCAATCAAAATTCCGAGAATCAAGTATATTTAGCTCATTCCTTAGTTTGCTAAAGGTTTCTCATCTAATGGCTTGGTAAAGATATCGGCTAATTGATTCTTGGTGTTTACATAAGCTATTTCGATATCCCCCCTTTGTTGGTGATCCCTCAGAAAGTGATACTGAATGTCTGTGCTTAGTGCGGCTGTGTTCAACGGGTTTATCCGCCATGCGGATTGCACTCTCATTGTCACATAGGAGAGGGACTTTGCTCAATTTGTAGCCATAGTCCCTGAGGGTTTGCCTCATCCAAAGTAATTACACACAACAATGGCCTGCGGAAATGAACTCGACTTCGGTGGTGGAAAGAGCTACCGAGTTTTGTTTCTTTGAAGCCCAAGACACCAGGGATCTCCCTAGAAACTGACAAGTCCCTGATGTGCTCTTCCTATCAATTTTACACCCTGCCCAATCGGCATCGGAATATCCTATTAAATCAAAGGTGGATCCCTTGGGGTACCAAAGCCCAAACTTAGGAGTGTAAACTAAATATCTCATGATTCTTTTCATGGCCGGCCTAAAATCTTGCACACATGCATACGGAAAGCATAATATTCGGTCGAGATGCACATAAATAGAGTAAAGATCCTATCATCGACCGGTATACCTTTTGATCTACAAATTTACCTCCCATGTCGAGGTCAAGATGCCCATTAGTTCCCATGGGTGTCTTGATGGGTTTGCCATCCTTCATTCCAAACTTCTTAAGTATGTCTTGAATGTACTTTGTTTGGCTGATGAAGGTGCCATCTTGGAATTGCTTGATTTGAAATCCTAGAAAATACTTCAACTCCCCCATCATTGACGTCTCGAATTTTTGAATCAAGATCCTACTAAACTCTTCACAAGTTAATTGTTAGTAGACCCAAATATAATATCATCAACATAAATTTGGCATACGAACAAATCTTTTGTAATAGTTTTAGTAAAGAGTGTAGGATCGGCTTTACCGACTTTGAAGCCATTAGTGATAAGAAAATCTCGCAGGCATTCATACCATGCTCTTGGGGCTTGCTTGAGCCCATAAAGCGCCTTTGAGAGTTTATAAACATGGTTAGGATACTCACTATCTTCAAAGCCAGGAGGTTGCTCAACATAGACCTCTTCCTTGATTGGTCCATTGAGGAAGACACTTTTCATGTCCATTTGATAAAGCTTAAAACCATGGTAAGTAGCATAGGCAAGTAATATACGAATTGACTTAAGCCTAGCTACGGGTGCATAAGTTTCATCGAAATCCAAATCTTTGACTTGTGAATAACCTTTGGCCACAAGTCGGGCTTTGTTCCTTGTCACCACACCATGCTCATCTTGCTTGTTGCGGAATACCCATTTGGTACCTACAACATTTTGATTAGGACGCAGAACCAAATGCCATACCTCATTCATTGTGAAGATGTTGAGTTCCTCTTTCATTGCTAGCACCCAATCTGGATCTCTTAGTGCATCCTCTATCCTGTAAGGCTCAATAGAGGACACAAAGGAGTAATGCTCACAGAAATGTGCAACTCGAGATCTAGTGGTTACCCCCTTATGGATATCACCAAGGATGGAGTTGACGGGGTGATCTCGTTGAATGGCTTGATGGACTCTTGGGTGTGGCGGTCTTTGACCCTGAATTTTTTGCTCATCTTACTTGTCTTTATCATTATCATCTCCCCCTTGATCATTGTCCTCCTCTTGAGGTGGCTCATCCTCTTGACCTTCATTTTCATCATCTTGAGCTTGTTCCTCATCTTGAGTTGGTGGAGATGCTTGCATGGAAGATGCTGGTTGATCTTATGCTTGTGGAGGCTCTTCAGATTCCTTAGGACACACATCCCCAATGGACATGTTCCTTAGCGTGACGCACGGAGCCTCTTCATCATCTAGTTCATCAAGATCAACTTGCTCCACTTGGGAGCCATTAGTCTCATCAAACACAATGCTCACGCTAACACCAGGGTGACCACTATACCCTACTAACGGGGCAATCGGCTCAAGTCGGCGACGACTTAAGATGATGCAACATGCTCACACCAACTCGGCTTAGGGTGACCACTATACCCTACTAACGGAGCAATCAGCTCAAGTCGGTAATGACTTAAGTCGGTGCGATATGATCACGTCTACTTATCTTAGGGCGACCACTATGCCCTACCAGCCAGGCGATCGGCTTAAGTCGGAAAACGCCTTAAAACCAGAATGGCACACTTACTTTCACAATTGTTCAGGGTGACCATTATACCCTAACAGCAAAACAATTAACATTCCAGGAAACAAGAAGATTTTTCTTGTCAGCACCAGGGGCATGTTCTGGCGCCCTGTCCACAAAATATTCGAACACAACCATCACACGCACATAGAATTCATATTACATCAAGTGTTTTGCAGGACATCACTGCATCGAAACGTCTTTGCCAGCAATGTCTTTCGCAGGAGCAATGGAAGAAGAGGGATGACTCGAAGCATCAGGCGCAGCCTTGACATCGGTGACAATATCGTCAGGCACCACTACGCCGGCCTCATCATCAAGATCCGCCCAGCGCGAATGGCTTTGTCCATAGCTTTATCGCGTTGAGCCTTCAAAATGGCGCAGTTGTCCTCTAAAGCTTTGACGGCCAGTCGAGCAGCTTCTAGCTCCTGTACAACAAGTTTCTTTGAAGCACACAAATCTCTAATGGTCGAATCCTTGGTTGATAACATCTGTCCAAGCCGTAGAACTTCATCTTGGGATAATTGCAGCTCGTGACGATGATGATCCAGGTCCGACATGGTGAAGCGGTGGCTCCTTTACAAAATAGTCAAGGAGTTGCTAGCGTCACGATATAACCTGTCCAGATTATCACGAGAGGCCGCAAGTGCTTGTTTCTCCTCCTACGAACAAGAAGCAACATTTAGCACCCAGTCAACAATAAGCATGGCAAAGTCAGCCAAGGGAGTTTTCCTCATGCGCCATCCTTTCAGAGTCAAGCTGGGCATTGAGGGAGGAATTCAAAGAACGCGCGCCATCCAAAGAAGCAGAGGTTTGGGCCAAGTCAGCTTGACTTTGAGAATACTTCTCCTCAAGGTCAGAGCACCGTTGGGTCAAGTCAGCTTGACTTCGAGAGTACTTCTCCTCAAGGTCAGAGCACCGTCGGGCCATATCCGACAACGCAGCTGAAAGGGGATGTATGACTAAGAACAAGTTGATCAATAAAAACAACTAAGTAAGCTGTAAGGTCACTAACCAGCGTTCGACGCCTTCAAGTCGTCGATCTGTTTCTGGAGCAATAATGGGTTCCACTGCATTAGAGACAGAGCTTGCTCCAGAACAGTGGCACCGCAAGATCTCAGCTGGGTAGACATTCCATCAACAAAATCATGCGATCATAGACAAATGAGCAAAAGAAAGATAATTCAATAAAATGAACAACATAGAGCAAGAGGCCAACTCACCTGAAGATTGGAGAGGAACAGTGGTAGACCCAAGGCAGGAGGAGCCATGTCATGGCTCGACGAGGGAAGATCAGCAGGAACGATCTGAAGGACATTATCAGGGGTGATCTCAGCCCTGCCAGCAGGCTCCTCGCATCTAGCTCACCGACCTCTAAGGCGACTTGTCCACTTAAAACTGTGGAAGCATGTACCGCCATCGCCCCATCGGACCGAGGACGGGACGACCCAACGTGGACATCCATGGAGGCATGGGAAAGAGAGCCCACCTGAACAGCCTCGGGGGTTGGTCGTAGCTTGCACTACCCACCAGAGCTGGATCACTACCAGAAACACCCTCGGGGGCTGGGTAATTGCCGGCACCACCCTCGGGGCCTGGGTCTTCTGCAGTAGCCACCTCTAAGGCTGAGGGCTCCTCAGTCACCTCCATGGGATGCGGGTGACTCAGACCAGTGTCTTGCCATTGAAGACTGCCCTCTAAAGTCGACGATGCGCGAGACACCGCTCGGGTTACCTCCTGCCCAGCGGAGTCAAGCAAGGAAAGCCCACCGTGTGGGACCTCTGAATAGACGGTCGGGATATCATCGGCAGTTGGCTCTGACAGCATATCTTTGGGGATGACTTCCTCCAGTACTTGATCAAAGTCTGATATCAAAAGTCCCTAAAGACTGACAAGAGCCGACAGAGCTGGAGAAGGAATATCACTACTGTAGCATCCCAAAAATTCAAATCCTAAAATTTTCTCAAACTCGCTCTAAATTCAAAATGAATTTCAAATTTCATTTCAAAATGTTTGTTTGCGAGTTGATATCAACAAATAAAATATAGTGGTCTATATTCTCTCCAAAATCCTCCTCAAAATATCCTACAAATATTTCCCCAGTGATCCCCCTCAAATTGTTTCCAGAAATACTGCCCAGATATTTCCCTAGTGATCCCCTTCAAGTTCTTTCCAGAAATACTGCCCAAATATTCCACCGATATATCTCCAGATATTTTCCTCTTGAGAAATACCTTCAGAATCATTTTTCAAGTCCCTACAAATATTTTCTTCATAACTTTCCTCATGCTCATACGTATACGTATACCTCCGGTGTCATACGGTGAGCTCTACAAGCTAATCTCACTCATATAAGACAAATCCATGCTAATCTCCCACTAATCCTCTCATCCTCCCACTAATCCTCTCATCCCTCCCCCTAATCTCCCCACCATGGCTATAAATAGAGGGGCAAGGGCCTCCTCTCATACCACCCAAGCCATTTTATGGCAACTCTCTCCACTCCCCCCACACGCCCACTCCACCTCCCACACAAGCACACACTAGCACAAGGATCATTCGGTCGTTCTTCGATCGTTCGTCCCCCTGTTCTTAGTTTGTTCGTTCGTTCGTCCGATCGTTCGATCGTTCGTCCGATCGTTCATGGTTCGTTCGTCCGATTGTTCGATCGTTCGTCCGTTCGTTCGTCCAAATAATCTTTTTTTCCTGCCGTTATGCTGCCGAAATTCCAATCGTTTGTTCGTTCGATCATTCAATCGTTCATCGTTCGTTCATAGTTTCTATTCATCGTTCGTTCATAGTCCCTATTCATCGTTCTTCCAGAAAAGCTTTGTCCTGTCGTTATGCTGCCGAAATTTCGATCATTCGTTTGTCTGATCATTCGATCGTTCGTCCGTTCGTTCATAGTTCCTATTCATCATTCATCGTCACTATTCATCGTTCATCGTTCGTTCATACGAACTATTCTCCATCACTATCCACCATTACTATTCATCGTTACTATTCATCATCGTTACTATTTATCGACACTATTTACATCGTTACTATTCACCGACACTATTCATCATCGTTACTATTCATCGATAATATCTATGGTAGCTTTTTCGTCGTCACTATTTATCGTTACTATTCACCGTTAATATTCATCGATCATCGGATCACCCCAAATTTCAACTACTCATCAGTCATGCTGTCCAGTCCACCTAAGACCAGCCAGACCCATATTCCAGTCATACGAACTCCGGTGAATGTGATTTTCCTTCCAGTAGGGAACTTCCCATCTCGTCACCCATCCCAGGTTTCTCCAAGTTGAGCATGCTTAACTTTGAGATTCCTTCGAACCAGGCTTCCAAACTCCGATTCCAATAATTCTTGTTTCTAAATTCTTATCGAACTATTCCCTATCCATCCATGTCATCCCTTAAGCATGGTTCATATTCCAGAAAACTCCCAAAATACTCTTGTCCCATATTCTGCCTATAACTCTCCTGTTCATACTAAGTCAGACGATTCATTCGTCACTATTCTCACCAACAGTGAACTTCACTGTGCTACACCACATACGCCTAGCTATAAATACACCCAGCTACCCTCTCCCTCTCCACACACTCAACACCCTCAGCCAAGGCAAACACCCCACCCACTCAGTTACTCCGCTATGTCGGCTACACGCATAGTGTCGCTTCGCCTCCAGTCCACCCTCCTGGTAAGCACCTCCGCTCCACCACTAGTAGTATCACAACACCACATGACACAGATTCTACTCAAGACTCTACCCATCCATATATCGCTATTCTGACCACTATACTAAATATTTGTTGGTATACTTGCTGGTTTGTATGTTTGCTTGTTCATGTTGCATAGTTATCGGAGCGTTCGTGTCGTCTCGTGGAGGCCAGATCTGCAAGTCTACGCCAAGCAGTGGAGCTAGAAGCCAGTTCTGCGAGTTCCCCTTCCCCCTTCGCCGGATAAGCACGACAAGCTCACTAGATCCCTTTGATGCATAAATTACCTATGATTTTTCAACCACAACCCTCAGCCTGTTATTTTATGCATGATATGATTTTGAGACAAGTTATTATGGCCACCCAGCCGCTTGCCGCAATCAATCCTTGATATATTTGTTACAAATGATTTGAGAAAAGGTGTGAGTTTTCAAAAGAAAATGCTTTTCAAAATGTGTATGATGAAGGGTTTTCACCCTTATCACCTTTGAGTAGGGATGATCAGGGACTCCTTGGTTTAGGGAAGGGCCTAAGGTGATGGCTCAACTGGTTTAGGTGTGAGCAGAAGGATTGTCCCCTCACATAAGGACCGGTTTGTCATCCTTCACTACCTGTACTCATGATAAGTATAACCACTCGAGACTGTATGGGCAGTCACTCAATCTGAACTCGTACGATCCAAACCCCAGGGTTATGAAGGCTGGGGAGCACCGGGAGGATAAGGAGGGGGAATGTTTTGTCCGGTTTGGACATGGCGGTGGCTTGACTCCTTCCGGTATAATCGTTAAGGTAAGGACGTGCGAGGAAAGAAAGTGATTAGGCATTCGGATCTCACGATGGTGAGATCGCAGAAACCGGACTAGTGAGTAAAGTGTACCCCTCTGCGCAGAGTTCAAACCTATTCGAATAGTCTGTGTCCACAGGAATGGACGAGTCTGGTGTGGTATTAGTGTTTTATTTTCAAAAAAAAGGTGCATTTGAGAAAAGTGGTTTTTAAAAGGTTCGGTGGTGGAGCCGTGAGCTATGGTGGACGGGAAGTCCAGTAGCTGTTTTTGAAAATGAAAACCAGTGGGAAACTGCTAAGATACCTGGATGGTTTAGTCCAGGGGATTTTGTTCTAATATTGAAAAACTTCCTGCTCCTTTGGGAGAGGATGCACTTTGCAAAATACAAAATGTTTTACAAAACAACCCTGCATAAAATATTGTTGTTTCTGCAAAATACCCTGAGCTCCACATATTCCATGCATTATATCTGATTTCCCCATTCCGCGGGTGAAGGTGGGCTGCTGAGTACGTTTGTACTCACCCTTGCTTATTTGTTGTTTTTCAGAAAAGGAGATCGGGTAAGAGTTATGACTGTTCCCAACCTTGCCTGTGGCTGTTGGACCGCTGATTTGCTTCGCTGCGTATATGGGGCTGCTTCAGCCCCACTCTGATGATATGTCCCGAGTTGTGGACCAACTCTTAAAGTTGATCGCCACCTTTATAGGTTTGTCTCGTTTAAGCAGATCTAGAATCATCTTATGTATTGTTTACAAGCCTCCTGGGACTAGTAATTGTATCACATTTGAGTCCCAGAGGATTGTGGACGCTTCAACTACCCCCCTATAGTGTCGGCTGTTCTTGCGGATCAGCGAGACTTCTTCCTCTTCGTCTTCATCAAATATGCAAACAGCAGCATGTGCATGATCACAACCCTTAACATCAACCTTAGGAAGGGCCTCTGCCGGTACCTCATCATGACCGGAGCGGAAGGATCTACATCCTGTTCCAAGCATGACAGTCGCCGAAGCCGCCTCTTCTTCCTTTTTTCCTCAACAGGTGCAGTCGGGCGGCTCACTCGGCGTGGACGCTTTGGGCGGGCACCTTCAGGTTTCCGAGTCTCTACTACTTCACCAAGTTCTTGTATAGCTATGATAGCCATTGGCTCAGCTTGGGTCGAGTCAGATGATTCCCCAGCCAGCAAACTAAGCACAACATCTATCTCTGCGTCGTCAATGCTAGCTGGCATCTCAAAATAAGTCTGTCTCTCATCCTCTAGGATTCTCCACAATGAACCACTCAAGGTGCCACCCTTTGATGTTGTCCTTAAGAGTAGGGCTGGAAAATTAGCTCGAGGCTCGCGAGCCGGCTCGAGCTCGGTGCGGCTCGGCTCGGCTCGGAGCGGCTCGCGAGCCTCGAACGAGCCGAGCCGAGCCTCTTCTTCGAGCTCGTTTTTGCAGCGAGCCGAGCCGAGCCAGCTCGCGAGCCGGCTCGCGAGCCTTGCAAAAATGATCAATTTATGGAATAATAATGAATATTAGATAATTTTATGGATAATAGATCATTTTTAGTCTTTGATGATGAATATATAATGTTAATTCACCAAATAATGCAACGATAAGTACCAGAATATGGCTCGCGAGCCGAGCCGGCTCGCGAGCCAAGGTCGAGCCGAGCCGAGCCTCTTTCGCCAGCTCGTGAAATGGACGAGCCGAGCCGAGCCGAGCTCGTTCAGTCATCGAGCCGCACCGAGCCGAGCCGAGCCGAGCTCGGCTCGGCTCGTTTCCAGCCCTACTTAAGAGGAATGTTGAGGTACTCTGTTTTCCTCCCGCAACGAAGCTCCAGGCTAGCGCCGCCAACAAGTTGGTGCTGTCCCCCAGCATCTCGGGCCGACAGTGATAGAGGTATTTCCAGAGACCAAAATTGGGGAGAATCCTGAGAAAGGCCTCACACAGTTGTACAAAAATGGAAACTTGCAAGATGAAATTAGGGTTCAAATGAGTCAAGTTCAATTTGTAGAAATCAAGGAGGCCGCGGAAAAAGGGAGAGACAGGAAGAGCAAGACCGTGAATAAGGAAAGGAACGTAAACGACAGATTCATGGGTATCCTTTGTCGGAACGGTGACCCCGCGGAAAATTCGCCAAGAGCATAGCTCTTTCGGAAGCAAAACCCCAACGTTGACAAGATGAAGGAGATCAGATTCTGAGATAACGACATTTGGTTACCCATGAAAGACAACTGGCAGTTGTGGTCGATGGGCAGGATAATTGCCGCGACAGAACTTTGCCTCTTCCGTATTGGCGCCATCGCAATCTTGCTGGCAGAACGAACAAGAATAAGATCTCAGGGAAGCAGAGGAATGGTTCAAGGCAGAAATGTGAAGTTAGGGCTCAGAAATCAAAACTGCACGTCGGCGCGAGTATAAATGGGGTTTCTCGGGTCGGGCACTATTTCTAAAAAGTGTCAAGTCATTACTCGGGAAATGCTAAGTTCCAAGCGTCAGATATGACTTGGTGGTTACCTCTAAAGCGCTGGCAGTGTCAGCCATCACTCGGCGGTTACCTCTAAAACGCCGGCAATGTCAGCCATCGCTCGGCAGTTACCTCTAAAACACCGACAGCGTCAAATATGACTCGGTGGTTACTTCTACAGCGCCGACAGTGTCAGCCATCGCTCGGCAGTTACCTCTAAAACGCCGGCAGTGTCAGATATAACTCTGTAGTTACCTCTGAAACGCCGGCAACATCAGACATCGCTTGGTAGTTACCCCTAAAAACGTCGACAACATGGAGCATATGGGTGAATTGACAATCATGTGAACAGGAAAAGCAACAAAAATAGAACGTTCACTGGAAGCATCTGAAGCCTTTCATTAATATTGAGGGGGGATTACACAAACTCAAAGACTGACTCATTATGAGCCGACCTTTTTTCCTCTATCTTCTACTACATTACATTACATTATTACTTACACTACGCTATACTACTAACTACTACTACATTATTCTACTAATACTACCATTACTATTAACTATCTATACTACTACTTAAACCAGAGCCGAAGGAGTCCTCCTCAGCAGAGGAGACCTCCGACTCATCCAATCCCTCGAGCCCGGCGCGCTCGACGGAGCGGATGTACGTCCACACCTTCGCAGCTATCCCCTGGGAGTCGTCCGAGTCATCGGACGACGCCAGGGGAGAGGCGAGGGCTAGCGACCCTTCGGACTCGGTGGAAACCTCCTACTCCGAGTACTCAGAGTCGCCGAAGTCCTCTGAGGGAGGACTTGGATCGCGCTTCCGCTTGTCGCCAGCATGGTGGGGCGAGCCGCGACCTCTCTTGCCTTTGCCCATGGTCGGATGGAGAAGAGGATGAAAGAAGAATAAAGTAACAGATGATCGAGAATGAGTGAAGAGAACAACGGTGCAAGGAGGCTATTTATAGAGGGAGGGGGTGACCGTCCACTTCCTACTACGCTCGTTGAATAGTCGCAAGTATTCAATAAACAATTCAAGCCGCCTAAAAATGAGTCAGGCAACAGACGCCGCTTCGCGTAACACGACACCCATTGGACTAAGGTCAACTGCTCGAGCGATATGATTACACCTCACGGTCACATCAAGTTACTACTCTAGGACAATATGCTAAATGCTCTGCGTACCTAGACGTCCCTTGGTCACACCCGTTGGGGGGACGACCAGGAATTTTCAATAGATTTTCTGAACAAGTCATATCCATACAGTATATGCAATGAATGTATTGATACAGAAGAAAGAGATCGATGGAGATTGAAGGAAATCCAAATATAGCTACTGAACTGCAAGTCTAGTCAGCAGAAGCATTGAAGCACAGAGTGTGGTGAAGACCTGTAAAGAGCCATCTACCAGACGTCCAATATGTCACCAATCAAATAAATTGTAAACCTAACAAGGCATGGGCAGACAACATTGTTTGAATTCGCAAGAGCATAAAAAAGGCAAAATGCTGATTTCTATAGCATGAGATGAAGATAAAATGTTGACTTCTAAAGCGTAAGATGAAAATTTTTGAGTGGATTATTTTCAAAAATCCACTCAAAGCTTGGGGGCTACACCCATTGGGTGCACCTCCGGTGTACCCAATAGATTCTTAGCTCCAGAAGACAGAATGCTGATTTCTAAAGCACAGGCTGATAACAGAACACCGATTTTTGAGGCATGAAATGAAGACCTTTGAATGCTTAGTTTTCAAAAACCTACTCAAAAGTTCCAAATGCTGACTTCCAAAGCACGATCTGATGATAAGACGCTGATCTCCAAAGCACCGAAGGAGAACCTTTGAAGGCTGTTTTTTTACTGAGTCACTCAGAGTTCGGAAGCAACGTTCAACAGGTGCACCTTTGGAAGCGCCCATCACTAAAATGGAAATCAAGCCATAGAATCGCAAACTGGACCTAGAATCGTTGGGCTGATTATTTCAAAATCAACTCAAAGTTGTGGGCTTGTGGGGGACAGATATCCCCCGGGTCCACTAGAAGGCAAGAAGGCCTCGCGAAAGGCTTTGGGCCTATTGTCCCGCAAGGACGTCCCTTCGTGGGCCAGGGGAGAATTGCTGGCGGAATGGGCTGACGCGAGGAAGAAGCAGACTCAGGCCCAGGCGGCTCGTTGGATTTAAGCATTATCCACAACGCTGATCCGATTCTCCCGCGCAGTGCTCTCGAACATTGGAACAAAATAAGGATAGGTCGGCAAGATTATAGGAAGATAAGTTCAGTCAGTTCACTATTACTTAGGTACACATCGTCATCATACACGCATGTAATGCCCCACGGTCAAGTATATAAGGCCTATGGGGTACCCCATCAGATTCATCGACCATCTACTTAGCCTCTAGCTTTTCTCCATACATGAGACTTCCCTTGTAACCTACCACATAAAGATTCACACCAGGAAATAGGGTGTTACGCATCTCAAAGCAGCCCAAACCTATAGAAAATCCTCTGTCATCCCTCGTGCATCTCGCACGAACCATTGAGTTACAGTCAACAGCACCGTCCTACCCAAAAGCACCGCGAGGGGTAACCTCGGGTGTGCGGTCAGGCTCCAAACACCGACTCCTGCCACATCCACGGCTTCCCCTACCCTCTCTAGATTTTCTCTGCTGCATTACTGATGGTTGCAGCCAGGCCATGGCCGCATCGGCATCGCTGTCTCCTCCAGTCAGGGCACCACCGTCGTTCCTCCTCTCCACCGCCACCATCAGGAGGCGCCAGAGGGGACCTGCACTACGGCGAAGCATGCATAGCGGCGATGACGGCTAAACCATAACGAGACAGGTCAGGGTGAGGCAGTGCGTCGCACCTGGCAATGGCGACATCGCTTCCTTCCTGTCCTCCCCCAAGCAGTTCACGGTACGCCTCCTTCCTGCATTAAACACATGATTCTAGGCCTCCATCCTTGGATCTATGTTAATCTGGTATCTATGTTTACTTTTTCACTCGTGGAGCTGTGTCAAATTGACTAACAAATTGACCTTAAGTGGTATGAGTTTACATCATATACTCCATCATTTATAAAATAAAACCCATCCATGAGATCACACAGATTCTGTCAGCATCCCAAAAAAATTTTCAACTGAACATTAGCATCTAACACATGACATTACTTTGTATCAGCTTCAAATTTTGTTTACTAACACAAAAGAGAAGGGACCACTACCTTGATCTATCGCGGTATCATAGTGGTATCTATAATAAAGTTATAGAGTATCGCCGCACAGTGAATAGGTACCATCAAAAGTCATGCACAAACTGAAATTGGAATAGTTCAGATAGGAGTTACCTAGATAAAAGTCGTGCACAAACTCGCACTGAGCAACCCGTCGCCGTGCCTCCCCGACATGGCACACCTCGTAGAGGTTAGTTTCTCCCACTCTAAAAACATTTTGTGTTTGTAGGTCACGGTGTTGGAACCTGGCATGTGCATGTGTTGCATATGTGCATTGCAGATGTTCGTTCACCAGCGAACCTGCAACTACTGAATCTACAGAGACCAGAGGTGAGCAGTGACATAGGGAAATAAGGCTGGCGGGGCCGCGGGGGCATAGTGGGTAACTTGGTCCTAGAGCATTGGAGAAGGAGCATACCACAAGGAAACAACCACGATAAGTCAAAACCAAATGTAGATAATCATCATGCTACTTCTATGTTTTATGTCCGTTTTGGTCTGCTATCAAGTGTTCATGCAAGTGTTATCAAATGTTCATCCATGCCAAGATGGTTACTAAGCGAACACACGCAACATGCATGGATCTACCTTATCTTAAGTGGTCTCCATCTGATCTTGCTTCATTATCCTTTTAGCTTTCCTAATCAATAAACCATTTATAGCTATGGATGTTTTTTTGATCAATTGTTATGTTTCATTCTCAGTCATTCTACTATATTCGAAAAGGCTTACTGTATTTTTTATGCGGTTGTCTATAAGGAGACTTGGAACTACTCCAGTTCTATTCTTCAAGCATTTTTAGTACTGATAGTTCCAAGTTTGGTTAGTGTGTGAGATTTAAGGAGCGATGTAGAACATCACATACTCAACTTTCCTGAACACTAAGTGTTGGACCTTGTTCTCAGATGCTACACACCAAGAACAAAGCAACACAATTGTTATTGATTAGGGACCTTCATCTTTCGAAGCATTATCTCCCTTAGGATATAATGATCTATTGACGAAGGTCACGAAGGACATACCTTCATCATTTTAGTGAGAGAAGACATGAATAAAGGCATACAAAACACAAAAAGAATATAAACAATTATTCCAAATCATTAAATTATTCATCTCTTTATTTCATAAACATGGATAAACATTAATAGTAATTATATTACATTTGTACCTTCGGCTTGACAGAAGGTAAAAGAGCAAAAGTGACGCAGGAGTGATTGCAAATCAGCGTGAACAGTATGATGTTACTGTTCATCTATTTATAGGCACAGGACGCAGTCTAGGAAAAATTACATTCATGTCCCTGACATTTACTGTTAGCCAAAAGGCAAGCTGTCGAGGACTAAGCAGTCTTTTCCCTTTTAGGTCGGTTTCATCCTCCACCACCGTCCTTGTGCTAAGCCGAAGCTTCTCCAGCCACAACTTCGGAGCTGGTTCATCCTTCTTCTAGATCGCGCTTTTCATACCATGCACACCTTCATCTCAAAGCTGAAGCTTCCTATGACAGTATACTATACTGGGAAATATGTTAGTTGTGTTTTTGAGGACCTTCAAAAGAGAAAGGCCCCCAACAGTAGCCCCTCGCAGTATTAATTTGTTTTTGCGTCTAACAAATTCAGACTACAACGTGAACGAAGGCCTTTAGCCGAAGGTTCGAAAAAACACCTTCCCTTCGCTAGAATAGCGAAAGTCAATGATAAATGGGGCCCACCAAGTTGCAATGCACTGGGCATATAAATAGGAACCTGCAACGGTAGCATTTGTTGCGCCTTTGAATTGCTTGTGCTATTGTTTCAAGCTTGAAATTTCTTGCTGTCAGATCTCGCTTGATTTGTGAGTTTCATCATTTACACAAGTGCTCGTTAGATGTCTGAAGAGAAGAAGATGTCTAAGGAGAAGAAGGTTGCGGACCCTGCTCCTAGCTGGGTTTTACAAAGCTATGGAAAAAACAAACACATAAAAGATTACGAATGAAATATTAGCTGGGTTGTCTGAGGATTCTGATGATAGCAAGAACTTTGATGTGGAAAGTGGGAACGAAGATGCAAAAAAGATCGGCCCTGGCGGCCAAGTCATACTATCTTCGGAAAGTCGTCCATCAAACATAGTCAGATTGATGCCATGAAGGGAAGATATTTTTGTGACATGTCTATTGTGAGAGTTGGGGGGACAGCGCCGCCCCTGCTCCCGAGGAAGATGAAGTTGTTGTTTACAGGAGCTTCATAAAGGCAGCTCTTCGGTTCCCATTGAGCAAATTTTTAGTTGAAGTATTGAAGACATTTGAGATCTTTCTTCATCAATTACTCCTGAAGCTATAATCAGGATGGGTATTTTTGTTTGGGCAGTGAGAAGCCAAGGGCTAGAACCAAGTGCAAAGTGCTTCTATAACATGCACGAGCTATTGTACGAGACAAAGGCCACTGGCAAGGAGCAATATCACAACAATTTCGGTTGTTATGGCTTTGTTCCTCGTTCTGATGTAAGTTACCCAGTTCCAACATTTCGAAAAAGGTGGTCCAAGGCCTGGATGGAGGAATGGTTTTATGTTAACAATAATCTGATTGAAAGGGAGGACATAAAGGGGATTATCCAACGCCCTATCTGGTCTCGCTTCGGCCTTAGAAGGCTGGCTATTGTGCTTGGGAATGATAACGAAGCATGCTAGAAGGCTTTCAACAATGTTTGCACCTTCATTGGCACAAGGGACCTAGTTCAGGAGCACATAGCCTACAGAGTGTGGCCACTTGTGAATGACTGGGAGATGCCGAAGGAGACTGCTGCTGGGTCTAGTCAAGGAGGTTTGGTTTACTTGAAATATACCTTCAGGTATAGAGACCAGTTTGACGAGCCAAGTGATGAATGGCTGACATGTGTTGGGGCGACTAGCGATGAGTTACTTGGAGCGTACACGAGAGCCGAAGATGATGCCATGACCTTAGCCTTCGGAGGACGGGGCAAGAAAAGGTTGAACAGAGTTTTCGACGTTATCGGCTTCGTGTACCCAGACTACACTTATCCCTCGCGAAAGCAGGGAAAGAAAAAGAAAACTGCCGCCTTGGCCATCTCTGTTGTGCAGAAAGGCAAAAAGATTAAGGTTTTAATGCACCGACCTAGGTATATTGAAACGGCCACGGTGTCGAAGCTTGGTGAAGGGACATCTTCCATCGCGGTGTCAGGACAGTCTGCTCCTGTCGGCCAAAGCGCCAAAGAATCGATTGAAGTGCCAAAGGTTCCTGTAACCGGATTAGCCGAAGCGCCGAAACATACTGCCGAAGCAAAAGGAAAGGCAGCCGAAGAGCCAGACCGAGAGGAAACGACAGGACCACCAAAAATCTTGAGTCCACCACTAGAGCTAGAATTGTCGAAGGTGTCAAATGCTCCTGCAATAACTCCCAAGAGGAGGAGGATGGAAAGCGTGCTGGATGCTGTCATGGAGTTGACAAGGGCATTAACTCCTGTCCCTGCAAAGAAGGCTGCCAAAGCTGCTACAGCTTGCGTTGAAGCCGAAGCTGGGCCCTCAGTGCCCACTAAGAAAGAGCCTGCTGAAACTGAGCAGAGAACTGAACAAGAGTCTTCAGATGTTGGCTTGGCTATGGAGAAGAAAGACGCGCCCAAAAAAGTTTACTCCCGAAGCACCCTCCGAAGATCTTGACTTTATTATACGACATGTTTCGGGTAAAAGGTTGTCTGAAGAAGAAATCGCGGAGGCCAAATACTACGCCCAGGAATTGAAGTACCCGAAGGGGGCCCTAGTGTACAATGGCGCCAACGAAGATGATTTTCTATACTGTCTTCCGAACAACAAGGAAATATCTGTCTGTCGGGAGATGGCAAAAAACATGGGATTTCTGAAGCTTGAAGTTGGCCTCTCTGCCATGTCAAAGGATGACCTCGCAGACAACCTTGCGTACAACAGTCTGAAGGTACAGAAGTTATGGACTTATAAATAGATTATCTTTTGTCTTTTATTCTCGTGCTGATCCTTTATCTTAGCAACGCTTTGAGGGCGCAGAAGAATGCTGAAGATGAAAGCTGCCAGATAGCCCTCGGCAACCTTCGGTCAGAGGTTATCAAACTGAGAAATGAAGCCTTAGAGAAAGATAAAATTCTGCTTTCATTGGTGGACGGAGTGAAGAAAGACGAAGCAAAATTTAAAGCTCAATCCGAAGCCCATAAAGCCAAAGTTGAGAACCTTCAGAAAAAACTTGCCGAGGCTAATGAAAATTTTGAAGTTGCAAAAGTAAAGCAGGAAATAAGTGAATGGTCGAATGCTAGGCTGGTAAAGAATGTTGAGGAGCTTCATGAATCCAAGGAGAGATGCTTTGAGAAATCCTTGGATTGCGTAAGAAAACTAAAAACCAGCTTTGCCAAGGTGGGTACGTACTCTTCGGAAGAAAAGTTCATTTGAGGTGACCCTGAAGGAGTCATTGATTGGATAGGTGAAGAAGCCGAAGCCTTTGAAGAGATCCTTAGTGATCGCGAGAACATCTGTGCCTTCGCTGGCGCCCGAGGGGTTACAACAATTCTGGAGAAGGCTCGTTGTGACCATGTTAAAGCTGCGGCCCAGACCGAAGCCGCCTTCTCCACATACGACACGTAGGACCCCTTGGCCGAAGCCACTTTGGTGGGCGGGAAGTTTTATTCTGATGTCTGGATGAACAGCGACCGAGAAATGGCCAACAAAACTATAAAGAAAAATGAAAAAGAATCCCATGACGCCCGAGAAGAGGCTAAGCGAGCCGAAGAAGCTGCCGAGCGCGTAAGGCGTATAGGTATTATTTTTTAATTTTAGCTTCAGTGTTTGTTTTTTGGCTTAGAACTAACAATTTGTTTACTACCACTGAACTCTCACCGCTGCCCGAGCCCTACGACCCCTAGGCCGATCCCGTTATGAAAGAGGCGCTGGATGTGATGAGTGTTGCCAATACCATCATCGACGAAGTCGGTGATAGACTGCTGAATGAGGCCGCCGAGAAAATTCTTAAAGAAGACTAGGCTTTTGTTGTGATGATACAATGTATCATTTGTGTATGAGACAATTAACAAACCTGTAAATTAATGTAATATATTTTTTTCGATGCATGAAATTTACGCACATACCATTTTTGAGCCTTCGGCGAAAAAACACCTTCCCTTCTTTTCATGCTTCGTAAAGAATGAAGCCCCTTTTATGGAAAATCTATTGTGTGATACTGTTGCCAACAGATTCTCCTGATAAAATTGTATTTGCTGAAGTTTGCTTCGTGCCTCAGCACATTTTCATTCAACATGTTATTATCGAAGATTTGCTTCGTACTCAATCTTTGCTATTGATGCGATATGATGTATGATGTAATGCTATGCGGAATGGTGCAATGATATGATGCAACATGATGTTTATGCCGAACACACACACGCCCACACTAAAACACTCAAGACTCTACATCCGCTTAGGGACGTCTTTGGAGTCTTTAAGCTCTACATCCCCTTAGGAACGACATTGGAGCTTCTTCACCTTATATTTCGGTGGTATTTAAGCTCTGCATCCCCTTAGAAATGACTTTGGAGCTTCTTTACCTTCTATTTCGGTGGTATTTAAGCTCTGCATCCCCTTAGGAACGACTTTGGAGCTTCTTCACCTTCTATTTTGTTGGTATTTAAGCTCTGCATCCCCTTAGGAACGACTTTGGAGCTTCTTCACCTTTTATTTCGGTGGTATTTTTGCTTTGCGTTCCCTTAGGAACGACTTTTGAGCTTCGGAACTTACTCTGCGCTCCCTTAGAAACGGCTTTTGTAGCTTCAGAACTTACTCTGCGGTCCCTTAGGAACGACTTTTGTAGTTTCGGAAGTTACTCTGCGCTCCCTTAGGAACAACTTATATGGCTTTGGAAGTTTGTTAAGAGGAAGCATTTCACTTAATAATACGAGCACTATTATTACATGAAATCAGAATTCAGTTCTTCAAGACTTGTGTTTTCATACAAGAAAAATAAAATGACAGAAAAGATAAAGATACACAAAGGGTAGGATATTCTTTAGTAGATGTGCTTGGATTCAGGCACAGTACTATTGATTGTGCGAGCTTCAGACTCCTCCCGAAAATCGCGTTGAGGTTGAGCGTCCTGGTGCCCTTCTGGCTGCTGGCTTCGGGTCAGAGTAGGTGGTAGCAGTGGTGGTGGTGGGAGCTGGGCACATGAAGCTTGAGAGTGGCTTGCCGAAGCGACAGAGGCCGTAGGCTGTTGATTACCTACGTACTCTAGGATATAGGGAGAATAGCACGAAGCAGTATGTAGGACCTGCTTCGACTGATTCTGCCTTGCCTCAGCTTCGGCAATCTCTTTTTGTTTCTGAATTGTGACTTGGCATGTTCTTGTGGTGTGGCCTTTATCTTCACCGCAGAACAAGCAAAACAGTCTTCTGGGCTGATCTCCGTACATTCCTCCGAAGCCTCTGCCAACTCTGCTTCTTGGGGCTGGTGACCTGAAGGAGCTTTGTTGTGGCCCTGAAGACTGGGAGCTGTGTTGCTGCCTTTGAGGTTGACTTCCTCTGTCATCACTTGGGTTGGAATTGTGGATCGACCTGACGTGCTTGGGGTGAATTCTTCCTCCGAAGCCCCTGGTCATCTCAGAAAACCTGTATGCTTCTTCCCTTCTTTGGCGGAAATCATTGTCGGCCCGGATATACTCATCCATCTTTTGAAGAAGCTTCTCCAAGGTTTGTGGGGGCTTCCTGGCAAAATATTGAGCTGTAGGTACTGACCGAAGCCCCTTGATCATGGCCTCAATGACAATTTCATTGGGCACTGTAGGCGCTTGTGCTCTTAGACGCAGGAACCTTCGGACATACGCCTGAAGGTAGTCCTCATGGTCTTGTGTGCACTGAAACAAAGCCTGAGCAGTGATTGGCTTCGTCTGAAAGCCTTGGAAGCTAGTGATTAGCATATCCTTGAGCTTCTGCCATGATGTGATTGTCCCTAGCCGGAGAGACGAGTACCAAGTTTGTGCTATTCTTTTGACTGCCATGATGAAGGATTTCGCCATGACTGCAGTATTGCCCCCATATGAAGATATGGTTGCCTCGTAGCTCATTAGGAACTGCTTCGGGTCTGAGTGCCCATCATACATAGGAAGCTGAGGTGGCTTATATGATGGGGGCCATGGGGTAGCCTGCAACTCTGCTGCCAAAGGGGAAGCATCATCAAAAGCAAAATTGCCATGATGAAAATCATCATACCATTCATCATCGTTGTATGAATTGTCTTGACGAAGCTCTTTGTGCTGGGGCCTTCGGTCTTGGTCATCCTGGGTGAGGTGACACATTTCCTCAGCAGCCTCATCAATCTTTCTCTGGAGATCGGCGAGCCGAAGCATTTTTTTTCTTTCTTCTTTTGAACCTGTTGATGGATAGCTTCGAGGTCCTTGATTTCTTGATCCAACTCCTCCTCCTGAGGTGTTGCGCTGATAGCCTTCCTCTTCTAGCTCCTAGCTTCATGTAGCGTCTCCTGATTAACGTCCAGTGGCTGCAGTGCAGCCCCTGGCCCTGTTGTCTTCTTCGGCGGCATGACGAAGGTCAAAGCTTGCCGAAGGTGGTCGAATGAGTTCACCGGAGGTGGGCACCAATGTTGGTCCTTGTTCTGAGATGCTACACACCAAGAACAAAGCAACACAATTGTTATTGATTAGGGACCTTCGTCTTTCAGAGCATTATCTCCCTTAGGATATAATGATCTATTGACGAAGGTCACGAAGGACATACCTTCATAATTTTAGTGAGAGAAGACATGAATAAAGGCATACGAAACACAAAAAGAATATAAACAATTATTCCAAATCATTAAATTATTCATCTCTTTATTTCATAAACATGGATAAACATTAATAATAATTAGATTACATTTGTACCTTCGTGTAACACTATAAAAATCATTAAATAAAAATAATGCAGTTAGTTTATTAATGGTATTTATGGTAATGAATTTTCTTTTAAGTGTCTGTTATTTATTTGCATTTGGAATGATTTTTGATTGCTCATGATTGGTTTTTGAATATCTAATAGCATTTCTTTTTATAGGAAAATCCTAGTAAATAATATAATAATTATTAGTCCAAATTAACTATATTATTTATAAATATTTTTGGTATAATTATTATGAATTTTAGGGTTATTTAAAAATATGTTTCTGAAATTAGAAAAGGAAAAAGAAAAAATGAAACCCTAACCTAGTGGCCATTTGGCCCATTAAGCTGCGTGCCCCGTGACCTAATCCTTCCAACCGCCGCCCCTACTGCCCTAGCCTAGCCGCCACGCGTGCCCTCCTCTCCCTGGCCGCCGCCGCCACATCCTCCCTCTCCCCCTCTTCTCTCTCTCACAGCGGTCCCACCCGGCCCCACCTTTCCTCCTCTCTCCTACCTCCCTCTGGCCGCCGCCAGGAACCAGCGACCCACGCCCCTGCAGCCGCTCGGTCGGACCCGACGCCGCTGAGCGCGCCCCCACCTTGAACCCGATCGTGACTCAGGAGACCCGACGCGACCGACGGCCGAGCCATCCGCATCGCGCGACGCCCCGACTTCCCGCGACATCGAGCAGCGACCAGGCGCCCCGCGCCCAACACCGACCGTTCCTGGTGTAATGGAGCTTCAATGCGTCTGATACTCCCTCTCCCCATTGATGAACGCCATCAATGGCAGCCATGAAAGACCTGGCCGCCCCTCTCCCTCCCTGGCCGACCTCTCCTCTTCCTCCCTCCCCTCTATAAAAACCGAGCCATGGAGCTCTCTCTCCCTACCCGAGCTCACCCCCATCTCTCTCTCACTCTCCTTGCCGTTAGAGCCATCGCCTCCGTCCATGGAGCCTCGCCAGAGCTCGTGCTCACCATCCACGTTCCCCGCCGGAGCTCCGTCCGCGCAGCACGACGATCCCGCTCGTTCCCTTGACCGTCGAACCCTCCCTGCTTGTCGACGTTCATCCTTGCGCATGAGCGAGAACCCAAGGTTGAAGACAACCCCAAAATGTTGATTTATTTTCTAAATCATGTTTTGAATTAATTTATGGATCTTGTGAATTATTGTTGTAATATTGAGATGATTTGGTGATTCATGTGTATGATTTTAGAGATTGCGATGTATACGTGTAGCTAAAATCGAACCCCACGACAATAATTTGAATATGTGTATGCTTTTATAATTTAAAAATGAATACGGTCACTATTCACTACCGCGGTGATTTTTCATACTAGAAAATGTTTACTGATTTGATTTCGCTTTAGTGTGTAGAGCAATAATTGGTTAGTATCGATATAGTATAATTTTAGTGATATAAGAAAAATAGAATAAATACTAAGCCACGTATTCCTGGTCAAATGAAGATATAGATTTTACTAAAGCGTAAAATACTTATTTAGGTCATAAGAACCATGATTATGTTATTAAAAGTCCATTTAGTAATTTACAATTAATTCTTAGTATATTAATGTTAGAAGAATTATAAACAAATTTTAGTTATACGTATAAATTCTATTTAGAAAAGAAAGGAGAAAACCGAAAGAATAGAATTTTATTATAATGTTAAAATGACTTAATTAGACGCTCATACTTTTCTAATAAAGAAATTGATAGTTATATTGGTAAACATAGGTTTCTTACTAAAGAATTAGATAACTTGTTTCTAGTTTAAAATGACCTTTTAATAGATATCATATTTAACAAGGTTCGTTATAGATATTTAAGTATAGCTGTATTAAATAGAAACTTAAAAGAATATGTAAACCATATGTTCCTTAATAAAATAGAAGATAAATATTGTCGGCGTTTCGAGACCGGGGTTCCCTAAGCCGACGAGTGAGTGTGCCGCGTGCCCCAGCCCAGATGGGTCGAGCGCGTGGGCGAGCGCGAAGGGGGGAAAGGCGAGGTGGCCGGAGACGGGCGTGAGAGAGGTGGAGATCCCGCGGCCTTCGTGTTCGTCCCGCGCCCAGGTCGGGTGCGCTTGCAGTAGGGGGGTTACAAGCGTCCACGCGGGTGAGGGAAGCGAGCGGCCCCAAGAGAGCGCCTGTCCCGTCCTCGGTCCCGCGCGACCAACCTTCTCTAAGAAGGCCCTGGTCCTTCCTTTTATAGGCGTAAGGAGAGGATCCAGGTGTACAATGGGGGTGTAGCAGAGTGCTACGTGTCTAGCGGAGGGAGAGCTAGCGCCCTAAGTACATGCCAATGTGGCAGCCGGAGAGATCTTGGCACCCTGCTGGTGTGATGTCGTGGCTGTCGGAGGAGCAACGGAGCTTGGCGGAGGGACAGCTGTCGGGGCGGTCGAGTCTTTGCTGACGTCCCCTGCTTCCGTAAGGGAGCTGAGAGCCGTCGTCGTCACAGGGCACGCGGGGCGCCATCATTGCCTATCTGGCGGAGCTGGCCAGATGGGACACCGGTCTTGTTCTCTGCGGCCCGAGTCGGCTCGGGGTAGGGTGATGATGGCGCTCCCTGTTGACGTGGCGGGCCCGCGCCCGAGGCCGGGCGACGTGGGGGCTCCTCCGAAGCTGGGGTCGAATCTGTCTTCCGTTGCCGAGGCCGAGCCCGAGCCCCTGGGTCGGGCGAGGCGGAGGTCGTTCGGCAGTGGCTAGGGCGGAGTCCGAGCCCTGGGGTCGGGCGAAGCGGAGTTCGTCGTCTTCCGGGTCTTAGCCCGAGTCCGAGCCCTGGGGTCGGGCGGAGCGGAGTTCGCCATCTTACGGGTCTTAGCCCGAGTCCGAGCCCTGGGGTCGGGCGGAGCGGAGTTCGCCGTCTTCCGGGTCTTTGCCCGAGTCCGAGCCCTGGGGTCGGGCGGAGCGGAGTTCGCCGTCTTCCGGGTCTTAGCCCGAGTCTGAGCCCTGGGGTCGGGCGGAGCGAAGTTCGCCGTCTTCCAGGTCTTAGCCCGAGTCCGAGCCCTGGGGTCGGGCGGAGCGGAGTTCGCCGTCTTCCGGGTCTTTGCCCGAGTCCGAGCCCTGGGGTCGGGCGGAGCGGAGCTTCCTATGGCGCCTTTGGCAAGACCTGACTGCCTGTCAGACTCACTCTGTCGAGTGGCACTGCAGTCGGAGTGGCGCAGGCGGCGCTGTCCTTCTGTCAGACCGGTCAGTGGAGCAGTGAAGTGACGGCGGTCACTTCGGCTCTGCCGGGGGGCGCGCGTCAGGATAAAGGTGTCAGGCCACCTTTGCGTTAAATGCTCCTGCGACTCGGTAAGTCGGTGCGGCGATTTAGTCAGGGTTGCTTCTTAGCGAAGGCAAGGCCTCGGGCGAGCCGGAGATGTGTCCGCCGTTAAAGGGGGGCCTCGGGCGAGACGGAAACCCCTCGGGGTCGGCTGCCCTTGTCCGAGGCTAGGCTCGGACGAGGCGTGATCGAGTCGCTCGTATGGAGTGATCCCTGACTTAATCGCACCCATCAGGCCTCTGCAGCTTTATGCTGATGGGGGTTACCAGCTGAGAATTAGGTGTCTTGAGGGTACCCCTAATTATGGTCCCCGACAGTAGCCCCCGAGCCTCGAAGGGAGTGTTAGCACTCGCTTGGAGGCTTTCGTCGCACTTTTTTGCAAGGGGACCAGCCTTTCTCGGTTGCATTTTGCTCCGGTGGGTGCGCGCGAGCGCATCCGCCGGGTGTAGCCCCCGAGGCCTCGGAGGAGTGGTTTCACTCCTTCGAGGTCTTAATGCCTTGCGTAAAGCTTCGGCTGGTCTGGTTGTTCCCTCATGCGAACTGGCCGTAGCCCGGGTGCACGGTCGGGGCCCAAGTTCTCGGGCTGGTATGTTGACGCTGTCAACGGTTCGGCCGGAGCCGGGTTTGCGAGAGCAGCCCCCGAGCCTCCGCACAGGGCGAGAGGGCGATCAGGGACAGACTCGGCTTTTTACATACGCCCCTACGTCGCCTTTCCGCAAGGAGGAGGGGGGGAGTGCGCCATGTTACCCTCGATGGGCACCGAACATGGTGTCTCCGGTGAGCTGCAAGCGGGTAATCCGAGTGGACGTCCGTGCCCCGTTCGTTGGGGGTCGGCTAGGGGCCCAGAGGCACGCCCAAAAGTACCTGCGGGTGATCTGCCGGACCCGGTCCCCTGGCGACGGGGTCCGAGGGCTCGATGCCTCCCTCCGATGGGATTCCGTTACAAGATCGCTCCCGCTGGTCTCGGAAATGTCCTAGGGTACCTCGGGAGCGCAGCCCGAGCCTCGGTTATGTATCGAACGTACCCCTGGTCATCCCTCGCTCGGCGTCTGAGGCGACTGTGAACCCTTCGGGGGCCAGCCTTCGAACCCCTGATCAGTAATGGGCGCGGAGCCCGAGTAGCCTGAGGCGGCCATGGAGCCCTTCGGGGGGCCGGCCTTCGAACCCCTAACCAGTAGTGGGTGTCGGGCCCACGCGATCTGAGGCGACTGTTGAACCCTTCGGAGGGCCAGCCTTCGAACCTCTGATCAGTAGGGGGGGCTCGGAGCCCGGTTCCTTCACAGGGAAGGATCCTTTTCGGGGTATCCCCCTTTCCCGGTCCCTGTTGCAAGAGATAGAGAAAGAGGAAAAAAGGAAAAGGATACGAAATCGAACGACGTGGCGTACCTTTTTTGGCACGGTTATTGCGGCGAAGGCGAAGCGTCGCCCGCTTCTCCTGCCAGAGGCGCCGCCTGTCCCGCCGCGGAGTTAATGCGACGGGGCGAGTGGTTGGCGGGGCGGCCGCTGCGCGTGCGCGAGCCGTTCGAGGAACGGATCACGGGCGCACCGTCTTCACACCGTGGGCGGAGGCTCTCTTGCTGCCCTTAGATGGGACGTGAGCCTGGCTGACGACGCGACCGCCGCTCTCGCCCGCCTGCCACCGTCATTACTGCCGGCCCACTTTCGGCCGTATTGACCGTCGCGCCAGGCTGGCGCCGCTGGGTCGCCTCGAGTCGCGGCATTGGTTCCGCAACCGAAGAGGCGCGGCGGTGGCGCAAGTGGCGGTGTAGTTGCCTGCATGCAGCATTCGGCGCGCCGGTTGCGCGACGCGTGGGCCTGGGCCTCCAAGCTAGCATGTCAGAAGTCGGAGAAGCGCGTCCACCTGGCGCGGTTGCATGCCGCCTGCATGGCTGCCCGCCCCTTCCGCCCGTTGGTCTGGGCAAATGTGGGGGGTCGCTTGTAACCGCTGGGCGGTTGCGTGCACCGCGCGCGGCGCTTTGGCTTCTTCTGCTCTTAGTCGGTTTGCATGACATGCGGGACCCAGCCCCCGCGCCGCAGGGGAGGGCCTTGGAGTGTGTTGGAGAAGACTCAGCCCGTGGCATTTAGGGGCGCACGTAGGGAGAGTTGCCTTTAAAAGGAGGGAGACCCCTTTCGGAAGGCAACCATGTCTTCTTCCTCCCTTATGCGTCGTGTCTTTCCATCTTCCAAGCCCCCGGATGGGGGGTATCCGCCGTCTTTCCGCCTCCTCGCTGGAGGAACGCAACTCCGTGGGAGTTGGTACCTTTCAGCCATCGTTCGGCTTCAAGGATTTTCATCGTGCAGCCCGGTCGCTCCCCCCCCCCCACTGGTGGTCACCCAAGATGGTGACCTCCAGTTTGACGGTGGGGAAAACGAGCCGGGCTGCGGCCTCTACCCCTCCCTCGGCCTCAAGGATTTTCGTCATCCAGGCCAAGATGGAGGATGAGGCGAGTCGGGGGGCTGCCCCCGCATGGGTCGGCTGCCCTTTTCTTCCCCCGGCGCCTGGGGGAGAATGGCATCCTTCAGTCTCACGGGACTTCCTCCAGCCATGCCGGGATAGGTAGGTCGCCGTCACTCGGCTAGGGCGCCAGTAGCCCTGGGTCTCCGTCTCCCGGCCTGAATGGCTGGTTCTCGTCCTCTGTGGGTGAGAGCCCTCCTGTCGTAACACCTGCCCCGAAGCTGCTGCCGAAGCCGCTTCGCTGCCCGGGGCGGGGGTGGTTGTCGTCGTAATCAGAACGGGCGGTGGCGAGCCGCTCGTCAGTCTTCTGTTGCTCCGCAGGCCTTCCCCCATGGAGTGGGGTTGTTCGTACCTGCGGAGGGGGAACCGGAGTTCCATTTGTGATGGCACTTCGAATGCCAGTGTTTTTGTTCATTGTGGCTGTCGAGGCCTGAACATGTATGTAATTTCGGCACGGAGCCGTGTTTTTTCTTTATTTTCGAGCACTAAGTCTCGCCTGTCGATTATCTGAACCGCTTCACCAAGCATGAGTCGCCCTGTGTCAAGGTGACGAGTGAGGTATCCGTATCCCGGAGGCGTAGGAGTCCCTCGGCTCGATCGGCCTTGTTGTCTGAGGCTCCTCTAGCTTAGTTAAGGGGACCCCTTGGCCGCTCTTCGATGAGCCGAGGCCAGGGGTAGCGATATCAGTACGAACAGAGGTGGAGTTGGCTCGAAAATGGGAACCTGGTTGGCCGGAGCCTAGCCGGGTTGCCCGTCAGCGGGGCCGACGCCGGAGTCGATCAGCCGAGGCCTCGGGCCGGGCTGGCGCCCTTGGAAGATGGTCGGCCGAGGCCCCAGGGGTAACCGACCGAGCCGCCTGCTCGGGCCGGATTCCCGGAGAAGTCCCTGGACCGCGTCGTCGTCCGAGGCTGGGTCGGATCTCGCTGAAGGCGTCGTCGATGCCGAGGGTGCTAGCCCCCTTCCAGCGTGAAGACCCGAGCCTGCAGGATCAGATCGCCTTGTAGCGTGTGCCTTCTGCGGCCGCTGAGGCCAGAAAACACACCCTCGCTGTGCTGTAAAGCTGCACCTTTTTTCCTCTTATTCCGAGCATCTGGACTTTTTCGTCGGTAACAGGGATGTTTGTGCGGGCGAGAGTTGCTTTTCGCGGAAGGTGATGAGTGAGGTATCCGTATCCCGGAGGCGTAGGAGTCCCTCGGCTCGGTCGGCCTTGCCGCTTACGCGTACTTTCACCCGTCCATGAGGCCCTGTCTCCGACTCAGTCGAGAAAGCTTGAAGGACCGCTTCGGCAGAAAAGCTTCCGAACGTAAAGACTTGTCCGGTCCACGGAGTCACTTTATCCGAACGCGAGTTACTTATCGCAGAAGGTGATGAGTGAGGTATCCGTATCCCGGAGGCGTAGGAGTCCCTCAGCTCGGTCAGCCTTGGCTGCTTACGTGTACTCCGTTGTTTCCAGGATCCGCTTTTCGAAGTAGTCAAAAAGCACGAAAGAAATTCTGCTAAAAAGAGATCTTTTTTCGAGGAAAAAATTCGACGCAGAGGGGGTCTCCCCCCTTTTAGCCCCCGAGGGAGGGTCGGGCTTTGCCGAGGCGAGGCCGACCCTTCCTTGATGACTAAACTTTGCGTGGGTGCGAGGTATATGAACAACTTGAAAACATCTTAAGGGTAGAAGCGACGTAGCTGTTTGATGTTCCAAGCGTTGTCGTAGACCTCGCCTTGATTGTTGGCCAGCTTGTATGTTCCGGGCTTCAGAACTTTGGCGATGACGAATGGCCCCTCCTAGGGGGGAGTGAGCTTGTGCCTCCCTCGGGCGTCTTGCCGCAGCCGAAGCACCAGGTCGCCCACCTGGAGGTCTCGGGACCGGACCCCTCGGGCGTGGTAGCGTCGCAGGGACTGCTGGTACCGCGCCGAGTGTAGTAAGGCCTTGTCCCGAGCCTCTTCCAGCTGGTCCAGTGAGTCTTCTCGGCTAGCTTGGTTGCTTTTATCGTTGTAAGCCCTCGTCCTCGGGGAGCCGTATTCCAGGTCAGTGGGCAAGATGGCCTCGGCCCCGTAGACCAGGAAGAACGGCGTGAAACCCGTGGCTCGGCTTGGCGTCGTCCTCTGGCTCCAGACCACCGAGGGGAGTTCCTTCATCCATCGCTTGCCGAACTTGTTGAGGCCGTTGTAGATCCGGGGCTTGAGCCCTTGCAGAATCATGCTGTTGGCACGCTCCACTTGCCCATTCGACATGGGATGGGCCACGGCGGCCCAGTCCACCCGGATGTGGTGATCCTCGCAAAAATCCAAGAATTTTTTGCCGGTGAACTGGGTACCGTTGTCGGTGATGATGGAGTTTGGGACCCCGAAGCGATGGATGATGTTGGTGAAGAACGCCACCGCCTGCTCGGACCTGATGCTGTTCAGGGGTCGGACCTCGATCCATTTGGAGAATTTGTCGATGGCGACCAGCAGGTGCGTGTAGCCCCCGGGCGCCTTCTGCAAGGGACCGACGAGGTCCAGACCCCATGCAGCAAAGGGCCAGGTGATGGGTATCGTCTGCAGAGCCTGAGCGGGCAGGTGGGTCTGCTTCGCATAGAATTGGCACCCTTCGCAGGTGCGGACAATTCTAGTGGCGTCAGCCACCGCCGTTGGCCAGTAGAAGCCTTGCCGGAAGGCATTCCCGACAAGGGCTCGAGGCGCTGCATGATGACCGCAAGCCCCCGAGTGTATTTCTTGCAGGAGTTCCTGACCTTCGGCGATGGAGATGCATCGCTGGAGGACGCCCGAGGAGCTGCGGTGGTAGAGCTCCTCCTCATCGCCCAGCAAGACGAAAGACTTGGCGCGTCGCGCTACCCACCGAGCCTCGGCTTGGTCGAGGGGTAGCTCTCCTCGGCGGAGATATTGCAGGTACGGGGCCTGCCAATTTCGATCAGGCGTGGCCCCGCTCTGCTCCTCTTCGACGTCCAGTGCCTCGCCCTCGGGGGCCGAGGGTACCTCGGGCTGGACCGCGGACGCCTCGGGCTGAGCCGAGGGCGCCTCGGGCTGTGCCGAGGGTGCCTTGGGCTGTGCCGAGGGTGCCTCGGGCTCGGGAGCGTCGTCGATCTTGACGGAGGGTTGATGCAGATCCCGGGAGAAGACGTCCGGGGGAACCGTTGTTCGCCCCGAGGCTATTTTAGCCAGCTCATCTGCAGTCTCGTTGTAGCGCCGAGCGATGTGGTTGAGCTCGAGCCCGTAGAACTTGTCTTCCAGGCGTCGAACCTCATCGCAGTAGGCCTCCATCTTCGGGTCGCGGCAGTGGGAGTTCTTCATGACTTGGTCGATGACGAGCTGCGAGTCACCGCGGGCATCGAGGCGTCTGACCCCTAGCTCGATGGCGATCCGCAACCCGTTGACCAGAGCCTCGTACTCAGCCACATTGTTGGACGCCGGGAAATGGAGGCGTAGCACGTAGTGTAGGTGCTTCCTGAGGGGCGAGATGAAGAGCAGGCCCGCGCCGGCTCCCGTCTTCATCAGCGACCCGTCGAAAAACATGGTCCAGAGCTCCGGTTGGATCGGAGCCGTCGGCAGCTGGGTGTCGACCCATTCGGCTACGAAGTCCGCCAACACCTGGGACTTGATGGCCTTCCGAGGGGCGAACGAGATTGTTTCGCCCATGGTTTCCACCGCCCACTTTGCGATCCTGCCCGAGGCCTCTCGGCACTGGATGATCTCCCCCAGGGGGAAGGATGACACCACAGTTACCGGATGAGACTCGAAGTAATGTCGTAGCTTCCGCCTCGTTAGGATAACAGCATACAGCAGCTTCTGAACTTGTGGGTAGAGGATCTTGGTCTCGGACAGTACCTCGCTGACGAAGTAGACTGGCCTCTGAACGGGCAATGCATGCCCTTCCTCTTGCCTCTCGACCACAATCGCGGCGCTAACCACCTGAGTGGTCGCGGCGACGTAGACCAAGAGGGCTTCTGCATCAGCTGGGGGCACCAAGATAGGCGCCTTTGTAAGGAGCGCCTTCAGGTTCCCGAGGGCTTCCTCGGCCTTAGGGGTCCAAGCGAAACACTCGGTCTTCCTTAAGAGGCGGTACAGAGGCAGACCTCTTTCGCCGAGGCGTGAGATGAAGCGGCTCAGGGCCGCGAGGCATCCCATGACCCTCTGTACGCCTTTTAAGTCCTTGATGGGTCCCATGCTGGTGATGGCTGCGATCTTCTTCGGGTTGGCTTCGATGCCTCGCTCGGAGACGATGAACCCCAGGAGCATGCCTCGGGGCACCCCGAAGACACACTTCTCGAGATTGAGCTTGACTCCTTTCGCCTTGAGACATCGGAATGTCACTTCAAGGTCGGAGAGGAGGTCGGAAGCCTTCCTTGTCTTGACTACGATGTCATCGACGTAGGCCTCGACTGTGCGACCGATGTGTTCGCCGAACACATGGTTCATGCACCGCTGGTACGTCGCGCCCGCATTCCTCAAACCGAACGGCATGGTGACATAGCAGTACATGCCGAAAGGCGTGATGAAAGAAGTCGCGAGCTGGTCGGACTCTTTCATCCGGATTTGGTGATACCCTGAGTAGGCATCGAGGAAGGACAGGGTTTCGCACCCAGCAGTGGAATCCACGATTTGATCGATGCGAGGTAGAGGGTAGGGAACCTTCGGACATGCTTTGTTGAGACCAGTGTAGTCTACACACATCCGCCATTTCCCCCCTTTCTTCCTCACAAGCACAGGGTTGGCAAGCCATTCGGGATGGAATACATCTTTGATGAACCCTGCTGCCATTAGCTTGTGGATCTCCTCGCCTATCGCTCTGCGCTTCTCCTCGTCGAATCGGCGCAGAGGCTGCCTGACGGGTCGGGCTCCGGCCCGAATATCCAGCGAGTGCTCGGTGACTTCCCTCGGTATGCCGGGCATGTCCGAGGGACTCCACGCAAAGACGTCGGCGTTTGCGCGGAGAAAGTCGACGAGCACTGCTTCCTATTTGGGGTCGAGCCCGGAACCGATCCGGATCTGCTTGGAGGTGTCGCCACTGGGGTCGAGAGGGACGACCTTAACCGTCTCCGCTGGCTCGAAGTTGCCGGCATGACGCTTCACATCTGGCACCTCTTTGGAGAGGTTTTCCAGGTCGGCGATGAGGGCCTCGGACTCGGCGAGGGCCTCGGCGTACTCCACGCACTCCACGTCGCATTCGAACGCTTGTTTGTACGTGGGGCCGACGGTGATGACCCCGTTGGGGCCCGACATCTTGAGCTTCAGGTAGGTGTAGTTGGGGACGGCCATGAACTTCGCGTAGCATGGCCTCCCCAGTACCGCATGGTAGGTTCCTCGGAACCCGATCACCTCGAACGTCAAGGTCACCCTTCGGAAGTTGGAGGGCGTTCCGAAGCAGACGGGGAGGTCGAGTCGTCCGAGGGGCTGGACGCGCTTCCCAGGGATGATCCCGTGGAAGGGCGCAGCGCCTGCTCGGACGGAGGACAGATCGACGCGCAGGAGCCTGAGGGTCTCGGCGTAGATGATGTTGAGGCAGCTGCCCCCATCCATCAGGACCTTGGTGAGCCTGACGTCGCCGATGATGGGGTCGACGGCGAGCGGGTATTTCCCAGGGATCGGCACGTGGTCGGGGTGGTCGGCCTGGTCGAAGGTGATGGGCTTGTCGGACCAGTCTAGGTAGGCTGGCGCCGCCACCTTCACGAGCAGACCTCTCGGCGCTCTTGCTTGCGATGCCGAGCCGAGGCATTCGCCGTATGCCCACCGTAGATCATGAAGCAGTCGCGGACCTCGGGGAACTCTCCTGCTTGGTGATCTTCGTTCTTGTCGTCGTCGCGGGCCCTGCCACCCTCTGCGGGTGGCCCGACCCTGTGGAAGTGGCGCCGAAGCATGACGCACTCCTCGAGGGTGTGCTTGACGGGTCCCTGATGATAGGGGCACGGCTCCTTGAGCATCTTGTCGAAGAGGTTAGCACCTCCGGGGGGCTTCCGAGGGTTCTTGTACTCGGCGGCGGCGACAAGGTCCGCGTCGGCGGCGTCGCGTTTCGATTGCGACTTCTTCTTGCCTTTCTTCTTGGCGCCGCGCGGAGTAGACGCCTCGGGAGCCTCTTCCGATGGGCGGCCCTGGGGCTGCTTGTGCTTTCGGAAGATAGCCTCGACCGCCTCCTGGCCAGAGGCGAACTTGGTTGCGATGTCCATCAGCTCGTTCGCCCTGGTGGGGGTCTTGCGACCCAACTTGCTCACCAGGTCGCGGCAGGTGGTGCCGGCAAGGAACGCGCCAATGACATCCGAGTCGGTGATGTTGGGCAGCTCGGTGCGCTACTTCGAGAATCGCCGGATGTAGTCCCGGAGAGACTCTCCCGGCTGTTGCCGGCAGCTTCGGAGGTCCCAGGAATTCCCGGGGCGCACGTACGTGCCCTGGAAATTGCCGGCGAAGGCTTGGACCAAATTGTCCCAGTTGGAGATCTGCCCCGGAGGCAGGTGCTCCAACCAGGCGCGAGCGGTGTCGGAGAGGAACAGGGGGAGGTTACGGATGATGAGGTTGTCATCGTCCATTCCACCCAGTTGGCAGGCCAGGCGGTAGCCCGCGAGCCACAGTTCCGGTCTCGTTTCCCCCGAGTACTTCGTGATAGTAGTCGGGGGTCCGAACCGGGTCGGGAATGGCGCCCGTCGGATGGCCCAACTGAAGGCCTGCGGACCGGGCGGTTCGGGCGAGGGACTCCGATCCTCCCCGCTGTCATAGCGTCCCCCACGCCTGGGGTGGTAGCCTCGGCGCACCCTATCGTCGAGGTGGGCCCGACGGTCACGACGATGGTGCTCGTTGCCGAGGTGGCCCGGGGCCGCAGGCGCGGTGTTGCGCGTGCGCCCAGTGTAGACCGAGGCTTCCCGCATGAATCGGGAAGTCGCGGCATGAGGTTCCGAGGGGTATCCCTGCCTTCGGGAGGCAGTGCTCTCAGCCCGTCGGGCCACAGCGCCTTCCAGGAGATTCTTGAGCTCTCCCTGGATTCGCCGACCCTCGGTGGTTGATGGCTCCGGCATCGCGCGGAGGAGCATCGCTGCGGATGCCAGGTTCTGACCAACCCCACTGGATGCGGGCGGCGACCTGACCCTGACATCGTTGGCGACGCGGTGCTGGAGACCTTGGGGCAGGTGACGTATTTCTCCGGCCGGGGGTTGGCCCGCCCATACCTGCCCGACGTCCCGACGGATCGGCTCAAGCGCTCCTGCTCCCTCGTCGAGCCTGGCCTGCGCCCCGCGGACCTGCCCAAGCTGTGGGTCGTGACACCCGCCGGAACGGGGACCACAGCTAGCTCCCGCGGGATGTCGGCGCAGGGCACCGGCCTAGGAAGATCACCGTCCTCCGGCGTGCCAAGACGGTTGCCTTCGGAGGGATCCCCTAGCTCGACGTGGAAACATTCGCGGCTTGGGCCGCAGTCCTCGTCGTCAAGGCTGCGGCTTCCGTCGGAACAGTCGGAGAGGCAGTAGTCACATGCGGTCATGAAGTCCCGCATGGCACTGGGGTTGCCAAATCCGGAGAAATCCCAACAGATGCTGGGATCGTCATCTTCCTCGGACCCAGAGGGCCCGTAGGTCGAGACGTCCGTCAATCGGTCCCAAGGCGACCACATACGAAACCCCAGTGGGGTTGCACTCGCCTCAATGAGAGCGCCCGCCAAAGCAAGGTTGCTAGGCGGGTTGAGGCCGAGTCGAAATGACGTAAGATGGGAGTTAGTCAGTACCTTTTGGTCGATGAGGGGCGACGTAGTCACATCGGGGACTGGTTGCACCGTCGTCTCAGGTGCGAGGGCGACGTCCTGCAAGCTCTCCGCAAGCGCGCTGGCGTCGTCTTCTTGCTCGGGATCAGCGTGTCGCGGGAGGACGGCGCTTGCCTTCGTCTCGAGCGCGAGGTCGACGCCCGGCGTGCCTTCCGTTGGGGCGTCGGGGGCGTCGATTCGCTCGACGGCCGACGAAGCGCGGCCTCCCGCTTGGCCTTGGTTGCCCCGCCTCCTCCTCCGTTGGCGGGGGAGAGGACGGGGCAGCTCGAATGTTGTTCTTCCACCGCGCGGGGAAGATGTCGTCGGTTCCGCCGCCGGCGGGCGGGATGTCGGCCGCCATTGTCGTTGTCGCACGGCGGTGGAAGGAGTATCATGTCGTAGCTGCCGTCGAAGGACATGAACTCAAGACTCCCGAAACGGAGCACCGTCCCGGGCCGGAGAGGTTGCTGGAGACTGCCCATCTGGAGCTTAACGGGAAGCTGTTCGTCAGCACGCAGCAGGCCCCTACCTGGCGCGCCAACTGTCGGCGTTTCGAGACCGGGGGGTCCCTAAGCCGACGAGTGAGTGTGCCGCGTGCCCCAGCCCAGATGGGTCGAGCGCGTGGGCGAGCGTGAAGGGGGGAAAGGCGAGGTGGCCAGAGACGGGCGTGAGAGAGGTGGAGATCCCGCGGCCTTCGTGTTCGTCCCGCACCCAGGTCGGGTGCGCTTGCAGTAGGGGGGTTACAAGCGTCCACGCGGGTGAGGGAAGCGAGCGGCCCCAAGAGAGCGCCTGTCCCGTCCTCGGTCCCGCGCGGCCAACCTTCTCTAAGAAGGCCCTGGTCCTTCCTTTTATTGGCGTAAGGAGAGGATCCAGGTGTACAATGGGGGTGTAGCAGAGTGCTACGTGTCTAGCGGAGGGAGAGCTAGCGCCCTAAGTACATGCCAATGTGGCAGCCGGAGAGATCTTGGCACCCTGCTGGTGTGATGTCGTGGCTGTCAGAGGAGCAACGGAGCTTGGCGGAGGGACAACTGTCGGGCGGTCGAGTCTTTGCTGACGTCCCCCTGCTTCCGTAAGGTAGCTGAGAGCCGCCGTCGTCACAGGGCACGCGGGGCGCCATCATTGCCTATCTGGCGGAGCTGGCCAGATGGGACACCGGTCTTGTTCTCTGCGGCCCGAGTCGGCTCGGGGTAGGGTGATGATGGCGCTCCCTGTTGACGTGGCGGGCCCGCGCCCGAGGCCGGGCGACGTGGGGGCTCCTCCGAAGCTGGGGTCGAATCTGTCTTCCGTTGCCGAGGCCGAGCCCGAGCCCCTGGGTCGGGCGAGGCGGAGGTCGTTCGGCAGTGGCCAGGGCGGAGTCCGAGCCCTGGGGTCGGGCGAAGCGGAGTTCGTCGTCTTCCGGGTCTTAGCCCGAGTCCGAGCCCTAGGGTCGGGTGGAGCGGAGTTCGCCGTATTCCGGGTCTTAGCTCGAGTCCGAGCCCTGGGGTCGGGCAGAGCGGAGTTCGCCGTCTTCCGGGTCTTTGCCCGAGTCCGAGCCCTGGGGTCGGGCGGAGCGGAGTTCGCCGTCTTCCGGGTCTTAGCCCGAGTCCGAGCCCTGGGGTCGGGCGGAGCGGAGTTCGCCGTCTTCCGGGTCTTAGCCCGAGTCCGAGCCCTGGGGTTGGGCGGAGCGGAGTTCGCCGTCTTCCGGGTCTTTGCCCGAGTCCGAGCCCTGGGGTCGGGCGGAGCGGAGCTTCCTATGGCGCCTTTGGCAAGACCTGACTGCCTGTTAGACTCACTCTGTCGAGTGGCACTGCAGTCGGAGTGGCGCAGGCGGCGCTGTCCTTCTGTCAGACCGGTCAGTGGAGCAGTGAAGTGACGGCGGTCACCTCGGCTCTGCCGGGGGGCGCGCGTCAGGATAAAGGTGTCAGGCCACCTTTGCGTTAAATGCTCCTGCGACTCGGTCAGTCGGTGCGGCGATTTAGTCAGGGTTGCTTCTTAGCGAAGGCAAGGCCTCGGGCGAGCCGGAGATGTGTCCGCCGTTAAAGGGGGGCCTCGGGCGAGACGGAAACCCCTCGGGGTCGGCTGCCCTTGTCCGAGGCTAGGCTCGGACGAGGCGTGATCGAGTCGCTCGTATGGACTGATCCCTGACTTAATCGCACCCATCAGGCCTCTGCAGCTTTATGCTGATGGGGGTTACCAGCTGAGAATTAGGCGTCTTGAGGGTACCCCTAATTATGGTCCCCGACAAATATATTAATAGATTATTTATATTTTCTTAATTAAAAGATAACAAGGGTCATTGCTTTTATAAACTAAAATGATAGTTTATACATAATTTCCTTTCTAATGAATTAGATCATTTGTTTCTACAATAGAATTAAAGATAATTAATAGATTAATTATCCTTTATCATAATTTATCAAACCTATAGTCAATTTGTTCTTAACTAGATTTATGGCATGATTAATGATTTCATAGAATTTAGTCCACATTTGTCGGTGTTTGGAGCCCGACCGCACACCCGGGGTTACCCCTCGCGGTGCTTTTGGTTAGGACGGTGCTGTTGACTGTAACTCAATGGTTCGTGCGAGATGCACGAGGGATGACAGAGGATTTTCTATAGGTTCGGGCCGCTTTGAGATGCGTAACACACTACTTCCTGGCGTGGATATTTATGTGGTAGGTTACAAGGGAAGTCTCCTGTATGGAGAAAATCTAGCGGCTAGGTAGATGGTCGATGAATCTGATGGGGTACGCCCTAGGCCTTATATACTTGACCGTGGGGCATTACATGCGTGTATGATGACGATGTGTACCTAAGTAATAGTGAACTGACTGAACTTATCTTCTTATAATCTTACCGACTTATCCTTATTTTGTCCCGACGTTCGAGAGCGCTGCGCGGGACAATCGGATCAGCGCTGTGGATAATGCTTAAATCCAACGAGTCGCCTGGGCCTGAGTCTGCTTCTTCCTCGTGTCGGCCCATTCCGCCAGCAATTCTCCCCTAGCCCACGAAGGGACGGCCTTGCGGGACAATAGGTCCAAAGCCTTTCGCGAGGCCTTCTTGCCTTCTAGTGGACCCGGGGGATATCAGTCCCCCACAAGCCCCCAATCTTTGAGTTGATTTTGAAATAATCAGCCCAAAGATTCTAGGTCCAGCTTGCGATTCTGTGGCTTGATTTCCATTTTAGTGATGGGCGCTTCCAAAGGTGCACCTGTTGAACGTTGCTTCCAAACTCTGAGTGACTTAGTTAAAAAATAGCCTTCAAAGGTTCTTCTTCGGTGCTTTGGAGATCAGCGTCTTGTCATCAGATCGTGCTTTGGAAGTCAGCATTTGTAAGTTTTGAGTAGGTTTTTGAAAACTAACCATTCAAAGGTCTTCATTTTATGCCTCAGAAATCGGTGTTCTGTTATCAGCCTATGCTTTAGAAATCAACATTCTGTCTTCTGGAGTTAAGAATCTATTAGGCGCACCGGAGGTGCACCCAATGGGTGTAGCCCCCAAGCTTTGTGTGGATTTTTGAAAATAATCCACTCAAAGATTTTCATCTTATGCTTTAGAAGTCAACATTTTATCTTCATCTCATGCTATAGAAATCAGCATTTTGCCTTTTTTTATGCTCTTGCGAATTCAAACAATGTTGTCTGCCCATGCCTTGTTAGGTTTGAAATTTATTTTATTGGTGACAGATTGGACGTCTGGTAGATGGCTCTTGGCTGGTCTTCACCACGCTCTGTGCTTCAATGCTTCTGCTGACTAGACTTGCAGTTCAGTAGCTATATTTGGATTTCCTTCGATCTCCATCAATCTCTTCCTTCTGTCTCAATACATTCATTGCGTTTACTGTATGAATATGACTTGTTCAGAAAATCTATTCAAAATTCCTGGTCGTCCCCCCCAATGGGTGTGACCAAGGGACGTCTAGGTACACAGAGCATTTAGCACACTGTCCTGGAGTAGTAACTTGATGTGACCGTGAGGTGTAATCATATCGCCCGAGCAGTTGACCTTAGTCCAAATGGTGTCGTGTTACACGAAGCGGCATCTGTTGCCTCACTCATTTTCAGGTGGCTTGAATTGCTTATTGAATACTTGCGACTGTTCGGCGAGCGTGGTAGGAAGTGGACGGTCACCCCCGCCCTCTATAAATAGCCTCCTTGCGCCGTTGTTCTCTTCACTCATTCTCGATCATCTGTGTGCCAGAACCTCCCAAGTCATTAGGCCTACCTACAGTTGTCCTTGTCCAACGGACCTCAGACAACCCTGCAGATGCATCTGATCACTTGACAAGTTCGGTATCTGAATTCCTTACCTTTCCCAAGAGCGTTTCACCCGTCACGCAGACATTACACTACATCAGAGGTACGAAAATGCAGAACCAGTTACAATAACTTACTTTATTGAAAAGTTAAGACAGAGTTATATAGTTACAGACCAGAACAAAATATATGAGTGCTGAGTATTATTATTACATAACCTGGGAGGCAAAAACCCCTCCCGAATAAACAGAAAAAGTTTTTCTTAACGGAGGACCTTTCCTCCCGCAGCTTTAGTCTTGATTCTCTTCTTTTGGTACCACCTTGGAACAGAAGCAACAAAAGGTTGCTGCTTCTTCACCTAAAACAACATGAGACAAAGCCCGGAGTACGAAATGTACTTTCACAAGTCTTACCCGTCAAATAAAAGACTCTCAAGGATATGCTGGCTTTAAGGGAGTCAAGGTAAGGCTTATCAATAATCAATGACTTTGTTTGCAGAAATGCTTACTAATAGTGGATCCTTAAAAATCCAATTTTACTTGTCAGGTTAGGTAAAGTTACCTGTATCTAGAGTTCTTTCTACCCTAGTTCAATCACTTGACCTATACTAGCCAATTTCCTAACAACCCTTCTTATTCACTGGAATGCTACGTGTAGGGCAATGACCAAGTCTTCATGTCTGCGAAGTTACGGCGATCCAAATCGATTATACTCAGCTGAGGATCTCCAATCACACGACATATGTAGCACTTAACCCTTGCATATGTCAACTCGCCACCGGGGTTCTTAAGACCAGATTAGGTTCACGCCAACCGAGAGCACAGATACACCACCGTCCAGCCTCTTGCCACAGAGGGTACATGCTACTCTCGCCATCTCTCCACTCCCATTGCGTGTTATCTTATTCTGGTATTAGTCTGCCCGAGGCAAAGCTTACCCATGATGAGGCATGTGACCAGTTAAAGGGTCCTCGATCAGCAAGCCTACATCGACACGGTCCTTAATCGACTCAGACGGAGACACTACACCGAGACTCTTTTCTCGTGCAAGTCACCCTCCCGGTCTCAACTTTATCTTTTCAACCCAAAGTTTGGTACCTGGCATAGGTACATCTTTTCCGATGTTGAACCCATCATGGCCATGATGGATCCACCATCAAGTTTTATTTTTGAAAACATCCCACCCACTTTGAAGCATCATCTTTTGTGAAAACAAAACATTTTGTTTTTCTAGAGCAAAGCTAAGCATAAGAAATACCTTTTGTAAAATAGGGACTTAAGGAGAAGTAATCAAATCCAGGGAAGGAAATGCAGGAATTGGTTTAGCACACAACTCCTATCACCTAATGCATCAAGCAAGTGAGAAAGATTTTAAAAGGAACAAGGAGGTGGAAAATGCACTGGGGCTTGCCTTGAGTGATAGGTGAATCAGGCTCTGTTTTGTAGATATCAAAATAAAAACAGATGCCTTCCTGAGGTTCTTCAGGTGGTGGTGGTGTAGTTCTGGCTTCTCCAACCTCTACTTCCTCTTCGTTCTCTAGATATAACCATATATAATCATGAATGCTCATCTAATGCTCATGAAAATACTAAGATAATAAAAGTTTATTATCTATTGTCTTGAATATAACTTTCCTTCACGGATCTCCGAGAAACTAGGGTTCGCGGAGTCTATAGTGAAGTTCATAGGGCAAGGGGGCTAGGTTTTGGGTTCTAAGTATCAAACATGGTCCAAAACATACCAAATCTCACCCAAGGCTTCTAAATAATATTTAAAGTTTAACTAAAAAGTTTGGTGAATTTTGGAATTATTATTTATCCCATAAAAATCCAGAAGTATGGTTTTTGGCTGTTTTAAATGTCCCAAAATTCCCTATTTAAACTAAAAATCAGGAAACAATTTTTATTAAATACTATAGGAAATTATAAGCCTAGCAAAATTGGTCTGATAATTTTAGCATTTTTCTTGAATTCTTTATGGATTTCTAAACTTTCTCAGAAAAAGAAAAAGGAAAAGCCATCAACAGAACTGGGCTGATATCGGCCCACCCAGCCCAGGCCTGTACAGAATCCGGGCGCCCACGACCGCGCGGTGGATTGTGCGCAAAGGCCCCTGACGGTTTAAAAATCTAAGAAGAAGTCCTCGGCTGGCTTTTATGAGTCACTGACATTATACAGAAATGCCCCTCGGGTTCTAGTTCTTTTCTATCCTGGGTCCATGGCGGAACCGCGGCGAGCCCCAAACCGGAGCCGTGATTCAACGGCGAAGGTGACCCGGACAAGGAGTAATAGGCTTACAAACATCTAGCACTAGCCGGTCAGAGCAAAAGCCCTCATTTAATTTGAGAGATTTGACCTAATTTGAAGCTTGTTCATGTCACGGCGGCGGACCGACCCTGGAGATCGCTTTCCGGATGATTAATGGGATCGAAGCTAAAATTGAAGCTTGGGAAGGCTTTACGGGTTCACCAGGAACTAGGTACATGATTGAGTTTAGGCCGAACGGGGATAGAGAAGCGGATCGACAGAGAGGGTGCATACGACGACGTTCTTCAGAGCAACGGAGTGTTCCGGTGGTGGGACTTTGGTAAACTTTGATTGATTGGCGTCGAGAGCAACAGGAAGCTAAGGACATGCTGGAACACGAGGCAATTGAGCGAGTATTAACCCGAAGAGGGCTGGCCACGGAGAGGTCCTTCACGGTGGCGCTCGGAACAGGGTGGAATGGATTTGTGGACTGTGTGATTTCTCCGGTGAAATTGAGTCGATTGCTCAAGTGCTCGTGTGCGTGATGTGGTGAAGAAGCAGGACCCGGGCTCAATTTATAGGCCGATGGCCAGAGTTGGATGAGGCTCGCGGAGCTGTAAACGCGCTGGCGAGCTCACCCGCGCGGGCAGAGCCATGGCGATGGTCCGGCGACTGCCGATTAACCGGGCAGTGCCACCTCGGGACATTAGCGCCACGTCGCAGAAGATTTTTACCGCGGCCGCAGACCCATCCCCAGCCATGATGGCGATCTTATCCCGGCAAGATTTTTCTGAACTCCGGTGAACAGTACGCCAACCGGCTTGATTTCAAACGGCTATTGCTCCAAATTTCATGTGGTTGCTCGCAGACAAATCTGTATCAAAATTGTACTCCTATGATAGCTCAATAACTTTGATATGTTGATCTAGGGCAAACTCCTCATAATTTGGAAGATACATGGCTTCAAATTTGAGCCAAATGCACTGAAAATCAGACTTAACTCCATAGGGTTCAAATAGGGCTTTTTGCAAAATAGTCCAATTCACATCTTTTGACTTGGGAATCCCAAATTATGTGAACCATATGACTTAAGGTACCCTAATGCCTTGGTTTTTGCACTTTAGTCCAAAAGTGCACTAGTTTTGCACTTAGCCCCCTAGGGTTTTAGTCTAGGGCTTTCCAGGGTTCTATTTAGGGTTTTTGATACTTCTAGGGTTTGAATGCTACTTAAGTTCATCCATGGTGACATTTTATGATTATTTCTATTTTGAAGTTTTCTCTTAGTTAAGCTTTGTTTACTCTTTTAAGTCCAATCTAGAGTTAAGCTCTGTACCCTAGGGTTTCACTAATAACATGTCACATCAAAACAACTTGTTTGAAATTTTTTGCCTAGTGAATGCACTCTAGGTGTGGCAAACACATGATATGCTAATGCTTATGATGTCATGCTCAAGTTTTAGTGGCAGTAACACCAGGGGTGTTACATCCTTCCCCCCATAAAAGAATCTCGTCCCGAGATTAAAAGTCCTAGGGCAAGTAATGGAAAAGGAAACGCGACATATCTTTATTTCCTTATTTTTGGTACAAGGCAGGGGTGGTTTTGGGTTCATTCCTCTATTACAACAAATGTACACATTTTACAATTTACACGAAGCTAAAAAGCCTGGGAAATTATTATCTAAAAAGGCTTGAGTTTCCCAAGTAGCTTCATCTTCCATGTGTTGGTTCCACTGTATCTTGTAAAACTTGAGAGTTTTCATTCGGGTAATTCTGTCCTTTTGATCCAAGACTCGGATAGGATGTTCTGCATATGTCAAGTCTGGTTCTAAGGCAACATCTGTTACTTCAATGGTTCGATCGGGAATCCGAAGACACTTCTTCAATTGAGACACGTGGAACACATTATGCACAGCAGACAATGTTTTGGGTAACTGAAGTCGGTATGCTACTGGTCCACATTGTTCAAGAACAGGAAAAGGACCAATATACCAGGGTGCAAGCTTCCCTTTTACCCCGAAACGTGATACACCCTTCATTGGTGAAACTTTCAGGTAGACATAATCTCCGACTAGAAAGTGCAAGGGTATCTGGCGTTTGTCTGTGTAACTCTTCTGTCGGGCTTGGGCTTCCTTCAAATTATGAATTATTCGTTGAACTTTCTCTTCTGTTTCCTTTACCATATCTGGCCTGAAGAAACTTCTTTCACCTGGTTCAGACCAGTTTAACGGAGGACGGCATCGTCGTCCATACAAGGTTTCAAAGGGTGCCATTTTGATGCTTTCTTGATAGCTATTATTGTACGAGAACTCCGCTAATGGTAAGCAATCATCCCATTTCTATGGGAATTTCAAAGCACAAGCCTGTAACATGTCCTCAAGTATTTGATTCACTCTCTCAGTCTGCCCACTGGTTTGAGGATGATAGGCCGAACTATGAAGCAACTTAGTATCCAAAGCCTTGTGAAGTTCTTCCCAAAATTTGGACACGAATTGCGATCCATGATCCGACACTATAGTCTTCGGAACACCATGCAAACTGAGGATGCGAGCAATGTATAACTCTACATATGTGGCCACTGTATACTTTACCCTGACAGGAAGGAAGTGGGCGATCTTTGTAAGTCGATCAACAATAACCCAGATGGAATCATACCCTTTTGATGTCCTGGGTAACCCCACAATGAAGTCCATACTAATATCCTCCCATTTCCATGTAGGGATAGGTAAAGATTGCAATGGACCAGCAGATTTCATGTGTATGGCCTTGACACGCCTACAAGTGTCACATCTTGCCACATAGCGTGCAATTTCAATCTTCATCTTTGTCCACCAATAATGCTGTTTTAGATCATGATACATCTTAGTGCTTCCGGGATGAATAGAATAGCGACTAAGATGTGCTTAAACCAAAATTTGCTGGCGGATCTCATCATTTTTGGGCACAACTATGCGGTTGTTAAACCATACAACACCTTGATCATCTCTTCTGAAGCAGTCGGCTTTACCAGTCTCCATTTTCTCATGAATGTGTTTCATTCCCTCATCATTTCTTTGTGCGTCAATTATTCTTTGTAGGAGGACTGACTCAAGCTTCAAATGATTTACAGTTCTGTGTTGTATCATTCCCAGGTTCAACTTCTCCATTTCTTGGCATAACGTAATGTCAGAAGTCTTCAACGTCAAACAATGGCAGGAAGCCTTGCGACTTAATGCATCTGCCACTACGTTAGCTTTGCCTGGGTGATAGTGAATCTCTAATTCATAATCCTTAATCAGTTCAAGCCATCTTCTCTGCCTCATATTCAATTCTGACATTGGTAAAGATGTACTTTAAACTTTTATGATCTGTATAAATGTGATAGATATTTCCCAGCAGATAATGACGCCATATTTTTAGGGCATGAACCACAGCAGCTAACTCTAGGTCATGAGTTGGATAATGTTCCTCATGCCGGCGCAACTGCCTTGAAGCATAAGCTATCACTCGGCCCTCTTGCATTAGAACACAGCCGAGACCACTGCCTGATGCGTCACAATACACATCAAAGGCTTTTCAATGTCCGGTTGAGCTAATACCGGAGCAGTGGTCAATAATACCTTTAGCTGCTCAAAGGCTTCGTTAGATCTTGAAGACCAATTAAATTTAGTATCATTATTCAATAAACTTGTGATTGGTTTCACAAGCTTAGAAAAATCTAGAATGAATCGGCGGTAATAACCAGCCAGTCCAAGGAAACTTCGGACTTGATGTACAGTGGTTGGGGGTTTCCACTCCAAAATATCCTTGACTTTGTTGGGATCCACCGCAATCCCCTTAGCAGATAACACATGTCTCAGAAATTGGATCTCCTCCAGCCAGAACGCACACTTACTGAACTTAGCATATAACTAATGCTCCCTTAAGCGCATTAATACGATCCGCAAATGCCGAGCATGCTCCTCTTCATTCATAGAATATATCAAGATATCATCAATGAATACCACCATGAATTTATCCAACTCGGGCATAAATACCGAGTTCATAAGATATGTGATGTGGGCAGGAGCATTTGTTAGTCCGAAAGACATAACCAAATATTCAAATAATCCATACCGCGTAGTGAATGCGGTCTTGGGTATATCTTTGGGTCGGATACGGATCTGATGATAACCCGACCTGAGGTCAATCTTGGAAAATACCCGGGCTCCGGTAAGTTGATCAAATAGGATGTCAATCCGGGGAAGAGGGTACTTATTCTTGATGGTGACCTCATTAAGGAGTTTATAATCCATGCACATCCGAAGTGTTTGGTCCTTCTTCTTGACAAAGATGGCTGGACAACCCCAAGGTGATGAGCTTGGTCGGATGAATCCTTTTTCTAGTAGATCTTGTAATTGGGTCTTGAGTTCTACCAATTCATTCGGAGGCATTCGGTACGACCTTCTAGAAATAGGAGCCGTACCGGGCTTCAACTCAATCACAAATTATACATCTCTTTCTGGAGGCAATCCAGGCAGATCTTCCGGGAAGACGTCCGGGAATTCACATACTACCGGAATATCTTGGATCTCCGGTATGATGGCTTCATATACTCTGCCACACGATTTAGCTGGAATAGCTACAGGGATGGACAAAAGAACCTCTTCTTGGCCATAACTCAACCTGATGGTTCTTAGATCAGTGTTGAGGATTGCTTTATGCTGGGCTAACCAATTCATGCCCAAAATTACATCTATATCTTGGCCTTTTAGAACAATCATGTTTGTAGGAAAGTCCTGTTTAGCCAATGTTACGGGCACGTGGTAAGCCACCTCTTTAGTAAATATTTGTCCCCCAGGCGTATGAATTATAAACCCTTCCCTTGATTCATTGTATGGAATGCAATGTTGCTCCATAAACTTCTTGCTTATGAATGTATGTGAAGTGCCAGAATCAAAAAGAATAACTGCAGGGTGATTGGCCACAAGAAACGTACCCATCATAACCGGTTCTCCTTCCGGTGTCGTGGCCACTTGAGTATAATAAATCCGCCCAGTTTTCCTCATATTTTTTCCCGCGGTATTGTTCGCCGCATTTCCCTTGCCTTGAGCGGAACTCCCAGAACTCTGCTGATTATTTGATCTGTTCTGCTTCGGGTATGGACAGTCCTTGATAAAATGTCCGGACTTTCCACAATTAAAGCAGCCTGTTGAAGAGCTTGGGAGGGCGAGGAAACGACTACCAGGGGCACCCGGCTGATTTGTTGAGGTGGGGGCAGTGGCAGGACGGATAAAAACTGGTTGTTTGAAGGGGTAGGAGGGTGGACGTGGTGAAGAACGATTCTGATTAAAAGGTCGGATTACCAACCTTTGTCTTTTCTCAGGCCCCTGATTGGAATGCTATGTGTAGGGCAGTGACCAAGTCTTCATGTTCACGAAGTTACTATGATCCGAATCGATTATACTCAGCTGAGGATCTCCAATCACACGACATCTGTAGCACCCAACCCTTGCATATGTCAACTCGCCACCGGAGTTCTTAAGACCAGATCAGGTTCACGCCAACCGAGAGCACAGATACACCACTGTCCAGCCTCTTGCCACAGAGGGTACACGCTACTCTCGCCATCTCTCCACTCCCATTGTGTGTTATCTTATACACCACTGTCTGCCCGAGGCAAAGCTTACCCATGATGAGGCATGTGACCAGTTAAAGGGTCCTCGATCAGCAAGCCTACATCGACACGGTCCTTAATCGACTCAGACGGAGACACTACACCGAGACTCTTTTCTCGTGCAAGTCACCCGCCCGGTCTCAGCTTTATCTTTTCAACCCAAAGTTTGGTACCTAGAAGAGGTACATCTTTTCCGATGTTGAACCCATCATGGCCATGATGGATCCACCATTAAGTTTTATTTTCGAAAACATCCCACCCACTTTGAAGCATCATCTTTTGTGAAAACAAAACATTTTGTTTTTCTAGAGCAAAGCTAAGAATAAGAAAAACCTTTTGTAAAACAGGGACTTAAGGAGAAGTAATCAAACCCAAGGAAGGAAATGCAGGAATTGGTTTAGCACACAACTCCTATCACCTAATGCATCAAGCAAGTGAGAAAGATTTTAAAAGGAACAAGGAGGTGGCAAATGCATCGGGGCTTGCCTTGAGTGATAGGTGAATCAGGCTCTGTTCCGTAGATATCAAAATAAAAATAGCTGCCTGCCTGAGGTTCTTCAGGTGGTGGTGGTGTAGTTCTTGCTTCTTCAACCTCTACTTCGTCTTCGTTCTCTAGATATAACCATATATAATCATGAATGCTCATGTAATGCTCATGAAAATACTAAGATAATAAAAGTTTATTATCTATTGTCTTGAATATAACTTTCCTTCACGGATCTCCGAGAAACTAGGGTTCGCGGAGTATATAGTGAAGTTCATAGGGCAGGGGGGCTAGGGTTTTGGGTTCTAAGTATCAAACATGGTCCAAAACATACCAAATTTTACCCAAGGCTTCTAAATAATATTTAAAGTTTACCTAAAAAGTTTGCTGAATTTTGGAATTATTATTTATCCCCTAAAAATCCAGAAGTATGGTTTTTGGCTGTTTTAAATGTCCCAAAATTCCCTATTCAAACTAAAAATCAGGAAACTATTTTTATAAAATACTATAGGAAATTAGAAGCCTAGCAAAATTGGTCTAATAATTTTAGCATTTTTTTGAATTCTTCATGGATTTCTAAACTTTCATAGAAAAAGAAAAAGGAAAAGCCATCAACAGAACTGGGCTGATATCGGCCCACCCAGCCCAGGCCTGTGCAGAATCCGGGCGCACCCACGACCGCACGGTGGATTTTGCGCAAAGGCCCCTAACGGTTTAAAAATCTAAGAAGAAGTCATCGACTGACTTTTATGAGTCACTGACATTATACAGAAATGCCCCCCGGGTTCTAGTTCTTTTCTATCCTGGGTCCATGACGGAACCGCGACGAGCGCCAAACCGAAGCCACGTTTCAACGACGAAGGTGACCCGGACAAGGAGTAATAGGCTTACAAACATCTAGCACTAGCCGGTCAGAGCAAAAGCCCTCATTTAATTTTAGAGATTTGACCTAATTTGAAGCTTGTTCATGTCACGGTGGCGGACCGACCCTGGAGATAGCGTTCCAGATGATTAATGGGATCAAAGCTAAAATTGAAGGTTGGGAAGGCTTTACGGGTTCACCAGGAACTAGGTACATGATTGAGATTAGGCCGAACGGGGATAGAGAAGCAGATCGACAGAGAGGGTGCATACGGCGGCATTCTTCGGAGCAACGGAGTGTTCTGGTGGTGGGACTTTGGTAAACTTTGATTGATTGGCGTCGAGAGCAACAGGAAGCTAAGGACATGCTAGAACACGAGGCAATTGAGCGAGTACTAACCCGAAGAGGGCTGGCCATGGAGAGGTCCTTCACGGCGGCGCTCGGAACAAGACGGAATGGATTTGTGGACTGTGTGAGTTCTCCGGTGAAATTGAGTCGATTGCTCAAGTGCTCGTGTGCGTGATGTGGTGAAGAAGCAGGACCCGGGCTCAATGTATAGGCCGATGGCCGGAGTTGGATGAGACTCGCGGAGCTGTAAACGCGCTGGCAAGCTCACCCGCGCGGACAGAGCCACGACGATGGTCCGGCGACTGCCGATTAACCGGGCAGTGCCACCTCAGGACATTAGCGCCACGTCGCAGAAGATTTTTACCGCGGCCGCAGACCCATCCCCAGCCGCGGTGGCGATCTTATCCCGGCGAGATTTTTCTGAACTCCGGTGAACAGTATGCCAACCGGCTTGATTTCAAACGGCTATTGCTCCAAATTTCATGTGGTTGCTTGTAGACAAATCTATATCAAAATTGTACCCTGATCAATGTTCTTTCATTATGCTGTAACGACTATACCAAAAATCCTTATGGATCGGTCAGACCAGCGCGCGCAAAATGGCGCGATAACACTGAACCCTGATCAAATTCAGATTCAGTGAATAGATGCACGTCAGGTCGACTGACAGCCCAACTTGATGCTTATTTTATTCCAATTTCTCTTCAGTACAAGTGTTTAGTCACTTAAGTAAGCTTGTTCTCCTATGATAGCTCAATATCTTTGATGTGTTGATCTAGGGCAAACTCCTCATAATTTGGAAGATACAGGGCTTCAAAGTTGAGCCAAATGCACTGAAAATCAGACTTAACTCCATAGGGTTCAAATAGGGCTTTTTGCAAAATAGTCCAGTTCACATCTTTTGACTTGGGAATCCCCAATTACATGAACCATATGACTTAAGGTACCCTAATGCCTTGGTTTTTGCACTTTAGTCCAAAAGTGCACTAGTTTTGCACTTAGCCCCCTAGGGTTTTAGTCTAGGGCTTTCCAGGGTTGTATTTAGGGTTTTTGATACTTCTAGGGTTTGGATGCTACTTAAGTTCATCCATGGTGACATTTTATGATTATTTCTACTGATTTTGAAGTTTTATCTTAGTTAAGCTTTGTTTACTCTTTTAAGCCCAATCTAGATTTAAGCTCTGTACCCTAGGGTTTCACCTATAACATGTCACATCAAAACAACTTGTTTGAAATTTTTGCCTAGTGAATGCACTCTAGGTGTGGCAAACACATGATATGCTAATGCTTATGATGTCATGCTCAAGTTTTAGTGGCAGTAACACCAGGGGTGTTACAATCTGTTACTTTCTTCTTCTTTCATCCTCTTCTCCATCCGACCATGGGCAAAGGCAAGAGAAGTCACGGCTCGCCCCGCCATGCTGGCGACAAGCGGAAGCGCGATCCAAGTCCTCCCTCGGAGGACTTCGGTGACTCTGAGTACTCGGAGGAGGAGGTTTCCTCCGAGTTCGAAGGGTCGCTTGTAACACCCCAGGTGCTACCATGGCCATGGCACCTCCATGCATTAATGATTGTGATCACATGTGGAAGAAACTTGAGAAGAAGAGCATAAAACCCTAGGGATTATGTATTAGCCAAGAATGTAATCACCAAAAGCATTACCCAAGCCTTGTACAAATATCACCTTGGGCAAAGGAGGATTAAACCCTAGACCCCTCCTAAGCCCTAACTCCTAAAACCTTGGATTGAAGGGGGGGAAAGGTTAAGCAAATGTGCAAGTCATGATTTAACCTTTGGCCAAAGTGTGAGTAGCATATTAATCTACATATATAGAGAGGAAACATTGCAAAAAGACCCCTTAAGAAACCCCAAATCCCTTCCTTAAGTAGAGAGAGAGCTAGAGCTCTCTAATTCCCTCTAAGTCAAATTCTACACCTAACCTAAAGATCCATCGTGTTCACCTAGTAGATGGCACCAAAACCACCTAAGTTGTATACCAAAAATGTGGCATACCACCTAAGGCACCCCCTGGAAAAAGTTGAGATCGAGCCCTAGACGTTTGACATGATTTGGCATGGCTTTTGTCGCGAGGTGGGCAGAGGGACAAGCCAGATTTGGCGTCCGCATATCTCCCTACCTAGGGCATATCTGCCATGGGGACTCACACATAAGAGGTAGCCCTAGGTGCCAGGAAGAGACCTGCGCCGGATTTTTGCCAAGATTCGCACGCTAGCGATCTCGGCGAGTGTTGAACATGGGCAGAAGAACACTTCCACGTGTTCGACGCGCTCTACGCGCGCCAGAGCACGCCCGCGCCCGACCCCGCGTGCCCCGCGCCGCGCTGAGCCGCGCCTATGTCCCCCTGCTCGTGCCCGCGCCTATAAAGTCCCCTCAGGCGTCGACCGTACTCCTCCGTGCACGCTCGACCTCACCGGAGCCCGAAACCACCGGCGTTTGCCCCGCGCACGGCGTGCCTGCGGCCACCCGAGCCCCTGTCACCGTAGACCGGCCAGCAGAGCCCTTCCCAGCCGCGCCCGACCCTTGGAAGAGACCATGCATGCCTCAGTGAAGCTCCCCGAGCAAGGAATCGGACTTTGCTTCGCCGGAGAAGCCAGTCCACGGTCGCCGGACTTCACCCGATCGCCGGTGAACGTAGACCGGGTAAATCTCTGCCCCGTTCTTCGATTCCTTGTGCAAATCGCCTCTACGTCACCCCGTGGAGCTCATCGTGCCGTTTGATTGAACTAGATCGCCGTGGTTCAGCCGGAACACCCGCCGCCGACGAGATCACCCGCCTGTGCACGTGGACCGGCCGATTCCGGCCACCATCGTCGTCGAGCCGTACACCGCTGGGACCGCTGGGACCTCCAGAAGCCAACCCCGCCCCTCGTCGGACCTCTCTCACCGCCGGTAAGCCGCGCCGCCCTTTTCTTTCCCGCGGGTACTGTTCGCATTAGGGGAAGGACCTCGGGGAAGAAGAAGGAAAGGTCGGGGGGATTTTTGAACTGTCAGTGACTCAGGGGAATAGTGGCGCAGGGGTAGATTTGAGCGGGTTGATTTGGATTAAACCCAGGGTCCTCGGTGTAAACTGTTTTTCAAGGAAACCTTTTAATAATCTGATTTAAATTCAAACAGAACTTGAAAAATTCATAACTTCTGTTTTGTTCACCCAACTCGAGTCAAACCAATTTTGCCAGATCTTAAATAATGTAAACTACTTAAGAAAAATATAAAACCCCTAAGTGTTACAGAAAACTTTAAAGTTTGATTTAAATGATTAACTGGTCAAAAGCTAAAAGAAATAGGGAAAAATAGCTACACTATTTGACTGAGGTTAAGAAAATTTAGAGAAGTACTTAATCACCTACTAACCTGTTTAAAAATGATAAACCCCTCTGTATACCCCATTAAGATAGAGTTTGCCATTTAATTCACCTTGTGCTTAAAGTTAAAGAAAATAGAAAAGGTAATTTAAATAAAGGACCAGGGAGCACCCACATTTTTGTTAGTTTACTTATTCAGTATAGTTCACTAGAAAATTTATTATACCCTTGTTTAGTACAAAATAAATGGGATACCTTTTATTTTAAGAAAACAAGAAAAACTTAGAAAAACCCTAGAAAAATAACCCCAATGAGAAAACACTCCAAACCTTGGGATAACTAATGTTTTGTTATTAAGAACATAGGAAAAATATAAAATATGTTGTTTGACATTTTTCAAATAACAAGATAGTAGTAAGTGCCTTTTTGACATGAAACTTTAGAAATCCACAACTAAAGATCCAGTAGGCCTTTTTCTATGATTTTTAACACAGAGGCCTAATATCATCTATGTATTTGGACAAAAATACAATTTGGTACAGAAACCTTAATTAAATCACAGCTATAGTGTAAAATGCCCTTTTGAAACTTATCCTTGTTAATTTTGCACAAGTAGTATCTGAATCAGTATTCACCTCAAATTCATAGGACAAACTACAATGACCAATAGTAACCTACTATAAATGTTTCAGAATTTTTGGAGTAGGTTACATCACTGTTGTAGTTCAAACCCACCCTAAACTTCATAAATAGAAAATGAAAAAGGAAATTAATAATGAAGAGTAATATCATTTTAACCCAACCAGCAAAATCCCTCATTTGTCTACTAAAACATCTAAGGGGAAATCCAAGTTCAATTCACTATGCTTATCCCTGGGCAAAAACCCAAACCTAAATTGATAAGCATACACCACTAAGGGCCACGTATGACCAAGAAACCCTAAGTTACTACCTAACTTAGTTTTTCTTTCACTTAGAATAATGTTTACTAAATCCTGCATAATCATGGCATACATATTCTTATTCATTGCATTCGATAGATTGCAACCTCGCTGACGGAGAGTACATCCTCGTGCCGGAGCAAGGTGTTGCTCAGGAGGTAGCCCCGGATCCAGTACCAGAGCCTGCACCAGAGGATCTGCCTGCCCCAGCTTTGGAAGGCAAGCCCCGGTTTTATGCATAACTTGTTTATTATGCTATTTTACTACTCTTAATGATTGTAGGATTGAATGTGCACTTAAGTGTAGGAGTTGTTTGAAACCCTAGTTGCATGATCTCAGGAATCCTATTGAGATGAATACTAGTATGCTAGGTCGAGTAGCTGCTTTACTAATTAGGGATCTCGGTAGAAGTCGAGTGATTTTTCTAGCATTCGCGCGAGGTCAGGACATTGATTGTACCCACTTTCATATCATACTGATGTTGGTCTGTGGACACGGATCCATGGGGATACGTGGTCTACGAGATGAAAATGAAATAAGGATTAACGTGCGGATACCTGTGTCAAGCATTTGAATGTACTAAGCACATGCCGAGAAATATGGTAAATCGGTAAGCCTAGTACCTGAGTGAACCTGCCCGCAGACTTTACCCCTCACGCGACCTGAGACGTGGTCTCCCATTCCGGTTATGGTGGGTACAAGTGCGGTCACTGCACGACAGCATTCAGGGTCAGTGAGGCATTGTACGCCAAGGCGGTGAGCCCTGATCTGTTGCCAGGGAATCGATGGGGATGGTTGATGTGTGTGGGGACGGAGTGCCTCGCCACGTCGTGTGTTCAGGTTTACCTTGCAAGGATAAAAACTCGATTCGAATCGTCTGCTTCTCGCAGCTAATGAGACTGCGTGATCCATTGTACTGCATTGAGTAACAAGTTGAAATGTGATGATGTGACAAAAGATGTTGATTGCTAATCTTGCTTGATACCATGAATGAGTAGATAGTACATATTTAGTCTTAAGAGAGTCACACTTAAAATTGACAAAGCTAAAACTTGATTCTTAGACTCAGCTAGTGCTTTTGGCAACTAAACCTCACAGCCAAACAGCTGCATGTCTAGAGGTAGAGGAGTAGACTCCTCACACTGGGTAAGTCTAGCTGAGTATTAGTATACTCAGCCTTGCTTGTGGCATAATTTTACAGGTTCTCTGGAGGACATGGTTGCTAGAGTGACTTGGCGGTCCATCTTGCCACCGGGTTGGACAGTCGAGTGGGATCCTGCCTCGGCTGAGGAGGAGCATGAGGAGTGATGGGACAGGCTTCCCCATCTCTCTGTTTATTTATCGTTAGTTTTATTCCGCTGCATTCCAAACAATGATCACTACTTTTGCTAAAACTCCGATGATGTTGTAATAAATTTAATACTCCTTAATGTATGGTTTTATGCTTTGTTGTATTTGCTCTGTGCCTCACCATCGAGTGAGTACGTGGTACTTGATCATGTTAGTGGCCTCGTCGGACTAGATCCGAGGGACTGACGTGTTATTCCTATTTAAGTGTGGTCTAGCCTTTAAGGTGGGACTTAGGCACTTAAGTTGAAATAATTCGGGCGGTTCTGCCACAGCTGGTATCGGAGCTCGTACCACCATAGAGGAATCAATAAACTATAAATACCATCCTTTTTCAAAGTAAAACTGGTTAGAAACAAATGTTGGATAGATCGTTAGGACGATATGGGTAGACCTAGGACGTGAAGCCTTAGTATAATAGAGGGGTAGTTAGGTGGCTAAGTGATTAAGCCCTACCGGCTACCTTAAGGGATGGGAGTTCTTCCCTATTCCCTCTAAGATTGATGTGAGGTCGTTCGAGACAAGCATGCATGCATCCTTAATTAAACAAATGGATAATTGGGCAAGAACTTTAATACAAATAATGACCAACTAAGCACCCCAGTACCACTGTCGTAGTTATAGAGAGGCTGAGTTGTGATTCCTTTTCCTTTTTATAATTTTTTTTCTTTTACTTACGCTTCACCGTACACAGATGACTTCTCACGGATCCTCGGACGAAGGGAATGCACTGTCCCACACTGACGGGCTTGCACGAGAGGGTTTTCCTCGTATCTTGTGAGAGGTACTTCAGGGGGCTGGTTACACGACGCCTCCTCAGTACGCGGTGCAGCAATTCGAGAAGCACCGAGTGCCCCGCTGTAGGGTGAGGATGACCCTGGAGCCTCATCCCCTGTAGCTAGGCTGGCGTTCGCTGGACTCTGAGTCCTTTGGATACCGGGCTGAGGATACTATCGAGGCGATTGCTCTTCATGGACTGACCACTTTCTGCGGATTCCACCCCTTGGAGCTGTCCACTCACCCCATTGGCTTGTTCCCCGCGGAGAAGGAGGACGACCCTATGTGGAAGGACCGAGTGGAGCATGCCAAGGACATCTGGGCTATCTACCCAGGTCAGACTGCTCACTTAACGGTGCGGTGCATGAATGCCCTGTATCGTCTGCAAGTGATGCGTGGAGAGGCAATGTCCCATCTGATGGCATTGTTGGAGGCAACAAAGATCACTTTGGATAACAGAGAGGAGCTTGTGGTTGACTTGTCCACTGAGATGGTGGAAAAGGACTTACAAGTGGAGCAACTGTCAAATGAGATCCAAGAGCTTGAGGAACTAGTGGGAACGAGGGAGAACACCATCGAGGTTCTCGAGGATCAGTTGATCAACACTCAGCAGCAGCTTGCAGAGGCTAACCAGCACTTGGATATGCATCACCAGGAGATCCAGGACATGGAGGCCAATGAGGATGTCGACATCGAGGGAGGAGAGGAGCCTACCTCCAGCTTGGACACTGCAGGCTCAGGGAGACCACCTTCCCCCGAGTCGAGTGTTGCCTCGTTTGCTCACTAGGTCGCAGAGATAGAGTTAGAAGTCGGTGATGGTAGAACTCCTCGAAGCTAGCTTAGCTTTTGCACCCTTGGGGAACTAGGCTAGATAGAGTTGAGTCTTTTGGGCTATTGATGTAATCACGGTAAACTCTTTTGGAAGCATGGTTGATGAATGATGTCAGTCTTAATTTTAAGAAGAAAAGTTTATGCCATGTGATTATGCGAGAATGTATTGGTTTCGCCTTTGACTTTTTCACCGCGATTGAACCTTGAACCTCAAAGTTGTGATATTGAAAATATATGTGATTTTTCAGATGGCCGGGAGAGCGCGTCGTGGTCAAAATGAGCGCTTTCCTCCACCACCGCCACCGCCTCCTACCTTGCAGGAGTTAATGGCTCAGCAGAATGAGATCTTGAGACAGCTAGCTCAGCGTCAGCCACCACCTCAGCACTATGGTGGTGGTGATCATCAGCGTCACCCCGCGGCAGCCACCTACCAGGAGTTCCTCAGTACCCAGCCACCATTGTTCACCAGGGCAGAGGACCCACTTGATGCGGATGTATGGTTGAGAGTAGTGGAATCCAAATTCCCGCTACTCCATGGAGGTTGTTCAGAAGTCACTAAGGTCAGTTTCGCCACCCAGCAGCTTCGCGGACCCGCGAGGACATGGTGGGACCATTTTCTTGCTATGCAGCCAGAGGACCGAGAGGTGGAATGGAGAGAGTTCAAGGCAGCTTTCAGGTGGCACCATATACCAGCAGGCATTATGGACCGAAAGCTTAACGAGTTTCTGGCACTCACTCAGGGAAATCGGACAATGTTACAGTATGCTCAGGCCTTTAATGACCTGTGCCAGTATGTCGGATATCATGCAGACACGGACGAGAAGAAGAGGGACAGGTTCAGGAGGGGGCTCAGCACTAAGCTCCGTGACCGTCTCAACACAGTCAGGGCCAACAGCTATAACGAGTTAGTCAACATGGCCATTTCTCATGAGGACTGTATCACGGCTCGTCAGGCAGAAAAGAAGAGGAAGACCCTTATGGCAGGACCCTCAGCTCAGCCACAGCGCTTTAGGATCGTGTCTGACACTCAGAACAGAGGACCTCAGCAGCAGCAAGGGCGTTGGGTGATCCGACCACAGCAGCAGCAGCAGGCACCCAACCGCACCCAGTTTCCAGCTCAAAGGAACAATCAACAGTAGCTGCAATATCGATAGTCAAATGACAACAGGTGTTTCACTTGTGGTAACACCGGACATTATGCCAAGAACTGCCCCAGGAACCAGCAGAGGCAGGGGCAGAATGCCAACCAGAATCAAGGCAAGAGACAGAAAGTGCAAGTAAGGCAAGGGAGATTGAACTTCACCACCATGGCTGACATTCCAGAGGGAGCACCCGTCATGACCGGTATCTTTTCAGTTTTGAATTATCCCGCTATTATTCTTTTTGATTCTGGTGCACCACATAGTTTTATTAGTGCCAAATTTAGTGCCAAATGACAGCTACCTTTTCACCACACCAATGGGGGTATTACAATTTCAACACCAGGTGGCAGGGTTGCCACCTACCAAATCAACAGACATGTGCCTATAATTTTTGGTAGCCTGATAATTAAGACCACCCTCCTCATTTTGGGTTTGGATAGCGTGGATATCATATTGGGAACTGACTGGTTAACAAGACATCAAGCAGTTATTGATATTGTAGCTAGGGCCATTGAGGTACACTCACCGACTTGTGGTGAAACCACATTATATTTGCCTGACCAGAGTTGTACCCGTTCTTGTGCCTTCGTTATGATAGAATCCCCAGTGGAAAAGATCCCAGTGGTCTGTGACTACCCAGATGTTTTTCCGGATGAATTGCCAGGGATGCCACCTGATAGAGACATCGAGTTCGCAATTGAATTGCAACCCGGAACTGCTCCTACCTCCAAGAGACCCTATAGGATGCCTCCAGCAAAATTGGCAGAATTGAAGAAGCAACTGCAAGAGTTGTTGGACAAGGGGTTCATTCGCCCAAGTACTTCACCTTGGGGATGCCCAGCCTTGTTTGTGAAGAAGAAGGATGAAAGTCTGAGAATGTGTGTCGATTACCGCCCTCTCAATGCAGTGACCATCAAGAACAAATACCCATTGCCCTGCATCGATGTTTTGTTTGATCAGTTGGTGGGAGCCAAAGTGTTCTCCAAGATAGACCTTCGCTCGGGCTACCATCAGATCAAGATCCGTGCCAGTGATATTCCGAAGACGACTTTCTCTACCAGATATGGGCTCTATGAGTTTTTGGTGATGTCTTTTGGGCTGACCAATGCCCCGGCTTATTTCATGTACCTAATGAACTCAGTATTCATGCCAGAGCTGGACAAATTCGTGGTCGTTTTCATTGATGATATTCTGGTTTATTCCAAGAATGAAGCCGAGCACACTAAACATTTGCATACAGTACTTCAGAGACTGCGTGACCATCAGGTGTATGCCAAGTTGTCCAAATGTGAATTCTGGCTGAAGGAAATTAAATTCTTGGGTCACACAATTTCTCAGGATGGGATATCAGTGGATCCTGAGAAGGTACAGGAGGTAATGGATTGGAAACCCTCGACTACAGTGAGGCAGATTTGGAGTTTTCTGGGATTGGCAGGGTATTATCGACGATTTATTCCGGATTTCTCCAGAATTGCCAAGCCAATGACTGAACTGTTGAAGAAGGGAGTCAAGTATAATTGGAGCCAGAAGTGTGAAGATGCCTTTCATACACTGAGGCAGCACTTGACAACAGCCCCAGTGCTAGCTCAACCTGATAACACCAAGCCCTTTGAAGTGTATTGCGATGCTTCGGGTACGGGATTGGGATGTGTCTTAATGCAAGATAACAGAGTAATTGCTTATGCCTCTCGAGCACTCAGACCTCATGAACAGAACTACCCTACGCATGATCTAGAATTAGCAGCTGTGGTTCATGCTCTCAAGATATGGAGACATTACTTGATGGGAGCTCACTGTAACATTTACACTGATCATAAGAGTCTCAAATACATTTTCACTCAGGCAGATCTAAATATGAGGCAGAGAAGATGGTTAGAGTTAATCAAGGACTATGACTTGGAGGTGCATTACCATCCTGGCAAGGCCAATGTTGTGGCGGATGCCTTGAGTAGAAAGGCCCAGTGCAATTGTATGAGCATGGATGCAAGAGTCACCACCCTGTGTGATGAGTTGTGCAAGCTGAACCTGGAAGTGGTTTCTTCAGGTGCTTTAAATTATATCTCGGTGGAGCCCACATTACAAGAGCAAATAGTCAGGGCCCAGATTGAAGACAAGGGTGTTCAGGTAATTAAGGAAATGATCAAGCAGAGAGCAGAAAAATACAAATGCTTCATGCAGGACAGCAAGGAAATCCTATGGTTTGGAGATCGATTGGTTGTTCCCAAGGACCCGGAGCTCAGAAAGAAGATATTGGATGAAGCTCACCTATCAAAATTCTCCATGCACCCGGGCAGTAATAAGATGTATCATGATCTCAGGTCCTTATACTGGTGGACCAGAATGAAGAGAGAAATTGCCAAGTATATATCCGAGTGTGACACCTGCCAGAGAATCAAGGCTAGTCATTTGAAGGCAGCAGGCCCTTTGCAACCCCTTCCCATACCATCTTGGAAATGGGAGGATATTTGCATGGATTTCATCGTGGGATTGCCCAATACCTCCCGACACCATGATTCTATTTGGGTTGTCGTGGATAGATTGACCAAGACAGCTCATTTCTTGCCGGTACACACCACCCACAAGACAGAGAAATATGCAGAAATCTATGTTGACTAGATAGTGCGTTTGCATGGTATTCCAAAGACCATTGTATCTGACAGAGGAGCACTGTTTGTGGCACGCTTTTGGGAGCAGCTGCAAGAATCACTTGGGACCCATGCAATAAGGAGCTCCGCATATCATCCGCAGACAGATGGCCAAACAGAAAGAATAAATCAAATCCTCGAAGACATGTTGCGAGCCTGTGTGCTACACTATGGTAAAATTTGGGACAAGTGTCTTTCTTTGGTAAAGTTCTCCTATAATAACAGCTACCAGTCCAGTCTAAAGATGGCGCCTTTTGAGGCCTTATATGGGAGAAGGTGTAGGACACCGCTCAATTGGTCACAAGCGGGGGAGAGGGAAATATTCGGACCAAACATGGTACTTGAAGCCGAGGAAAAGGTCAGAGTCATTAAGAAGAACCTAGAAGCTGCTCAGGCCAGGCAGAAGAGCTATCATGATAAGAGGCGGAAGCCTCAACAATTTGAAGTAGGATATCATGTTTATCTTGAGGTGTCACCCACCAAGGGTATCCAGAGATTTGGAATCAAGGGCAAGTTAGCTCCTCGCTACATTGGGCCCTATGAGATCAAAGCAAATTGTGGACCCGTAGCCTATCAATTGGAATTGCCACCCCACATGTCAGCAGTTCATGATGTGTTCCATGTATCTCAGCTGCGGAAATGTGTCCGCTTACCCACCAAAGTACTACCTGAACCAGAAGTTGAGATAGAACTAGACTTGTCTTATCAAGAGCACCCCATCAAAGTATTGGACCAAAAGGAGAGATCAACGCGAGCAAAGTCGATCAAAATGTATAAGGTTCAGTGGAGTCACCACTCGGTAGAAGAAGCTACATGGGAGACTGAGGATTTTCTACGTTCTCGCTTCCCCGACTTTTTGCCCACAGGAGTCGGTACGTAACCCAAAACCCCACCCCCACCTGCCCTTTGAATTCAAATATAAGAAAAACTTAGATGTTAAGGGTAGTATAAGTTGTGGAAATGACTTAAAAAGGACTTCCTTCTAAAGTCGCAAAGAGAATGACATTCGAAGAGCAGTTAACTAGAGAACTTGAATAAAAGAAGGAGCAACACACCAACACACCTTCTTGGCACCCCTCCAAAGGACTCTACCTAAAATCTCGGGACGAGATTCCTTTAAGGGGGGAGGGCTGTAACACCCCAGGTGTTACCATGGCCATGGCACCTCCATGCACTAATGACTGTAATCACATGTGGAAGAAACTTGAGAAGAAGAGCATAAAACCCTAGGGACCATGTATTAGCCAAGAATGTAATCACCAAAAGCATTACCTAAGCCTTGTACAAATATCACCTTGGGCAAAGGAGGATTAAACCCTAGACCCCTCCTAAGCCCTAACTCCTAAAACGTTGGATTGAAGGGGGGGGAAGGTTAAGCAAATGTGCAAGTCATGATTTAACCTTTGGCCAAAGTGTGAGTAGCATATTAATCTACATATATAGAGAGGAAACATTGCAAAAAGACCCCTTAAGAAACCCCAAATCCCTTCCTTAAGTAGAGAGAGAGCTAGAGCTCTCTAATTCCCTCTAAGTCAAATTCTACACCTAACCAAAAGATCCATCGTGTTCACCTAGTAGATGGCACCAAAACCACCTAAGTTGTATACCAAAAATGTGGCATACCACCTAAGGCACCCCCTGGAAAAAGTTGAGATCGAGCCCTAGATGTTTGACATGATTTGGCATCGCTTTTATCGCGAGGTGGGCAGAAGGACAAGCCAGATTTGGCGTCCGCATATCTCCCTACCTAGGGCATATCTGCCATGGGGACTCACACATAAGAGGTAGCCCTAGGTGCCAGGAAGAGACATGCGCCGGATTTTTTCCAAGATTCGCACGCTAGCGATCTCGGTGAGCTGTTGAACACGGGCAGAAGAACACTTCCACGTGTTCGACGCGCTCTGCGCGCGCCAGAGCACGTCCGCGCCCGACCCCACGCGCCCCGCGCCGCGCTGAACCGCGCCCGTGTCCCCTTGCTCGTGCCCGCGCCTATAAAGTCCCCTCAGGCGTCGATCGTACTCCTCTGCGCACGCTCGACCTCACCGGAGCCCGAAACCACCGGCGTTTGCCCCGCGCACGGCGTGCCTGCGGCCACCCGAGCCCCTGTCACCGTAGACCGGCCAGCAGAGCCCTTCCCAGCCGCGCCCGACCCTTGGAAGAGATCGTGCATGCCTCGGTGAAGCTCCCCGAGCAAGGAATCAGACTTTGCTTCGCCGGAGAAGTCAGTCCACGGTCATCGGACTTCACCCGAACGCCAGTGAACGTAGACCGGGTAAATCTCTGCCCCATTCTTCGATTCCTTGTGCACATCGCCTCTACGTCACCCCGTGGAGCTCATCGCGCCATTTGATTGAACTAGATCGTCGTGGTTCAGCCGGAACACCTGCCGCCGATGAGATCACCCGCCTGCGCACGTGGACCGGCCGATTCCGGCCACCACCGTCGTCGAGCCGTACACCGCTGTGACCGCTGGGACCTCCAGAAGCCAACCCCGCCCCTCGCTGGACCTCTCTCACCGCCGGTAAGCCGCGCTGCCCTTTTCTTTCCCACGGGTACTGTTCGCATTAGGGGAAGGACCTCGGGGAAGAAGAAGGAAAGGTTGGGGGGATTTTTGAACTGTCAGTGAATCAGGGGAATAGTGGCGCAGGGGTAGATTTGAGCGGGTTGATTTGGATTAAACCCAGGGTCCTCGATGTAAACTGTTTTTCCAGGAAACCTTTTAATAATCTGATTTAAATTCAAACAGAACTTGAAAAATTCATAACTTCTGTTTTGTTCACCCAACTTGAGTCAAACCAATTTTGCTAGATCTTAAATAATGTAAACTGCTTAAGAAAAATATAAAACCCCTAAGTGTTACAGAGAACTTTAAAGTTTGATTTAAATGATTAACTGGTCAAAAGCTAAGAGAAATAGGTAAAAATAGCTACACTATTTGACTGAGGTAAAGAAAATTTAGAGAAGTACTTAATCACCTACTAACCTGTTTACAAATGATAAACCCCTCTGTATACCCCATTAAGATAGAGTTTGCCATTTAATTCACCTTGTGCTTAAAGTTAAAGAAAATAGAAAAGGTAATTTAAATAAAGGACCAGGGAGCACCCACATTTTTTTTAGTTTACTTATTCAGTATAGTTCACTAGAAAAATTTATTATACCCTTGTTTAGTACAAAATAAATGGGATACCTTTTATTTTAAGAAAACAAGAAAAACTTAGAAAAACCCTAGAAAAATAACCCCAAGGAGAAAACACCCCAAACCTTGGGATAACTAATGTTTTGTTATTAAAAACATAGGAAAAATATAAAATTTGTTGTTTGACATTTTTCAAATAACAAGATAGTAGTAAGTGCCTTTTTGACATGAAACTTTAGAAATCCACAACTAAATATCCAGTAGGCCTTTTTCTGTGATTTTTAACACAGAGGCCTAATATCATCTATGTATTTGGACAAAAATACAATTTGGTATAGAAACCTTAATTAAATCACAGCTATAGTGTAAAATGCCCTTTTACAACTTATTCTTGTTAATTTTGCACTAGTATCTGAATCAGTATTCACCTCAAATTCATAGGACAAACTACAATGACCAGTAGTAACCTACTGTAATTGTTTCAGAATTTTTGGAGTAGGTTACATCACTGTTGTAGTTCAAACCCACCCTAAACTTCATAAATAGAAAATGAAAAAGGAAATTAATAATGAAGAGTAATATCATTTTAACCCAACCAGCAAAATCCCTCATTTGTCTACTAAAACATCTAAGGGGAAATCCAAGTTCAATTCACTATGCTTATCCCTGGGCAAAATCCCAAACCTAAATTGATAAGCATACACCCCTAAGAGCCACGTATGACCAAGAAACCCTAAGTTACTACCTAACTTAGTTTTTCTTTCACTTAGAATAATGTTTACTAAATCCTGCATAATCATGGCATACATATTCTTATTCATTGCATTTGATAGATTGCAACCTCGCTGACGGAGAGTACATCCTCGTGCCGGAGCAAGGTGTTGCTCAGGAGGTAGCCCCGGATCCAGTACCAGAGCCTGCACCAAAGGATCTGCCTGCCCCAGCTTTGGAAGGCAAGCCCCGGTTTTATGCATAACCTGTTTATTATGCTATTTTACTACACTTAATGATTGTAGGATTGAATGTGCACTTAAGTGTAGGAGTTGTTTGAAACCCTATTTGCATGATCTCAGGAATCCTATTGAGATGAATACTAGTATGCTAGGTCGAGTATCTGCTTTACTAATTAGGGATCTCGGTAGAAGTCGAGTGATTTTTCTAGCACTCGCGCGAGGTCAGGACATTGATTGTACCCACTTTCATATCATACTGATGTTGGTCTGTGGACACGGATCCATGGGGATACGTGGTCTACGAGATAAAAATCAAATAAGGATTAACGCGCGGATACCTGTGTCAAGCGTTTGAATGTACTAAGCTCATACCGAGAAATATGGTAAATCGGTAAGCCTAGTACCTGAGTGAACCTGCCCGCAGACTTTACCCCTCACGCGACCTGAGATGTGGTCTCCCATTCCGGTTATGGTGGGTACAAGTGCGGTCACCGCACGACGACAGTCGGGGTCAGTGAGGCATTGTACGCCAAGGCGGTGAGCCCTGATCTATTGCCAGGGAATCGATGGGGACGATTGATGTGTGTGGGGACGGAGTGCCTCACCACGTCGTGTGTTTAGGTTTACCTTGCAAGGATAAAAACTCGATTCGAATCGTCTGCTTCTCGCAGCTAATGAGACTGCTTGATCCATTGTACTGCATTGAGTAACAAGTTGAAATGTGATGATGTGACAAAAGATGTTGATTGCTAATCTTGCTTGATACCATGAATGAGTAGATAGTACATATTTAGTCTTAAGAGAGTCACACTTAAACTTGACAAAGCTAAAACTTGATTCTTAGACTCAGCTAGTGCTTTTGGCAGCTAAACCTCATAGTTAAACAGCTGGATGTCTAGATATAGAGGAGTAGACTCCTCACACCGGGTAAGTCTAGCTGAGTATTAGTATACTCAGCCTTGCTTGTGGCATAATTTTACAGGTTCTCTGGAGAACATGGTTGCTGGAGTGACTTGGCCGTCCATCTTGCCACCGGGTTGGACAGTCGAGTGGGATCCTGCCTCGGCTGAGGAGGAGCATGAGGAGTGATGGGACAGGCTTCCCCATCTCTCTGTTTATTTATCGTTAGTTTTATTCCGCTGCATTCCGAACAATGATCACTACTTTTGCTAAAACTCCGATGATGTTGTAATAAATTTAATACTCCTTAATGTATGGTTTTATGCTTTATTGTATTTGCTCTGTGCCTCACCATCGAGTGAGTATGTGGTACTTGATCCTGTTAGTGGCCTCGTCGGACTAGATCCGAGGGACTGACGTGTTATTCCTATTTAAGTGTGGTCTAGCCTCTAAGGTGGGACTTAGGCACTTAAGTTGGAATAATTCGGGCAGTTCCGCCACATCGCTGGCCCTCGCCTCTCCCCTAGCGTCGTTCGATGACTCGGACGACTCCCAGGGGATAGCTGCGTAGGTGTGGACGTACATCTGCTCCATCGAGCGCGTCGGGCTCGAGGGATCGGATGAGTCGGAGGTCTCCTCTGATGAGGACTCCTTCGGCTTGTCCGAGGAGCATAGCAGCGACGACAGCGACGATGAGGGTGGTGGTGGAGATGGAGACAGCGACGACGGTGGCGGCGAAGGAGGTGACGACGATGGTGGCAAGGGCGGTGAAGGCGACGTCGGCGGCAACGGCGGCAATGGCAACGACGGTAGCAAGGCCAGTGGCAAGGCGCCACTGGTTTAAGTAGTAGTATAGATAGTTAATAGTAATGGTAGTATTAGTAGAATAATGTAGTAGTGGTTAGTAGTATAGCGTAGTGTAAGTAGTAAAGTAATGTACTGTAGTAGAAGATAGGGGGAAAAGGCCGGCTCATAATGAGTCAGTCTTTGAGTTTGTGTAATCCCCCCCTCAATGTTAATGAAAGGCTTCAGATGCTTCCAGTGAACGTTCTGTTTTTGCTGCTTTTCCTGTTCACATGATTGTCAGTTCACCCATATGCTCCATGTTGTCGTTATTTTTAGGAGTAACTGTCGAGCGATGTCTGATGTTGCTGGCGTTTCAGAGGTAACTGTAGAGTTATATCTGACACTGCCGGCGTTTTAGAGGTAACTGCCGAGCGATGCCTGACACTGCCGGCGTTGTAGAAGTAACCACCGAGTCATATTTGACGCTGCCGGCATTTTAGAGGTAACCGCCGAGCGATGGCTGACATTGCCGACGTTTTAGAGGTAACCGCCGAGTCATGGCTGACACTGCCAGCGCTTTAGAGATAACCACCAAGTCATATCTGACGCTTGGAACTTAGCATTTCCCGAGTAATGACTTGGCACTTTTTAGAAATAGTGCCCGACCCGGGAAACCCCATTTATACTCACGCCAGCGTGCAGTTTTGATTTCTAAGCCCTAACTTCACATTTTTGCCTCGAACCATTCCTCTGCTTCCCTGAGATCTTATTCTTGTTTGTTCCGCCGGTAAGATTGTGATGGCGCCAAAATGGAAGAGGCAAAGCTCTGTCGTGGCAATCATCCTGCCCATCGACCCCAACAGCTAGTTGCCTTTCGCGGGTAACCACATGTTCGTTATCTCAGAATCTGATCTCCTTCATCTTGTTGACGTTGGGGTTTTGCTTCCGAAAGAGCTCTGCTCTTGGCGAATTTGCCGCGGGGTCACCGTTCCGATAGAGGATACCCATGAATCTGTCGTTTATGTTCCTTTCCTTATTCACGGTCTTGCTCTTCCTGTCTCTCCCTTTTTCCGTGGCCTCCTTGATTTATATGAATTGAACTTGACTCATTTGAACCCTAATTCCATCTTGCAAGTTTCCATTTTTGTACATCTGTGTGAGGCCTTTCTCGGGATTCTCCCCCATTTTGGTCTCTATAAATACCTCTATCACTGTCGGCCCGGGATGGCTGGGGGATAGCACCAACTTATTGGAGGCGCTAGCCTGGAGCTTCGTCGCAGGAGGAAATCAGAGTACCTCGACATTCCTCTTAAGGACAGCATCAAAGGGTGGTGCCTTGAGTGGTTCATTGTGCAGAATCATTGCAAGTCACTCCCCCCGGTCAGGGAGGCTGCCAGATGTCCGCACACCAAGCTGGATAGAATCTCCGACTCCTTTGGAGATAACAGATGCTAAGGTACTGCTTGCCAATATTTGCCTGCTGAAGGATAGAGGTCTGACTGCTGAAGTTGTGGTTGCTGATTTCATTTTCAAGAACATCCAACCCTTGAAGGACAGGGCGTACCCTGCTTATTTGTACAGTGGCGTCAACGATTCTACCCGGGTTACGAACATGAGAATCCCCACTGAAGATCTGATGAGCCGACTGGACATGATCCTGAGGGGCAGAGTTTCAAATGCTGGTGCTCTTGTGGCCTATTCTGCTTGGAACCTGCCACCAATCAGGCCATTTTCTGAGTTTGTGTCCAACCCTCCTGCTAGCGATGGTAGCCTAGGTCTTAGAGTGCGACCCTCTCCTGAGGACATTGAGGATCTTATTGACCCACTTCGGAGTCTCCCAGAGGATGAGAGACAGACTTATTTTGAGATGCCAGCTAGCACTGACGACACGGAGATAGATGTTGTGCTTAGTTTACTGGCTAGGGAATCATCTGACTCGACCCAAGCCGAGCCAATGGCTATCACAGCTGTACAAGAACTTGGTGAAGCAGTGGAGACTCGGAAACCTGAAGGTGCCTGCCCAAAGAGTCCACGCCGAGTGAGCCGCCCGACTGCACATGCTGAGGAAAAAAGGAAGAAGAGGCGGCTTCGGCGGCTGTCATGCTTGGACCAGGGTGCAGGTCCTTCTGCTCCGGTTCATGATGAGGTACCGGCAGAGGCCCTTCCAGAGGTTGATGTCAAGGATTGTGATCATGCACAGGCTGCTGTTTGCATATTTGATGAAGACGAAGAGGAAGAAGAAGTCCCGCTGATCCACAAGAACAGCCAGCACTATAGAGGTAGCGAGGGGGTAGTGATATTCCTTCTCCAGCTCTGTCGGCTCTTGTCAGTCTTCAAGGACTTTCGATATCAGACTTTGATCAAGTACTAGAGGAAGTCATCCCCGAAGATATGCTGTCAGAGCCAACTACCTATGATATCTCGGTCGTCTGTTCAGAGGTCCCAGACGGTGGGCTTTCCTTATTTGACTCCGCTGGGCAGGAGGTAACTCGTGCGGTGTCTCGCGCATCGTCGACTTTGGAGGGCTGTCTTTAATGCCAAGACGCTGGTCTGAGTCACCCGACTCCCATGGAGGTGACTGAGCAGCCCTCAGATTTAAAGGGGGCTACTATAGAAGACCCATCCCTCGAGGGAGGTGCCGGCAGTTACCCAGCCCCCGAGGGTGTTGCTGGTAGTGATCTAGCTCTGGTGGGTAGTGCAAGCTATGACCCAGCCCCGAGGCTGTTCAGATGAGCTCTCTTTCCCACGCCTCCATGGATGTCCACGTTGGGTCGTCCCCTCCTCGGTCCAATGGGGCGACGGCGGTACATCCTTCCATAGTTTTAAGTGGACAAGTCGCCTTAGAGGTCGGCGAGCTAGATGCACGGAGCCTGCTGCCTGCTGGCGGGGCTGAGATCACCCCTGATAATGTCCTTCAGATCGTTCCTGCTGATCTTCCCTTGTCGAGCCATGACATGGCTCCTCCTGCCTTGGGTCTACCACTGTTCCTCTCTAATCTTCAGGTGAGTTGGCCTCTTGCTCTACGTTGTTCGTTTTAGCGAATTATCTTTCTTTTGCTCATTTGTCTATGATCGCAGGCTTTTGTTGATGGAATGTCTGCCCAGCTGAGATCTTGCGGTGCCACTATTCCGGAGCAAGCTCTGTCTCTAATGCATTGGAACCCATTATTGCTCCAGAAACAGATCGACGACATGAAGGCGTCGAACGCTGGTTAGTGACGTTATAGCTTCCTTAGTTGTTTTTATTGATCAAATTGTTCTTAGTCATACATCCCCTTTCAGCTGCGTTGTCGGATATGGCCCGGCGATGCTCTGATCTTGAGGAGAAGTACTCTTGAAGTCAAGCTAACTTGACCCAACGGTGCTCTGACCTTGAGAAGAAGTATTCTCAAAGTCAAGCTGACTTGGCCCAAATCTCTGCTTCTTTGGATGGCGCGCGTTCTTCGAATTCCTCACTCAATGCCCAGCTTGACTCTGAAAGGATGGCGCATGAGGTAAACTCTATTGGCTGATTTTGCCATGATTATTGTTGACTGGGTGCTGAATGTTGCTTCTTGTTCGTAGGAGGAGAAACGACCACTCGCGGCCTCTCGTGACAATCTGGATAGGTTATATTGTGGCGCTAGCAACTCCTTGACTATTTTGGAAAGGAGCCACCGCTTCACCATGTCGGACCTGGATCATCATCGTCACGAGCTGCAAGTATCCCAAGATTAAGTTCTGCGGCTTGGACAACTATTATCAACCAAGGATTCGACCATTAGAGATCTGCGTGCTTCAAAGAAACTTGTCGTACAGGAGCTAGAAGCTGCTCGACTGGCTGTCAAAGCTTCAGAGGACAACTGCGCCATTTTGAAGGCTCAGCGCGACAAAGCTATGGACAAAGCCATTCGCGCTGGGCGGATCTTGATGAGTAGGCCCGACGTAGTGGTGCCTGACGATACTGTCGCCGATGTCAAGGCTGCGCCTGATGCTTCGAGCCGTCCCTCTTCTTCCATTGCTCCTGCGAAAGACATTGCTGGCAAAGACATTTCGATGCAGTGATGTCCTGCAAAACACTTGATGTAATATGAATTCTATGTGCGTGTGATGGTTGTGTTCGAATATTTTGTGGACAGGGCGCCAGAACATGCCCCTGGTGCTGACAAGAAAAATGTTTTTTTCATGGAGTGTTAATTGTTTTGCTGTTAGGGTATAATGGTCACCCTGAACAATTGTGAAAGTAAGTGTGCCATTCTGGTTTTAAGGCGTTTTCCGACTTAAGCCGATCGCCTGGCTGGTTGGGCATAGTGGTCGCCCTAAGATAAGTAGACGTGATCATATCGCACCGACTTAAGTCATTGCCGACTTGAGCCGATTGCTCCGTTAGTAGGGTATAGTGGTCACCCTAAGTCGAGTTGGCATGAGCATGTTGCATCGTCTTAAGTTGTCACCAACTTGAGTCGATTGCTCCGTTAGTAGGGTATAGTGGTCACCTAAGCCGAGTTAGCGTGAGCATGTTGCACTGTCTTAAGTCGTCGTCGACTTGAGCCGATTGCTCCGTTAGTAGGGTATAGTTGTCACCCTAAACCGAGTTAGCGTGAGCATGTTGCACCGTCTTAAGTCGTCGCGACTTGAGCCGATTGCTCCATTAGTAGGGTATAGTGGTCACCCTAAGCCGAGTTAACATGTTGATTTCAAGTCCAATCAAATCTAAGTCAGCTGATAGTCAAGAGTCTGAATGCCTTTGAAAATGAAAACTTTATTGATGATGGAGTCCCCGATTACGGAGTACAATGTTGCTTCGAGAGCTTTTGAGGCCTTGCTAAGGGTAAAACTTTCTAAGATGCTCTATGTTCCATGAGTTCCCCACTTCTGTGCCATTCATTTGAGTAAGCCGGTATGATCCTGGCCGAGTGACCTCTGATACAATGAACGGCTCTTCCCATAGTGGTGACAATTTGTGTCGTCCTTCCCCCGTTAGAATTCGGCGGAGGACCAAATCCCCCACTGCAAAGGACCGATGCCGCACGGCTTTATCATGATAGCGCCTCAAGGTCTGCTGGTACCTGACCGACTGAATTATTGTGTTCAATCGTTCTTCCTCCAGTACATCAATATCCTCTAGCCTGGTAGCTTCTGTCTCGGCTATGCTTTTGAAAGTCAACCTTGGCGCCCCGAATATGAGGTCGGCGGGTAGTACTGCTTCTGAACCGTAAACCATGAAGAACGGAGTATTTCCATGTAGAGCTCGACTAGGTTGAGTTCTCAAGCTCCAAACCACATATGGCAACTCTATGATCCACTTTCCTGCAAGCTTTTCATTTTTGTCAAACAGTTTATTCCTGAGCGCTTCCAGTATCATTCGGTTGGCCCTTTCCACTTGGTCGTTGGCTCTTGGATGCGCTACGGATGCATACTTAATCTGGATGCTGCGTTGCTCACAGAAGTCGAAGAATTCAGAGCTAGTGAAGTTGGATCCTAGGTCGGTAATGATGCTATTTGGTATCCCAAACCTGAATATTATGTCTTATATGAATTCTACTGCTTTGGTTGAGGTTCAAGAGGCGATGGGCTTATACTCTATCCATTTTGTGAACTTGTCAATGGCAACCAACACATGAGTACAGCCTCCCTGAGCTTTCTTGAAAGGTCCGATCATATCCAGCCCCCAGCATGCAAATGGCCATGTTATAGGGATGGTCTACAGCTGTTGTGCTGGTAAATGTTGTTGCTTTGGTAAGAATTGGCAGGCTTCACACCTCTGGACTAACTCGGCAGCATCACTCTTCGTTGTTGGCCAATAGAAACCAGATCTGAAAACCTTCCCGACCAGAGTTCTGGATGCTGCGTGTACTACGCACTGTCCGGCGTGGATTTCATCCAATAGCTGCTTCCCAGTAGTCGAGAAAATGCACTTCATGAGGACTCCAGTCGCACCCCTTCTGTACAGTGTGCCCCCTATGAGGGTGTAGTGGGTCGACTGCCTTGCGATGCGTTCTGTTGCAGCCTTGTCATCCGGTTCTTCTTCATTTTTTATGTACCTGATGATAGGCTCTCTCCAGCCACTGGGGTCCGACTCTGGTTGGATCAAGTGTTGCATTCTTCTGCCTAATCTGAGAGAATACTTGGGTGTGAAACTTCTTGAACGAAGATCCCAGGTGTTGCGTTGCGGTCTCAACTAGATCCCAGCTTTGATAACGCGTCTGCTGCTGCGTTGCGGTCTCTTTCCACGTGGTGGAACTCCAACCCTTCGAATTTGTCCTCTAGTTTTCGGATGGCTGAACAGTACTTGCCCATGGAGCCAGTCGAGCAATCCCAGTCTTTATTTATCTGGCTTATGACCACTAGTGAGTCTCCGTATACCATCAGCTTCTTAATGCTTAGTGATATGACGATGTTCGACCCATGGATCAGTGATTCATATTCCACTGCATTATTTGATGCTGGAAATAATAACTGGAGTGTATACTTGAGATGTTCTCCTCCAGGAGCAATGAAGAGGATTCCTACACCCGCTCACTGCAGCTTCAGCGAGCCGTCAAAGTACATTCACCATACTTCAGTAGCCTCCGGGTTTTCTAGGACTTGATGCTCAGTCCACTCTGATAAGAAGTCAACCAATGCTTGATTCTTTATTGTCGTGCGAGGTCGGAACTCTATGTCATGAGCTCCCAGCTCGCAGACCCACTTAGCTATCCTTCCGATGGCTTCTTTGTTGTGAAGAATGTCCCCTATTGGAAATCCGGTGACTACTATGACTTTGTGGTCGTCAAAGTAGTGACGGAGCTTGCGAGTGGTTAGAAGTACCGCGTATAGTAGTTTTTGAATTTGGGGATACTTCATTTTTGAGGATCCAAGAACTTCGCTGATGAAGTAGACCGGATGCTGCACCGGATATGTATGTCCTTCCTCCACCCGCTCGACTACTAACGCGGTGCTTACCACGTGAGTCGTGCAGGAGATGTATAACAACAGATCTTCTACTGGCTGATTCGGCGTGGTGGCTAGAGTACTAGTGGTGTAGTCAGGAACTTTATGTGGTCCACTAAAACTTGTCCACCTTTTTGAGCAGCTTGTAGAATGGCATGCCTTTTTCGCCTAGCCTTGATATGAACCTGCTCAGGGCTGCCATGCATCCAGTAAGCCTTTGTACCTTTTTCTGTGATCGCGGCGCTTCCATTCTCATGATGGCCTCGATTTTTTCTAGGTTGGCTTCAATTCCCCGGTGGCTGACAATGAACCCGAGTAACTTTCCTGGTGGTACTCCGAAGACACGCTTCTCTGGATTGAGTTTCCACCGGTATCGCCTCAAGCTATTGAAAACCAATTGCAAATCTTCAATGAAGTTTTCTGAGTTTTCTGTTTTGATTACCACATCATCAACATAAGCTTCCACCCGCTTGCCCCAGTGATCGGCTAAGCAGGTTTGGATAGCTCTCTGGTATGTCGCTCCCGCATTCTTGAGGCCGAACAGCATGGAGGTATAGCAGAAAGCTCCAAACGGGGTAATAAATGCAGTTTTCTCCTCATCTTCTTTTGCCAAGCTGATCTGATGGTACCCAGAATAGCAGTCTAGGAAGGACAACATAGAACATCCAACAGTTGAATCAACCACTTGATCTATTCTAGGGAGTCCCAAGGGATCCTTCGGACAGTGCTTGTTGAGATCAGTATAGTCGACGCACATGCACCAATCCACTTTATTATTTTTGAGTACAAGAACTAGATTTGCTAGCCACTCAGGATGCAGTACTTCTCTAATGAACCCTGCTGCCACTAAGCGAGCTAACTCGGTGCGAATAGCTTCTCTCTTGTCAGGCATGAAATGACGCATTTTTTGTCGAATCGGCCTTGCGTGAGGATAGACCTTCAGTTTGTGCTCGGCCAGTTCTCTCGAGACTCCCGGCATATCCGCGGGTTGCCATGCGAATACATCTTGCTTATCTTGCAGGAACTGGACGAGCGCGCTTTCCTATTTGTTATCGAGGCTGGAGCTGATGATGGCGGTCTTGCATTCATCAGCGAACCCCAGGTTGATCCTCTTTGTCTCCTCAATCGGGCGCATAGAGGTCACGGCTTGAGCTTCATTCGCTGGTACTACGAGGTCTCCCTCAAGTTTTGTGTTCGCCTGCGTGGAGGAAGTCGTCGGCGGTCTAGTAGTGAGGGCTGCTTGGATAGCTCCCCGAAAGCATTCTATGGCGCCTTGGAAGTCGGCGTGCACGGTGATGATTCCTTGTGGTCCTGGCATCTTCAATATCATGTACGAGTAGTGCGGAATGGCCATGAATTTCGCCAATCCTGGCCTGCCGATGATGACGTTGTATCCGCAGTCGAAACTCGCCACCTCAAACCTCAGGAACTCAGTTCTGTAGTTTTCCGGAGTTCCAAAGGTGACGAGCATGTAGATATGCCCGAGCGGATACTCCCCTTCGGTCGGCACAATGCCGAAGAAAGGGGTGTCTGACTCGGTGAGGTCTTTGTGTGCAACCCCAAGCCAAGGAGCGTCCGGGGGAAGGTAACGTTGATGCTGCTTCCCCCATCCACTAGTACTTTCTTTACCCTGCTCTCTCGGATCACCGGATTGATGAGGAGCGGGTACTTTCTCGGATGGTCGAAGTTGAGCCATTGATCCGCTCAGCTGAAGGTGATCGGGTACTCCGACCACAGGTAGGGGGCCGGAGCACTGGTGGTCTCCACCAGTACCTGTCGGTCGTTGAGCTTTTGCTGCCTTCTGTTCTCCTGCGACCCGTGTCCTCCAAAGATGATGTTGACCTCTCCATCGACGCGCGGGAATGCTCCACTCCTTCCCCCTTCCCATTGCTGAGGCTGCCTGGGCTCGCCAGGCTCTCCTCGTGGAGGGGGAGGTGGTAGAGGCTGGAACGGCCAGCCATTCCCAATAGAATGCTTGAAGTCTCTGCAGTTCTGCAGAGTGTGGCGCATGTCCTTGTGATACGGGCACTGGGCATCAAGGATGTCGTCCAATGTCTGTTCGCCTCCATGGGGTGCCCCTCGGGCACGAGAGACGGGTGGTCCGAAGGTGTGGACCTCTTCATTTGGCCTCTTCTCCCAACGCTTGTCGGGTTGCTGGTTTGCGTCGCGCCGCGGTACTGGTGGCGCAGGTTTCGATCCCCCGATGAGGTCCTGGGCCCATTCATCAGCGGTGATGTAGAGGTCCGCTTCTCGAAACAACTGTTCAAAGGTGGTCAGTGCTTTCTGCAGTATAGCTCAGATGAAGGCCGAGTCATTAGATCCCCGGTAGAAGTCCTCAATCACTGTTGCCTCAGTGACCTCGAGGATGCGATTTCTCATGGTTTGAAACCTCTTGAGGTACGACCGAAGTGCTTCATCCCCCCGGTGCCTGATGGGTTTGAGGTCCCATGGCTGCGCCGGCTTGTCGGAGAGGGACTGAAAGTTGGCGATGAAACACCGACTGAAGTCGCTCCAGTCGTCGATGCAGTGTCGTGGCAGGTGTAACACCCTGAATTTAGGGGTATAAAATTTCTTTTCTAATATCCACCAAATTCGGGTGTTACCCTCTCTTTTCCTTGCTATTCTTTTTTTGCCTAAATAGTGGAGGAATATTTTGTTTTGTGTCTATGTGTAAGTGTGTAAGCATAGTAAAATAAAACCTTAAGAGGTGCTCTAATTTTGTTTCATGCCGGAGCATACTTTTATTTTGTTGGGTGGGTGATTTTGTGGAGCATCCGTTTAATAGGGAATTCGATTTGAAATGGTGGAAAGAATAGAACAGAACAAAAGATAAGAAAAGAATAGGAAAGAAATGGAAAAGGCCCAGCTTTCCCATCGACCAGTCCAGCTCGCGGCCCAGCTGCCCCCCTCCCCTGCCCGACCTAGCTCGCGGCCTAGCTACCCCCCCTCCCCTCCTCGGCCCAGCTCCCCGCGGCCACAGCCCGTAGCTGCCCATCTAGCGCGCGCGCTTCCCACGCGGCCTACCAGGCATGCCCCTCTTCCGGTCCACCAAGCACGCAGGCGCGCCCCTGCCCAGGCCGCCAGGCCAAATCGACCCAGCTCGCGCTCACTCAGCCAGCTGCGCGCGCAACCCAGCAGCCAGGCACTCGTGCGCCCTCAGCCCAGCGCGCGCATGCCGCTTGCCCAGCGCCGTCGCTCGTTCGCCCAGCCACCGCCGCACCTGACCGCGTCTCTGGCCTGGACACCGCTCTTGCTCTGCATGCTGGGCCCACTTGTCATATGTTTCCTCTTCAAAAAAACTGACTCCACTCGATCCGGCTCCTACTCGTTCGTGCACGCACAGGAAACGGAAACCGCCCCTAAGATCTCGCCCAACGCGCTCCTCTCACCCAGCTCCGGCCACCCGCGCAGCGCGTCTACCCCTGCCTCATCCCGCCCCAGCCCTAGGTCCCGGCGTCCAGCCGGCGCGGCCCGCGGCGAGCAGCCAGCGCGGCAGCCCGGCGCGGCCAGCCGGTGCGGCCAGCTCAGCGTGGCGGTCTGACGCGGCTCGCCAGCGTGGATGCCTCACCGACGCGTCCCTACACGCGCCCGATCATTGCGTGGAGGAGTTGCACAGCCTCGCCATCGGCACGCCGACCATGCCCCACCATGCACGGCCGTCGTCATCAGGAGGAGAGACGCGGTGAGCATGCGCATCACCTTCGTCGTGCATCCAAGCCTCGCCATCATCGAGCTCGTCGACGCCTTCGCCCTCTCGCCATCGAGGAGGGAGCCACGCCACGTTCACCTTATGGTAGTTTGTCGCGGAGGTGAGATGTCTACCCCTGCATGCATCTGCGCCGCGCGTCCGGTTCACACTTTATTCACGTGATGTCTGTGCGTGTTGTCGCGCGTCGTTGGTGCGTGTGGCGCATGCTGTTTCGTGCGTTGTGACGCGCGTTATTAAATTGTTCCGCGCGTGTCGCGTGCTCTGTTCTTCGTGTATCACGTGTTCTATCTGCACAACGTCCGTGCGTGTTGTGCACGTGTCGTCGTTCGTGCGAGTTATGATTTACGCGCTTTAACAAAATCGCTTCGCCATATCGTTCATATTAAATACTTGATTAATTTCTTAGTTTTCGATTATTAAAATAACAATTCAATCGAATCTAATTAATGATTTTAATTATGTGTTTGTAGATACCTCTTAGTGTGATTGTGACGTATGTTTTATTTATCTACTTCATTGTTAGTTTTGTCGTTGGTTATTAATGTAGCAATTTAGTTAAAACTAATTTATGGTTTTAAGTAGCGCTTTTATAAATATATGTTAAAATGATTAATACCAACTCAAATAAGTACTAACTTAATTATTACCAACTTAAACGTTTGGATTCGATACTTGTTTAGTATAAATATGTCATCTATTTAGTTTTTCTCGCTTGTCGAGCGTGCGGTTCCGCACTCGGTGGCGTGCTGTTTCGTGCGTCGTTCTCTCTAGTCGCGCGTACTGTCTCGTGCGTTGTTTTGCGTGCTGTCCACGTACTAAGTCGCTTGTGTCCGCGTGTCGCGCACATTGTTTTTGCACGTCGTGCACCTTATCGCGCGTCATTAATTTGCCTTGTTTATAATCACTCATATTAATTAAATTACTTGATTAACCGTCAACTATTAAAATAGTAAGTTAGCTAAAACTAAGTAGTAGTATTAATTTACATTTGATAGAGGTCAATTAATATAATAATGTCGAATAATGTGAGAATGTCGACTTAAATATTCTAATTAATATTTATTTAGTGTAAATGCGATAACCTCTCGACCGTAGTTTCGACTATCGCGGTTCTTTTCCTCGCATAACTGTAGAAATGCTCTCTATTTTATATTGCTCGCTTTTATAATATTTTATCTCGTATGGTGTAATGTTCTTATGCAAGTATATGTTTGCTTGTGCCTGTTTGTATTCGTTGCACGTCGCGAATAGACTGCGATCCATTTCTGAGCTTTGAGGAATCGAAGATCAAACTTCGGCGACCAAATGACCCAGTTCTTCGAGTTCCACGAGATTGAAGACCCTAAGCATTTGTTTGGTGAAGGCAAGTGTCCTCTGACCCATTATGTTCCATTTACTTTATAATTCACTGTCCCGCGTACTATGAACAACATAAAGATTGACTAGCTTTCTATTTACCTTGTCTTTGATTACCTTTTGGGTTACTATGGTTAGATTCATGCCATTGCTTTACTTTAATCAATGAACATGATGTGAACACTTATTATACGATGTTGTCATTATTATTATGATGTTGGACTGGTGATACTTTAGGGGGCTCGAGCGGTTTCTCGAGTGCCTCTCCGTAAGGACCTGTTCGTTGGATGACCGCCCGGGAAAACAGTGCAACCATGAGGGTGGAATGGGACGCCCTTAGCTGAATAATTAGAGGAACTGGGGTGTAGTTCGCTTCGCTGTCGTGCTGTTAATGGGGCTCGGTGTATGCGGCTCGCTCTGCCAAGGTTGGTTCGCCCCTTGGGGAGGAGTGTGGTGCATTTAGGAAACCTAACGGGCGTCTACAGCCTTAGGGAATCTTTGTAAAGGCTTTGTAGTGAATCCCTGGCCATTCACCTTGGGAGTGAATAAGGGTCTTGCAAGCCCGGGCTAGAGAGGGAATCACGGCTTGTGGGTAAAGTGCGCAACCTCTGCAGAGTGTTATGAAAACTGATATATCAGTTGTGCTCGCGGTTATGAGCGACCAAGGGAGCTCCATTGATTAGAGACACATTAATCAGAGATGTTTTGTTTACAGATGATGATGAGGATAATGATGGTTTTGATTATGATTATGGTTTCTGGTATCCCTTCCGTTTGGAAAGGGTACTTTTGGGGTTAAAAACTTGGGTTAATGCTAAAACCTGACTCTATACTAGTAATAATTACCTGACCAACTAAAAGCAACTGCTTGATCCCAACTCCACATAAAGCTAGTTCACTTCAGCCAAACGAGACATTTGCTGAGTACGTTGTTGTGTACTCACCCTTCCTTTCACAAAACACCAGGATGCCTTTGGTGCAATCTATGCTCAGGTAAAGAAGGTGTCTAGGCGGATCTCCAGGAGTTCCAGGACTTCGACGAGTTCGAGGATTAGGCTAGCGACCTCCCCCAGTCAGCTGCCTATGGTGGGTTTGTTTACATTGGCTACGTTTTGATTCGGTGTACTTTGATTTATATTATGTAAATGGCTCTAGTCTGTAATATTATTACTTACTCTTTATTGTAATTCGAAGCATTGTGCTATGATGAGTCATTTATATAATCGCTGTGTACGTGAATTCTGATCCTGGCACGTACATGGTTCACATTCGGTTTACCTTCAAAACCGGGTGTGACAGCAGGTGTCGTAGCCACTGCAATGCATCCTGCCCGAGAACGATGGGCAAGTATGCAGTCATCACGTCTTCAGTTGCCCCAGCGGCCCGAGCGGCAGTCGTATAGACGGCCAACCAGCCTCCTGGGTCCTGCTTAGGCTCATATTTGTCGACGTTGGAGACCTTGAAGTTTGGGGGCCACTGGATGGCCCTAAGACGCAGAGTAAGCGTGGATACTCCACATGTGTCCTCCTGTCGTCGTTCGTGATGCCGGACCCAGGGAGGGGAGTTGTTGATGTGCCATCTCGATCGTCCCCGGGTCGGGCCACTAGTTGAGGCTGCTGCCGACTCAACTCGGGTGGCGTGACTTCGAGACGGGACGCCATGGTCCCGATCGTACTCCTCCCGACGCCTTATCTCGTTTTCGTGTCGTTGTTCGCGTGAAGCATTGATGGAACTCCATGTGTCTCACTGACTGTTGATGGTGTGCCGCAGATCGCTCGGAGGGTGAGCGAGGGGTAGAAGATGATTAGCTGCCCGAGTGAGCAGCCGCCGATAGCCCTCAGCATTCGGAGTCCATGGGAGGCCATCAGCTATCCGAGCCAACACTCCTCCAACTTCACTCGGCGTGTTCATTGCACGAGCAAAGTCAGGGTTCAAGTTTCAAGCGAAGAGAGGATTCTCTCGGTGTAACCTCGCATCCTGCTCAGCTTGTTCTCGATCTCGGTCTTGAGCCTGCCGTCGGTCACGTCAGCGAGAATTCCTCCTTTCTTTGAAGACTCATTTATCAGGAGTTTCTCCTACTTCCGAGACTTCATCCCGGGATACGAGCTGTGCTGGGTCCCGTTCCCCAGCCTCGTGATGTCGTCGAATATTCCGGCATTTGTTCCTTCGTCGTCGAGCTTCTCGCTGGGGAGGTTCTTCCCCTAGCATGGTTGGCTCGTAGTCGGAGATGGGAGATGACTCCAATCTCCCCCCAGTGAAGAGGACATCGGGGTAGAAAGGAGTTGTTGCGGTGATGAATTCCTTTCCATCCTTCTTTGAGGGTGAAGGTGTCGGAAGGATAACTTGACAAGCTTCCACCTTGCTTGCTTCATTTTTCCTTGTAATAAGTGTCCACTCCTTTGTGGGCAAAGTGGGCAACGGGGTTCTTCGGGCAAGTGAATTCTCGGCTCTCGACTTGCAAGAGGCAGTCTTTGTCTGGGGCGCAGGAGGTTGCGCTATTCGCTGCTTTGTTCTGACTTTCTCGGAGATTTTCGAGGAAGGCTTCCTCTCCGGTGGATCCGCTATGCGGTGCAGAATTCCCTTCTCATCTGCTATGGACGAGATGGTCCTGAAGCAGAATACAGATCCAGGGTGGAGAGCAATCTTGCACTGGGAAGTGACAGCCATTGAGCTAGCTTGGATCAACGACACACCCCCTACCTGGCGCGCCAGCTATCGGTGTTTGGAGCCAGACCGCACACCCGGGGTTACCCCTCACGGTGCTTTTGGGTAGGATGGTGTTGTTGACTGTAACTCAATGGTTCATGCGAGATGCACGAGGGATGACAGAGGATTTTCTACAGGTTCGGGCCGCTTTGAGATGCGTAACACCCTACTTCCTGGCTTGGATCTTTATGTGGTAGGTTACAAGGGAAGTCTCCTGTATGGAGAAAAGCTAGCGGCTAGGTAGATGGTCGATGAATCTGATGGGGTACCCCCTAGGCCTTATATACTTGACCGTGGGGCATTACATGCGTGTATGATGACGATGTGTACCTAAGTAATAGTGAACTTACTGAACTTATCTTCCTATAATCTTGCCGACCTATCCTTATTTTGTTCCGACGTTCAAGAGCGTTGCGCGGGAGAATCGGATCAGCGTTGTGGATAATGCTTAAATCCAACGAGCCGCCTGGGCCTGAGTCTGCTTCTTCCTCGCGTCGGCCCATTCCGCCAGCAATTCTCCCCTGGTCCACAAAGGGACGGCCTTGCGGGACAATAGGCCCAAAGCCTTACGCGAGGCCTTCTTGCCTTCTAGTGGACCCGGTGGATATCCGTCCCCCACAACATTATATACGAATCACTTAGTTTTTCTAAAGAATAAACTAAGGAAATTAGTGTTCATGTTCTTTAATAATAATTAAAATGTTAGTTTATATATGGTTTTGTATATAGCTTTCTTAATAAAGAATATAGGACATGTACTTTCTAATAAAAATAAAATATAGTTGTTTGTTCATTGTCTTTTACATAAAAGTTCATTTAAGGCATATATCATAACTTTCCATAAATAGGTGTTTAATAATAATGATCTTTTCACATAAAACCTATTTAGACTTATATCTTAATTTGTCTTAAGTGATTGGTTAACAATATTTATAATATGTTCCATAATGCTTCTAAAATTAATAACGTGATTAGTAGCCCATTAACCTTAGATATATAACATATATCTTTTCTAAAAGGTTAAAAATGTTTAATATAGTTATAACGTGTTTTATCATATAATAAACCCTTAATCTTAGACATATCACATATGACGTTTAATAAAAGATTAATTTGGTGAACTTAATATTTGTATATTTTAATTAAGATATTTTATGCTTATGTCTTGTTTTATAAAGTATAGATCACACATTTTTGAAAAGAATACCTTCTTATTATAACCATTACTTGCGCCGTTTTTGAAAAACGGATGCTCTTTTTGGTAGGCTTTCTTTTAGCTTTACGTATGATGAATGTTGTATGTTATTGAGCGGTGTTTGTTCTTCTTGTTTGTTTGTGTGATATTCAGTGGTTGATCTAGTAGTTAAGAATCAAGATATATTCCGATCCGTGGAAGAAACTGAAGTTTTCAATAAGCAAGGCAAGTGGACTTCTCCCTCTGCATACTCTGTTTGATCCCAAACAATACATTTAATAAAGTTTATTCTTGGATGTATATGCATAATTTGATGGGTTACATATTCGGATACACTTAACCTTTTCTACCATATTCCTTGATCAAACTTGGGTATTATACTTTACCTTCGTAGCTATGCTATTGCTACAACCTTAAATTTATGCAGTCACTCTTGTTTATGATACTAATGTTCCAAATGGTAAGTTTACATTAATTGTTGTTAACCTGATGGTTAAACAAGATTATTGCATATTAATTGGAACATAGAGTGACCACCCGGGAAAACAGTGCTACCATGAGGGTGGTATGGGACGCCCTTGACTAAATAACTAGGGAAGTATTATGTTGGGTGTTCGTCGTGGTCGACCGGAACGGGGGCATCTAGCAAGCGCTTATAGTTCCAGCTCAGGCAGATTGGATATGGGCATAGTTCCAAAAGCTTTACCCTGTAGTCTGGACTATAAGTTGGTTACGTTAGGTGTACCTTATGTTGTTGACCATTTCCAGCATTTGCATATTGAGGACTCTAGGGAAAAGCCTCGTAGTGAGACCCTAGCCATTCACCTCGGAAATGAATATGGGTCTAGCTAACCCGGGCTAGAAGGGAATCATGACTCATGGGTAAAGATGTGCCACCTCTGCAGAGTGTAAAACTGATATATCAGTCGTGCTCACGGTTAAGAGCAGTCTGGACTCCTCACATGATAATTGAACTTGAAGATGGAAATAAATCAAGATCCGATGATCTGCCAATGGTTTGCTTAAGTGGTTTCACTTAAGTGTTTTTGATACACTCTTATACCTTTATTTAATGGGAATACTTGGGATTCACACTTATTAGTAAGACAGGTGTTGCTAATAAAATGTTGACCAACTAAAATGCTTATTGCTCAACCTTAGCCTCACCTTGTTAAACTTGCATTAGTTTTTCCCCCACTTGCTGAGCCCCGACCATAAGTGAGCTCACCCTTGCTTAAATTTTGATTAGAAGTTTGCAGATGAAGTTATGATGCTGAGCTCCATGGATGCTAGTCTAGTGATACCCCCGGTCATCTTCCTATGGATGGATGTCCATGTTTTGTTGTACATTGATGAATAAAGGTTAAGATATTATGTCTGTTCGAAGTGTAATATGTTAATATAATAGTTATTTACGCTTTTATGCATTGTTCTTTTGATATATTACACTTGTGACGTCAACATATGTGTGGAAATAGATCCTGGCACACATATGCTATGCACCCGGATCTGCCCTTCGGAAACGGGTGTGACACTTTGGCTTGACAGAAGGTAAAAGAGAGAAAGTGACGCATGAGTGATTGCAAATCAGCGTAAACAGTACGGTGTTACTGTTCATCTATTTATAGGCACAGGACGCAGCCTGGGCAAAATTACATTCATGTCCCTGACATTTAATGTTAGCCAAAAGGCAAGCTGTCGAGGACTAAGCAGTCTTTTCCCTTTTAGGTCGGTTTCATCCTCCACCACTGTCCTTGTGCTAAGCCGAAGCTTCTCCAGCCACAGCTTTGGAGCTGGTTCATCCTTCTTCCAGATCGCGCTTTTCATACCATGCACACCTTCATCTCTTCATGTGACAGTATACTATACTGGGAAATATGTTAGTTGTGTTTTTGAGGACCTTCAGAAGAGGAAGGCCCCCAACACTAAGTTTTGATTTATTATCTCTGAGGAGTTGTCATTTATTAGATAACTGGTATATAGAGCTTATGTTTTACCATTGGTCGACTGGTTCTGTTAGTGAGAACTTTACATAAACATGGTCCTCGGCGTTGTCACGTTGCAAACCTAATACTCAGGTTTTCTGGCAATTTACACTTTGTTCCTATTTCTAATTCATATTTCATGGATATGATGGTCTGATTTCAAAGGTGTCCAATATTTTTTGCAAACCTGAAATGGCAACTACCTTTTGGAGAGATACGTCAAAAATAGCAAAGGTGTCCAAAATTTCTTGCAAACCTGGAATGTCACTAAATTTCAAGTTTAACTGCCTAAAATCTTGTAGTTTCTTTTAGTTTTAAACTATATGTGACAAATTCTTATTATTACCTTTGCATGTGCTACTGTCCTTGCCTTGGTGGCAAAAGAAATGTGGCTATAATTGCTTGATTGCCAGTATCTGTTGGCCTGATTAATGAAAAATTCTATTGTAGTTATTTTTCACTGAACAAAATTGTTTCAAATTCTCTGAGTAATGACAAATTCTATTGTAATGGTTCTTTGATTATGCACTAATCTTATGGTTTTCTTTATAGTGGAACTGGTTATTTCATATGTGTACACACATGTAAATATTTAGGCTTCATCATCATAATGGAGAGGAAAAGATTTTGACTTGAATTTGTTCTTCTCACAACATGTAAGTGCCCTCACATAAGTTAATTTTTCATCATAAGTATTACCATTTTAGGCATTATTGTGACTATCCTATGACCTGTTAATGACACCTTAACTTTGAGAATGGTTTCATAGAAATATATCCATGCAGATCGAACTGCAGGGCAGGCAACCTTGAGCCATTGACACAGTTGTGGATGCTGTTCCAGCAGTAGTGGCTGAGGAGGTACTTTGCATTATTCATTTACTTGAAATTTCTGATCCCCTATATATTCAATAATTGGCTCTGATGCAAATCACTAGGTTCTTTTGAGAATGTTCAGCATCTTAGCTTTTCATTAACAAAATATAATTGAGATTGCTAAACCCTTCAGTTTAAAGGTCATAGATTTCTAAGTTTTTCAATTTCTATTACATCAACATTTGATGCCCTTGAACCTTGCATTTTCATAATTTAATTTCAGCTAATTTTGTTTGTACGTGTGCCTTGCCTTATCTTCCTGTCTGATTCATGTTTCTTAAAATCAAATCAATCTCCATATCCTTAAGGAAATTGTGCTTCTTGCATGTTTTCATTAAAGAGAGGTCTTCATCATCTCATAAGGCTTGTTCTATTCACAAACTATGTTTGTCTTAGAAATATGTTCTACGTGTAGGTCACCGAGAACATGTTGGGTGGCAAGAAAGTTACACTTGTATTTGTTCTATCTTTAGTAATGTTTGGTTATTTGTGTCCTACCTCATAGAAGAGAACAAGCTTATAACAACTTTAAACTTAAATGAACCCATATGCTATATGGGACAACCATGTGCACAAAATACATTATTTTGTTTTGTATCTGATAAAAAATTCACGCGTAGGTGGTCGTGGAAGTGGAAAATGCAGAGTGTTATTTCCAATTATTTATGCTATTCGTATTGTGATGGCTGGTCAGATATTTTTTAGAAGGTCGAAGGGATCCCACCTGATTAGTTCATTGATATTGGACCAAAATGGTCCAATTAGATTTAACAAGAGGCTTGTTGTTGTTTTAACCTGACTTCAGGGCAGAAGGAAGGTGATGAGTTGCGTACAAACTCCAATGTGTTGGGAATCCTCAGAAATATTAGGTTTACAATGTTCTATGAGTAGTATGAGCGTTCACCAGAAACAATCTTACGACATTTGTAAGCAGAGAACCTTACAAAGGATTCATGAAGTTTACCCCATATGCATTCGATGTGACATTGGGTCCCTTATTTTGCCTTTCAATGCAGTCAAATCATTTGGCTCGGGGACCTAAATTACCGGGTCGTGCTTTCCTATCGGCCAATGAAGGCCCTTGTTGAGGTGCACAATTGGAAAGCCTTGATAGAGAAAGATAGGTGAGATCCTGGTCACCCTTCTTGAGAACAATGCATGTGTGTAGGATTGAAGCTCTAGAAAAATTTCGTGCTAGAAACAATTCATGTCATTCATGTGTGTGTAGCGTTGAAGCTCTAGAAAGCTCTAGAGAGTATTTGTTGGGTGGACTTATGGGACAAGTTTCACCGGTGCTTCCACCTCTCTATATTGTATGTTGGTGCTTTCAGTTTATCTACATAATCTGGGTAAAATATACTAAACGTGTAGCATTGAAGGCTTGAACTATTTTAGGTGGTGGGTTATCATGGTCATAATGAGTCTGATGGGGTGTTTAATTTCTATGGACTAAGTTTTTGTCCCTTCATTTTATTCCCTAAATTACTAAATACAGAAACTAAAATAGAGTTTTAGTGTCTGTATCGACAATTTAGGGACTAAAATGTAATAAAATGGAGGGATTAAAAATTAGTTCTAGAAACCAAACACCCCTTCATATCCACCGTTTGAAGTATTTGGGTTTTCTTGGTCGATACTTTTCATGGCACCAGTATCTCGTGAGCCAGGCTCAGAGAGAATCTTTGCATCTCATGAGCCACACTAGAAGGGTTGACCAGGCAACCAAACACGAGCTGCATCCCGTGAGCCTAACCAGGCCATATGCAGGCAAACAAACCTATTGATTTCGTAGCAACGCACGGGCATATACCTAGTATATATATATACACTAGTCGGTTACCCGTGCGTTGCGATGGCTCACAACAATACCCACATAAATTATCCACCAAAAAGATCTCAATATTTTTTATTGATTGTCTCCGCTCTTCTCACCCCTCGCCTTACCTACTTCCAAGGTTTCATAGAGCAGGAGGGGAAGGGAAGAGGTGGACATACATGTTCGTTGCCGAAGAAGGACACGACGAAAACCTGGGCATCTGGACGCGATATAGTACTATACAGCTAGATATATAGGGAGAGAGCACGCAAGCGGAGAAAAAAGCCCAGCTGGAGCAGCTCCAAACCGAGAGGCACCCGCACTAGGCGTCAATCCGAGAAGGGCAAGAGAATGCGAGTGTCTTTCCAGCCCTGGATCCACCAAAGCGGCACAACACCACCACCAACTCCATAGCATATGCCTACTGCTGCCACGCTACAGGCCTTGGTTGTCCAATATCTCAGACCTGGACTCCTCATCACCAAGATAACTTAAGCGTGGCAGGCGCCACCATGTCCTCCTCGACGGCACGCACGACCCATTTAATAGTGCCTGGCCCAACCCGGCACGAGCATTGTGCGGTGCTTGGGCCGTATCCTCGGCCCGTAGTGTTGGCCCGGCCCGAGACGATTATTTTTTTATTTTACAAAAAATTATATATACATATGTACAATTTATATTCAATATTTAAACACTTGAGCATGATGTTCTACTAGTTAGATAGCTTTGCCTAGTGTCTCCCACCTTTCTTCCATCAGGTTGTGGGTTCAAATCCCACCTCCTGCACCGCTTTTTAACATTTTATATGTTGAGTTGATTTGGAAGAAATGTAGGGATTTTTTTGTAAAAAGATGACGCAGGACGACCGTTGAAATTGATGATTTAAGTATAGTATATATATATAATACTCTATTTAGAATCTAATTTAAAATAGAATTTTAAACTCCAAATTAAATGCACAAAAACTCCAGCATGACGTATATTTACTTTTATCTATTCATTTGTTTATTATCTTATTCTTTTATGCAAATGCTTTTAAATGTACACTCTCAAAATATGTATTTTAAGAAGTATAGTTCTAGTTATAAAAATCCTCAACAAAAAAATCCAAATTGTCAAAGGAACAAATCATTACTGAGATCCTTTCTTTGTTACCTTTTTAAATTAAGAAACATTGTCTTTAGGATGAGTAGTTTCAAACGTAAGATAATTCTTATGAAAAATATATTTGAACTCAAATTATTGAGAGAATTTTATTAGACTTCTAAAATAAAAATTTGGGTGTTACAAGTAGATGAAGTAGATCTTGCCCCTCACGAGAGATAAAGATCATAGGGTCGTCCTGGGGTCGACAGGCCACCCCTGGACGGATCTAGACGACGTAGAGTCGAATAGGGGTGGAGGTGGATATGCAGAAGGCTACAACTAGAACTAAGCTACATGTACTCCTAGGGCAGGAAAAGTAAATAAAGTAGATATGTTCGATTGGAATATATTCGAGGGTTCTCAATCGGTCGTACCCCTTTATATTTATAGGGGAGGAGGTCTAGACCTATTCCTAAGAGATAGCCAACAACTCCCATGTGATTAGATGGATAACCACGCACGAGATAAGGATAATCATCTGAGTTAATCTAATCGCGGGGCACGTAGACTGTCCGGGCCCAAGGGCCGGACCGTCCGCCACTTTTGGTGCTCAACATATGCCCCTGCCTTTTTGGTGGAGCTTGGCGAACCAAAAGCACCAGTGTACATCGAAAACAATAGGTCTCATGAGTTATTTTGTTCCCGAGGTAAGGAGTCAGCTCGATGCAAGTCATCAGCTCTTGCGATCAGATAATTTAAATATTTAATGTATAGAGGCCATTTTGGATTGCATCTTCTTTGGCCATGTCTGCCTGATCAACACGCCCATAAGCAAAACTTGTGGTGCCCCCAAGCCGCATAAGCAAACAGGTTGGGCTTGTAATATAGATTCATCGCCGCACCAACCCACACTTGAGTAGGACAATACATCGGAGATGAATAAACTGGAAAGCACTGTGACATCCCTAGAGGAGGATGGTCAGGCAATCTTTGTTGCACCACTTTTTGGACCGGTTTAATCGGCTTTTGTTTTTGCATGGATCGCCTATTTGACTTTGTTCGTTTAGTGGCCGATCATGTGGAACGACCTTCTTCATATATTTAGCAAGCAACTGATTAAAGTAGGGCCAACTCTGTTGAGCCGGCCAAACGTTTTGGAAGTGTTTTGCTCACTAGTACTTATCTTAGGACGATGTGGTCTGACGGTCTATGATCGCTGCTACTTCTGGTTGTTCGCGGACCGTCCGGCCTTCATGTTCGGACTGTCCACACCTACCTCAGACCGTCCGGCGTACACAGGATAGGTGACCATGATCGGGTATCTGATCATGCTTGCCCCCCGAGCGTACATCCTACCCTTTAGATGGGGACAAAAACTTAGCACGATGATTAGAAAGGATTCATCGGCCATACTAGACAATAAGAGCAAAGATGTCTATTGAACCGTAAAGCTTGCTTGTAACACCCTGAATTCGCGGGTATAAAATTTCTTTCTAATTATCTACCAAATACATGTGTTACTCTTGTCTCTCTCTCTAGTCTCTCTCTCGTTTTCTTTTAGCTAGAATTGAGTTAATTAGGTGATAGATTAATTATTTATTTTGTCAAAACAATATGAGTCATGAAATGTTGCATCATGCTGAGCTTAAATATTCTTTGAATTGTTGCACATGTTTGAATTAGTTTGAATTTGAAACTTGGTTTGAATTTGAATTAAAAACCCTAGAGAAAATAATATAGAAAAGGCATTAGAAATTCCCTGAAAATGGAAAACCCCATTTCAGCCCAAGCCAGCCCATTAGACCCAGCATTGCGCGCGCCTGTCGCCCCTGACAGGTGGACCCGCCTGTCGGCGCCAGCCCGTCAGCGCGCTCTCCTCTCTCTCTCGCCGCTGCCCAGTGGGGCCGACTTGTCGGCGCCGACCTCACCCGCGCTCGCACAACTTCTCTCGCTGTCCCGTGGGTCCCGCTTGCCAGCTCGCCCGCCCGTTCACACGTCTGCCCTCACTGACCGGTGGGTCCCATCTGTCGGACTCTTCCCCTCCGAACCGCTCGTGCACGACCTACGCGTCATCGTGGACTCCGCACCCACGACGCACGCCGAGGACGCGCCCGACCCCACCCCGGCCTTTTTCTAGCTGCCTAGCACCCACTCGCCCTCCTCTTCCCTCATTCGTGCACTCGCCTCGCACTGCGCGCATGCCCAGGGAGTTCCACCGCCGTTCGTCGTGTCCATGCGCCCGTTCTGCCGCCACCGTTGGGCGCTCGCCGCGCATGTTGCCTCTGTAAGCTCCACCTTGTCACCCGCTGCTCGGGACGCCCTTCAGTTCGCCCTCTCCCCCTCTGGTTCTCCTAGTCCACGCTCACCGGTTCACTGTCGTAGCTCCGCCGCCATCGACCCGTGTCCTCATCGTGCCCCGGATGTCGTTCGTGTGTTCCTAAGACTTCCCTCAAGGTAACTGTCCTAGCCCCGCCCTTTTTTCCCCTGTCTTGCATTTACTCGCCCACGATTGCTCGCCAGAGTGTTCCCCGGTCCGCCGAGGACTCCCCTCCGCCGTCCGGTTGCCTCAGTCCCCTTTACACAAACCCGACCCTGCCATAGTGCTCGCTAAGTTCTCCCCAACCTATCCAGCTATCCAGATCGATCTCTCGTGCCCCAGGAGCCCCGGTCTGCCTCGCCTCTGGCGACGGCGTCGGCGTGTCCGCGGGGAGCGCCGCCCCTGGCTACATGGCGAAGGTAAAGTCCCCTGGCGCGCATCCTGTCCGCCCGACTCTAATCGGACGACCCGATTTCAATTAAGCCATACCTAATCCCAACCGCCCGACCCGGTTCTGACTGCTCGGATCCACTCCCTCACCCGCGCCCCGCAGTTGGGCCTAGCAATCGGGTCGCCTCGCCTCTCAAGTCGCTGACACCACAAACCCACCTGTCAGCGCTCGCTCGTCCGCGCGCGCTCGTCCGCGTATCTGATCTCGGCCGTTGATTTTAGATCTAATGGTTGAGCAGACCTGATACCCCTTCGCATGTAAATTTGTTAAAGAAATCATCGGCTTTGTTTTAATTAACCCGCCATCCTGAAAACTCGCGCGCAGGCCCCTGAGTTCTTATAAACAGACCCTTGTCCTTTTAAATAATCACATAATTGGACCCAATTTTATATTTCAAGCTTCAAAACTTGTTTATTTCATATCTTTTTCATATAAACTCCAAATTGAGTGATTCAAAATGCAAAATGTTCATAGGAATATTCTCTGTTCAAATAAATTATGTTCATCCACAGTCTGTGCACTCTAATTTTGTGTCTAAACTATAGGTTAGTGTATGTATTGATTTATTCACTTAATAAAATAAATAAAAAGGTTACGATAGTGGTAAATAGATGTTTAATATTGTGAAGATAATAATATGTGGTATATGAACTTATCCCTGGTTTAAATTTGATGTCTCATTAAAACAAGTGGAATTAGATTATGTAATCATGGAGGTAGACAACACTTAAAGAATAATCAACCACTAGATGGGATTAGTTCACCCTATAATTTAAACTCCCTTTTGAGTTTATACTTCTCCTTTTGAGATGTGTTCCATTGTTTGTACATGATTGATGTGCTGTTCATTTGTCATTTACTAAATGTACTGAATGTATGATCGATTTATTTAGACAACGAGCAGCCCCTGGTTCCTGAGTGTGTTGCCAAAGATCTTCCTGAGCAACAACCTGGTGAAGGCAAGTGTCCTCTGACCTATTATGTCCTACATACTTTATAATTCATTGTCCCGCATTACATTATTGAAACCTAAGGATTGACTAGTCTGTATTTACCTTATCCTTGTTTACCTTTTGGGTTAATCATGGTTAGCTTTATGCCATTGCTTGAACTTAATCAACAAACATGATGTGAACATTTATGATACGATGATGTTATCCCGATGATGATCTTGTGATACTTTAGGGGACTCGGGCCATTTTCCTGAGTACCTCTCCGTAAGGACCTGTTCGTTGAGTGACCACCCGAGATAACAGTGCAACCATGAGGGTGGAATGGGACACCCTTAGTTGATTAATTAGATGAACCTAGGGGTGTAGGTGGCTTTGCTTGAGGGCCATCAATTGGGGTTAAGGCATAGTGCTCGCTCTACCAAGGGGGGTGCATAGGTTCAGTCGATTTGGTTTTGTTAGTCACCCACCTTGGGGAGGTGTACTGCGTTTGTACGACTGGTGAAACCTAATGAGCAACTATGCACCAAGTGAGTCTTTGTAAAGGCTACGTAGTGTATCCCTGGCCATTCACCTGGGTAGTGAAGATCGGGTCTGTACAACCCAGGCTGGAAAGGGATCACGACTCGTGAGTAAAGTGTGCAACCTCTACAAAGTGTTAGAAACTGGTATATTAGCCGAGCTCACGGTTAAGAGCGGCCTTGTGATCCTCTTTGATTAGAAGAACTTTGGTTACTTTTATGCTGATGGTTAATAATGGTTATAATTTTGATCTCTGGTATCCCCTCTTGGAGGGAGTACATTTGGGTAATAACTGGGCTTATTACTAAACTTGGCTCTACTAATAGTAATAAATACTTGACCAACTAAAAGCAATTGCTTAACCTTAACTCCACATACATTTAGTCCACTTTAGCCAAACGAAACATTTGCTGAATATGTTGATGTGTACTCACCCTTGCTTTACAAACCACCCTCACCCCAGGTTGTCCCCACTGTATTCTGTGCTAAGGAGGAGATGCTGGCAACATGGAGGACTTTAAGGAGTTTTAGGACTACGACGAGTTCTAGTTTTTCTTAGTGGCAAACCCCCAGTGAGCTGCCTGTGTAGGCCTTATCTACTATGTTTCGTATTTCCGTACTTTGATGATATTAATGACTATGCTATGTATTAGACTCGGTGGATGTCTTGGACATCTTATTGTAATAAAAGTACCTTTCCGCTATTTACTTTGAGCGATGTGTGATGATGTCTAATTATGTAATCGCTGTGTACGTGAGTTTCTGATTCTAGCACGTACATGGCTCGCATCTGGTTTACCTTCCAAAACCGATTGTGACATAAGTGGTATCAAAGCCCTTGTTGACTGTAGGACAGCTAACCTAGACTAGAATGGTCGCCCTAAGGACCATAGACCTCTACTCTTACCTTGACCTTTAGTGTCATTTCAAAAGTTGGTCATCTTGACCAATTATATGTTATTACTCATCTTACAAAACTTTGTCTCACTTTTCTTTTTGTTTACTTGCTGGTCTTATAGTTCTACTCTCACTCTTGTGCTTATGATGTCTTTTGTAGATGGCTCGTATTAGATGCACTGCACGTAAGTCAGTGATCCCCTTTTTGCCCTCTCGCCTAGCGGAGCGCCCACTGCGCCGCACGGTGATAGGTCAGTCTAGCCACCTGGATAGACTGTATCGTCTCCTGCACGAGGAGCAGGAGCGCAAACGCCAGGAGCAGGAGCAGTAGGACTCTTCCCCCTTGCCTCAGGAGGAGGTGGAGTCTGGGAGGCAGCCTTCCCCTGCACCTCAGCCAGAGATGCCTCCTGCACCACCACAGGGCATCTCGGCTGCTAGAGGAGACCCTGACGGAGACGATGACAACGACGTCGGTGGTAGTTCGAGCCACAACATGGAGCTCTTGGAGGAGCAAGGGCCAGAAGGATGGATCGCTAGACCCATCACTCGTGACGCCGCTCGCGGGTGTCACTTCTATGACGCTCTCGACACCTTGTTGTGTCGGGCTTTCGACCGACACATTTGGTCCATCGAGTATCGTTGTGTAGTCTACCAGCTTCGTTGCGGGTTATACCTGGACCAATGGGAGGCTACTTGCTTGGTGCGCCATCCGGACGATGATCTTCGGGGTGCAGAGGCCTTCTCAGAGCACTATTCTATTACTGAGAGGGATACTGCCGAGGCAGCCATGCAAGATGTTGCACGACGTGCACTTTCGCAGTATTGCTCGTTGTTTAGTGGGGTAGCTGACGGCCTCGACCTGAAGTACTACCCTCGTCGTTCGATCGGCAGTGCTAGAGGTGTGATTGTCTTACCCGTTGGTGAGGGCAATCCTAAACTGAACAACATGGTCAACTTGGTCGCCGTGCTCAACACCGAGCTGGACCATGCTCTTGACGAGTTGGGCAAGGTTCGGGCGGAGGTTGCGGAATTGCGTGCTGAGCGCGCAGCGCGCCACCATCTAGATGGTGGTTCTCCCACCCCTATCGGGATTCAGCACCCTTATCGTTCGCTTCCCCGTGGTCGCTTTGATTATGGTACCCCTGACTGTAGGACCCAGATAGATTTGGATCCATAGATCGACATAGTCGGAGTCTATAATAATGCTTAATTCAGTGTCTTAGTCTCAGTTAGTCTTAGTTAGAGTTAGTTTGCTTGTCATATGTCTTGATGCTTGTCGTGATGAACTTGTAATGAAGTTGGATCTTTGTAATGGTTGTCATCAAGGTGTGGGCATCCCCTGCAACTTGGTGTAGTTATTAATAAAGACGGTTATTTAGTTGGGCAATCCCTTTAATTTCGCTTTCCTCTTTATCTGAAGAGCTGTGTTGGGAGTCAGTGAAGATGATCAATTGTTCAGTGCTATGAAGATTTCCATATATCTTTTCTTATGTTGAAAGACTGCAGAGTCAGATATGATATGTGTGTGCTTTCTACAGATGTCAGAGAACAGGCGCAGAGGTGCAAGGCGTGCTCAACAGGAGCAGCAGGCATCCTAGGAGGTGGCAGCCCAGCAGCAGTTGCCACCCCCACCCCCGATGACCATTCAGTAGATGTTCATGATGTAGACTCAAGCAGTCCAAGAAATTGGTCAGACCTTAGCAGAAATGCAGTAGGTGCAGCAGCAGCCACCCCCACCTCAACCTCAGGTGCAAGTCTAGATGCCACAGGTGCCTAGAGACAAGCGAGCTGAATTCATGAGGGGCCATCCCCCTGTCTTTGCCCATTCCGCTGATCCCATGGATGCTGAAGATTGGCTGCATACTGTGGAACGTGAGTTGCACACTGCTCAGTGCAACGATCGTGAGAAGGTGTTGTATGGTCCCCGACAGCTAAGAGGAGCAGCACAGTCTTGGTGGGAGTCTTACCTCGCCACCCATGCCGACCCTGAAGCCATCACATAGGAGGAGTTAAGAGACAACTTTCGTCGTTACCATGTGCCCGAGGGACTGATGACAGTAAGGAAGGAAGAGTTTTTAGCCTTGAAGCAAGGTCCCTGTCTGTCAGTGAGTACAGGGACAAGTTTTCTACAGCTGTCACGCTATGCGCCAGAAGATGTCAATACAGATGCTAAGAGGCAGTACCGTTTCCTGAGAGGTTTGGTTGATCCCCTTCACTACCAGCTGATTAACCACACCTTCCCTACCTTCTAGCATTTGATCGACGGAGCCATTATGACTGAAAGGAAGCGTCAGGAGATGGAAGACAGGAAACACAAGATTGGTGGATCCCAGGCCAGGAGTAGCAGTTGTCCTCGCTACTCAAGCAACCCACCTCAGCAATTCAAGCAAGGTGACCAGCACCAGCATCAGCGCCAGATCCAGCAACATCAGTACCAGAGGCAGTTTCCTCTGCAGCAGTAGTACCGTCAAAACAACCAGCAGTGAGGAAATCAGTATCAGCGTCACAGCAACCAGGCACCTCGCCTTCCTGCCCCAGCAACCAACTAGAACAACCAAGCAGCTCCAGCGCAAGGAGGAGGTCGTGCATGTTTCCACTGTGGGGAACAAGGCCATTGGGCGAATCATTGCCCAAAGAAAGCAGCTCAACAACCGCCAGCTCCCAATGCCCCTGCCAGGTAGAATGCAATGCAGCAAGGAGGCAACAATTGTGGGCAGCCTCGTGCCCAATATGGAAAGGTGAACCACCTGGAGGCCGACACAGTCCAGAAGACCCCAGGAGTGGCACTAGGTATGTTCTTAGTCGAGTACTGTCGGAGAGGGAATTCTCCGGCTGGGTGGCAGAATGCACCCGCCCTAAATCCTAAGATGAGGAAGGGCCTTAAGCGTTTTGCCTGTCTTACTAAGCGATCACCGAGCACATGAACACACGAGGATTTAGAGTGGTTCGTGTTGCCGGAGCGTAATACCCTACTCCACTATGTGTTGAATTGTTGTGGAAGATTGAGAGCTGAGAGTCTGAGTCTATCTGTGTCACGTGCCCTCCCTTTTATAGCCCAAGGGGGCACATACAAAGACACTGAACCCCAACATGTGGGCCTAGGAACGCCACAGATGGAATACCCGGAGCAACTAATGCCAGTCACCTTGTGCAATCTCCCTGTGCCCCGATATTCGCCGCTTGAGTAGCATTGGCGTGCAGCAGAAGGTTCCCCGGCATCGTAAAAGTCATGATGACCATCGCACGCGCGGCGGTATGGGCGTTCTGCCCGATGTCTGATTGGACAGGCACGCCGCCTGTAGGGTGGTCTGGTCGTCGCCTGCCATCAGAGTGGACGGGGCACATTAAATGACAAGACGGCACATCGCCTGTCAGCAGGGCGGACAGGCGGCGCGTCTTCTCCGCAATAAATGCAGAGATCGCGTAGCCTAGAGGCCTTACGTCAGGCTCCGCCCGCTGGCTTACGTCATGGGCAATAGGCCACGTGGCAGTATCGGGTCCCCGCCTGAGCGGGGAGCAGAAGCACACCGAGAAATACCCTGACAAGTGTCTACGCCGGACCCCTGTACGTCCTTGACTTAGGCCAGGGTATTCTTCGTACCGGGACCTTGCCGTGGACGGCCCGGACCTCACTTAGAGGGGTCCAGGTCCCATCCGAGGGAACGTGGAGGTCCTGGGTCGTACCCAGAGGTCCGGGTCATGTATGCTGGGGTCCGGCATTTTCCCACGGGGGTCCGGATCCACTGACGATATCACGGTATATGTTACCTTCTCTGGTCACTTGGCGGCCCCGGAGTCGCCCACGTGGTAGGGTCGGGCGTTGTTTACCGCGCGTCTAGATATAGACGCGCGGGTACTGTGCCTTCATACTATAGTAAGGGGTACCCCTGTTCCAGGGTACCGACAGTGGCCCCTGGGCCCACCTCAGGGGAGGTTACAAGCCTGCAGGTGGGGCCAAATCCTGATTGGCGTGCCATTTTTAGGCACTTGCTGACGTAGCCACCGCTAACCCGCCTTCGGTCATGCCGCCTGCCACGTCTGTCCCCGCAGCTGGCAGGTACGTGGCCCCCACGCCCGGTGGTTTTGTCAGGCCGTGCGCGGGGCGTATCATTGTCGCCGCCTAAGTTAAAATATCCTTCAGCGGCCCCTAGGCGACGTGCGATCCTACGTGACGGTTTGCTTCCGGGAGGATGTTCCGTCTTCTACGCACTCGGAGGCCGGTTCAACAGGTGCGTGACATGTAGACCTGGGCCCCCATGTCGGGGACTGGGTCACTGCGAGCACTAGGTGCACATCGGATGGGATCGAGACGCGAGCGGGAGAGCCTTCAAAGAAAAGGGGATTCATCCCGCGACCAGCAGTTATGCTTTCGCAATTTCTTCAACTGTTGCGTCCTTTCTCCTCCGAGTCCTCTGCGCCTCTGTTGCACTCGCATTTTTCTGCTTTTCGCCACTGTAGTCGCCATGGCTTCGCTGGTTCATCCCGAGCGTTACCAGACCGAGAGGACGCTCGACACGGTGCGCCGCCTGCTCGGATGGAGTGCGCCGTCGCACGCCTGGAGGATCTGGGCCGACGCTACCCCCCTCGGTGATCTCACCGTCGGGGAGTTTGTGCTCTTTGTCTCCTACCTTTCGTGCGGGTTGGCGCTGTCGATCTCTCCCTTCATGTTACTGTTGGACAATCTCGGTCTCCAGCTCCAGCACCTCACACCCCACTCCATCCTTCAGGCGGCCATCTTCGCTCATCTGTGCGAGATGTTCGTGGGGGTGGCGCCGTGCACCTCTCTCTTCTGTCATTTTTTCGTGCTGGTGAAGTCCAGGAAGGCCAAGGACCATCTCGGTGCGTACTACTTCTAGACGAGGGCGGATTCGGTCGGTGCCTATATCTCCTCCCTTAGCGGCACGAGGTGGGAAAACTGACGGGCCGAATGGGTGATCGCCAGTACCGAGGCCAGCGACCGCCTCGTACTACCGAGTGACGGGCCGAGGCTCGATAAGAAGTAATGGAGGGCCAAGCCGTCGTTGACACCGGAGTTCGAGCCCGTATTGGGCAGGATCAAGTCCCTGGCGACTGGCGGTCTGACGTCGATGCACGTGGTCGGCAACTTCTTGAAGCGTCGGATCGCGTCGCTGCAGGCGAGGGCACGCCTGAGCTGCTTGTTCACTAGCCCGAACGACCTCGGTCGGGTCCATCGCAGGCCAGGCACCGACCTATCCTGGGAGGAACTGGAGCTCCTGTTGAAGGGGATTACTGGTGAGTCCTTCGTCGCTGAGACCTTAATCCCTCCTAAGGGCATTCCTCCGCTCTGCAACGACCAAGGGTTGAGGGCAGCGATCTTGGATTGGCTGCCGACCCTTGACGAGAGCGGCGTAGCGGTTTGCCAGACCGGCGGCCGGGACCCCCACCGTGGGATTCAGATCCCCGGTGTACCGGCCGGAGGTTCCCGTTCCACCGATGCCGGCTCCAGAGCTCCCCCCCACGACCCTCAGCCCCTTGGACAAGGGCAAGGGGGTTGCGAGTAGTTCTTCCGCCCCGGGTGGTTCCAGAAGGTCGGAGGGAGAGAGGCGGCACCGACTGCGTCGCGCGGATGGGTCTTTCGTCATGGATCCACCCCTTGACTCAGACCTCCCTCAGAAGCGCCAGAGGACAGCTGGCGGGTCAAGGAGGCCGGCTCCCAGGCCTAGGGCTCACAGAGGCGTGTCAGTCCTCCACCAGCACCACCATCAGTCCCGCCGCTGCCGCCACCATCATTTGGCTCGCCACCGCCGCAGGGGCAGCAGCATCAACAGCAGCAGGGGCAGCGGACGTCTCGCTTCCAGGGTCGCTGGAAGGTTCAGGGCCCCAAGTAAGTGTATCCCTTTTTATTTTCCCCATTGTTCTAGTTACCATGTTGACGGGTATTAACCCGTCCTTTGCTTATCAGGGCCTCTTCTCCCTCTGCTTCCAAAGTCGCTCCCACTGGTGAATCTGACTCCCAGCAGCAGGTGTCTGCTAGCCTTGATGCCGGCGACCTGCCTTCGCCTGCCACTACCGAGGCGGCACCGTCAGGCCCCCAGGTTGCGACTGCTACTGCCGCGACAGCGCCGTCGGGCCCCCAGGTACCAGCTGCCACTGCCGAGGCAGCGCCGTCGGGCCCCATGCTCCAGCCAGGGGTCCAGTAGCAGCGGCACCGCCAACGGCTACTGCAGACCCAACGGTGGCGATGTCGTCGAATATACCGTTGGCAACGGCAGAAGGCGCGGGGGCGCGCCCAGTTCCATTTCGTCGCCTATTCTGGAGGATCCGGAGGTTATTATTGGGCGGCGGCTCCAGGTCGACGCCGGGCTAGAAACGGTGCCGCCTCCCCTCCCTCGGGTGTTGTCCCACGCTCATCAGGCTCTCTGGGAGACCGAGGCGGTGATCCTGCGGGAGTGGGAGGCGCTCGAGACTGAGCACCAGCGCCTTGGTGATTAGCGCACCTAGCTGGAGGAGCGTACCAAGGCCGCGTCCTGCCAATTTGCTTCGGAGCGGTCCGAGCTTGAGCAGGAGCGCGAGGACCTCAAGGAGGACCTGGAGAAGGTGTTCGATCGGGAGCGGGAGGTGACCCGGGAGGAGAAGAGGCTGGTCAAGAAGAAAGAGCACTTGGACTAGAGGGAGGCGGTCATCACAGAATTCCATGAGAAGCAGAAAGTCTACAATGTGATGCTGGAGAAGCAGCGGGATGAGCAGACCGCGATTGAAGCGGCTCTGCAAAAGCTGCGACAGGAGCTTGATGACAGGGCTAGCAACATCTCTCTCGCCGAGGAAAACCTCAAGGCGAAGGATGCCTCCCTGGAGGAGCGGGCGACGGATCTCGTCCGGCAGGAGAAGGACCTCGCCTGGAGGGAGGCGATGCAGGAAAGGCAGGAAAAGTTGCTGGTCGAGCACGAGCACGAGGCAGAGGAGAAGGAGAAGAAACTGGAGGAGAAGGAGCGGACACTGGAGGAGCGGGTCCGCCGGTTCCAAGCAAAGCAGGTAGCGTAGGTAGCCCAGACGGCGCAGGCGGCTCTGGGCTCCTAGGCGATGAAGAAGGAGCGGACACTGGAAGAACGGGGTCTCCCCGGTGGCTCGGCTGGGTGTTGTCTGGTTCCCCCATAGCACAGATGGGAGTTCACTGACCCAATTCTCACCATGCTTCTTCAAGTAATCGTAGGTGCGCGTCTTGAGTCCCCTGAGGATCTCTGCATTTTCCCTTTCCGCTTGGCAATTGCTCCTGGGGTGGGCCACGGATGCGAAGCAGAGCTAGGTGTCGATGCCCTTGCAATATTCCTGGAAGATCCGACTTGTAAACTGGGTTCCGTTGTCCGTAATGATACGGTTTGGGACCCCAAATCTACAGACGATGGACTTGAGGAAGGCGACAGTGGCACCCTGGGTGATGTTGACCACAGGAGTGGCCTCTGGCCACTTGGTGAACTTGTCGATGGCGACGAAGAGGTACCGGTACCCGCCAACGGCCCTGGAAAATGGTCCCAGGATATCCACCCCCCATACGGTGAATGGCCAAGAGGGTGGAATCATCTGTAGGGTCTGAGCTGGTGTGTGTATCTGTTTTGCATGGAATTGACACGCCTTGTAGGATTTTACCATCTCAACTGCATCCTGTAGAGCGGTTGGCCAGTAGAAGCCATTCTGGAAGGCCTTACCGACCAGTGTGCGGGATGATGAATGACTTCCGCACTCTCCTCCATGGATCTTTGTGAGCAACTCACGACCCTCCTCCTGGGTAATGCATCGCATGTGAATGTCGTTGGTGCCGTGGTGGTAGAGATCCCCTTCCACCACCGCGTAGCGCTTAGCCAACCGCACTATGCGTTCTGCGGACACATGGTCTTCAGGAAGGATATTCTCCTTTAGGTAGTCCTAGATCTCAGAGATCCATGCATTGGGACCACTCTGAGATATTGGCTGCGGTGCTAAGGGGCTGGCAGGCCCCCTGTAGCACACACAGTCTTTGGTGGGTTCTGGGACGCCACCAGGACCTCTAGCTTCGAGGTGCTAGTCTCGCCCCCTTCGCCCAGTTCGGCAGGCTAGGCGGTGGGTCTCAGTAGCCGTCTTTCGAAGATGCCCTCGGGCACGGGTGCCCAAGTTGATGCCTTCACGGAGAGGTCATCTGCCGCTGAGTTGTCGGCCCGAGGAACATGTTGTAGTTCCAGGGTCGTGAAGACTTTCTCCAGTTTTCTCACGTGAAGAAGGTAGGCTGCGAGCCTGGGCTCATTGCAGCTACACTCCCTGTGGACTTGCTTGATGATCAGCTAGGAGTCTCCCTTCACCAGGAGCTAGCGGATTCCCAGGGATAGGGCTGCCGATAAGCTGAAGATCAGCGCCTCGTACTCTGCCATGTTGTTGGTGGCCTTGAACTCAAGGTGCACCATGTACTTCACTTGATCTCCGCTTGGATCGATGAGGATCACCCCGGCCCCGCCAACTTGTTGGTGGGTAGATCCGTCGAAGTAGAGCATCCAGTGGGGCTCGGTGAAGGCCGGACCCCTGGGCTCCGCAGGTGTGGGGTTTGAATCAGGACCCGGACCCCTAGGGACGCTTGGGGGTGTCCACTCTACGATGAAGTCAACCAGGACCTGACTCTTGATGGCGTGGTGAGGTTGGAAGTCCAGCTAGAACTCAGCGAGCTCTGCGGCCCATTTGGCGATGTTGCCTGTGGCGTTAGAGTTGTGGAGGATGGCCCTTAATGGGAAGGAGGTCACCACCACAATCCTGTGCGCTTGGAAACAATGGCGCAGCTTCCTGGACGCGACAAGCACAACATAGAGGAGTTTGTGCGTCTCAAGGTACCTGGTTTTTGCCTCATGAAGGACCTCGCTGATGTAGTAGACCGGCCTTTGAATGGTTCGGACCCCTGCAGCCGGTCCCGAGTCCTCAGGTTCCTGGCTTTCTGGTGCGGGTCTCTCGACGACCAGCACCATGCTCACCGCTTCCGCGGCTGCCGCGATGTATAAATACAGCGGCTCCTCTGGTTCCGGAGCTACCAATATTGGTAGGGACACCAAGTGCTACTTCAACTCCTGGAAGCCTTGCTCCGCCTCATCGGTCCAGGAGAAGGGCCCGGACTTCTGCAGCAACTTGAAGAAGGGCAGCGCTCTCTCAGCCAGCCTCGAAATGAAGCGGCTAAGGGCGGCTAATGATCCTGTAAGCTTCTGGACGTCCTTGACTCAGGCCGGGGGCCTTATTGCCTCGATCGCTCTGATCTTCTCCGGGTTTGCTTCAATGCCCCGGTACGAAACCAGGAATCCCAGCAACTTCCCAGCGGAAACGCCAAAAACGCATTTGTCCGGGTTCAGATTTGTGCGGGTTGCCCGTAGCTCGTCGAAGACCAGGGTTAAGTCTTCCACTAGGGTCGACCCTCTCTTAGTCTTGACCATGATGTCGTCGACGTAGACTTCCACTTTGTCCCTAATCAGATCCTCGAAAGTCTTACTCATCGCCCGCACAAATGTGGGCAAGGCGTTTTTCAGACCGTACGACATAACAACATAGCAGTAAAGCCCATCCACTGTTACAAAAGCGGTATTCTTCTTATCTTCCCTAGACATCTGGATTTGATGGAAACCAGAGTAAGTGTCTAAGAATGACAATAGGTCGCACCCGGAGGTAGAATCCATGATTTGGTCTATACGTGGTAGTGGATACGGGTCCTTGGGACAGGCCTTATTCAGGCTAGTGTAGTCAATACACATCTGAAGCTTCCCATTCTCCTGGGGGACGATGACTGGGTTGGCCAGCCATATTGGGTGATGAACCTCTTCGATGAAGCCAGCGTCTAGCAGCTTTCGGACCTCCTTTCAGATGAAGTCCTGCCGCTCAATAGACTGTCTGTGAGGCTTCTGACTCACTGGCCTAGCGTCGGGGTTGATCTTCAGGTGGTGCTCGATCACCTCCCTGGGAATCCCAGGCATCTGCGACGGTTCCCATGCGAACACGTTGGCATTTGCCTGGAGGAAGGCGACAAGCGCGAGTTCCTATTTCTCGTCCAGATCACCCGCAATGCGAGTGGTCTGGGTGGAATCCGCAGCGAGCCGGATAGCTTTGACGGGGACACCATCCACTCCGGATGGTTGTACCTTTGGCGCCTTGGGGGCGCCTTGGTACCGAAGGTTGAGGGATTCCTCCCTCCGTCGTCCGAGCGAGCAGTCTCTGCCGCCAGGGCGTGCAGCTTCTCTACGGTCGCAAGTGCGGTGGCACGGTCACCCTGCACGGTGAGGACCCCAGTCAGGATGGCATCTTGAGGACCAAATACCCGTAATGGGCAATGGCCATGAACCGGTACAGGGTCGGCCTGCCAATGATGGCATTAAAGGGGAGGTTGACTTCCGCAACGTCGAACATGACATTCTTCGTGCGGAAGTTCTCCTCAGTCCCGAATGTAACTGGGAGTGTGATGCTCCCAAGGGGATACACCGGCTGTGGGCCCACTCCAGAGAATGGGCGTGAGGGTCCTAGACGGGACCCCAGGATTTGCAGCTGCTTGAACGCAGCATGGCTGATGGCGTTGAGGCCTGCCCCGCCGTCAATCAACACATGGTGCAGCCGCATGTTGGCGATGACAGGGGCGATGATGAGTGGCAGTATGCTGGCCCCTGCCATGTTGTCGGGGCAGTCGGATGCCCCAAAGGAGATGGTGGTGCTCCTCCATCGTTGATGTGGGGCAGCCTTCGGGGCCCCTGGAGTTGTCGACAGGACCTCACGGCGTAGGGACTTGATGTTCCCGCGGGAGGCGAGTTCCCAGCTCCCGCCGTACATGACGTACAGCTTCTTGCGGCGGTCGCTGTCATCCCCGGAGTCAGAATCTCCAGTGAAGACGTCCTTGAGGTTCCCTTCAGGTGATTGATACCCGAGTTCTCTCTCTCCCGCGGCCACTTCGTCATCGCCGACCCTCTCCTTACCAGGCCGGCAACGGGGTGAGGAGCCGTCCTTGGACGACTACTCGCGTCGCTCACTGACACATTTCGCGAGCTTGATGATCTCGCGGCATTTCGAGGCGTTGTGGGCATGAGCCACTGTTGCCTCCCTGTGGCCGGGGGCGCTTATTGCGCTCGCCCCGTCCTCCAGTCGTGGCTGCGACGTCGGAGCTGCAAACTGCGGCTTCTCATGGTCGCGGTTCTTCTTCTTCTTTTGCCATCCTGGGAGATGGCACCGGTTCCCCCCATCTGGTCGACTCCTATTTGTGGCGCTGAGTGCCATGCACGGCCCTCGGCTGCTCTGGCACACTTGTCTGCCAGAGTGAAGAGAGTGGAGACAGTCTCCACGTCGTGCGTGACTAACTTCTCCAACATCTTTCATCACGTACTCCCTGGCGGAAGGCCGTGATGATGGAAGCATCTTATATACGAGGTATGGTGCCCCGTACCTCGGAGAAGCGGGAGATGAACGTCCGGAGAGTCTCCCCGGGCTCCTGCCTTACCGCGTGGAGGTGGGCCTCCACACCGTGTTGTTGGTAAGCGGTGGCGAAGTTCGCAATGAACCGCGCGCAGAGCTCTTCCCAGGAGTAGATTGACCCTAGGGCGAGGTTCATGAGCCAAGTCCGGGCAGGTCCAGACAAGGCGACATGAAAATATGTCGCCATCACATCGGTGTTTCCACCTGCTGCTGTGATAGCGGTGACGTACACCTGCAGGAATTCCGACGGGTTTGACGTACCGTCGTACTTTTCCGGCAGGTGTGGCCGAAACTTGGATGCCATGACGCCGCGCGAAGATGATCCGCGAGAGCGGCGTAGCCTACGCCGGCCAAGGGGACACCCGCTTGGGACCGGGTGCCCATTGGGGCCTGCGGTGCTACCGCAGCGAAGTCTTGATCGAGGTTGCAACCCTCGATGTTTTGGCAGCGCTCGCGCGCCCTCTCTAAAGAGACCCGGGCGTCCTCTCCTGCACGCCTGCGGTTGAGTTATGCCTGGAGGTCGTTGGTCTGTGCGCCCCTCACTGAAGGTGAGCGCACAGACGCCGACGCCTCATGTTGGCGCCGGGATGACCGTGGCCTCGACCTGGTCGAGGTAGAATGTGCCATGCCAAGCAGCCAGTCGACGTCGTCCCTCCACTGCTTCATGGCCCTCGGTGAGGCCGTGGAGCTTGGAGGGTGGCGCAGCAACTATCTGGCTGCTGACAATGCTCCCGGAGCCGCTCTCGATGGAGTCTGAGATGTCTGCGCGGTTGTGCGCTGCCGTGCAGCGTGCACAGCAGTAGTGCCCGACACTGGGCGGTTGGGAACCTGTGGCGTGGAAGAAACAGCTTCTTCCTCCACCAGGAAATTCGTTGAAGTCTCGGTGCGGTGCTCAACGATTTGCACCATCATGCTGAGCGAGAAAACAAGCGAAAACCTAAAGCCAATCCCCCTATCTGGCGCCCCAAATGTCGGAGAGGGAATTTTCCGGTCGGGTGGCGGAATGCACCCGCCCTAAATCCTAAGATGAGGAAGGGGCTTAAGCGTTTTGCCTGTCTTGCTAAGCGATCACCGAGCACATGAACACACGGGGATTTAGAGTGGTTCGGGCCGCCGGAGTGTAATACCCTACTCCACTGTGTGTTGAATTGTTGTGGAAGCTTGAGAGCTGAGAGTCTGAGTCTATCTATGTCGTGTGCCCTCCCTTTTATAGCCCAAGGGGGGGGAACGTACAAAGACACTGAACCCCGACATGTGGGCCCAGGGACATAACGGATGGAATACCCGGAGCAACTAATGCCAGTCACCTTGTGCAATCTCTCTATGCCCCGATATCCGCCGCTTGAGTAGCATTGGTGTGCAGAAGAAGGTTCCCCGACATCGTACAAGTCATGATGACCATCGCGCGCGCGGCGGTATGGGCATTCTGCCCGATGTCTGATTGGATAGGCACGCCGCCTGTAGGGTGGTCTGGTCGTCGCCTGCCATCAGAGTGGATGGGGCACATTAAATGCCGAGATGGCACATCGCCTGTCAGCAGGGCGGACAGGCGGCACGTCTTCTCCGCAATAAATGCAGAGATCGAGTGGCCCAGAGGCCTTACGTCAGGCTCCGCCCGCCGGCTTACCTCACGGGCAATAGGCCACATGGCAGTATCGGGTCCCCGCCTGAGCGGGGAGCAGAAACACACCGGGCAAGACCCTGACAAGTGTCTGCGCCGGACCCCTGTACGTCCTTGACTTAGGCCAGGGTATTCTTCGTCCCAGGACCTTGTCGTGGATGGCCCGGACCTCACTTAGAGGGGTCCAGGTCCCATCTAGGGAACACGGAGGTCCTGGGTCGTACCCGAAGGTCCGGGTCATGTATGCTAGGGTCCAGCATTTTCCCACGGGGGTCCGGATCCACTAACAATATCACGGTATATGTTACCTTCTCTGGTCACTTGGCGGCCCTGGAGTTGCCCACATGGTAGGGTCGGGCACTGTTTACCGCGCGTCTAGAGATAGACGTGCGGGTACCACGCCTTCATACTATAGTAAGGGGTACCCCTGTTCCAGGGTACTGACAAGTACCATTCTGCAAATGTGTTATTTGATACTGGAGCAACACATTCTTTTGTGACTGCATCATGGGTAGAATCACACAATATACCAGTAGCACCCATGTTTCCACCTATGAGGGTTAGTTCAATTGGTGGAAGAACCCAAACGGATAGATTTTGCCCTAGTGCAAGAGTTCAAGTAGGGGGATAGAGTTCCCCGCTGATCTAATAGTTATGAGTAACCAGGATGCGTCTATAGATGTCATCCTAGGGATGAATTAGCTAACCAAATGTTGGGGACTTGCTCTCAAATGCTATGAATTAAGAACAAGACAACATAAAATGTTAAATGTTAATGTTCTTCGTCCAACGAAGCATTATTCCCTTGGGGATAATGGGCCTTGAACGAAGGTTGATGGCAATACAATTACGAAGGTTAAATCTTCGTAATTGAATTCTAACAGATTGTATAAGATGACATAAAATATAGAATATCAAAGGTAAATGAATCATAAATAAACCATATTATATCCCTTCAGTATATTTAAGTGTTGAATACAATTATACCTCTGCCTTGGCAAAGGTTGGTTCCCGAATAATGCGATTGCAAATACATGGATGCGTGAACAGTAAGGGAATACTGTTCACTATTTATAGGCACGGGACACAGCCTGTGAGGAATTACAATTATGCCCCTCATAAGGGATTACAACAGCGACCTAAGCATTTATGGACTAGAGGGTCATTCTACTTTTAAGTCGGTTTGTAATTCCGAAGCTTCATGAAGAGGAACCTTCGGTCATCTCATACGAACAGCTTCAGCCGAAACTGCTTCTTCCTACAAGACCTTCGGCGACGAAGCATAGTCCCAACACCAAATATCAAGCAAGTCTTAGCTGTGACAAGAGAACAGTGAAGTTAGTGTCCTTATCAGGAGAGGAAGTGTTAGTGAAGTTGGTCTTGTCTGGACCAAGGAAAGGAAGTTGTCACCAAGTCACCGCTCATATTGAGGAAATCGAACCATCAGAAGCTATCAACGTAGTATCAGAATTGCCAGATGTGTTTCCCGAGGAGTTACCAGGCATGCCCCCTAAAAGGAAAGTTGAATTTGCCATAGAGCTTATACCTGGCACCGCCCCTATTTCCAAGAGAGCCTATCGAGTGTCTAGACCAGAGTTGGTGGAACTCAAGAAGCAGATTGATGAATTGTTAGAGAAAGGCTACATCAGACCAAGTACCTCGCCTTGGGCAGCCCCAGTGCTATTTGTGGAGAAGAAAGATGGTACAAAGAGGATGTGCATTGACTATAGATCCTTGAATGAAGTCACTGTCAAGAATAAGTACCCCCTACACAGAATTGAAGACCTGTTCGATCAGTTGAGAGGAGCCAGTGTGTTCTCAAAGATAGATCCGATGTCAGGTTACCATCAGCTTAGGATCTGACCTTCGGATATACCGTAGACAGCATTCATCACCAAGTATGGACTATATGAGTTCACAGTCATGTCATTCGGTTTGACGAATGCGCCAGCTTACTTCATGTACCTGATGAACAGTGTGTTCATGGACTACCTCGACCAGTTCGTAGTGGTGTTCATTGATGATATCCTTGTATATTCCCAGAATGAGCAGAACATGAAGAGCATTTGAGGAAAGTACTGCAGAGGCTACGAGATTGTCAGTTGTATGCCAAGCTTAGCAAGTGCGAGTTCTGGATCAGCGAAGTCTTGTTCTTGGGTCATATCATAAATTGAGATGGACTAGCGGTGGATCCAAAGAAAGTAGCAGCGATTTTGGACTAAAAAGCACCGAAAGACGTCCGAGGAATCAAGAGTTTCATTGGAATGGTCAGTTACTATCGGTGTTTCATTGAAGGTTTCTCTAAGATTGTCAGGCCAATGATAGCCTTGTTGGTAAATAAAGTTAAGTTCAAGTGGACCCCAGCGTGTCCTTTGAGACATTGAAGAAGAAGTTGACAACAGCGCTGGTATTGATTCTGCCAGATGTTCACAAGCCATTCTCAGTATATTGTGATGCTTCGTACACCGGACTGGGATGTGTGTTGATGCAGGAAGGGAAAGTAGTGGCATACTCATCCCGTCAGCTAAAGATTCATGAGAAGAATTATCCCACTCATGATCTGGAGTTAGCAGCAGTGGTTCATGCACTGAAGACCTGGAGGCACTATTTGTATGGGCAGAAGTGTGATATATACATGGACCACAAGAGTCTCAAGTACATATTCACTTAGTTAGAATTGAACATGAGGCATCGAAGATGGCTAGAGCTAATCAAATACTATAAGCTGGAAATACATTATCACCCAGGCAAAACAAACGTGGTTGCACATGCTCTGAGCAGAAAGAGTCAAGTCAATATGTTGGCCGCTCACCCGATGTCGTATGAGCTAGCAAATGAATTCGACAGGCTAAGTCTTAGATTTCTGAACAACACTCAAGGAGTGATAATCGAGCTGGAACCCACCCTAGAGCAAGATATTAGGAAGGGCCAGAAAGATGATGAGAAGATCAATGAGATCCAGCAGCTGATCATAGATGGAAAAGGCAAGGATTTCCATGAAGACGCAGAAGGAGTGGTATGGTTCAAGGATAGACTGTGTGTTCCTGACATCAAATCGATCCGGGAACTAATTCTCAAGGAAGCTCATGAAACAACGTATTCTATACACCCTGGTAGTGAGAAGATGTACCAAGACCTAAAGAAAAGATTCTGGTAGCATGGAATGAAAAAGGGGATAGCAGAGTATGTGGCTGTATGCGACAGTTATCAGAGAATCAAGGCAGAGCATCAGAGGCTCGCTGGTTTGTTGCAGCCATTGCAGATTCCTCAGTGGAAATGGGATGAGATTGGGATGGACTTTATAGTTGGTCTGCCCTGCACTCGTGCTGGTTATGACTCCATCTGTGTAGTAGTGGACCGTTTGACAAAGGCAGTCCATTCATACCAGTCAAGACCACCTACAATAGTGCAGTGTTGGCAGAGCTATATATGTCTCGGATTGTGTGCTTGCATGGCGTCCCAAAGAAGATAGTATCAGACATAGGCACCTAGTTCACTTCTCATTTTTTGCAGCAACTGCATGAAGCTTTGGGCACACACTTGAAGTTCAGTTCAGCTTACCACCTATAGACTGATGGTCAGACAGAGAGAACCAACCAGATTCTTGAAGACATATTGAGGGCTTGTGCTTTGCAAAACAAGTTAGGTTAGGACAAGAGGCTACCATATGCAAAATTCTCCTACAACAACAGCTATCAGGCTAGTCTGAAGATGTCACCATTCCAAACACTCTATGAGAGGAATTGCATAACTCCGTTGCATTGGGACCAACCCGACGAAAGGCAGTTGTTCGTTCTAGATATTCTGCTTGAAGCTGAAGAGAACATCAGAATGGTTTGAGAAAATCTGAAGACAACACAGTCCAGACAGCAAAGCTATGCTGACACCCGAAGAAGAGAACTGAGTTTTGAAGTGGGAGATTATGTCTACTTGAAGGTGTCACCGATCAGAGGAATCAAAAGGTTCGGAGTCAAAGGCAAGCTAGCGCCTCGATACATCAGACCGTACCAGATTCAAGCAAGACATGGAGAAGTGGCATATCAACTCAGCCTACCAGAAAGTCTGTCAGTTGTGCACGATGTGTTCCATGTGTCTCAGCTAAAGAAATGCTTGAGAGAGCCAGAAGAGCAGTTGCCAACAGAGGACCTTAAAGTTCAAGAAGATCTGACATATATTGAGAAGCCAACTCAGATTTTGGAGACAACAGATCGGGTTACTCGGAGAAGCGCCATCAGGATGATCAAAGTCAAATGGGGTCATCACTCAGAAGAAGAAGCAACCTGGGAAAGAGAAGATGATTTGAAAGCCAAGTACCCTGAACTCTTTGCTAGCCAACCCTGAATCTCGAGGGCGAGATTCTTTTTAAGGAGGATAGGTCTGTAACACCCTAAATTTGGAGGTATAAATTTTTTTTCTAATTATCTATCAAATCCAGGTGTTACTCTTGTCTCTCTCTAGTCTCTCTCTCTTTCTTTTAGCTAGAATTGAGTTAATTAGGTGATAGATTAATTATTTATTTCATCAAAACAATATGAGTCATGAAATGTTGCATCATGCTGAGCATAAATATTCTTTGAATTGTTGCACATGTTTGAATCAGTTTGAATTTGAAACTTGGTTTGAATTTGAATTAAAAACCCTAGAGAAAATAAAATAGAAAAGGCATTAGAAATTCCCTGAAAAGGGATAATCCCATTTTGGCCCAAGCTAGCCCATCAGGCCCAGCCCCCCGCGCGCCTGTCGCCCCTGACAGGTGGACCCCACCTATCGGCGCCAGCCCGTCCGCGCGCTCTCCTCTCTCTCTCGCCCGTTGTCAAGTGGGGCCGACTTGTCGGCGCCGACCTCACCCGCGCTCGTGCAACTTCTCTCGCTGTCCCGTGGGTCCCGCTTGCCAGCCCGGCCCCTCGTTCACTCGTTCGGCCTTGCTGACCGGTGGGTCCCGTCTGTCAGACCCTTCCCCTCCGAACCGCCAGCGCACGACCTGCGCGTCGCCGTGGACTCCACGCCCACGACGCACGTTGGGGCCACGCTCGTCCCCACCCCGGCCTTTTTCTAGCTGTCTAGCACTCGCTCGCCCTCCTCTTCCCTCATTCGCGCACTCGCAGCTCTCAGCACTCGCCTCGACACGCACGCATGCCCAGGGAGTTCCGCCACCATTCGTCGTGTCCACGCGCCCGTTCCGCCGCCACTGTTGGGTGCTCGCCGCGCCTGTTGCCTCGGTAAGCTCCGCCTTGTCACCCGCTGCTCGGGACACCCTTCAGTTCGCCCTCTCCCCCTCTGGGTCGCCTGGTCCACGCTTACCGATTCACTGTCACAGCTCCGCAGCCGTCGACCCGTGTCCTCATCGTGCCCCGAACGTCGTTCGTGTTTTCCCGAGACTTCCCTCAAGGTAACCATCCTAGCACCGCCCTTTTTTCCCATGTCTTGCATTTACTCGCCCGCGATTGCTCGCCGGAGTGTTCCCTAGTCCGCCGAGGACTAGCCTCCGTCGTCCAGTCCTCGACATAGTGCTCGCCAAGTTCTCCCCAACCACTCCAGCTATCCAAACCGACCTCTCGCACCCCAGGAGCCCCGGTCTGCCTCGCCTCCGGCGACGGCGCCGCCGTATCCGCGGGGAGCGCCGCCCCTGGCTACCCGGTGAAGGTAAAGTCCCCTGGCGCGCATCCTGTCCATTGACTCTAATCAGACGGTCCGATTTCAATTAAGCCGGACCTAATCCCAGCCGCCCGACCCGGTTCTGACCACTCGGATCCACTCCCTCACCCGCGCCCGGCAGCTGGGCTCGGCCGGTCAGGCCGCCTCGCCTCTCGAGTCGCTGACACTCCAAACCCACATGTCAGCGCTCGCCCGTCCGCGCACGCGCGAGATCGTCGACGGATCTGATCTCAGCCGTTGATTTTAGATCTAATGATTGAGCAGACCTGATACCCCTTCGCATGTAAATTTGTTAAAGAAACCCTCAACTTTGTTGTAATTAACCCGTCGCCTTGAAAACTCGCGCGCAGGCCCCTGAGTTTTTATAAACAGACCCCTGTCCTTTTAAATAATCACAGAATCAGACCCAGTTTTATATTTCAAACTTCAAAACTTGTTTATTTCATATCTTTTTCATATAAACTCCAAATTGAGTGATTCAAGTTGCAAAATGTTCATAGGAATATTTTTTGTTCAAAAAAATTATGTTCATCCACAGTCTGTGCACTCTAATTTTGTGTCTAAACTATAGGTTAGTGTATGTGTTGATTTATTCACTTAATAAAATAAATAAAAAGGAAATGATAGTGGTAAATAGATGTTTAATATTGTGAAGATAAGAATATGTGATATATGAACTTATCCCTGGTTTAAATTTGATGTCTCATTAAAATAAGTGAAATTAGATTATGTAATCATGAAGGTAGACAACACTTAAAGAATAATCAACCACTAGATAAGATTAGTTCACCCTATAATTTAAACTCCCTTTTGAGTTTATACTTCTCCTTTTGAGATATGTTCCATTGTTTATACATGATTGATGTGTTGTTCATTTATCATCTACCAAATGTATTGAATGTATGATCGCTTTATTTAGACAACGAGCAACCTGTGGTTCCTAAGTGTGTTGTCGAAGATCTTCCTGAGCAACAACCTGGTGAATGCAAGTGTCCTCTGACCTATTATGTCCTACATACTTTATAATTCACTGTCCCGCATTACATTATTGAAACCTAAGGATTGACTAGTCTGTATTTACCTTATCCTTGTTTACCTTTTGGGTTAATCATGGTTAGCTTTATGTTATTGCTTCAACTTAATCAACGAACATGATGTGAACATTTATGATACGATGATGTTATCCCGATGATGATCTTGTGATACTTTAGGGGACTCAGGCTATTTTCCTGAGTACCTCTCCGTAAGGACCTGTTCGTTGAGTGACCACCCGGGATAACAATGCAACCATGAGGGTGGAATGGGACACCCTTAGTTGATTAATTAGATGAACCTAGGGTGTAGATGGCTTTGCCTGAGGGTCGTCAATGGGGGTCGGGGCGTAGTGCTCGCTCTGCTATGGGGGGTGCAGAGGTTCATTCGATTTGGTTTTGTTAGTCACCCACCTTGGGGATGTGTACTGCGTTTGTACGACTAGCGAAACCTAATGAGCAACTATGCACCAGGGGAGTCTTTGTAAAGGCTACGTAGTGTATACCTGGCCATTCACCTCGATAGTGAAGATCGGGTCTGTACAACCCAGGCTGGAAAGGGATCACGACTCGTGGGTAAAGTGTGCAACCTCTGCAGAGTGTTAGAAACTGGTATATCAGCCGAGCTCACAGTTAAGAGAGGCCTTGGGATCCTCTTTGAGTAGAAGAACTTTGGTTACTTTTTATGATGATGGTTAATAATGGTTATAATTTTGATCTCTGGTATCCCCTCTTGGAGGGAGTACATTTGGGTAATAACTGGGCTTATTACTAAAACTTGGCTCTACTAATAGTAATAAATACTTGACCAACTAAAAAGCAACTTCTTAACCTTAACTCCACATACAGCTAGTTCACTTTAGCCAAACGAGAGATTTGCTGAGTATGTTGATGTGTACTCACCCTTACTTTACAAACCACTCCCACCCCAGGTTGTCCCCACTGTATTCAGTGCTCAGGAGGAGATGCTGGCAACATGGAGGACTTTGAGGAGTTTCAGGACTATGATGAGTTCTAGTTTTTCTTAGTGGCAAACCCCCAGTCAGCTGCCTGTGTAGGCCTTATCTACCATGTTTCGTATTTCCGCATTTTGATGATATTAATGACTATGCTATGTATTAGACTCTGTGGATGTCTTGAACATCTTATTGTAATAAAAGTACCTTTCCACTATTTACTTTGAGCAATGTGTGATGATGTCCAATTATGTAATCGTTGTATACGTAAGTTTCTGATCCTGGCACATACGTGGTTCGCATCTTGTTTACCTTCCAAAACCGAGTGTGACATTGCTCCCATGGAAGAACACAATAATAGCCAGCTCAATGATGCATAAGTTCGAGTATTGGTTGTACTAATAAATGAATCATTTACTTGAAACTATTCGTCAATATTGATTATGTAGTTTGCAATTAAACAATAACTGAATAGTGATAAGCAAATAATATAAGCATGTTCATCCCTTGAATAAACATGACCGAAGCAAATTGTAGCAAGAATCATTACTACCAACAACTGAAATACTTCGACTTCATGTAAGTAGCAGCATATCACAACTATCCATGTGCATAATAATTCAGTTGCACTCCTCCATAATATGAAGATGCATATGGAGCAAAATGATGCCATTAAGGATAACCAAAAATACCTTGGGACGACATATATGGCATAACTGAAAAATATGGACGATGCAATGACCAATAGCTTTGTTGAGCTGGGGCAAACCTTTCACCCAAATGTCTTATACTTGCTTTCTTCCTTCTGTTTGCCTTTACTCCACTTCTTCCAAAAGCATCATTCTTACCTGGTTCTTGAGAACTCCCATTAGGGGTCCATGTCATGCCTCTCTCCTTCAGCTCTTCTGCACCGAGTTTTTATAGCCTCTTGTGCCATATTGATAATCCGAGTGGGCTTCTCGGTTGTTTGGGCACATTAGGCTTCTTAAGTTCAGATTTAGTACCTGGACTATCGCTAGCTAATTTCTTAATTGTTTGGGTACTGCTAGCCGAAGTATCTAACACTTCCTCCGGCTTTGTAATGCAAGAATTCAGATTTGAACTTTTGGCTTTTCTTTTATCCTTCTTCACTATATAAACTTGCTTGATCATTCGATTCTTATTTTGAGCTCTAGACTGATTCTTAGAAATAAAATGATCTTTGTCATATGATCGTTTCTCAAAATCAGAATCGAATTGAGTTGAATATTCTATGTTATGTGGTCTCAAATATGAAGAAGAATAAGCATTTGAATCATACCAGCCCCAAGATAGATAAAGATGAAAGTACGAAGGAGCTGAACCATATTGCATTGGTATTGGCGGCTCAAAAGGAGGATATGTTGCTGATGCACGAAACTCTTCTCCTCGCCAATCCTGATTTCTAGATTTATGCTTCGGAGGTGATTTTGATGGCTTCAAAGGTGCTCTAGATGGCTTAGCAATGCCAGTTTGATCAACATCCTTTGCCTTAATTTGCTTATGATATTTAGCCAAAAGTTGCTCAAAAGTAACCTTCGGCCTTTTACCCTTTTGTTTATCGCAACCTTTACCTCCAAAACATTTACATTTGGGCATACCTGGTAGACCATGCCCCCTGCCGCCTCCGGTCTTATTAGCCTTTCTTTTGCCCAGAGCCTTCCGAGTAATTACCCCATGTGTTAGATTTGGTGCATGAGGGTCACCAATGATAATATTTTTTCCTTTGCCTTTATCGGCCGAATATGGCTGAACCAAGACTTTTTTGTCCACTGGTCCTAATGTGTCGACAGGGACAAATTGTCTGTCAATCTTCATTTTTTGAAATCTCAATCGGCCTTCACCTACAGCCGATTGTATTTGTCGACGGAAGATATTACAATCATTGGTGTTATGAAGAAAGGAACCATGCCATTTACAATATACACACTTTTTCAATTCCTCTATCGGAGGAATTGTGTGTGACAATTTAATGTTGCCATTCTTAAGTAGTTCATCAAATATTTTATCACACTTAACAACATTAGATGTGAACTTATCTTTCCCTTTTTGTGCCGAATGCAAGGGAGAGCGAGCAGCAGATTTGGCCTTAGCATGCCAAACAAGCTTAGCGACATGTATTTTTTCGGCTTTGCACGGGCCAAAAGGCATTCGGCCTCATGCGCGGGTGATGGCATGTTGTGACTATGGTGCACTGCAGGTGTGGTGGGGCATGAAGATCGTGTCTGATGCAAAGTGTCCTGGTCTGCGTATGCACACCCGGACAGTCCGATCTTGGTGATCGGGTGGTCCACAGAGGGACCGGACGGTCTGGTATTGTATCCGGACCGTTCGGTGGTGCAGGGCTTTGCCTGAGAAACTTGTGACAGGCTCGGTGCGACTCCGGACTATCCGACGTAAGGTGTCGGACGATCCGTTGGAGGGCTGGACGGTTTGTGATCGTGCACGGACTATCCGGCCGTGCCTAGAGCTGATCTACTATGCAGTGAGGATGGTGACAACATTTTCCCCGGACATGAGTTAATCGACATACAATAATATGGTTGGGACTGAGAAGCCCCATTTGTCGCCGATGTTTTTGACGCAGTTATTTTAGTGCCGAATTTATGTGACAAAATCAGGTATATGAGTATTTTCTAATACATGCGTCATATTCTCTATATCCTCCATTATAATTTTAATCCGATTATCAAAAGAAATTTTAACAGATTGAATATCAGCTAATGGTGTGGTGTTACTTACAATGGGGAGCTGATGCAGCAAGACTGATAGTGAATCATACTTTACTTCCCTCTTCTTGACGACCTTCTGGTGGTGATCTACCTTGAAGTACGAGAGATATCACTTTTCCGCCACCTTGCTTATATTAGCCTGTTGTCGTTGGAATTCCTCGTCCAGCCTTTTCATGTGGGCTTCTAATTTCTCATCCTCATCGGCCGGCGAGTTAGTCAGCCCTGTGTTAATGTCTAGGACAACGTTGTTGTGATCTTTGGGATTGGTCATTGCAACTGATCTGATAGGTCTAATTTAATAGATCAGATCTAATGGATCGAAATTGATAGATCCGATTTTTCGTCCCCTACGGAGTCGCCAAAAAGTGTGTTGACGTCTTTTTGGTCACCAAACACTATAATGAACCGACTGTCGGTACTTGTCACCATTAGATGATGTAGGGTCGAATAACGTGGTTATCCTGAAGGTGGGGCAACACCTCTATGATGGTCACCACCTATTTGGGACCAAACAACAACGAACCCTAGGGCCTTCTCGTGATGAGAAATACCTTGGGTTTGGCTCCGCGAGGTGAACAATGGCGGCGGTCTGTGATGGGTCCCCGGGTCGCCTAGCGATGCTCGCTGCGAGGGTGCGGACTGACCGCGGCTCTGGGCCGGACGGTCCACGACTTGGCGGCAGAAGCGACGCCTTTCTTGCGTGTTGTCCGGACAGTCCGTGATGGCGTAGGGTCGTTTTCTTCTCCTTGTAGGATCTATATCTCGCCCCTGACCTTAGGGTGCTCTGGGTCGGCAGGTCACCCGGGGTGTCTCCAGACAACGTAGAGTCGCCTAGAAATTAAGAGATCAATTCGAGAAAGAGATCTTGATTGAAGTAGACGAAGTAGATCTTGCCCCTCAAGAGGGGTAAAGATCATAGGGTCGTCCTGGGGTCGGCAGACCACCCCAAGACGGATCTAGATGATGTAGAGTCGAATAGGGGTGGAGGTGGATATGCGGAAGGCTACAACTAGAACTACGCTACATCTACTCCTATGATAGAAAAGGTAAATAAAGTAGATAGATTCGATTGGAATGTGTTCGGGGTTTTCAATCGGCCATACTCCTTTATATTTATAGGGGAGGAGGTCTAGACCTGTTCCTAAGAGATAGCCAACAACTCCCACGTGATTAGATGCATAACCACGCACGAGATAAGAATAATCATCCGAGTTAATCTAATTGCGGGGCACGCGGACTGTGACGGAACCTCCCAAGTAATTAGGCCCACCTCCAGTTGTCCTTGTCTAACAGACATCAGACACCCTGTAGATGTTCCTAAGTCACTTGACAAGTTCGGTATCTTTCTTACCTTTCCAGGAACGTCTCACCCGTCTTGCAGACATTACAGAACATCGGAGATAAAGAAATGCGGAAGCTTTTACATAAACTTACATTTATTTAGAAAGTAAGATCAAGTTACTTATTACAGACCAGAGCTATAAACGAGTGCTGAGTAATATTATTACATATACCAAGGGAGGCAAAAACTCCTCCCGATAGTTTTAAAACAAAAAGTCCTATATGGAGGACCACGTCCTCCCGCATCTTCACTCTTGTTTTTCTTCATTGACACCACCTTGGAGCAAAAGCAACAAAAGATTTGTCGCTTCCTCACCTAAAAACAACGAAGGGATAAACCCTGAGTATGGAATTACTCAGCAAGTCTTACCCGACTAAGGAAAAGACTCTCAAGGGTATGCTGGATAAATAGGAATCAAGGAGAGGCTTTAGCAAGAATCAACTTAGATACTTTAGCAGAAATAGCTTACTAAAGTGAGTCCTTACTTTCAATATTTTAACGCTAGATTAAATATCAATAGACTATGTTTGCATCTAGTCTAATTTCATTATCTCATCGATACAACATCCTTTTTATTCATAATGTTCACATCCTGACTTAGGTTGCAGGGCAGTGACCAAGTCTTCATAACCGCGAAGGTACGGTGATCCGAATCGATTATACTCAGTTGAGGATCTCCAATCACACGACATATGTAGCACTTAACCCTTGCATATATCAACCCGCCACCAGGGTTCTTAAGACCAGATCAGGTTCACGCAAACCGAGAGCACAGATACACCACCGTCCAGCCTCTTGCCACGGAGGGTACACGCTACTCTCGCCACCGCTCCACGCCCATTTCGTGTTATCTTATTCTGGCCTTAGTCTGCCCGAGGCAAGGCTTACCCATGACGAGGCATGTGACCAGTTAAAGGGTCCTCGATCATCAAGCCTACATACGCATCAATCCTTAATCAACCTGGGTAGAACATCACCTGTTCCTAACCCAAGTTTCAATTTATGTATTCCCATCCTTAGGATTGTTTCTGTTCCTTAGGATGAAAGAGCATCACAGGGAACTTTGCAGTAAGATCCCACCATTGCTCCAAATGAAAATATTCTTGCAGGTAGAAGCCATCCTTTCTCGAGCTAGGCTAAGGACAACCTCTATCCACAAGATCTAAGCAAGGCTAAGCATTTTTTGTAAATCATATTTTGATACTTCACAGAAGTATCTATAAAGGTATGGATATCAAGGAAAGCAATGCATCAAAGGGTTTCAAGCAATTCCTATAAACCTAATGCACATTTCACTAGACTTAAAGTGTGCGAAAATTATTTAAAAAACACAAGGAAGGGGTTGCATGCACCGGGGCTTGTCTTTGTTCGTAGGTGAGTCAGGCTCGGACTCGCATATGTCGAAGTAGAGCCAAGTCCTTGCCTGAGATTCCAAAGGTGGTGGTGTCTTCTCTTCAGTCACTTCACTCTCTTCTTCGTTTTCTAAATATAACCATATAGGTATATATATAAGAATGAATGCCATGTAATGCTCATGAGAGTGCATAGATAATAAAGGTTTATTAACTAAGTCTTGAATACAACTTTCCTTCACGGAACTCCGAGAACTTAGGGTTTCCGGAGTTAGTAAAGGAGTTCATAGAGCACGGGTGGGGATTTTGGGTTCTAGTTATCAAACATGGTCCAAATCAATTCAAACTCTACCCAAGGCTTCTAAATATTGTTTTAAGTTCATATAAAAAGTTTGGGCATTTTTGGACTTATTATCTATTTTCTAAAAATCCAAAACTAAGACTTTAAACTATTTAAAATGCTTTAAAATTCCTTATTTCCTCTAAAAATCACAAAATTATTTTTATTCAATTCTAGGGAAATAAATAAACCTAGGAAAATTGGTTTCACAATTTTAGGATTTTTCTACGATTTCCTAGAATTGTTTTAACTCGGGAGGAAAAAGAAAAAGAAAACCCGTGAATAGTACTCGGCCGAATCCAGTCTAGGTCGGCCCACTACCAGCAGAAGTGCGCGCACCCGCGCCCGCGCTGGCAGACTTGCACAGAGGCCCTCGCCTTCTTGAATATCCCGAAAGAGTCCAAGGCACTATTTAAAACAGTCGCTGACAACTGCAGAAAAGACCCTAGACTTCAATTTCTTCTCCAAAAACACCCCTGGTCACGTCGTGCTGTTCGTTCATCTCGGACGAGGTCTGTACCGGCCATGGCCGGCGATGACTGCTCAAGCTAACTATCTATGAGGCTTCACTGACCTGAGATGGCCCTGGAACACACATTAATTTGATCCGAACGCACAGAGAATGGCCTGTCCACATGCACGGCGGACACCGAGCATGGGAGCACATGTTCCCGCCAAACCATGGTCGATTAGAGCGAACGGATGCCACCATGAGCTTCGCAAGAACACAGAGGCATGGAAACAACACTTTAATTGGATAGGAACTCACCAGAGTGGCCCAGCCACGGGCGGGCCGTTCTTTGCGATGCGGCGGACCAATTTGGGGAAAATCGGCGTTGCGGTGGCTCGGGTTGAAATTGGGGTTGGGGATTGAGGCTACTTGGTCATAAGAAGTTGTGCTTTCACCGTGCGCAAACGATTTGGGAAGAGGTGGAGAAGGTCGTGTGAATTTCTGGTTGTACTCAAACTTGCTTGAAGAACAGCGAGCACCTCGCCGAGGACCCAATGGCTATTTATAGCCGTGGCGGTCCGGCGATCACTTCGCGGCCACGGACAGCATCACTAGCGCATGCCGACCACGTCGGTAGGAGGTACAGTGAGGGAAAACTATGGCATGAGCGCCACCGCGGCGGAATCCACTGAGTCACGGCGGCCGCCGGTGAAGTCTCCGGCTGGACTCAGGGAACGGTGCCACGTATGCGCCGTTTAACTTCGACTCTATCCATTTCCTATCGCGCACGAACCCGGACGGCGGCGGCACGAATTTTGGCGCAAAGAGGTCGCCGGCGGTGAACATTTTGCGCTGGCGGTCTGATCCGCACGAGCACTGTACCATGGCCAACTCCATCAGACAGCCTGACAGAGCATTTTGGAGCTTCATTTTCTCCCAGATTCAAATGGCAACTCTACTAAAGCTCTGCAGCAAAATTGTAGAGCTATAAACCAGCTACAACATTGCTATATTGTACTGCCACAAAAAGTCAATGGAGCCTGCTTGAAATTAAGCTTGAAGTTCTTGTCAGTTCACTGTTAGTCTGAAAATTTAGACCCAGTAACCTAATAGCCCAACTTCAGCCTTATTTATCTCTAGATTCTTCTTAACAACTATGCTTACACTCTTAAGCAAAGTTGTTCTCCTATGATTGAGCTACAACTTTGATGTGGTGCCCTAGGGCAAAAACCCTATATTTTAAAAGTTGCAAGGCTCCAAAGTTGAGCTCACCAATCTGAAATTCAGACTTAGGCTGAAATCACAACTAGGGGCCTTTTTGCAAATGAGTCCAAAACTTAGGGTTTGGCTTGTAAATTCATATATGAGTGACTCAAGTGACTTAAGATACTTTACTAACTTGGTTTTTACACTTTAGTCCAAATGTGCATCAATTTTGCACATAAGCCCCTAGGTTTTAGTTTTAGGGTTTTCCAGGGTTCAAATGGGGATTTTTGGTATCCCAGGGGTACAAAAGTGATTCAAGTTCATTTTTGGGAACATTTTATGACTATTCCCTTAAGGCTTTTAGGTTTTCTCAACTTGGATTAGGTTTTACCCCTTTAATCCCTATTTAGGGTTAAGTTCCCTATCCAGGGTTCTATTTGCAAAACACTAAAACAATACAACTTGTTTGAAATTTTTACCTAGTGAATGCACTCTAGGTGTGTCAAACATATGCAATGCCAATGCTTATGATGCCATGCTCAAGTTTTAGTTACAGTAACACCAGGGGTGTTACATCCTTCCCCCCATAAAAGAATCTCGTCCCGAGATTAAAAGTCCTAGGGTAAGTAATGGAAAAGGAAACGCGACATACTTTTATTTCCTTATTTTTGGTACAAGGCAGGGGTGGTTTGGGAATTTATTCCTTTATTACACAGTTATACAGGCTTTACAATTTTCAAGAGGCTAAAAAGCCTGGGAAATTCTTATCTAAAAAGTCTTGAGTTTCTCATGTAGCCTCATCTTCAGAATGCTGGTTCCACTGTATCTTATAGAATTTGGGAGTTTTTCTTCGGGTAACCCTATCCTTTTGGTCCAAGACTCGAATAGGATGCTCAGAATATGTCAAGTCCGGTTCAAGGACAACATCTGTTACCTCAACGGTTCGATCGGGAATCCGAAGACACTTCTTCAATTGTGACACGTGGAACACATTATGCACGGCAGACAATGTTTCGGGGAATTGGAGTCGATATGCCACTGGTCCACATTGTTCAAGTACCAAGAATGGGTCAATGTACCTAGGTGCAAGCTTTCCCTTAATCCCGAAACGCGATACTCCCTTCATTGGTGAAACTTTCAGGTAGACATAGTACTCTTCATGAAAATACAAGGGCATTCGTCGTTTGTCTGCATAACCCTTCTGACGAGCTTGTGCTTTCTTCATATTATGAATAATTTTCTGAACCTTTTCCTCGGCCTCCTTCACCATATCAGGTCTAAAGAAATACCTTTCTCCAGGTTCAGACCAATTTAGCGGAGTACGACACTGTCGTCCATATAAAGCTTCAAAGGGTGCCATCTTGATACTTTCTTGATAGCTATTATTATACGAAAACTCCGCTAAGGGCAAACATTCATCCCATTTTTGTGAGAAGTCCAGAACACACGCCCGTAGCATATCTTCAAGTATTTGATTTACCCTCTCAGTCTGCCTACTGGTTTGAGGATGATAGGCCGAACTGTGGAGCAGTTTAGTACCCAGGGATTTATGAAGTTCTTCCCAGAATTTGGATACGAATTGAGATCCATGATCCGATACTATGGTCTTCGGAACACCGTGCAGACTAAGAATACGAGCAATGTATAATTGGGCATAGACAGTAACTGGGTGATCTGTCTTGACTGGCAGAAAATGGGAAATTTTCATAAGCCGATCAACAATAACCCAGATAGAGTCATACCCTTTTGTAGTCCTGGGTAATCTCACAATGAAGTCCATACTAATATCTTCCCATTTCCATACTGGGATAGGTAAGGATTGTAATGGACCAACAGTCTTCATGTATATGGCCTTGACGCGTCTGCAAGTGTCACATCTAGCCACATAACGTGCAATTTCAATCTTCATTTTCGTCCACCAATAAAGACGATGTCAGCCAGAATAACACATAAGGTTCCCTATGTGCAATTTGCTTCTTCTGATGACACTATACTATCTGAGTCTGTTGGGTGGGCGGCAATTATGCAACTTTACCCAAATAGAATCAGATGCACCATCTTGGGTAAAACACACAGAAAGAGGTTTACCAACAAGTGGTTACAGTAAGTTCATAGCACACGAGACGGGTGTGAATGTCGAATAACATCACAGTTGACCTATGGCTAAGCAGAAAATCCAAGTCCCTAAAAGGTGATATAGATTCAAGAGAATCACCAGCGAAGGGATCAGTAGATACGGACCTTGCAACCAGTCCATTTTATCCAGCACTAGTCGTAAACCGGCATGATCACCCACGCAAGAAAAACACGCGTGAGGCGGTCGAGGTACGACTAGAGCGATAATTTACTGGTCGACTTAATTTGATTTTGGTAAGCACTTTCTTTAGGGTGGGTTGAACCAAAGTGAGTTTAGACAACTCGATAAAACGATCTCTAAACTCAGCATGCGTTCATTGGGCAGTTACAAGTTTGTCCAAACCAACTTGTGGAACTACTTTTGACATTAAGCAGATCCTCTCAGTATCATTGGTAAACCAAGGGTTGAGAGTTCACATTTGCTAACAAGAAATCCTATACTTGGTTAAAAATCTATTTGGTCATGTTGTTCATCCGTTTTTCTCATGCGAGATGAACTGGCTTGTTTTGGAAATATATGGGTTAAATAAGAGAGTGAATGAACAAACTCCTGCATTTCAGTAGCAGGGGAAACAGATCTCTATTTTGAGAGCTAATCAGTTGTTTTCCAACACTAAAAAGCTCCAAGACTTCACCTTTACACAAAGGATGCAAAGGGAAATTGTGTGAGTAGTCACTACCAAGATCAAAAGAAATAAGACCACACATGAAAGTGGTATGCCCTTTTGATCCAACGTAGATGACAGATGTTGCTTGATCTCTTTCACAAACAACATAGAAATTATTTCAAGGAAAGGTCAATGGAAGATAACACATCAGTGTAATTCCGTAATGGATCATGACTAGAGACCTTGATACCGGCATGCGCCAAGCAGCAAAATCCTGTGTGCGCATTCACAGGAGGCTCTCAGTTTCGCCGCGGTACCATAAGTCCTTAACCATGACACCATTACAAAACTGGCACCGATAATGAATCTCTCGTGGTAAGAATAATTTGTGTAGAGATAACCTATTAATATAATCTCATAATGGATTATGACTGCTAACTGTGATACTAGCGTGTATCGAGCAGCACAACCATGTGTATGCATCCACAGAAGGCCCTCAGTTTTATCGCAGTATCATCAATTTTAGTCATAACACCATTACCAGACATAACCAATAAGAAATCTCGTGTAACCCTAATGGATTAGGTAAGGGTGACAATATACAAAGAGATACTCCACTAGTAAAGGTGGTTACAAGTAGAGCGCCAAATAGATCATGGCCCAAGGCATGGCCATAATCTAAACTTGATGAAGGAAGTACGATGGGAGACTGTTAATTCAGCCCCAGGCATATTTCTATGCCCATCATAGAGATCACAAGGTCAAAGATTAAGTTGGTATGCCTTCGAAGAAACCAAAGGCATCAAATTCAAGAAAATGGTCGGACATGTCTTTCCTAGGTTGGGTTAATAAAGCAACATGGTGATCCGTATGGAATATCCAAAGGAATAGCCACCTTAACTCTTGAATTTTGACAAACTACTATATATATTAAAAGTTGCCTCTGAAACCGGCAGTCGTTTCTTACACCATAGTCATAGAAAAGCTCACATGTTACATGATCCAGGTGAAACAGGAAAACTCTTTCCAACGAAGTTTAACCTGTTTTTATTACCAAGCTGGTCTATCTACACCTACCTTACTACATTGATCTACTACATCTTCTCTAGCTACACCATCTGCCAGATGTTTGTTGCCATTCTTCCAAGGAACCCTTAGTCCGCCGATGCAGGAGTAGGAAAAAAGGCAGCATTGAGCCTATGCACTGCTTGTTGCAGATGGTTGACAAGTCGTTGTGCTACTTGAAATTCCATGGGATGAGCACGATTTAATTCTTTGATCGCCTGATCCTGATGGCTTATGAAGCTCATGGTTTCCTTAAGGTCTTCTCTAATAGCAACAGCATACAGACAAATTTCTTCTTGTTGCTGACTCAAAATTTTTAACTTAGAATGAGCATTAGTTAGCTGATGCTCAAGCTCCTTAATGCGATTCTGATCAGCTTGGTGTTGCATCTGAAGTTCTGTCACCTGATACTCTAGTCCAATAACCTGTTCCGCTTGAACCTTTGTTTCCTCAAGTCGTTCTTGTGCTTGGGTACAAGCACTATTCTTGGCCATTTCCATCATCTTAAATGCTGCATAACTCCCAGTGTACAACTGCTGCCACTTTTGACGACTGTGCCCTCGAGTAAGTTGCAACTCTAGCACGGCCATCAAAACTCGAGCAGATGTCGATTCAACAGAATCCTGCCCAATAGGAATGCTTTCCATTAATCGGGCCTGGTGATGATACACCAATGGGTCACTTAAGGCAACTGCAGGGAACAACCTCATAGATGTGGCTTGTATTTCTTCCCTTTTCTGGTAACAAATGGTTGTTAGCACCTCTAAGGCAGCTACCTGAGCACCCTCCCAAGGAGTCATTCCTTCAGCATGGAACATCCAATATGGCCAAGATGGTTTTCTAGCACCTTCTAGAATACGCACTACTACCTCATACCATGGTTGTCCTCTAAGAACAGTGCGTTACCACTGGTACTTGGGTGCTTCGGTATATCCAACTTCTTGAAGTAGTCGCCACAGGACCACTGGAACACCAAAATCTCGTAGAAACTCTCCAACTCATGTAGGAGCTTCTTGTTGATTCATCTATAGAGAAGGGCAACGGATACACTCTATTCACTAAAGATGTATGAACAAGGTAGATGAATCATATACTAAACTAGCTACACAGGGGGTTTAACTTAAAGTTTGTATGACATGATGCATGTGTAATTACAGAATCAACCTTAGTTGATTCAACCTTCTATACATTGCACTCTTCCTATCTGGTCTTTAAGATAGACTCTTCAGAATACTTAGGTAAGAAAGGAAGAGAGTTTCTAGGTAAGACTTTTAGAAAATCCTTTTGAAGATGCCTCATAATATCTGCAAAGAAGGGCTACGCTCCGATACCAGCTGTGACGGAACCTCCCAAGTAATTAGGCCCACCTACAGTTGTCCTTGTCTAACAGACATCAGACACCTTGTAGATGTTCCTAAGTCACTTGACAAGTTCGGTATCTTTCTTACCTTTCCAGGAACGTCTCACCCGTCTTGCAGACATTACAGAACATCGGAGATAAAGAAATGCGGAAGCTTTTACATAAACTTACATTTATTTAGAAAGTAAGATCAAGTTACTTATTACAGACCAGAGCTATAAACGAGTGCTGAGTAATATTATTACATATACCAAGGGAGGCAAAAACTCCTCCCGATAGTTTTAAAACAAAAAGTCCTATATGGAGGACCACGTCCTCCCGCATCTTCACTCTTGTTTTTCTTCATTGACACCACCTTGGAGCAAAAGCAACAAAAGATTTGTCGCTTCCTCACCTAAAAACAACGAAGGGATAAACCCTGAGTATGGAATTACTCAGCAAGTCTTACCCGACTAAGGAAAAGACTCTCAAGGGTATGCTGGATAAATAGGAATCAAGGAGAGGCTTTAGCAAGAATCAACTTAGATACTTTAGCAGAAATAGCTTACTAAAGTGAGTCCTTACTTTCAATATTTTAACGCCAGATTAAATATCAATAGACTCTGTTTGCATCTAGTCTAATTTCATCATCTCATCGATACAACATCCTTTTTATTCATAATGTTCACATCCTGACTTAGGTTGTAGGGCAGTGACCAAGTCTTCATAACCGCGAAGGTACGGCGATCCGAATCGATTATACTCAGCTGAGGATCTCCAATCACACGACATATGTAGCACTTAACCCTTGCATATGTCAACCCGCCACCGGGGTTCTTAAGACCAGATCAGGTTCACGCAAACCGAGAGCACAGATACACCACCGTCCAGCCTCTTGCCACGGAGGGTACACGCTACTCTCGCCACCGCTCCACGCCCATTTCGTGTTATCTTATTCTGGCCTTAGTCTGCCCGAGGCAAGGCTTACCCATGACGAGGCATGTGACCAGTTAAAGGGTCCTCGATCATCAAGCCTACATACGCATCAATCCTTAATCAACCTGGGTAGAACGTCACCTATTCCTAACCCAAGTTTCAATTTACGTATTCCCATCCTTAGGATTGTTTCTGTTCCTTAGGATGAAAGAGCATCACAGGGAACTTTGCAGTAAGATCCCACCATTGCTCCAAATGAAAATATTCTTGCAGGTAGAAGCCATCCTTTCTCGAGCTAGGCTAAGGACAACCTCTATCCACAAGATCTAAGCAAGGCTAAGCATTTTTTGTAAATCATATTTTGATACTTCACAGAAGTATCTTTAAAGGTATGGATATCAAGGAAAGCAATGCATCAAAGGGTTTCAAGCAATTCCTATAAACCTAATGCACATTTCACTAGACTTAAATTGTGCGAAAATTATTTAAAAAACACAAGGAAGGGGTTGCATGCACCGGGGCTTGCCTTTGTTCGTAGGTGAGTCAGGCTCGGACTCGCAGATGTCGAAGTAGAGCCAAGTCCTTGCCTGAGATTCCAAAGGTGGTGGTGTCTTCTCTTCAGTCACTTCACTCTCTTCTTCGTTTTCTAAATATAACCATATAGGTATATATATAAGAATGAATGCCATGTAATTCTCATGAGAGTGCATAGATAATAAAGGTTTATTAACTAAGTCTTTAATACAACTTTCCTTCACGGAACTCCGAGAACTTAGGGTTTCCGGAGTGAGTAAAGGAGTTCATAGAGCAGGGGTGGGGATTTTGGGTTCTAGTTATCAAACATGGTCCAAATCAATTCAAACTCTACCCAAGGCTTCTAAATAATGTTTAAAGTTCATATAAAAAGTTTGGGCATTTTTGGACTTATTATCTATTTTCTAAAAATCCAGAACTAAGACTTTAAACTATTTAAAATGCTTTAAAATTCCTTATTTCCTCTAAACATCACAAAATTATTTTTATTAAATTCTAGGGAAAATAATAAACCTAGGAAAATTGGTTTCACAATTTTAGGATTTTTCTATGATTTCCTAGAATTGTTTTAACTCGGGAGGAAAAAGAAAAAGAAAACCCGTGAATAGTACTGGGCCGAATCCAGTCTAGGTCGGCCCACTACCAGCAGAAGTGCGCGCACTCGCGCCCGCGCTGGCAGACTTGCACAGAGGCCCTTGCCTTCTTGAATATCCCGAAAGAGTCCAAGGCATTATTTAAAACAGTCGCTGACAACTGCAGAAAAGACCCTAGACTTCAATTTCTTCTCCAAAAACACCCCTGGTCACGGCGTGCTGTTCGTTCATCTCGGACGAGGTCTGTACCGGCCATGGCCGGTGATGACTGCTCAAGCTAACTATCTATGAGGCTTCACTGACCTGAGATGGCCCTGGAACACACATTAATTTGATCCGAACGCACAGAGAATGGCCTGTCCTCATGCACGACGGACACCGAGCATGGGAGCACATGTTCCCGCCAAACCATGGTCGATTAGAGAGAACGGACGCCACCATGAGCTTCGCAAGAACACAGAGGCATGGAAACAACACTTTAATTGGATAGGAACTCACCAGAGTTGCCCAGCCACGGGCGGGCCGTTCTTTGCGATGCGGCGGACCAATTTGGGGAAAATCGGCGTCGTGGTGGCTCGGGTTGAAATTGGGGTTGGGGATTGAGGCTACTTGGTCGTAAGAAGCTGTGCTTTCACCATGCGCAAACGATTTGGGAAGAGGTGGAGAAGGTCGTGTGAATTTCTGGTTGTACTCAAGCTTGCTTGAAGAACAGCGAGCACCTCGCCGAGGACCCAATGGCTATTTATAGCTGTGGCGGTCCGGCGATCACTTCGCGGCCACGGACAGCATCACTAGCGCATGTCGACCACGTCGGTAGGAGGTACAGTGAGGGAAAACTATGGCATGAGCGCCACCGCGGCGGAATCCACTGAGTCACGGCGGCCGCCGGTGAAGTCTCCGGCTGGACTCAGGGAACGGTGCCACGTATGCGTCGTTTAACTTCGACTCTATCCATTTCCTATCGCGCACGAACCCGGACGGCGGCGGCACGAATTTTGGCGCAAAGAGGTCGCCGGCGGTGAACATTTTGCGCTGGCGGTCTGATCCGCACGAGCACTGTACCATGGCCAACTCCATCAGACAGCCTGACAGAGCATTTTGGAGCTTCATTTTCTCCCAGATTCAAATGGCAACTCTACTAAAGCTCTGCAGCAAAATTGTAGAGCTATAAACCAGCTACAACATTGCTATATTGTACTGCCACAAAAAGTCAATGGAGCCTGCTTGAAATTAAGCTTGAAGTTCTTGTCAGTTCACTGTTAGTCTGAAAATGCAGACCCAGTAACCTAACAGCCCAACTTCAGCCTTATTTATCTCTAGATTCTTCTTAACAACTATGCTTACACTCTTAAGCAAAGTTGTTCTCCTATGATTGAGCTACAACTTTGATGTGGTGCCCTAGGGTAAAAACCCTATATTTTTAAAAGTTGCAAGGCTCCAAAGTTGAGCTCACCAATCTGAAATTCAGACTTAGGCTGAAATCACAACTAGGGGCCTTTTTGCAAATGAGTCCAAAACTTAGGGTTTGGCTTGTAAATTCATATATGAGTGACTCAAGTGACTTAAGATACTTTACTAACTTGGTTTTTACACTTTAGTCCAAATGTGCATCAATTTTGCACATAAGCCCCTAGGTTTTAGTTTTAGGGTTTTCCAGGGTTCAAATGGGGATTTTTGGTATCCTAGGGGTACAAAAGTGATTCAAGTTCATTTTTGGGAACATTTTATGAATATTCCCCTAAGGCTTTTAGGTTTTCTCAACTTGGATTAGGTTTTACCCCTTTAATCCCTATTTAGGGTTAAGTTCCCTATCCAGGGTTCTATTTGCAAAACACTAAAACAATACAACTTGTTTGAAATTTTTACCTAGTGAATGCACTCTAGGTGTGTCAAACATATGCAATGCCAATGCTTATGATGCCATGCTCAAGTTTTAGTTACAGTAACACCAGGGGTGTTACACGGACTGTCCGGGCCCAAGGGCCGGACCGTCCGCGCACTTTTGGTGCTCAACAACTTGCAATCTTATTGTTCTTAGAACATGTCATTCCTTGTGTGCTTGTAATCTTGCCTTGAGAGTCTCCAAATTTGTAGATGACCCTAAGAATGTTTTGTATCACCAGTTCTTTGCGGGCAAAATTGAGTAAGGGATCGCCTTGACCTGTATGGTCGGCATTGAGGAACGAGGTTGAGAAAGACCCGGTCCTTTGTGGGCACCTCAACGAGGAGTAGGACACCTTGGTAGTGTGGCCGAACCTTGGTAAAAATCATGTGGGTGTGCTTCATTGTGATTCATAGTTATTGAATGAATGCATATTTACTCAAACGAATTCTATTTTGAAGGGATTATACATCATCTAAATCTTATGTGTTCGAAATGGCGAAGCATTCCTCTCCCAGTTCCAAAACAAGGAAGGATTCGTGTGCCGCCCTAAAAAGAAAGAAAACTAATGCAACTCAGTTTTCTGAACCAAGTTCGTAAAAAAATCTAGAATCTGAATTAAATGGATATAATAACATAATAGATTTTTAAAAATCTAAAGATTCTTTTAGTTCAATTTATAGTTACTTTTACCCTAAAACTTTCAGAATCTTATCGTCAATATTACCAAACTATCATACTTTTAAGAATCCACGGTTGTTATTTCAACTAAATATATTTTAGATTTTTGACACTATTAACTTGCAATAGAATTTTTATAGTTCATAGCTAAAATCAGATTTTTTTTGTGAAAGCTTCTCGACTTAGGGTCTGTTTGGTTGGGCTGTGGCTGTGAAAAAAGTTGTTGTATGCTGTGAGCTGTGAAAAAAAACTGTTATAATCTATGAGTTGTTAAAAAGCTAAAAACCATTTGGTGGAAACCAATAAAAACCGTTAAAAGTTTTTCGATATATGTTTTCACAGTTCCATCCGAAAGCCACTAAAAATAGGTCTAAGAGTGCTTTCAGTTTTACACTGCCAGAAAATCAGCTTTTATAAAAAACTGCTTTCTGGATCCAATCCTTTGACTTAATTTTTAGATTTTAGGGAGCAAAAGCTAAAGATAAAAGCCAAACCTAACATACGCTTAGGACTAGTTTGGCAGCGAAGAGAAAAAAATTCCCTTGGAAACCAACCTAGGAGGGGATTTTAGATGACACCTTATTTCCCAGAGAGAATCTCCCCTCTCCGGTGTACTTTCCTGGCGTTATTTGGAAAGTAAGGGGCTAAATACCCCTCTTGAGCAAAAATACATCAAAAATTCAGAAAAAATCAAACAAAAATAAGGAATATTTAGAAAACTCATAAACAATAAAACATCACTAAAAATCCAAAAATATGAAGCATATATCAACACTGCAATGTCCGCTTAATATCACCATCACATAATATCATGTAATATTCAACGAAGCTAATCCATCCATCATCACATCACATAATATCATTATCTCCATCCACACGTACAGATAGACAATATAATATAAAAATGGAGTATTAGAAAGTTTGGCAGTAGAATAAGACATTTAAAACATGCACGCCACATGTCAACTTAATGCATTTTAGTTTTATGCCATCTTCCTTCTCCATGTCCGCTTCATGTGTTGCTTCCACTTAACACACTGCAAGTAACACCAATTGATACACATTTTAGTTTGTATGGTTACACAATTATATAGTTCAATGCTAGTAACATAGCATAGCAGTGTGGTTAAACAATATATAGCAGTAGGAGTTAGTAGCTGAAATGAATCAATTTATTCTAGTTCCACTAAATAAATTCTCTAAAACCAGAACATATGTGTTGCTTCCACTAAAACCAAAACATATTTGTTGCTTCCACTGAAAAAACTAGAATACCATATGTGTTGCTTCCACTAAATAAATTCACTGAATAAATTCTATATAAAAAACTTGTGTTAATGCACTAAAATCAGAAAAATAGCAAAGGCTCCTCCTTTTATTCTAGTTCCACTGATGAAACCTGAAACAGAAATATTGTATCCTTACTAGTAATGTTAAACCTTACTGTATTTAACAAAAAACTGAATAATTTACTGACAAGTGGCAATGCCAGATATATGAAACAGTTTTAAGTTTGGGTAGCATTTTAGTTCATGGATACTTTCCAAATGTTTGATCCTTGTCATCATCAGCTAGCAGTTACCATCAGCAGCTACTAGCAGTTGTTAAAAACAGTTGTTAAGAAAAATACCTGTAAGCCTATCTCTTCATCGCCACATTCACCTCACATCACATGATAGTAGTGAGCGCTCTACAAGCACTGTGGAGAAAAATAATCAGCAAAATCATATAAACAACCTTCAATTGCATACAAACTAAGAATTAGAACTTACCTAATTTTCCTCTTCAACCAAAGTAATCTAGCATTGTGGTTTTTTGACTTCATAAACACCTCTCGGTTTATCGCAGATTCAAAGACCTCCATTGCATATGATCTATCCTCATCTGTGAACCCATCAATTCTATCCAACTTGTCTAGACACTTTTCCATAGACACTTCTTCAATACCTTCGAGCGTTTTGGATGTGGCACTCCTCTTAAAATCCACAAAACTTTCAATGGCTGCTCCAATTTGGCTTTGCTTGCGCTTTCTCCCATTTCCACCTTCTACATGTCTTGATTGAGCTTCATTTGATATTTCTTGGAAATCCATGGAGAATGGGTTTGTGTGGGGGTGCAAGGGAGAGTGGCTTTGTTCAGAGGTACTCCTGTTCGAATGAGCAGTAGCAGAAGCGAAAGCTGTAGCAAGAGGTCCACTAGGAGGGGCAGCAAGTGGGCCACCAGGAGGGGCAGTAAGAGGACGAACAGGAATGAAAGAAGGAGGTGGCATTTGCTGAGTGGATGTGAAATTCAAATCTCCAGTAGCCACACTACCTAAAAAGAGAGAAGATGAGTAAAAATACATTCTGATAAGTAGTAAAAAGATAGAAGTTATGAGTTAAAATACCTTCGTGCAGGGCTTCCAAAGAGTAGTACAATGGAAATGGCTTCTTTTGGTACTTCGCTACCTTTGGGTGAGCCTATATGTGCAAGATGAAATCACAAATGAGCTTACATGTGCAATATTAAGAAAACATATTAAATATTGAGGAAATGACTTACAAGGATGAGCTTTTCCCAAAGTTCTGGCTCGGCCACTATCATACATAGGGAATCATTCCAACCCACCCCACTTTCTTTCCTTGAATCTCTTACTGCCTTGTAATGAGATTTAAGCTCCTTATCTTTGTCTTGCATTTGTTGTTTGGAGTAATGGGCAAGAGGATACCTCTCATTGAACTTGTTTGTGATACTGTTTCATCCCTCAGCAGTCCAACCATTTTGACTTTTGAACTTTGGGTTGTCCTTATGTTCAAGGAGCACATCAACCAGACCTTTCTCATACACTGTGTTCCAAGCTGCCCTAGAAACATTCTTTGCCATGGCTATATTTCCCAACAAAACATAGTAAACATAAGGCTTTACTACTACATAATAAAACATAAGACTTTACTACTACATAATAAAACATAAGTCTTTATTACTGTATAATAAATATAAGAGAACCTAAACTAACTATTGTAGGTAGCCCACATTTGGAGAGCAATCTGATCTCTCAGGTTGCTTCCATCACTTGAGTCCATATCATTGGGGTAGTTGTTGTCTCCCTCTGGGACTTCAACATACTGGCTTGGAGATATATGATCTGCTTGGTGGTCAAGCCAACCTTCATCACCATTTTGCCCTCTAATTATGTTGTGAAAATCAACAGCTGCTGCTGCTATCTTAATTTGATTTTGGATAGGATGAAATGTGCCTACTTTGAGAATTGGAAACCTTTTCTTCAAAACACCAATGGCTCTTTCGATGTGGTTGCGAAGAATAGCATGACGATGGTTGAATAGCTCTTTGTAGTTCACATAACTAGCTTGTGAAGAACGACGCCTTCTAAACTCGCTGAGGTGATACCTAACTCCTCGGTATGGGGCAATAAAGGATGATGTATTTGCATACCCACCATCCACAAGATAAAATTTTCCTTCTGGCACAGTAAACCCTTTACTGATAGCGGATCGAAGGACCCCTGCATCTGAGGCCGAGCCTTCCCACCCACATGAAATAAATATAAAATTCAGATCGAAGTCACATGCCAACATCACATTTTGTGAAAGTGACCCTTTCCTATTTCGGTAAGGAGGAGCCTTATCTTCTGCAATGGTGATAGGTACATGGGTTCCGTCAATTGCTCCAATGCAATTCTGTATAAAAAGGAGAGGAAGTTTAGGGCATGTTAAAGGGAAAAACTAAGGAAATCATGTTTACTATTGATAGGTCACCTGAAAAAGGGCATGAACCTAGAATCTGTTATAATTTTTGGATGTGTCTGAATAGAATTGGGAAGCTTCACGAACCGCTGAGTTAGAGTGGGAACTATATCGAAAACTTCTGATATTTTTCGACGGATAGTCTCTCCACTATGTTGGAAAGCCTTTTGAAGCATTTGGTTACTGGTATTGTGGGAGATCATATACATGAACATCCCAAGCTGCTCTTCGACTTTAACTCCTCGTGTGTCACGTAACAAACCCTCTCTTCTAAGGAAATCTGATGTGGCTCTAAATATTTCTGGTTCCATTCGAAACTCGGACTTGCACCAACTCTCATGCCCTTCAAGAATCTCCTTAACCTTCTGGGCACCAGAGAGAGAGGAGGTATGGATAGACCTTTTCTCTTCAAAGAGGAATGGAAGTATAGCAGGGAGAAGAATAAAGAAAAACTCCTCATCGTCTTCTTCTTCCTCCAACAAAAACTGTCTAGCTAGCTCTTCCCAAGAACCCATATCTGAAGATTATTTGAACATGAGTCACATGACACTATGCAAGTTTCAGTACACCAATGACAACACATAAGCAACACATAAGAATCTTTTAATAACCACAACAAAAAATAAGAAGACACTTATTTGTGACGAAAAACAAAAATATCTTCGAACGAAGAACCACACAAACATTGTTTTTCCTTAGATTTATAGTTTTAGTTAATGCCTCTTTGTTATTAAAATCAAAATTACATATTATATTTATATAATTCAGAATGAACCAAAGCTACAATTATCACTTGAAAATATATAATTATCAAAATCAAAAGTACTAGCATCAGCACAAAAACAAACAAATCAAATGAAGATATTCCATAGTTCTATATGCTCAGGGACAGCAACAACAACAAAGATAGCCTAGGACGCTTTCCCACTGGTTTGCAGTCAAAGAACATGAGAAATAATCAATTAAATTCAAGAGTGAAGGAACAGTTGGTTACCTTAGGTAGCTTATCTATTCAAGGATGATAATTCAGTTATCCTGGACCAACAACCTGTCACATAACATGAAAGGAACTTAGAAAATACCAGAAAAGCAATTCAGTTCAGTTAAACTGCATTGGAGTGTCACATAACAGGAAATCAGTTCAGTTCAGTTAATCTATTAGCTCCGGATACGTTATTATGAACCACACTTAATAATGAAATTACAAGCGCACAGAACTGAGAAACTATGATCATCTCTTATCTCTTAGATAAAAAATATGTAAAGAAACTGAGGTAAACATGAGCTGCCTGTAAAAGTTGTTTTTTACTGGTGGTTCTATTAGCCACTACAAACTTAATTTACCACACTATTCCAATGAAGACCAGAAACACATATATGGCCGGAAGGTACATGAAGACCATTTAAATCTGGGATCATTCGAACACACAATGGGTACAGATGAAAGGATTACGCGGTCGTCTCCTAGGAAAAAATACAAGGGAGAAAAATAAAGCTGGCCAGATTATAATCCATATAGAACATGTGGAAAATGTATATCCTATCTATCCCGTGTCTTGGCTCACACACAATCAAATTCAGAGTATCAAACCATATAATTATTTGCGCCCATTTCAGCTTTCACATCAAAGCATAAAGAATCAACAAAATAAATTCAGATTGCATACATACAAGAATAAAGCATAGTTAAGGAGGAAAACAAGAAATAACCGATCTAACTTATCTGTGCCGCCTCACTGCTAGTACTAAACCTATTGATCTTGGCATGTGACTTTTTATTACAAAATATCTCTAGATTAATTTTACCGTGGATTGTATGTATTAACTCGGCCACAACACTGCTATTAAAAATTGCTGGATCGTAGCAGGAATTTATAATAATCTTGGCATGTGACGCTAGTAGAGGGAAGCATAGTTAATATCCCTGGATTGGAGGAGGCAGATCTTGGAGGAGGCTGATTATAATACCTCACTGCTAGTACCGAGCGGAACTTGAAAGAGAGCAGAGGAGATGACAGAGCATGTGTGAGTAGAGGAAGAACGTAGGGAGAACGCAGATGAGAGCACAAACCCTAGACCACGTCGTCTGTGGAGGAGGGAGCAGTCGAGACCGCGTCGAGGGAGGGAGGACTGGGGATGACTGCGGCGGCGTTGTGGACGACGACAGAGTGGACGGAGGCAGCAGAGGAAGTCCGACTCGCGTCACCGTGCCAGCGTCGCTCGCGCCGCCTCCCCCTCGTATGCGGGGAAAGCTGTCCGGCCTCGCGGCTGGTGGAAAGCTGCCCCGGGTATTTTGGTCGGGTCGAGGGAGAACGGGCCCGACAGATTGGCTTCCAAATAGGCCGGAAATTTTCCCTGGGCGCTATTTTCACGCGTGCTTCGCTCCCCCGGAAAAGGCCGGGTTCCCTTCCGGAAATCTGACTGCCAAACTAGTCCTTAATGACACAGTTAAAACGAGGAATATAACGGATACGCGACCTGCGGCCCACCTCAGTAACAAAACGGGCCGAAGATAATGATCCACGGACCACGGACCGGCCCATCTCGTCCTAGCGGCGGCGGCGGCGGCGTCCTTCACCGCTCCAGGTCCAGGTGGGCGGCCGCGACCAGAGTCGTGCCCGAGCCCGACTCGAGCCGACGAGGAGAGAGCTCAGGAGGCGGCGGAGAGAAGGGAGAAAATCCCCGGTAGGGAGGGGGGAAGGAAGCCAAAGGCCCAAAGGTCTCGGCGCTGCCGTAGTACCGGCTGAGGCAAGATGGTGAAGGCACGAATGACGACGACGGACGTGGCGGCGGAGGTGAAGTGCCTCCGCCGCCTCATCGGCATGCGCCTAGCCAACGTCTACGACATCACCCCCAAGGTTAATCGGGTCCCCGTCCCCTGCCTTCCCTGCCCCGCCTGCCGCGAACCCTAGTCACTGCCCCGCTTGGGCGCAGGTTGGATGGGAAGGGGCCACTCCTTGACACCCCCGCGCCGCCGCCCGCGATCGGTAGAGGCGTGGCGCACGAAGCGAATCTGTAATTCTGTACTGGATTTCGGTCTGCTCGACCAGTGGTGCTGCCACCTAGCAGACTTTATCGTGAGCCCAGGGCATAGAGAACTTCGTAGTTTAATGTCCCGTATGCTATGGGATTTTGCTTGTGTTGTTTTTCAGTAGCTGATGTAGCCTGTGCTTACATGTAAAATTCGACATAATCAATAGATAACGCTATGAACTGGCTCGCTGAGGCTGTCGATGCACATTTTAGGTGCAGTTTTGTGGGATACAAGATCCTTGTGTTTCGCTTCAATAGTATGTTGTCAGGATCAACCAGGTGGTTCTTGCCTTTTGATCTGTTCTGAGTTCTGAGTAAAGCATAGCTGCCTGAATTCTTTGGGTCATTAATAAAAAGTATTGTATTACCAGTACATCATACAAACAGATCATGTTGTTCTTGGCAGTCTTATATCGTATTTGTGTTTTACTATATACATGACGATACTTGTACAGAACTACAGATGTAATTTTAGTAGCATCTTTCTGCATTTGGACAGACATACCTTTTCAAGCTGATGAACAGCAGTGGGATTACTGAATCAGGGGAAAGCGAGAAGGTCTTGTTGCTCATGGAGAGTGGTGTCAGGTTCCACACCACCCAATACGTTCGGTGAGCTTCAGATTCTACTCACTGCCCTGATTGATGTTTGCTTCATCACCCTGTTCTGTAACATTAATGTCTAGACCCTTGTGTGTATGCATTTCTGCAGTGACAAGAGTACCACCCCTTCAGGTTTCACTCTGAAACTACGAAAGCACATTCGTAACAAGAGACTTGAAGATGTCCGTATGCTCGGATATGACAGGGTATTGTTCCAGTTTTGCTTTCTCTCAGATAAGCATTTCATGTCAGCAGCTTTGTATTGTTGTTCGTTGGCCATTTAATTGTTCCCATTTTTTGTTTGTTTGTGCAGATTATCCTTTTCCAATTTGGGCTTGGTAGTAATGCACATTTCATAATTTTAGAGCTATATGCACAAGGAAACATTCTTCTCACGGATTCAGAATACACAGTATTGACACTACTCCGTTCTCACAGGTTGTTGCCTGATTGATAAATTTTCTTAGCATGTACTACCATTGCTGCAGCAGTATTGACTAATAAGGACAAGAAAATATCAGAGTTAACATGCAATGCAAGGATGCTCTTTACTTCTCTTTCATATATACTGTGTTTGTTGTGTTTATTTTCTATTTTGTGGATCTACAGAGATGACAACAAAGGATTGGCCATCATGTCACGTCATCGCTATCCAGTAGAAGCTTGCCGTGTTTTTGGCAGGACTGACTTTGCAAAGTTAAAGGACATGTTGACAAAGCCTGATAAGGCTGATGATAAAGAGGAAATTACGTCTGGATCAACCGATGCTCAGGAAACTTCTCAATCCACCAATGATGAAGTGTTGGTAACTGAAATATCTGAAAAATCACTGAGTAAAAAAGAAAAGAAGGCTGCTGCAAAAGCTAAGCAGTTTGGTTCAAATGCAAAAGTAAACAATGGTGCTCAATCCAATAAAGCTACTCTGAAGACAATTCTTGGTGAGGCACTGGCTTATGGCCCTGCACTAGCAGAGCATATCATATTGGATGCTGGTTTGGTTCCAAGTACAAAGGTTGGGAAAGACCCAGAGAGCACTATCAATGACAGCACTGTTCAGTCTCTAATGGAATCTATTACAAGGTTTGAGGACTGGCTTGTAGATATTATATCCGGCCAAAGGATTCCTGAGGGTTATATTCTCATGCAAAATAAGATGACCGCAAAGAACATCACACCCTTGGAAGAGGCTTCGATTAATCATAAGGTCTGAATGATTTGTGCCTTGCTTGGTTTATTACTGTTGAGAAATTGAGTGATCATATATACATTTTTGTTTTATGCACAAGTAATGTTTGTTACCCACAATATCATATTTGAAGGGCAGGCCTGGTGCAGTGGTGATGGTTGTCTCACTGAGTCACCAGGTCGTGGGTTCAAAACAGCTTCTCTGCATTTGTGGGGGAAGGCTTGCCTCGTTTTATCAGTGGAAGTCTCCGACACTGGGTCTGCCCTGCCCACAATATCATATATGCTTGTTTATTGTTGGACACTGGCACTTGCATATTACCATCTGATTGATTTAATGTCTTGATAGTTAACTGTTTTGAGTTCCTGTATGCAGATATATGATGAATATTGCCCTGTTCTGTTGAATCAATTCAAGTCAAGGGAATATAATGAATTTGCGACATTTGATGCTGCATTAGACGAGTTCTACAGCAAAATAGAAAGTCAAAAGGTGAATCAACAGCAGAAAGCAAAAGAGGAATCTGCAGCTCAGAGGCTGAACAAAATAAAATTGGATCAGGTATCTCACCTCACTTTTAATGCACATATGCAATTCAGCTATTGCATTCCTCATTATTTCTTTTCCCATTGGAAGTTATTATTACTTGTTTGGTGCAACGGTGCATATATTCGGAGATGTGATAGTCCATTCCTCTGTTCTGCCATGCAGGAGAATCGTGTGCATACATTGAGGAAGGAAGTGGACCATTGTGTCAAAATGGCAGAATTAATTGAATACAATTTAGAGGATGTAGATGCAGCAATTTTGGCTGTGCGTGTTTCTCTTGCAAATGAAATGAGTTGGGAAGCTCTTACTCGCATGATTAAAGAGGAAAGAAAGGCTGGAAACCCAGTAGCAGGACTTATCGACAAACTAAATTTTGAAAGAAATTGTATCACTCTACTCTTGAGCAATAATCTTGATGACATGGATGAGGATGAAAAAACTGCACCTGTGGAGAAGGTATGTTACACAGATGCATAGGTTTCTTCCATGGTCTAGCATGGAAACCTATTCTATTTGTCAACCATATGGAATTGTGTTGGCACTTTCTAGTTTATGGTTTTTTGGATCTGATGTTCCTGGGAAGAGATTTAGTCATGTGTTATGCATACTGTGTGTAACTATTTGTGTTTATTTCCCTTATTACATTCTGCTTTGGCGAGTCAGAACTTATTTTTTTACATTTTTATTTTAAAGACAGGCATGCAAAGTACTTGATCAAGCCCACCCCTACCGTGGGATGTTATATGTTGCATATGCAACTGGAACTCATCTTATTGTGCACCTATGCCGAGATCCTAACATTTTTCTTCTGCTGTTGCTGGAACATTTTTTTTGTGGAACAATTTTTTCTTTGATGGAACACAAGGATAAAAGTTATTCCAGTTGGGGAAAAAATTTATTCCACCGAGAAGGGAAAAGGAAATGTTGCATTATTAGAAGAAGAAATGTTATATTTGGGTAGGGAAAATGTTTGACAAAGAAGGGAAATATGTTTAACAATCCAGTGCCAAAGGGTCCCACATGAGTGGGGTCTGGAGAAGGGATAAACCGAGGCAAGCTCCCCCCTCACGAACTCGTGACCTGGTTGAAAAGAAGTGTTTCGACCAGATTTTTTTGGATCTCACATATGCGTCAAACAATTTTCCATGGTCCTAGACAATTAAACCCATGTTCAATAAGATAACTATGACTTCTAGTTACATATGCCGATATGCGTCATATAATATTTCCTGGTACATCCACATGCCACATGGCCACATCTCCATGGTCCTAGACTAGAGTACTTCACTACTTTTAATGATTTTATTTATGCTGACCCATAAACTCATGATACATTTTTTTGTCTTTTTACATGTACATACTATATTTCAATAGTTAACTTACAATGCAATATCATTATTGTCACATTCTTCTTCTATCAACTTGAACCTTTTTTAATTCCTGTAGGTAGAGGTTGATATAGCACTTTCTGCACATGCAAATGCAAGACGGTGGTATGAAATGAAGAAGAAACAGGAAAGTAAACAAGAGAAGACTATCACAGCTCATGATAAGGCGTTTAAAGCAGCTGAGAAGAAGACACGCCTTCAGCTTGCTCAGGTACTTTTTTTATAACATAGTTTTTTATAACATAGAAGTACACTTGTGTTGCAACACAAAAATTGATTGTTGATATTTGGTTCCTGTTAAGTTTCAGACTTTTATGGGCCTTGCACAAAAAACCTTACCCTATACTCTCTCCGTCCCAGTATATAAGGCGTATTGGCGTAACCATCTCTGATTTAAAGATCAAAAAAATTATTTAATTCTCTCTATCAACACTAGTACTACTGTATCAATGTACGTGTGTCTAGAGAAAGCACACATTATATTATGAGACAAGAACAAAAAGTGGTTGCGCCTTATATTATCGGACGGAGGGAGTATGTTAGACTGTCTTCGATGGTGGATCGTGTAAAATAAGGGACGTGGAATTGTAGATGACACTGTTTGCAGATTGTAGTTTGAAATAGGGGATGAGATAGGGGATCTGCTGTAGATGGCCTTATTGTTGGAAAAACCCTAGAATATTCAGTTGGTTTTCATCCCAGATAGCAGACACATAGTTCATAAGAATGGTTGATAATTAAATGAAAGTCATACCTGCCTTTGGAAGCAATTATTTTGTCTTTTGGTTTGTTTGGATGGTGACATAACTTCTATACCTGGACACCTGTAGGAAAAAACAGTAGCCGCAATCACTCATATGCGCAAAGTTCACTGGTTTGAGAAATTCAATTGGTTCATCAGCAGTGAAAACTACTTGATAATCAGTGGCCGAGATGCTCAACAAAACGAGTTGATTGTGAAGCGCTATATGTCCAAAGGAGATCTGTAAGTACCCTTATTCCTGTTTAGAATGCATCCAGTTTATTTTCAATCTTAATATGTGAACGTACATACAAATACTTATATATTTGCAAATTAAAACTATGCCGGTATGTCCTTCAATGTTATTGACAAGATGTGCTAACATATATTATAAGCATGAAGTCAAGAGTATAATATTAAAAAATGACTTTTAACTTTGACCATTACAACAAGTCTCTTAGTTCTAAGTAAGTTGGGTTAGGCTAGAATTGAAACCTAATAAAAAGGCACATGGATAGTTATTTCCATGCACTCATTCAAGGCTAAATCTTTGGGTTTATTCCATCCTTTCAAGTCTCCTTCCCGGCTTCCCTGCCTCTTTCCACGTCAACTTTGACGTTCCCATGTCTCTCTTCCCATTGCTATCACGCCTTAGGATCATACTATGCATTGGTGCCTCTAGAGGTCTCCGTTGGACATGTCCAAACCATCACAACCGGTGTTGGACAAACTTTTTTTCTGATTGATGCTACCCCTAGCTTATCACGTACATCATCGTTTTGGACTTGATCGCTTCTTGTATGGCTGCAAATCTAACGCAATATACACATTTTCGCGGCTGAATGTCTTTGTAGGCCAACATTCTGCACCATACAACATAGCAGGTCTAATTGTCGTCCTATAAAATTTGGCTTTTAGCTTATGTGGTACATTGTTATCAAGGTGTCGCCTAGGCGCGCCATGGCCTTGCGCCTCACCTAATTGAAGCTAGGCGGCCACCTGCCACTCTAGGCGTCTAGGCGTGGACGCCTAGGCGAGCGCCTAGGGTTAGAACTGTGCTACTATATAATCAGGCGTTGAATCCAGTCGCCTATTCCTCGCCTGCTCAACTCTGCTTGATCGTCGGATGCCACGCTGAAGTGCCAGTAACCCATCTCTCTCCCATCCTTACTCCCCTTCCTGCGTTGCGTGTCGTCGCACGTCGCCGTTGTGTTGGCCCGTCGCGCTTTGTCCACGCGTTGCTGCTGCTCTGCTGGTCGCCGCTATGCTGCGTGCCACGTGCTCTGTACATTTATTCCTGAACTAGCTGGTCGCCTAACTATCGCCTAGGCGAGCACCAAGACGTCCAGGCACCCGAAGGCGCCTCACCGAGGCGTCGTGATAATCATGATGTGGTACCATTTGATCACATAGAACGCCAGATGTTTGATGCCACTTCATCCACCCTGCTTCGGTTATATGGCTAACATCTTTATCAGTATCCCCGTCTCTATAAGCATTGATCACAAATATCGAAAGGTATCCTTCTTAGGTACTACTTGACTTCCAAACTAACATCTCCATAGTCCTTCCTCATGTGTAGTAGTGCCGAAGTCACATCTCATATATTTGGTTTTAGTTCTATTGGGTCTAAAATCTTTGGACTCGAGTCTTCTGTCACAACTCTAGTTTTCTATTTACTTGTGCTCGATTTTCATCAACTAGCATTGCATCGTCTGCAAAAAGCATACATGTGATATCTCCTTGTATGTCCCCTATGATCCCATCCATCACCATTGCAAAAAGTTAAGAGATCAAAGTTGACCCTTGATGTAGTCCTATTTTTAATCGGGAATACATTTGTGCCTCAATCACTTGTTCGAACACCTGTATATGTCCTTAATGAGTCCAATGTACTTCGTTGGAACTTTATGTTATGCCAAAACCTATCATATATCATTCCTTGGTATTGTCTAAGTCTTCTCCAAATCAATGAAAACCATATTTAGGTCCTTCTGCTCTCTATACTGCTCCACTTGTCTTATTAAGAAAATAGTTTTCATGGTTGACCTTTCGAGCATGAAACTAAATTGGTTCATAGAGATCCTTGTTATTTCTCTTAGATGATGCTTGATAACTCTCTCCTATAGCTCCATAGTATGGCTCATCAACTTAATTCCCCGGTAATTACTACAACTTTGAATATCTCTCTTTCTCTTGTAGATCTGTACTAATATACTTTTCACTCATTAGGCATCTCGTTCGATTGGAAGATATTGTCGAACAACTTGGTTAGCCATACTATAGCTGTCCTGAGTAGTGAGGCATCTCCATGCCTGAATTGGGATACCATCAGGGGCCCATCGTCTTACTCCTTTCACCCTTTTCAATGTCTCTCTAACCTTAGATTCTTGGATTCTATGCACAAAGTGCCTATTGGTGTCATCAAAAGAGTCATCTAATTGAAAGGTTGTGTCTCTATTATCCCCATTGAACAATTTGTCCAAATACCGTCGCCATCTATGCCTGGTCTCATTCTCCTTCATCAAGAGGTGTTCCGTTTCATCCTTAATGTCCGATGGATAGTTTTATTTATGCTTGTTGCTGGCCACCATAGTGTGGTTTTTTGTACTGGTCCTCTTGGACCTTAATTTCCTCTTCTTATTAATACAATGATGCGCAGCTCTCCTGCGTTTTTCGAGAAAAAAAAAACTTGGTTGAAGTCCCTTATCTTCCTCTCACGGACCTTAGCCATCCTACATATGTCCTTCTCTTCTTCCTTCGTACTCAAACATCGGTAAAGATCCTCGTATGCCCTTTCCTTTGCCACACTTATAGCCCACTTTGCGGCTTTCTTTGCTACCTCGTACTTTTCTATGTTGTCCACACTCCTGTCATGATACAAACGACTATATCATTCTTTCTTCTTAATAGCCATTTGAACGTCCTCTTTTCGCCACCAAGTATCTTTAGCTTCAATTGCACTCCCTTTGGTTGCTCTACGCACCTTTGAGGCCACCTTTAGAATGCAGGCTGCCATCTTCTCTCATATGTTGTTTGCGCCATCTTCCTTTCAAGTGCCCGCCTCCTTTAAGGGTTGTGACATCTCGCCTTTCAATTTCTACCGCTTTATTCTCGCAATCTTGCTTATTTATCCCTACGGGCGCGCACTTGAGAATGAAAGACCATCATCACAAGCTTATGTTGATAGACCACTCTCCATGTATCACCCTGCAATCCAAGCATGCTCGCTTATCCTCCCTTCCTGTGAGGTGTAAGACAATTTTACTACTTACTAGAGTGTTGGCACTACTATAGGTCATTAAATGAGATTCTCTCTTCCTAAATAAAGTGTTGGTTATCAATAGGTCAAAAGCTACGTCAAAGTCCCAAGACTTCCTCTCCCTTCTGATTCCTACTACCATACTCAAAACCTCCACGAACCGCCTCGAAACCTGCATTTTTTGTACTTACATTGGCTACATGCCCATTGAGATCTCCTATGAAGAGCTTCTCACTAATAAGTATAGCTCTAACCATGCCATGGAGTTCGTTAGCACTCCCATCGTGGTCTACTTGGGGCAGTACACTGTAATTTTGTTCAAGACCAAGTCACCCATGACAAGCTTGATAAAGATAATTCTAATTCCTTGCTTTCTCACATCCACCACACCGTTCTTGAGGCTTTTATCAATCAAAACTTGTACTCTATTTCTATTTGTAGCTGCCCCTATGTGCCATGCTTGAAGCCAGAGTTGTTCACCTCGTTCGCTTTCTAACCAAGTCTTCTACTCTATTTCCATTTAGTCTCTTGGATGCATAAGATATTTGCATGCCTCCTAGTTGTTTGTTGTCTCAACAAACAACCTTAATTTACCTGTAAGCGACCCTACACTCCAACTATCTAAATAGATCCTAGTTGGTTCGATTAGCTCCCTTACCCTTCACACCCATCGATGATGTAAAGATCCTTGCACATTTTCACTGCATTCGGGCGCCGCTGTAGCGCGCTACTAAGGAAGTAACGACCTGATCCTTGCTCACTTGACATTGTGTCTAGATCGTGACATGTGCTTCACTAAGGGGGTGTTGATCAGGCCCTTGCCCATTTAATACCATACTCGGGTTCTGATATGACGCGTCACTAAGAGGGTTATGTGTTCCCCAACCGATTCCTTTTGGGGTTTCATCTTCATTGGAATCTAGGTTTAACATTGGCTTGCCACGACTGTCACAACCCTCTTCCTTTATCAGGGCTTGGGACCTGCTATGTTGAGACAACATAGGCAGAATTTTAACTTTGGCCGTTCATTAAGAAAGAAAATATTTGGATTCATCATATAGAGTACTATCTCTGGATTCATTGTAAAGTCTTCCGACGGCGGCGGAAGGAAAGGCCGCGGGCCGCGACGGCGGCTAGAATGTTTGAGAAACCCTAATCGTAACCTCCTCTGTTACCATGTTACTAATCTTGGGATTAACAATAGATAATAAGTCCCTAAGGACTATATGATATATATAGGCAGTATGCCTGGGCCTAATGGGCCTTAACAGATGTTAATGCATTTGTTTTTCACAATCTGTCATTTTACTATTGATCATAAAAAAATATAACTTCCACTGTAATGCCTCATAAGTTTTGTGTTGCTGTGATATGTTCATTCTGTTCCATGAATTTGTCATAGAAGCAACTGATTGATTTCGAATCTTGAATAGGTATGTGCATGCCGAGTTGCATGGAGCTTCCAGTACTATAATCAAGAATCACAAACCTGACACTCCTATTCCACCATTAACATTAAACCAAGCAGGATGCTTCACTGTGAGTTAAAGATTTTTCTAAACATTTAGGATAATACCTTTAAAAAGTCAGTGCTCATATGATCATGGCCTTCGTGCTTCAGGTTTGCCACAGCAAAGCATGGGATTCAAAAATTGTTACAAGTGCTTGGTGGGTGTATCCACATCAAGTTAGCAAGACAGCTCCTACTGGCGAGTACCTTACTGTTGGTAGTTTTATGATCCGTGGCAAGAAAAATTTTCTTCCACCTCACCCCCTTGTTATGGGCTTTGGTATACTCTTCCGTTTGGACGAGAGCTCCCTAGCATCTCATTTGAATGAAAGGAGGGTTAGGGGTGAAGATGAGGCCCTCCATGAAATGGAAGCAGAGTCTCGCAAGAAGCAAAGTAACCCTGAATCTGATGAAGATATTGGTAGTGAAGGTGCAAATAAGGAAACTCATGAAGATGAATCAAACGGGCAAACTACAAACATTCAACAAAACAATGATCTTGAGCTTCCTGATCTGTCTAGCAACATTGGTACTGCCAACTCATCTGAACTCCTTCCTGAAATCCAAGCTGAGGAAACCTTGGACAATGGAAGTTCCATTCTTAAGGAAGAAACAATCGAAGCTTCTGTTTCATCTCAACTTGATGATCTGCTAGATAAGACTCTTTGCCTTGGCCCTGCAAAGGTGTCAGGTAAAAGCTCTCTGCTTACCAGCATCCCTTCAAGTTTAGCAGAAGATGATGATGATCTTGAAGTGAAAAGGCCAACTATAAGAGACAAACCATACATATCGAAAGCAGAGAGAAGAAAATTGAAGAAGGGCCAAGTTAATGATGAAACTGCTACTGATTCTCAAAATGGTGAAGCTGTAGAAACACCAGGTACATCAAAGCAAGAAAAGGGAAAGGCAGAGACAAAGGCTACTGATTCTAAAGCAAGTCAGCCAGATACTTCACAGCAAGAAAAAGGAAAGGCAAACACAAAGGCTACTGGTTCTAAATTAAGCCAGCCAGGTAATTCACAACAAGAAAAAGGCAAGGGAAGCACTCACGCTGGTAACGCTAAAGTAAGCCGTGGACAGAAAGGGAAGCTTAAGAAGATTAAAGAGAAATATGCAGAGCAGGATGAAGAAGAAAGAGAGATCCGTATGGCATTGCTCGCGGTAATAACATCATTTGTCTTCTTTCCTATTTTATTGTCCTTTCCCTTTTGTGCTGCAAGTTTTAACATTTTCCATGGTACCTGTCATGCTAGTCATCTGGGAAAGCATTGCGGAAGGATAAACCTTCACAAGATGTAGAAGAAACCTCTGTTAAAGAATCAAAACCATCAGCTGGTACTTTGACATTTTCCTCTCATTTTCAGGCTTTTATTTGTGATATGTGGTAGCTCCTTGCGTGGATAGTTGATTACTGCCTCTTTTTTTTTCTTCCTGTTCTGTACAATAGCAATTTTGCCAGAATGTTCTGATGATCAGTCTTTTGGTAGTTGACTTAATTTTATTAGAAATAGTAATAATGTTAGTTTGCTGAATATTACCCTCCCATATTGAACTGGAAAATGGAAGTTTTAGTGTGAAGTACATTTTTTTCATGTTTGACAGTTTGAAACATTTACACCCTGTACTCTTCCAGGTGAAGATGATTCGTCAAAAATATGTTATAAATGCAAAAAGGCTGGACATCTTTCTCGCGATTGCCCAGAAAGCACATCTGAGGTGGACCGAAATGATGGCAGTATTAGTAGAAGCAGAGACGATACGGGTACCAATACTGCTCCTGCTGGTGGCAACAGTCCTATGGACGAAGACGATGTTCAAGAAATTGGTGATGAAGAGAAAGAAAAGTTGATTGACTTGGACTACTTAACTGGAAACCCACTACCAAATGATATTTTGCTATATGCTGTACCTGTGTGTGCCCCTTACAACGCATTGCAGACATACAAATATCGTGTAAAGATTACCCCAGGCACTGCAAAGAAAGGGAAAGGTATGTTTCTTTTATCATTTTCTCCCTTGGTATAACATTTGTCCTGATGCTCAAGTATGTTGGTTTCAGCTGCAAAAACCGCGATGAGCTTGTTCCTGCACACACCTGATGCTACCAACCGTGAGAAGGAGCTCATGAAGGCATGCACAGACCCTGAGCTGGTGGCTGCAATCGTCGGGAATGCCAAGATCACAGCGCCTGGCCTCACTCAACTGAAGCAGAAACAGAAGCAGAAGGGGAAGAAGTCTGCAAAACAGAACTAGTGTGAAACTGGTGGGTCCAAAGAACTGATCCATCCCCGATTCGCAGGAAGTGAAGCTTTGCCTTTGCAGAAAGTCTGTGGATGTTGTGGTTTGTCAGTTGTCGCTCGAGGCGCATTTGGGGGTATATGCAGCCTGTCAGGGAGTACACCCCTTTGGCGTCACACTGGTGAGGCCAGAGCGACAGGCACGCAGTAGGGGACCCAAGCTGCACGTCTATGATGCAATTGCGATATACAGCTCATAATAAAAGAAGTATTGATTTCATATGCAACTGATTGGTTCTTTATTTTATTTGTGATACCCTGAAATGAATTCCGCACATACATTTCATGTGCAATTCCCACTAGGCATGAATGAGTCGTCGATTGTGACTCGATGGTACATGCAGAAGCATGTCAGAACACAAGAAAATTATATAGGTTCGGGTTGCCTGAATGAGTAGTACCATACATTTTATTTGGTGCTAAGTATTGAGTTTGCTGGTGGTGCACATATTACAAATGAGTTGCAGGTGGTGATGGATGAGATCTTACGTCAGTCTAATGGTAGTGAGAGGGATGTCGAGAGGGTTTTGTAGGGTTACCCCTTCAGCCTTATATAACCAGCTGGTGAGATATCCTTTTACAGATCGTGAGAGTTTATCTAGATTATCTACTCTCGCTATTATTGCACGCCGACTCTTTGAATCTTTCGGTGGTTATTCCCTTCGAGCTTGACGCTAAGTAATCTGCGATATATGTGCATAAATAACGCTTTGATGCCGTTCTCTTCGGATTCCTTCTAGATGAGCGTGTTATTCTCCCGGTAGCACCTGTTTCTTCTGAGAGTCGATTCAATAGCACAACTTGGCGTTGACTTATTGGGGGTCTGTTCAAGTGGCCCATGGGACGTGTCCATGTGATGATGACCCATAATATCTATCTCCGAGACCACCTCATCTAGAATAGATTGATTCCTTAAACCAAACACACTCTTAGCTACGCCGTCTTGATGACCCTGAAGGAGTCCATGAGTCGGGGTACTGCTTGAGAACCATCTCCGCAGCCTAGAGCCTCCTCTGGACGCTCGTGTACATGCACGACGAAGGTGACAATATCTCGACCGACATGGACATGTTCGTGTCTTGGACAAAGGTGTCTATGAAGAATACATCCGCGCTAGTTTCCATACCTAGATCCAAATACGTACCATAAGTACCTGGATCCAAAGGGGTCTCTGAAGAATATGCCGCGCGCACCCATCGGAAAACAAACATGTCCTATCTCTCAAAAAGCGGCACGCTCGCGGGCGAGCAGCAGAGCCTCCAAACAAGTACCAAAAGTACTTCATTGGAAGGCTCGGCGGCTACTGTCGGGGGCACTAATTAGGGACACCCGAATTACCCCCTAACAAACGCATCCAGAGAGATAAGGACAAACTCCCGAGGGGGTGATAGCTGGGCCACCTATAAAAAATCGAGACATCTCCCCAAGAGTCTCCCACATCGAGCAGGGCTCCGCCTCGCCCGAGGTCAACGCCTCTCACTCCGTCTGGCCCGAGGTCGCCTCAGCTCAGTCCGTCTCGCCCGATCCAGCCTTAGGCAGATAGGACAAGGGCACCCTAAAACAGGCAGGGAACAGGCGCATTTAATGCGTATGCCAGCCCACGCTGTGGCAGCGGAGCACAGTAACGGACAAGGCAGCGATCACGTCTGACGCAGCGGCATGATTACGTCTGCATAACAGTGCGCGCACGCCGCCTAACGCCCTACGATGGGACGCCTAATACGATAAGCCGAGCGGACAGGCCTTCGGGCGCAATCTCTTTGCCTCGCTTGACCCCGGATCCAGCCCGCAGGCACAACCTCTCCGCCTCGCCCGACCCCGGGTCCAGCCTTCGGGCAATTTCTCCTCCTCGCCCGACGACAAGCTCAGCTCTCGAGCGAATTCTCTGGCTCGCTCGAGCTCTGCCTCAGCCACCAACTACGTCGCGAATCTCGCAGACAGCCACTCCGCCCGACTGTAGCGCACGTCGAGGGACAGCTCGGCCAACGCCTCGGGAAGACTTCCGCATCACCAGGGGCTCTGATCTCGATGAGTGTAGCAGGGAATCTCGACGTCATCACGCGCTAGGACGATGACGCACCCCGTAAGTAGCCTTTGGCCCATACCCCAGCGCTGTTACAACCACTACGGTATGGGCGACCTCTCCTTCGGGAGCTCGGGCGTACGGACGATCCCTCGGTCTCGGCCTCAGCCACCAACTACGTCGCGAATCTCGCAGACAGCCACTCCGCCCGACTGTAGCGCACGTCGAGGGACAGCTCGGCCAACGCCTCGGGAAGACTTCCGCATCAACCAGGGGCTTTGATCTCGATGAGTGTAGCAGGGAATCTCGACATCATCACGCGCCAGGACGATGACGCACCCCGTAAGTAGCCTTTGGCCCATACCCCGACGCTGTTACAACCACTACGGTATGGGCGGCCTCTCCCTCTGGAGCTCGGGCGTACAGACGATCCCTCGGTCTCGGCCTCGGCTCTCTACGGGAAGTCAGCAGGCACAAATCTACTACACAGTTCGCCGTCATGTCAGACGCCAGGGCATCTCTCCTTCGAATACAAGACTCAGCTTCACTGCGGACGCTCCGCTTGGTTTATAAATAGGGCAGTGGTCCCTCCATGGACGATGGATCAACACACGTAGACGAACGCTCACTCCTCCACTCTGTCTTAGATATTGGCATTTGCCTCAATCATCTCTAGGGACTTGGGGACTTTCCTTCTCCTGCTGTGCTTGGCACCACGATACGAGTAATATAAGCCTCATCCTATCTGTTGGAAGTAGGGCCTTGTGTTGCCCGAACTAGGATAATCACTTGTGTCTTCTCGCACACTATCTAGAGTCGACCACACGGCACATTTACTGGTTGGTTAAGGACCAGCGGTCCAAACACCGACAATGTGGCTCGCGAGCCAACTTCGAACCGAGCTAAGCTTCATCCTTGAGGTCGTTGCAGTGGGCAAGTCGAGCCGAGCTCGATCACCCATCGAGCCGCACTTAGCCGAGCTCTCGCCTCGTCTCCAGCCTATACGAAGGTGCGGTGTAGCCATCAAATGCGGCCATGTACTCCATGAATAATGCACCGCCCGTTGTTGTTGTAATGGGGTAAGGTGACCCGAGAGCAGGATCTTCTAAGTGGAGAAGGGAAATGCAGCAGAAATCTTAGGTCATGTTTGGTTCGGTGAAATGTAACTTACACTTTATCGTGTTTGCTTAAGCCACGACGTAATCTGTTATTGTAATCGATTACGGACTTCTAGAAAATGGAGCGTTTTCTTGTGTAAAAACAAGTAATACCAAGCAATGGTAGGGCTTCCAGAATTTTTTCTCTATGGAATTGTGATAAAATTTGTACAGAAACTGTTGGATAACTAAATCCTGCTCTTTGGTAGTGATGCACTGATGCACCAAACAGACAAACGGTGTCTACATTTTTTTGGGACCAGTGCAGGGCATCCTGACTTGTGAATGATCCACAGAACAGGTGTGATCCACAGTCTGTCAACATGGAAGGCTTGACTGGCCACACAGTTATTTGCGCTACACGTGTCAGCAAGAACTCCTTGTTTCATAGGCCAGGACAAATGATATATCAGTTTTTTCTAAGTCCTTGTACCCTATCAAAAATAAATAAATAAATAAATAAGCTACAGTATTTTTCCTTTTCTTTTACAACCACGACACGATGAGAAAATTTATCGAACGAGTTGGTTGCAATCGTCACTTTTTTTTTTCTAACTGCATCAACGTTTCAAATCAATCCTTTCAGTGTACCTTGTCTGGACTATAGAGTAGAGCGCGCGTATACTGGCCTACTGGGTCAACAATCCAAAACAATTTTCTCTTGAAGTTGCCGACATTACAACTGTTTTCGGAAATCTGACGTGATGCCTGAAGAAGAACCAACCGTAGTACTGACTGCACTGCAAGTCCGGTCAATAGTCAAGTGAGGTTGCTGTTCAGACTTTTCAGAGCGCATCCTTTTCTGCTGATATTCCACTCATCCACACACTATAAACCCTAAACCCTAAATTTAGGAGCAGGTACTCTTGTCTCCAAATCTAGAGTATTCTCTCTCCCTCTAAAACTTCTTATATTCTAACTATGAATGAAACACATAATTAAATATGTATTTACCATTTTAGACTACGACAAATACATATGTACAAAAAATAATAATCTAATTTTAAATGGTACTTCTCTTATCTCATTCTCTATTACACATCTCTACTTAAAACTCTACTCTGCAAACAACATTATCTATATGGCAAATCGCCAGCAACTCTTCTATCGCATTCTCTATCACGTCTTCAAACCCTACTATACATGCAAATAAAACAGTGTTTTACATGATTTGTTGAAGACGCCTTCGATGACCAACCTCACATTCTCATCCTTCTGCACGTCCCACCAATTTCAACAAGGACCTGCGGATCATGTAAATCCACCATGCCTTGAAATGGCACCATCACCACCACTCGTCGATGGATACGTAAATCCAGCATGAATCCCGTGCTTTCGGAAGAAACATCCTCACTACAAAATTGAGACCAGAAACTTGCGCACAAAATATCCCATCAACCAATATTTCTTTTAGAAATCCGACGTAAGTGAGCTTGCTTTTCAGACTTCGAGAGCGCCAGGTCTTTTCTTTTTCCTGCTATATTCCACACGTTGACTGCTGGAACTCGTAGAGTGAATTTTTTTTTTTGTGAGGCAAGCTTTGACAATATGCGCTTGCAACCAAAACCAGGCTCTTGTCACGATATCACACAATATCTAGGGTCTAAAAGAATAATCACAAAAGAATAATTACAGGAATTTGTCGGTGTTTCGTATACTTCGTCAAGGAGGGAGAAGATGGCGCGTGGGACTTTTATCCGTGTTATTGATAAGCAAGATATATCATTACATAAAGAAATAGTTTTAAGGCAAATAGCAATTAAAGAGAAAAAACCAATATGCTGTAAAATATAATAAGTTCAGGTGTGGAAGAGTAGTGAAAGGCGTATAACAATAGAGACAAGATCTTCAGAAGTAGAATTATACCTTCGGAAGCTCTCGGCCGACTAGAGATGACGTCAGTAAAAAACCACGAATGGTTGACCCCTTCGACGCTCACATATGTGTATCTATTTATAGGAGTCGAGCTCCTATGCAACCATATGTGTAATTACAAAAGAATAATGTTAGGACCGTCTCTAAGCATAAGAAGAACGCCCTAGGAGCTGACACACGCAAGAGAAAATTTTAATTACTTACTGATGATATGGAGGCCATCCCTCTGCTTGCTAGTTTTATATGGGCAAATAATTGAAAGGGAAATGGTCTTTACCATTTTCTCTGAATTGATTTCGATGATTGATGACCATCACAACCTAATGGACTAACTAGTTTGCCTAGTTGATTAATTCTTAGGTGCATAAGTCCAACCATCTCAATTCTAAGTCGATTGTTTGGAATAACATAGATTATTCTGGGCAGGAGAAGCTTTTTGGAGAATTCCCTTATGCACGGACCATCCGAGCCCTTCCGGCGGACCGTCCGCGACACCTCGGTAAGCCTCAGACAAGAACTATGCCAAAACTCACATTTCTAATATGGACTGTCCGAAGGAGAGAAGAACACCATCTAGGACCAAGCTCGGACCGTCCGGCCTTAGGCGCGGACTGTCCGGTCGTTCGAAACCAGAGAAACCTGAAGGTGCCAGGTTCAGTAAAAAGGAATTATAGTGTCCTCGTGGCCTGTCCGGGGTGCACATCCAGACCGTTTGCGACTACTTTATCTAATATTTGATGACACATTTAATGCACTTATAGCCGTTGATATAGCCGTTACTGCTGACTGTTGCGATTTCAGCCATTGATGTGCAGGGGCGGACCGTCCGGGCCAGGAGCGCGGACCGTCCGCGGTTGGCAGTGAGAGCACCTAGAGGGGGGGGGGGGGGTGAATAGGTGATCCTGTAAAAGCTTGAAACTTAATCCACAAAACTTGATTAGGAGTTAGCATAATTAAGCCAAGTGGCTAGAGAGGAGAGCTTGCACAACACGATAACCACAAAGAGATCAACACAGAGATGACACAATGGTTTATCCCGTGGTTCGGCCAAGTCCAACACTTGCCTACTCCACGTTGTGGCGTCCCAATGGACGAGGGTTGCAATCAACCCCTTTCAAGCGGTCCAAAGACCCACTTGAATACCACGGTGTTTTGCTTTCACTTTACTATATCCCACTTGCGAGGAATCTCCACAACTTGGAGCCTCTCGCCCTTACACTTTGATGTTCACAAAGAAGCACAGAGTAAGGGAGGGATGAGCAACGCACACAAGACACGAAATCAGAGTACCAACACGCACACAAGTCACAACAAGAGCTCACAACACAACCCGACGAGTTCACAACTCAAATGGAGCTCTAGTTGCTATCACAAAGAATCAAATGCGCGGAATCGAAGTCTTGGTGCTTAGGAATGCTCAGAGAATGCTTGGTGTACTCCTCCATGCGCCTAGGGGTCCCTTTTATAGCCCCAAGGCAGCTAGGAGCCGTTGAGAGCATTTGAAGAAGGCAATTCTTGCCTTCTGTCGCCTGGCGCACCAGACAGTCCGGTGCACCACCAGACACTGTGCGATGCGGATTTCTTTCCTTCTTTGGCGAAGCCGACCGTTGGCGCTTTGGAGCCATTGGCGCACTGGACACTGTCCGGTGCACACCGGACAGTTCGGTGCCCCCTTCTAGCCATTGGCTCGGCCACGCGTCGCGCACGGATTACGCGGCCGACCGTTGACCCGGCCGACCGTTGGCTCACCGGACAGTCCGGTGCACACCGGACAGTCCGGTGAATTATAGCCGTACGTCGCCGACGATTTCCCGAGAGCAGCAAGTTCGCCTGAGTCAGCCTGGCGCACCGGACACTGTCCGGTGCACCACCGAACAGTCCGGTGCACCCAGACTGAGCTGACTTTGGCTGAACAAAGCCATCTTTAATTCCAACTTGATTTTTCCTTTATACTTGATTTGTACTTTGTCCACCTTTTAACACTTGGGCACTTGTGTTGGACACTAAATCACCAAAATACTTAGAAATGGCCCAAGGGCACATTTCCCTTTCAATCTCCCCCTTTTTGGTGATTTATGCCAACACAACACAAAGCAAGTAGAACAAGTGCAAAATCAATTCAAATAAGAACTCAAGATTGTTCTGATTCAAATTTGGCATATATGGATCATTCTTTGCCACCACTTGGTTTGTTTTTGCAAATCAAATTCAATTTCCTATCTCTAAGTCAAACACACTTGTTGAGACATAAAGAGAGTTGTTCCAAGAGAAATTGATCAAAGATTTCAAAAAAAAACTCCCCCTTTTTCTCATAATCAACCATTCTCGCCACAAGAGGCCAACTTTTGACAAAAGAGACAATAAGAGATTTTTGACAAACCAAAAGCTCTATTCTACTATTTTCAAAATTCTCAAGTGGTAGCTGATCCATTAGTTGCTTTGGCCTTATTTTCTCCCCCTTTGGCATCAAGCACCAAAACGGGATCAATCTTGGCCCTTAAACCCCATTGCCTCACCAAAATCTTCAACTAAGAGTAAATAGGCAATAAGAGGACAAAGATGAACTTGGAATCAGTTACTCTTTCATCGGAGTGCAGTGGAAGTCTTGCATGGTCCAAGTCCACCTTTTCCCTTTCAAACCTCCTTTGGGACTAAATTAAGCAAACTCAAACACACAGTTAGTCTCAAAGGGTCAAGTTGTAGCACATCTCCCCCTAAATATGTGCATCACTTGCAAATGGACTTGTGAGGTCCGGGGAGTGCTTGTACAACTTGAGCACCATAAATAGGCAACAAAATGCATTAAGGAACATGATCAAGGCATAAAACACATGTATGCTATAAATCAATCCAGGTTCCGCGAATCTAAGACATTTAGCTCACTACGCAGCTTGCAAAAGGTCGACTCATCTAGAGGCTTGGTAAAGATATCGGCTAGCTGGTTCTCGGTGCTAACACGAAACACTTCGATATCTCCCTTTTGCTGGTGGTCTCTCAAAAAGTGATGCCGGATGTCAATGTGCTTTGTGCGGCTGTGTTCAACAGGATTATCCGCCATGCGGATAGCACTCTCATTATCACATAGGAGTGGGACTTTGCTCAGATTGTAGCCAAAGTCTCGGAGGGTTTGCCTCATCCAGAGTAGTTGCGCGCAACACTGTCCTGCGGCAACATACTCGGCCTCAGCGGTGGATTAGGCAACGGAAGTTTGTTTCTTAGAGCTCCATGACACCAGGGACCTTCCTAAGAATTGGCACGTCCCCGATGTACTCTTCCTATCGACCTTACATCCAGCATAGTCGGAGTCTGAATATCCAATCAAGTCAAAGGTAGACCCCTTTGGATACCAGATCCCGAAACAAGGCGTAGCGACTAAATATCTAAGAATTCGCTTCACAGCCACTAAGTGACATTCCCTTGGATCGGATTGAAATCTAGCACACATGCATACGCTAAGCATAATATCCGGTCTACTAGCACATAAATAAAGTAAAGACCCTATCATAGATCGGTATGCCTTTTGATCAACGGACTTACCTCCTTTGTTGAGGTCGGTGTGTCCGTCGGTTCCCATTGGAGTCTTTGCGAGCTTGGCGTCCTTCATCCCAAACCGCTTGATCAAGTCTTGCGTGTACTTTGTTTGGGAGATGAAGGTCCCATCCTTGAGTTGCTTCACTTGGAACCCAAGAAAATAGCTTAGCTCGCCCATCATCGACATCTCAAACTTTTGAGTCATCACCCTACTAAACTCTTCACAAGACTTTTGGTTAGTAGAACCGAAGATTATGTCATCGACATAAATTTAGCACACAAAAAGATCACCATCACAAGTCTTAGTAAAAAGAGTTGGATTGGCTTTCCCAACCTTAAAAGCATTAGCAATTAAAAGTCTCTAAGGCATTCATACCATGCTCTTGGGGCTTACTTAAGTCCATAGAGCGCCTTAGAGAGCTTACACACGTGGTTGGGGTACCGTTCATCCTCAAAGCCAGGGGGTTGCTCCACGTACACCTCCTCCTTGATTGGCCCGTTGAGGAAAGCGCTCTTCACATCCATTTGGAACAACCTGAAGGAATGGTGAGTAGCATAGGCTAACAATATGCGAATTGACTCTAGCCTAGCCACAGGAGCAAAAGTCTCCTCAAAGTCCAAACCTGCGACTTGGGCATAACCTTTTGCCACAAGTCGTGCCTTGTTCCTTGTCACCACCCCGTGCTCGTCTTGTTTGTTGCGGAACACCCACTTGGTTCCCACAACATTTTGCTTGGGACAAGGCACCAGTGTCCAAACTTCATTTCTTTTGAAGTTGTTGAGCTCCTCTTGCATGGCCAACACCCAGTCCGGATCTCGCAAGGCCTCTTCTACCCTGAAAGGCTCAATAGAAGAGACAAAAGAGTAATGCTCACAAGAATTAACTAATCTAGAATGAGTAGTTACTCCCTTGCTTATGTCACCCAATATTTGGTCGATGGGATGATTCCTTTGAATCGTTGCTCGAACTTGGGTTGGAGGTGCCGGTTGTGCTTCTTCCTCTATCACATGAACATCTTGTGCTCCCCCTTGATCACACGCCTCTTCTTGATGAACCTGTTCATCGTCTTGAGTTGGGGGATGCACCATTGTTGAGGAAGAGGGTTGATCTTGCTCCTTTTGTTCCAGTGGCCTCACATCTCCAGTAGCCATGGTGCGCATTGCGGCCGTTGGAACGTCTTCTTCATCTATATCATCAAGATCAACAACTTGCTCTCTTGGAGAGCCATTAGTCTCATCAAATACAATGTCGCTAGAGACTTCAACCAAACCCGATGATTTGTTGAAGACCCTATACGCCTTTGTATTTGAGTCATAATCTAACAAAAACCCTTCTATAGCCTTGGGAGCAAACTTAGAATTCCTACCTTTCTTCACTAGAATGTAACATTTGCTCCCAAATACACGAAAGTAAGACACATTGGGTTTGTTACCGGTTAGAAGCTCATATGAAGTCTTCTTGAGGAGGCGATGAAGGTAGACTCGGTTTATGGCGTGGCAAGCCATGTTCACGGCTTCCGACCATAACCGCTCGGGTGTCTTGAATTCTCCAAGCATTGTCCTCGCCATATCTATGAGCGTCCTGTTCTTCCTCTCTACCACACCATTTTGTTGTGGTGTGTAGGGAGCGGAGAACTCGTGCTTGATTCCTTCCTCCTCAAGATACTCCTCCACTTGAAGGTTCTTGAACTCGGACCCATTGTCGCTCCTTATCTTCTTCACCTTGAGCTCAAACTCATTTTGAGCTCTCCTTAGGAAGCGCTTGAGGGTCCCTTGGGTTTCAGATTTATCCTGCACAAAGAATACCCAAGTGAAGCGGGAAAAATCATCAACTATAACAAGACCATACTTACTTCCTCCTATACTTAGATAGGCGACGGGTCCGAAGAGGTCCATATGAAGTAACTCTAGGGGTCTTGAAGTTGTCATCACATTTTTGGCATGATGAGAGCTTCCCACCTGTTTCCCTGCTTGACAAGCTGCACAAGGTCTATCTTTTTCGAAAGTAACATTTGTTAGACCTATTACGTGTTCTCCCTTTAGAAGCTTGTGAAGGTTCTTCATCCCCACATGTGCTAAACGGCGATGCCACAGCCAGCCCATGCTAGTCTTAGCAATTAAGCATGCATCTAGACCGGCCTCCTCTTTTGCAAAATCAACTAAATAAAATTTTCCGTTTAGTACACCCTTAAAAGCTAATGAACCATCACTTCTTCTAAAGACAGACACATCTACATTTGTGAATAAACAGTTATATCCCATATTACAAAGTTGACTCACAGATAACAAGTTATATCCAAGCGACTCAACTAAGAACACATTAGAAATAGAGTGCTCGGATGAAATAGCAATTTTTCCTAACCCTTTCACCTTGCCTTGGTTCCCATCACCGAATATGATTGAATCTTGGGGATCCTTGTTCTTGACGTAGGAAGAGAACATCCTCTTTTCCCCCGTCATGTGGTTTGTGCATCCGCTATCGATAATCCAGCTTGAGCCCCCGGATGCATAAACCTGTAAGGCAAATTTAGGCTTGGGTCTTAGGTACCCAACTCATGTTGGGTCCTACAAGGTTAGTTACAATAGTCTTAGGGACCCAAATGCAAGTCTTGTCTCCCTTACATTTGGCCTCTAATTTCCTAGCAATTACCTTCTTATCCTTTCTACAAATAGCAAAGGAAGCATTGCAAGCGTCATAAATTGTAGAAGGTTCATTTATTACTTTCCTAGGAGCATGAACAATATTTCTTCTAGGCATATGATGAACAACATTTTTCCTAGTCAAATTTCTATCATGCATAATAGAAGAACTGGAAGCAATCATGGCATGAGAGTTAAAAGCATCATAACTTCTATAAACATTCCTAGAATGTCTCCTATCATGATACATTAAAGCATGGTTCTTTTGAGCCCTTCTAGCCATAGGGGCCTTCCCTTTCTCCTTGGCAGAGATGGAAGCCTTATGGCTTGTTAAGTTCTTGACTTCCCTTTTGAAGCCAAGACCATCCTTAATTGAGGGGTGTCTACCAATCATGTAGGCATCCCTTGCAAATTTTAGCTTGTCAAATTCACTTTTGCTAGTCTTGAGTTGGGCATTAAGACTAGCCACTTCATCATTCAATTTAGAAATTGAAACTAGGTGTTCACTACAAGCATCAACATTAAGACCTTTACACCTATTGCAAATTTCAACATGTTCTACACAAGATGTTGATTTATTAGCTATTTCTAACTTAGTATTCAAATCATCATTTATGCTCTTTAAGCTAGAAATAGAGTCATGGCATGTAGACAGTTCACAAGAAAGCATTTCATTCCTTTTTAATTTCTAATGCAAGAGATTTTTGTGCCTCTACAAATTTATCATGCTCTTCATACAAAAGATCCTCTTGCTTTTCTAACAATCTATTCTTATCATTCAAGGCATCAATTAATTCATTAATCTTATCAACCTTAGTTCTATCTAGGCCCTTGAATAAACATGAATAGTCTATTTCATCATCATCACTAGACTCATCCTCACTTGAAGAAGCATAAGTAGTATTGTTTCGAGTACATACCTTCTTCTCCTTTGCCATGAGGCATGTGTGATGCTCGTTTGGGAAGAGGAATGATTTGTTGAAGGCGGTTACGGCGAGTCCTTCATTGTCGGAGTCGGACGAGGAGCAATCTGAATCCCACTCCTTTCCAAGATGTGCCTCGCCCTTTGCCTTCTTATAGTTCTTCTTTTCCCACTTTCCACTCTTCTTTTCCTGGTCACTATCATTATCGGGGCAATTAGCGATAAAATGACCAATCTTACCACATTTGAAGCAGGAGCGTTTCCCCTTCGTCTTGTTCTTGTTGGGGTGCTCCTTGCGACCCTTTAGCGCCGTCTTGAACCGCTTGATAATGAGGGCCATTTCTTCCTCATTAAGCCCGGCCGCCTCAACTTGCGCCACCTTACTAGGTAGCGCTTCCTTGCTCCTTGTTGCTTTGAGAGCAACGGTTTGAGGCTCGTGGATTGGGCCATTCAACGCATCATCCACGTATCTCGCCTCCTTGATCATCATCCGCCCGCTTACAAATTTCCCAAGAATTTCTTCGGGCGACATCTTGGTGTACCTAGGATTCTCACGAATATTGTTTACAAGATGTGGATCAAGGACAGTAAAGGACCTTAGCATTAGGCGGACGACATCGTGGTCCGTCCATCGCGTGCTTCCATAGTTCCTTATCTTATTGACGAGGGTCTTGAGCCTGTTGTACGTTTGGCTTGGCTCCTCCCCCCTGATCATCGCGAATCTCCCGAGTTCGCCCTCCACCAACTCCATCTTGGTGAGCATGGTAACGTCGTTCCCCTCATGTGAGATCTTGAGGGTGTCCCAAATCTGCTTGGCGTTATCCAAGCCGCTCACCTTATGGTATTCATCCCTGCACAATGATGCTAGAAGAACAGTAGTAGCTTGTGCATTTTTGTGAATTTTCTCATTAATAAATATAGGACTATCAGTACTATCAAATTTCATTCCACTCTCGACTATCTCCCATATGCTTAGATGGAGAGAGAACAAGTGACTACGCATTTTGTGACTCCAAAATCCGTAGTCCTCTCCATCAAAATGAGGAGGTTTACCAAGTGGAATGGAGAGTAAATGAGCATTGGTACTTTGAGGAATACGAGAGTAATCAAAAGAGAAGTTAGAATTAACCGTCTTCTTTTTCTCATAGTCGTTGTCGTCATCCTTTTGGGAGGAGGAAGATTCGTCGCTGTCGTAGTAGACTATCTCCTTGATGCACCTTGTTTTCTTCTTCCTCCCGTCTTTTCTTTTGTGGCCCGAGCCTGAGTCAGTAGGCTTGTCATCCTTTGGATCATTGACGAAGGACTCCTTCTCCTTATCATTGACCACCATCCCCTTGCCCTTAGGATCCATCTCTTCGGGCAATTAGTCCCTTTCTTGAAGAGAACAGCTCCGATACCAATTGAGAGCACCTAGAGGGGGGGTGAATAGGTGATCCTGTAAAAACTTGAAACTTAATCCACAAAACTTGATTAGGAGTTAGCACAATTAAGCCAAGTGGCTAGAGAGGAGAGCTTGCACAACACGACAACCACAAAGAGATCAACACAGAGATGGCACAGTGGTTTATCTCGTGGTTCGGCCAAGTCCAACACTTGCCTACTCCATGTTGTGGCGTCCCAATGGACGAGGGTTGCAATCAACCCCTTTCAAGCAGTCCAAAGACCCACTTGAATACCACGGTGTTTTGCTTTCACTTTACTATATCCCACTTGCGAGGAATCTCCACAACTTGGAGCCTCTCGCCCTTACACTTTGATGTTCACAAAGAAGCACGGAGTAAGGGAGGGATGAGCAACGCACACAAGACACGAAATCAGAGTACCAACATGCACACAAGTCACAACAAAGCTCACAACACAACCCGACGAGTTCACAACTCAAATGGAGCTCTAGTTGCTATCACAAAGAATCAAATGCGCGGAATCGAAGTCTTGGTGCTTAGGAATGCTCAGAGAATGCTTGGTGTACTCCTCCATGCGCCTAGGGGTCCCTTTTATAGCCCCAAGGTAGCTAGGAGCCGTTGAGAGCATTTGAAGAAGGCAATTCTTGCCTTCTGTCGCCTGGCGCACCGGACAGTCCGGTGCACCACCAGACACTGTGCAGTGCGGATTTCTTTCCTTCTTTGGCGAAGTCGACCGTTGGCGCTTTGGAGCCGTTGGCGCACTGGACACTGTCCGGTGCACACCGGACAGTCCGGTGCCCCCTTCTAGCCGTTGGCTCGGCCACGTGTCGCGCACGGATTACGCGGCCGACCGTTGGCTCACCGGACAGTCCGGTGCACACCGGACAGTCCGGTGCACACCAGACAGTCCGGTGAATTATAGCCGTACGTCGCCGACGATTTCCCGAGAGCAGCAAGTTCGCCTGAGTCAGCCTGGCGCATCGGACACTGTCTGGTGCACCACCGGACAGTCCGGTGCACCCAGACTGAGCTGACTTTGGCTGAACAAAGCCATCTTTAATTCCAACTTGATTTTTCCTTTATACTTGATTTGTACTTTGTCCACCTTTTAACACTTGGGCACTTGTGTTGGACACTAAATCACCAAAATACTTAGAAATGGCCCAAGGGCACATTTCCCTTTCAGGCAGAAAGTGTGCAACTGCTAGGAAGGGGTTGGTGGCTATAAATACATCCCCAACCACCTCCATTCACTTTATCCAAGCATTCCATTTATCCTCATTCAATAGAAGAGCAAGCATTTCATCCCACGACACATTCAAAGCTTCCAAGTGCCATAATTGTGACTAGTGATCATTAGTGATTACTTCCCTAGAGAGTCTAGAGAGAGTTTGATCTTGTGTTTTTGTTGTTGCTCTTGTTGCTTGGCTTTCTTAATCGTGCTTTCTTCATCTCCTTCTAAACTCTCAAGTGACTTGTAAAGCTAGCAAGAGACACCTAATCGTGTGGTGATCCTTGTGAGGTCTAAGTGACCCTCAAGATTAAGAAGAAGCACTCAACCGGTCTAAGTGACCGTTTAAGAGAGGGAAAGGGTTGAAAGAGACATGACCTATGTGGCCTCCTCAATGGGGAGTAGGTTCTTTGGAACCAAACCTTGGGAAACAAATCGGCCGTGTTTTTGTGCTAATCTTGTATTGCGATTAGATTCTTCCTCTCCTCTCTCTCTAAAGTTCTCTTGCTTGAAATCTCTTTGAGTTAGCTCCCAAAGTTATCCACATTAATTGAACAACTCATAGCAAGAAGAACTCTCTTCCGCACTCCGATTTCATTATTACTCATTCTAACTCTAACCTCAGGCAAAGTTCTTGTTCAAAGTTTATAATTTTAAGGTTTTGCCTATCCACCCCCTTTAGGCAACTTTCATTAATATTGACATTGAAAATAGTAGCAACACTATGTTTTTGCCATTTTGTTGGTGTGGCATACCACAACACCATGCCACCGTGGATACTAGCCTATTTCAAATAGAGACATGTGAAACATCAGTTTTACCATTGCCCCTATTTCTTTACTAATCACTAACAATGAGACCTATCTATCTGCACCTTCCTCCTCCCTCCTCTAGGGCACAAACATGAACGATCGGGTGGTGTTGGCAGGTGCCATGGACATACTTGCCTCCACCATATCAAAGCTCGAGATAGAAAAGGTTTCACCTCATTTATAACATCAATATCAGTCCCAAAAATTAATATGTCATCAACATATAAGGATATAATCACTTCTCTGCCTCCACCATATAGGTAGTACACACATTAATTTGCCAGCTTTTTATTAACAACAAAGCATGTCCATCTTAGAGTATTATGAAATTTCTCATGACACTGCTTTGGTTCTTGCTTCAACCCATACAAAGGTTTTAATAACTTACACACCTTGCTCTCTTGTCTAGGTATTGCAAATCCTTTAAGACGATCCACATAGATTTCTTCATCTAATTTTCCATTGAGGAAAGCTGCATTCACATCCAATTAATATATTAGAAGATCATATGAGGTAACCAAAATAAAAGTTCCTACGTTATAGTCATTTTAGCAACACATGAGTAAGTATCAATGTAGTCCTGGCCTTCTTTCTGTTATACTCTTTAGCCACAAGCCTAGCGTTGTACTTCTCAATGGTACCATTAGACCTAAGCTTCTTGTACACCCACTTGCATTCAATTGTTTTACAACCATATGGATGGTCGATGGTTTTTTCAAGTTGCATTAATCACGATGGAATTCATCTCACTACTAATAACATCTTTTAAAATGTCTACATCAGGTGATGCATATGCTTTTGGAATTAGCTTAGGTGCACTATCTACAAGTTATATAGTGAAATCATCATCGCAGGACCTTGGAACCCTTTGTCTCTTGCTCTTTCTTAAAGCTATTTTACTATACTCATCCTCTTGTTATTGTTCAATACTTTCAGATGGAACAAATTCCTCAAAAGTTGACTCGATTTCCTGATTAGAAGTATAATGTGTATCTTTGATATGAAATATATTTTCAAAGCTATAACATCTCTAGATTCAATTACTGTAATTAGCAAATATATCAGGTCATTTGGATCTAACAACTATAAATCTATAGGCAGTGCTATGACAAGCCTAACCCCGAAAACATCATTAAAATTTTTTGATCCAAGTTTGCATTTTTTTTAATTATTGATCTACTGACTTTTACAAAACAACTCCACGTACACAAATATGAAAGATATGTTTTAATCTTCTACACTTCATATGTTTATTCAATACATGATTCATTGCTATAACAACATCCCCCATCATGCCTTAGACAAACCCACAATATCCAACATAGCATTAGCAAGATGGGGAATAATGTAGTTCTTCCTTTCTACAACTCCGTTTGATTTGGGAGAATAGGATGACACAAATTGGAGATAAGTTATTTGAGAAATACTCCTTACCTTGATCTAACCTTAATATTTTTTCTTTAATTGATTTTTACGTTACTCTTAAATATTTTAAACTAATATAATACCTCATCTTTTATTTTTGTTAAGTACACATGACAATATCTAGTTCCATCATCAATGAAAGTCATCATGTGCTTATTTCCCTTTTTAGTCAACACATCATTTATTTTATAAAGATTAGAATGTACGAGTTCTAAAAGTGTTGAACCCCTTTCATTTACATCAAAGTGAGATTTTCTTAGTTGCTTAGGTCGCACACAAGATTGATACTTCAAACTTTTGACCACTAACAATTTAGAAATTAAAACCAATGTAGAAAGACTAGAGACACTTTAAAAATTGACATGGCATAAATGAAAGTGCCACACATGGATCCCATCACCATTATGCAAATGCTTAACATGGTTCACAACTGAATTATTAAAATCTAAAAGGAAAAAGCGAAATAAACCCTGCTATCATAGTCTTTACCAATAAATAGCCTAAAGTGAGTCTCGACTACTTTATTGGACTAAAAAATCAACCTAAAACCATCTTGCTATAGCAAGGAACCTTTAAACATATTTGTCGGCGTTTCGAGACCGGGGGGTCCCTTGGGCCGACGAGTGAGTGTCGCCACGTGCCCCAGCCCAGATGGGTCGAGCGCGAGGGCGAGCGCGAAGGGGGGAGAGCGAGGCGGCCGGAGACCGGCGTGAGAGAGGTGGGAATCCCGCGGCCTTCGTGTTCGTTCCGCGCCCAGGTCGGGTGCGCTTGCAGTAGGGGGTTACAAGCGTCCACGCGGGAGAGGGAGCGAGCGGCCCCAAGCGAGCGCCTGTCTTGTCCTCGTCCCCGCGTGGCCAACCCTCTCTAAGAGGGCCCTGGTCCTTCCTTTTATAGGCGTAAGGAGAGGATCCAGGTGTACAATGGGGGGTGTAGCAGAGTGCTACGTGTCTAGCGGAGGAGAGCTAGCGCCCTAAGTACATGCCGTCGTGGCAGCCAGAGAGATTTTGGCACCCAGTTGGTGTGATGTCGTGGCCGTCGGAGGAGCGATGGAGCCTGGCGGAGGGACAGCTGTCGGAGCGGTTGGGTCCTTGCTTACGTCCTCTTGCTTCCGTAAGGGGGCTGAGAGCCACCGTCGTCACAGAGCATGCGGGGCGCCATCATTGCCTATCTGGCGGAGCTAGCCAGATGGGACGCCGGTCTTGTTCCCTGCGGCCCGAGTCAGCTCGGGGTAGGGTGATGATGGCGCCTCCTGTTGACGTGGCTGGCCTGCGCCCTAGGTTGGGCGATGTGGAGGCTCCTCCGAAGCCAAGGTCGAGTCTGTCTTCCGTGGCCGAGGCCGAGTCCGAGCCCCTGGGTCGGGCGAGGCGGAGGCCGTCGGCTGAGGCCAGGGCGGAGTCCGAGCCCTGGAGTTGGGCGAAGCGGAGTTCGTCGTCTTCTGGGGCTGAGCCCGAGTCCGAGCCCTGGGTCGGGCGGAGCGGAGTTCGCCGTCTTCCGGGACTTAGCCCGAGTCCGAGCCCTGGGTCGGGCGGAGCGGAGTTCGCCGTCTTCCGGGGCTTAGCCCAAGTCCGAGCCTTGGGTCGGGCGGAGCGGAGTTCGCCGTCTTCCGGGGCTTAGCCCGAGTCCGAGCCCTGGGTCGGGCGAAGCGGAGTTCGCCGTCTTTCGGGACTTAGCCCGAGTCCGAGCCCTGGGTCGGGCGGAGCGGAGTTCGCCGTCTTCCGGGACTTAGCCCGAGTCCGAGCCCTGGGTCGGGCGGAGCGGAGTTCGCCGTCTTCCGGGACTTAGCCCGAGTCCGAGCCCTGGGTCGGGCGGAGCGGAGTTCGCCGTCTTCTGTGATTTAGCCCGAGTCCGAGCCCTGGGTCGGGCGAGGCGGAGCTTCCTATGATGCCTTCGGCAGGGCCTGACTGCCTGTCAGTTTCACTTTGTCAAGTGGCACCGCAGTCGGAGTGGCGCAGGCGGCGCTGTCCTTCTGTCAGGCCGGTCAGTGGAGCGGCGAAGTGACGGCGGTCACTTCGGCTCTACCGGGGGGCGCGTGTCAGGATAAAGGTGTCAGGCCACCTTTGCATTAAATGCTCCTGCGATTTGGTCGGTCGGTGCAGCGATTTAGTCAGGGTTGCTTCTTAGTGAAGGCAGGGCCTCGGGCGAGCCGGAAATATGTTCGCCGTTGGAGGGGGGCCTCGGGCGACACGGAAATCCTCCGGGGTCGGCTGCCCTTGTCCGAGGCTAGGCTCGGGCGAGGCGTGATCGAGTCGCTCGAACGAACTGATCCCTGACTTAATCGCACCCATCAGGCCTTAGTAGCTTTATGCTGATGGGGGTTACCAGCTGAGAATTAGGAGTCTTGAGGGTACCCCTAATTATGGTCCCCGACAGTAGCCCCCGAGCCTCGAAGGGAGTGTTAGGACTCGCTTGGAGGCTTTCGTCGCACTTTTTTGCAAGGGGACCAGCCTTTCTCGGTTGCATTTTGTTCCGTGGGTGCGTGCAAGCGCACCCGCCGGGTGTAGCCCTCGAGGCCTTGGAGGAGTGGTTTCACTCCTTTGAGGTCTTAATGCCTCGCGTAAAACTTCGGCTGGTCTGGTTGTTCCCTCATGCGAGCTGGCTGTAGCCCGGGTGTACGGTCGGGGTCCCAAGTTCTCGGGCTGGTATGTTGACGCTGTCAACGGTTCGGCCGGAGCCGGGTTTGCGAGAGCAGCCCCCGAGCCTCCGCACAGGGCGAGAGGGCGATCAGGGACAGACTCAGCTTTTTTACATACGCCCCTGCGTCGCCTTTCCGCAAGGAGGAGGGGGCGAAAGCGCCATGTTGCCCTCGATGGGCGCCGAACATGGTGTCTCCGGTGAGGTGCAAGCGGGTAATCCGAGTGGACGTCCGTGCCCCGTTCGTTAGGGGTCGGCTAGGGGCCCAGAGGCACGCCCAAAAGTACCTGCGGGTGATCTGCCGGACCCGGTCCCCTGGCGACGGGGTCCGAGGGCTCGATGCCTCCCTCTGATGGGATTCCGTTACAAGATCGCTCCCGCTGGTCTCGGAAATGTCCTAGGGTACCTCGGGAGCGTAGTCCGAGCCTTGGTTATGTATCGAACGTACCCATGGTCATCCCTCGCTCGGCGTCTGAGGCGGCTGTGAACCCTTCGGGGGCCAGCCTTCGAACCCCTGATCAGTAATGGGCGCGGAGCCCGAGTAGCCTGAGGCGGCCGTGGAACCCTTCGGGGGGCCGGCCTTCGAACCTCTGACTAGTAGTGGGTGTAGGGCCCACGCGATCTGAGGCGGCTGTCGAACCCTTCGGGGGGCCAGCCTTCGAACCTCTGATCAGTAGGGAGGCTCGGAGCCTGGTTCCTTCACGGGGAAGGATCCTTTTCGGGGTATCCCCCTTTCCCGGTCCCTGTTGCAAGAGAGAGAGAAAGAGGAAAAAAGGAAAAGGATACGAAATCGAACGACGCGGCGTACCTTTACTGACGCGGTCATTATGGCGAAGGCGAAGCGTCGCCCGCTTCTCCTGCCAGAGGCGCCGCCTGTCCCGCCGTGGAGTTAATGCGACGGGGCGAGTGGTTGGCGGGGCGGTCGTTGCGCGTGCGCGAGCCGTTCGAGGAACGGAACACGGGCGCGTTGTCTTCACGCCGTGAGAGAGGGTTCTCTCGCTGCCCCTGGATGGGATGTGAGCTTGGCTGACGACGTGACTGCTGCTCCTGCCCGCCTGCCACCGTCATTACTGCCGGCCCATTTTTGGCCGCACTGACCGCCGCGCCAGGCTGGCGCTGCTGGGTCGTGCGCTGGGTCGCCTCGAGTCGCGGTATTGGTTCCGCAGTCGAGGAGGCGCGGTGGTGGCGCAAGTGGCGGTGCAGTTGCATGCACGAAGCAGTCGGCGCGCCGGTTGCATGACGCGTGGGCCTGGGCCTCCAGGCTGGGCGTGTTGGGAGTCGGAGAAGCGCGCCCACTTGGCGCGGTTGCATGCCGCCTGCATGGCTGCCCTCCTCTTTTGCCCGTTGGTCTGGGCAAAAGTGGAGGGTCACTTGTAACCGCTGGGCGGTCGTGCGCGTCGCGCGCGGCGGTTTGGCTTCTTCTGCTCTGAGTCGGTTTGCATGACGTGTGGGACCCAGCCCCCGCGCCGCAGGGGGGACCTTGGAGTGTGTTGGAGAAGACTCAGCCCGCGACGGTTGGGGGCGCAAGTAGGGAGAGTTGCCTTTAAAAGGAGGGTGACCCCCTTCGGAAGGCGACCATGTCTTCGCGCTCCCTTATGCATCGTGTCTTTCCACCTTCCAAGCCCCCGGATGGGGGATACCTGCCGTCTTTTCGCCTCATCGATGGAGGAACGCAACTCCGCGGGAGTTGGTACCTTTCAGCCATCGTTCGGCTTCAAGGATTTTCATCATGCAGCTCGGCTGCACCCCTCCGCCGGCGGTCACCCAAGATGGTGACCTCCAGCTTGATGGTGGGGGAAAGCGAGCCGGGCTGCGACCTCTGCCCCTCCCTCAGCCTCAAGGATTTTCATCACCAGGGCTGGGGAGGAGAGTGTGCCGAGTTGGGGTCGGCCCCTGCGTGGGCGGTGGCCCGCTCCTTCACTCAATGATCGGAGGGAAGGGCGGTCGTCGTCCGTGGCGCCGGCAGCTGCACCGTGCCTGGCTCTTGGACGCGAGTGGCTTTGGAGCCGCTCGCTGCGCCGGCGTCTGCCACGACAGCTGGAAGAGGTTATTCCGCCGACGAGATAGCCAGGGCCGGCCACGGACCGACCTCCAACTCTATGGCCTTCTGCCCGTCCTTGCCTCACGAGTTTGGGCATGGGCGGGGGCCTCTTGGCAGCAGCATCCGCCCTGAGGTCAGTGCTGCCGCTGTTCGGCCCCCCGGAGCAGAAGTCGTCGTCGTCGCTGCTGCTGGAGCGGGCGACGGCGCGCCGTTCGTCGGTCTTCTGTTTCTCCGCAGGCCCTCCCCCATCGAGTGGGGTTGTTCGTACCTGCGGAGGTGGAACCGGAGTTCCGTTTGTAACAGCACTTTGAATGCCAGTGTTGTTGTTCATTGTGGCTGTCGAGGCCTGAACATGTATGTAATCTTGGCATGGAGCCATGTTTTTTCCTCATTTCCGAGCACTAAGACTCGCCTGTTGGTTGTCTGAACCGCTTCACCAAGCGTGAGTCGCCCCGTGTCAAGGTGACGAGTGAGGTATTCGTATCCCGGAGGCGTAGGAGTCCCTCGGCTCGGTCGGCCTTGTTGTCTGAGGCTTCTCTAGCTTAGTTAAAGGGACCCCTTGGCCGCTCTTCGATGAACCGAGGCCAGGGGTAGCGATATCAGCGTGAACAGGGGCAGAGTCGGCTCGAAAAGGAGGCCTGGTTGGGCGGAGCCTAACCAGGTCGTCCGTTAGCGGGACCGACGCCGGAGTTGACCAGCCGAGGCCTCGGGTCGGGCTGTCGTCCTTGGAGGACGGTTGGCCGAGGCCCCGAAATGACCGGCCGAGCCGCCTGCTCGGGCCGGGTTCCCGGAGAAGACCCTGGCAGCGATTGCCCGGGCGTGGCGATGACATCGTCCTTCAGAGTGGAGATCCTCGGACCGCGTCGCCGTCCGAGGCTAGGTCGGACCTCACCGAAGGTGTCGTCGATGCCGAGGGTGCTGCTGCCCCCTTCCAGCGTCAAGACCCGAGCCTGCAGGATCGGATTGTCTTGTAGCGCGTGTTTCCTGCGGCCGCCGAGGCCAAAACACACCCTCGCTGTGTTGTGAAGCTGCGTCTCTTTTCCTCTTGTTCCGAGCATCTGGACCTTTTTGTCGGTAACAGGGATGTTTGTGCGAGCAAGAGTTGCTTCTCGCGGAAGGTGATGAGTGAGGTATCCGTATCCCGGAGGCGTAGGAGTCCCTCGGCTCGGTCGGCCTTGCCGCTTACGCGCACTTTTACCCGTCCATGAGGCTCTGTCACCGACTCAGTCCAGAAGGCTCGAAGGATCGCTTTGGCAGAAGAACTTCCGAACGTGAAGACTTGTTCGGTCCGCGGAATCACTTATCCGAACGTGAGTTACTTATCGCAGAAGGTGATGAGTGAGGTATCCGTATCCCGGAGGCGTAGGAGTCCCTCGGCTCGTTCAGCCTTGGCTGCTTACGTGTACTCCGTCGTTTTCAGGATCCACTTTTCGAAGTAGTCAAAAAGCACGAAAGACATTCTGGCAGAAAAGATCTTTTTTCGAGGAAAAAATTCGACGCAGAGGGGGTTCCCCCCCTTTTAGCCCCCGAGGGAGGGTCGGGCTTTGCCGAGGCGAGGCCGACCCTTCCTTGATGACTAAACTTTGCGTGGGTGCGAGGTATATGAACAACTTGAAAACATCTTAAGGGTAGAAGCGACGTAGCTGTTGGATGTTCCAAGCGTTGCCGTAGACCTCGCCTTGACTGTTGGCCAGCTTGTATGTTCCGGGCTTCAGAACCTTGGCGATGACGAACGGCCTTTCCCGGGGGTGCGTGTAGCCCCCGGGTGCCCCCAACAAGGGCTTGGGGTGCTGTGCGATGGTCGCGATCTTCTCCGGGTTGGCTTCGATGCCCCGCTTGGAGACGATGAACCCCAAGACCATGCCCCGGGGCACCCCAAAGACCCACCTTTCGGGGTTGAGCTTGACGCTTTTCGCCTCTTTGATGGACTTTGCCGCCATTAGCTTGTGGATCTCCTCGCCTATCGCTCTGCGCTTCTCCTTGTCGAATCGACGCAGAGGCTGCTTGACGGGTCGGGCTCCGGCCCGAATGTCCAGCGAGTGCTCGGCAACATCCCTCGGTATGCCGGGCATGTCCGAGGGACTCCACGCGAAGACATCGGCGTTTGCGCGGAGGAAGTCGACGAGCACTGCTTCCTATTTGGGATCGGGCCCGGAGCCGATCCGGATCTGCTTGGAGGCGTCGCCGCTGGGGTCGAGGGGGACGGCCTTAACCGTCTCCACTGGCTCGAAGTTGCCGGCATGACGCTTCACGTCTGGCACCTCTTTAGAGAGGCTTTCCAGGTCGGCGATGAGGGCCTCGGACTCGGCGAGGGCCTCGGCGTACTCCACGCACTCCACGTCGCATTCGAACGCGTGCTTGTACGTGGGGCTGACGGTGATGACCCCGTTGGGGCCCGGCATCTTGAGCTTCAGGTAGGTGTAGTTGGGGACGGCCATGAACTTCGCGTAGCATGGCCTTCCCAGTACCGCGTGGTAGGTTCCTCGGAACCCGACCACCTCGAACGTCAGAGTCTCCCTTCGGAAGTTGGAGGGCGTTCCGAAGCAGACGGGAAGGTCGAGTTGTCCGAGGGGCTGGACGCGCTTCCCGGGAATGATCCCATGGAAGGGCGCAGCGCCTGCTCGGACGGAGGACAGATCAACACGCAGGAGCCTGAGGGTCTCGGCGTAGATGATGTTGAGGCTGCTGCCCCCGTCCATAAGGACCTTGGTGAGCCTGACGTCGCCGATGACGGGGTCGACGACGAGCGGGTATTTCCCCGGGATCGGCACGTGGTCGGGGTGGTCGGCTTGGTCGAAGGTGACGGGCTTGTCGGACCAGTCTAGGTAGACTGGCGCCGCCACCTTCACCGAGCAGACCTCCCGGCGCTCTTGCTTGCGGTGCCGAGCCGAGGCATTCGCCGCTTGTCCACCGTAGATCATGAAGCAGTCACGGACCTCGGGGAACTCTCCTGCTTGGTGATCTTCCTTCTTGTCATCGTCGCGGGCCCTGCCACCCTCCGCGGGTGGCCCGGCCCTGTGGAAGTGGTGCCGAAGCATGACGCACTCCTCAAGGGTGTGCTTGACGGGCCCCTGGTGATAGGGGCACGGCTCCGTGAGCATCTTGTCAAAGAGGTTGGCACCTCCGGGGGGTTTCCGAGGGTTCTTGTACTCGGCGGCGGCGACAAGGTCCGCGTCGGCGGCGTCGCGTTTCGCTTGCGACTTCTTCTTGCCTTTCTTCTTGGCGCCGCGTTGAGTTGACGCCTCGGGAGCATCTTCCGATGGGCGGCCCTGGGGCTGCTTGTCCTTTCGGAAGATAGCCTCGACCGCCTCCTGGCCGGAGGCGAACTTGGTGGCGATGTCCATCAGCTCACTCGCCCTGGTGGGGTCTTGCGACCCAACTTGCTCACCAGGTCGCGACAGGTGGTGCCGGCAAGGAACACGCCGATGACATCCGAGTTGGTGATGTTGGGCAGCTCGGTGCGCTGCTTCGAGAATCGCCGGATGTAGTCCCGGAGGGACTCTCCCGGCTGCTGCCGGCAGCTCCGGAGGTCCCAGGAATTCCCGAGGCGCACGTACGTGCCCTGGAAATTGCCGGCGAAAGCTTGGACCAGGTCGTCCCAGTTGGAGATCTGCCCGGGAGGCAGGTGCTCCAACCAGGCGCGAGCGGTGTCGGAGAGGAACATGGGGAGGTTGCGGATGATGAGGATGTCATCGTCCGTTCCACCCAGTTGGCAGGCCAGACGGTAGTCCGCGAGCCACAGTTCCGGTCTCGTCTCCCCCGAGTACTTTGTGATAGTAGTCGGGGGTCGGAACCGGGTCGGGAACGGTGCCCGTCGGATGGCCCGGCTGAAGGCCTGCGGACCGGGCGGTTCGGGCGAGGGGCTCCGATCCTCCCCGCTGTTCTAGCGTCCCCCACGCCTGGGGTGGTAGCCTCGGCGCACCCTCTCGTCGAGGTGGGCCCGACGGTCGCGGTGATGGTGCTCGTTGCCGAGGCGGCCCGGGGCCGCAGGCGCGGTGTTGCGCGTGCGCCCGGTGTAGACCGAGGCTTCCCGCATGAATCAGGAAGTCGCAGCATGAGGTTCCGAGGGGTATCCCTGCCTTCGGGAGGCAGAGCTCTCGGCCCGTCGGACCGTGGCGCCTTCCAGGAGATTCTTGAGCTCCCCCTGGATTCGCCGGCCCTCGGTGGTTGATGGCTTCGGCATCGCGCGGAGAAGCATCGCTGCAGCAGCCAGGTTCTGGCCGACGCCACTAGATGCGGGTGGCGGCCTGACCCTAACGTCGTCGGCGACGCGGTGCTAGAAGCCCTGGGGCAGATGACGTATTTCTCCGGCCGGGGGTTGGCCCGCCCATGCCTGCCCGACGTCCCGGCGGATCGGCTCAAGCGCTCCTGCTCCCTCGTCGAGCCTGGCCTGCACCCCGCGGATTTGCTCGAGCTGTGGGTCATGGCCCCCCGCCTGAACGGGGACCACAGCTAGCTCCCGTGGGATGTCAACGCGGGGCACCGGCCTAGGGAGATCACCGTCCTCCGGCATGCCGAGATGATTGCCTTCGGAGGGACCCCCTAGATCGACGTGGAAACATTCGCGGCTTGGGCCGCAGTCCTCGTCGCCGAGGCTGCGGCTACCGTCGGAACAGTCGGAGAGGCAGTAGTCACATGCGGTCATGAAGTCCCGCATGGCACTGGGGTTGCCAAGTCCAGAGAAATCCCAACAGATGCTGGGCTCGTCGTCTTCCTCGGACCCAGAGGGCCCGTAGGTCGAGACGTCCGTCAGCCGGTCCCAAGGCGACCGTATGAGAAACCCCAGAGGGTTTGGACTCGCCTCTACGAGAGCGTCCGCCAAAGCGAGGTCGCTAGGCGGGTTGAGGCTGAATCCAAATGACGTAGGATGGGAATCGGTCGGTACCTTTTGGTCGACGAGCGGTGATGAAGTCACGTCGGGGACTGACTGCACCGTCGTCTCAGGTACGAGGGCGACGTCCTGCAAGCTTTTCGCAAGCGCGCTGGCGTCGTCCACTTGCTCGGGATTGGTGCATCACGGGGAGACGACGCTCGTCTTCGTCTCAAGCGCGAAGTCGATACCCGGTGCGCCCCCTGTTGGGGTGCCGGCACCGTCGACTCGCTCGACAGCCGACGAGGCGCTGCCTCCTGCTTGGCCTTGGTTGCCCTGCCTTCCCCTCCGTCGGCGGGGAAGAAAGCGGGACGAGCTCGAAGGTTGTTCTTCCACCACGCGGGGAAGACGTCGTCGATTCTGCCGCCGGCGGGCGGGCTGTCGGCCGCCATTGTCATTGTCGCGCGGCGGTGGAAGGAGTATCATGTCGTAGCTGCCGTCGAGGGACATGAACTCAAGACTCCCGAAACGGAGCACCGTCCCGGGTTGGAGAGGTTGCTGGAGACTGCCCATTTGGAGCTTGACGGGATGCTGTTCGTCAACACGCAGCAGGCCCCTACCTGGCGCGCCAACTGTCGGCGTTTCGAGACCGGGGGGTCCCTTGGGCCGACGAGTGAGTGTCGCCGCGTGCCCCAGCCCAGATGGGTCGAGCGCGAGGGCGAGCGCGAAGGGGGGAGAGCGAGGCGGCCGGAGACCGGCGTGAGAGAGGTGGGAATCCCGCGGCCTTCGTGTTCGTCCCGCGCCCAGGTCGGGTTCGCTTGCAGTAGGGGGTTACAAGCGTCCACGCGGGAGAGGGAGCGAGCGGCCCCAAGTGAGCGCCTGTCTCGTCCTCGTCCCCGCGCGGCCAACCCTCTCTAAGAGGGCTGATAGTCGCCTAGAGGGGGGGGGTGAATAGGGCAAAACTGAAATTTACAAATATAAACACAACTACAAGCCGGTGTTAGCGTTAGTAATAAGAAACGAGTCCGCAAGAGAGGGCGCAAAACAAATCCCAAGCGAATAAGCAAGTGAGACACGGAGATTTGTTTTACCGAGGTTCGGTTCTTGCAAACCTACTCCCCGTTGAGGAGGCCACAAAGGCCGGGTCTCTTTCAACCCTTCCCTCTCTCAAACGATCCACGGATCGAGTGAGCTTTCTCTTCTCAATCACTTGGAACACAAAGTTCCCACAAGGACCACCACAAGATTGGTGTCTCTTGCCTCAATTACAAGTGAGTTTGGTTGCAAAAGAAGGATCAAGAAAGAAGAAAGCAATCCAAGCGCAAGAGCTCGAAAGAACACAAGCAAATCACTCTCTCTAGTCACTATGGCGTTGTGTGGGATTTGGAGAGGATTTGATCTCTTTGGTGTGTCTAGAATTGAATGCTAGAGCTCTTGTAGTAGTTGAGAAGTGGAAAACTTGGATGCAATGAATGGTGGGGTGGTTGGGGTATTTATAGCCCCAACCACCAAAAGTGGCCGTTGGAAGGCTGTCTGTTCGATGGCGCACCGGACAGTCCGGTGCACACCGGACAGTCCGGTGCACACCGGACAGTCCGGTGCCCCCTGCCACGTCATCACTGCCGTTGGATTCTGACCGTTGGAGCTTCTGACTTGTGGGCCCGCCTGGGTGTCCGGTGCACACCGGACAGGTACTGTTTAATGTCCGGTGTGCCAGCATGGGCGATTCTGACTCCTGCGCGCGCAGAGCGCGCATTAAATGCGTGGCAGAGAGCCGTTGGCGCGGAGAAGACCGTTGCTCCGGAGGCGCACCGGACAGTCCGGTGCACACCGGACAGTCTGGTGATTTTTAGCGGACTAGCCGTTGGCGTTTCCCGAAGCTGGCGAGTTCCTGAGGCCGACCTCCCTTGGCGCACCGGACACTGTCCGGTGTACACCGGACAGTCCGGTGAATTATAGCCGAGTCGCCTCTGAGAATTCCCGAAGGTGGCGAGTTTGAGTCTGAGTCCCCCTGGTGCACCGGACACTGTCCGGTGGCACACCGGACAGTCCGGTGCGCCAAACCAGAGGTGCCTTCGGTTGCCCCTTTGCTCCTTTGTTGAATCCATAACTTGGTCTTTTTATTGGCTGAGTGTGAACCTTTTACACCTGTATAATCTATACACTTGGGCAAACTAGTTAGTCCAAAGATTTGTGTTGGGCAATTCAACCACCAAAATTATTTAGGAACTAGGTGTAAGCCTAATTCCCTTTCAATCTCCCCCTTTTTGGTGATTGATGCCAACACAAACCAAAGCAAATATAGAAGTGCATAATTGAACTAGTTTGCATAATGTAAGTTTAAAGGTTGCTTGGAATTGAGCCAATATAACTACTTACAAGATATGCAAGGAATGTTTCTTTCTTATTTAACATTTTGGACCACGCTTGCACCACATGTTTTGTTTTTGCAAATTCTTTTTGTAAATCCATTTCAAAGATCTTTTGCAAATAGTCAAAGGTAAATGAATAAGAGTTTGCAAAGCATTTTCAAGATTTGAGATTTTCTCCCCCTGTTTCAAATGCTTTTGCTTTGACTAAACAAAACTCCCCCTAAATTAAATCCTCCTCTTAGTGTTCAAGAGGGTTTTGATATACCATTTTGAAATACTACTTTCTCCCCCTTTTGAACACAACATGATCCCAATTGATAAATACTTCTTGGAAAACACTAAGTTTTGAAATTGGTGGTGGTGCGGTCCTTTTGCTTTGGGCTCATACTTTCTCCCCCTTTGGCATGAATCGCCAAAAATGGAATCATTAGAGCCCATCAAAGTCCTATCTTCCCCTTTGGTCATAAGTAAATGAGTTAAGATTATACCAAAGACGAAGTCCGGTCCTTTTTCTTTTGGGCTTTTTACTTTCTCCCCCAAAGACAAGGTCCTTTCTTGGAGCGATGGCGAAGGATGAGTTACGGAGTGGAAGCCTTTGTCTTCGCCGAAGACTCCAATTTCCTTTCAATATACCTATGACTTGGTTTGAAATAGACTTGAAAACACATTTAGTCATAGCATATAAAAGAGATATGATCAAAGGTATTCAAATGAGCTATGTGTGCAAGCTAGCAAAAGAAATTTCTAGAATCAAGAATATTGAGCTCATGCCTAAGTCTGGTAAAAGATTGTTCATCAAGAGGCTTGGTAAAGATATCGGCTAATTGATCTTTAGTGTTAATGTAAGAAATTTCGATATCTCCCTTTTGTTGGTGATCCCTAAGAAAATGATACCGAATGGCTATGTGCTTAGTGCGGCTATGCTCGACGGGATTGTCGGCCATTTTGATTGCACTCTCATTATCACATAGCAAAGGGACTTTGGTTAATTTGTAACCATAGTCCCGCAGGGTTTGCCTCATCCAAAGCAATTGCGCGCAACAATGACCTGCGGCAATGTACTCGGCTTCGGCGGTGGAAAGAGCGACCGAATTTTGCTTCTTTGAAGCCCAAGACACCAAGGATCTTCCCAAGAACTGGCAAGTCCCCGATGTGCTCTTTCTATTAATTTTGCACCCCGCCCAATCGGCATCCGAATAACCAATCAAATCAAATGTGGATCCTCGAGGGTACCAAAGCCCAAACTTAGGAGTATAAGCCAAATATCTCAAGATTCGTTTTACGGCCGTAAGGTGGGATTCCTTAGGGTCAGATTGGAATCTTGCACACATGCATACGGAAAGCATAATGTCCGGTCGAGATGCACATAAATAAAGCAATGAACCAATCATCGACCAGTATACCTTTTGATCTACGGACTTACCTCCCGTGTCGAGGTCGAGATGCCCATTAGTTCCCATGGGTGTCTTGATGGGTTTGGCATCCTTCATCCCAAACTTAGCAAGAATGTCTTGAGTGTACTTCGTTTGGCTAATGAAGGTTCCTTCTTGGAGTTGCTTCACTTGAATCCTAAGAAATACTTCAACTCCCCCATCATAGACATCTCGAATTTCTGTGTCATGATCCTATGTCTTCAAAGCCGGGAGGTTGCTCAACATAGACTTCTTCCTTGATTGGTCCGTTGAGGAAGGCACTTTTCACGTCCATTTGATAAAGCTTAAAGCCATGGTAAGTAGCATAGGCCAATAATATGCGAATTGACTCAAGCCTAGCTACGGGTGCATAGGTTTCACCGAAATCCAAACCTTCGACTTGGGAGTATCCCTTGGCCACAAGTCGTGCTTTGTTCCTTGTCACCACACCATGCTCATCTTGCTTGTTGCGGAAGACCCATTTGGTTCCTACAACATTTTGGTTAGGACGTGGAACTAAATGCCATACCTCGTTCCTCGTGAAATTGTTGAGCTCCTCTTGCATCGCCACTACCCAATCCGAATCTTGAAGTGCTTCCTCTATCCTGTGTGGCTCAATAGAGGAAACAAAAGAGTAATGTTCACAAAAATGTGCAACACGAGATCGAGTGGTTACCCCCTTATGAATGTCGCCGAGGATGGTGTCGACGGGGTGATCTCTTTGTATTGCTTGGTGGACTCTTGGGTGTGGCGGCCTTGGTTCTTCCTCATCCTCCTTTTCTTGATCAATTGCATCTCCCCCTTGATCATTGCCATCATCTTGAGGTGGCTCATCTTCTTGATTTTGCCCTTCATCAACTTGAGCTTCATCCTCATTTTGAGTTGGTGGAGATGCTTGCATGGAGGAGGACGGTTGATCTTGTGCATTTGGAGGCTCTTCGGATTCCCTAGGACACACATCCCCAATGGACATGTTCCTTAGCGCTATGCATGGAGCCTGTTCTTCACCTATCTCATCAAGATCAACTTGCTCTACTTGAGAGCCGTTAGTTTCATCAAACACAACGTCACATGAGACTTCAACTAGTCCAGTGGACTTGTTAAAGACCCTATATGCCCTTGTGTTTGAGTCATAACCAAGTAAAAAGCCTTCTACAGTTTTAGGAGCAAATTTAGATTTTCTACCTCTTTTAACAAGAATAAAGCATTTGCTACCAAAAACTCTAAAGTATGAAATGTTGGGCTTTTTACCGGTTAGGAGTTCATAGGATGTCTTCTTGAGGATTCGGTGAAGATATAACCGATTGATGGCGTAGCAGGCGGTGTTGACCGCTTCGGCCCAAAACCGGTCCGGTGTCTTGTACTCATCAAGCATGGTTCTTGCCATGTCCAAAAGAGTTCGATTCTTCCTCTCCACTACACCATTTTGTTGAGGCGTGTAGGGAGAGGAGAACTCATGCTTGATGCCCTCCTCCTCAAGGAAGCCTTCAATCTGAGAGTTCTTGAACTCCGTCCCGTTGTCGCTTCTTATTTTCTTGATCATTAAGCCGAACTCATTTTGAGCCTGTCTCAAGAACCCCTTTAAAGTCTCTTGGGTTTGAGATTTTTCCTGTAAAAAGAATACCCAAGTGAAGCGAGAATAATCATCCACAATAACAAGACAATACTTACTCCCGCCGATGCTTATGTAAGCAATCGGGCCGAATAGATCCATGTGGAGTAGCTCAAGCGGCCTGTCGGTCGTCATGATGTTCTTGTGTGGATGATGGACTCCAACTTGCTTCCCCGCCTGGCATGCGCTACAAATCCTGTCTTTCTCAAAATGAACATTTGTTAATCCTAAAATGTGCTCTCCCTTTAGAAGCTTATGAAGATTCTTCATCCCAACATGGGCTAGTCGGCGGTGCCAGAGCCAACCCATGTTAGTCTTAGCAATTAAGCAAGTGTCGAGTTCAGCTCTATCAAAATCTACCAAGTATAGCTGACCCTCTAACACTCCCTTAAATGCTATTGAATCATCACTTCTTCTAACGACAGTGACACCTACATCAGTAAAAAGACAGTTGTAGCCCATTTGACATAACTGAGAAACAGAAAGCAAGTTGTAATCTAAAGAATCTACAAGAAAAACAATGGAAATGGAATGGTCAGGAGATATAGCAATTTTACCCAATCCTTTGACCAACCCTTGATTTCCATCCCCGAATGTGATAGCTCGTTGGGGATCTTGGTTTTTCTCATATGAGGAGAACATCCTTTTCTCCCCGGTCATGTGGTTTGTGCACCCGCTGTCGAGTATCCAACTTGAGCCCCCGGATGCATAAACCTACAAAACAAATTTAGTTCTTGACTTTAGGTACCCAAACTGTTTTGGGTCCTTTGGCATTAGATACAAGAACTTTGGGTACCCAAACACAAGTCTTGGAGCCCTTGTGTTTGCCCCCAACAAACTTGGCAACGACCTTGCCGGATTTGTTAGTAAGCACATAAGAAGCATCAAAAGTTTTAAAAGAAATGGCATGATCATTTGATGCATTAGGAATTTTCTTTCTAGGCAATTTGGCACGGGTTGGTTGCCTAGAGCTAGATGTCTCACCCTTATACATAAAAGCATGATTAGGGCCAGAGTGAGACTTCCTAGAATGAATTCTCCTAATTTTACTCTCGGGATAACCGGCAGGGTATAAAATGTAACCCTCGTTATCCTGAGGCATGGGAGCCTTGCCCTTAACAAAATTAGACAATCTTTTAGGAGGGGCACTAATTTTGACATTGTCTCCCCTTTGGAAGCCAATGCCATCCTTAATGCCAGGGCGTCTCCCATTATAAAGCATGCTACGAGCAAATTTAAATTTCTCATTTTCTAAGTTGTGCTCGGCAATTTTAGCATCTAATTTTGCTATATGATCATTTTGTTGTTTAATTAAAGCCATGTGATCATGAATAGCATTAACATCAATATCTCTACATCTATCACAAATAGACACATGCTCAATAGTAGATGTAGACGGTTTGCAGGAATTAAGTTCAACAATCTTAGCATGAAGAATATCATTTTTATCTCTAAGATCGGCAATTGTAACTTTGCAAACATCAAAATCTTTAGCCTTAGCAATCAAATTTTCATTCTCTATTCTAAGGCTAGCAAGAGAAATGTTTAATTCTTCAATCCTAGTAAGCAAATCATCATTATTATCTCTAGGATTGGGAATTGAAACATTACAAACATGAGAATCAACCTTAGCATTTAAACTAGCATTTTCATTTCTAAGGTTGTCAATCATCTCACGGCAAGTGCTTAGCTCACTAGATAATTTTTCACATTTCTCAATTTCAAGAGCATAAGCCCTTTTAACCTTAACATGTTTTTTGTTTTCTTTAATTAGACAATCCTCTTGGGAATCCAAAAGGTCATCCTTTTCATGAATAGCGCTAACCAATTCATTTAATTTTTTCTTTTGAGCTATGTTAAGGTTGGCAAAAAGGGAACGCAAATTATCCTCCTCATCACTAGCATTATCATCACTAGAAGATTCATATTTAGTGGAGGAGTTGGATTTAACCTTCTTCCGTTTGCCGTCCTTTGCCATGAGGCACTTGTGGCCGACGTTGGGGAAGAGAAGTCCCTTGGTGACGGCGATGTTGGCGGCGTCCTCGTCGTCAGAGGAGTCGCTTGAGCTTTCGTCGGAGTCCCACTCGCGACAAACATGGGCATCGCCGCCCTTCTTCTTGTAGTACCTCTTCTTCTCCTTTCTTCTCCCCTTCTTGTCGTTGCCTCGGTCACTGTCACTAGATATAGGACATTTAGCAATAAAATGACCGGGCTTACCACACTTGTAGCAAACCTTCTTGGAGCGGGACTTGTAATCCTTCCCCCTCCTTTGCTTGAGGATTTGGCGGAAGCTCTTGATGACGAGCGCCATTTCCTCATTGTCGAGCTTGGAGGCGTCTATGGGTTGTCGACTTGGTGTAGACTCCTCCTTCCTCTCCTCCGTTGCCTTGAATGCAACGGGTTGAGCTTCGGATGTGGTGGCATCATCAAGCTCGTTGATCTTCCTCGAGCCTTCGATCATGCACTCAAAACTTACAAAATTCCCGATAACTTCCTCGGGGGTCATTTTAGTATATCTAGGATTACCACGAATTAATTGAACTTGAGTAGGGTTAAGGAAAATAAGTGATCTTAGAATAACCTTAACCACCTCGTGGTCATCCCACTTTACGCTCCCGAGGTTGCGCGCTTGGTTCACCAAGATCTTGAGCCGATTGTACATGTGTTGTGGCTCCTCCCCTTTGCGAAGCCGGAACCGACCGAGCTCCCCCTCAATCGTTTCCCGCTTGGTGATCTTGGTGAGCTTATCACCTTCATGCGCGGTCTTGAGTAAATCCCAAATCTCCTTTGCGTTCTTCAACACTTGAACTTTGTTATACTCCTCTCTACTTAAAGAGGCTAGGAGTATTGTTGTTGCTTGAGAGTTGAAGTGCTCGATTTGGGCCACCTCATCCTCATCATAGTTCTCATCCCCTACGGATGGTACATGCGCGCCAAACTCAACAACATCCCATATGCTTTTGTGGAGCGAGGTTAGATGAAATCGCATTAAATCGCTCCACCTAGCGTAATCTTCACCATCAAAAGTTGGTGGTTTGCCTAATGGGACGGAAAGTAAAGGTGTATGTTTGGAAATGCGAGGGTAGCGTAGGGGGATCTTACTATACTTCTTGCGCTCTTGGCGCTTAGAAGTGACGGAGGGCGCATCGGAGTCGGAGGTCGATGTTGATGAAGTGTCGGTCTCGTAGTAGACCACCTTCCTCATCCTTTTGTGCTTGTCCCCTTTCCGATGCGGTTTGTGAGAAGAAGATTTTTCCTTCTTCTCTTTGTGGTGAGAAGAGGAAGACTTTTTCTCCTTCCGTTTGGAGGAGTCCTTCTTCTTCTCCTTCCTCTTGGTGCGGGACTCTTTCGATGAAGTGCTCCCGTGGCTTGTAGTGGGCTTTTCGCCGGTCTCCATCTCCTTCTTGGCGTGATCTCCCGACATCACTTCGAGCGGTTAGGCTCTAATGAAGCACCGTGCTCTGATACCAATTGATAGTCGCCTAGAGGGGGGGTGAATAGGGCGAAACTGAAATTTACAAATATAAACACAACTACAAGCCGGTGTTAGCGTTAGTAATAAGAAACGAGTCCGCAAGAGAGGGCGCAAAACAAATCCCAAGCGAATAAGCAAGTGAGACACGGAGATTTGTTTTACCGAGGTTCGGTTCTTGCAAACCTACTCCCCGTTGAGGAGGCCACAAAGGCCGGGTCTCTTTCAACCCTTCCCTCTCTCAAACGATCCACGGATCGAGTGAGCTTTCTCTTCTCAATCACTTGGAACACAAAGTTCCCACAAGGACCACCACAAGATTGGTGTCTCTTGCCTCAATTACAAGTGAGTTTGGTTGCAAAAGAAGGATCAAGAAAGAAGAAAGCAATCCAAGCGCAAGAGCTCGAAAGAACACAAGCAAATCACTCTCTCTAGTCACTATGGCGTTGTGTGGGATTTGGAGAGGATTTGATCTCTTTGGTGTGTCTAGAATTGAATGCTAGAGCTCTTGTAGTAGTTGAGAAGTGGAAAACTTGGATGCAATAAATGGTGGGGTGGTTGGGGTATTTATAGCCCCAACCACCAAAAGTGGTCGTTGGAAGGCTGTCTGTTCGATGGTGCACCGGACAGTCCGGTGCACACCGGACAGTCCGGTGCCCCCTGCCACGTCATCACTGCCGTTGGATTCTGACCGTTGGAGCTTCTGACTTGTGGGCCCGCCTGGGTGTCCGGTGCACACCGGACAGGTACTGTTTAATGTCCGGTGTGCCAGCATGGGCGATTCTGACTCCTGCGCGCGCAGAGCGCGCATTAAATGCGCGGCAGAGAGCCGTTGGCGCGGAGAAGACCGTTGCTCCGGAGGCGCACCGGACAGTCCGGTGCACACCGGACAGTCCGGTGATTTTTAGCGGACTAGCCGTTGGCGTTTCCCGAAGCTGGCGAGTTCCTGAGGCCGACCTCCCTTGGCGCACCGGACACTGTCCGGTGTACACCGGACAGTCCGGTGAATTATAGCCGAGTCGCCTCTGAGAATTCCCGAAGGTGGCGAGTTTGAGTCTGAGTCCCCCTGGTGCACCGGACATGTCCGGTGGTGCACTGGACACTGTCCGGTGGCACACCGGACAGTCCGGTGCGCCAAACCAGAGGTGCCTTCGGTTGCCCCTTTGCTCCTTTGTTGAATCCATAACTTGGTCTTTTTATTGGCTGAGTGTGAACCTTTTACACCTGTATAATCTATACACTTTGGCAAACTAGTTAGTCCAAAGATTTGTGTTGGGCAATTCAACCACCAAAATTATTTAGGAACTAGGTGTAAGCCTAATTCCCTTTCAAGGGCCCTGGTCCTTCCTTTTATAGGCGTAAGGAGAGGATTCAGGTGTACAATGGGGGGTGTAGTTCGCCGTCTTCCGGGGCTTAGCCCGAGTCTGAGCCCTGGGTCGGGCGGAGCGGAGTTCGCCGTCTTCCGGGACTTAGCCCGAGTCCGAGCCCTGGGTCGGGCGGAGCGGAGTTCGCCGTCTTCCGGGACTTAGCCCGAGTCCGAGCCCTGGGTCGGGCGAGGCGGAGCTTCCTATGATGCCTTCGGCAGGGCCTGACTGCCTGTCAGTTTCACTCTATCAAGTGGCACCGCAGTCGGAGTGGCGCAGGCGGCGCTGTCCTTCTGTCAGGCCGATCAGTGGAGCGGCGAAGTGACGGCGGTCACTTCGGCTCTGCCGGGGGGCGCGTGTCAGGATAAAGGTGTCAGGCCACCTTTGCATTAAATGCTCCTGCGATTTGGTCGGTCGGTGCGGCGATTTAGTCAGGGTTGCTTCTTAGCGAAGGCAGAGCCTCGGGCGAGCCGGAAATATGTTCGCCGTTGGAGGGGGGCCTCGGGCGAGACGGAAATCCTCTGGGGTCGGCTGCCCTTGTCCGAGGCTAGGCTCGGGCGTGGCGTGATCGAGTCGCTCGAACGAACTGATCCCTGACTTAATCGCACCCATCAGGCCTTAGCAGCTTTATGCTGATGGGGGTTACCAGCTGAGAATTAGGAGTCTTGAGGGTACCCCTAATTATGATCCCCGACAGTATTCTTGTTTATTGCTGACGCATGTTGCATGTTCTATAGTCGCACAATCTTTCCCCATTCTTCATTGGAATCAAATGTTTCCATAACTTACCCCCGATAACTCGCTTGGCAAAGTCCTTCGAGGATCTAGCTTCCACGTCGAGCCAACTCAATGGCAAAGGCTTTAGAGGAGCCCCCCATGTCCACTCCCCTGAGTAGGCTAACGGAGTCTCCGTCGATGTCTGCGATTGGGCAGGGACCCCGTTGGCGTTTTCTATCCCCTCCTCAGGCGAGCCTATTGCGCTTCATACATGATCCTCATCTGACTAAACACACGATTCTGCCGGACCTTGCCCCCACTCAGCTTGATACCATTCTCTACCTCGTGCTCAGGAACAAGACCCACCAAGTACTCTACCTCCTTTTCAGTCTCCACCATAAAAACATCTCGTGAACGATCACCAAGATCAACAGAGAAAGCAGGACCCAGAATTGGCTTCAGAAAGCCATCGAAGTCCCTTCGGGCAACTGGCGTGACAGACCACCGTCGACTCAATTGCCAGATCACACATGGCAAGTACTCTTCCACCAGATCTCTACCACTACAGGTAACTGCAGCAAAACCGAAGGCCCGGTCATCGCGATCCCTCTCAGCAACAACATACCACAGAAAAGCTTCAAAATCAAATGAAGACATAACGTTGGGTCGAGGACAGCCCTTGCTCTAAGGACATCGAATGTAGAATGTAACACCTAAAACCATATTTTGGTGATTTAGAAAAGACTGTAAAAAATATTAAGAATTAAAATATCATTAAAAAGGAATTCTACACATTTCAATAAAAATTCTTCTTAAATGAACAAATGATAATAATAGATGCTTGAAACCTAGATTTTTGAACTTTTAAAACAAGACATTGAATCCGAGGCTTAAAAAAATGGGAAAGGCGAATTAGAGGATCCTTATATGACGTTAGCTATTAAATAAGGTATGTATAAATGTTCTCTAAAATATTTAATGTAAAGAATCTTGCAATAAATATTTTTCCAAATTAGGTTTTGAATGAACTTTTAATTTGACTCCATGTTCAAAATAATTAAGGTAAATACGGTGTGTGCATTGCATAATTAAAACAATTGCTCCAATAAATTAATATTGAATACTTTGCATTCTTGCTGAGTTATTTCGTTTGTGAATTTAAAGCTAGAATCCAAAGCCGAATTTGAATCGAATTTGAAATCTAGAAATTAGAAAAGTTATAAGAATTTGAATCGAATTTGAATCCAAAGCCCATTTGCCTTCTGTGGCCCATTTAGTTTTCCCTCTCCCTGGCTGCATGAGCCAACCATCCGGCACATTCCGTGCCACGGGTCAGCCCCACTTAACCATATATGCACATTCTGGTTGCCTTTTGGCACGTGGGCCATATCGGCCAGCTGATTCTTCCACCTTGTAACGGATTCCTTCGAGAAGTAGGGCGCATATCGCGGTGGGTTGATGGAATTCGGGGATGTTGGTTGCGATTCGGCTTCTGGGCTATAAATTTCGAGCCGCGAGATCACCATGCCCTATCCATCCAATTTCAGGTGCGGGTCATCGAGTATGAGGGAGAACGGAGCACACTGAAGCCGTTCGTTTCTGCCGGATTGGTGGGTCGGAACGATTCTGACCGGATTGCTTCTCTAATTTATATAAACTTTGATTAGCTGGAACGATTCCGGGTGTAATCCGACGGAAACGAACAAGGCCTGAGCGATCGACGAGAAGGGAGAGAGAGAGATGGAAGTCACCTCCGCGTTGGTGTGCTCGGTTTCGCCGTCTCGGAGCCTAGGGGAGTGGTCTGGGGACCTCGTTAGAACGCACAGAGGAAGTCGTGCGCTCGCCAGGCAATATCAGTGATCGGAGCGCTCAGGTTTCATCATAGTCGATCATGCGCTGCCGCGGAACCACGGCATGTCGTCACCAATGCCGCCCATTCGTCAACCGTTAGTAAGCAAACCCCTCCGTAGTTCGGCTTCACCTACACGTTCGTTTCACCATGTTTGTCTAGGAGGAGGGGCACTAGGGCGTCGCCGTGCGTGCACTGGAACTGGTCGTGCGCTGCATGGATCTATTTGCTGTCGGCTGGTGGAGCAGGGGGTGAGAAGAGATTCGCTCGACCGTTGGATCCCTGGCCAACATATAGGATTTGATCGACGCGTAACCCATCTGCGTCGATCGGATAACAGAGGGATGAGAACAGTTCGACGCGTGGTAGATCCTCGGCCGTTGATGTGTGATCCATGGGGGAGAGAGTACATGTTCATTGAATGATGATTCTAATCTTGGGCGTCGATATAGATCTGGACGGCTGAGGCACAACAATACCCCTTCGACTGTGTTTCTTTGCAAAAGAACCCCTAGTAAATTTAGATATAGAACCCGCCATCTATTATTCAAATAAAATCATTAAAAGTATACCAGGAATTTGCAGGTTCACCCCTAGAACATGTTTTAAGGTATAAAAACGATAATTAAATGAAGCCCAACTTTTGGGGAAGTATTCGAACAACAGATATCGCAAGTAAAAGGCAAGTTGTGTTCTTGATCACATTTTCTGTCCTAATAATGTTTATGTTTCTAATAATCACCATGGCATGCTTAGGTTAAATTGATTGGACCTAATAAGTTATCTTGTTTTGTTTACCATACACCTTACATACAAATGAATTATTGGGTAGTATTGCTATTGGTCTATCTAGTTTTGGGATTAATGCTATATATGAATTATGATCATGCTTTATTATTATTGTCAATGGATATATTTATTGTTCATGATAAAATCATTTTGTTAATTGGAACATGGAGCTTAACCTGTGACAACAGTGCTACCACAAGGGTGGAATAGGACGCCCTTGACTAATTAATTAGGAAAGCTGGTCTGTGAGGGCCTTACCCGAAAGGGGCTAGTGGGAAGGAGTTGCGCAAGTATAGGAAGGTTCTCGGGTCGATCTGTCTGTGCTTTTCAGACGAGGGATACCTATACCCCCTCTGTCTAAATCTGTAGCGAGTTTTCTCATACTAGTGGACATATGTAAAGGCCTCGTAGTGCTACACTATGTTGTCTCCTCAGTAGAGATGAATGGGAGTCGAGGTCACTTGACAAATAGGTAACACGACTTGTGGGTAAAGATGTGCAACCTCTACATAGTGTAAAACTGGTATATCTGCCATGCTCAGGATCATGAGTGGCTTTGGACTCTCGCATGATTAAATGATGGAACTAAACTTAAATATGACATGCATTGCATTACATTGTGGGATTTATTCATCATTATGATCAATTATTTAATTGAGATGATATTTACTTACACTTAGTAATTGCTAATAAATTTTTTACCAACTTAATTAAAAGCAATGCTCAAACTTAATCATTTTCCTTAGTAAGAGTTGGGGGCCTTCGGCTTCCGAAGGTCCTCAAAAACATGATTTAACAATGTTTCTGGAGTAAAGTACATTAACAGGTATCTTCGGACTCGGATCAAAGCCACAGTATGAAGAAGCATAAAGAACACGAAGGTTGGCGCAGAGCCGAAGCTGTGTGTAGAAGAGCTTCGGGATAGCGGCGGAAAAGGAAACCGACTTAAAGATGAAAAACCAGATTAGACCTCGAAGAATTATCATAGAGTTATTGATAAATGCAAAGGGCATTAATGTAATTTTGCATGGGCTGCGACCCGTGCCTATAAATAGGTGAACAGTATCCCCGTACTGTTCACGCTGATTGGGCATTCACTTTTGCGTCACGCCTGTACTCTTTTCCTTCGAACCGAAGGTATACTTGTAATTTATTCTTGTTCAAATAAGTAATAAAAATAAGAAATAGATTAATAATAATGTTTACAATAATTGTGTCACTCTCTATATTTTGTTTGAATGTTCTCCATTTTTTATCATAATCATGAAGGTATGACCTTCATGACCTTCGTCCTAAATTCACTATGTCCGAAAGGAAATAATGATTTGAAAGACGAAGGGCCTTTTGATATTTAACATTTTGTGTTGCCTTGTTCTTGATTCATAGTATTTGAGAACAAGTCCCCAACATTGGCGCCCACCTCCGGTGAACTCACTTCCATTTTTTGAGTCTTGAACACTTTCGGCAAGCATCACCTTCGTCATGCCGCCGAAAAAAGCTTCAGCGACAGGGGCTGGTACTTTACAGCCGCTGGATCCCAATCAGGATGTCCTTTCTCTTAGAGAGGCCCGAAGCCAGAAGAGGAAGGCTGTTAGTCCAACACCTCCAGAGGATGACCTGGATCAGGAGATCCAAAACCTGGAGATCCTTCAGCAACAGATGCAACGCAAGAAGGAGAAGATGGCTCGTCTAGCTGATCTTCAGAGACAGATAGACGAAGCTTCTGAAGAGGTTCGTCATCTTGTTCAAGATGATCAGAGCCGAAGGCCTCCACGCAGAGAGCTTCATCAGGAAGGCTTCCACAATGAGGATGACTGGTATGAAGATTTCCATCATGGAAACTTTGCTTTTGATGATGCTTCTCCTCTCTCAACAGAATTGCAGGCTACACCATGGCCACAGTCTTACAAGCCACCCCAGCTCCCCATGTATGACAATCATACAGACCCGAAGCAATTCCTGATGAGCTATGAAGCAACCATATCTTCGTATGGTGGCAATACGACAGTCATGGCAAAATCTTTTGTCATGGCCGTCAAGAGCGTTGCTCAGACTTGGTACTCTTCTCTTCGGCCAGAGACAATCACTTCTTGGCAGAAATTGAAGAATATGCTGATAACTAGCTTCCAAGGGTTTCAGACGAAGCCAGTCACTGCTCAAGCTTTATTTCAGTGTACCCAGGACCACGAAGAATACCTCCAGGCGTACGTCCGAAGGTTTCTACGTCTAAGGGCACAAGCGCCAACAGTGCCCAATGAAATTGTCATTGAGGCCATGATTAAGGGGCTTCGGCCGGGACCTTCAGCGCAGTACTTTGCCAGGAAGCCACCACAAACGTTGGAGAAGCTGCTCCAAAAGATGGACGAATACATTCGAGCTGACAATGACTTCCGCCAAAGAAGGGAGGAAGCATTCAGGTTCTCTGAAATGACCAGGGGCTTCGGAGGAAGATTTCACCCGAGGCACGTTAGGTCAATCCATAACTCTGCTCAAACTGATGATCGAGGGAGTCAGCAGCAAAGGCCACAATATTCTTCACAAGCTTCGGGCCAGCAGCAAAGTTCTTTTCGGTCGCCAGCGCCAAGAGGCAGAGGCGCTAGGGGCTTCGGGGGAAGGTTTGGAGATCAGCCAAGAAAAATTTATTGTCTATTCTGTGGTGAAGATAAGGGCCATACCACCAGGATGTGTCACGTTACCATCCAGATCCAGAAGGAGATAGCAGAAGCAGCTGCGCAACAAAGTCAGCCGAAGCAGGTCATGCATACTGCTTCGTATCATTCGCCTTATATTCCAGAATATGTAGGCAATCACCCCGCAGCTTCTGTCGCTTCGGCAAGCCAACCCCAAGCATCTTGGCAGCATCCACCACCACCGCCGCCGACGCAGCGAGGACAGCAGCCAGAAGGGAGTCAGCACACTCACCTTCAGAGGGATTTCAGAGAAGAGTCCGAAGCTCGCACAGTCAACAGCACTGTGCCAGAGTCGAAGCACATTTATTGATGAATATCCTACTTCAACAGCAGTTCTTTTGCATTCTTACATTCGGTTTGATTTGCCGAAGCATACAAATTTATGGTGGCATGAAGGACCTTTGTATTATCAAACATTTGTCCTAACAGGCATAGTACAAATTCCTCGAAACAGTAAAAAGTCGCTCCTAAGGGAACGCAGAGTAAGTTTTCTAAAATTACAGCGAAAAATAAGCGTTGATTCCGCCGAAAGTAAAAGCCGAAGAAGCTCCTAAGGGAGGCTTACAGCGAAAAATAAACGCTGATTCCGCTGAAAGTAAAAGGCGAAGAAGCTCCTAAGGGAGGCTTACAGCGAAAAATAAACGCTGATTCCGCTGAAAGTAAAAGGCGAAGAAGCTCCTAAGAGAGGCTTACAGCGAAAAGTCAACGCTGAGATAAAAAGTGTGTATGCTCTATTACAGGGATATGTATCTACGGCACAAATATCATTTTGCATAACATAACATCATCACATCATTCTGCATAACATAAGCATCATACAGCATATTGCATGTGGAACAAGAAGGAGATACAGTGTTGGTCTTCGGAAAATATTTTGGAAAAGAGAAAAATCGTGCTAAGGCACAAGACAAATCGAGATGAAGTGTAGCTTCATCGGAAACGCAACACAAAACTTTTTTATAGCTTCGGAAAATATTTCACGAAGCTTGGATATTTTTCATCAGAGAAGTAAGCAAATTCTTATGATATAGAAAGGATTTTCTTCACGAAGCATGAAAAGAAGGGAAGGTGTTTTTTCGCCGAAGGCTCAAAAAATGGTATGTATGCAAAGTTTCATGCATCGTAAAGAATTAAACTATAAATAGATTATATATTACATTTAAAGTTACAATATATTACACATTTTACGTTTCAAATGTTTCTACAATAGCATTCAATCCTCTTTAAGCACTATCTCTGCAGCTTCATTCAATAGTTGGTTGACAACCTTGTCCATAATGGTTTCGGCCATTTTTCTAATTTCATCGTCCCCCTTCGGGTGGGGGCCCGGAGATGCCTCAGCAGGTTCTGAGGGAAGAAAAGATACGGCTATATTACTATTACAAACCGTGAACAGAGTCTGGAATTAAAAATTACAGCATGATAAAAACCACTAATTAATATCTATTTGCCCTTCGGGCTCTGTACTTTTCTCGACAGCTTCCGCTACTTTTCTAGCATCGTGGATGCCTTTTTCACTCCTTTGAATAATTTCTTGCGCCAATTCTCGGCCGCAGTTATCCTAGATATCGGTGAAGAATTTCCCACCGACCATGCTTGCTTCGGGTGAGGGGTCTTTAATGTCTTCAGAGGACAAGGTAGCTTCGGACTGCGCTAAGGATTTTACATGCTCGCAGCCTTTCCTCTCCAAAACAGCAGCAATCCCCCTAGCACCCGAAAAAGCGCAGATGTCACCACGACTATTCAGGATTTCCTCGAAGGCCTCTGCTTCGTGACTGATCCATTCCATTGGACCTTCAGGATTGCCTCTTGAAAAATTCTCTTCACTAGAGAATGCGCCAACGCTGGCGAAGCTAGATTTTATCTTTTTGACGCACTCTATGGATTTAACATAGCATCTCCTCTGGGATGCACAAAGCTCTTTAACACTTATCTCTAAATGATTGGCCAATTGATCACTAAGCTCTCGTTTTGTTTCTTCAAGTATACGCTCTTCTTTGGCTCTAGCTAGCTGTTTCTGAAGATCTTTAATTTCACGTCTTTGGGCTTCGGCCTGGGCCTTTGAGGCAGCTTCATCCTTTTTTACCTTGTCCACCAATGTAAGCAGAATTTTATCCTTTTCCAGAGCTTCATTTCTCAGTTTAATAACTTCTGATCGTAGGTTGTTGAATGCAATTTCATAGCTCTCGTCTTCGGCATTCTTTTGTGCTCTCAATGCGTTGCTTAGAATTAAACCCTATATGTAAAAAAAGGTTGGTATAAGAATAAAAGAATGAGTTACGAATTATAAAATTTGTAAACATCCAATTCCCATACCTTCAGGCTATTGTACGCAAGACTATCCGCAAGATCCTCCTTCGTCATAGCACATAATCCAGCTTCGAGCTTCGGAAACCCCATACTTCTAGACATCTCCCGACAGACGGATAATTCTTTATTGTCTGGGAGGCAGTATAGGAAATCTTCTTCGTTCGTCCCATTGAACACTAGTGCCCCCTTCGGATATTTCAATTCTTTGGCATAGTGATTAGCTTCAAAAACTTCTTCTTCCGATAACTTTTTCCCCGAAGCATGACACACAATATAATCGTATATTTTGGAAGATGCTTCGGGGACAGCAGTATCAATTTCTTCGACCAAAGTAGGCTCTGACATTTTCATTTCTTCAGTTTCCCTTGCAATTTTTGCTTCTTCTGCTTCCAAAGGTATTACCTTGGTTGGTTCTGAAGGCCCGGTTTCAACTTCAGTCTGTTGCTTCGGAGCCTTAGCAACGGATACTTCAGCAAGCGCCTCAGAAGTTTCAGCAGTCTTCTTTGGGGTTGTGCTTGGAAGTTTAATTGTTTCCAAAACATCTAACACATTAACCATTCTTTTTCTTTTTGGGGTCACTGTTGGCCCCTTTTTAATTTTTGCTGCTTCAATTTCTTCTGAAGGACTTAAAATTTCTGATATTTTCGCTCCCTCAGTTGATGCTTTTGCTTCTTCCATCTTTTCTGTCGATGGCGCTTCGGCCAGCTCTTTGGTTTCTGGTAACAGAGTCTTTGGTTCCTCCAATTCTTTTGTTGTTGGCACTTCGGCCAGCTCTTTGGCTCCTGGTAGCGGAGTTGATTCCTTAGCTTCGGGGGCCGAAGACGTTTCACTGCCGAATTCAGGCACTGTGGCTAGTTCAATGTAACGTGGCCGGTGTGTGAGAACTTTCACCCTTTTTCTCTTCGGCGCTGGCTCGCTAGGAGCAGCTGAAGCAGTTTTTTTGCAGAAGTCGTACCTTTCCTTTTCTGCCCCCGCACTGAATAATGGTAGTCGGGGTACACGAACCCAATTGCATCAAATACTCGTTTCAGTCTTTTCTTTCTTCGGCCTCCGAAGGCTGCTGACAATGCAGTATCTTCGGCCTTCGAATATATCCCAAGCAATTCATCACTTACAGTCTCAATGCTCTTTAACCAATCATCATCTGGTTCAACGAACTTGTCTCCATACTTGAATGTATACTTCAGCCTGACTAGCCCACCTTCGTCAGTTTCTTTAACAGTTTCTTTCGGCATTTCCCAATTATCCGCAAGAGGCCATACTCTGAAGGCAATGTGTTCTTGTATTAAATCCCTTGTCCCAATAAAAGAGCAGACTACGCCGAAGGCCCGTTGGCATTCTTTGGCTGCTTCATCCATTTCTACCTTCGGTTTTCGGAGTCCGAAGCGCTGCCAGATGGGGCACATGATGACATCCTTAATATCCTCTCGAACCTTCAAATCATTTTTTACATAGAACCATTCTTTCATCCATTCTCTGGGCCATCTCTTACGAAAGGTGGGCACGAGACAGCTTGATCCAGAGCGAGTGCCGAAGCTGTAGCAACCAAAGTTGTTATGATATTGCTCTTTACCCCAGGGCTTCGTTTCATATAACAATTCATGTATATTGCAAAAGCTTTTCGCACTTGGCTCTAGACCCTGACTCTTCACAGCCCAGACGAAGATTCCCATTCTTATTATTGCTTCAGGGGTAAGTTGATGAAGGTAAACCTGATATATTTTCAGAACTTCTACCACAAATCTGCTTAGAGGGAATCGTAGCCCAGCTTTTAAAAAGCTTCGGAAGATAACGACTTCATCATCTTCGGGAGTCGGCACAGTTCTTTCTCCGGCATCTGCTCTCACAATGGACATATCTCGAAAGTATCCCCCCTTCATGTTTTCAAGGTGACTTTGCCCAATAGTTGATTTTCCGAAGACTGAATGGCTTGGTCGCCATGGCCGATCTTCGGAATCTTCACCCCCACTGTCTGCATCGTAACTGTAACTATCACCAGTATCTTCAGATAAACCTTCTAAAATCTCCCTTGTAATCTTCTCCGTATTCGTCTTTGCCATTGACTCAAGAAAACCTAGATGCATCTCTTCAGAAAGGCTCAGCTTCATTTCGGCAGCAACCTTCTTCTCCTCAGACATTCCTTCGGAATTCTTGCCTCTCGCTTCCGAAGCTTAAAACTAGGGAGGCAACCAAATATTTGTAGGCAGAAAACTATTTGAGCAGGTAAAACAGATGGCAAGAGAGCGTGCTAAATAAATTGTGGCGAGCCCCTATTTATAAACCCATTATGTCGGAGACTGGAGGGTCCCATTTGCCAATGACTGTTGCTATTCTAGCAAAAGGAAGGTGTTTTTTCGGGCCTTCGGCTCATAGCCTTCGTCCATTTCGCAATCTGAATCTATCATTCTAACAAATTAATATTGCGAGGGGCTACTGTTGGGGGCCTTCGGCTTCCGAAGGTCCTCAAAAACATGATTTAACAATGTTTCTGGAGTAAAGTACATTAACAGGTATCTTCGGATTCGGATCAAAGCCACGGTATGAAGAAGCACAAAGAACACAAAGGTTGGCGCAGAGCCGAAGCTGTGTGTAGAAGAGCTTCGGGATAGCGGCGGAAAAGGAAACCGACTTAAAGATGAAAAACCAGATTAGACCTCGAAGAATTATCATAGAGTTATTGATAAATGCAAAGGGCATTAATGTAATTTTGCATGGGCTGCGACCCGTGCCTATAAATAGGTGAACAGTATCCCCGTACTGTTCACGCTGATTGGGCATTCACTTTTGCGTCACGTCTGTACTCTTTTCTTTCGAACCGAAGGTATACTTGTAATTTATTCTTGTTCAAATAAGTAATAAAAATAAGAAATAGATTAATAATAATGTTTACAATAATTGTGTCACTCTCTATATTTTGTTTGAATGTTCTCCATTTTTTATCATAATCATGAAGGTATGACCTTCATGACCTTCGTCCTAAATTCACTATGTCCGAAAGGAAATAATGATTTGAAAGACGAAGGGCCTTTTGATATTTAACATTTTGTGTTGCCTTGTTCTTGATTCATAGTATTTGAGAACAAGTCCCCAACAGTAAGCCTCACACTACACATGAGCCCCCACCGTAAGTGAGCTCATACAGACTTTTCCCCACACTTGCTGAGCGATGACCGTATGGGAGCTTACCCTTGCTATAATCACACTAGGTCAAGAACATGTATCACTAGAGAAGCATGAAGGATGATGCGATGAGTTCGAAGAGGTCTATGTCGTCGTCTCACAGTCAACTATGATTGTGAAGGATCGTTGTTGTCATATGATGTATTTCACTTAGCTATTTTTGTGCGTAAATTCATTTATATAATAAAGATGTGACATTGATTTCTGTACCATGAGTCATCATATGTGTGAGACTTGATTCTAACACACATTTAATATGCATATGTATTTGCCCTTAAATCCGGGGTGACATAGAACCAATTCTCTGTTCACTCCCACTTGTTCTTCATGCAGGGGCTAACTCCACCACCTTCTCTTAGTCTTCCCCGTCTTCGGAGTAAAAGTGCATCTCCCAAACTGATCGTCAACAACACCTGCATACCTCTTCTGCCAGTGCAAGCAGTAGCGAAGACCTCAACTAGCGTAGTCTCGCCGAAGGTGGTCGTCGCCCAGACAAACTTGGTCAGGGCCACCATGGCATTCAACGTTAATTGATGAATTTGAACCTTGAACTTCTCAAGCACATCAATCAAAACTGGTGACACGTTAGGCGAAGTCCAGCAACAAACAAACTTTCGAAGACCACGACTTCGCCTTGTGGGCATGGGCTGGTCTCTGCTCTCGCAGCACGACTGTAACCAACAATAAAATACTCTAAGGTCTCCATCTCTTTAACCCTTTGTGAGGAAGTCTCTGAACGACCCAGTTCATAGTTTTCGTGACCCAGCCCACTAGAACGGGAAACCCTTTGGCGCCTGCCTCGACCGCCCGAGCATACATAGTACATCCGCTGATCGGTAGTGGCAGCGCCGTACCACCACCACTTGGAAGAGGAGGCATGACAGCGTACTCGAGCAGATGACGAGCGGCGGTCTTCACACGGGCAACATGGAGGAGCTCAACGCCGTCTCGTCGCTGACACAGCGGCGAGTGAGCAGCAACGGCTACGAAAAAGACGTTTGCAGTAAGCCAGCATCGAAGGAAGTGATAATTTACACCTGAGCACCAATACACAACAGTGCAACCTCGATTTCCCAATGGTCATATCAAGCGCCCCCTAAAGGTGGTTCACCAGATGATCGAGGGCAGCGTTCGTCCCCTTTTAATCAAGAGACTTCGGGATTAGCCTATCAGGATGAACCACTCCCTCACTACCGGAATCCGTGGATTTGCCGAGTGCTCGACGCTTTGCCGAGTGTTTTTTGTCAAGGACTCGGCAAAGAAGACTTTGCCGAGTGCCGCACTCGGTAAAGTCCTGCTTTCGGTAACGATGGCGTTTACCGAGAGCAGGACTCTCGGTACAGAAATACACTCGACAAATTCTTCTTTGCCGAGTGCCAAACACTCGGCGAAAGCGGCACTCGATAAAGGGCCGTCAGCAGCCGTCTATAGCTGACGGCCGTTAACTTTTGCCGAGCGTCGAGCTTTGGCACTCGGCAAAGCATCTTTGCCGAGTGCCATGTTTGACACTCGGCAAAATATATTTTTTCTTTTTTTCTTTTCGCAACCAAACTTTTTGTGGTATGTTCCTACACTATGTAGACCTACATGTATCATTTTGCGACAATTATAAAAGTGTTTCCTATAACTATTGGATTTAGTTCGTTTAATAAAATTTTCTTAGATAATTCAGATTTGAACTGTAAGTCACTCGAAACTTGCAAACCCGTCCATACAAAAATGATATTCATACTATTTACCACATGTTACGACCGATTTTAGGATCAGACCCAAATCTTCAAGCACCATACTAACTAAACATGACCGGAATCTTCGGAGGACTACTGTTAGGGTGGAGACTGAACATGACCTCGATATTTGAGCGAAGACTCTATCTTTCGTTATCAACTACTGTGACCGAATGGACCTTCTACCCTGCGACTAACAATCGACTATGACGAGGGCACACATCGACCGGAGGCCAATGCACGATCTGCGCTAACTAAGGACTTGTCCGGACCCCGTAGAAGAGTGTAGAAAGAATCCCACTGCCTCAGTCTAAAAATAGATGCAGTTCCGTCTTTCTAAAAGTCAAATACTTTTACTTAGTAAAATCTATATAAAAATATTCTAACACTCATAATAAACTAGTATAGTAAGAATAATTGCATAATAATATACCTTTTGTGATCATAAATATCAGTTATTTTTTCTATAAACTTAACCTTAAGTAGCCTTAGATTAATCATGGAAACTTAGTCAAGATTAAGAAATTTTGACTCAATCAAAACCTACAATTGTATCTTTTTGACAGAGATACGGAGCAAGTTCGGAATGGCTCCAATCTAATTAACCAAACCAAAACTGTGAGGCAGCCCAAATTCACACGTTCGTTCCAGCATTTCAACGACCGGACATTCAGCACTATTATGAGAACAACCAGGAGAAAACACGAGGAAATTGTGGCATCAGAGCTGGGTACTCCGGGTCTCTTGGAGCGTAGCTAGCTAGCTAGCTAGCTCTGGTACATTGTTGTATACTGCTTCAGACTTGTAGGCTCCTTCCTTGACGAGAACACAGCAGCCTGATGGATGACACTGTCAGTCACTGTCCATTCCGTTGCCGCTGGGACGCATCGTCTTCGTCCATGTGGAAATTTCTCGTCTGCAGGAAGAATAACACAACACGGGCGTCGAACCGGAACCGCGAATGAAGCAATGAGACGAAAACGTGTGCAGTGTAGTGTCAGGTCAACTCCAAGCTTCTTGCTTGCTAGTGAGGAGTAATAACAAGACAATGACAAATGGTTGTTGACTCACATGCACATCGAGTGGCCGGCCTCAACTCTGGATCGTTAAAATTTCGAGCAAATCTTTAATTTTGACAATATACGGTTGCACCCAAAACCAAAAGTACAGTTTATGTTGGTTGTTATTTTAGATATACTTATATATTTGAACTAAAATCACCTTTTGAGGAAGTGTCGAAGATCATTGGTGGTTGCTATATTTTCTAACCCTTTAAGAACACTTTAGAGTAAGAACTCAGTCGTTATAAATAAGTCTTAAGTATTAAAATTACACCTCTATGCCTTATTTTAAGACGTGATGCATTTTTAAATGATGGCTTATATGCTATTGAAGTATTTAAGAACACATGCACTCTACGATCTAAAATTCATATTTTAAGAAAATGCAAATAAAAGAGCTATTAGTAAAAGATACAATAAACACAGGAAGTTCACATTAACTTATGGAGAGAGAAAAAATGCAGCAGTCAACAATAATAAATTTTGAAAAATTAAAATTCAGATCCATGACTTTGATAAGATATGTGATGAATCAAGAGCCACCATAATTAAAGGTAGGCAACATATCAAGTGTAAACAAGTACTTATGTGCAAACTCCATGCAAAGTAACTAACAAAAGTCATAAAAAATTCTCAAAAAAAAGTATAGATGTAATTCTTTGTTCACTCTACCACTATATAAAATTTCAGTTACATCATACATTAAAAGATATAAAAAAGAGATAATTTTCACTCTTTTTTTGTATCTCAAAGTTTTCTCTTTTTTGTACCTCTTAACATATAATAAATTTGAAATTTTATACAGTATGGTAGAGTAGGCAATAGAATACATCTATAATTTTTTGTGAGTTTTATTAGTTGGTTTTGCACGAAATTTTCAAGGAAACTTGATTTGCACATGATATGTTGTCTTAAAGGTATGGTATATCTTTTAAAGTTCTAGCATGCATGTGTAGTAGGAGCACGAGTTAGTAGACTGGTTTATATATTTTGAGGAAGCTTTCCAACCTGCTTGTGATTGTGAGTTCAACACTGTACGTAGTAGTCATGCTCACCGGCTCACGTACGTACGTGCTGCCAAACAGCAAACGGAATTCCCCAGAGAACGATGTGTACCGGAAACTGAAAGCAAAAGCAGTGAATTGCAATGTGCTATATATACACACGTCCCGTTTCGGTTTCGTTAGATTCTTTGTCCGTCAATAAAATTAATGTCGTTAATTAAACGATAGTACATGCTTAGCAATTCGCCTAGTATATATGCACAAATTAATAATACATATTAATAGAACTGCGCATTTGATTCCAGGGGTTTGTCTATCCTTTAGTATGCTGATGATATGATGGTTTTCTTAGACCACAATCTTTAACATGCTCGGAACATCAAGCTACTTTTGACTGTTTTTGAACAAATGTCTGGGCTTAAAATAAACTTCCAAAAAAGTGAGTTATTTTGCTACGGGTTGGCTAAGGAATATGAATTGCAATATTCACATCTATTTAGTTGTGGAATTGGAACATTGTCTTTCAAATATCTTGGAATTCCAATGATTCATCGAAGGTTGAGAAATAGTGACTGGCAGGGTGTGTTATTGATCGGTTTGAAAAGAGGCTTAGTACATGGAAGGCCAAATTTTTATCTTCAGGTGGACGGTTGGTCTTGCTTAATTCTGTATTAAGCAGTCTACCTATCTTCATGATGTCTTTCTTTGAGTTACCGGTGGGCGTCTTGAAGAAACTAGATACCATTCGGTCCAGATTTTTTTGGCAGGGGGAGCAGTAAAATGAAGTATAGGCTAGCTAGGTGGCATGTTGTTTGTCAACCCAAAGTGCTAGGAGGTTTAGGTGTCTCTAACCTGGCTGTTAAAAATATTTGCTTACTCAGCAAATGGTTATACAAACTACTTAATGAGGATGAGATGTGGCAACAATTACTCAAAAATAAATATCTAGGAGATAAATCCCGTACTCAAATATCCAGAAGACCGGGTGATTCCCACTTCTGGTCAGGTCTAATGGCTATTAAGGATCAATTTCTTAGATGGGGCCACTTCCAAGTGAGGGATGGGCAAGCTACCAGATTTTGGAAGGATAAATGGTTAACCAGCCAATCTCTTAGTGAGCGATTCCCTAACCTTTTTAATGTAGTGCGTAATAAGTCGCCCTTGGTTGCACAAGTTTGTCTGATACAAACCTTAATTTATCTTTTCGTAGAACAATTACGGGAATTAAATTAGTGGAGTGGCAAAACTTGCTATATTTGCTATGTTAGGTTAGTTTGAACCCATCTAGCGACAAATTTGTTCGGGACGGGCATAAGAATGGAATTTTCTCAGTCCAATCCATGTACCATTTGTTGATGTATAATTCTAGCAACAATCGGAATAAGATGATTTGGAAGCTTAAGATACCCTTGAAAATAAAAGTCTTTTTGTGGAATTTAGGTCGAGGAGCGATCCTCACAAAAGATAATTTAGCCAGAAGACGATGGAAATGTAGCTTGACTTGTTGCTTTTGCAACCGAAATGAGAGTATACAACACCTTCTTTTATTGCTATATTGCCAAAAAAATTTGGAGAATAATTTACTTTGCTCTAAAAATAGAAATGCCCATTAACATTAATCACATTATCGGGTCTTGGACAAGTAATAGTGATCTGAGATACAAAAAATTACTTCTTACTGGAACATCGGCTTTATTGTGGTCTATTTGGCTTACTCGAAATGTGGTGGCTTTTAATCACAGACCAATACCATCAATTGTGCAGGTCATTTTCAGAGGTACTCATTGGTTCAGGTTCTGGAGACTTCTACAGAAGAAGGAAACACATCAACAAATTCTCGATGTGTGTCAAGCCTTGGAAGTGATGGCGATGGAAGTCTTTGCGAATCATGGATGGCGATCAAATGCAAGATTTGAGTGTGGCTAGTGTTATCCATAGTCACGATATTTAGTTCTATCAAGTTAGCTTTATTATTCAAGCACATGTTCATTGAGTTAATAATTGACGTGTAATAGTTGTACGCATTTGATGCAAAAGCCAGAACTCTTTGTTTCCATAATAAAAAAATTATTAATAGAACTGTGTTTCGATCAGCGAGGGCGCTGGGGAGAGGCCTCTGGCAACCAAGGCCCATCGGTCAGCAAGAGGAGGAAGAAAACGTCTACCCTGAAAGCACCCGCCCCTAGACGAACCCCGAGGCACCGAGCCCGGAGTCGGACGTGGCAGAACTAGACAGGGGCTGGGTCAACCGAATGGCACTCGAGTGGATCCCTCGCCCGGCCCGAGACTGGCCCACCGTAAGTGACTGTCTGCATTAACTACGCCAAGCGTCGAGACGCGGTAGAGGTGCCGGTCCGTCTCCCACTCATGACCTACGAGCCCCTCGGGCTGCAGCGCACTCATGACCTATGAATCCCTCGAATTGTGGCACATTTATGGCCCGCGCGCCCTCGGCATGCGGCACACTCATGACCTATCAGGGCTAGGCCTGAGCGCGCATGTTGTCTACAAGGCACAACAAGAAAAGTCGCGCCGAGACCTAGGCTACAGAGGCCAGGGATCGGCATAGCTCGAACAATGACGCCCAGGCCCCACACTGTCCGCACCATCCGCCATAAAGAACACGAGATGACCAGGCGACCCGGGCGCTCATGGACGAACACGACTTCACCGGGTAAAACGCTTGGTTTTACAATCACCCAGTGATCCTTCTCAAGAAAGCCACTGATGGTCGATCCCCTCCTTGGCCGATAAAAGGAGGCGGTCGGGCACCAGACGGGTGAAGAGAGCACCAAACGGATGGACGGAGAGAGCACCGGACAGACCGACCGACGAAAGCAGGGACAGATGCATCGACGAAGACCCAAAGACCGAAGCCCCACCGCCAAGCCAAGACTTAGTTAAGGCTCGCTCTATAGCCCTTAGATCCACCTCCTCCTCCGCACAAGAGACTTGGGAGCTTCTCCTCCCTCTCTCGCCATATTCTTCGACCGATAAGGGTTAGCTTCTAGGGCATAGTATGACACCTCTCTTAGAATGGTCCGGCACTATGGTCTGGCGCTCTTCAAACACTTCTCTTGCTTTTTATTCATGATCTTCATGTCTGGCTTGGTTCTATCTTTTGTCTTGAACTCTTCCATGATGTTATAAATCTTTAATGAGTCATCTAATATTTTCATTGAGGTGTTGGTCATCTCGATCACCATTTTGCCTTCATCCAAGTCCATGTTGCATCCTTTGAACTAAAACAAAAGACACTATCAAATAGTGTTAGTCCAAATAGTTCTGTTAATCATCAAACAACAAAGCTATGTTACGAAATGGGAATTGGTCCATTTTTCTTATAATCACCTTGGTGGTCATGTTTATTCTCGAGATCCATTGTCACATACTTTTCCTAACATGTCTCCTCCTCGAACATTCTCGACTCATCCTACTACATCATCACATCATCATGATGCTACCTGATGCCTCCTAGGCCCAACATGTTGCCTCCTCATAGACTCACCGACATGGAGCCTCCTCATTCCACCAAACATCGTCGTCTGTGCTCGGGTGCAAATGAACTCATCACATAAGATCCTTCATGGCCACTGGTTGTGAGAAGAGGGAGGGGTGATGATGCAGAGGGAGTAGTGAGAGAGAAAAATAGTGGTGATGGAGAGAGACTGTCTGTGGGAGATAGTTGGAGGAAGAAAGATAGTGTGGGGGAGGATATTGGCTTAGAGAATGGGCTAGGGCTCCCTTTATTTCTCTTCTATATAGTGTGGGTTGATATTGTCTTAGACGGGTTGGAGTCTATTTTTGGAGGTGGGCCTCCTAAAACGTTCACCTCTATTAATTGATTTTTGGAGGTGGGCCTCTTAAAAAATAATAGGTTGCGACCTTTGAAAATTTGTACACATTTTTGAAGAAAGGAAGATTTTTGTGTTCGCATTTGTTAATAAAATCACTTGAAGCATAATATACTCTAGCCCTAAATTTAGATTTAAATTGGCCACCTAAAATTATGATGGTAACCGTTTTAAATGTGTCTAAGTTACCACTCGCTCCACTATTAAAAAACACTACAATATCTTTCATATCCAGAACTAAATAACCAAAATATCTATTGTTATAAAATATTTTAATTGACATAACACTAGTACAAAGAAGCGTTAAAGTGATGGTTGTAAACTTATTTTCACTGGCATTTTTTAGAACCGTTGGTGTTAGGGGCCAGAAAAAATTATCATTTTTACGGGCGGGTAACTGAGGACCGCCAGTTAAAATCGATTTCCACTGGCGATTGAGTTAAGAAAACCGCCAATGGAAATCAATTTTCACTCGCGGTCAACGTAATAAATCCTCTAGTAAAAATTATTTTCAGAAACATTAAATGGGTTTTAAAAATAGCACAAAAAATATTTAAGGACAGGACTCAGCCCACCCCACCACACCCACCCCGTCGAAATCGCAAGTTGAGGCATTTTTCGCGCAAAATTCATGCGCTACACCCTCGTGCGTACCCTCCACTACCACTCTCCATATGACATGCTTTGTATCTAGTCTGTAGTTTTTTTGTCCACGTATTACAATCATTTGAGTATAAATTGCTTATTTAAGATCGTAAATGAATTTAAATAAAAAAGTTGTCAACTACAAAGTTGAATAACTTTTGAAGTTCTACAACTTTCATTTTGACACATTTTTCATCCGAGGTAGTTTGCAAAATTTGAATTTTAAATTTGACATACTTAGATTTAATTTTTAAGAACTTAAATGAGTTCAAATAAAAAAGTTGACAACTATAAATTTTCATAATTTTTAGAGAACTATAACTTTTATTTTGGTGGTTTTGTCATACGAGGTCATTTGAAAAAACTCAAAAAATAAGGATAAAAATGATTTCTAGTGGCGTTTCCTTAAAAAACTTTCATTAAAAATCGATTTCTACAGGCGGTTCCTTAAGAAAACCTCCACTATAAATTATGGATTTTTACAGGTGGTTTTCTTAAAGAACCATCTGTAGAAATACGATTTGTTTTTTCAAGCGGTTTTCTTAAAGAACCGTATGTAGAAATACGATTTGTTTTAGAAAACCTCCACTATTAATATTATTAGTATGTAAAAGATTTATTAGAGTAGAGATACATGATGTAGTCTAGTACCATCATGCAAATCAAGTACTACATAAGCATACACGTTATGTTTTAGCAATCATGAAAAATGTGAGTGTATGTGCGCCATTGACACTAATAAAGTATCTAAAATTGATTTTAATGTCCATGATGATAATTTATATAAACATATATTTTTAAGTGAATATTTATGACTCATCAATATGTGTATGTATACTTCTTATAGGAAGAAATTGTTATGTCAAAGAAAGTAGAGGGGATGCAAACCTTGATCGATCCGTGGACGGTGGGTTGAAGCAATCTCACGTGCCTTCCCATAACCCAAAAGTTGATAGCGTCATGCCTTGTGACGTGACATGCAAATTGCATCTAAGATCTTTCATCACATGCAATGCAATCCAACGTAAGATATATAGCTAGAAAATATGGCATGTTTATTTGGATCTCAGGACTAATTACTAGCTATCTAAAAATCCATTCAAATTAGTTCTAGTGCATGTAAACCGGTAGACTGATTTTTTAGACAAACTTCTAGCTAATTTGTTAGCTAACTATATCTAATTTAAGATAACTTTTAGCTTATCCAGTAACTAGCTTATTCAGCGTGACACAAGATTAGAGTGTGTGGTCGTATAGCCGATCGAGCATTTTCAAGAGACCAGTCAAATGACTAGTCAAGCTAAATTTTAGCTATTTAATAATAAAATAATTCTCCAACAAACTATCAATTTAACTCATCAAGCCATCTAGCTCTTCAAATTGGCTCACTCTATGGCCAATTTGAAGAATCAAATAGAGAGTAAAAAAATGTAGAGTACATCTATCGGAGATGCTGTTTAGATGCATGTGTGCTTGAATCAAATAGAGAGTAAAAATATAGAGTCTCTTGGAGATGCTTAGATGCCATGTGTGCTTGAAAATCGTTTAAGAATCCTAATTACCCATGGCAGACGTCTTCGTAGCTAGATAAGGACTAGTTTAGAAACCTAAATCCTCTCCGCGACGAGGGATCGAGAGAAAAATTAAGAAATACTGTTACATAATATGCACAAGAGAAATAAAGGGGCGAAAAAGAACTACACATCAACATCATATATATATATCATATAGATCAGCAATAATCACGACGACGCAGTTCTTTTATTAATTGGTTTTAATCATAAATTAAACGCGGTGTATGTAATTCAGTAGCTGCATTTCCTTAATCGAGCATCATATATAATTGCACCTGCATGCTACTCAGGCCCTTCATTCATGTAAGGCCACGTGTACGTCAATAATCATTTGCTTTATTTCTGGTAGCTGTTGCAACCCAGCTGTTCTGTTGTTGTCGATGCGCACATGTAGAAGAGTATGTGTAGTGGCGGTTACACTACGTACGATTTGTCGACACCTAGCCTCGCTAGCTTTGCTATCATTATCATGACATTATATATAGAGAGAGAGGGTTTTGCTGTCGTTCTAACTAAAATCTCTTTTGGATTCTATGAAAAACAAAGAAAAAATGTAGACACTAGTAGAAAAGAGCTCATAGCCTGCGGCACCCATAAATTATCACTGGCGGTTTCAGTTAGCGCGCGCCAGTAAAAAAACGAGGTGGGCCCGGCTTGGGAACCGCTAGTGGAAACCTATTTCCACTAGCGGTTATCTTAACACAACTATTTCCACTGGCGGTTGGTGTAACAGAACCGCCAGTGGAAACCAATTTCCACTGGCGGTTTTTCAAGCCAACCGCCAGTGAACTGTCTGTTATAAATACCCCTCTTCTTCCCCCCCCCTGACAGTGAACTGTATGCTCGCAGCCAGCTTCCATTGGAGGCGATTTTGGAGGTCCAGATTTCACAAAAAATATAAGGGGGGAGGTTTTGGTCTTCATTTCTTGGAAGAAGGTGGATAAGAAAGGTTGGTTTATGTTTCTTTGTCAATTTTTGTTCATTCTTGCTCAATTTTAGTCACATTTTGGATCTAGGGTTTTACATGTGAGAGAGAAGAGTATAGCTAGGTTATTTTCTCTATTTCCTCAAATGAGGTTGCTTAAGATGGTTAGTTTTTGTCTATTCCCTCTCCTTTTTCATGTTTAGTTCTCAAATAAGTTTATCCATAACACATATTTAGTTGCTTAATAAATGGTGAATGTGTTGTATGGAAGGTTGGTTTAATTATGTTTCAATTGTCAGTTATTGTTTATTTTTGCTCAATTTTAAGTACATTTTGAAACTAGGCTTTCACCATGTGTTAGAGATAGGTTTGGGTATTAAATTTTTTTGTTTATTAGTTGCTAGGAAAGTTTGGATTATGTTTCTTTTGCCAAATTTTGTTCATTTTTCCTCCATTTTAGCCACATTTTGGATATAGGGTTTCACCATGTGTTAGAGATAAAGTAGTCTAACTACTTTTATTGGAAGAGATAAAGTAGTCTAACTACATTTTTGTTAGCGACAAACCGAAGCATGTAATTTTACACGACTTTCTAGAGAGGAGAGGGAGAGGGAGAGAGAGCTATTGTTGCCAATGCGCTCGGAGCAGGTCCAGCACTTACCGTCCGTGCGGATGCAGCACTTTGCACATCCAGAATGCCCGTTCTTGCACTGATTTTACACAGAGCAGAGCATCATGCTGGAGCCTACCGATCAATATGTATTGTATATATACATGCATGGTAATCTGACTTGCCATGAAAACTTCGGACTGGAAGGGTAGGCAGCAGATGTCGCACTCCAGCGCGTCCTTCTCCATGGATAGTGTCACAGTCGCCTCTTCCTCATCCTCCAACCCCGCCTCTTCCTCATCCTCCACCACCACCTTGGCTTTCTTTGGAGTGCCACCGTCAGAGGAAGCCCGCCTCTTCCTCATCCTCCATAGAGAAGTCGTGGTCTTTTTCCCGGTCATGGTTTATCACCTAGAACGCGAGGTAAAATAAAAGCAGGGAGGACTATTCGACTAATATATACATATCAGGCAGTAAGAAACAAGCATCTTCAAAGAACATGTTGTGAAAGAACTTGAAAAGATGTTTACCAGATCTGATACTTGTGAAAGAACTTCACACCAATGGTGATAAGAGACGCGAAGCCAGGAGACAGCGTAGTATTTAAACACTGCAAGAACGGGCATTCTAGTGACAGAGGAGGGAGAGAGAGGGAAGAGAGAGGAGGGAGAGAGGAGAGAGAGATAGAGGAGAGAGAGGAGAGAGAGAGGATAGAGAGAGAGAGAGGAGAGAGAGAGGGTTTCACATTTTGGATATAGGGTTTCACCATGTGTTTTATGTTACTTTTTTTACAGGTGATGATGGAGAGGATATCCTGGATGTATAACTTATCAAGGCTAGATCCATCATACATATCTGAGGTCCATAAGTTTATTATTGTCGCTAAGAACCATGCTTGGAGAACAAAGACAAAGCACATATATTGTCCATGCATGGACTGCAAAAATGCTGTTGTATTTGATGACACAGAACAAATCATATCTCATCTGGTATGCCAAGGATTTGGAAGGATTACATAATTTGGACAAAGCATGGAGAGGGTAGCTCTTCGCCTTATACAGTTGGAAACCCTGCGAACATCGACGACAACTTTCAGTTCGTTCACGAGACACAACAACCTCTTCCACAGAGCGAACATGTAGTGTCAAATGTTACTGATCATGGTTACGCCGGAGGAAATGAACGTGAAAGAACCCATGTTCTGCCAAATGTTATGGACGAGGAAGATGCAGAGTTGTTAGAGGCAATGTTGCGTCGTCATACAGATCCATCGATGTTCTTCATGAAAGGTATGGAGTCCCTGAAGAAGGCAGCAGAAGAGCCTTTGTACGACGAGTCTAAGGGCTGTACCAAAGAGTTCACGACGCTCCGGTCTGTGTTAAAGTTGTTGATGTTAAAAGCTAGATATGGTCTGTCTGATGTTGGCTTCGATGCGTTCTTGAGTATTGTCGCAGACATGCTTCCAAAGGAGAACAAAGTGCCTGCTAACACGTACTATGCAAAGAAACTAATCAGTCCACTCACTATGGGCGTGCCACGCGTGTAGAAATCACTGTATCCTTTATCGAGGTGATGATTATAAAGACTTGGAGAGCTGCCCAAAGTGTGGTGCAAGTAGGTACAAGACGAATAAAGACTATCGAGAGGAAGAGTGTGTTGCATCTGTGTCTAAAGGGAAGAAGCGAAAGAAAGCCAAAAAGAAGACTTCAAAATCCATGAGCAAAGAAAAAGAAGAAGTAGACTATTATGCGCTCAAAAAGATTCCTGCTTTGGTGATGTGGTACCTCCCCGTCGTCGATCGATTGAGGTGTTTGTTCGCTAACCCTGAGGATGCCAAACTTATGAGCTGGCATGCTTCTGATGAGCACAAAAACGATGGGGAGCTTTGACATCCAGCCGATGGAAAGCAGTGGCAAGATTTCAATGAGAACCACCGAGACTTTGCCGATGAACCAAGAAATGTTAGGTTCGCACTGAGTACTGATGGAATGAATCCATTTGCAGAAAGGAGCAGCAAGCATAGCACATGGCCAGTGATCCTCACCATATACAACCTTCCTTCATGGTTGATGCAGAAACGGAAGTACATTTTGCTAACCATGCTTATTTCTGGACCTACACAACCTGGAGTTGATATGGATGTATTTTTAGAGCCCTTAATGGAGGATATGAAAATATTGTGGGTAACGGGTGTTCAAATGTTGGATGAGTATCGTAAAGATTCATTCACGCTGAGAGCAATTATTTTTGTTACGATCAACGATTACCCTGCACTCTTCATATTATCAGGCCAGTTTAAGGGAAAGGTTGGCTGCACAGTATGCATTGATGAAACTGCTTACGTGTCCCTTACTGCATCTAAGAAGATAGTGTACATGAGGCACAGACTCTTTTTATTGGAAGGACACAGGTACCGCATGCGAAAGATGGATAAGTACTTTGACAATAATGGTGAACTACATTCTACTGCTCCATCGGGTAACAATAAAGGTCATAGAGTTTTTGAAATAGTCAAGAATATCAAGTTTGTTTTCGGGAAGAAGACAAAAGACGGAAAAACAAGGAAGGATGTCAAACCAGCTCCGGGGGCTATATTCAAGAAAAAGTCTACACAGAGCAGAGCATCATGCTGGAGCCTACCGATCAATATGTACTGTATATATACATGCATGGTAATCTGACTTGCCATGAAAACTTCGAACTGGAAGGGTAGGCAGCAGATGTCGCACTCCAGCGCGTCCTTCTCCACGGATAGTGTCACAGTCGCCTCTTCCTCATCCTCCAACCCCGCCTCTTCCTCATCCTCCACCACCACCTTGGCTTTCTTTGGAGTGTCGCCGTCAGAGGAAGCCGTGGTCTTTTTCCCGGTCATGGTTTATCACCTAGAACGCGAGGTAAAATAAAAGCAGGGAGGACTATTCGACTAATATATACATATCAGGCAGTAAAAAACAAGCATCTTCAAAGAACATGTTGTGAAAGAACTTGGAAAGATGTTTACCAGATCTGATACTTGTGAAAGAACTTCACACCAATGGTGATGAGAGACGCGAAGCTAGGAGAAATATCTCCTATATAAAAAGAGCGCGCGTGGGGGCGAAATTTCGCTAAGTCTTTGGCGCCCTGTCTTTCACACTTCCCGCCGTCAGGCTGCCAAAATTTCGCCCGACGATTTTCTCCGCCGTGCGCCGCCGTGCGCTGCCGTCGTTCACGTCGTCGTCCCCGCGCCGTAGGTAAGTTCTTCTCTCTCTCTCTCTCTCCCTTTCTTCGACTATGATCGCTCGGGCTCGGGCATGCGCGCCGCCGCCGCCGTGAACGCGCCGCGGCTAAACCCTAAGCCTAGGAAGAGTGAGAGAGTGAGAGGGAAGAGAGAGGAGGAAGAGGGAAGAGAGGGAGACCCCTGCACGCGTCTCTGTAGAGAGTGAGAGAGAGGGAGAGAAGATAGAGGAGGGAGAGGGAAGAGAGAGGAGAGGACCTCTCCCTCCTCTCTCTTCTCTCTCTCTCCCTCCCTCCACTCTCTTTCCTCTCTCTTCCCTTTCCCTCTCTCTCCGAAGAGAGAGGGAAAGGGAAGAGAGAGGAAAGAGAGTGGAGGGAGGGAGAGAGAGAAGAGAGAGGAGGGAGAGGGAGTGTATATATAGGAAAGAGAGTGGAGGGAGAGAGAGAGAGGAGAGAGAGGGAAAGGGAAGAGAGAGGAAAGAGAGTGGAGGGAGGGAGAGAGAGAGAAGAGAGAGGAGGGAGAGGGAGTGTATATATAGGAAAGAGAGTGGAGGGGGAGAGAGAGAGAGGAGAGAGGGGGAAATGGAAGAGAGAGGAAAGAGAGGGAGAGGGAGGGAAGAGAGAGGAAAGGGAGGGAGATTAGAGAGAGAGAGAGGAGAGAGCAACGGAAAGCATGTTTTTTCCATCGTATTCAATTGTAAACAACATATTCTATTGTAAACAACGTATTCCATTGTAAACAACGTATTCCATTGTAAAATGTAGACTAGATTCACTAGTAAACAACGTATTCCATTGTAGTACTATTAACTAGTGAAATTAGAAGATGACGTACGACACACTTGCGTTGTTTCGATTAAGAGCAACTCATCAGAACCCCACTTGACCAGAGCGAGTTCTCATCACCTCTCTCCCTCTCTATACGTCCTATACGACTCCTCCTCTCTCCCTCTCTCTCTCTATACGTTCTATACGACTCTCCATCTCCCTCTCTCCCTCTCTATACGTCTTATACGACTCCTCCTCTCTCCCTCTCTCTCTCTATACGTTCTATACGACTCTCTATCTCCCTCTCTCCCTCTTTATACGTCCTATACGACTCCTCCTCTCTCCCTCTCTCTCTCTATACGTTCTATACGACTCTCCATCTCCCTCTCTCCCTCTCTCCCTCTCTATACGTCCTATACGACTCCTCCTCTCTCCCTCTCTCTCTCTCTCTATACATTCTATATGACTCTCCATCTCCCTCTCTCCCTCTCTATACGTCCTATACGACTCCTCCTCTCTCCCTCTCTCTCTCTATATATATGTTCTATACGACTCTCCATCTCCCTCTCTCCCTCTCTATACGTCCTATACGACTCCTCCTCGATAAGGGTTAGGGTATTTGTTAAAACGAATTTAATTATTGCTTATGTTAATATGTAGCTCAATGAGTTCTCCAACCAAGGACCAAGGATTAGGGCCCGACCACATGGACAAGAGTGTTGCTCAAGAAGAATCCAGCAGTGAAGGATATGAAACGCCTAGCGACCCTTTTCCTACCACTAGGATAGATAGGGCCGCTGCGCGTGAGTTGCAACGTGACCCTACTTATGATCCACAAGAACATGAGGTAAATTACACATCCTTAATTTCGTGTGTGTACCTAATTAATTAGCTGATTTCACAATGTCTATTACACATGCATGATTTCTTGTGCATTTTATTACATGAATAGGAGGTCTTGTCTCAATTTCGTGCGATGCTCGAAAAAGCTGCGGTACGATACCAAGACGCACCGGAACCGACCCAAGACGCACTGGAACCGATCCAAGGCGCACCGGAACCGACCCAAGGCGCACCGGAATCTACCGAGACAACCACCGAGAGGTCAAGGAAAAGGAAGCAGAGCGATCGGAACAGAGGTGACAGGGGGCTAAACAAGTTTCCTGACAAGACATATAAAATCACAGACGTGAGCCCGAATGGTCAGCCCCTAGCTCCAGAAGAGGCACTGCCTAAGTTCCAGAATGCACTTGGGTTCTTATTTAGAGATAATCTTGACATCACAATCCGACAGTGGAGAGATGTATCAGATGATGTCAAGAATCAAATGTGGAATAAGCTAGTAACGAGGTTCGTTTTGCCTGGGGGTTCAGAAGAACTCGTGAAAAAATACACGATGAATTAGTTTGCAATCAATTTCCGAAACTGGAGGTCTGAGATGAATACAAAGTTTGCAAAGAAAGGCCTAGACCCGACGAAAAAATATAAAATCTCAGCAGGTCAGTGGGCAGTATTTCTAGAGCAGAGGAGCAGCCCTGATTTCATATCGCTAAGTGAGGCAAATTCAGAACTGTCTAAGAAGAACAAATACCGCCACCACCTTGGCACAGGTGGTTACAAGCGTCAGGTTCCTAAATGGAGACAAGAAGACGCCGAGAAGAAGGCTGCAGGGTTGCCGACGCTATCCGAGCAACTTGGTGAAAGGACAGCTAATTGGATCTGTGCTAGAAAACCAAGAGAAACTGAGTCTGGTGTACCTTTTGATGATCCCACTATCGAAGAAGCGGCAAAAAACATATACGCAATTGCAGCTAAGCAGAGCGAAGGAACATTTAAGCCGCAAAGGGAGAAAGACATTCTAACGGCTGGTCTCGGTAACCCTGAGCATCCTGGTCGTGTACGAGGAATCTCATCTAAGGAAGGATGGAAGGAAGGATTCAGACCACAATGGGAAGGTCTGTACAAGAAACGTGATCGATACAAGGAAGAGATGGCAAATTATTTTAAGGAGGAGGCCAAGAAAGAGTTCAAAGGCCTGATGTCTGAAATGCTATCGAATCCTCCTCCAGAATTGATACAGCAATTGGCGATGGCGAGTGCAATGTCTGTTCAACAGATGAGCACACCACAGATGCAAATAATTCCAGCAGCTCAAACGCCGGCTGTCACTGAGGGTACGAACATCCCAAGCTCTGTCGCGTCAACGGGAAATAAGGTCCGCTATCCAGTTGATGACATCACAAGGCCTGTGGCATGCACACTAGTTATAAGATATGGTATTAACAATCAGCGTACAAAGAAAGTAGCCACAAGCCTTGCGATCCCAGGACGCAAGTTCCATGGAAACGACATTCCAGAAGAATATTGCAGGGTAGAAGTGACGACAGTCGTCCAAGGATACGAGGACGACATGCTAGACATCCCTGGGCCCGAAGGTATCGAGACACTTGGACAAGCTATCAAGAATTTTATCCTTTGGCCTTGAAGGGATGTCGAATTGGTTGATCCACCACGACAGTCGTCGTCGCAGGCCCAACCGTCTCCGCCTTCTCAAATTGCTCTTCCTATTGTACATCCATCATCACCTCCTCAAACTTCACATGCTGCTCCTCATCCTCTTTCTGACCCTCCTTCTCCTTATCCTCATGGTGGCCCACCGTCTCCGCCACATACATCGCCCTTCAGGGATCCACCTTCTCCACAGCCATCTCCACGACCATCAAAGAAATCTAAAGTTTCTATACCAAAAGTAGTGTCCCCGTATGATAAGAAAAAGAAGAGTAAATCCACTGCTGGCACTGTTCGTTTTTTGAAAGGGATTGGACGGAGCCTCACGTCAGACACTGTTAATTTGGCCGATCTCGAGGAGTCCGCAAAAAAGGCTGAGGCAATGGCCGCAAAGATAAAGAAGCCAACTAAGGCAGATTATAAAAACGTGCCTAAAAATATGTGCCGTGCAGACCACTACTCACTTTTGAGAAACTAAGGAAGGTCCCGACTAATATTAAAAGGTTGCATGATTGGTACATGCGGGCATCTTCAGTTGGCATTGACACCATCAGTGTTAATATACCAGCCCATGCTTTTATTGGTTCAAATCAAAAGGCCGTTGTTACATTCGAGGACATGTGGTTAATGATGAACCTTCAGAGACTCGACGTGCAACTTGTAACCATATTTGCATTGTAAGTGTCACTCATACTCCACATATATGTGTTATTATTAGTGAGTTGTATAAATTTTCAATATCTGACATGCACGTGTGCATTGCAGAATGCAACATGATCAGCAGGAGATCATTTACGGTACCAATCCCAATGCTAGTGCCAGTAAAAGGGTTGGGTATCTCAACCCAATAAAGATATGCGAGGATAACCACACTTTTAGAATCGGAAAAGGCAACGAAGCATTACAGGGGCTAACAGACGAAGAAATTGAGGTGTGTATCCAGGATCTGAAGAAGGATTTTGAAGCAAGATACGCCACCTACATAGGACACGCAATGCTTCAATTTCAAGACAGGGAATCCATAGTGGCCCCGTACAACTTTAAGTAAGCACTACAGGAAACGCCTAAATTTTCGTGGGCCAAAAACCCACGAAAATAAGCCTAAACCGACGAAAATAGGCTATTTTTGTCGGCCTGCCGACGAAAATAGCCGCCGAAAATAAGTTCGACGAAAATAGGCACCTATTTCCGTCGGTACCGGCGAAAAATACTTATTTTCGTCGGCTTTCCCAGGGCCGACGAAAATAGTTGGTCGACTCACTATTTTCGTCGGCCTCGGTGGAGGCCGACGAAAATATGTTCCCAGGCTATTTTCGTCGGCCTCGGGTGGTGGTCGACGAAAATATCCTGGGAACATATTTTCGTCGGCCACCACCGAGGCCGACGAAAATTTATGCCCCCCAAAAACAGATTTTTCTGCACCTATTAATAATTCACAGCAAAATACACAATATCACAATTCACCTATACAGATTCACAAGCAAAATACATAATTCACAAAACACATTCACATATACATAAATAGTCCATAGTCCATTCAAATAAGTCCAGAGTCCATAAATAGTCCATAGTCCATAGTACACACTCACTACTCACTACTGACTACTCACTCCTCACTCCGGCGGGCTGTGGGAGTTTTGGCCACTCCCTCCTCCGCCACCAGGAAGGTGGCCACTCCCTCCAGCACCATGGACGAGGAAGTCTTGGACGTTGACACCACCCTCCGATCCATGAGCATGTGACGCTGAACCCTGCAATTCATCAATCATTCAAATAAGGCTGTATTTTGCTATCACTATACCTATACATTGCTGTGTTTGGTCAATATTTGCATAAAACTAAACATGGAACGTCACCTGTGATCCATGGTGAGGAGGTTGTGCATGCATCCACGGGTACTGTTGTGGTGGCCACCCCAGAGGTGGTGGCACCCACCCCGTCGGTGGCGGTGCCATCCACGCTTGAAATGGCTGAGAGCCCGCCGGTGGCTAGGAGACCGGTGGCACCCATCCCGGGACTGGCTGTGATCCTTGGGGTGGAGGCGTCCAAGTGCCTGGAGGTGCCTGCGTCCACCCAACACCGGTCCACTGTGGCTGCGACGCTGGAGCTTGTCCTGGCCACTGTCCCCATCCTTATGCCTGCGAGCCATTTTTTATAATAAAAAAAGAGTTGATATGGAATTGAAGTGTTCAGATAGTGTTACCTGGGGAGGGCGAAAAGCGGGCAAGTTCATATCAGGGCCGAGTCGAGTAGTCATTTCCTGCAAATGGATGCAACGTTAGAATCACAACATTATACTTTGAATTCAATGACGACACGTGATGAGATAGACAGATTACCTGAAAATAAGAAGCCATATATTGCGTCAGCTGTCCAACCTGCTCCTGCGCTGCTCGAGCCTGCTCCTGTGCTGCTCGAGCCTGCTCCTGTGCTGCCTGAGTCTCCTCCTCCAGCTGAGCCTCTCGAGCAGACCTGGAGGAGCGAGAACTCCCTCCCGAAGACGATGCCTTCCCTTGACCTATTGTCCTGTTATATTCCACAACGCCGGTGCCAAAGGCAAACCTGCATGATACACATAGTTGAGCCATTAAGTGGACACATTCTTGTTAATGAAATCGTCGAATCAAACACAAACACCTCACCTGCCATGCTTTCTACCCCCACCACTGTGGTACAACGCCGAGGCATCTAAGTCTGAATGCATCCAGTCGAAGTCAGGCCCATGGCGTTGAGTCATTTCCTCCCCATATGCATTCTGCAAAGAAAGTTAGAGTTGGAGTTAGACACAAAACATGCAATTTAATTCGTAAATACAAACTTGTTTACCATTTTCTCCCTTGTCGCCTCGCTGCATAGCACATCAGGGTTCGCCGGATCAGGGCCACGGTGACCACGGACGTAAACCTCCATAAAACTTGGAGCAACTCCACTTTCAACTTCCTGCATGAAAAAGAAGAGTTAAACCATATAATTTTCATAGATGTAACATACAAGTTTGATTTATATACTTACCATGCGGCGTGCGGTACCAAGGTGTCCATCGGCGCCGTACCTGTGCCCCGGTCCTTCAGTGCCACGGTTGGCACGGTGCTTGTTGGACTCTGCAATCCACTCAGGCGACGCCCATCTCTTAGCCAACCACCTCCAGGCTTCCATGTCCTTCACCAGCCAATCCACAACGCTCTCCAGGTACTGCTCCTCTGTGAGGTAGATCTCATTGGCCCCTAATGCTTTGCTCATTTTCTGCCCCTTTATCTTCTTGTAGTAGTAGTTGACGGCCGCGATGCGAGCATTGTACATGGCATCCTTGATTATCTTATCACCGCACTTCCGAAAGTGCCTCTTCACACGTGTCCACTGAGCCTGATCCTCCTCGATGTCATCCGGCAATTGGAACCTCCCCTACATATCAATGGAGAGGTTAAGTTAAAGTAAGATTAGGAGAAGCAATAATTCAATGAATTGCTTATATACGAAAGTAAACTCACCCAGAACTCGTCCCACACAGCCACCTGACAAGTCCTTCGTTTTTTTCCGAACTTCCCCCTCTGCTACTGCTTTCCCCGGACTCCCCTGGCTCGACATAGTCCTTTAGACCCCAGTCAGCCCACTGCATAGCCGCGAACCTCTCGCCATTGAGCTCCACCATGCCAGGGTAGTAGAAGCGACAGAGGCTACCCAACACCGCGTTCACCTTGGGACGTCTGCCTGTACCATCCCAAGTCAAGTCTTCCCATGACCTACAAAAATTAATAAAACAAGTAAACTAGTGCAATCACGTTCACATTAAAAAATTAACACAACAGAAATAAGCCCCACCATTCTCCATGCGGCCGGATGAGCCTCCTCTCAGCAGGTCTCGGACCAAGCGCATTGCTCTTCTTATACCTAAGTATACAAGTAAATTCAATATGATGAAATGATTAGAAACTAATATCAATTAAACTAATATGCATAATAATACCTGAAGGACGTAGAACCATCTGACGCGTCGCCCACGCTGCCTGCCCCCATTGGGTCAACCTCCTCATCCTGCTCACCCTCCTCATCCTGCTCACCCTCCTCACCCTGCACATGAGCATCCTGCAGAGGAGTCTCCTGCTCACCCTCCTCACCCTGCACTTCGTCTAGACAGTCGAGAAGTTGCTGCTGCCTCTGTTGGCTCTGTGAGGTGCCCTGAAAAAGCCCACTGCCCGAGCTGTCCTCGCTGGTCGCGCTGCCCCCACTCCTCCTCGATCTCCTATGCTTGAACATGTTCAACTGTAGATAAATTAATGTCAAACCACATTATATGAAACAAATAATATGAAAATTAATAATGTGGAAATTGGAATACATAGCTTAATTGATTAACTAAAAGAAACATACTAATCAAAAGTCATCTGCATCCGATGATGCTTCTTCGGCTCGTTGTTTATTCATACGCTCTTGATTTCGTTGGATCCTTACTGATCTTCTAACGACGACAGGTCGTTTGCGCTTTGACCTAGGTTCTTCAATTAAGTCGCTTGAATTGCAACAGAGATTTTCAAGTCCTTCTCCATTGGTCACATGGAATCGGTGAGCTATGTCTTGATTCGACGCCGCTTCTGGTTGAAAAACAGCATCATCGTTGTCCCTGCTCGTACTCACGTAGTCAGCACTCTCTGGAGCGACGACTTGTGGGTTGACTTTGATTGCAACCCACCAAGCCCTAAGGCTTGGGTGAGGATATGGCAGGTAGTACACCTGTTTTGCCTGATTTGCAAGGACAACATCGCTCATACTGCTCGGAATCCTAGAGCTATGCTTCACCTCGACATTACTGTACTTGTCGACATGAGTCCCACTATGAGCATCAAACCAGTCGCACTCGAAAAACACGACTTTAAGTTCTTTGGGGCCATCGAAAATCAACTCTACAATGTTTTGAAGAACACCGTAATAGTCCACTACTTTGTCATCGTCAACATATGAACTTGCCAACACACCACTATTGGTGGTGGCTGCCAATGGTCGACTCTTCTCCAATTTCGCGGTTCGGAAGCGATATCCATTTACATCATAGCGAGTATAGTTTCGGACGGACACAGAGGTATGTGCCATTTGCTGCAAGTCCGGGTGCACAGAGTTTTTGGAAACCTATACAAGTAATTAGTATATGCATTATATCTTCCAAGTCCAAAATTCAAAGATTAAGTATGGACAATGAGAGAACGACAATTACTAACATAATTACGAAACCAATGCACGAAGTTTGGTCCACCTTTCAACCCATCACGTCGAAGATTTTCTAATTGGATGGCCGTAGGTTTACTAGTAGATTTCCAACATTCTTCATCAAACATGCTGGACATATTACAAACATGGAGATTACACACTATAGAAATTATAAGATGAGAAAATGGACGTAACTATGAGGAAAACTTACTCGAACGCCTCCTGTGTGCTCTCAATATTGCTATACATATATAGCATTAGCGTGTTCAAATCTGATGCTTCAATGTGACGTACACTCCCTTTTCCAACTGCTTTACCCGGATTCGCAAAAATTTGAAGGGTGCTTTGGGGTGATTCATTTTCGACATGAAGTCGCACTGAAGGCGCAAACACATTGTTGGCTCGAGCGAAATACCTGGTTGAGAATTGAGATATCTCCTTAAGGGCAAAAGCCTCCGCAATACACCCTTCGACTCTAGCCTTGTTCCGAACAGACGCCCTGAGCTTTTTCAACGCCCTTTCTATAGGATACATCCACCTGAATTGCACTGGTCCGCCTACCAAAGCTTCCCAAGGCAAATGCACAATTAGATGTTGCATCACATTGAAGAATCCTGGCGGGAAAACCTTTTCAAATTTACAAATAAGAATTGGAATTTCTTTCTCAAATTTCTGCATCAACCTCTTCGATACCGTCTTTGCACATACTTCCCTATAGAAGTAACTCAACTCTGCAAATATGCTCCAAAGCTCATCCTTAAAATAGCCTCGAAACATCACGGGCATCAGCCTCTCCATAATAATATGGTAGTCATGGCTTTTCAAACCGATCAATTTACCGGTCTTCAGATTGACTGCCCGTTTCAGATTTGCCGCATACCGATCTGGAAATTTCAGATTCTTCAACCACTTAAATATTTCTTTCCTTTCATCCGGCTTGAGGCAGTAATCAGCTCGCGGCCTACTTTCATGCCCTTTATCGCTTACTTTCAACTCGAGCATCGGCCTCTTACAAATTTCAGCCATGTCTTTTCTTGCCTTCATATTATCTTTCGTTTTATCAGTCACATCGAAACATGTGCTTATGATGCTTTCAGCAACGTTACGCTCTTGGTGCATCAAGTCTATGTTGTGCGGCATGATCAAGGCTTTTGCATACGGAAGCTCCCATATTGATGAAATATGGGTCGAGTTATGGTCCTCCCCGTAGCCTTGGAACCTATCATTTTCTCCTTGCTTCAGACAAGCATGCCACGCCATTAACTGTGGTGCAGTTTGCCTCTTTGGTGGCCCATTTCTGATTTTGGCTCCACCTCTGAATGCAGTAAGCGAATTCCTGAAATCATGCTTGAATGGAGTCCAACGTCAATGAGCACCAAAGAATGACACTTTCCCACCATGCTTCAATCTGAATGCATCCGTATCATTCATACATATGGGACAGCACAACCGACCATGGACACACCATCCAGACCAATCTCCATACGCCAGCAGATCATGCACTGACCACAAATAAGCAGCGCGCATGGTAAACTCCTTTTCAGTATGGCTGTCATAAGCCTTCACACCTCTCCACAATTGTTTCAGCTCTTCAATTAAAGGGCGAACAAACATATTCAGCTTTGGCCCTGGATGCTCGGGGCCTGGGATGACTAGTGCAAGGAACATGAACTCTTCTTTATTGACCAACTCAGAAGGAAGATTATATGGCACAATGAAGACAGGCCAACACGAGTAAGGGCTTGCACTGGTATTGAAAGGTGTGAATCCGTCCGTCGATAGACCAAGCCGTACACTCCTAGGGTCGTTTGCAAATTCGGGATCAAACTCGTCAAATGCCTTCCACGCATCACCGTCCGACGGATGGACCATTATGTCTGGATCAGTGACGAGACGTACACCATTCTTTGGCCACGTCATATGCAGAGCTATTTACTTGTTGAGGAACAACCTTGAAAGCCGAGGAATGATGGGCAACCGACGAAGTTGCTTAGCTGCGACCTTCGTAACTACCAATTCACCCTCATCATTTGTCACCTCGACATATCTAGAAGCTTCACAATGCTTACAACGGTCTAGCTTGTCATCCTCCTCAAAGAATAGCATGCAACTGTTGGGACACACGTCGATCTTCTCATATGTCATCCCAAGACCAGCCAACATCTTCTTTGCGAAGTACATATTCTTTGGCAACTTATGATTCTCCGGGAGAACCTCGCCCATAAGTTGGACGATGTCGTTGTAAGCACTGTTTGAAATGTTGTGCTTCGACTTTATCGCCATTAGTCTTGTGAGAGTCCCAAGAACTGACATCTGAGTGTGCTCGTGCAGTCTCTCTTCTCCTGCGGCGAGTAGCCGGAAGAATTCTTGAGCATCGCGTGGAAGCTGCCCCGGCTCCTCAGCGTTCATTTGAACCTCCCTACCAAGATCATGCAACATATCGTCCATCCTATCATGATCGTCATCAAGCTCCACCTCCGCGTCAACGTGTCTAATAGACTCTCCATGCCGGTACCATACAAGGTAGTTCAGCATAAACCCACTTTTGCAAAGGTGTTTCTCCATTTCTTCCTTCTTCTGAGGCCACTTGTTCTCGCAGCGATTGCAAGGACACTTCACTAGACGACCAGTTGCATCTTTGAAAGCGTGCTCAAGAAAAGCCTTTGTTACACTCATCCATTCATTCAAATGTGCCCCATCCTTTCTCCACCCGTCATACATCACCCTCCGATCACCGTCCATTTCAAAGGCTAAACAAAAGTAAAAAACATCAACGATCGTCCGTGGCTTAATTAGGTGAACTCCCTATTAGGTAAAGGCCCTAAACCCACCCAAGAGTGTAGGCCGATGCTTGTGATTTATGACGTGTAGCCTACGATTGCCGCGACATTTCGGCAGCATAACCCGCTGCTCTCCAAGCACACGCCTGAACATGGTGTGTTGGAGAACAACTGGGTTACACAACCGAAATTCCGCGTCAATCGTAAGGCACATGTCACAAATCACAAGCATCGGCTTACACTCTCAGGCTGTCCAAAATACGTGGACAATTCCGGAACGGCGAACCTCACAAGCCAATGTGACGTTCGCCGTTCCCGAACGGGTGACGCATACGGTTCGCTACGGTTAACGATTAAAACTGAACTCTAAACATTAAAAAATATCTCGGAGATTAAACAAAAGACATCACCCTCCGATCACCCTCCGAACGGGTGACTAATAACTATATAGTAAATAATAAATGACACATTAACCGAAATTACGAAAACAATGTAATTGTCAATAAAAAAATCGGCAGCACCTCCACTAGAAAGTGATGTTTCTAAAACCTGCAAAAAACAACAACACGATGGTTGCCAACACAGAATACTGCACGATAGCTACATAATGAACAACTATCAATACCTAGCTAACTATTTATACTAACAAGTAAATAGATATCAATCTATACATTATATAAAGTAAATTAGCTAACTAATTACTATAAATTAAGTAAAACCATTACCGTGGCAAGGTGGAGGAGGCCGCGGCGTGGGACGGCTGTTCGGAGTGGGCGCGGCGTGGGGAGGCGGCTTGGCATGGCGCGGCGCGGCGAGGGCAATCGTCGAGGGCGCGCGGCGCGGCGAGGGTGCGGCTGCTCGGCGTGGGTAGGCGGCGCGGCGAGGGTGCGACTGCTCGGCTGCTCGGCTGCTCGGCGCGGCGAGGGTGCGGTTGCTCGGCGTGGGTAGGCGGCTCGGCGCGTCGAGGATGCGGCACGCGGCGCGGCAGCGGGCGCGCGGCGGCGGTTGCACGGCGGGTGGGCGGCGGCAGGCGGGCGCGCGGCGCAGCGGGCGGGCGCGCGGCGGCGGTTGCGCGGCGGGCGGGCGCGCGGCGCGGCTGCGGCGGCGGCGGATGCGTGAGATAGAGAGGGCGCGTGAGAGACGAGAGAGAAGGCCGGGATGGAAGATAACGACCTTTATTTTCGTCGGCCTCATTGGGGCCGACGAAAATAGTGGCACGTTCAAAGTTTATTTTCGTCGGCCGGGCTGGGGCCGACGAAAATAAATAACGTATATTCGTCGGCCGAGCGGAGACCAACGAAAATACAGACCATTTTCGTCGGTTTAGAGGCCGACGAAAATAACTTTCGTATTTTCGTCGGCAAGCCGACGAAACTACAGCCTGACCCACGAAAATAGGCCGCATTTTCGTCGGTCACGAAGGCCGACGAAAATAACCTTCTATTTTCGTGGGTCGGCCGACGAAAATATATCGGCCTACGAAAATTTAGGCGTTTCCTGTAGTGAAGTGTGATTTTGCATAAATAAAATTAATAATTTCAATACACATGTATCACAAGTTTGATTCGTACAGGGACCACTGGATATGCTTCTTCATTTATCCTAAGGTTGGAAAGGTGCTGGTGCTCGACTCCTTGCACACCGAGCCTTCGGCCTATTCAAAATTCATCAGCATCTTAGAGCTGTAAGCCTTTTCTATGCATGCATACTTATATCGATGAGAATTGTAGAATAACATGGTGATTCTATTTGAGATCACAGGGCATTTAGGTTTTATAAGCTACATGGTGGAAAGTACGACACGTCCAAAAAAAGGCGTGCCACTAGACATTCATTATAACTGGTCGGTAAGTATGTGAATTTATGAATACATATCATACATGTACGTACATAGGACAATGTTGCAACTAAATAACCAATCTCCCGTTATGTAGTGCCACAAGCAACCACCCGGATCGGTCTTATGTGGGTTCTACGTGTGCGAGTTCATGAGAATGAACGGACGATACATCACGAACCCTGGCAAGGTATTATTAGTAATAGTCACGTATGTATTTATGTCATTAAAGATGCAAATGTGTTATTATTGAGTATAAATAGATGATGTTTATAAACTTCCTTTACAGCAATTTCAAAAAGGAAGCCCGGAGAACTTGACTGAAGGTGCATTGTATGACATAGTTGAGGACCTGTGCACATTCATATTGAAAGAGGGCATTCCCGCAGAAGGGAAATATCACGATGCTTCTGGAACATTAGCTTTGCCAGAGTTTAGAATACTAACAGAAATTAGTAGACTATCTCTTAGCCGAGATAGTTATTAGAGCTTAAGTGAAAACTTCGATGTATATAATGTGTGATGCATACATGGTTGTAAACAAGACTTTGATGTATATAAATGTATGATAGAATTTAATTCCATGTTGCTTTTAATATCAATACTACATGTTTATCAATATCAATATATATATATATATATGTTTGTGTGTGTAAATATATATAAATTTCAGTACTAATTAAAAATTTAAAAAAGGCGGGAAAACTTTCCACTGGCGGCTAAATAAAACAAACCGCCAGTGGAAATGCTATTTCCACTGGCGGTTCCACTGGCGGTTGCTTAAGAAAACCGCCAGTGAAAATATCATTTCCACTGGCGGTTCTAGAATAACCGCCAGTGGAAATGACGATTTCCACTGGCCCCTAGCACTGGCGGCACTGAAAAGCGCCAGTGAAAACGTCTCTAAAACCGCCACTATAGAGGCTGTGTGTACTGGTGAGAAGAATCTCGCAGATATTACTTGTAGAAGAAATGTAGGAAACTTCGATTCTCTCTCTGTGAGTTTGATTTCGCGGAAGAAACTGTGTGGAAAGAAACGTACATTCAAACCTGTTATATATTCCATGTTTCAACACATTTGATCCAGCTAGCATCTATTCCTATACATAAAATAACAAAAAAATATGCATTACTTTTTTCTATATATTTCCATATTTTTTTCCTTCTGTTTCTATACCTTTTTCTAGTTAGTTAATCCTGCATTGTGAACAGGACCTAACCCAAAGTTCGACACGTACGTCTACGTACACGCATGTACTACCTATATATATATTTAGCATCTCTAAAACCTAGCTTTCGCCGCGTCATGGATGTGTCCATTGGATCTCCTCTCTCATGCTCGATCTGGGAAACCTGGAAACGGGCCGGCCGGGAGAGGCTGCTGCTATATCGCTCATCAAGCATCCATGCGTCACCGTTCTTGACGTGTACGCCGTCGTCCATTAACCCCTATCGGACATTATTGAAGGAGTCGTGTTGCTTTTTTGCTGCCATGCAGCATATCGCCGAGACCGAAACACATAATATAGAGATAAAGTCGTAGCCATTGCAATGGCAATGGCATGCATATGCATTGTTCACGTGAACAGAAGCTTCTTTGGGAGTGGCATGGAGATATTATGCAACAGCTATATATTCAGCTAGCTAGGTCGTGAAGCGAGATGGAAGACGAGCAAGTGGTGATGCCCTCTCTTGCTGCTCTCCGTACGCTTTCACCGATCGGTGCAACGAGTAGTAGTGGATACATGACGCCCTGCATTTTTTTGTGGTTGCGCATAGCTAGCGCTAAGGTTGTTGCGTGCCATGGATCGGTATTTGTATGTTTTTTTTCTTTTCAAAATGGTTTTTAGCAGAGCTCACTTTGTTGCGTCTCGTCGTTGCATCGGATCAATCCTAGCTTTTATCCCTACTAGTATTTAACGCGCGCCCTGCGCGCGGGCGACGCGGCGTTGTTGATCTTATGATTGTAATGCTAAATGTTGGTATGACCGCACCATACACATATTTTCTTTCGACTTTAATAAGATATAGATAGATAGATTCCCATGTTTAATAAACATTGCATGTTCCAAGATAAACCATTCTTAATTATATGATTTACTATGAAGATCCATGATGATAGTAAGTTAGTTCATAAAATATGCACTTCTCCCCTAAAAATTCATGAATGATGAAAAGTCCTATAATTAACTCAAATTACATAGCCTATCATACATCTCCATATATCTAAAAAAACATGCCCAAATTTTGTAGGATATGAAATGTGACATGTGATAGGAATTTGCCACTCTTTAGCTGGCCTCTGTGGCTCTGTCCAAGACAGATGAACTGTAGGGCAATAGCAAGAGATGTCGGTTTTGACTTTTGAGCATTTATTAAGTGCTAACGTTCTAGTATAGTATAGTGACAGTTCTAATACCCATACCCTGGGTTCCTACATTTCCACATCTGAACAAATGTTAAGGATCTCTGAATAACCACAAACGCCTTTCAAGTACTGGCTGAAAGCAACATATCAACAGATTTTTGGAACTACAGAATCGTACAGTGTTAGTTGTAAATGTAGCACTTTTATTACACACGTGAATATGTCACTCTCCATAATGATCTACGAGCAATCAGAGCATACCTTGCTTCACATCCAGACATTCAACATAGCGACTTAATTAGATGAGAATGGGCGAAAGAAGAAAACAGGGGATTTTTTAAGAGAAGGGAAAATTGGCCCGCATCTAGGCATGTGGGTCATACAGTCGTACCACCCATCAGCGGTCCTGGCCCCAGGCGATTCTGGTGGCCTGGGGGAGGACAACGGCAACAGATAGAGGACAGACGAGGATGCGAACCTGGGTGGCGCGGCGCCCTCCCTAGCGCTGGCGGATTTAGAGGCGAGGATGGTGACCGAGACCATGATGTCCTGGACGGTAGAGGCGAGACCCCTCTGCTGCGGCGGAGAGGAGGACGACCAGTAGGAGATGTCGACATCAAGGACCCCGAGCACGACATCGAGGTCGTCGATGTGGCGTAGCCTTCGCTGGCAGGTGAGCTTGAGCTACGTGAGAAGGTCCCGTCCCCCGCGTGGCCTCCGGGCTAGAGACTCGCGTGGGAGAGGACGGCGTGGATGTGGAGGAGGAAGGGTGACGGTAGCACTGAGCATAAAACCCGAGCCCGAAGCCCAAAATACCCGAGATCGTACCCATTTAGCCCGAAGCCCAGTACCCAAATAATTCATGCGGGTAACAAAACTTACCCGATTTTAATTTGGGCCTAATCGAGTATCACATTACGGTACCCGAAATACCCGTTTGGCCCGATTTGTTGCTCCTGCTCGGCTGCTTTGCAGTGGCAGATGTCCGTTTAGTTCCTGCTCGCCTTCCTGCTACAATGTTGCCTTGTTGTTGTGTGCTGCACCCGTATTGCTGCCTTGCTGTTGCTGCGAGTTGCCTGTTGTGTATGTGAGACCGTGAGTGTGGACAGTGGATCAACGATGTGTGAGACTGTGATTAGTGATGTGTGACTGTGTAGACCGTGAGCTGTGATCAGTGATCATTGATGCTCGGCTGCTTTGATGTGAGTGAGTAATGCTATGTGAAAAAAATTTAAACTAAATGCTTATTGTGCAGGTTTGCTTCCTGGTTTTCATTGTATATTTACATTAAATATTATATTGTTTGTTGCCGGAATGTAGAAAGCTAATTACAGTGAAGCAATGTAGCGGATAAGCTTGTAGTTTTAAATTGGGTAGAACGGGCTACACGAACCCGAAAAATTTAGGTACCCGAAAATTTGGGCATCAAATATTATATTGTTTGCTACCGGAATGTACAAAGCTAATTACAGTGAAGCAATGTAGCGGATAAGCTTATAGTTTTAAATTGGGTAGAACGGGCTACCCGAACCCGAAAAATTTAGGTACCCGAAAATTTGGGTACCCAGTATATGAAGCCTGTGTTCGGGTACTGTTTCAAGATACCCGAAATTTAAAAAGCCCGAAAAGTTCGACCCAAAATTTCGGGCTAGCCCGAATGCCCAGGTCTAAGTGACGGACATGCGATCGAACGCGGATTTGGTGGTTGTCTGGCTGGAGTGCTTCCACCAGGATGACATCACCATGGCCTACGATGGGAGGAGAACGAAACAATGCCACGGATATGCTTGTGACCGCTGAAGCATGATCATGCGGCTGTAAAGCCAAATGCTGACGTGGCCAAACCTGAGGACAGATTTCCTTCCTACTTTAATATATAGAAAAAACTAGTCGTCAAAGCAACCTGCTATATATACATGAGCATGCAACGGCTATGTATGGGACATGTGAGTCGTCGTCTTAGCTTTAATTTAACCAAGTTTATGGATAAAGTACTTCTCTTGTACCACAAATGTTAGTGCTTTTTTATATATAATCAACTTTGGTCAACCTTAAAAAGTCAGAATTGTATCCTTTTGTGGATGGAGCGAGTATTTCCCAACAATGAGCTGATAAAGTAAAGTATATAACATTGCTGTTTATGTAATTAACTTTCATGACGATCTATTAAGGTGGTGTTTGGTTTCTAGGGACTAATGTTTATTTAGTCCCTATATTCTATTTCATTCACCAGTCCAAAAAGGCTCAAAGCCTGCGGGACAATATATTTTTACAGGCGGATTCAGTTATCAACCACTGACATGTGCTATTTTTAGTGACGGTTCATTAATAAAAGGCCACTAGAAATCGTATTTTTACAGACGGTTCCTTAAAAAACCGCATGTAAAAATTTATGATTTCTAGTGACAGTTTTTTTAAGGAACCGCATGCGTAGAAATTATTTTTATCCTTAATTTTCAAGTTTTTCAAACGATCTCGTATGATGAAACCACCAAAATAAAAGTTGTAGATCTCTAAAAGTTATGAAACTTTGTAGTTGAAAACTTTTTTATTTGAACTCATTTCAGTTCTCAAAAATTGAATCTAAGTATATCAAATTTAAAATTCAAACTTTGAAAACGACCTCGGATGAAAAGTGTCAAAATAAAAGTTGTACAACTTCAAAAGTTATTCAACTTCGTAGTTGACATTTTTATTTGAATTCGTTTATAGTCTCGAACAAGTAATTTACACTCAGTTGGTTGTAATATATGGACAAAAAAACTACAAACTAGACATAAAGCATATCATAGACGGAGTTGTAGCGGAGGATACGCACAAGAGTGAGGTCGGTGGTTTGATTCCTAACAACCGCGTAACGCGTGAATTTTGTGTGAAAAATGTCGCGACTTGAAACTTCTCCTCTCAACCTCTCCTTAAATATATTTTTTGCTGTTTTTAAAACCCGTGTAATGTTTCTGAAAATAATTTTCACTAGCGGTTTTATTACGTCGATCGCCAGTGGAAATCGATCGATTTGATTTCCACTGGCGGTTGTGTTTTCTTAACTCAACCGTTAGTGGAAATCGATTTCCACTGGCGATTCTCAGTTACCCACCTGTAAAAATGATGATTTCTACTGGTTCATAGCACTGACAGTTCTAAGAAACGCCAGTGAAAATAGGTTCACAACCGTCACTATAGAGCTTCTGTGTACTAGTGATTTTAGTCTCTAAATTGTCAAATACCAAAACTAAAAATCTATTTAAATTTCCGTATTTAGTAAATTATGAACTAAAATGGAATAAAATAGATAGACTAAAAATTAGTCTCTATAAATCAAACACCCACTAAATATATATATCTTGCATTGCCAATCAACATTACTAGTACTCTTTCAGAGTGAATCTAGTGACATCGAGCAATCATGCGCTTCCACCGCTCTTCCTCGTCTCAAATAGCTCCGATCCCTAAGGTCTTCTTCGGTTATTCCAATTCTACATAGATTTGAGTGTATTAGAATGGATTGGGATGAATTTTTACTTGCTATGGATTTAAACCGACTCAATATCATCTAATTCACATGGATTAATGGTGAACCGAACAAACCCTAATGAAAGTTAAAAATACTTTCAAACTTTCCAGACTAGTTTAGAAACTCAAATATACTTTAGAATTGGAGGGGATCGGGAGAGAAATGAACTAATTTGCTCTCGATCGTAGAGGAGAGATTCGAGTTCTCAGAATAGCCACTAGCGTGTAACTGAATTCCCTCACGTGCTTTACTCACCTCTCTCTCTCATTCACTCCCCTCGCATCTTGCCTAGTCTAGGCTATAAAAGGACTTGGAAATTGCCATCCGTCTCCCACTAGCTGGTCATCTTCTCTAGATCTCCTCCTCCTCCTCTCTATCTCTCTCTCCCCAACCAACAACCTGTCGATTAAGCTAGCTCTCAGCTCATCCCGGCCTCACAACCAACCAGTTCCTGTTTTAGACGGTTAACAATCTACAACAACAGTTAGCATGGCCGCAACACAGAGCAGGGGCGGCGGCGGTGTTGTTCCCGTTCAGGTGGACGAGGAGCACGGCCGCCGCCGGCAGGGAGGAGCAGCGCCGCAGGAGGAGGAGGAGGAGGCGGCCGAGAAGCCGGAGCTCCGGCGTGGCCCGTGGACCGTGGACGAGGACCACATCCTCGTCAACTACATCGCCGACAACGGCGAGGGCCGCTGGAACTCCCTCGCCCGCGCCGCCGGTATGTAGTAATAACTAACTGATAAGATCGGTCGAGCAGGCTGCCGGCCAGCATGCATGCATGCATCGATCGTCACCTCTAATTGTCCATATATATATGACCGATCATGCGTCATGCAGGCCTGAAGCGCACGGGCAAGAGCTGCCGGCTGCGGTGGCTCAACTACCTCCGGCCCGACGTGAAGCGCGGCAACTTCACCGCCGACGAGCAGCTGCTCATCCTCGACCTCCACACCCGCTGGGGCAACCGGTAACTACTCAAGATCGATCCTACACAAACACAATATAATCACCGTACGTGTTCATTCTTAGAGTGGAAATCGTGTGGACGTACGCACGGTAGGCAGTGGCATCCCGGCTGAACACGCCAGCTTTTGGTCGTGGTCGCCAGTAGTACATGTTACTAGTGCTCAGTGACCGGCCACGTACATGCACCTGTCGCCGACCCGTATTTGTACGTACGCACGTGCACGGCACCGCTACGATGCATATACGTACCCCGTAGACGTGGAGTCATCGTCGTCGTCCTCGGTGCGCATGACTGACACGACGCACAGTTCAGCCTGTACAAGCAAGTCGCCTCTGCTTTCTCTTCTCTCCACGACTCCGATCCGGCCGAGTAGATGCTAGCTAGCTTTTAGGCTAGAAAAGTTGTTCCAACTATTCCATCCCACACACACACACACACGCGTCGCGTTCACTTCCCTCTAACTGCACTTGCATCCTCCTGCCATTTCGCATGCCAGGTGGTCGAAGATAGCGCAGCACCTGCCGGGGAGGACGGACAACGAGATCAAGAACTACTGGAGGACGCGGGTGCAGAAGCACGCCAAGCAGCTCAACTGCGACGCCAGCAGCAAGCGCTTCAAGGACGCCATGCGCTACCTCTGGATGCCGCACCTCGTCGACGCCACCGCTACCGCTGACGACGAATACCACCAACACCAAGCCGCCGCAGCAGGCAACATCGACGGCCTGCTCGCCGGCGGCGACGTCGACCACGTCCAGCACGCTCTGGCGGCGGGCGTGGCCGCTGCTATGGCGTCGTCGTCGTCCGACTCGCTCGCGTCGGAGCCGTACTCGTACGAGGACGGTGGCCTCCTCGCGAGCCTGCGCGCCGGCGACGACATGCAGCTGGTGATGAGCGGCGGCGGCTGGGCGGCGGCGCAGGCGCAGGAGGCCAACGACCAAGGGCTGTGGCCGTCGTCGTCTGGTCATGGTCTGTCGTCGTCGGTGCAGGCCGCTGCCGGTGGTGCCGGCCAGTTTGAGGACCCGGAGCTCAGTGGATGGGTGCAAGGTTTCTCCGACAGCATTATTACTGGTAACCTTTGGGCCTTGGAGGAAATTTGGAAGATGCAATGAGCAATTTTGCGTTTTCCACACGCATCCAACGAAGAGCTAGCGGAAATGTATACGACTAGTGATGTTGACAGTAGATAGAACATGAGGTTGTCATATATAATTCTCGATCTCTCCCTCTCTCTATCGATCTATATATACTCTAACTCCAAAGATACTATACGGTATACTAAAGTTGTATAGCATTTTTATTTTTTTCCTCGTTTTTTTTATTTCGCCTCTTAAGGTTCATTCTTATAGAGGTTGGAAAAGGAGGGTATTGTTTATGCAAGTCGAAACAAATATTTGTGTGTGCGTGTGCAATGTACGTACAAGTATTGAAGTACTTCCTCCTTACACGTGAGTTAGTCATTTTAGGTTTGTTCTTTGTTAATTACTATTAACTTTGACTAGTTATATCAGATGTTTTACAAAATTTTACAACATCAAAATAAAGTTATTAAATTCATCATGACTTGAAATACCATAATATATAATTCTTTTGAAGTATATATGTAGCGCTGTCACTAGAGAGAAAGTTTAAATAACTTGACTTCGGACAAATCCAAAATGACTAACTAATGCATGCGGACGGAGGGAGTATATATGTAGCGCTATTGATAGTCGCCTAGAGGGGGGTGAATAGGGCGAAACTGAAATTTACAAAATTAATCACAACTACAAGCCGGGTTAGCGTTAGAAATAAAACGAGTCCGTGAGAGAGGGTGCAAAACAAATCGCAAGCAAATGAAAAGTGTGACACGCGGATTTGTTTTACCGAGGTTCGGTTCTCGCAAACCTACTCCCTGTTGAGGAGGCCACAAAGGCCGGGTCTCTTTCAACCCTTCCCTCTCTCAAACGATCCCTCGGACCGAGTGAGCTTCTCTTCTCAAATCAAAACCAGGAACAAAACTTCCCCGCAAGGGCCACCACACAATTGGTGCCTCTTGCCTTGATTACAATGGAGTTTTGATCACAAGAACAAGTGAGAAAGAAAAGAAGCAATCCAAGCGCAAGAGCTCAAAAGAACACGGCAAATCTCTCTCGCTAATCACTAAAGCCTTGTGTGGAATTGGAGAGGATTTGATCTCTTTGGTGTGTCTAGAATTGAATGCCTAGCTCTTGTAAGTGGTTGAGAAGTGAAAAACTTGGATGCCATGAATGGTGGGTGGTTGGGGGTATTTATAGCCCCAACCACCAAACTAGCCGTTTGGTGGGGCTGTCTGTCGCATGGTGCACCGGACAGTCCGGTGCACACCGGACATGTCCGGTGCGCCAGCCACGTCACCAAAGCCGTTGGGTTCTGACTGTTGGAGCTCTGACTTCTGGGCTCGCCTGGATGTCCGGTGACGCACCGGACATCTACTGTAGAGTGTCCGGTGCGCCAGTATGGGCACGCTTGACTTCTGCGCGCGCTGGCGCGCAATTAATGCGCTGCAGGTAGCCGTTGGCGCCGAAATAGCCGTTGCCCCGCTGTTACACCGGACAGTCCGGTGTACACCGGACATGTCCGGTGAATTATAGCGGAGCAGCCGTTGCAGTTTCCCGAAGCTGGCGAGTTCCTGAGGCCACTCTTCCTTGGAGCACCGGACACTGTCCGGTGTACACCGGACAGTCCGGTGAATTATAGTGGAGTTGCCTCTGAAAATTCCCGAAGGCGACAAGTTTGCTCTGGAGTCCTCTGGTGCACCGGACATGTCCGGTGCGCCAGACCAGAGGTGCCTTTGGTTGTCCCTTTGCTCTTTTGTTGAACCCAATACTTGGTCTTTTTATTGGCTAAGTGTGAACCTTTGGCACCTGTATAACTTATACACTAGAGCAAACTAGTTAGTCCAATTATTTGTGTTGGGCAATTCAATCACCAAAATTATTTAGGGACTAGGTGTAAGCCTAATTCCCTTTCAATCTCCCCCTTTTTGGTGATTGATGCCAACACAAACCAAAGCAAATATACAGGTGCATAATTGAACTAGTTTGCATAATGTAAGTGCAAAGGTTGCTTGGAATTGAGCCAATATAAATACTTACAAGATATGCATGGATTGTTTCTTTGTTTTTAACATTTTGGACCACGCTTGCACCACATGTTTTGTTTTTGGAAATTCTTTTGTAAATCCTTTTCAAGGTTCTTTTGCAAATAGTCAAAGGTAATTGGATAAGATTTTGCAAAGCATTTTCAAGATTTGAAATTTTCTCTCCCTGTTTCAAATGCTTTTCCTTTGACTAAACAAAACTCCCTCTAAATGAGATCCGCCTCTTAGTGTTCAAGAGGGTTTTGATATATCCTTTTTGAAATACTACTTTCTCCCCCTTTTGAACACAATAAGATACCAATTGAAAATACTCTTTGAAAAACTAAGTTTTTGAAATTGGTGGTGGTGCGGTCCTTTTGCTTTGGGCTCATACTTTCTCCCCCTTTGGCATGAATCGACAAAAGCGGAATCATTAGAGCCCTTATTAGAACTTTCTCCCTCTTTGGACATAAATAAATGAGTGAAGATTATACCAAAGATGGAGTCCTTTTGCTTGGTGCTCATGCTGTCTCCCAAAAATGGAGAGATGCCTGGAGTGACGGCGAAGGATGAGTTACGGAGTGGAAGCCTTTGTCTTTGCCGAAGACTCCAATTCCCTTTCAATATACCTATGACTTGGTTTGAAATACACTTGAAAACACATTAGTCATAGCATATGAAAGAGACATGATCAAAGGTATGTAAATGTGCTATGTGTGCAAATTAACAAAAGAAGTTGCGCGAATCAAGAATATTGAGCTCATGCCTAAGTTTGGTAAAAGTTTGTTCATCAAGAGGCTTGGTAAAGATATCGGCTAATTGATCTTTAGTGCTAATGTAAGAAATCTCGATATCTCCCTTTTTTTGGTGATCCCTAAGAAAATGATACCGAATGGCTATGTGTTTAGTGCGGCTATGCTCGACGGGATTATCCGCCATCTTGATTGCACTCTCATTATCACATAGCAAAGGGACTTTGGTTAATTTGTAACCGTAGTCCCGCAGGGTTTGCCTCATCCAAAGCAATTGCGCGCAACAATGGCCTGCGGCAATGTACTCGGCTTCGGCGGTGGAAAGAGCGACTGAATTTTGCTTCTTTGAAGCCCAAGACACCAAGGATCTTCCCAAGAACTAGCAAGTCCCCGGTGTGCTCTTTCTATTAATCTTACACCCCGCCCAATCGGCATCCGAATAACCAATCAAATCAAATGTGGATCCCCGAGGGTACCAAAGCCCAAACTTAGGAGTGTAAGCCAAATATCTCAAGATTCGTTTTACGGCCGTAAGGTGAGATTCCTTAGGGTCGGATTGGAATCTTGCACACATGCAAACGGAAAGCATAATGTCCGGTCGAGATGCACATAAATAGAGTAATGAACCTATCATCGACCGGTATACCTTTTGATCGACGGATTTACCTCCCTCGTCGAGGTCGAGATGCCCATTGGTTCCCATGGGTGTCTTGATGGGTTTGGCATCCTTCATTCCAAACTTGCTTAGAATATCTTGAGTATACTTCGTTTGGCTAATGAAGGTGCCTTCTTGGAGTTGTTTAACTTGGAATCCTAGAAAATACTGCAACTCCCCCATCATTGACATCTCGAATTTTTGTGTCATGATCCTACTAAATTCTTCACATGTAGATTCGTTAGTAGACCCAAATATAATATCATCAACATAAATTTGGCATACAAACAAATCATTGTCAAGAGTTTTAGTGAATAAAGTAGGATCGGCCTTGCCGACTTTGAAGCCATTAGCTATAAGGAAATCTCTTAGGCATTCATACCATGCTCTTGGGGCTTGCTTGAGCCCATAAAGCGCCTTAGAGAGCCTATAGACATGGTTAGGGTACTCACTATCTTCAAAGCCGGGAGGTTGCTCAACATAGACCTCTTCCTTGATTGGTCCATTGAGGAAGGCACTTTTCACGTCCATTTGGTAAAGCTTGAAGCCATGGTAAGTAGCATAGGCTAATAATATGCGAATTGACTCAAGCCTAGCTACGGGTGCATAGGTTTCACCGAAATCCAAACCATCGACTTGGGAGTATCCCTTGGCCACAAGTCGGGCTTTGTTCCTTGTCACCACACCATGCTCATCTTGCTTGTTGCGGAAAACCCATTTGGTTCCTACAACATTTTGATTAGGACGTGGAACTAAATGCCATACCTTATTCCTAGTGAAGTTGTTGAGCTCCTCTTCCATTGCCACCACCCAATCCGAATCTTGGAGTGCTTCCTCTACCCTGTGGGGTTCAATAGAGGAAACAAAAGAGTAATGCTCACAAAAATGTGCAACGCGAGATCGAGTGGTTACCCCCTTATGAATGTCGCCGAGGATGGTGTCGACGGGGTGATCTCGTTGGATTGCTTGGTGGACTCTTGGGTGTGGCGGTCTTTGTTCTTCATCCTCCTTGTCTTGATCATTTGCATCTCCCCCTTGATCATTGCCGTCATCTTGAGGTGGTTCATTTGCTTGATCTTCTATTTCATCAACTTGAGCTTCATCCTCATTTTGAGTTGGTGGAGATGCTTGCATGGAGGAGGACGGTTGATCTTGTGCATTTGGAGGCTCTTCGGATTCCTTAGGACACACATCCCCAATGGACATGTTCCTTAGTGCGATGCATGGAGCCTCTTCATTACCTATCTCATAAAGATCAACTTGCTCTACTTGAGAGCCGTTAGTCTCATCAAACACAACGTCACAAGAAACTTCAACTTGTCCAGTGGACTTGTTAAAGACTCTATATGCCCTTGTGTTTAAATCATATCCTAGTAAAAAGCCTTCTACAGTCTTAGGAGCAAATTTAGATTTTCTACTTCTTTTAACAAGAATAAAACATTTGCTACCAACGACTCTAAAATATGAAATATTGGGCTTTTTACCGGTTAGGAGTTCATAAGATGTCTTCTTGAGGATTCGGTGTAGATATAACCGGTTGATGGCGTAGCAGGCGGTGTTGACTGCCTCGGCCCAAAACCGATCCGAAGTCTTGTACTCATCAAGCATGGTCCTTGCCATGTCCAATAGAGTTCGATTCTTCCTCTCCACTACACCATTTTGTTGTGGCGTGTAGGGAGAAGAGAACTCATGCTTGATGCCCTCCTCCTCAAGGAAGCCTTCGATTTGAGAGTTCTTGAACTTTGTCCCGTTGTCGCTTCTTATTTTCTTGATCCTTAAGCCGAACTCATTTTGAGCCCATCTCAAGAATCCTTTTAAAGTTTCTTGGGTTTGAGATTTTTCCTGCAAAAAGAACACCCAAGTGAAGCGAGAATAATCATCCACTATTACAAGACAATACTTACTCCCGCCGATGCTTATGTAAGCTATCGGGCCGAATAGATCCATGTGGAGTAGCTCAAGCGGCCTGTTGGTCGTCATGATGTTCTTGTGTGGATGATGGGCACCAACTTGCTTTCCTGCTTGGCATGCGCTACAAACCATGTCTTTCTCAAAATGAACATTGGTTAGTCCTAAAATGTGCTCTCCCTTTAGAAGCTTATGAAGATTCTTCATCCCAACATGGGCTAGTCGGCGGTGCCAGAGCCAACCCATGTTAGTCTTAGCAATTAAGCATGTGTCAAGTTCAGCTCTATCAAAATCTACTAAGTATAGCTGACCCTCTAACACACCCTTAAATGCTATTGAATCATCACTTCTTCTAAAGACAGTGACACCTATATCAGTGAAAAGACAGTTGTAACCCATTTTGCATAATTGAGATACAGAAAGCAAATTGTAATCTAATGAATCAACAAGAAAAACATTGGAAATGGAATGGTCAGGGGATATAGCTATTTTACCCAAACCTTTGACCAAACCTTGATTTCCATCCCCGAATGTGATAGCTCGTTGGAGATCTTGGTTTTTCTCGTAGGAGGAGAACATTTTCTTCTCCCCAGTCATGTGGTTTGTGCACCCGCTATCGATGATCCAACTTGAGCCCCCGGATGCATAAACCTACAAAACAGGTTTAGTTCTTGACTTTAGGTACCCAAACGGTTTTGGGTCCTTTGGCATTAGAAACAAGAACTTTGGGTACCCAAACACAAGTCTTGGAGCCCTTGTGTTTGCCCCCAACAAACTTGGCAACTATCTTGCCGGATTTGTTAGTTAAAACATATGATGCATCAAAAGTTTTGAATGAAATGTCATGATCATTTGTTGTATTAGGAGTTCTCCTTTTAGGCAACTTAGCACGGGTTGGTTGCCTAGAACTAGACGTCTCACCCTTATACATAAAAGCATGATTTGGGCCAGAGTGAGACTTCCTAGAATGAATTCTCCTAATTTTGCTCTCGGGATAACCTGCAGGGTATAAAATATAACCCTCGTTATCCTGAGGCATGGGAGCCTTGCCTTTAACAAAGTTGAACAATTTCTTTGGAGAGGCATTAAGTTTGACATTGTCTCCCCTTTGGAAGCCAATGCCATCCTTGATGCCAGGGCGTCTCCCATTATAAAGCATACTACAAGCAAATTTAAATTTTTCATTCTCTAAGTTATGCTCGACAATTTTAGCATCTAGTTTTGCTATATGATCATTTTGTTGTTTAATTAAAGCCATGTGATCATGAATAGCATTAACATCAACATCTCTACATCTAGTACAAATGGAAGTGTGCTCAACGGTAGATGTAGAGGTTTTGCAAGATTTTAATTCTACAACCCTAGCATGCAATATATCATTCTTAGTTCTAAGGTCGGAAATAGTAGCATTGCAAACATCAAAATCTTTAGCCTTAGTAAGCAATTTTTCATTCTCAATTCTAAGGCTAGCAAGAGAAACATTCAACTCATCAATCCTAGCAAGTAAATCAACATTATCATCTCTTGGATTGGAAGTTGAAACATTACAAATATGAGAATCAACCTTAGCTATCAAACTAGCATTTTCATTTCTAAGGTTGGCAATAGTGTCATGGCATGTGCTTAGCTCACTAGTTAATTTCTCACATTTTTCTACCTCTAGAGCATAAGCATTTTAACCTTAACATGTTTTTTATTTTCCTTGATTAGGAAGTCCTCTTGGGAGTCCAAGAGATCATCCTTCTCATGGATGGCACTAATTAATTCATTTAATTTTTCCTTTTGTTCCATTTTAAGGTTGGCAAAAAGGGTACGCAAATTATCTTCCTCATCACCAGCATTATCATCACTAGAGGACTCATATTTAGTGGAGGATTTAGATTTAACCTTCTTCCTTTTGTCGTCCTTTGCCATGAGGCACTTGTGGCCGACGTTGGGGAAGAGGAGTCCCTTGGTGACGGCGATGTTGGCGGCGTCCTCGTCGTCGGAGGAGTCGGTGGAGCTCTCGTCAGAGTCCCACTCGCGGCATACGCGGGCATCGCCGCCCCTCTTTTTGTGGTACCTCTTCTTTTCTCTCCTCTTGCCCTTCTTGTCGTTATCCCTGTCACTGTCACTTGATAATGGACATTTAGCTATAAAGTGACCGGGCTTACCACACTTGTAGCAAACCTTCTTGGAATGGGATTTGTAATCCTTCCCCTTCCGTTGCTTGAGGATTTGGCGAAAGCTTTTGATGATTAAAGCCATCTCCTCGTTGTTGAGCTTTGAAGCGTCGATTGGTTGTCTACTTGGTGTAGACTCTTCCTTCTTCTCCTCCGTCGCCTTGAATGCCACCGGTTGTGCTTCGGATGTGGAGGGATCATCAAGCTCGTTGATCTTCTTTGAGCCCTTGATCATACATTCAAAGCTCACAAAATTCCCGATAACTTCCTCGGGAGTCATTAGTGTGTATCTAGGATTACCACGAATTAATTGAACTTGAGTGGGGTTAAGGAAGATGAGTGATCTAAGAATAACCTTAACCACCTTGTGGTCATCCCATTTCTTGCTCCCGAGGTTGCGCACTTGGTTCACCAAGGTTTTGAGTCGGTTGTACATATCTTGTGGCTCCTCCCCTTGGCGAAGACGGAAGCGACCGAGCTCCCCCTCGATCGTTTCCCGCTTGGTGATTTTGGTGAGTTCATCACCCTCGTGCGCGGTCTTGAGTAGATCCCAAATCTCCTTCGCATTCTTCAACCCTTGCACCTTGTTATATTCCTCTCTACTTAGAGAGGCGAGGAGTATGGTTGTGGCTTGGGAGTTGAAGTGCTCGATTTGGGCTACTTCATCCTCATCATAGTTTCCATCCCTAGGGGAATCTTACTATACTTCTTACGCTCTTGGCGCTTAGAAGTGACGGACGCCGCGTCGGAGCCGGAGGTGGATGCCGATGAAGAATCGGTCTCGTAGTAGACCACCTTCCTCATCCTCTTTTTCTTGTCCCCACTCCGATGCGACTTGTGGGAAGAAGATTTCTCCTTCTTCTCTTTGTGGTGTGAAGAAGATTTCTTCTCCTTCCCTTTGGAGGAGTCCTTCTTCTTCTCCTTCCTCTTGGTGCGGGACTCTTCCGAAGAAGTGCTCCCGTGGCTTGTAGTGGGCTTTTCGCCGGTCTCCATCTCCTTCTTGGCGTGATCTCCCGACATCACTTTAAGCGGTTAGGCTCTAATGAAGCACCGGGTTCTGATACCAATTGATAGTCGCCTAGAGGGGGGTGAATAGGGCGAAACTGAAATTTACAAAATTAATCACAACTACAAGTCGGGTTAGCGTTAGAAATAAAACGAGTCCGTGAGAGAGGGTGCAAAACAAATCGCAAGCAAATGAAAAGTGTGACATGCATATTTGTTTTACCGAGGTTCGGTTCTCGCAAACCTACTCCCCGTTGAGGAGGCCACAAAGGCCGGGTCTCTTTCAACCCTTCCCTCTCTCAAACGATCCCTCGGACCGAGTGAGCTTCTCTTCTCAAATCAAAACCAGGAACAAAACTTCCCCGCAAGGGCCACCACACAATTGGTGCCTCTTGCCTTGATTACAATGGAGTTTTGATCACAAGAACAAGTGAGAAAGAAAAGAAGCAATCCAAGCGCAAGAGCTCAAAAGAACACGGCAAATCTCTCTCGCTAATCACTAAAGCCTTGTGTGGAATTGGAGAGGATTTGATCTCTTTGGTGTGTCTAGAATTGAATGCCTAGCTCTTGTAAGTGGTTGAGAAGTGGAAAACTTGGATGCCATGAATGGTGGGTGGTTGGGGGTATTTATAGCCCCAACCACCAAACTAGCCGTTTGGTGGGGCTGTCTGTCGCATGGTGCACCGGACAGTCCGGTGCACACCAGACATGTCCGGTGCGCCAGCCACGTCACCAAAGCCGTTGGGTTCTGACCGTTGGAGCTCTGACTTCTGGGCCCGCCTGGATGTCCGGTGACGCACCGGACATCTACTGTAGAGTGTCCGGTGCGCCAGTATGGGCACGCCTGACTTCTGCGCGCGCTGGCGCGCAATTAATGCGCTGCAGGTAGCCGTTGGCGCCGAAATAGTCGTTGCCCCGCTGTTACACCGGACAGTCTGGTGTACACCGGACATGTCCGGTGAATTATAGCGAAGCAGCCGTTGCAGTTTCCCGAAGCTGGTGAGTTCCTGAGGCCACTCTTCCTTGGAGCACCGGACACTGTCCGGTGTACACCGGACAGTCCGGTGAATTATAGCGGAGTTGCCTCTGAAAATTCCCGAAGGTGACAAGTTTGCTCTGGAGTCCTCTGGTGCACCGGACATGTCCGGTGGCACACCGGACAGTCCGGTGCGCCAGACCAGAGGTGCCTTTGGTTGTCCCTTTGCTCTTTTGTTGAACCCAATACTTGGTCTTTTTATTGGCTAAGTGTGAACCTTTGGCACCTGTATAACTTATACACTAGAGCAAACTAGTTAGTCCAATTATTTGTGTTGGGCAATTCAATCACCAAAATTATTTAGGGACTAGGTGTAAGCCTAATTCCCTTTCAGCTATCACTAGAGAGGCTCGTTTGTTACCTTCTCGATCTAGTGAAAAGAAAGGGTATGTCTCCTCTCGGTTCTTGTAAGTTTCTGACTCGAGTGACAGAGTCCCCATTTACTAGATGAAAAGTAACTTTTTGGAAATTTCAGCATGGGACACTGAATAATCGTGTAATTGGCTGCAACACACTGCCAACTCAAATTTTGACTGTGTGCCGTTATAAAAATGAAATCTTTTTTATATATTACTGTTCTCATTAAAATCTTGTTTTTGCTCGAATTGGAGAGAGAGAGAGCATCTTTTCACTCGCCCAGCTACTGAGCTACATTAATCTGCCTAGTCACCCCTGGTCGGTCACCCTCTCCATCCCAGTGCCCTCTTCCTCCTTTCTCGTGTTCCTCTCCAGTCCATCTGCCTTCTCTTCTTAGACCCTAGCACTAGGTGCCACACAGAACACGAGCATGGCATCATGCTCTAACCCAGCAATGACACTATCGGATGTGCCCCCTCTCACTGCATATAGGGATGCTCTGGGGAACCTTCCATTGGTGGAGTGTTGCCATTGTAGCAATATGATGATTGGTCAGGTTTCATACAAGAACCATAGCTTTAGGGAGAGGTTCTACAAATGTCCAATATTCAAGCATGTAAGTTGGTAGATTTGGTGGTTCATCTTACTATTCTTTTGTCATATTTGTTGGGTAGGTTAGATCTGACCTTTCATCCTCTTGTTCTTTCATATATGTTAGTTCTTCTATTGGGAGGAACAATATGTGGAATACTCGATCACCAAATCGAAGCTTCCACCTTGCTTCTTAAAGTTAGGCATTGCACCTATGTGTCCACTACTATGGTATTGAATGTAAGCAAGGAGGCAATTGAGGGAGTCTAGAACCGTATCATCCTATTGGAAAGCACAACCACCAACCTAAATAATGCTAAGGCAACCCCAAAGAGAACTTCGTATGCTAATCAACCATTGTGTAACAACATTGATAAGTTAGTTGGGAAATCTTTTAGAGCTGGGTCCTACTGGCCCACGATAAATAAGGATGCAGCCCATCTAGTTCAGAGGTGTGAAGCATGTCAATTCCTAGCAAAGCAACGACACTTGCTGGCTCACCAACTGCAAACCATCCCGGTTTCCTGGTCCTTTGCATGTGCTGGGGGTTGGACATGATTGGGCCATTCAAGAAAGCTCAGGGGGATACACGCATGTACTGGTGTCCATCTACAAGTTTACAAAGTGGATCGAGTACAAGCCGATTGCATCACTAACAGCATCCAAGGCAGCATAGTTCATCCAGGAGATCATATTCCGGTTCGGAGTGCCAAACAACATTATCACCAACTTAGTATCCAACTTCACGGGTGCAGAGTTTTACGGTTTCTGTTAGCAGAAGTGCACCCTTGTCAAATATTCTTCGGTGGTTCATCCAAGGGCAAATGGTCAAGTAGAGCGAGAAAACATGATGATCCTGGAGGCATTAAAGAAAAAGGTCTTTCGCAAGAGTGAAAATCTCATTGTGAAGTGGATAAGGGAGCTCCCATATTTCGTCTGGAGCCTCCGAACCCAACCCAGCCGAGCACTCTAGGGTAATTCCCCTTTCTTCATGGTGTATGGTTCATAAGAAGTGCTTCCTACGGACATTGTGTTTGGGGCACCCAGGGTCATGTTCAAGGACATAGCGGAAGGAGAAGCAACCCGTCTTGAAGAGATCGACACACTAGAAGAAGAATGGCTCAATATCGTGATTCAGTTGGCACGGTACCAGCAGTCCCTACGATGTTACCATGATAGCAAGGTGCGTTATAGAATCTTTTCAGTTGGGGATTTGGTGCTCTGAAGGATACAAGCGAGAGAAGGGCAGCACAAGTTATCTCCTTCCTGGGAGGGGCCTTACATTGTCACAGAGGTCACCCGACCAAGGTCCTATAGGCTATCCCAGATGCATGGAACTTCAATCGATAACTCCTAGAACATTGAAAATCATCGAATTCTAGATGGAAAGCTACCATTTGTGCTCTGAAATTCATATTCAATGAAGTGTTTGTCGGGTACTGTAATTAGGGGTACCCCCAACACTCATAAACACGACTGGTAACCACCATCAGCACGAGCCGCAAAGACTCATGAGCATGATTCAGGTCAAGGCTTCGTCTACTCAAGGGAGCAATCTCGCCTCGCCCGAGCCCAGCCTCGGGTAGGAACTGAAGTCCTGGACGAAGTTACGTCTCGCCCGAGGGCCTCCTCAGGCAGTGGGCACACCCTCGGCAAGCCCGAGGCCCAGCTCAGGCAGGCTTCGTCGAGAAGCAACCTTGGCCAAATCGCCTCACCCACCGACCGCATCGTAGGCGCATTCAATGCGAGGATCGCCAGACACCTTATCCTGACACACGTGCCTCAGTCGGCAAGGTTGAAGTGACCGCAGTCACTTCGCCCTTCCACTGACCGGCCTGACAGGAAAACAGCGCCGCTTGCCCCGCTCCGACTGTTGTGCCACCCGCCAGGGTGAGGCTAACAACAGCTAAGTGCAGCCTCAGGCGCAACAGGAAGCTCCGCCTCGCCCGACCTTGGGCCTCGGCCTCAGGAAGAGGTCTCCGCCTCGCCCGACCCCAGGGCTCGGCCCCCACCTCAGCCTCGAAAGGTGGTCTCCACCTCACCCAACCCTAGGGCTCGGCTTCAACCTCGGCCTCGGAAGGTGGTCTCCGCCTCGCCCGACCCCAGGGCTCGGCCTCAACCTCGACCTCGGGAGGAATCGCGTCCTCGCCCGACCCCGGCCTCAGCCTCAGGAGGAGTCTCCGCCTCGCCCGACCTCGGGCTCGGACCGACCGCGCCACGGGGGATACATCATTACCCTACCCCTAGCTAGCTCAGGCTATGGGGGAACAAGACTGCCGTCCCATCCAGGCTCGCCCCGGTAACAAGTAATGATGGCTCCCCGCGTGCGTCCATGACGACGGTGGTTCCCAGCCCCCTACGGAAGCAAGGAGACGTCAGCAAGATCCCAGCAGCCCTGACAGCTGTGCTTCTACAGGGCTCAGGCGCTCCTCCGACGGCCACGTTACCGCGTACACAGGGCTCTAGCACCTCTCCGACAGCCACGTTGGCATGTACACAGGGCTCAGGCACCTCTCTGCTGGACACGTTAGCGCATCGCTACACCCCCATTGTACACCTGGACCCTCTCCTGGCATCTATAAAAGGAAGGTCCAGGGCCTTCATACGGGAGGGTCGCGCGGGAGAACGGGCTGACGAACAGGCTCACTGTCTCTCTCTCTCAAGCGCTTGTAACCCCTACTACGAGCGCATCCCCCTGGCGCAGGATATCACGAGCCGCGTTTTTCCCCCTTGTGTTCCATCTCGCGCCAACCCATCTAGGATGGGACGCGCAGCGACAAATTTACTCGTCGGTCCAGGGACCCCCCGGGGTCGAAACGCGAAAGTTGGCGCGCCAGGTAGGGGCCTGCTGCATGTTGACGAACAACTTCCCGTTGAGTTCCAGATGGGTAGTCTCTAGCAACCTCTTTAGCCCGGGACGCTGCTCCGTTTCGTGAGTTTCGAGTTCATGTCCCTCGACGGCAGCTACGACATGGTACTCCTCCCCCCCCCCCCCCGCAGCGCGACAGCGACAACGACGGTCGTTAGCTCGCCCGGGGTGGCGAACTCGACGACGTCTTCCCCCGTGGTAGAAGAGCAGCATCCGGGTTTGTCCCGCCGTCTTCCTCACCGCAGGAGGAGGAGGCGGGGCAACCATGGCCAGGCAGGAGGCGGCACGTCGACGGCTATCGAGCGAGTCGACGACACTGACGCCCCAGCGGGAGACATGTCGGGCGTTGTCCTCGCGCCTGAGACAACGACGGATGTCGTTTCCCCGCAACATGCCAACCCCAAGCGGACAGATGACGCTAGCACACTCGCGAAGGGCTTGCTAGGCATTAGCCTCGTACATGAGATAACGGTGCAGTCCGTCCCCGACGCGACTTCGTCACCGTCCATCGATCAAGAGGTACCGTCCGTTTTCCACCATGTGCCTTTTAGATTTAGCTTCGACCCACCAAGCGACCCTACTTCGGTGAGCGCTTTCATAAAGGCATATCCAAACCTTCCGGGGTACCATATGTGGTCATCTTGGGACCGACTCACGGCCGTCTCGACCTATGAGCCCCCAGGTTCCGAGGAAGAGGACAGTCCTGACTCCGGTTGGGATTTCTCCGGGCTCAGTAATCCCAGTGCCAAGCGAGACTTCATGACCGCATGTGACTACTGCCTCTCCGATTGCTCCGATGATGGCCACAGCCTTGACGACGAGGGTTGTGGCCCAAGTCGCGAATGTTTCCACGTCGATCTAGGGGGTCACGACGAAGGCAACCACCTCGGTATGCCGGAGGATGATGACCCCCTGGGCCTGCTTCTCGCGTTGACATCCTGCGGGAGCTAGCTGTGGTCCCAGTCCCTACGGGGGGTCAGGACACACAGCTCGAGCAAATCTGCGAGATGCAGGCCAAGCTCGACGAGGACGCAGGGCAACTTGTGCAGCTCCGGCAAAACATCGAGCAAAAGTGGGCAGGCCGAGCACTCACCGGAGAAGCGCGTCATCAGGCCCGGGACGTCCAGCGCTGTATCGCTGACGATGCCAGGGCAAGGCTGCCCCCGGCCTCCAGCGGGGTCGGCCAGAATCTGGCTGCAGCGGCAATACTACTCTGAGCGATGTCAGAGCCATCCACCACCGAGGGGCGGCGTATCCAAGGAGAACTCAAGAATCTCCTGGAGGATGCCGCGGTCCGACGGGCCGAAAGCTCTGCCTCCCGAAGGCAAGGGTTCCCCCTGGAGCATCACGCAACGACTTCCCGACTCATGCGGGAGACCTCGGTCCTCATCGGGCGCACGCGGGACGCGACGCCTACAACCCTGGGTCGCCTCGGCAACGAGCACCACCGCCGCTACCGTCGAGCCCGCCTAGACGAGAAGGTGTGCCGAGGCTACCACCCCAGGCGTGGGGGACGCTACGATAGCGAGGAGGATCGGAGCCCCTCGCCCGAACCACCAGGTCCGCAAGCCTTCAGCTGGGCCATTCGACGGGCGCCGCTCCCGACCCGGTTCCGGGCCCCGACTACCATCGCCAAGTACTCGGGGGAAACAAGGCCGGAGTTGTGGCTTGCGGACTACCGGCTGGCCTGCCAGCTGGGTGGAACTGACGACGATAACCTCATCATCCGCAACCTCCCCCTGTTTCTCTCCGACACCGCCCGAGCCTGGCTGGAGCATCTGCCTCCTGCGCAGATCTCCAACTGGGATGACCTGGTCAAGGCTTTCGCTAGAAACTTCAAGGGCACGTACGTGCGCCCTAGGAACTCTTGGGTTCTCCGAAGCTGCCGCCATCAGCCAGGGGAATCCCTGCGAGAATACATCCGGCGGTTTTCGAAGCAGCGCACCGAGCTGCCCAACATCACCGACTCGGATGTCATCGGGGCGTTCCTCGCCGGCACCACTTACCGCGACCTGGTGAGCAAACTGGGCCGCAAGACTCCCACCAAGGTGAGCGAACTGATGGACATCGCCACCAAGTTCGCCTCTGGTCAGGATGCGGTCGAAGCCATCTTCCGGAAGAACAAGCAGCCTCAGGGACGCCAGCAGGAAGACATCCCCGAGGCGTCCGCCCAGCGCGGCACGAAGAAGAAGGCGAAAAAGAAGTCGCAAGCGAAACGCGACGCCACCAACGCAGATCTTGTCGCTGTTGTCGAACACAGGAACCCTTGAAAGCCTCCCGGAGGGGCCAACCTGTTCGACAAGATGCTCAAGGAGTCGTGCCCCTATCACCAAGGTCCCGTCAAGCACACCCTTGAGGAATGCATCATGCTTCGGCGCTACTTCCATAAGGCCGGGCCCCCGGCGGAAGGTGGCAAAGGCCAAGACAACGACAAGAAGGCACGAAAGGAAACCCTCACGTTCGAGGTGGTCGGGTTCCGAGGAACCTACCACGCGGTGCTGGGGAGACCATGCTACGCCAAGTTCATGGTCGTCCCCAACTAAACATACCTCAAGCTCAAGATGTCGGGCCCCAACGGGGTCATCACCGTCGGATCCACGTACCGACACGCGTACGAATGCGACGTGGAGTGCGTGGAGTACGCTGAGGACCTCACCGAGTCCGAGGCCCTCATCGCTGACCTGGAGTGCCTCTCCAAGGAGGTGCCAGATGCGAAGCGCCACACCGGCAACTTCGAACCAGCTGAGGCGGTTAAGTCCGTCCCTCTCGACCCCAGCAACGACACCTGCAAGCAAGTCCGGATCGGCTCCAAGCTCGACCCCAAATAGGAAGCAGCGCTCGTCGACTTTCTCCGTGCAAACGCCGAAGTCTTTGCGTGGAGTCCCTCGGACATGCCGGGCATACCGAGGGATGTCACCGAGCACTCGCTGGATATCCGAGCTGGAGACCGACCCATGAAGCAGCACCTGCGCCGCTTTGACGAAGAAAAGCATAGAGCCATAGGCGAGGAGATTCACAAGCTGATGGCTGCAGGGTTCATCAAAGAGGTATTCCATCCCGAATGGCTAGCTAACCATGTGCTTGTGAAAAATAAAGGTGGGAAATGGAGGATGTGCGTAGACTACACTGGTCTCAACAAAGCATGTCCGAAGGTTCCCTACCCTCTGCCTCGCATCGATCAAATTGTGGATTCCACTGCTAGGTGCGAAACCCTGTCATTCCTTGACGCTTATCCAGGTTATCACCAAATCAAGATGAAAGAGTCCGACCAGCTCGCGACTTCTTTCATCACACCTTTTGGCATGTACTGCTATACTACTATGTCATTTGGCTTGAGGAATGCAGGTGCAACATACCAAAGGTGCATGAACCACGTGTTCGGAGAGCACATCAGCCGAACGGTCGAGGCTTACGTCGATGACATTGTTGTCAAGACGAGGAAAGCCTCCGACCTCCTCTCTGACCTTGAAACGACATTCGAGTGTCTCAAGGGCGTGAAGCTCAATCCTGAGAAGTGTGTCTTCGGAGTCCCCCGAGGCATGCTCCTGGGGTTCATCGTCTCCGAGCTGGGCATCGAGGCCAACCTGGAGAAAATTGCGGCCATCACCAACATGGGGCCTATCAAAGATTTGAAAGGAGTACAAAGGGTCATGGGATGCCTTGCGGCTATGAGCCGCTTCATCTCGTGCCTCGGCGAAAAAGGCCTACCCTTGTACCGCCTCTTAAGGAAGACCGAGCGCTTCACTTGGACCCCCGAGGCCGAGGAAGCCCTCGGAAACTTAAAGGCGCCCCTTACAAACGCGCCCATCTTGGTGCCCCCCGCTACGGGAGAAGCCCTCTTGATCTACGTAGCCGCAACCACTCAGGTGGTCAGCACCGCGATCGTAGTCGAGAGACGAGAAGAAGGGCATGCACTGCTCGTCCAGAGGCCGGTCTACTTCATCAGTGAAGTGCTATCCAAGACCAAGATCCGCTACCCGCAAATTCAGAAGCTACTGTACGCCGTAATTCTGACGCGGCGAAAGTTGCGACACTACTTCGAGTCTCATCCGGTGACTATGGTGTCATCCTTCCCCTGGGGGAGATCATCTAGTGCCGAAAGGCCTCGGGTAGAATAGCAAAGTGGGCAGTGGAACTCATGGGTGAGACAATCTCGTTCGCTCCTCAGAAGGCCATAAAGTCCCAAGTCTTAGCGGACTTCGTGGCTGAATGGGTCATCACCCAGCTGCCAACAGCTCCGATCCAACCAGAGCTTTGGACCATGTACTTCGATGGGTCGCTGATGAAAACAGGAGCCGGTGCGGGCCTGCTCTTTATCTCACCTCTCGGGAAACATCTCCGCTACATGCTACGCCTCCATTTCCCGACGTCAAACAACGTGGCCGATTACGAGGCTCTGGTTAATGGGTTGCGCATCGCCATCGAGCTAGGGGCTCGACGCTCGTGGCGACTCGAAGCTTGTCATCGACCAAGTCATGAAGAACTCCCACTACCGCGACCCGAAGATGGAGGCCTACTGCGACGAAGTTCGGCGCCTGGAAGACAAGTTCTACGGTCTGGAACTCAACCATATCGCTCGACGGTACAATGAGACTGCGGATGAGCTGGCTAAAATAGCCTCGGGGCGGACAACGGTTCCCCCGACGTCTTCTCCCAAGACATACATCAACCCTCCGTCATGATCGACGACACGCCCGAGCCCGAGGAGACCTCGGCCCAGCCCGAGGTACCCTCGCCCGCCGAAGGTGAGGCCCTGCGTGTCGAGGGAGAGTGGAATGGGGTTGCGCCAAATCGAAACTGGCAGACCCCGTACCTGCAATATCTCCACCAAGGAGAGCTACCCCTCGACAAGGCCGAGGCTCGGCGACTGGCGCAGCGCGCCAAGTCGTTCGTCTTACTGGAGGATGAAAAGGAGCTCTACCACCGCAGCCCCTCGGGCATTCTCCAACGATGCATATCCGACACCGAAGGACAGGAGCTATTGCAAGAAATACATTCGGGGGCTTGCGGTCACCACGCAGCACCTTGAGCCCTCATGGGAAACGCCTTCTGACAAGGCTTCTACTGGCCGACCACGGTGGCCGACGCCACTAGGATTGTACGCTCTTGCCAAGGGTGTCAATTCTACGCAAGACAGACGCACCTGCCAGCTCAGGCCCTGCAAATAATACCCATCACCTGGTCGTTTGCTGTGTGGGGTCTGGACCTCATCGATCCCTTGCAGAAGGCACCTGAGGGCTTCTCGCACCTGCTGGTCGCCATCGACAAATTCTCCAAGTGGATCGAGGTCTGACCCCTAACCAGCATCAGGTCCGAGCAGGCGGTGGAGTTCTTCACCAACATCATCCATCGCTTTGGGGTCTCGAACTCCATCATCACCGACAATGGCACGCAGTTCACTGGGAAGAAGTTCCTGGACTTCTATGAGGACCACCACGTCCGTGTGGACTGGGCCGCCGTAGCTCACCCCATGACAAATGGGCAGGTGGAGCGTGCCAACGGTGTGATTTTGCAGGGACTTAAACCGAGGATTTACAACGACCTCAACAAGTTTGGCAAGCGATGGATGAAAGAGCTACCCTCGGTGGTCTGGAGTCTGAGGACGACGCCGAGCCGAGCCACGGGTTTCTCGCCGTTCTTTCTAGTCTATGGGGCCGAGGCTATCTTGCCCACAGACTTAGAATACGGTTCCCCGAGGACAAAGGCGTACGACGACCGAAGCAACCAGACCAGCCGAGAAGACTCACTGGACCAGCTGGAAGAGGCTCGGGACATGGCCTTACTACACTCGGCGCGGTATCAGCAGTCTCTGCGGCGCTACCACGCCCGAGGGGTTCGGCCCCGAGGCTTCCAGGTGGGAGACTTGGTACTTCGGCTGTGCCAAGACGCCCGAGGGCGCCACAAGCTTACTCCTCCCTGGGAAGGGCCGTTCATCATCGCCAAGATTTTGAAGCCCGGGACATACAAGCTGGCCAACGATCAAAGCGAGTTCTACAGCAATGCTTGGAACATCCAACAGCTACGTCGCTTTTACCCTTAAGATGTTTCAAGTCGTTCATATACCTCGTTCTCCTTACATACATAAATAAAGTCTAACCATCAAGGAAGGGTCAGCCTTGCCTCGGCAAAGCCCGACCCTCCCTCGGGGGCTAGAAGGGGGGAACCCCCTCTGCGTCAAAATTTTCCTCGGAAAAAGTCTTTCTGCCAGAACGTCTTTTGCGCTTTTTGACTGCTGCGATAACGGGATCCTGAAAACGACGGGAGTACACGTAAGTGGCAAGGCCGACCGAGCTGAGGGACTCCTACGCCTCTGGGATACGGATACCTCACTCATCACCTTCCACGATAAGTAACTCACGCTCGGATAAGCGATTCTGCTACCGAACAAGTCCTAACGCTCGAAAACTTTTCTGCCAGAACGATTTTCGTGCCTTCCCAACTGCTTTGATAGCGGGATCCTGAAAACGACGAGAGTACACGTAAGCGGCAAGGCCGACCAAGCTGAGGGACTCCTACGCCTCCGGGATACGGATACCTCACCATCACCTCCCGCGAAAAGTAACTCTCGCTCGGATCAGCGATTCTGCTACCGACGAACAAGTCCGGATACTCGAAACAAGAGGAAAGGAAACGCAGCTTTATAACACGACAATAAGATGTTTAGGCCTCGGCGGCCACGAAAAACATACGCATACTACAGACAAACTGTTCCTGTAGGTTCAGACACATCGAGAAGAGGGAGCAGCAGCACCCTCGGCGACGTTTCCACCTTCAGCGGGATCTGGCCCGGCCTCGGACGGCGACACGGGCGGAAGGATCTCCACCTCGGAGGAGGACGCCAGCACCACGCTTGGGCCATCGTAGCCAGGGTTTCCACAAGGGTTCTGGCCCGAGCAGACGCCTCGGCTGGCCGCTCCGTAGCCTCAGCCAGCTGTCCCTCGAGGACCTCAGCCCGGCTCACGGCCTCGGCAGCGTGACTCCGGGGTTGGTCCCGCTAGCGGACGACCTAGCCAAGCTCCAGCCACTGCTGCTGCACCTCCTCGGCCTGGGTAGCCACCTGCTCCTGGGCCGACGAACCCTCTTCTTGAGCCGACTCCGCCTCTGTCCACGCCGACACCGCTGCCTCCGGCTCCAGCTCATCGCAGAGCGGCCGAAGGTTCTAGAACTGAGCAAGAGAGGCCTTGAGTGGCAAGGCCGACCGAGCTGAGGGACTCCTACGCCTCTGGGATACAGATACCTCACTCGTCACCTTCCGCGCAGGGCAACTCACACTCGGTTAAGCGGTTCAGCTAGCCAATAGGCGAGTCCTAGTGCTCGGAATGAGGAAGAAACACGGCTTCACGCCCAAATACCCAGATGTTCAGGCCTCGACAACCACAATGAACAAACACTGGTACTCAGGGTGCCATTACAAACGAGACTCCGGTTCCACTCCTACGGGTATGAACAACCTCCACACCAGAGGGCCTGCGGGACGACAAACTCTAGGTGGCTCGCCGGTGACCGATGCACCAACGGCGCGACAACGACCTCCGCCTCGGGCGACTAAATAGCAGCAGCGATGACCTCATGGCAAACGCTGCTGTAAGAAGGCCCTCGCCCACGTCCCTGTACGAGGGACGAGGACAAGCCGTCAAAGCCAAAGAGCTAGAGGTCCGACTGCAGGTGGCGCCGACGGTCTCGTCGGCGGAGAAACCTTCTCCGGCTGCCACCATCTCAGCACCGACGACAGCGACCACCTGCCCACCAACACCGCACCAGCGAGCGGCGGCTGCCCCAAAGCGCAACGGCAGGTCCTCGCTCTCGTTCTCGCCACGAGAACGAGAACGGGGCTATCCCAGAACAAGAGTACCACCCTCGCGGCGTACGACGTGTTGTGCAGCCGACGGCGCAGGGAGGACCTGGGCGTAGCCAGCCCGCGCGCGTCACGGCCGTCGCCCGGATGGAGGACGGACAGTTGCACCCTGTCCAGGAAGCAGCAGTTCGCCTTCCCCCGTATGGCTGGAGGACACCTCCTCCGCAGAGCAGGAGGATGTCTTCCTCCCCCGGATGCCGGAGGAAGAAGCGGGTCACCGGCCCACGTGGAGGCAGGCCCTGACTCGCCCCGCCCTCCTCCCCAGCACGGGTGATGAAGATCCTTGAAGCTGAGGGCGGGGCAGAGGCCGCAACCCGACTTGCTTCTCCCCACCATCGAACTGGTGGTCATCATCCTGGATGACCATTGGTGAGGGAATGCAGTCGGGCTACATGATGAAAATCTTTGAAGCCGAGCGACGGTTGAAGGGTGCCAACCCCTGCGAGGTCGCGCTCCTCCAACGGTGTAACACCCCTGGTGTTACTGTTACTAAAATTTGAGCATAACATCATGAGCATCAACATTTCATATGTTTGATACACCTAGGATGCATTCACTAGGTAAAAATTTCAAACAAGTTGTATTGTTATAGCATTTTGCAAATAAGACCCTAGTGTAGGGTACTTAACCCTAAATGGGGATTAGAAGAGCAAAACAGGGACTAAATAGAGAAAACCCCAAAGATTAAATGAAATAGTCATAAAATATTACTAAGGATGGACCTACATTACATTTACACCACTAAGATACCAGAAACCCTAATTGAAACCCTGGAAAACCCTAAATCCAAACCCTAGGGGGTTTAGTGCAAAATTAGTCCACTTTTGGACTAAAGTGCAAAAACCAAGATGTTAAAGTATCTTAAGTCTTATGGTTCCCAATCATGAGGGTTTGCAATCCAAAACTTGAAATTTGGACTTAAGTGCAAAAGAGCCACACTTGACCCTTTTGATGAAGTCTGAATTTAAGTGTGATTGATTCAACTTTGAGCCCTTGTATCTTTCAAATTATTGAGAATTTACCCTAGGTCACCACATAAATTTTGTAAAGCTATAATAAGGTAACAACTTTGTTATAGGTACTAAGCCATGGTTACATAAAGAAATTGGAGATAATTACCCCCAAAGTTGGGCTGTCAGGCTGGTTGCAGTCTGAAATCCAGACTGACAGTGATACTGAGCCAACTTTGAACCAGAAATCAACCCTGATCTAATAAGAATTTGGCCATGGTTTCTATAACAAGATTGTTGTTGGATCATCAGACAACAACTTTGTTACTGGCAGATCCACTAGTTGCCATTGAAAATCAGCAGAAAATTAGCGCCAAACTTGCTCGATCAGTCCAACTGAATGAGGAAGTCCCATGGTACAGTATCTGATGAAGATCAGATCGACCGCTCCCCTCGCCACCGATGACTCCGTGCCAGGATCGTCGTCGCCGTTAAGATTCGCGCTCACTGGTAACCGGATAGCACTCGGGGTCGCGTAAATATCCTCGCCGTGGATAGACTCCGGCCTGTAAACAATTCCGGACGCCGTACCATGTTCACCGCGGCGAAATCCGATAAGTACGCCGGTGACCGCCGCCTCTCAGCCTTGTGTCGCGTGGCTCTACCTTTCCACCGCATCGCCGTGACCTACTTTAGCTTCCCGATGATCGCCGGAGTGACTGCCACGGCATGGGACACGAATTCACTGCGCCAGTGAGCTCCCCCTTCTTCCGACCGCCGCGCGTCATCGTTCCAATTCCCGGCCACCGCTCTCGCTCCCTATAAATTGAAGCCACTGTCAGCTCCGCAACATCATCACGTACCACACCACCTAGTATCGTCCCCAATCTTGCAACCGTGAGCTCCAATTTTAAGTTTTCCCCAAATCTGCTCTGAGACACCGCGAAGAACATCTCACCGAGGACATCCCAATTCAGGTTAGTTCCTACCCTCTGCTCCCTTGTTTAAGCACTCTCATACGTCTGTGATACTCGCCAACCCACCCAATTGAACTGGGAAACCTCTGGTCACCGGGAACGCGTGCAATTGTCCTCATCGTCCGCGGTCCGCGTGGACAGAGCTTGATAGTTTACCAACCATGAAATTAAGTTAGGGGAATTGTTCGGGGGAGATCCAATTCGGTGTTCGCCACTTGGGGCCGCCAGTCTTGGCTCCCTCCGGCCGGTCCAGGTGCTCGCCAGAGCTCTGCCGCGCCGATCACCGTCGGGGATCAGGCGATGTAAAGGAATAGAACTCCAGGGACTTTTCTGCAAACTGTCAGCGACTCGTATAAATAGTGCAAGTGCCCAGCTACGATTACCCAAAAGAATAGGGCCTTATCTGCAAACTGTCACCCGTTGTTGGGCCGCCTGGTTTGAATTAAGCCCAGCACTATTCACTGTCTTTTCTTTTTCTTTTTCTATCAGAGTTAAAATAATTCTGAAAAATAGTAGAAAAAAGTTAAAAATGTCAAACCAATTTTGCTAGATTCCTTATTTTCCATAGAATTTAATAAAAATAGTTTAATGATTTTTAGGACAAATAGGGAATTTTGGGTCATTTAAAATAGCCTAAAGCATTGGTTCTGGATTTTTAGAAAATAGATAATAATTCCAAAAATGCCCAAACTTTTTAGATGAACTTTATACATTATTTAGAGGCCTTGGGTATAATTTGGTTTGGTTTGGACCTTGTTTGATACTAGAACCCAAAACCCTACCCCCTGTTCGTTGAACTTCACTAATGACTCCGGAAACCCTAAGTTCTCGGAGTTCCGTGAAGGAAAGTTGTACTCAAGACTTTAGATAATAAACTATTATTATCTTTGCACTCTCATGAGCATTACATGGCATTCAGTCTTATATATATATATATGGTTACATTTAGAAAACGGGGAAGAGGTTGAGATAGAAGAAGAGAATAGTGCACCACCACCACCTGTGGAACATCAGGCAAGGAATTGTTTTTACTTTGACATCTGCGGATCCGAGCCTGACTCACCTATAAACAAAGGCAAGCCCCGGTGCATTTGCCACCTCCTTGTGTTTTAAAAATCTTTTTCACTTACTTGATGCATTAGGTGATAGGAGTTGATTGCTAAAACAATTCCTGCATTACCTTCCTTGAATTTGATTACCTTCCTTGATCACCCGTTTTACAAAAGATTTTTGATGTTTAGCCTTGCTTTAGAAAAACAAAATGTTTTGTTTTTACAAAAGATGATGTGGCAAAAGTGGGTGGGATGTTTTCGAAAATAAAACTTGATGGTGGATCCATCATGGCCGTGATGGGTTCAACATCAGAAAAGATGTACCTCTGCCAGGTACCAAACTTTGGGTTTGATATGATTAAGCTGAGACCGGGCGGGTGACTTGCACGAGAAAGGAGTCTCAGTGAAGTGTCTCCGTTTGAGTCGATTAAGGACCGTCTCGATGTAGGCCTGCTGACCGAGGACCCTTTAACTGGTCACATGCCTCGTCATTGGTAAGCTTTGCCTCGGGCAGACTAAGGCCAGAATAAGATAACACGCAATGGGCGTGGAGCGGTGGCGAGAGTAGCGTGTACCCTCCGTGGCAAGAGGCTGGACGGTGGTGTATCTGTGCCCTCGGTTGACGTGAACCTGATCTTGTCTTAAGAACCCCCAGTGCCGGGTTGACATATGCAAGGGTTAAGTGCTACATATGTCGTGTGATTGGAGATCCTCGGCTGAGTATAATCGATTCGGATCGTCATACCTTCGCGGTTATGAAGACTTGGTCACTGACTTATACGTAGAACTCCAGTAAAGATGAAGGGATTGTTAAGAAAATTGGCTAGTGCAGGTCAAGTGTTTGAACTAGGGTAGAAAGAACTCTAGTTGCAGGTAATTTTACTTAACTTGACAAATAAAACTGGATTTTTAAGGATCCACTTTTAGTAAGCATTTCTGCAAAACAGAGTCTTTGATTATTGAGAAGCCTTACCTTGACTCCCTTATAACCAGCATACCCTTGAGAGTCTTTTCTTTAGTCGGGTAAGACTTGCTGAGTAATTCCATACTCAGGGTTTTATTCCCCATTGTTTTTAGGTGAGGAAGCGACAAACTTTTGTTGCTTCTGTTCTAAGGTGGTACCGAAGGAAGAACACCAGGAATGAAGTTGCGGGAGGAAAGGATCCTCCATAAGAACTTTTGTTTAAAACTTTATGGGAGGAGTTTTTGCCTCCCTTGGTGTGTAATAATATTACTCTGCACTCATAGGATATATCCTGGTCTGTAATATATAACTTTGTCTTACTTTTAAATAAAGGTAAGTTCATGTACTTACTTCCGCATTCTCGTAACTCCGATGCTTGTAATGTCTGCGTGACGGGTGAAACGCTCTTGGGAAAGGTAAGAAAAGCAGATACCAAACTTGTCAAGTGATTCAGGGGCACCTACAAGGTTGTCTGAGGTCCGTTGGACATGGACAACTGTAGGTGGGCCTCATTACTTGGAAGGTTCCGTCACAGCTGGTATCGGAGCGAAGCCCTTCTCTGCAGAGATTATGAGGCATCTTCAAAAGGATTTACTAAAGACTTATCTAGAAATTCTCTTCCCTTCTTACCTAAGTATTTCTGAAGAGTTTATCTTAAAGACCAGATAGTAAGAGTGCAACATATAGAAGGTGTGAATCAACTAAGGTTGATTCTGTAATTACACATGCATCATGCTAAGAACTATGCTAATAAAATTTTCCCCCTTAGAAAAATGACGCCACGCACGAGGAGAACTGCGCGCAAGCATACTGGCCCAATTGGTGTGCCATGTCATCAACTGGCCCTAAGACACGAGGATAGCAGTAGTGGGAGTAATGATCCGATCGGGGATCTTGAAGCGCAAGTGAATCGGCTCCAAGCGGAACTCCGCCGCAGGACTGACATATGGGTCACAGATGGCGACAGAATCAATGAATTGAGAAGTGACGTTCGCCGCCTGCGAGATCAGCTCGCGGACCGAGATTTAGCGCTCGACTGGGTAGTTCAATCTCATTCGCTTGCCTGGGCCAAGGAGGCAAAAGCTCAAGCTCGAGTAGAAGAGCTCAGCTCGGCCATTGATGACCTGCAGGCTTATTGCAATACTCTACATGAAGAAGTTCATGTACTGTATTCGCAATTGCACCCCAGTGAACCTGCGGATCCTGTCGGGACGGAAGTCGGACCTTCTCATGTGGCGGGAGAAGCTTTTGGTGGCGAGTTGGACCTTTTCAGGCCCCCTCCCTCTATGAGGTTGGTCGATGAGTGGTCTCCCACGCCCGACGACGAGGCTGCCAGGAGCAACAGGAAGCAGGAGTAGTAGTGTAATAATAGAAATAGAAGTAGTGTTATTGTATAATAGGTAGTGTTATTGTATAATAGGTAGTGTAATCCTGTTGTAAAAATTTGAGTCTCTAACATTACTCTTTTTAGTAATGTAAAATGGATGGTTTTCTTTGGCATATTATATTGCTTTCAAATGTTTGTTGCCACATATGCCTTCCCGAACTCGTGCTCAGGACGGGGCTAGTACCTCCCGTGGGAGGGAGGCAACACCAAACCCACCTCCAGTCCCTCCCACACTTGCCGAGGCCATCGCCGCCTTGGTAAACGCGACAATGAATAATACCCGTTTTTCCTACGGGAGATGGCGGGTCAACAACTCCAACAACAGGGCGGGCGGAGCTATCAGCAGGGCCCCCGTGAGACCTCTTACTTGGACTTCTCTGAGACGCGCCCACCGTTGTTCGTCAAGGTGGAAGACCCTTTAGAGGCGGACGAATGGATCCGCGTCATTGAGCAGAAGTTTGGAGTTCTTCGGTGTTCCGAAACTCAGAAGTCCCTGTTCGCAGCTCAGCAATTGCGTGGCCCTGCCAGCACCTGGTGGGGGAACTTTGTTTCCGTACAACCGACTGGTCATCAAGTAACCTTGGATGAGTTTAAGTTGGCCTTCAGAGAGCATTACATCCCGGAAGGAGTACTCCACATGAAACAGGAGGAATTCATGAAGTTGAAGCAAGGCGAAGATACTGTCACCCAGTATCTCAATAAATTTAATCACTTATCCCAGTACGGAATCGATCAAGTTAACACAGATTTGAAGAAGAAGAATTGTTTTATAAGAGGTTTAAATGATCGACTGCAAAGAAAGATGGCAACCTGCATCGACCTTACTTATGGAAGAGCTGTCAGTACAGCGTTGGCAGTTGAAGCAAAGTATGCAGGCGCCGGAAAATCTAAGGGTTTTGGAGGTGACAGGCCTAGTCAGGGCCCTGTGAAAAGGCAACGGTTAGTCATCCGGCCTTTCGACCAGAATCGCTCTTCCTCTCGCCCACCCTCCTTCCCTTTTAAGCAACCAGTTTTTATCTGTCCCAATGCTGCCCCCACTGCAACAAGTCAGCCGAGTGCCCCAGGCACTCGATTCCCTGCCCTTCCCAGTTCGTCAACCGGATGCTTCAATTGCGGAAAATCTGGGCATATTAAGGATTGCCCCTATCCGAAGCAGAATTGTTCAAACAATCAACAAGGTATTGGGAATTCTTCACAAGCTAAGGGAAATGCGGGCAAGAACATAAAGAAGATGGGACGAATTTATTACACCCAAGTGGCCACCACACCGGACGGCGAACCAGTAATGATGGGTACGTTCCTTGTGGTCAATCATCCCGCACTTATTCTCTTTGATTCTGGTGCTTCGCATACATTCATCAGCAAGAAATTTGTGGAGCAATATTGCATTTCATACCATGAATCAAAAGAAGGGTTTAAAATTCACTCACCTGGGGGGCAAATGTTTACTAGAGAAGTGGCCTATCAAGTGCCTGTAACATTGGCCGGACGGGACTTTCCTACTAATATGATTGTTCTGAAAGGCCAGGACATAGATGTGATTTTGGGCATGAATTGGTTGGCCCAACATAAAGCAACCCTCAACACTGATCAGAGAACCATCAGGTTGAGTCATAATCAAGAGGAAATTCTTTTGTATATCCCCATTCCAACCAAAACTACTGGCAGAGTTTATGAAGCCATTATACCGAAGATCAAGGATATTCCGGTAGTATGCGAGTTCCCAGATGTCTTTCCAGTGGATTTGTCGGGATTACCACTCGAAAGAGATGTAGAGTTTGTAATTGAGTTGAAGCCCGGTACGGCTCCCATTTCTAGAAGATCGTACTGAATGCCTCCAAATGAGCTGGCAGAACTGAAGATTCAATTACAAGATCTACTAGAGAAAGGATTCATTCAGCCAAGCTCGTCGCCATGGGGTTGTCCAACCATATTCGTCAAGAAGAAGAATCAAACATTGCGGATGTGCGTGGATTATCGACCCCTGAATGAGGTCACTATCAAGAACAAGTACCCTCTTCCACGGATTGACATTTTATTTGATCAACTGACCGGGGTGAGGGTATTCTCCAAGATTGATCTCGGATCGGGCTATCATCAGATCCGTATTCGGCCCGAGGATATACCAAAAACCGCATTCACTACGCGGTATGGATTATTTGAATACCTGGTAATGTCTTTCGGACTGACAAATGCTCCTGCCCACTTTGCTTATCTGATGAACTCGGTATTTATGCCCGAGTTGGACAAATTCGTGGTGGTCTTCATAGATGATATCTTAATATATTCCAAGAATGAAGAGGAGCATGCTCAACACTTACGGATCGTGTTAACGCGCTTGAGAGAACATCAATTATATGCCAAGTTCAGTAAGTGCGCGTTTTGGCTGGAAGAAATTCAATTTCTGGGACATGTATTGTCTGCCATGGGGATTGCGGTGGATCCCAGCAAAGTCAAGGACATTTTGGAGTGGAAACCCCCAACCACTATTCATCAAGTCCGAAGTTTCCTTGGATTGGTTGGTTATTTACCGTCGATTTATACTAGATTTTTCCAAGCTTGTGAAGCCAATCACAAGTCTATTAAAGAATGATACTAAATTCAATTGGTCTTCAAAATGTAATGAAGCTTTTGAACAATTGAAGGTATTATTAACCACTGCTCCGGTATTGGCTCAGCTAGACATTAATAAGCCCTTTGATGTGTATTGTGACGCATCAGGCAATGGTCTCGGCTGCGTATTAATGCAAGAAGGCTGAGTAATCGCATATGCTTCAAGGCAGTTGCGCCGGCATGAGGAGCATTATCCCACTCATGATCTGGAGCTAGCTGCAGTGGTTCAAGCCCTGAAGATCTGGCGTCATTATCTGTTGGGTAATATCTGTCACATTTATACAGATCATAAAAGCTTGAAGTATATCTTCACCCAGTCAGAGTTGAATATGAGACAAAGGTGATGGCTTGAGCTTATTAAGGACTATGAATTGGAGATCCATTATCACCCGGGCAAGGACAATGTAGTGGCATATGCACTTAGCCGTAAGGTTTCCTGTCACTATTTTACGGTGAAGACCTCTGACAATACACTATGCCAGGAGATGGAGAAGTTAAACCTGGGAATGATCCAACAAGGAGCCTTAAGTCAGCTAAAGCTTGAGTCAGTCCTTTTACAAAGGATAATTGACGCCCAAAAGAATGATGAGGGTATGAAACATATATGTGAGAAGATAAGGGCTGGAAAAGCCAAATGTTTCAGAGAAGATGATCAAGGTGTTGTATGGTTCAACAACCGCATAGTTGTGCCGAAGAATGAAGAGCTCCGCCAACAAATATTAGATGAAGCACATCTTAGTCGCTATTCTATTCATCCCGGAAGCACTAAGATGTATCAAGATCTGAAACAACATTATTGGTGGACGAAGATGAAAATTGAAATCGCACACTATGTGGCAAGGTGTGACACATGCAAACGTGTCAAGGCCATACATATGAAGACTGTCGGTCCATTACAATCTTTACCAATACCAACATGGAAATGGGAAGATATTAGCATGGACTTCATTGTGGGATTACCCAGGACTGCAAAAGGGTATGATTCTATCTGGGTTATAATTGATCGGCTTACAAAAATTGCTCATTTTCTGCCAGTCAAGACAGATCACCCGGTTACTGTCTATGCCCAATTGTACATTGCTCGTATTCTTAGTCTGCATAGGGTTCCAAAGACTATAGTGTCAGATCGTGGACCTCAATTTGTAGCCAAGTTTTGGGAAGCACTTCACAAATCCTTGGGTACTAAGTTGCTCCATAGTTTGGCCTATCATCCTCAAACCAGTGGGCAGACTGAGAGGGTGAACCAAATACTTGAAGATATGCTGCGGCATGTGTTCTGGAATTCCCACAGAAATGGGACGAATGTTTGTCGTTAGCGGAATTCTCATATAATAATAGCTATCAAGAAAGCATTAAAATGGCACCCTTTGAAGCTTTATATGGGCGACGATGTCGTACTTCGCTAAATTGGTCTGAACCTGATGAAAGGTACTTCTTCAGGCCTGATATGGTGAAAGAGACCGAAGAAAAAGTTCAAAGAATAATTCATAATTTGAAGAAAGCTCAAGCTCGTCAGAAAAGCTATGTAGACAAACGACGGATGCCCTTATACTTTCTGGTTGGAGATTATGTCTACCTAAAAGTTTCACCAATGAAGGGTGCAACATGTTTCGGGGTAAAAGGGAAGCTCGCACCTCGATACATTGGTCCTTTCCTTATTCTTGAAAGATATGGGCCAGTGGCGTATCGACTTCAGTTACCCGAAACCTTGTCTGCAGTACATAATGTGTTCCATGTGTCACAATTGAAGAAGTGTCTTCGGGTTCCAGATCGAACCATTGAAGTGACAGATGTTATCCTTGAACCAGACTTGACATATTCTAAGCATCCCATTCGAGTCTTGGATCAAAAGGACAGGATTACCCAAAGGAAAACTCTCAAATTTTACAAGATATAGTGGAACCAACATTCCGAAGATGAGGCTACATGGGAAACTCAAGACTTTTTAGATAAGAATTTCCCAGGCTTTTTAGCCTCCTGTAATTTGTAAAGTGTATAAAGTGGTTGTAATAAAGGAGTGAGTCCCAAACCACCCTTGCCTTGTACCAAAAATAAGGAAATAAAAGTATGTTGCATTTCCTTTTCCATTACTTACCCTAGGACTTTTAATCTCGGGACGAGATTCTTTTATGGGGGGGAGGATGTAACACCCCTGGTGTTACTGTTACTAAAATTTGAGCATAACATCATGAGCATCAGCATTTCATATGTTTGATACACCTAGGATGCATTCACTAGGTAAAAATTTCAAACAAGTTGTATTGTTATAGCATTTTGCAAATAAGACCCTAGTGTAGGGTACTTAACCCTAAATGGGGATTAGAAGAGCAAAACAAGGACTAAATAGAGAAAACACCAAAGATTAAGTGAAATAGTCATAAAATATTACTAAGGATGGACCTACATTACATTTATACCCCTAAGATAACAGAAACCCTAATTGAAACCCTGGAAAACCCTAAATCCAAACCCTAGGGGGTTTAGTGCAAAATTAGTCCACTTTTGGACTAAAGTGCAAAAACCATGATGTTAAAGTATCTTAAGTCTTATGGTTCCCAATCATGAGGGTTTGCAATCCAAAACTTGAAATTTGGACTTAAGTGCAAAAGAGCCACACTTGACCCTTTTGATGAAGTCTGAATTTCACTGTGATTGATTCAACTTTGAGCCCTTGTATCTTTCAAATTAGTGAGAATTTACTCTAGGTCACCACATAAATTTTGTAAAGCTACAATAAGGTAACAACTTTGTTATAGGTACTAAGGCATGGTTACATAAAGAAATTGGAGATAATTACCCCTAAAGTTGGGCTGTCAGGCTGGTTGCAGTTTGAAATCCAGACTAATAGTGATACTGAGCCAACTTTGAACCAGAAATCAACCCTGATCTAAAAAGAATTTGGCCATGGTTGCTATAACAAGATTGTTGTTGGATCATCAGACAACAACTTTGTTACTGGCCGATCCACTGGTTGCCATTGAAAATCAGCAGAAAATCAGCGCTAAACTTGCTCGGTCAGTCCAACTGAATGAGGAAGTCCCATGGTACAGTATCTGATGAAGATCAGATCGACCCCTCCCCTCGCCACCGATGACTCCGCACCGGGATCGTCGCCGCCGTTAAGATTCGCGCTCACTGGTAACCGGATAGCACTCGGGGTCGCGTAAATATCCTCGCCGTGGATAGACTCCGGCCTGTAAACAATTCCGGCCGTCGTACCATGTTCACCGCGGCGGAATCCGATAAGTACGCCGGTGACCGCCGCCTCTCGGCCTTGTGCCGTGTGGATCTACCTTTCCACCGCATCGCCGTGACCTACTTTAGCTTCCTGGTGATCGCCGTGACCTACTTTAGCCTGACTCACCTATAAACGAAGGCAAGCCCCGGTGCATTTGCCACCTCCTTGTGTTTTAAAAATCTTTTTCACTTACTTGATGCATTAGGTGATAGGAGTTGATTGCTAAAACAATTCCTGCATTACCTTCCTTGAATTTGATTACCTTCCTTGATCACCCGTTTTACAAAAGATTTTTGATGCTTAGCCTTGCTTTAGAAAAACAAAATGTTTTCTTTTTACAAAAGATGATGTGGCAAAAGTGGGTGGGATGTTTTCGAAAATAAAACTTGATGGTGGATCCATTATGGTCGTGATGGGTTCAACATCGGAAAAGATGTACCTCTGACAGGTACCAAACTTTGGGTTTGATATGATTAAGCTGAGACCGGGCGGGTGACTTGCACGAGAAAGGAGTCTCGGTGAAGTGTCTCCGTCTGAGTCGATTAAGGACCGTCTCGATGTAGGCCTGCTGACCGAGGACCCTTTAACTGGTCACATGCCTCGTCATGGGTAAGCTTTGCCTCGAGCAGACTAAGGCCAGAATAAGATAACATGCAATGGGCATGGAGCGGTGGCGAGAGTAGCATGTACCCTCTGTGGCAAGAGGCTGGACGGTGGTGTATCTGTGCTCTCGGTTGACGTGAACCTGATCTGGTCTTAAGAACCCCGGTGGCGGGTTGACATATGCAAGGGTTAAGTGCTACATATGTCGTGTGATTGGAGATCCTCAACTGAGTATAATCGATTCGGATCGTCGTACCTTCGCGGTTATGAAGACTTGGTCACTGACTTATACGTAGATCTCCAGTAAAGATGAAGGGATTGTTAAGAAAATTGGCTAGTGCAGGTCAAGTGTTTGAACTAGGGTCGAAAGAACTCTAGTTGCAGGTAATTTTACTTAACTTGACAAATAATACTGGATTTTTAAGGATCCACTTTTAGTAAGCATTTCTGCAAAACAGAGTCTTTGATTATTGAGAAGCCTTACCTTGACTCCCTTATAACCAGCATACCCTTGAGAGTCTTTTCTTTAGTCGGGTAAGACTTGCTGAGTAATTCCATACTTAGGGTTTTATTCCCCGTTGTTTATAGGTGAGGAAGCGACAAACTTTTGTTGCTTCTGTTCTAAGGTGGTACCGAAGGAAGAACACCAGGAATGAAGTTGCGGGAGGAAAGGATCCTCCATAAGAACTTTTGTTTAAAACTTTATGGGAGGAGTTTTTGCCTCCCTTGGTGTGTAATAATATTACTCTGCACTCATAGGATATATCCTGGTCTGTAATATATAACTTTGTCTTACTTTTAAATAAAGGTAAGTTCATGTACTTGCTTCCGCATTCTCGTAACTCCGATGCTTGTAATGTCTGCGTGACGGGTGAAACGCTCTTGGGAAAGGTAAGAAAAGCAGATACCGAACTTGTCAAGTGATTCAGGGGCACCTACAGGGTTGTCTGAGGTCCATTGGACAAGGACAACTGTAGGTGGGCCTAATTACTTGGGAGGTTCCGTCACAAACGGCAGCAAGACGAAGGCAACGCAGGTGCTCCCCATCTGGGGGCTCGGAAGGTGGAAGGGCGCGATGCATGAGGGGAGTGCGAAGGCATGGCTACCGCCCGGGGGATCGATCCCTTTTTAAAGGCGGCTCTCCCCACTCGCGTCCTCAAGCGTCGCGGGCAAAGTCCTCACCGACGTGCTCCAGGGTCCTCCCCCTACGACACGGGGGCTGGGTCCCACACGTCATGCAAGCTGACCTGAAACTGAAGAAGCCAAACCGCTGCACGCGGAGCATGTAATCGCCCCGCGGTTACAAGCACTCCTCCATCCTCGCCGAAACTAGCGGTCGAAAGGGCGGACTGCCATGCAGGTGGCGTACAACCGCACCACGGTCCACGGGGGCGCACCCCTTCGGCTTCGTCGCATCCAGCATGGAGGCCCAGGCCCACACGTCATGTAACCGGCGCGCCTGTTACTACGTGCAAGAAACCGCACCACCACTTGCGCCAATGTCGCGCCTTCTCGACTGCGGAACCGGTGCCGCGACTCGAGGCAACCCTGCGCATGACCCAACAGTGCCAATCGAGCACAACGATCACAGGTCAGTCAGCCGCGGGAGGAGGCGCGACGGTTGATGTGGCCAAAAGTGGACCGGCAGTAATGGCGACAGCAGACGAGCGTACGCAGCAGTCAAATCGCCTGCAGGCTCGCGTCCCCTCCTGGAGCGGCAGGGGAGCCCTCTCCCACGGCGTGAAGACAACGCGCCCGTGTTCCGTTCCTCGAACGACTCGAGCACGCGCGATGGCCGCCCCACGAATCGCCCGTCCCGTCGCATTAACTCCTCGGCAGGGCAAGCGACGCCTTTGGCAGGCGAAGCGGGCGTCGTTTCACCTCCGCCATAATGACCACGTCAAAAAAGGTGCGCCCCACCATTTAAATTCATATCCTTTTCCTCTGCCCCTTTCTCTCTCTTGCTACAGGGACCGGGAAAGGGGATATTCCGAAAGGGATCCTTCTCCGCGAAGGAAGCGGGCCCCGAGCCCTCCTACTGATCAGGGGTTCGAAGGCTGGCCCCTCGGAAGGGTTCGACAGCCACCCCAGAGCACGCGGGCTTCAAGCTCATTACTGATCAGGGGTTCGAAGGCTGGCCCCTCGGAAGGGTTCGACAGCCGCCCTAGAGCACTCGGGCTCCACGCCCACTACTGATCAGGGGTTCGAAGGCTGGCCCCTCGGAAGGGTTCGACAGCCGCCCCAGAGCACGCAGAGCGAGGGATGACTCTGGGTACGTCCGTTACATGGCTGAGGCTCGGGCTACACTCCCGAGGTACCCTAGGACATTTCCGAGACCAGCATGAGCGATTTTGTAACAAAATCCCATCAGAGGGAGGCATCGAGCCCTCGGACCCTATCGAACGGGTCCAGGTCCGGCAAATTACCTACAGGTACTTTTGGAGCGCGCCTCTGGGCCACTAGCCGACCCTTATCGAACGGGGCACGGGCGTCCACTCGGATCACCCGTTAGCAACTCACTAGAGACACCATGTTCGGCACCCTCCGAGGGCAACATGGCGCTTTCCCCCTTCCTCCTTGCGGAAAGGCGATGAAGGGGCGTATAATAAAAGTCGAGACAGTCCTTGATCGTCCTCTCGCTCCGTGCAGAGGCTCGGTGATAGGAACAGAGGTGCCCGATCTTCCGTCAGGTGAAGATAACTATCGATTAGGTGGAGATGTCACATAGACGATCCGGCTTCCAATCAACACGACTAGAACCCCGCAATCGCAGCACCACTTCTCCTCTGGTTATCAACCATGCACTGCGTGATTGACCTCGCCACAAGGGCTAATTCCTGCCTAAGAATCGAAGACACAAGCAAGAAAAAGAAAGAACACAATCTAGAATATTGCGGATGAATGATTAAGCTCACAAGTTGGGTCTTACAAACCGATTGATGACGGCTGTTCTCGACAGATCTAAACTTAAGCAAAACCCAACCCTAATGTGGCGGTGGCTGCTGAATAAATAGAGTATTAGGGCGTGCGTGACCCCTGGACGCGCCCCTAATGGGCTCCGACGCGATACACGGCCCAACGGCACAACAGACGGTGTCGCAGCACCAAAACAGAATCTGAACGCTGACTTGTTTCGACAATTCCCGTTGACTCCGGCCGAATTTTAGGGTGGAACTAGTTGGGTTGGTTAGATAATCTCCTTATCTTTCCAACCATATCAAGTCCATCGCAATCGGAGTCTGGATGCATCTTGGGCGTCCATTTTTGTGCAGACTGGTCCTGGAACCCGAGATGGAGTCGCAGCCGAGTCGGACTTGATCTCCTTCCTGTTGTGGCGCCCTTGCTGCTCCTCCTCAACACCTAGGCCTTTTCCAAGTCCTTGCTGGTCCTCTTCAAGGTTCCTAATCATCAAAACATCCATGGCCCTAAGCGTAAGCTCTGAAACACAATTGACTAGGGTAGAACATACCTGGAGATTTAGCTGTCGTGCACGCAATCGTGTTATCGGTCCATTCATTGTATGTATAGAAGTGATGTCCTAATCACTCGGGGGCTGCTCTCGCGACCCGGCTACGGCCAAACCGTTGACAGCATCAACAAACCAGCCTGAAAACTCGGAACCTGACCATGTACCCGGGCTACAATCAGGTCGCATGAGGGAACAACCAGACCAGCCGAGGCATCACGAAAAGCATTAAGACCTCAGAGGAGTCAAACCACTCCTCCGAGGCCTCGGGGGCTACACCCGACGGGTGCGCTCGCGCGCACCCATCGGAACAAAGTGTAACCGAGAAAGGCCGGTCCCCTCACAAAAAAGTGCGGCAAAGCCTCTAAGTGATTACCAACACTCCCTTTGAGGCTCGGGGGCTACTGTCGGGTACCGTAATTAGGGGTACCCCCAACACTCCTAAACACGGCTGGTAACCACCATCAGCACGAGCCGCCAAGACTTATGAGCACGATTCAGGTCAAGGCTTCGTCTACTCAAGGGAGCGATCTCGCCTCGCCCGAGCCCAGCCTCGGGCAGGAACTGAAGTCCTGGACGAAGTTACGTCTCGCCCGAGGGCCTCCTCAGGCAGTGGGCACACCCTCGGCACGCCCGAGGCCCAGCTCGGGCAGGCTTCGTCGAGAAGCAACCTTGGCCAAATCGCCTCACCCACCGACCGCATCGCAGGCGCATTCAATGCGAGGATCGCCTGACACCTTATCCTGACACACGTGCCTCAGTCGGCAAAGTCGAAGTGACCGCAGTCACTTCACCCTTCCACTGACTGACCTGACAGGAAAACAGCACCGCTCACCCCGCTCCGACTGTTGTGCCACCCGCCAGGGTGAGGCTGACAACAGCTAAGTGCAGCCTCAGGCGCAACAGGAAGCTCCGCCTCGCTCGACCTTGGGCCTCGGCCTCAGGAGGAGGTCTTCGCCTCGCCCGACCCTAGGGCTCGGCCCCCAGCTCGGCCTCAGAAGGTGGTCTCCGCCTCGCCCGACCTCAGGGCTCAGCCTCAACCTCGACCTCGGAATCAAATCAATCTGGTGCTCAATCCCATGAATGGGAGGAAGTCCTGGAGGTAACTCAGAGGGAAAAACATCTCGGAACTGCTGCAAAAGGTTAGTCACATATGCAAGCAAAGTGCTAGCAATATCATAAATAGAAAAGAAAGCATCTTTGCAAACCAAGGCATAGCAACAAGCATTAGTAGCATGAGGTTCAAGAAGATCAGATTTAGTAGCAAGCATGATAGAAGCTTTCAATTTAATTTGTTGCTGAATTTTTGTCTCATTAGTTGGTTCCTTATAGGTAATTGCAACTCTATCTTTATCAGCCTGTACAATTTCAGTAAGAGTCAAAGGTAGCAAAATTATGTTTTTATCTTTATGCCTGAAAGTGTATGTATTACTCCTACCATGGTGACATGCATCAGTACCATATTCCCAAGGTCTACCCAACAAAAGAGAACAAGCTTCCATAGGTACTACATCACAATCCGCATAATCAGAATACATACCAATGGAGAAATGCACTCGTACCATGTGTGTTACCTTAACCTTGCCCGAATCATTGATCCACTAAATGTGGTATGGATGTGGTCTTGGACGTGTGGTCAAGCCAAGCTGCTTGACCAAATCTGAACTCACCAAATTATTGCAGCTTCCACCATCAATAATAGCACGTGCACGCCGATTCTCGATGGAGAAGAAAGTCTAGAACAAATTATGGCGTTGCTGCTTCTCTGATGATTCAGGCTGAGAACTAAGAACATGTTGCACCATGATGCTTCGAAGGTTCGCCGTAGCATCAGCACCAATCATGGCATCATCATTAGCAGCAACATCACTGGAGTCATCATCGTCACCCTCACCGTCGGAAGCACTAATGTAGCCATCATCCGTAGCAATGTATGTTCGCTGACTCGGGCAATCCTTCTTCACGTGACCAATCCCATGACAGCGGTGGCAAACAATACCCGAAGAACGACCACTGGAAGGTGCTACAGGTGCTAGTGAATTCTGTTTCTTGGCGGGTACCTGCAAAAGAAGTTTACCAACATGTGCAGCAGGTGTCGAGGAAGGTGTATGACTCGAGGCAGGTGTGTGCGTCTGTGATGTAGAGGAGGTGCCAAAAGTAGCCCTAGGTCAATGTTGGTGTCCCTGCAATTCCTTCTCTGCAAGCATAGCAAACTGGAACAACTTGTTGACAATGTTAAATTCTTTGTAATCCACAATGTCCTGGATGTCACGCCGCAAACCTGAATAAAAACGGCAAAGAGCGTCTTCATGTCCCTCTACTATCCCACAACGCTACAATCCCTTCTGAAGCTCAGCATAATAATCTTGAACAGATTTATCCCCTTGCTCTAAACGCATCAATTTCTTACGCAATTCTCTATGATAAGATGGGGGAACAAATCTATCGCGCATAGCTACCTTAAGATCTTCCCAAGTCGTAGGTGCTCTACCATCGCCAACTAGACCAGTCCACCAAACAATAGCAAAATCTTTAAATTCACTAGTGGCTTGTCTAACTTGATGTCGTTCAGGTACAAGGTGGGCAGCAAATTTCTGTTCTATCGTCATCTCCCAATCAAGATATCCCTCAGCATCATAATGACCCAAAAAAGATGGTATAGAAAATTTAATCTTAGCATAAGGATCGTCAGGAGCACGATTGTTATTACCTTGTTGGCGGTGTGGCATACCTTCTATGTTTTGATGAAGACGACGACGGAGGCGCAAATCTCTGGTGGCCGCTTCATTATAATTACCTTCTTGATCAATCACCGCATCATCGGGAAGACATGGACGAGGAGGTGGTGGTGGCGGTGCTTGTTGTTGCATCTCCAACACAGCAAGTCTGTCGACGATCTGGGACAATCGTCGATCCAGTCTCTCGTAAGTCCTGCCAAGGTCCATTTAATGAAGGCATCATGCACTGACTTGTGGACCGTTTCCTCCATTTGCTCCTTCAGGAGCTTGTTGTTTGCCTCAAGATCTTGGCGGCTAACACATTCATCGAAGTCTGTAGGGATCCTTGCTTCCTCATCGTCTCCTGCCATCGAAACACAAAAACAGGAAACAAACGATGAAGGTTATCCCTAATAATCTCACTACATGCTCCTCTCGGGTGGAACACAGGAACACGCTCTAATGTATCTTACCAAGCTCTTACAAGTGTCTGACGAAATACAAGCAAAGAATGGTACAATCAGAGGCTGGTTCGTGATACTTACCAAGAGGTAGTGAAACCGCAATTACAAGGTCAAATCTGTATTGATCAGAAGATATAGTATGTGGAGCTGTAGGACAGGGACAATATGTATGTGAATGTGGAACAAAATCGAGTGCAGATTAGCGAAGTTCAATAAGTGTCCAAAGCACAAATCACAATTGCTGGCTAAGACGTGTCCTATCGAAGCACAACAAGATAAAAAGTATCAAACTAGCAGAATGGCAGTTCTGTAAATTGTGCAGATTTTTCAGCACTAGTAGAAATCAAAGGCGTGTTTCCAAAGGAGTACCAGCAAACGAGCTCGAAATATTCTAAATTTTTTATCACTGATCCAAAATCACAATTGATGGAAGCACACAAAATTTCACTTGAAACAGAGTTGTATTGTATCCTAGAGAAAATCACAAAGGATCTCTAAAATTTTTGAAAACACTTAAACATTTTTTTTCATTATCTTCCCGATTTTTTTTTGAATTTTTTGACCAAACCAAACAGGCCAAATGCCAATTTGGGTCACACCAGAATGGAGTCAGGAATCTGCTGTAAAAATTTGAGCTCAAACGGAGCACCGAGCGAAAAGTTATGCCCGTTTTATGGAAGGTATCTCAAGTTATGGTTTTCCAGGGCACAAATTGGTAGGAACCGTAGCGGTGGCTATAGAGCACAGGGGCACAAACCTCCCTGGTATAAGCAATAGGTAAGCACTAGATAATGAAACAAGGAGGGGCTGCAATGCAATGCGGCTTGCAACCTAATCTAGGGCTAGCGTTGCGAGAATTCACGCAAGGCGGCTAGCGAGGGCAAATCGAGTAATGTGGTGTCTCGACTTGTAATCTGGATAAGGTGGATGGGATAGCGGCGGAAACAAATAACAGCGACGGAGCGGTTGAACTACGATGAAGACACGACCTAAACCAGCAACAAGACTCGACACGGACACAAACTCAACAAAGCAATCTGAAACGAAATTGCAAGGCTAAACAAGGGTTCTAGGACAGCGGAATATATTTTTTTTGTATGGCAATTATCTGGAGTTATAGGATGAAAAACCTAAACTAAACTAGGGTAAGCTTGATGGTAATACCCGAGTCTTTGAATACCACTTGATAGGAACGGGGGTGCCCGATCTTCCGTCAGGTGAAGATAACTATCGATTTGGTGGAGATGTCACACAGACGATCCGGCTTCCAATCAACACGACTAGAACCCCGCGATCGCAGCACCACTTCTCCTCTCGTTATCAACAGTGCACTGCGCGATTGACCTCGCCACGAGGGCTAATTCCTGCCTGAGAATCGAAGACACAAGCAAGAACAAGAAAGAACACAATCTAGAATATTGCGGATGAATGATTAAGCTCACAAGTTGGGGTCTCACAAACCGATTGACGGCGGCTGTTCTCGACAGATCTAAACTTAAGCAAAACCCAACCCTAATGTGGCGGCGGCTGCTGAATAAATAGAGTATTAGGGCGTGCGTGACCCCTGGACGCGCCCCTAATGGGCTCCGACGCGATACACGGCCCAACGGCACAACAGACGGTGTCGCAGCACCAAAACAGAATCTGAATGCTGACTTGTTTCGACGATTCCCGTTGACTCCGACCAAATTTTAGGGTGGAACCAGTTGGGTTGGTTAGATAATCTCCTTATCTTTCCAACCATATCAAGTCCATCGCAATTGGAGTCTGGATGCATCTTGGGCATCCATTTTTGTGCAGACTGGTCCTGGAACCTGAGATGGAGTCGCAGCCGAGTCGGACTTGATCTCCTTCCTGTTGTGGCGCCCTTGCTGCTCCTCCTCAACACCTAGGCCTTTTCCAAGTCCTTGCTGGTCCTCTTCAAGGTTCCTAATCATCAAAACATCCATGGCCCCAAGCGTAAGCTCTGAAACACAATTGACTAGGGTAGAACATACCTGGAGATTTAGCTGTCGTGCACGCAATCGTGTTATCGGTCCATTCATTGTATGTATAGAAGTGATGTCCTCATCACTCGGGGGCTGCTCTCCCGACCCAGCTACGGCCAGACCGTTGACAGCGTCAACAAACCAGCCTGAAAACTCGGAACCTGACCATGCACCCGGGCTACAATCAGGTCGCATGAGGGAACAACCAGACCAGCCGAGGCATCACGAAAAGCATTAAGACCTCAGAGGAGTCAAACCACTCCTCCGAGGCCTCGGGGGCTACTGTCGGGTACCGTAATCAGGGGTACCCCCAACACTCCTAAACACGGCTGGTAACCACCATCAGCACGAGCCGCAAAGACTGATGAGCACGATTCAGGTCAAGGCTTCGTCTACTCAAGGGAGCGATCTCGCCTCGCCCGAGCCCAGCCTCGGGCAGGAACTGAAGTCTCGGGCGAAGTGGGCACACCCTCGGCACGCCCGAGGCCCAGCTCGGGCAGGCTTCGTCGAGAAGCAACCATGGCCAAATCGCCTCACCCACCGACCGCATCGCAGGCGCATTCAATGCGAGGATCGCCTGACACCTTATCCTGACACACGTGCCTTAGTCGGCAAGGTCGAAGTGACCGCAGTCACTTCGCCCTTCCACTGACCGACCTGACAGGAAAACAGCGCCGCTCGCCCCGCTCCGACTGCTGTGCCACCCGCCAGGGTGAGGCTGACAACAGCTAAGTGCAGCCTCAGGCGCAACAGGAAGCTCCACCTCGCCCGACCTTGGGCCTCGGCCTCAGGAGGAGGTCTCCGCCTCGCCCGACCCAGGGCTCGGCCCCCACCTCAGCCTCGAAAGGTGGTCTCCGCCTCGCCCGACCCCAGGGCTCGGCCTCAACCTCGGCCTCAGAAGGTGGTCTCCGCCTCGCCCGACCCCATGGCTCAGCCTCAACCTCGACCTCGGGAGGAATCGTGTCCTCGCCCGACCCCGGCCTCGGCCTCAGGAGGAGTCTCCGCCTCGCCTGACCTCGGGCTTGGACCGACCGCGCCACGGGGGATACTTCATTACCCTACCCCTAGCTATCTCAGGCTACAGGGGAACAAGACTGGCGTCCCATCCAGGCTCGCCCCGGTAACAATGATGGCTCCTCGCATGCGGCCATGACGATGGTGGTTCCCAGCCCCCTACGGAAGCAAGGAGACGTCAGTAAGATCCCAGCAGCCCCAACAGCTGTGCTTCTACAGGGCTTAGGCGCTCCTCTGATGGCCACGTTAGCGCGTACACAGGGCTCTAGCACCTCTCCGACAGCCACGTTGGCATGTACACAGGGCTCAGGCACCTCTCTGCTGAACACATTAGCGCATCGCTACACCCCCATTGTACACCTAGACCCTCTCCTTGCATCTATAAAAGGAAGGTCCAGGGCCTTCATACGGGAGGGTCGCGCGGGAGAACGGGCTGACAAACAGGCTCACTCTCTCTCTCTCTCTCTCGCGAGCGCTTGTAACCCCTACTAAGAGCGCATCCCCCTGGCGCAGGATAACACGAGCCGCGTTTTCCCCCTTGTGTTCCATCTCGCGCCAACCCATCTGGGCTGGGACACGCAGCGACAAATTTACTCGTCGGTCCAGGGACCCCCCGGGGTCGAAACGCCGACAGTGTTGTTCTCCTCGCTTTAAGCACTCAATTACATCCTTTCATACCATTTTGCTATACCTATGCTTACTATCAACGGAGCAATCAACTTAAGTCAGAGTCCGATTTAAGTCATGCTCACGCATATGCAGAAAGGGTGACCACTAAACCACACTAACGGAGCAATCGGTTTAAGTCGTAGTTCAACTTAAGTTGGTGTTATATGCTCGCGCATACACAGAAAAGGGTGATCGCTAATCCCTACCGACGGAACAATCGGTTTGAGTCGAGGTTCGACCTAAATCGGTGTTGCATGTTCTCACAAACAGAAAGAAGTGATCTATAAACCTTGTCATACTCACACATAATAGAGAAGGCGATGAGACTAAATTCATTACTATCTATGTATGTATGTATGTATGTATGTATGTATGTATGTATGTATGTATGTATGTATGTATGTATGTATGTATGTATGTATGTATGTATGTATGTATGTATGTATGTATGTATGTATGTATGTATGTATGTATGTATGTATGTATGTATGTATGTATGTATGTATGTATGTATGTATGTATGTATGTATGTATGTATGTATGTATGTATGTATGTATGTATGTATGTATGTATGTATGTATGTATGTATGTATGTATGTATGTATGTATGTATGTATGTATGTATGTATGTATGTATGTATGTATGTATGTATGTATGTATGTATGTATGTATGTATGTATGTATGTATGTATGTATGTATGTATGTATGTATGTATGTATGTATGTATGTATGTATGTATGTATGTATGTATGTATGTATGTATGTATGTATGTATGTATGTATGTATGTATGTATGTATGTATGTATGTATGTATGTATGTATGTATGTATGTATGTATGTATGTATGTATGTATGTATGTATGTATGTATGTATGTATGTATGTATGTATGTATGTATGTATGTATGTATGTATGTATGTATGTATGTATGTATGTATGTATGTATGTATGTATGTATGTATGTATGTATGTATGTATGTATGTATGTATGTATGTATGTATGTATGTATGTATGTATGTATGTATGTATGTATGTATGTATGTATGTATGTATGTATGTATGTATGTATGTATGTATGTATGTATGTATGTATGTATGTATGTATGTATGTATGTATGTATGTATGTATGTATGTATGTATGTATGTATGTATGTATGTATGTATGTATGTATGTATGTATGTATGTATGTATGTATGTATGTATGTATGTATGTATGTATGTATGTATGTATGTATGTATGTATGTATGTATGTATGTATGTATGTATGTATGTATGTATGTATGTATGTATGTATGTATGTATGTATGTATGTATGTATGTATGTATGTATGTATGTATGTATGTATGTATGTATGTATGTATGTATGTATGTATGTATGTATGTATGTATGTATGTATGTATGTATGTATGTATGTATGTATGTATGTATGTATGTATGTATGTATGTATGTATGTATGTATGTATGTATGTATGTATGTATGTATGTATGTATGTATGTATGTATGTATGTATGTATGTATGTATGTATGTATGTATGTATGTATGTATGTATGTATGTATGTATGTATGTATGTATGTATGTATGTATGTATGTATGTATGTATGTATGTATGTATGTATGTATGTATGTATGTATGTATGTATGTATGTATGTATGTATGTATGTATGTATGTATGTATGTATGTATGTATGTATGTATGTATGTATGTATGTATGTATGTATGTATGTATGTATGTATGTATGTATGTATGTATGTATGTATGTATGTATGTATGTATGTATGTATGTATGTATGTATGTATGTATGTATGTATGTATGTATGTATGTATGTATGTATGTATGTATGTATGTATGTATGTATGTATGTATGTATGTATGTATGTATGTATGTATGTATGTATGTATGTATGTATGTATGTATGTATGTATGTATGTATGTATGTATGTATGTATGTATGTATGTATGTATGTATGTATGTATGTATGTATGTATGTATGTATGTATGTATGTATGTATGTATGTATGTATGTATGTATGTATGTATGTATGTATGTATGTATGTATGTATGTATGTATGTATGTATGTATGTATGTATGTATGTATGTATGTATGTATGTATGTATGTATGTATGTATGTATGTATGTATGTATGTATGTATGTATGTATGTATGTATGTATGTATGTATGTATGTATGTATGTATGTATGTATGTATGTATGTATGTATGTATGCTTTACTAATAAGTGAATATTGTGTCTAAACACCACATGAGATAATAATTAATATCTCTTTCTAATTTATAATTCATATGTATGCATACATACATGTATGTATGTACGTATATGTATGTATACTTTACTAATAAGTGAATATTGTGTCTAAACACCACATGAGATAATAATTAATATCTCTTTCTAATTTATAATTTGTTTGAATTTTTTACCAAGTTTGATGGTCTTGTTTTATTCCTTTTTTGAAAAAATGAAAATCATACTTAAAATATACTAGTTGTGTGCCCGTGCGTTGCAACGGGAACATATAATACCATTGATAGCTTATGTACGTTGGGATGAGCATCGACATATATCTGACCGGATCTTCTTCTTCCTTGGAGATCTGGAGAAAAGCCTGTTCGGAAGCCAAACATGTTAAGACCTGATCATGTGCTGCCCTTGTGTCTCTGATCATCATCAGCACACTGTTCGATGCTTGTATGAGCCTTGTTAATTTGTATGCCTCGTGCATAGTCTCTCAACCATCAATTCATTATGGTATACAGAATTCGTGTGAGTTGTGACAGACATTATCAAATTCATATAAATTATTTTAAAGAATCAATATAGAGTTCTATATGATAGAGAAATACATGTGGATTAAAAAATGCTAAACAAAAGATCTAAAATATAACAGTTTGATCAAGTTGCATAAGATGTACAATTTTCCAATTGCTTCTGCATTTGGAAGTCCACCTTTCTATGTTATCTTTACTATTTCCGACTTAATAGAATCCAAATAGTATTGAACACTAAGAAAACTACAAAATGAGATGGAGTTGTGTTGACTGAAAAACATATGTATGTAGCATTTGGAATAAAAAATACACTTTAAGTATTCAAGTACCAGATAATGCCAGACAAGGGATTAATTCCATAGAGCAAAGTACAAAATCCATGACAAGATATTTCATAATAGATTTAAAAAAGGAAGGCTTTTGCTTAAAATATGAGGCCTTAATCTCAAAATGTGTATATGTGATATTGAACGGGTCACCACCAATGCCTACACAAGTTGACTGCCCCAAACCTACATCTGTTGTTTGAAACACTCGTCAACAAAAATCAGACATGCATTAACCAAACATAGTCAGGTGCTCGTGCGTTGCCACGACTCACAAATTATTAATCTTTATTTTTGCATAATTTTAGATTTTTACCGTTTAAATGTGGGAGAGGAGAGAGAGGTGAATGGAATAGTAGAGATCAGATTTATAAGAAATAGGGATCTGCACCAAGAACATAAACACAAATTAATTAGCATATTCTTGCCCCCTCAAGTTAAAATCATGCATCAATATTACGGCAATAATACAAATCCGGTGTGCATACTACAAAACAGGAATGTAGGCATTACCTTAATTAAAAAAGTAATGTGCTAGTATTAGTAGTACCTTCTAGGGTTGAGTCTTCCTCAACACCCTTGTATGCCCAGTGGCATGATGCAATGATGTTCTCAGACGCATATCTTGCGATATTTATTTATAACCAGTCAAAAACTCAGAGAGTAACCTTACTTTACGAAGGATTTGAAACATAAAGAAAATTATGAAAATTACTATATTAATCAACGAAAAAACACTTGATGCAACAACATACAAAGATCAATTAAATGCCCAAGCACAAAAAATCTGAATGTGAAGCAAAGCATATATACATATCTGGACATACAGTCTGGTTCTTGCCGCATACTTCCCAGCTGGACACTTCTCCGACCATTCTTTGTGCTACCAAGCGAATAAAGGTCTGAATAATTAACATTTAGCTTCTCTCTTTCTCTCTATCTATAGAAAATTCTTATCCTAGTTCCATATCATTATGTTTTTCTTCAGTGTGTCGATGTAACCGGCTACTCTGTCTCCATAGAAGTCGTCTTTAGTCGGCTAGATGATGCTGGCGTTCCAAACCGGGCAATTAGTGAACAAAACAGAGCATGCCCTAGCATCCAGGTTCCTATAGATTTCAAGATCATGACTAATGATGTCCAGTATTTGACGTACGTACATAGTGTAAAATAGTCTTCCTTGTGTACCAGTGGAAGTCAACGGTGTTCCCTCCTTTGTCGGAGTGAAGTGGCTATGGAGTACATGTAGTAGTTGTGTTAGCAGTCAGTAGCATGAGCGATCAGCCACATTGTTGATATGATCAAACACACCAAATAGAGCACATCAAACCTTGCTTGCGGTTTGTACTACCTAGTGTATGTCTCTGATGAAGTGCGAGAGGAACATGAGCGCTTGTGTTATATTATCTGCACTGCAGAAAAGCAACATTCATGACTGTTAATGACAAATTGTCCAAAACTTTGCAGAATTGGAGCATGCACATACGAGTAGCAGAGTAGAGACATTACATTATGGGGGAGAAGATCTCCCATAGGTGGGGAGCTGGGAGGTACAGTTGTTGATGGCGCCCACGACGCATAGGCCCTTGACACCATCCTTGTCCTTGTAGTCCCCTGACGAAACAGAAAAAACGACGCATGACGACCATGAGCACAAGATTGCGTGTCAGATTCATCTTGGAACGAGGGCGTGGTTGCTTACCGTCGTAGTTGTAGGTGCAGAGGAAGTAAGAAGAATTCGTTAATTACTGTTATAGAGAATAAAATGAAGTAGATGGCTTAATCTAGGCTGTCGAATGTCATTATCATAAGGCATATCCACTATGCTGCAAGCCTGGAACCTTTTATTCACGTAAAGTAAGCATGTGATGTGAACTCCGTCATGCTAGCTTCATACAAGTTACACACACTCAAAGAAGTTGCCAGGAAACCAACATTTTTGTCTCTTGTATCTAGTCTTGCACTGGGGGCAGCATTGGTTCCCCTCGCGCTCATACTCATAGCATGGGCGGCAGACAGGGAAGGCACACTCATTGCAGGCAACAAAGACATCGCCAGTGGCTGAAACACCTATAGAGTCACCACAAATCTGGCATACCTGCCCATTCGCACTCTTTGTGGGCTTAGCCTGCATTAGCGAGATAACAACAAGTCAGCACACATGCAATCAGAAATTCAGCATTAGAGGACACCTTAGTGACTCATGCACTTTACTGGTGAGCAACAGACTGTAAAAATCAACCTGCGATCAAGTGTCTATTAGTCTTGAAGTCGAGGCTAAGATCAAAATGCCAGGAAGGTAATTTCGAATTTACATAAGATGAACTAATTCAATGGTGTAGTAGTCATAAACAAAGGCACGCTGCAGCAGGGCAAAGAAGGATCTAATTCACCGTCGGTCCATGGTAATTATGACAAGGAATTGTTGAGGCATGGGTAAACACAGGGATCTAAACAATCTGAGGCTCCATTTCACTGGATCTCCAAGACAGCGAAACATGAACAGTATATCATTACCTATTGCCGATTTGGCAACTGTTCGAAGAATTGGACCGAGCACGAACAGTTCAGAAATTGCCAGGAGAACATGTCTGATCTGGTGACTTACACAGCGCAACGGAAGCATCGCTGAAATGGACAGGCAAAATCTACGAGGAGAGACACGTACAAGCGACCGCATTTGAGGAGCGAACCCCAAGCGTTAGACTAAAGACTAACACCTCGGCCCAGATCCAGCGACAGACGCGCGCGCACGACATGAGCCGCTAGAAACTGAATCTGAAGCAGGCAGCGAGGGCGGCACTGGATTGGCTGGATGTACCGGGCCCGACGCATCGCTGTCATGGCGGATCATGACGAACTCGTTACGGTTGTGCGAGCCCGCCACCATCCCCATTTTGATCAGCAAACCACACCAGCAAGCGCCCATGAGAAGACAGGTCGCGGCCGGTCAGACCCACCGCTCCTGCATCGGTTGGGAAATCAAAGTCGCGGTCGGATCTGGGCGAGCAGGGCGTGAATCCGAGCATGGCGGCGACAATGGCGAGAAGATCTGGGGAGGAGCGGGCGGGATCAAGGCGGTGGCGCTCATGCCCCTCCGGTCTCGCTTTGGGCTGGTTCGGGGGCGGCTGCAGGGTTCCACGGGTCGCGCTAGGTGGGCGTGCGGCATGCGTCGGGCGGGCGGGATTGCGGCGTGTGGGCGATAGGGCGGGCGGGAGGGCGATTCGCCATGGTCGCGGCGGGATTTGCGGGCTTGCGGTGTGCGGGCGGGAGGACGGTTCGCCTTGGTCGCGGCGGGATTTGCAGGTTTGCGGCGTGCGGGTGGGTGGGCGTAGGGAGGCGGGGGCAGTCTACAGTAAGTTCTTAATAGTTAGTAGAGATTACTGTTTCTATATGCCTATACCAATCATAGCTGAATGTCTGTGCGTTGCAACGGGAATATATAATATCAGTATACTACGATAACTTATATACAAAATATGTGTTATACCGTTATGAGAAAATATTTCATAATCAATTTGTGATTCTGACCATACATAAATTTTGTTATTTATAATCTATCTGTTTCACCACTATATTGCAACCATCAGTGTCATGCAGACTTCGATATATGTCACGATTTGCATGGTCTCATTATTGGTGAGCATGTTTCACACATACCGGAACAAATTCCCTCGTACATCGTTAGTCATCGAACACGTACCACCATACGCTTTTGCTTAAACAAAAAGGTAAGTGTGTGTGTTTGCAAGACTAATGGTCAAACATCGTATAACCATAAAGTTAGAATACTATATTAATATATTAAATAAATTAATCCAATAGACATAGATTAACCCAATTAACATAGGATAAATAAATATCTAATTATAAAAGTATGAAACATGGTATAATCAATGTTGTTACTGCGTAGTAAATATTCATACGAGACTAACACAACTAGAACGGTTCAATTTGGAATTAAAATGGGGAAATACGAATTTCCAGAGTTTCTATGTATTTGATATAGGATTAATTACGAAATCAATTTTATTGTTGTTTTCATAACAAAACAGAGGTATTATGTGATAAAAAAATAATATTATAGAATTATAGAAATTGGAATGAACTCATTTGGATTTAATATGAAATTTCCATGAATTAAATGGGTTTCTGCAATTATTTTAAAACTAAAAATCAATTTCTAAACTCTTTTTCCCTATTTTCTTTATTTCCTGGACTGCGTCCCAAATTCCAGAAAGATCAGGGGCCAATCTATAAATGTTTTTCTAGACTCAGTGAGCATACAGAGTGGACAGCGGGTTAAACACAAAAGACGTCTTAGTTGAAGTTGTACACAATTCAACATGAGTCACGTTGGCTAGAGGGTGGAAGGCTAGGCATTCTGTTCAATAGATCCAAGGTTCGATCCCTGATTTTTCTGCGCGCGGAACGGGGGAGAACAGAACGGCAGACTATTCTTACCTTCTTAATAAGTAGAATAGATATAGATTACATGCTAGACGATATGACAGTAAAAATTAATAATAATTATAAAATGTTTTAAATAAAATGAGTCAGTTAAATGGATAAAATAGTCAAACAAATTATAAAATGGAACAGAGAGTGAGTACCGAAGAGATGTGTGCGCCATTATTGCAGCGAGAGAGACAGTACTGCTGGCTAGCTCAATACAATATCCTCAAAACAAAACAGAAAGAAAGAAGTGCATATATATATGACTAGATAGGATAACAAACTCCACTCATATTTGCCTTGCTCACAAAATGCAAGGCGAAAGCAAGTGAAGATCGCCAGGAATAGAAAGATAAGGCACAACAAAGAAGACTCGATCGCTTTCGCACGTCTCACAAACATTGCATCTATTCTTGCATGACTTGCACTTGCACCTATAGCTAGCTAGCTAGCTCCAATATCTCGTACGTACGGAGATTCTCTCCCCGATGCAAAGCCAATCTTCGCGTTTCAACCTCCCACTGACGACCAAGACTGGCATCCGTCCCCTTCCCACGTGCGAGAATCCCACAGCCGTAGCTTTATGCTTCGGCCTCCCTAGGGTTTGTGGATGGCATTCAGCACATGCATGTGTGCTAAGCTGGCTAGCTAGCTGCAGCACAAGAAGTCGAGAAGAACGTACTCTGGTAGAGAATTGCTTCTGGACTTGGTCACACTATCTCTCTCTCTCCGATCGAGCAGATAGATTTGGGAGGAATAAAGCTTGCTTTCTGGTTGCTTGGGAAGGTTGGGCACCCAAAAAAAACACAACCTAGATGGCTAGATCTGGAGCTTTGCGTATGCGCACTTGTTGCTTGATGACCTTGTTGGTCGACAAGCAATTGAAGGTATAGGTACGCGCGTAGTGTGTTAGGCATTTTGGCCAGAGGACGATCGATGTCACGCACACGTACGCACCTGTCTATTTCGTCTCAACTCTACCCCCCGCTAGCTAGCCTTTTCTCATCTCACTACAACAGGTACAGTCATTTTCGGCGGCCAGAAACCGACGAAAATAAGCCACTTGCCGCCGAAAATAAGCTATTTTCGGCGGCAAGTGGCTTATTTTCGGCGGTTTCTGGCCGCCAAAAAAAACTGGCCGAAAATAAGGCTTTATTTTCGGCGGCCAAAGCCCGGCCGCCGAAAATAGCTTATTTCCGGCGGCTGCCTGTCTGGCCGCCGAAAATAACAGATTATTTTCGGCGGCTAGACAGACAGCCGCCGGAAATTAAAAATGCCGAAAATAAAATACTTATTTTCGGCGGCCAGGAGGGGCCGCCGAAAATTACTTATTTCAGAGCAAAAAAAATTGAAAAAAATCAAAAAATAACAGAATTTCATACAAAATTCATACAATAACAGAAATTCCATACAATAACAGAAAATTCATACTTTAGTTCACAACCTAAAACTTGAGTCCATACAAATATAAAGTCCACAAATAGTCCATACAAACATAAAGTCCACAAATAGTTTATTACAACACAGTGCGGCACAAAGCTAACTTAATCACACATTGGGGTCGTTGGAGTTGTGTCCACTACCTCCAGAAGCCAATAACTGGTCGACGAAGTCGTGTAACGGGTTTGGATCCTAAAAAAAAGATGACATTAATAACGGCATTGGTTACATGTATAACGACTATTCAAACAAATTGTTTCTCAAACTAACCTCTCCTGCATAAGCTCCCTCCCCTGCATAAGCTCCTCCTGGTGCTGGTATGACCGGTGGTGGCGTGTTGTGGCCCATGACCCCGGATCCCTACAAAATCAAGTTTAGTAAAGATTTGAAATTAGGTTGATACAAACGACAAGTCTTAACTAAATTGAATAACCTGAGGTGGAGGTGGAGGTGGCGGAGCATGTAATCCCCACTGAGGCATCGGCGGCTGAAATTGAGGGAAAACAAATGGTTGCTGTTGTGCCTGCTGTGGAAACCAAGACTGTTGCAAATATAATATATTAGTTATAGAACCAATATCGAGCGTGTTGAGAATAAATAAGACACTCACGTTCATTGCTTGTTGCGCCTGTGCGTTGTAAGCAGCCATGTACTCTGATTGCTGTTGGAGAAATGTCATTTGTTGTTGTCGCATCTCTTCACGAAACTTTTCTTGCTGCTCCCTCATAGCTTCCTCCATGCTAGATACAGAGCGGCGACTACGGCTGCTACTACCACAGCCCGCCTGCGACGAAGAGCCGCCACGAGAACGCAACTCCGTCGAATCGATTACACCGGTAAACATAGAATATCTTGAAGAACAAGAAAATTAGCTATTCGGTCGTAGTTCCAATATTATTGAAAACAATTCACAAGTTCATACCGTCCATGCGCCTTGCCTCCAAGTGAATGCACAACCTCAGCGTCGATGGTAGGCGCTCCTCGCCAATCGTAGTCTTCTCCATACTTCTTAACCATCTCCTGCCCGTATGTCTCCTGCAATACAATATGAAGGTTCAGCACACATGTAATTTATAGCTATATGGCAAGAAAACATAAATCATAACAACAACTAACCATACGCTCAACGGTCGCTTGACTACACAGCTCATCGGAGATTTCACTGTTTTTCGCTCGATGCCCTCTCCTATAAACATCGATTGGGCTTGGGACAACTCCAGTTTGAGCCTCCTGCAAATATATGAGTTCAATCCTGTTTCATTTCTGAGTAAAACAGAATACTACATACTCATCATTCGCTTAGCCAACCGAATGTGTCCATCAGCCCCATAGGTATGGTTGACTACGACCTCATCATCGTCCTCGTCCTGCTGATGGCGCTGCCTATGTCGATTTCTGTTTGACTTCTCAATCCACTCGGGCGAAGCCCATATCTCACACAAAGCCTTGTAAGCCTGCGGCCGGTGTTCCATCCATGGAAGAGTTACCTGCATATAAAGTGTTAGCTCAAAATTACATTCACATCTGAATGAGCTGTTAAATTAGATTTTTACCTCCATGTACTGGTCTACAGTCAAGTAGACATCTGAATATTGTCGAAAGTTGTTGATAGAATGACCTCGGCGCTTCATGTACGCGTTCACAACCTGTAGACGAGCATTGGAAAATGCATCCCTGCACACCTTTTTCGCATTTTTCTCTAATACTCGGTCTGCATGCTCTTGAGCCTCAGGTTCCACACGATAGCGTCTCTGTCCAACATCGAAAATAAAATTAGTTCACAAACAACTAATAAATGTTAGGTTGAAACAACTAATAAATGTTAGTTCGAAAAAATTACCCAAAAGTCGTGCTTGACGGCGCCTTGAGCTGTTCCATATGTAGCATGTGGAGCTAGTGCGAAGTGCGACCAGCTAGTGCAAGGAACCACCACACCTTTCGGGTCGGTGACAATTCCTGGGTTATGTAGACGACAGAGGTTACCTAAGACTTGATTAACCTGTCTATGGTGACCTCGACCGTCAAATGACGTGTCTTCCCATTGGCTGCATGACAAAAAACAAGAAAGTCATGTCATATATATAGTGTAAAATAAACAAATAAGTAAGAACAAAGTGGCCAAACGTGAGTACCTATCACCAACCGGGATGATCAGTACTCGAGCTTCAGATTGTGCAGGCGCTGACGGAGGTGTGTATGAGGGCTTCAGCAACATTACTTTCTTGGTGCATGACATCAATGTTGTGCACAAGAATCAATGACGACATATAAGGGAGCTCCCAGAGACCACATATATGTGTCCAGTTGTGGTCCACTCCGAATCCTTCGTACTTGTCCCCCTTTTCATTTAGGACAAGGTTGTTCAGCTGAGCATATATTTCTGCCGCGTTAAGATGTTTAGGCGGACCTTTGGTGACCACAGTGTTCTTTATAAAGTTTTTCTTATCGCTCCTAAAGGGGTGTTTCCTGGGCAACCAGCGTCGATGACAATCGAAGTAAGTGATCTTTCCACCATGAGCAAGACGGAAGCAATCTGTATCTGAACCGCAATATGGACATGTCAATCTACCATGTGTACTCCAACCGGTAAAAATAGCATACGCCATGAAGTCATGCACCGACCACAAATACGCAACTCGAAGTTTGAATATCTGTTTTGTAAAAACATCGTATGCTTCAACACCTTTCCAAAGCTCCTTCAACTCTTCAATCAAGGGTTTTAACATGACATTGAGGTTCTTTCCAGGATAGTCTGGGCCAGGAATGATTAAGCAAAGAAATATAAATTCATATTTCATACAAAGAGAAGGTGGAAGGTTGTATGGAATAACAAAGACGGGCCAACATGAGTATGATGATGCCATTTGACCAAAAGGTGTAAAGCCATCGGTCGCGAGGCCGATTCGAACATTCCTCGGATCAGCTGCAAACTCGGGATCAAACGTGTCGAGAGCCTTCCATGCATCCCCATCTGAAGGGTGCACGATTAGGTCATCGTTATCACGGACACCTTCTTTGTGCCATCGCATGTGCATAGCGGTTTTTTTAGATAGAAACATCCGTTTCACTCGAGGAGTTAGTGGCAAGTAGCGGAGCTGCTTATGTGCAACATCTGTCATCACCTTCTCACCCTCATCATTAACAACTTCCACAAATCTAGATTGTCCACATTTCAGACATTTTTTCTCTTCCGCATGCTCCTTCATGAAAAGCATACAATTATTTTTGCACACATCAATCTTCTCATAATCCATACCGAGACCTTTGATAATTGTCTTTGATTGGTACATGTCTTTAGGCAACTTATTGGGCTTTGGGAGCACATCTCCTAATAACTTTAAAATCTCATTGTAACAATTGTTCGAGAAAAAGTACTTGGACTTAATGGCCATGAGCCGAGTCACAAAAGCGAGTATACTCACATCTGTGTGTTCATGCGACGGCTCTTCAGAGTCTTTTAGTAGTTTAAAAAATCTGGAAACCTCTGGTGTGGCAGGATCCTCGGAGCTTAGGTTGAATTCTGGACGTAGCGAATCTAGCATCTCATGCATCGCATCATCGCCAGCCCAATCATTGTTCTCCTCCTCTTCTACATTCCGGTTGGGTACTACCTCACCATGATGTTCCCACACCTCATATTCGGGCATAAATCCAAACTGACAAAGATCTAGGCTAACTCTTTCCTTATTAAGAAATATACTGTTTTCGTGCCGCCTACAAGGGCATCTGACAGTGCCGGTTAAGGACAAGGCGAATACGTGGTCCACAAAATCTTTGGTCTTGGCTACCCACTCATCAGAATGACGTCCATTCCTACTCCAGCCATTGTACATCCATGCACGATCGTCAGCCATGCCTGAGACTGTTAAACCGAACCATATCGTGAAAACATTATTCAACTTTGTTAAGGGTTTCGGTCCTATATGTATAGGCAAGGATAGATTCTAAACCCACCGCAAGCTAGCAGGACCAAATAAATTTCGGCAGCATAACATCGCTGCCACTAAACAACATATTACGTATATATAAAACACAGAATGATATACTACTAATCAAATTAAATCAAACTAACCAGCACATACACTAATAATGGAACAATTAACAATATAATATTCTTGTAAAACTAACAATATAATATTAATATAAAATTAATGCCACAAATTCAATATGCATGCCACTAATACCTAAACCACATATATACCACTAATGTATTAATGAAATCAAATTAAACAGTAACACTAATCAAACACACAAATCAAACAAACATAATTATAAATATATACTAATCATACATAGAAATTAAACAAACATAATTACAAATATGTAATAATCACACACATAAATCAAACAAATATATATACAAATATGCACTAATTTCGGCGGGGAATTAAATAAAGACCGCCGAAAATATGAAATAAAATACGAAAAAATAACCTATGGATGGTGACGCGACGGTGGAGTACGTGGTAGGATCCGGTGGCGACGGCGAGCGGCGCTGGCGGCGTCGGACGACCGGGACGAGGCTGCCGCGCGGGCAAGGGCGAGCGCGGCTGGGGCTCGTCGGGGCAGCGGCAGCGCGCAGGGGAAGCCTGTCGGGGCGGCGGCCGCGGCAGCGCGCGCGCAGGGAACGCGGCGGCTGGCGGCGGGACGCGCCGGGCGGGGCGGCGGCCGGAGGCAGCGCTCGCTGGCGGCGGGCGCGCGCGCAGGAAAGCCGGCGGCGGCTGGCGGCGGGCGCGCGCGCAGGAAAGCCGGCGGCGGCTGGCGGCGGGCGCGCGCGCAGGGAACGCGGCGGCTGGCGGCGGGACGCGCCGGGCGGGGCGGCGGCCGGAGGCAGCGCTCGCTGGCGGCGGGCGCGCGCGCAGGAAAGCCGGCGGCGGCTGGCGGCGGGCGCGCGCGCAGGAAAGCCGGCGGCGGCTGGCGGCGGGCGCGCGCAGGAAAGCTGGCGGCGCGCTGGCGGCTCTGGCGGCGCGCGGAAGACAGAGGCTGCGCGCGTGAGGAGAGAAAGAGAGAGAAGAGAGAAGCGTGTCCGTTATTATAGCCGTATTTTCGGCGGCCAAGGCTCGGGCCGCCGAAAATAGCCTTATTTTCGACGGCGTCTGACACAGCCGCCGAAAATAAGGCTATTTTCGGCGACTTGAAAAAGCCGCCGAAAATACGGGCTTATTTTCGGCGGCCAGGTATAGGCCGCCGAAAATAACAACGGCCGCCGAAAGTGCCTGTAGCTGTTGTTGTGTCTGTCTTGCATACATGCAAAAAAAAAAAAGCGATATCAACGGCGACAGATATGCGCGCACGGCATACGTACGTAACTGGCGTGTGATGAATAAACATGCATGCATGCATGGTGTTCTAAGTCACCTTAGCTAGAATCAGGCCGATATTTTATATATATATATATATATATATATATATATATATATATATATATATATATATATATATATATATATATATATATACCATGATGATCAATGCAATAACCACCGTAGATTCTTTTATAAAGAGATTATATGCTGCAGCCTCTTCGACTGCACAGCAGATCGACCAACGGATTAAAAAGGGCCTTTAGAAAGAAAAAAAGAGAGAGACAGAAGGAGAAAGAAAGAAAGACAGGTCGGTCAAAGTCAACCGGCACAAGGCAGCAGCACGCGCGGGAATTATGGGACTGTGATGAACTTTGAACTTTGAAGGTAGCAACTAGCAAGCACATCGGCAGCTAGCTAAGCTTTTGTCAACGTCAACGACGCCCGCACATCACGGCCGGACCGGCCGAGCTAGTAGTAGTCCTCACCTAGTCTCCTACTCTCCTCACCGCATAGTGCTGCCACGTCAGCTGGTCAATACCGTCAACGGTGTACGCATGAGTGAGTGATTAATTAATTAGCTAGCTAAGCTTCCAAGTGATGGATGGCGTGACTAATTAGGGCTTAATTGACGGCGGCCGGTGACCTAGCTTGGAGCGTGGTGTGGTCAAATTTTTTTTTAAAAAAAAAACTGTCTCTACCTTCGCGGTCGTGCTGCTCTTTCCGCGGTGGTCGTCGCGGTCGCCGTCGCCGTGCGTACGGCCAGGAGAACGAACACGATGCTGCGCAGGTGCTCGAGTAGCTCGATCATAAGCATGGCCCGCCAAGCCCCCGTCCGGACCGGCAGCTACCGCACTTGTACCTTTTCTAAAAGCTATAAGGGCATCTCTAACAAATTCTAAAAATAAATCTTCCAGTACAGGAGAATTGAGATCTCTCTGAATGACTTAATTCCAATATATAATCGGTGGATACCGTCTGAAACGGCTGCTAAAATTTTCACGGGCTGCGGCTGTCCAAATATATATTGTGTAGAAGAAACTTTGTTGCGGCTGCGTGCGTCCACACTATGGCTTCTAGCTGCACTGTGGCATGCATTTGCAGAGCTCGTCGTCGGTTCCTCGATCTTCCTGGCCGCCGCCGTCTTGCTGCTCCACGGCCCCCGTCGCGCCCTCTACGTACGTACGTGCTAATCTACAAGGGCTGCGCCAATTAACCAGAGCTTCCCTGGCGGGGTCGCTGCCTCTCCGCCTGTTCTACCAGACCTCATCCTCAATTCCTAATCCTAGGCGACGGGCGGCCTCCTCCCACCTCCGTCTTCGGCCTCTTCCAGTGCCGCGGAGACCTCTCCGCCTCCAACTGCGCCGCCTGCAACGTACCGAAAGAAGGCGGAGCGGAGTACGGGGCCTCCATTGGGAATGGGAGTCGGGAGGGCACGGATGTTTGTGTCCTAGTTCATTTGAATGATTTAATGGATTGGAGCTGCTTTGCAAGATCGAGTGGACTAAGATTCCATGGTACCTACTTAATTTAGGGAGAGAAGAGAACAAACTAAGGTTGTATTTAGTTGACATTGGAACATTGTTGCTAACTGTAATTGTCTTAGCAAAGTGATTTTATGCATGCGTGTTAACATGCGTGGTGGAGTGGTGTTGTGTGGATTAATCTTCAATTAAGTCGCGGACTCGTGCTCGTACATAGATGCGTGTGTTAATTGATTTATGTGCAGGTGTTGTATAAGATGAAACATGGTCGGTAGCGACGACAAAACTAGTTCTCAGTATAAAGTTTAGGAAAGAACTAAGGTACGAAACTAGGTTTTGGAACTAAGTTCAGGAGGAACTAAGTTCCATAGTCGAAGATGGTGTGCAGGATGTTTTGATCGAAGTATTTGGAAGCATATCGCATTTTAGATATATTAGAAATGTCTAAAATGTGAAAAATAAAAAAAAGGTAGCTTGTTGCTTGCACGTGCATGGGCTTGCTACCTTTACGAACATGCATGCAGTGGCTTGGGCGGCTGCTGCGTCGTGCAAGGTGCACCTGAGGGTGGCCCACGAGAGGGAAATAGCTAGCGCCCGCAAGTAGGAGGTCAGCCCAGGCGCGGAGATGGACGCGCGGGAGGCCCATGGCGCGCAGCAGCTCGCGACAGCAAGGGCTTGCGGGGGGCGCTCTGCCCAGGTTGCATCACAGAGAGAGGCACGGCAACCGACCGTTGAGAAACCCTAACGAAGGGTTACATGGACAAATACCGAATATGTCCCTAAGGGTAATCACGTCTCTATATATAGAACATGTAACCCTTATATGGAATAGATATCAGAAAGAGACCAGAGGCTCAACCCTATATCCTGTGTCTCGTGTGTTTTTTCTGTCGTGCTTATGGAAATGGAGACGAGTCATCTATAGCTGACGGGAGGGAAGGGAGCGGATCTGATGATCCGTGGTAACGTAGTTCTCAACACGTTATCAGCACGCTCTACCTCGACGTTGCTGCGGGATAGGATCTGCATCAACTCTCCGTCAAGCCGGCAGGTCCTCCGGCCTAGCCGAACTGTCCTACGCGACAGTCTTCGAATCCTCTTCTACGCAGTTGAGCGTCGAGCGGTATGTCTTTAGATTGGATCAATTCTTGATCTATTCATTGGTCGCGCTCGGATGCTATGGACTAAGGGTGTCGAGTCATCAGAAGATGACCACGACGAACGCGCTCGTAACGCGGTGGCAGTGCCTCCCGTCGTGGAGGGTGCCCCCGCCCAGTTCGATCCCGAGAGAGGACGATCGAATGTCGCATGCGTATTTTTTTAAGGGACCAGTGCATTTTTTGTCGAACCGGTCTTTGTACCATGTTGTGCGTGCAGCCGCCTCCACCCCGCATGGCCGCATGCAGTGATCCTAGAGCCTTCAGCATGATGAGTGATTGTGAACCTGCAGTTGTGCCCCACGCCTAGAAGCATGCGGCTGCATGGGATCCAGATTCAGTGCCTTAGCCAAGGTAAGGCACCACGTACCTTGCCCCTCCGTATCTGCCCTCCAACAACGATCCAATGGCTCCTGTCGTGTGTAGGCAAAACAACAGAGGAGACTCCAATTAATACCGAGCCAGGACGCGGTCCTCACTCGCAGCGCGCGCAGGCACACGTTTTGCCGCGTTTCGCGCGCTTGTTCTTGCCTGCCGCGCGGGAGCCCTGTGCCGCGCCGCCCGAGAGCCCTGTGCGCCGCCGCCCTGGTACCCCTGCGCGCTCCTCGGCCCGGTGCTGCGCGTCGTCGATCCAGTAGCCCAACCCTCCAATTTCAGTAAGCTTCCCTTTCTCTTCACTGAATGCTTACCAATTTGAGATTTGAGATTTCAGTAAGCTTCCCTTTCTCTTCATGTGCTATAGTTTTTTCTGTAGCATGTCATGCATTCCATGTGCCATAGATTTCAATAAACTTCGGATTAAGGGAATGGCAGAATTTGGCAAGGGGACACCTCAAATTGGTTTGAGGTTCAAAACTCCAGATGAGGCTTGGCAGTTTTGGGTGGCATATGGGGGGCATACAGGCTTTGATGTGAGGAAAAGATACTCAAATGTCAGCAGTTATGATGGTAAGGTTACTTCATGCAGATTTGTTTGTTCCAATGAGGGCCACCGAAGAAAAGGGCAAACTGATCATGTGACCAAGTGTTTTAGAGCTGAAACAAGAACGGGCTGCACATCCCGAATGACTCTCACATTGGATCGAGGGGCAGAAAACTATGAAGTTACTGATGTTATGCTTGAACACAACCACAAGCTTCACTTGCCAGAAACCCGCCACTTGATGGCATCACAGAGGAAAATTTCAGAAGTGCAAGCCTTTGAAATTGAAACTGCAGATGATTCTGGAATCAGGCCAAAAGCTGCACATGATTTGGCTTGCCGTCAAGTAGGTGGACCACTTAATCTTAGCTACACTTGTCGTGATAGGAAAAATTATTTACAAAGCAAACAGCAGAGGGAGTTGGCTTTTGGGCAAGCCGGAAGCATGCTGAAATATTTTCATGACAAAATTTCAGAGAATCCATCATTCCAATATGCTTTGCAAGTGGATTGTGAGGAGCACATAACCAACATATTTTGGGTTGATGCAAAAATGGTTCTAGACTATGCACATTTCGGTGATGTTGTCACATTTGACACTACTTTTGGCACAAATAAAGAATATAGGCCATTTGGTGTTTTTCTTGGGCTCAATCAGTTTAGAGAAACCACTATTTTTGGTGCTGCAATTCTCTTTGATGAAACAGAAGCCTCATTTACATGGCTCTTTGAGACCTTTCTAGCTGCCCATAATTATAGGCAACCTAGAACTATTTATACTGATCAAGATGCAGCAATGGGAAAGGCAAGGGAAGCGCAAGGCGACTAAATCTGCTGTACCAACAAAAAAGGGAGCAAAGGTATACTGCAATCTTGATATTTTAATATTGATGTTGTCGCTCACTTCTGAACTAATTTGTTGCATTTTGTTGGCAACAACAAAAGAAAGAAGATGGTGCACCACCACATGTACAAGTGGAGAATAACAGCAGCAACAAAGAAGCAAATGTGGACCTCCATGAGTACAGGGTCATTGGTGATTTTACCAGGCTCCTAACATCTATGGCTAGTCATGATGAAAATTTTTATGATGAAGATCTGTTCTAGATTTGCAAGTTGATTGGATAGTATTTTGGATAGAGCTAACAACAATATTTTGTGGGCTAACTATAGTATTTTGTGAGTAGCCTGATGAATGACAGTTAGTATGCCAGGCAATGCCCAAATGGTGTAATTGTAAATTTCTGAATGCCATGTATTGCTTAAGAAACTGAAACAAATTCTATATAAACATCCTTCAAAATTAACTGTATGTTTGTGTTCTGTTTGCATGTGCTGTTGGTAAGCTGTACTATGTGCAAACATAACCTGTTTGGGATCTAGACGTATTCCTGCTGGTAAGCTGGTTCCTGCTGTGTCCCTTTTGCTGTAGAAGGCAAGGTACGTGGTGCCTTACCTTGGCTAAGGCACTGAATCTGGATCCGCTGCATGTGCACTATTTTGTGTGTGTGTGTTTTTTTTTGCTGGATTAAAAAAATACCTTCAGTTGCTAGCATCTGCACCATTTTGAGCCCACGCAAAAAAAACACGTACACGTACACCATCAAATTTTGGACTGGCTTCAAGCATTTTGGACCAGATTAATAAGTGAAGTGAATAATCTATAGTTTTTTAAAGCTATTATCTATTTCTACTTTAGTTAATTATTTCTTTGCAAATAATTAAGTAGAAAAATGCATGCTTAAATATGGGAAAATGTCTACACCTAATGTGTTATGTTCATACATTAATTTCGGTGTTTATTTTTTCTGCATTAATATTATTTCCTGTAGTAAATAATTAGCAGAAAATTATTAAAACATATGTGAAAGCTATACTGCGCATATTTAAATCGCTCTGTTTTTTGTGTTGCTTTAGAACTTTTGAACTCACGTCGAGCGATTAAATGATATAGTGAGTATTCAGACACGTTGATCAGACTACATTATTATCGGCTGAGTTATGGCATTAGCTTAATATTGACTGCGCTCTGGCAACACGACGCAATATTTGTGCCGTTCGAACTTGGCTGCGTCATGTGATTGCTATGTCGCACTCTCGTTTTATCGGTCTGCTCCCGTTGAGTGGAATCGCCATCGTCGAGTCATGTGTTTTTCACATGCCCTGTAGGCACTGTCCGTCTATCGTGATCATCGAGCCACAATCGCGCCTGTTGCGCACGTTGTGTGGACTTATCGTGTACCCCGATTACCGAGCCATAATTGTACTTGTTGCGCTTATTACGAAGCCTTGTTGTGTTGTCGTAGCCCTGATGGCCGCACACGCGTTGACACCAGACGCTAGAGCTTGTACTCACGTGGATTGTGGTGGGTTGTTCAAGGTCCTAAAGTCACATTATGCGCAACCTTCATAAACAATTTTGTTTGGCTCTATATTTTATTTGATTGTGTTGTGTGGCATCATATTTTTATATATCGCCAAGTAGCCATAACAACTATATCAAGCTATATAGTGCTTGAAAATCTGGGAAATTAAATTGAAATATCTATAAAACACAGATAAGTTAATTCTCTTCTCTCTTCTTATGCATAAAGTTTTACTCGAAGTAACCCGAAGGTATATAATATAATGCATGAAAGCCTTTTCGGCATAGAAGACATCACAAATTGGGATTCTATTAGTAAGCAATATGACCTTACCAAATGAATAAAGGCTAGAAATTTCAGTCATATATTGCTCAACCAGTTGTTGACACATTGCTCTCTTTGTCGCTGAACGACATGAAGCAAATTCTAAGATAAAAGGACATGTAACCCGTAGCAACCCGGAGTTGCGAGTATAGGTTATTTTGAGAAAAAAAATCACTATGTTGGTGTGAAAAATCATTTTGTGTTTCCGTCGAACCACTTTAATCGTCCTATACAGGATATCATGCTTATGTTGCATATATCTCTCATAATTGTAAATATCCATAGTCGCTGAATTGACTCGAGATAGTCCTTTGACTGGTATGGTATACTTTTAAGCCAAATGGTAAAGGTCAGTCCTAAATGGACATATATCTAGAGTTTATGTAGCAAAACTACATTGGATTTCACTCTTCGAAATGCTTACCGTAATCTATCTCTGGTCTACCAGGAGTAAGAAGAGTAGAAATTAGCCATAAAATCCCACATCACTACATAGCTTGAAGCTAAATTAGACATTAATATGTCCTTGGTCCTCGGAGCCAGAAGAGCCATATGTCTTGACCACTAGACTACTAGTGATGATAATTTGTGATAGAAATATGAAGATCTTGTGGAGACCTGTTGTATCCTCTCTACTCCTGATGATTTCTTCTTATGAGAGCACTACTATCTGTTGTTGAAGACTAGTCCCAGGCGGATATTGGTATTTCTTTCGCTCTTGCTAAGGAGTTATCTCCATTTGCTTTGTCGAAATCTTAAGAATCAGATGATTTTCCCAGATAAAAAGAATTTTTGGTCTTGTCTGTTCTATTCCAAAGCTTCTCTTTTTGCTGAACAATGAAGAGATCGAAATAATGCTATATAGAACAATTTGGTATATAATATGAGGAGAATGTTTGCCCTGCTGGCAACACCACAAATAATTAATTATTGTTATAAGTTCTCTCTCAAAATTATAATATCTAAAAATGTTGCATAAATCGATACCCAATTTCAGAATGGTATGAGTAATTGGGTAACCCATGGGCAATGATAAAAACGAGCTGGACTATACATCTCTACATATAAAAATCTCTGCTTGGCAGCATTGGCCTGATGTTGTGCACTTTACCACCATTATATATGCGCAAATTCTCCTATGTGCTTGAAAGCACAATGCAACCAATGAATGTTCTTGTGAGCGCTAGACCTGATGGTCATTGTCCTTGTTGATCTGAAGTCAACTACTTGCTCCAAATGACAAATGGTATGCATGAGCCCTAAAGTATTTTATTTTTATGGCTAACATATTGTTGCGCATATCAGTCTAAATCTTGATGATTGACTGTATATTTGGTGATAATAACAGTAAGTTTGCAGAATTGTAACCATAAAACGACTTGTTGTTGCGTGTCTTGCTAGAAGTTGAGACTAATCCTTCACGTTGAAGGACAAATATGTAGTATTCATGCCACTACATCAATCTAAGTCCAAAGCTCACTGCATAAAACCCCTATCTGTAATATGTGTAAGATTTCCCAAATAAATCACCATAATAGCATATATTGGCCACAACTGGATGATTGTGGTTAGGGATTTTATCTGTATGCTTTTAGAACATCTCGGCATTAGGGGGAGGAATGCCCATATAGTGTAATGCCTCAATATTCTATTAAACGCACAAAAGCCAAACTGAACCCGTCGTTCGGAGTGTACTCCTGTGTATATGGAGTTTGCCAGAAATCGTTGAGGAGTAACCATATTGGTTTGAATGCTTCTACCTAATGTAGATGTGGATATACCCGGGATTAATATCATATCCACATTTGACTTATTGGCATTTGATCTATTCTCGGGGACGCCTGCGAATATGATACATTGGCCTTAGTCAAAGCATATGTTCTGATTGCAGATTCACGTGGTCTATAATAACTCTCCTCCGATGAACTCGCACTGCTGGTGATTTGCCTCACGAAGAGGTTCATCTTGATTATGAAGTTCCTAGCAATGCGCGCAATATCATTGTGCTGGGAATACAGAACAATGAATCTTTCGTTTTGGGAAATGACGGAGATCATTATTAAATGTGGGAGACAAATGTGTCGACGCCTATCTTGCCTCTATAGATTGCAAAGGGATCTAAAACAAAGTCCTAGGCATGAGTGCTTTAAGCTCTCTTATCGGTTCACTGATAAATGCAATCGAGGCTGAACCAATAATCGCAAAATGAAAGTCGCGAGCTTGAAGTTCGGACATTTATGGGCACTATTGAAATAATGTGTGGTGAATGCGATGGTTCAAGTGGTCTTGTGAAAGGTCCATCCCACATATATGTTGAATAAACAATGTTCCGCTATGTAATATATCTGGCAAATGGCATGAATTAAAATATGCAGTTAATAGGATTCTGAAGATCCGTCATGAGATCCTAGGAGGACCCATATCTTTGAATTATAAATATGCAACATATAAATATCGTACCAAATAATACATTCCTGACGAATGAACACTCTCCTATGTAGAGAGAATATCTCCTAGATGAGATTATAGTTCCTTAATGGAACCTTTCCAGAAGAAATAAAGTATGTGTTGAACACCAAAGTTTGATAACCCCTATTAAGGGATAAAGACACATACATACTCGAAAAGGAATAAGATGAGATAACAAAGGACTTGAAGTTCACCGAATAAGCACATGTGCATTTCACGATCTTTACTCATGGTATTTTCCACTAGATGTGGAATTACGGTATCCTCTAAAGCCCCGATGGCAGAAACCTATAAGGTTTAGGTGTTACTGGCAAAATATCCCCATTGTGCTAGAATGACAGACTATAACGATATATCTGATCGATGAAAAATCCCTGATGGATTACGATCTTTGATGGACTTTTGTTACACCATCATAGATGTTGCAATGGATGAACGCCTGGAGCGATGTGTCATATTTAGAATATGTACTATTGCAACTATATTATCCCCTAAAGTCCTATAGAAGGACATGTTACTTGTTTTGCACAACTATGTATAAAATGTGGTGTAAGATAGAAAACTATAGCACCCCAACCTCATCTATTCTCGTTATTCGAGATGAACAACGAGACATATATCTTGAAGAATATGCTTGAGTTATGAGGGATAACGACTTTGACAGATGTCATCGTCAGGGGGAGCGAATGCTTATATTGATCACAATCGTGAGACAATAAATGTCAAATTCTATGCCCTGAAGGCGTGAGCTTGATGATCAATATGTGAACCTTTATGGAACTTTCTATCAAATATATAGATCCAGTCGATCAAACACCATCAATCAAAGTGGCTTATTTATATTGATACGTGCACTTAACTCGTATATCCTAGAAATGAGTAGAGGTAAAGTTCCTGAAATAGTCCTTGCAAGGATATGCAATTCATTTGCTAAATCTTTATATGCATATACTTCCAAAAGAAGATGTTTTGCCTTATTGATACGGTTTTGCAAGGATCAGGGGGAGCACATTTATAAAGTTAGCCTTTATAGAAGATTCAATTGAATCTAGATATAGAAGATCGAAATATGTCCTGATGACAATTGTTGTACTCTTTTTCCTTTGTGAGTTTTCCTGAAGTTTCTCACATGAGGTTTGTAACGAGGCAACAAAGTGCAAATGCAATATGCGTCACCATGCGCTCTTTCTCCATATTTTCCCACTGGGTTTTTGGGAGTTTTAATGAGGCATGTGTTGGTCGCGGTATTCGCCCAAGGGGGAGTGTTGAGAAACCCTAATGAAGGGTTATGTGGGCAAATACCGAATATACCCCTGAGGGCAATCACGTCTTTATATATAGAACATGTATCCCCTCATATGGAATAGAGATCAGAAAGAGGCCAGAGGCTCAACCCTATATCCTGTGTCTCGTGTGTTTTCTTTGTCGTGCTTATGGAAAGGGAGACGGGTCATCTACAACTTCTTGCGTCTCTACTACTGACGGGAGGGAAGGGAGCGGATCTGGTGATCCGTGGTAACGTAGTTCTCAACACCGACAATTTCCCGTGGAATAGCTTTCTATATCTGTTTCTGCGATGTATTTTTTTTTTCTGCGGATAGCTTCACGAACGCTTGCTGCTTGCAATAAATATTTTTTCTTCATCTCCATTTTCTATGATGATAAATCTTCAACAGGAATCCCCATCCACGTTTAAATTATAATTAAGATATAAATTATTTATTATTAATCTAAAATATTTTCTCTTATACATCTATACTATACTTAAAGCACCAGTTTCAACGGTCGTCATGCGTCATTTTTTTACAAATAACCCCTCACAGCTATTTTAAATTAATCCGTTGCACGTCTATAGATGCCAAACGATGCCCAACATGGGCTAGATGCACGCGGGCCACAACTATGGCACATGCACGTCATGTCGGCCTGCTAACTGTGTCGGGCCAGACCGTTAGCCCGTTGATCCATTTAATTAAATCAGCGTAACGACGTCCGATACAGGCTAAATGCACGCGGGCCACAACTATGGCACAGGCACGTCATGCCGGCCTGCTAAAAAACGGTGCAGGAGGTGGGGTTCGAACCCATGCCCTGATGGAAGAAGGGCGGGAGACACTGGGTGAAACTGTCTAACCACTAGAACATCACGCTAAGATGTTTTTAATATTGAATATAAATTGTATATAGGTATATACGTTTTTTCTAAAATAAAAAATAATTGTGTCGGGCCGGGCCAGCACTACGGGCTGAGGCTACAGCCCAAACACGGCACGACGTTCTTTGCTCTTGCAAGTATTAGGTCGTTTCTGAGACCACATTGACGCAATGGACTATATGGTGTTTGAGGTTGCTGAATTGGATGGAGCAGCAATGATTTGTCACACTAACAGCAAAATGAAAGGTTATTTGTTGGTTTTAAACGTTAGTAATTGCTACGAAGTAGCGTAATTTATATGGAGCGCATCCAATTTTTATTGATGCTTGACTTTAGCAATCATTCCATATTTTGATCTATCTTTTTTATAAGTTTAATTTCATAGAACTTATTTTATAAACTTGATCGCATAAACTTTCTCTTATTTGGTCTCTGTATGATGGAATTATGTCATTTTATAATCTCTGTTCATTCAGTCAATTGTTGTAAATTCTCTTCTTATCGCTCACTTCATTGATCGTGTTGTACCAAGACATATTTGCATGAAGTAAACAATAACATCAGTTAATCAAATCAAAAAATATATTATACATAGAGCGAAGACAATTAATAAAAAATATTGAAATTTTTGTGATGGATAGTTTACGTGGGTATTGTTGTAAGCCGTCGCAACGCACGGGCAACCGACTAGTATTATTAGAAGTTTGTTGCTTGCACGTGCATGGGCTTGCTATACCTTTACGAACATGCATGCAGTGGCTTGGGCGGCTGCTGCGTCGTGCAAGGTGCACCTGAGGGTGGCCCACGAGAGGGAAATAGCTAGCGCCGCAAGTAGGAGGTCAGCCCAGGCGCGGAGATGGACGCGCGGGAGGCCCATGGCGCGCAGCAGCTCGCGACAGCAAGGGCTTGGGCGCTCTGCCCAGGACCCAGGTTGCATCGGAGAGAGGTATCATCTATGGCAACGGCCAACGGACAATTTCCGGTGGAATAGGTTTCCGTATCTGTTTCTGGGATGTAATTTTTTTCTGCGGGACCCTTACAAACGCTTGTAGCCAACATTTCTTCTCCATCTTTGTTTCTTACGTTGATAAATCTCCCACGAAAATTCTCATCTCCGTTTAAATTATAATTAAGATATACATTATTTGTTATTAATGTAAAATATTTTCACTTATACATATTGTTAGATATAAAAAATCATTATATGTACATTAAAATAAACATATTTACACAATAAGTGATCTCTTGATAATATAATTATTTATTTTTATCATTAACTAGTACATAAATATATCGTCTAAAATGACTTGTGTTGACGCCTTTTCGGAGCGCCAAATACTCAAGAAGAACCGGCGGCGGTGCTCTCTGGTCAGGCGCGGACGGTCCGCGGCACGGAGCCGGACGGTCCGCGACCTGGCGCGAGGCGGCGGTGCTCTCTGGTCAGGCGCGGACGGTCCGCGGCCTAGGGCCGGACGGTCCGCGTCCTGGTGCAGGAGCTTGGGTCCTCTGCCTGACGGCCGGACGGTCCGCGCCCTGAGGCCGGACGGTCCGCGCGTGCGCAGGGGCGGCGGAAGTCGCCGGCGGCGGAAGTCGCCGGCGGCGGCCTGGATCTCGCTCCCGGGAGGGACCCCGTCGGGGAGGAGAGATCCTAGGGGTTGTCTAGGCTTGGGCCGGCCGACCTAGACTCCTCCAATCGGCGTAGAGTCGAAGAGAGGCGAAGAATTTGGGGATTGAGAGGCTAAACCTAAACTAGACTAGAACTACTCCTAGGATAAAATGCGAATAAAAGTTGTATTGATTCGATTGTTGATGATTACAAATCGGCCGTATACCTCTCTATTTATAGAGGAGGGGGCTGGACCCTTTACAAACTAATTTCCGAGCTTATCCCATGATTTTAGCTAACAACCGTAGCACAAAACTCGGAACCCTAATCTGTTCTGCGCACGCGCGGACCGTCCGGCCCACAGGTGCGGACCGCGGACCGTCCGGCCTCAGGGCCGGACCGTCCGCGCGCTCAAATTGGTGCTCAACATATGCCCCCTGCCTTTTGGTGGAGCTGAGCGAACCAAAAGCAACTAACTCGATGTTATCACATCGGTTTTCTTAGGCATCTTGCCACTTACTAGGATGGTACGCAGTGGTCTTGGTCTCGGACGTGCGAACTGTTGGTCCCAACACCGTCGAGCATCATACTGATCCTGACCAATCCGTCACCTAGCTTTTCCTAATTTTCCAAGTGTTCTGGCGTAGCTTCGTAGTCGATCATGTCTTCTCCTTGCAGGTCATCTTCCTCCATGGGTGTCGGCACGTCGTTGCAGGTGTCATGGTTTATTGCGGATGAGTCGGCCTCAGGGGTCGGACGGTCCGCGCCCTGTACGGTTGGTCCGGTCTTTATAGCCGGACTGTCTGCTATACCTGCAAAGAGCTGCATAGTTGCTGTTTTATTTTCTGTCTTTATGGCCGTTTGATTTTCCTCAACGGCCTTTGGTCTCCATCTCTTTTGTGATGGCGGATACTGCGGATGTGTGTCATTGAATATTTTTTCCGCCTCCTTCTCCTGATTCTCCTTTGCTCTAAGGCGCTGCAATTTTCGCTTTTGCAATCGTGTCAATCCCGATGGGCACCATCGGGGCATGGAGTATTTTGGATCGGCTATTTTATTGACAGTCGTACTTTCTTTTTTGTTTGTGTTGGCCGATTCACCAAAAATCATTGGCCCTTCGTTATTTTGTTGTACGACGACATCTATCGTTCCTATTTTAATGACGTCTCCCTTTTTCGTACTGTTGGAGGTTGTAGCTGTATGCCCCCCTGCCGGATTAGTCAGCCTTTGGGGCCGAATTGTTCGGCAATCTTGCTGGGCCTGTGCTTGTGGACCAGATTGAGGGGCTCTCAATCGGTCTTGTACTGGAGGTGTCAACCTATTGAATACAGATGTTTGGGGTGTCCCCCAAGCGGGGTACTGTGGCATCCTAAGTGGGTATGGTGGCATGCCCCACATTTGATTTGGGACGTATGGTGGAGGTATGTATGTATATGAATATGGCATAGGTAGATATGGTGGTGGAGGTGTCCATGCAGGTATGTTAGGTCTTAATTGAATATTATGACCTCCCGTCCTTTCCGATTGGTGTGGTGGTCCAATCGGCCTAACCTGCCGTCGCACCTGGGTGGGTAAGCGAGGTCCCTTTGGTGGCCGGTCGCTGGAGCCAACCTTCTTTTTCATATATTTAGACAATAATTGATCAAAGGTCGGGCTAGATTTTACCAACCGACCAGTTGCCTTGAACGTGTTAGTTTTCCACGTACCTATTTCTGGTCGTCGTGGTTTGAAGGTACGTGGTCGCCGCGGCTCTTCGACGTTGCCGGACCGTCCGCCGGAACGCTTCGGACCGTCCGGTGATGTTACGGACCGTCCGCGCCTAGACACCGGACCGTCCGCGATGCGTAGTATAGGTTCTCGCGCATATCCCCTTGTCTGTGCTTGCCCCCCAGCGCTGGAGTTTGTGATGGTTACCTTCAGTGTCTCCCCTCCATCAGGAGTCTTCTCGGCCATCACTTTCCTGCAAAAAAATTTGTTGTTTCCATCGGCCTTCCGTGCGTTGCCGATGATGACTTCTTTGTCTTTGCCCTTATCGGCTGTGTTGGGCCGAATTAGGACCTTTTTGCCATTAAAGTCGATCACATTCATTGGGAAGGGCTCCGTGTCCTCCTGAAATTTCAATCGTCCCTCGTTAATGGTCGATTGAATTTGTCGTCGGAACACATTACAATCATTAGTGGCATGGGAAAATGAGTTGTGCCACTTGCAGTATGCGCGACGCTTTAGTTTGTCGGCAGGTGGAACGATATAATCAATTTTAATGTTACCATTTTTTAGTAATTCATCGAATATCTTATCACATTTGCCGACATTAAATGTAAACTTAACCTCCTCCTGTCGTTCCTTTTGAACTGACTGCAAGGAGGAGCAAGTCGAAGATTTGGCCTGCTCGGGCCAAACTATTTCGGTAGTGTAAACTTTCTTTGGTTCATCGTCCGAACTACTTTGATTGTGTTCTACTATAGGGACATTATGATGAATCGTTCTGACTAGTTCTTTGCTTCGGCTTTCACAAGCCGAAGCTCTCTGATGTAATTGTGCTAGAGTAAAGAACTGGATGCCTTCTAATCTCTCTTTTAAATAATAGCGCAATCCATCAAAGGCTATTCCCGCCAGTTGTTTTTCTGTTAAATGAATTTGAAAGCATCGGTTTCTCGTATCCTGGAATCTCCGGATATAATCACTAACCGATTCATCCTTTTCTTGTCGTAGGGTCACTAAGTCTACTAAATCTAGCTCATAATCACCAGAGAAGAAATGTTCATGAAATTTTTGCTCTAAGTCTCCCCATGATAAAATGGAATTAGGAGGGAGCGTGGCATACCATGTGAATGCAGTCCCTGTTAAGGATAATGAAAATAAACGCACACGGAATGCTTCGGTGTCGGCCAATTCTCCTAATTGTGCTAGGAACTGGCCTATGTGCTCACGCGTGCTCTTTCCTTGGTCACCCGAAAACTTTGCAAACTCGAGTATCCTGGTTCCCTGTGGGTATGGGTGGTGATCAAATCGGCTGTCATAAGGCTTCCAATATGATTGCCCCCCAGGGATCATGCTTACTCCGAGCTTATCTCGGAACGCCCCGGCTATTTCTTCCCTCACTATATCAACGGCAGCCGGTGCAAGACCACCGGCTCTCTAGTCAAACATAGGTGGGGTTGGTTGCATGTTAGTATGTTGTCGTTCCCCCCATTGATTTGAGCTACGTGGTGCATTTCCATTTGCCCTATATGGCTCATATGTTTGATCGTTTATTTCCGGCCTTCTAGGTGGGGCCGGAAAGCTTTCCTGGGCTCTAGGTCTTGAATTAATGGGCTGGTGCATTGCATATTGTGATTGGGAGTGTTGCTGGGATGGGTGAGGATTCAAGTAACAATCTTCCTCAAAAAGGTCATATGCGGACTGTCCGGACATTGGCCCGGACCGTCCGTAATTATGTGCGGACCGTCCGTCGTTGTATGCGGACCGTCCGACTGGGTAGTTTAAATTTGGTGCCCTATGTGGTGGCTCGGGTGCGTGTCTAGGTAACTCATTAAAAATGGGCCCGGCTGTGGCTGACCCGGACGGTCTGCGCTCGCGAGCGGACGGTCCGGACATGTGTAGATCGGCTGGTTTACTGCCGATTTGCGTTTGCTCAGGGTACGTGTCCATCGGCATCCCATAAGGGGGTTGTGACTGGTCGTGACAACCTCTAACCGATGTATTACGTGTATTATCTCCTAATTCAAACTCGTGTGAAGGAAAATTTGCTACACTAGATTTATCAAATGCACGTACTAGTCTCCTACAATCGTTTTGCATAACCCCTATGATATTTTGCATCTGTTCTCGCTGTTCGTCTATGTAAGCTTTAAGAGATTGGAGTTCGTTGGTGCTACTTACATTTGGGGTAATCGTAGTAGGTCGGAGCGGAGCCAGATCTGTCGCCCGTTGCCGAACGACTTTGTTGTTCCTGTCCACTTTGAAGTCAGCCAGGAATTTCGCCTTTGCTTCTTGGATCAGCTGCTCCTGGCGCTCCTCGAACAGGAGCTGTTCTTCAGCCGGCAAGGCTTCCCATGTCGGTGTGATGATATTGCTGGTGGAAACCTCAGAGCTATCCTTTGAACCAGCCATTGAGGGCCGATTTGATAGGTCTATATGTGTTGTCCCCAGCGGAGTCGCCAAAAAGTATGTTGACGCCTTTTCGGAGCGCCAAATACTCAAGAAGAACCGGCGGCGGTGCTCTCTGGTCAGGCTCGGACGGTCCGCGGCACGGAGCCGGACGGTCCGCGACCTGGCGCGAGGCGGCGGTGCTCTCTGGTCAGGCGCGGACGGTCCGCGTCCTGGTGCAGGAGCTTGGGTCCTCTGCCTGACGGCCGGACGGTCCGCGCCCTGAGGCCGGACGGTCCGCGCGTGCGCAGGGGCGGCGGAAGTCGCCGGCGGCAGCCTGGATCTCGCTCCCGGGAGGGACCCCGTCGGGGAGGAGAGATCCTAGGGGTTGTCTAGGCTCGGGCCGGCCGACCTAGACTCCTCCAATCGGCGTAGAGTCGAAGAGAGGCGAAGAATTTGGGGATTGAGAGGCTAAACCTAAACTAGACTAGAACTACTCCTAGGATAAAATGCGAATAAAAGTTGTATTGATTCGATTGTTGATGATTACAAATCGGCCGTATACCTCTCTATTTATAGAGGAGGGGGGCTGGACCCTTTACAAACTAATTTCCGAGCTTATCCCATGATTTTAGCTAACAACCGTAGCACAAAACTCGGAACCCTAATCTGTTCTGCGCACGCGCGGACCGTCCGGCCCACAGGTGCGGACCGTCCGGACCGCGGACCGTCCGGCCTCAGGGCCGAACCGTCCGGACCGCGGACCGTCCGGCCTCAGGGCCGGACCGTCCGCGCGCTCAAATTGGTGCTCAACAACTTGTAATTGGGAACTCGAGTGAGTAACTAAGGACCTGGTTGGTTGTGGGCAAGCTTTCCCTTGCCTCGCCTGGAACAAGCAACAATATCAATATTATTGCCATGCTAGGAGAGTCAATTTGGCTCACCTAAGCAAGCAAGGAAAATCTTGTATCTACATAGAAATCAAGAACAACTAACTATACATCCCAAACGCCTTACTCATTCTAATTTGTAGCTCAACTAGGTAAAACAACGGTGGGCAAAGAATCCAAACATACCCTAAGGACCTCTTTTTGATACATATACATAGTTACCGCTAAAAGTTAATCTAAAATAGCTATGGTTAGTTAACTCACAAGTGGACCTAGAGTATTACGCTCTAGCGGACCAAACTACTCCAAACCCTTGTGTGTTCTTGTGTTCTTACATCACCTCAGGCTAAACCTAGGCAGTCCCCCTTTGTTCTTAGGATTAGGCAGGTGCTGTCCGCCACCCGGCTGGAAATTACCTCTGACAGTGTTGGTTTTCCTGACTAAAGTTTAGTTCATATTATACCAAATATTTGAATATCAATTATGAGCATTAAATATAGTTGTAATTAGGTTCAATAAATTCATATCATTTTTTATATTCAGTTGTGTAATTAATTTTATAACTAAACTATATTTAATATTCGTACTCTTCATTCAAACTTTCGATGTGACAGTAACAAAACTATTGAGTTGAGAGGAACCAAACACCCCTTAAACACTTTACAGGCATCGCATGGCATCCTGGTCTTCGGCGACTCGTGGGTCCTGGTGGGCTAGCACGGAGCCCGAGCATCGATGGGATGCCGACTGTCCAGCCTTCTGCACCGATTGAGGCCTTCTTTAGTCTAGACTTTGGAGGATCTCCTCTCTCTCTCTAGCCAACAACTTCGTAACTGAACGAATGTGTCTACGCCATACTATCAATCGACAACCTACGGATTTTGTGCACCATTGGTGGTTGAACCTTGTGCAGCTGCAATGAGAGACAAGAGGGGTTTGGGGAGCCTCATTATTCTTGTCGATTGGAAGCTTTGGTGCGAGAGGAACTCGCGAATTTTTTAGCACAAGCGTCCTAGCACTACCGGAAACGGGCGCTTTGCCGAGTGCCCGAAGCACTCGGCAAAGCCCCAAAAACACTCGGTAAAGGCTTTGCCGAGTGTCGCACTCGGCAAAGAAGGCTCGGCAAACAGTACATCGGCAAAGCCTTCTTTGCCGAGTACTTTTCTCGGGCACTCGGCAAAGAGGTTTGTCGAGTGCCAGGGAGCACTCGGCAAAGAAAAGTGGTCGTTACGGCGACGAGGTAACGGAGACGGCTTCTTTGCCGAGTGTCAAGGACAACACTCGGCAAAGGCTTCACCTTTGCCGAGTGTCTTCCCAGAAGCACTCGGCAAAGAGCTCGCCAGGGAGGGTCCCCATGTTAGGCTCTTTGCCGAGTGCTCTGTGCGGCACTCGGCAAAGCCTGCCTCTTTGCCGAGTGCCAGCGACATAACACTCGGCAAAGTACCTAAACCGGTGCCCAGGTTTTGGCTCTTTGCCGAGTGTTATGACCCTGACACTCGGCAAAGCGCCTCTTTGCCGAGTGTTACACTCGGCAAAGTGACCAATATATACCTTTTTTATTTGTTTTTTGTATTCCATCCACACAAACAGAAGATATCACATATATACATCACATATATCATCACAAACATAAATAGCCAACACAAACATAAAACCGTCACCATAAACATAAATATCCATCACAAACATAAGTGTTCAACACAAGTATCAAACACAAACATAAGTCTCAAACGTCGCAAGCTCTCACATAAGTATCAAACACAGACATAAGTATTATACACAAGTTCTAAAGTCTAAAACAATGAAAACACAACACTCATGGAGGTGGGCGGCTTGACCGGGGCTGTGTTGGGCTGAACCCTTCCGGAGGGTTGTTGGATGCCGCCCCAGATTGGCCCTGCACAGAGAAGAGATTGCATGTGTTATACCAGATGCATTACAAACATCTAACTACAATTTTGATACTCACAGGAGTGTGGAAGAGAGCAGGGTCAACTGGAGGGAACAATGGAGGTGGCGGAGCGATGCCCTGTGCGGCGCCAAGGCTCTGCATGTACTGGAACATCTCCGCCATCCTCTGATGATCTGCCCGGCGCTCCGCCTCCCGCTACGCCATCATCCTCGCCTCCATCTCGTGACGTTCCCTCCTCTCTTCTTCTAGTTGGGTCTGTAATATTACAAGCCAACGTTATAGTAACTCAAAGAGTAGGTATATAACTCAAGGAAGGACGAGTTACAGAAGCACTAACCTCGAGTTGTTGTATGCGATGTTGTGAGCTGTCGTGCCGAGGTCGTATGGCTGGACTCGAGCCCGTGCTCCTTGCTCTCACCTGAGACAGAGTGGGAGTGGAGGACGAGTCGATTGCCCCGTCGGCAATCCAGTACCGCCCATGTCTCTTGTCTCCTCCAACCCTCATGAGCACATCGGGGTCGATCGGCTCGGTGCTCGGATCATAGTCTGGGCCATGGACCTCCTGCGCCATGGTGGTGTAGTCATGGAGGCGGCTATAGACGGCGGGGTTGGTGTAGGCCTCGGGCCCGTCATCCGGGTTGTAGGTGACGTCGGACGTCGCCTTACCCTTATGGGCCATAGCATAGGCCGAGAAGGTGGAGCAAGGCCCGCCACCATGTGACGCAGACTGCAACGAAAACCAACGAGATAGTTAGAAATAATATCTAACTCAGTGCTATATATTTAAATAAAAAAGATGGCGTACCCATGCTTCGGCATATTGGCCCAGGCTCCGGCTGCCTTGGTGGTGGGAGGGGCCTTGCATCATCAAACGTCGTTCCCGGCTAGCGGTGTGCGCCTCGTCCCACTCAGCCGAACACCACCTATCCACCATCTGCTCCCAGCAGATAGGATGTGCGGCGCACCAATATGGAATCATCTACAAAGTAAACACGTAAAGTGCATATCAGAAGATAAAATAAAATTCATGCATGGAGTACTGGTACCAAACATGCATGACTTTACCTGCAGGTACTGCTCCCTGGTCAACGACATGGTTCGGGCTTGAGGTTTGGTCACCCTCTCCCTAAGGACGGAGCCGTGGTAGGTGATGATGGCCTGGATTCGAGCCTCATAGTGCATGTCCACGACGAGCTTCTTACAGCTCGTGGTGGCCACCACATCCGCCCTAGCCTCATATCCAGCATCGCATCTGAAGAAATCCTGCATACAAAAACGATGTATCCATACATTATTTCAAGAATTTGCAACGAATGCGACATATTTTATATTATACTAAGACTTACCCACAGCTCTTGCTTCACCCGCTCCGCCTTGTTATTGAATTCCCTGCCATCCCGGTCTACTGCATCGGGGGCGACGGCGTAGTGGTCGAAGGTGAAGGCTGGGTCCGTCACTCCGGCGTACTCCACAAGTCCAGGGAAGTGTTCCCTGCACAGCAGGCCGAGGATGCCATTGGGGGGGCGACGATGACCCCCAGCATAATCCAAAACCGTCCAAGACCTGTCCAAGTGATAAATAAAAAGTATTAGTTTATATTATGATTTTGAACACATAATATGAACAAGAATGAAGGACATAAAGTTACATACCTCTCCCCTTCCGGTCGAATCAGCGGCCGCCTGTCCTAAAGTATGGGACGCTGAGGGAGACTCGCGGGGCCTCGCAGGTAGATGCTCCTCGAACTAGAGCCGCCTGAACCTGAGGCGTCCTGCTGCTGGTCGTCGTCGTCCTGAGGCGCCGCCTGCTGCTGCGCTGCCTGCTCTGCCTCGTCCTGCTGTGCTGCCTGCTCTGCCTCATCCGCCGTCCTACGCCTCCTCCCCCTCCTCCTACTCAGCCAACTGCCCACCATATTTGTCCAACAACCTGCAATTAAGAGTAAACAAATAAGCACATATAAAAAGATGTATTTAAAAATAGGTGCAAAATAAAAGGTCATATAGCATTACATCGATTAAAAATAATCTCCATATGTGTCGGGGTTAGCCGGATCATAACTCTCATCATCACTATCAAGCATTTCAATCTCAACACCATCGGAAGACGCAACCTCGTCATTAATGTCATTGCCTTCAAGGATTACTAAGTCATTATCATTTTGCACCTCATCATCCTCCTCATCAACAACCATTTCAATATCTACGTCCATTCCGATAGCTTCAGTTAAGTCTATCTCAAATCGCCCTTCTAGCCCATCTTCTTGGATGGACTCTCCATCATATGTGTTCGGGTCTAAGTTGTAATCTTCATCTTTAGGAACAGGTAACCTCCTGTGCGGCGATACCTTATACACAACATCCCAACCCTTAAGATGTTCTTTCGTTTGACACGCATATGGGAGATAATACACTTGTGTGGCCTGTTGGGCCACGATATAGACATCGTCTCCTGCTAAGGTGGAATCTTGTCGAATTTCGACTATCCCAAGATTAGAATGTGTCCGTCTCGTCACTTGAGGGTCAAACCAATGACATTTGAATATCACTGGAGTAAGAGGTTTTGAACCATAAAAATTGAGCTCATATATTTCTTCGATTCGTCCAAAATAATTGACATTGTCAAGGCCGGGCGTAAAGACTCCAAAACATGTTGTTTTCCGATTGGGCCGACTTTTGTCGTAGTGTGTTGTGCGAAAACGGTATCCATTGACGTCATAGCCAGAATATTTCTTGACCCTATAAGCAAAGCCGTTGGCTACTTGTCTCAACTCGGCACTCATAGACAGATCTCTTTGGCCCTGCAAGTATTCGCAAGTTAAAAGACGCTAAATTGAGTTTAACGACATATCTCTTTTACAAACTAAGCATGTACCTTACGTTTGAACCAAGAAATGAAATCAGGCAACCCATTTCTCGCACCCTTTCTAAGAAGAGCGTCATATTCCTGTGGAGTGTGGGGTCCCTTGATCGACGCCAGAATTCATGAAGAAATTGTTCCACGTATGGCGTCACCTCTTCAAGGTTGGTCAATACATATAGCATGATATGCCGCCACTCTTCATGTGTCAGGGTCTTGGTGGTCGAGCCACTCGCGCTTCTGAGTTGGCCTCAAAATATGCTAAGGTTTGATTCATTGTCGCCATCATTGTAACGAGGGGGTGGATTATGCACGCTCGGCAGTTTGTCACCATAATAAGTTGTTGTGAAGTTTGAGACCTCCTCTAGAATGTATGCCTCTGCAATGGAAGCCTCGATTTTGCATTTATTTCTACATTTCTTTCGAATAGTCTTTAGACATCTCTCGATTGGATAGCACCAACGTCCCTGCACGGGCCCCCCATTTGTGCCTCATAGGGGAGATGAAGAATCAAATGCTGCATTGGATTGAAGAAGCCGGGTGGAAATATCTTCTCAAGCTTACACAGTAACATGGGTGCCAATCTTTCCAAGTCTGCAACCACGGTCCGAGATAACTCTTTTGCACAAAGCTGACGGAAGAAATAGCTCAACTCTGAAAGCGCTAGCCAGACATGCTCAGGGACATAGCCTCGAACCATCACAGGAAGAATCCGTTCAATCCATATGTGGAAGTCATGACTCTTCATCCCTAAGACTCGCATAGTAGATATGTTCACCCCCCCTACTCAGGTTAGCTACATACCCATCAGGGAACATCAACATCTTGATCCACTGAAGTACTTCCTTCCTCTAGGCCCTGCTTAGGACGAAATCGGCCTTAGGCCTTCTCCACGTCTTTCCGCCACTTGGCGGCTTCATCTCTAGTTTTGGTCTATCACATAACGCTGCCAGATCCACTCTTGCCTTCACATTATCCTTTGACTTATCAGGAATGTCCATAATTGTTGCCCATAGTGCCTCGACAACATTCTTTTCAGTGTGCATCACGTCAATGTTGTGTGGAAGGAGCAGGTCGTCATAATAGGGGAGCCGAGTCAAGCCAGACTTATGTGTCCACATATGCTGCTCACCATATCCCACAAAACCACCTTCTGTATTGGCCACGAGCCCATCTATCTGTTGACAAATTTCGGCACCAGACATCGTTGCAGGTGGGCGGTCTGTCACTACGACACCTTTCGTAAAGTTCTTGATGTCTAGGCGGAATGGATGGTCAGCAGGAAGAAATTGTCGATGTTTATCGAAGGACGAATATTTGCCACCCTTTTTCAACCAAATGAACCTATGAGCTTCCTTGCAAACTGGGCATGGGAACTTACTGTGAACACACCAGGCACAGAATAGCCTATAGGCCGGTAAGTCATGCATGGAGTACTGGTACCAAACATGCATTCTGAAGTTTATCTTCGTAGCTCGGTCATACGTCCATACCCCTTCCTCCCAGGCACGTACCAATTCATCGATCAAAGGCTCCATGTACACGCCCATTTTATTCCCCGGGTGTCCGGGAATTATCAACGACACGAATATATTCTGCCTTTGAAAGCACACACCAGGGGGGAGATTGATTGGGATAACAAACACGGGCCAACATGTGTACGGGGCAGCGCTCATTCCATAGGGATTGAACCCATCTGTGGCCAACGCAACACGTACATTACGAGCCTCTTCGGCTTTCTCATGGTGAATGGCATCAAAGTGTTTCCATGCTTCACCATTGGATGCGTGCACCATCTTGTCAGGATTGTATCGTTTTCCATTTTTGTGCCATGTCATCTGTTTCGCGGATTCCTCTGTCATGTACAGACGCTGGATCCTCGGTATGAACGGAAGGTGTCGTAGGATTGTCAAGGGGATGTCGAGCTGCCTCTTCTGTCCATCACCAGAGTCTACCTCCATGAACCTAGACGATGTACACTTGGGACAGTACTTTGCCTCCGCGTATTCTTTCCTAAATAGCACGCAACCCTTCGGACAAGCATGAATCTGCTCATACGTCATCTTGAGTGCACGAAGGAGTTTATGTGCCTCGTACATACTCTTTGGCAGAACGTGATTATCCGGAAGCAGGCTCCCAATAACCGTCAACAAGCCATCGAATGCGTCTCTACTCATGCTGTACTGCGACTTGAACGCCATTACACGCCCAATGTCATCCAGTTGAGAAACCTTTGTATGGCCGTGAAGGGGCTTCTGTGCCGCGTCGAACATGTCGTAGAACGCCTTTGCAGTTGGCTCTGGCTCGTCATCCATACATCCTCCCGTGTACTGTGCCTCCTGATAGTCATTCAACATATCCGCTACCCCCGCATCCGTGTCATAATCCTCGACACGTTGTCTCAGCACCTCCTCTCTCGTACGATGCGCTTCACCATGAAATATCCACCGAGTATAGCCCGACATAAATCCATTCTTTCAAATATGTTCTACCATGGCCTTCTTTGGTTTTCTTTTCCGGTTGGCACATTTGCTGCACGGGCATGGGACTAGACTCGCTCCCTTAGCAGCTTCGCCATATGCCCGTTCCACGAAATCATCGGTCTTTCTAATCCATTCAGTGGTGACATCGTTCCTTCCTCTACGGCCTGTGTACATCCACTCACGGTCCTCCATCCTATAACATATATAACCGACTATAGTTTAATATAACATGTAAGACATCTGCAAAAAATAACTCAAGCCTATCAACAAAAAATTCGGCAACACCTCCCCTGTACGGGGATGTTTACAAAACCTGCAAATAAAACTAGCAGCACGATGGCCGACATCCACAAATATATCTAATTGACACACATAGTATAAACTCCCTAAATTCAATAAACATGTACTATAAATTTAATAAACACACATACTAAGTTCAATAAACACACGAAATTCATTATAAACACATAATATAAACACGTAGTATCAACTCACTAAATTCAATAAACATGTAGTATAAATTTAATAAAACACATAATATAACAATAAACACACATAAATTTAATAAATTAAATAACATATGACAATATATAATATGAAAATAAACAAACATAAATTTAATAAATTCAATAAACCTTTACGGCTTGGCACGTGGGGCGGGCGACGGTCGGCCGGCGATGGCGTGCCGGGCGCGTGGGCGGGCGGCCGGTGACGGCTTGCCAGGCGCGTCGGGGGCGGGCGGCGGGCGGCTCGCCGGCGGCGGCGTGCCGGGCGCGTGGGGCGCGTGGGGCGGGCGGCCGGGCGCGGGCGGCGGTGAGGCGTGGGCGCGGGCGGCGGTGGGGAGGCGCCGGCGGTGAGCCGGAGCGCGAGGTGGGCGGCGGGCGTGGCGGCGGTGAGGCAGAGAAGGAGAAGTGAAAGGAGAAGGAAAGGAGAAGGAAGAAGAAAGCCGGCCGCGCGGGCGGTTTAGTCACTTTCTTTGCCGAATGCCCGCGATCCGGCACTCGACAAAGATTTTTTTAAAATTTAAAAATAAACTTTGCCGAGTGCCGGATCACAGGCACTCGGCAAAGGCTGCTTTGCCGAGTGCTAGATGTACAGCACTCGGCAAAGATCTGTTCTGCAGACTTTGCCGAGTGTCAAAGGACAGACACTCGGCAAAGGCGGTTTTGCCGAGTGCTAGCTGTACAACACTCGGCAAAGTATACTTTATTTTTTTTATTTTTGGCAACCAAACTTTTTGTGGTGTGTTCCTACACTATGTAGATCTACAAGTACCATTTTGGTACAATTATAAATGTGTTTTTTATAACTATTAGATTTAGTTCGTTTATTTGAATTTCTTCGGAAAATTCAGATTTGAAACTGTGCATGCAAAAATGATACCCGTCCTATTTAGCACAAGTTACGACCGATTTCAGGAGCGGACCGGAAACTTCAAGCACTATGCTCACTCAACATGGCCGTGAACTTGCTATCAAGCTGTTTAAAAATTGTATAAAACACAAACAAAGTTAGAAAATCATGAAACTTGTCCGCATGTCATGATATCATATGTAGATGCTGTGATAAAAAATTGAGAATGTTTGGAGAAAGTTGTGAGACACTATGTGTAGAAACCTAAGAAAACCACACATGAAATCATAAAGTTTCAATGTGGATCTCTTAGGTTTCTACATATAGTGCGTCACATTTTTCTCGAAACTTTTTCAAATTTTCATCACAGCCTCTACATATGATATCATGACACGTGGACAAGTTTCATGATTTTCTGACTTTGTTTGTGTTTTATACAATTTTTAAACAACTGGATAGCAAGTTCACGGCCATGTTGAGTGAGCATGGTGCTCGAAGTTTTCGGCTGCTCCTGAAATTGGTCGTAACTTGTGCTAAATAGGACGTGTATCATTTTTGCATGCACGGTTTCCTAAGTTTCGAGTGACCTGCAGTTCAAATATGATTTTTCCGAAGAAATTCAAATAAACGAACTAAATCTACTAACGATTGAAAACTCTGTTATAATTGTCCACAAATGATACATGTAGGTATACATAGTGTAGGAACATACCACAAAAAGTTTGGAAGACAAAATCTAAAAAATAAAAATATATTTTGCCGAGTGTCTTGATAAGACACTCGGCAAAGCGTCCTTTGCCGAGTGCCCAGTATATGGCACTCGGCAAAGTAGACTCTTTGCCGAGTGCCAACCCTCAGCTCTCGGCAAAGACTGACGGCCGTCAGCTTTGGGACGGCCGCTGACGGCCCTTTGCCGAGCGCAAACGTGTCTTTGCCGAGTGGGGTCCTGTGTCGAGTGTCCAGCACTCGGTAAAGAGGCTCGTTGCCGAGAGCCTAACTTTACCGAATGCAGCTCTCGGCAAAGCTTTTTTGCCGAGTGCCCGACAAAAGGCACTCGGCAAAGAGGCCGACACTCGGCAAAGCCTCGGATTCCGGTAGTGTAGACTGTGGCAAAGAGCAAGCACTACCGGAATCAGCTCCTTTGCCGTGTGTCTCAGACACTCGGCAAAGGCTATTTTACACTCGGCAAAGGCTTTGCCGAGTGTAACACTCGGCAAAGAACGCTCGGCGAACTGTACATCGGCAACAGCCTCTTTGCCGAGTACTTTTTGTCGGGCACTCGGCAAAGATTTTGCCGAGTGCCACTTGGCACTCGGCAAAGAAAAGTCACCGTCACGGCGCCAAGTGACGGTGACGGATCCTTTGCCGAGTGCCTTCTTTGGCACTCGACAAAGAGGCCAATTTTCCCGAGTGTTTGCCCGAGAGGCCCTCGGCAAAGACTGGTCCAGTGGGCCCCACCGCCAGTCCCTGTGCCGAGAGCTCTAGTAGGCACTCGGCAAAGGAGGCTTCTTTGCCGAGTGTCTGGTGGACAGGCACTCGGCAAAGAAGCCTCCAGTGGGCCCCTTTGCCAGTATCTTTGTCGAGTGCCTTGGCAACAGCACTCGGCAAAGATGGCTTTGCCGGTTCCCAGGTTTCCTTCTTTGCCGAGTGCCATGGTCAGCACTCGGCAAAGATGGCTTTACCGGTTCCTAGGTTTCCTTCTTTGCCGAGTGCCATGGTCATAGCACTCGGCAAAGCGACCCTTTGCCGAGTGTTACACTCGGCAAAGTGACCAGGATGTCCTTTTTTATTTGTTTTTGCTGTTCCATCCAAACAAACAAAAGATATATATCATTCACATCACATTATATATCAATCGCATCACAGAATCAACACATTTACCATCAACACCATATATATCACAAAGTCTCACTAATATAAGTCTCACAAATATAAGTCAGGATCATCACAAAACAGATATAAGTCTGGATCATCACTAACATCACCAAGTATCTCACAAGACCAAGTCTAGCCAAACATCACCAACACTCACAAGACCAAGTCTGGATCATCAACGAGGTGGGCATCTGGACTGGTTCGGCGAAGGGCTGGACGAAGCATGAGGGTTGTTCGACGCCGCCGATTGACCCTGCACAGAGAAGAGATTGTATGTGTGAGAACATATGAATATATATCATGCAGTACTAAAATTTTGATACTCACAGGAGTAGTGAACTCAGCAGGGTCAGTTGCAGGGAACAACGGAGGTGGTGGAGCATGACCCTGTGCGGCGCCAAGGCTCTGCATGTACGCGAACATCTCCGCCATCCTCTTCTCCAGCTCCTCACGTTGCCTCCTCTCATCATCTAGCTGAGTCTGTAATATTTCGCCCTAATGTTACGATAATGCAAAGAGAACATATATAATAATCAATGAACGATGAATAGATAAGGAATAACCTGGAGTTGCTGGATACGATGCTGTGAGCTGTCCTGCCGAGGTCGTATGGCTGGGCTCGCGCTCGTGCTCCTTGCTCGCACCTGAGAGAGAGTGGGAGTGGAGGACGAGTCGATTGCCCCGTCGGCAATCCAGTACCGCCCATGCCTCTTGCCTCCTCCGACCCTCATGAGGACATCTCCGTCGATGTCCTCGGTCCTCGGATCGTAATCTGGCCCATGGACCTCCTTGGCCATGGCGGTGTACTCACTGAGGCGGCTGTGGATGGCGGGGTTGGTGTACGCCTCGGGCCCGTCATCCGGGTTGTAGGTGACGTCGGACGTCGCCTTCCCCTTGTGGGCCATAGCGTATGTCGAGAACGTGGAGCAAGGCGCGCCACCATGTGCCGCCGACTGTGAGAAACCCAACGAGATGGTTAGAAATCATGTCTAATCGAAAGTTATATACCTAAATAAAAAAGAGTGCGTACCCATGCTTCCGCGTATTTGCCCAGGTTGCGGCTGCCTTGATGGTGGGAGGGACCTTGCATCAGCAAACGCCGTTCCCGGCTAGCGTTGTGCGCCTCGTCCCACTCAGCCGAGCACCACCTCTGCACCATCTTCTCCCAGCACTCAGGATGCGCGGCGCACCAATGAGGAATCATCTAAAAAAATATAAGTACACCGCATATCAGAAGATAAACATGTCGTAGAATGCCTTTGCGGTCGCCTCTGGCTCGTCCTCCGTACGTCCTTCGGCGAACTGTGCCTCGTGATAGTCGTTCAACATGTCTCCTACCCCGGCATCAGCATCATAATCCTCGACGCGTTGTCTCACCACCTCCTCTCTCGTGCGATGCGCTTCACCATGGAAGATCCACCGAGTATAGTCCGACATAAATCCATTCTTCCAAATATGTTCTACCATGACCTTCTTTGGTTTTCTTTTCCGGTTGTCACATTTGCTGCACGGACAAGGGACTAGGCTAGCTCCTTTAGCAGCTTTGCCATATGCCCGTTCCACGAAAGCATCGGTCTTCCTAATCCATTCTGGGGTGACATCATTATGTCGAACGCGGCCCGTGTACATCCACTCACGGTCCTCCATCCTCTAACATATATAACCGAGTATAGTTTAATATAGACATGTAATGCATGTACACTACGTTTGTACCTTCTAATAGGTGAGGATAGGTCCTAATCCCACCCGCGGTTGCGTAGATGGAGTTAGTTTCCATGCTCTACTCCGATCCGAGATAGAATTTCGGCAGCACCTCCCCGCTGTTCTCCGGATACACGTCCTGGCAGGGAGAGTGTACTGTCCGGAGAACAACAGGGAGGTGACGCCGAAACTCTTTCTCGGACTGGAGTAGAGCATGGAAACTAACACCATCTACGCAACCACGGGCTGTCCAAAAACGTGGACAATTCGAAACTGATAGATTTGTAGATATGCAAAGATCTATTTCTACTTGCATGATTCTAACTTAACAAGAATTAAATCCTAATTTAGGGGTGTGGCGGAGATGAACACATGATTCTAACTTAACAAGTGAACACATGATTCTAACCTCGGTCTGCGCAGGGAGGATGTCGATGGCCGGAGCGGGGAGTGGTGGAGATGGCACTGCAGGGGCGGCGGCGCTTGGTGGCAGGGGCGGTGGCGCTTGGTGGCAGTGGGGGCGGCGGCGCTTGGCGGCGTGGGGGCGGCGGGGCGCGGCCCGGCGGCGTGGTGGCGGCGTGGGCGCGGGATAGAAGAGAGAAGAAAGGAAGTGAGCGAAGAGAAGAAGAGAGGAAGACGACCGGAGTATTATTCAACGGTTTTGCCGAGTGCCAGATCGCGGGCACTCGGCAAAGAATTTTTTAAAAATTTTAAAATACATTTTGCCGAGTGCCGACTGACAGGCACTCGGTAAAACCTTAACTTATTGTTTTTGCCGAATGCTGCCGGGCTGGCACTCGGCAAAGAGAGTCTTTGCCGAGTGTCTTCTTTGGACACTCGGCAAAGTACATTTTTATTTTTTTTATTTTGCCAACCAAAATTTTTGTGGTATGTTCCTACACTATATAGACCTACATGTACCATTTTGAGACAATTAGAAAATTGTTTTCTATAGCTAGTAGATTTAGTTCGTTTATTTGAATTTCTTCGAAAAATCACATTTGAACTGCAGGTCACTTGAAACTTAGAAAACCGTGCATGCAAAAATGATATCCATGCTAGTTAGCACAAGTTACGACCGATTTCAGGAGCGGACCAGAAACTTCGAGCACCATGCTCACTCAACATGGCCGTGAACTTGCCATACAACTGTTTAAAAAATTTATAAAACACAAACAAACTTAGAAAATCATGAAACTTGTCCACATGTCATGATATCATATGTAGAGTCTGTGATAAAAAATTTAGAATGTTTGGAGAAAGTTGTGAGACATTATGTGTAGAAACCTAAGAGAACCACACATGAAATCATAGAGTTTCAATGTGGATCTCTTAGGTTTGTACACATAGTGCGTTACAGCTTTCTCGAAACTTTTTCAAATTTTTATCACAACCTCTACATATGATATCATGACACGTGGACAGATTTCATGATTTTCTGACTTTGTTTCTGTTTTATACAATTTTTAAACACCTGGATGGCAAGTTTACGGTCATGTTGAGTGAGCATGGTGCTCGAAGTTTCCGGTCCGCTCCTGAAATCGGTCGTAACTTGTGCTAAGTAGCATGGATATCATTTTTGTATGCACGGTTTTCCAAGTTTCGAGTGACCTGCAGTTCAAATCTGAATTTTCCGAAGAAATTCAAATAAACAAACTAAATGTACTAGCTATAGAAAACACTGTTATAATTGTCCCAAAATGGTACATGTAGGTCTACATAGTGTAGAAACATACCACAAAAAGTTTGGTGACCAAAATAAAAAAAATAAAAATATGCTTTGCCGAGTGTCTACATAGGACACTCGGCAAAGACTATGTTTGCCGAGTGCCAGATATTTGACACTCGGCAAAGACTGACGGCCGTCAGTTGTAGACGGCCGCTAACGGCCCTTTGCCGAGAGCCATGTTTGCCGAGTGCTTGACGCTCGGCAAAGCAGTCTTTGCCGAGTGCTGGGCTGTGCCGAGTGTCCTACACTCGGTAAACTAGCTCTTTACCGAGCGCAGGACTTTGCCGAGTGCGGCGCTCGGCAAAGTCTGCTTTGCCGAGTGCCCAATAAAAAGCACTCGGCAAAGCCGCCGGCACTCGGCAAAGGCGCGGATTCCGGTAGTGAAGAAGGAAACCCGTATGTGATTACTGGGAGGGGCAAAGCACCTTGCCAATTAATTTGTTGTAATTTTGGACTTTTGGCGTGGGGTGGTGAACGCGCAATCATCATTTATGTTTTTTCTTTAGTCCTAAATATAAGAGACAACTCTTACATGTTTCGTTTAAACAAAATACTATCAATCGGGCGAAAGCTATAGTGAACTACTAACTGATTTTGTTTTATTTTATTTTTTTATTTATGAGAAAGGGAGGAAGGTACGTATAGGATTGTAGGAAGGAAGGTTGATGTCATATTCCAAGTTTGTAGGCGGCCGGCCAAAATACGTAACGACCATAGTAGTGGTATATCTTAAACAGGACGATATGACGTACGAATGGATGATGCAACAGCTAGGGATGGTAATTTGAACTCTTGGATTTGATATCCGTCGGATCGGATATCTAACCCGGCAGAGACATATATGGATATATATTTTGACATGTGGGTCAGACTCAAATCAGGCCCGAAGTCGGGTGAGCATGAATTAAGATATTATCTTCCATCCGTAGTTTATCCTTTGGATATATAAAATCGAACCATAGTGTATTTTTGGCCTAGCATATACATAGCAAAGAATAAACCCTAACACCATGAACCCCCACGCCTAACGCTCCCAATTCTCTATTCTTGGCTGCCCCTACTAGCTTCATGTGTTGTGTCCTGTGGCTCCTTCTAAGTCCCATAGGATGCACCATCGTTAACAGCTGGGCCCTTCAAAGCTCTAGCTAGTATCTCTAACCACGTCCCGAAAGCGCATAATAATTTTTTTATTAAGTTTTAATTATGTATATTGTGAATTGGAAAAAAAATTGATTAAATATACTATTGAATTGTTAAAAAATGATTGTGTCTTTCATATCCGACTGATATCCTAACCACGATAGGCACGGACATAGATATAAATTTTTATATGTGAATATGGTCGCGGGTGGACATTGGTTGAAACCGTTAATATGGTTGTGGCCTTGTGGGTAAACAATTGTAATATCTGATCGCAATTTGATCAATTGTTTATCCCTAGCAACAGCCAGCGGCAGCGAGCCAGCGATGATGGCCGGGGGCGATCCAGCCAGCAGCAGCAGCGATCATCGACTCCAGCACCAGCCAGTGAGCCAGGCCACTTGAATGCGCGTCCCGTCCGATCTAGCATTCAAAGGGCGTGTTTGGTTCGGCTTTTGTCTGGCCAGCTTTTCTGAAAAGCTGGCTGTGGGGAAAAGCTGGCTGTTGGGAAAAGCTGGTGGTTAGAATTTAGGTGTTTGGTTCGGCAGCTGTGCAGAAAAGTTGTTCGTCAGAATCTACGTGTTTGGATACAGATTCTCAAATTGCAGATTCTCTTAGAAAAAAACGATAAAATGAAACCCATAACGCAGATAAAGTTAATTACAAACTAATTAGTGGAGTTGATTACATCATAAGTACCGTTACAACTGCACTAAGTTAACTACGACACTAATGCATTTGCAATTGCATCTCGAAAATCACTCATGTCTAACTCATCAGATGTGCTAGTACTACTCTCACCTGCAGGTAGATCATGACTTAGGCTATTAGGTCCTACGTCATCAAAATCTATATCGTGTAGAGCACTATCTCTAATGAAGTTATGCAGTGTCATACATGCAATAATTATCTTCGATTGTTTCTCAAGCGAAAATGAAGGGAGACTTAATAGAATTCTCCACTTCATTTTTAGCACCCCAAATGATCGCTCAATAACATTTCGCAGCGATGAGTGCGCATAGTTGAAAACTTCTTTACTCCCAATAGGTTGCCTCGCATTTTGCCATTCCGTAACGTGGTACTTCTGACCCTTATAAGGTGCAAGGTACCCCTTTCTATTTGGATAACCCGAATCGACAAGATAGTATTTACCTGCATACAATCAAAATACAAATGTTACGGACATATGCCATAAGATATTACTGTACTATACTAATGAACAAAATATTTTTATACCTTCCGGTGGATGGGGGAACCTGTCCGCATAAGTAATTAAAGTATCATGTAGTACTCTTGTGTCATGTACGGAACCTGGCCATCCTGTCACCACAAATGTGAACCTCATATCGAAGTCACATACCGCCATTACATTCTGCGACGTGTAACCGTGTCGGCCAATATATTTCGCTTGTTCCGAAGCCGACACTGCCGCTGGGAAGTGACTACCATCTATTGCGCCTATGCAATCCTTGAAGTGTGGCCAAAACCTCGCCTCTCGCAAACGATGATGAATCTCCACAAAATTAGGGTCTTTTGGCTTGATTGTGTCAGATGACATCTTATAAAGTGCATTAAGGACATCACTATACTTGCGGCTAATTGTTTCCAATGAGTGACCAAATTTATTTCTGATCTGCCTAAACGATTGTGGTCCCCCGCATGCCCACAAGAATATGCCAAGAGCTTCCATAGTACTGACACCCCTACTTGGCAGCAGCCCATAATTTTGTACCAATGTGTCATGCAATCGTCGAAAAACAGTTCTTCGCATCCGAAACATGTCATAACAGTCGTTACTAATCTCCAACGTTCTTTGTACCCATTGAATACCAGATTCGACCACAGTTCTTCTAGGAGCCCGACTGAAATGACCGCCCCAAATATCAACAGCATAAAGTGCAACAAGCAATTCTGCATCTGTTTCGTCATTAGATGTGTGTGCATCCATTTCATCATCAGATGTGTGTGCATCTTTGTCATCATCAGATGTGTGTTCAAAACGGTCACACATCTGCATGCAGACAACCAAGAGCCACAATTACATATGTAAGCACAGTTTATAAACACATATTAAAGAAGCCGAACAGTTTACAGTCATACGAAATTGTTCACAGATTCACATAGGTAACAAAGTTACAACTCTGATTATTGTCATACATGTTCAACTCGAATTTGTGGAAAACTGTTTCAAAGCGAGAATGATACTAACGAAAACTGACACGACAGGACTCATTAAGCAGACACAACTAACATACTCAACATATACGGCTGAAGGTGTCCGATGACAAACACAACCAACGATAATAGTAAACATGTACGACTCAGTTGTCCGACGTCCACCAGCTAATTGCTCTTTTTAGTTTCTAACTCGTAAGCATTGCGAAGCCAAGCGATTCTTCCTTCCTTTGTCTCCAAGTTTGCAAAAACATCTCTATACTTCTTATGAATCAGAAGATGCGTGGCAAACAAATGTATTTCGCTCCCTTCAGGTGATCCATCTTCCTTCACTTGCATCAGCTGCTTTTTAATCTCTAAGCGAACCGGGTCATTGTCAGAAGAGGTAATAGACTTGTTTGTGGTAACTGAGCGGGACTCAAAAGCCGCCACAAGTCTTTTCATGTACTCTTCCCTCGAATCTTTTTTCTTCTTTGGTTTAGGGGAATCATGTCGCAACTTACGCTTGCCAGTAGCATTTGTGCAGGGGTCAGGTGTGCTGTTTTCACCCCCACCTAAAGTGTATTCCAAATGATCATCAGAAGAAGAATTAGCATCCTCGACGCCGGGCACCAGGGTTCTTTCATTTGTGCACACAATTGGTCCAAACATAACCTTTAGCTCGTCCTCATTCTCTAGGGGGGCTGTTTTGAACATAATACAGCCTGGCATTGCCTGCACCAATTCGTAGTCCTACTTTTAGATGGCCAATACTAATGTTACTCTACGAAAACAAATATGAACTTACTTCATTTTGCTTGGCCCACCACTCATCTGGGGCACTGATTGAACAGTATGAGGGTCTCGACCAAGACCTGTAGCCCTATCATTCAGAGTTTTCCACTGGGTGAACATTCTCTTCAACGAATCCCACCTATTCTTCATTTGATCCCTGGTGTAAGTGCGCCCAGTGCGTTCCTTAAACTTCCTTATGAGGTTAGCATACCCTTCGGCATTTAGGAATTGTTGTGGCCTGTTCCGAGCATTTACCTCTTCTACACAAATTTCTGTGTAAATTTTTGTTGCTCTACTATCCCACTTTGCAATAACTTTGCCGGACTTGTCCATCTAGTGCATAAGAAGTGTATAGTGTTCAACATCCGTAGTGTTTTCGGATTAAAAACAACAACAAAGATGAAGAATATACTGGCCATATTATGTTCACATAATACCATAAGTACTAAGATTCCAATTTGCATAATTACACAACGAGAACCATAAATAAACAGGTACTGGAGACAAAATGACAGGGAACACATGTACACGAGCCCATTAACCAAAAGAACTAACTGATTCCCTGTTTCCCTACGCACTTAGTGCACAAAAGCTAAGGGACTCAACCATGTTATTGAAACACCTAACTCCAAGGTTCACTCCCTTCTACCTTAAACATCGTTGTCACTAAACGAAGGCATCTGATCGGAGTCATATTCAACTCCCCAGAAGTTTTGGAAATGCTCAGCAAAGTCCCAATGTGGAGTCAGGTCGTCGTCAGAGGGGGGTGGTGACGACAAGGTAGAAGGTTCATAGCTGCTGTCAACCGGGATGTTAAAGTTGTTCACGATGTCCAAATGCTCTTGCAACACCAGAGAGTCTTGCTCCAGCATGCAAGCTATCTCCTCCAAAGCTACACGTAGTTTGGTAGCATCAAATGAGGTCAATCCGCGCCCAGGACGGATTGTTTCCCTCGCTACGGAAAATATCTTGTCCGAAATCTCTTGCATCCTTCCAATTGCCTTGTCGGCTATGGAGTCAGCTGAATCCATCTGATGTGGATTTATTAGGTCGTTAGTATAGCAGACATGGGGACTATGTACACAAATTTGGCTTACTTTTCCAGTGCCTAGGCTGGTAACAAAGGAGGCTATACCAAACATTTACTACTAACTTCTGTACTTTTGACACTACAAACACAGTTTGAATGGAGTAAACAAAAAACGTGAACATATGAACAATTACTGCTTAACATACACAATGGTAATGACAAGAAGGGGAAAATAATTAAATGTGAACATCACCTTCGTTGGAGTGGAGATTCTGTGATGCAACAGAGAGACAAACAGGTAACACCCCGAGATCTGAACATCACATAAACATGATTTTCGTAAACTGTATTGTGCGAAACATACAAAGAACTAGTCCCGGAACAAGTACTAATGTGTATGAGAGTACCTTGGTTGCACTGCAAATTGGAACCGAAGACGAAGACAGCGAGTTGATAAGGGCAAACTGCAGGCAACATTGGACATACAATTAGCTACTGCAACCATCGATACCCTATTTCGTCCAATGAATTAACTGCAGATTAGGCGGACGTGTACTCAATTAAAGGGTACGACGAACCCTAGCTACACTACCGGATGGGGGAGGCGAGGGTTTGGATCGAGTCGAGCACCACCGTACCTGTGCAGATGACGACGCAAAGGGTGGAGCAGAGGAAGCTTCACGACGGACCCACGGCGCCGGTTTAGGTGCGGCAACCCTAGCAACAGTTTACTGTCAATGAACGACGGTGGCGGCGGTGGTGAATGAGATGGTACACGGACCGAGGAGAGAGGTCGTACCTGCGACGACGACGACGGGGGGAGAGCTTCTTTCGCGACGGGGATGAGGCTGCGTCCTCGGAGCGCGAACCCTACGGAACATGAAAATGAGACGCGTCGTAGATCACACCGGCGCGGCGGAGGTTCGCCGTACGTACCACGATGCGGGGAGGAGACGGAACGCCGGCGGCGCGATGGGTTCGCGGCGGCGGCGCGATGGCTTGGCGGCTGCGGGGGAGCGTCGCGTGGGCTACAACCCTAGGGAAGTGGGCGCGGCTTCGAACCGAAGCCAAGTGACGGGCGCTTCAGGCGTTAAGTGCGCGGACGGCTTCCAGCGGAAGCGCGTGGTGGAGAAGCGGCACGAGAAGCGGCGCGTTTGGCTCCAACTTCTGCTTCTGGCGGCCAGAAGCCGCCCGGAAGCTGAACCAAACAGCCGCAAAGCCCGCTTGAGAGTACTGCTCGCGCGCGCGCACGTGTGGGTGGTAGCTGGACAGAGTAATGGTGGGTGCAGTGCAGTGGGAACTGCCATGCTCTCATCGGATCTCCGTAGACGCCAACAACAACAACACGCAGCGCTTGCTCTATAGCCGGCCAGAGCGCGCAAGAAAAAAAAGCATGAACCCATGGACACATACTGATCGTACTCTTTGACGTACGTATACGGTATACGTAACTTTAATTCAAATAACAAATAACAGCAGCAAGTTTAAAAGAGAGAGAAAAAAATAAAAGAGGGTACATATATAGCATGATGCGTGGATGATTATTCTGAATGGAATTGGAGGTTTGTGCTTCCCTTGAGTTGGTTGGTCTCGACGATGTGGTTGCTGTGAATAATAATAAGGAATATAATGCGACAGACGAGACGACACAGTAGTACGTAGTAAATAGTAATAATGGGCATGGCCCGGTGGGTAGGTAGGTACGCCGTGCACGTACGGCTGCTGGATGCATCCCATATGGATCGTCCGCGATGATCAGTTCTTGGCGGCCAGCGCCTCGGCGTGCACCACCGCCGGATCGGCCGAGCTCACCTCCTTGTCGGCCTTCTCCTCGGCCTTGCTCTCTGCTTCCTCAGGGGCTGGAGCGGCAGCGGGGGCGTCGCCGTCTTTCTCGGCCGCCGCTTCCTGCTCCGGGTTCTTGTCCCCCTCCCCCTCCTCCTTCTCCACCTCCTCCTCCTCCTCCGCGTCCCTGGGAACGACACCGCCGGCTCCGGGCGGCGCCGGCTCCTCGGCCTCGAAGGCCTCGACGGGGAAGCTGCGGGACAGGCCGCCGATGGCCTTGCAGTGGAGCTTACCCGTGGGCGGGTCGTCGACGCAGATCTCGTGGAGGGTGACCCACAGCAGCATCTCCTTGGCCTTGACGCCCGTGATCTTCTTGAGCCGGCCCTTGTCGGCCACCGCCGACACCTCGGCGCCGTAGGACACGTGGCGGCCGGCCTTGGCGAAGTAGTGGTCCACCTTGCGGCGCTGCCGGAGCCACACGAAGCCCGTCTCCTCCACGTAGCCGCACTCGATGATGTCCCGCAGCGGGAGCAGCCCGCTCGGGAGGCCCGTCTCCTGGAGGAGCAGCCGCGTCTTCTCCTGCCCCGCCGCGTCGCCCACGTACACCTCCGCCTTGGCGCGCACCTCGTCCGGGATCGTCAGCGTCATCGTCTAGCTTTGCTGCTTCGGTTCGGAGGGTTGGGAGGGGAAGGCGAGTGTTGCGTTGCGTGTTTGGACTGCTTTGGCACAAGCACAATGTGCGTGGGCTTATATAGAGAGAGGGTGGTGTTAGTAGAAACAAACCGAGTGTGTGTCCCTTGGCTACTTCACTGGATTTGCATTTTTCTTTAAATTTGATTGGAGGACGAAATTAAAGGCGGGCAGGCGAAGCAACAGCAGAGTAGGAGGGGGTGTGGTTGGGGGTTGCGATATATGAATTCATGCTTGTGAGTGATGTATACGTATACGAGCATGTATAATGATGGGTTTGTATGGCATTTTTTTTTATGTGGAGCAGATAGACATTAAAAAGTAGGAAGTGGGTTCTCATGCAATAGCTAGGTATTACACGAACTTCAAGACAAAAGAATGAAAGAGAAAAAGACAAATGATTATCTAAAAATCAACCGATAACCAACTTTATTATATGAGTGTTTATTATTAACTCTATATCTTCTTTGTTGTGGCTTGTTGCGGCTTTAATCTAGTTGCAGCTTAGCTTTTACAGTATTTTGTCCTAATAGATTGTAGTTGTAGTAGTCCGAACAGCTACATCACTTGTTGAGTTAGAGGGCTATTATACTTGAAAGCTATGGTTCTCGGAAAACGCGTCCAAGTCATGCTCTCCCGTTTTAGGATCGAGCCGGAAATCACAGATCCGATTAGTACGTACATCGCCGCAGGTCTGTTGAAAGTCCATGCGTCTGCGAGTCTAGTGGAAGAGTCGAAGACTCGAAGAGATACAAGCTACAAAGTTCTAAGGATCGATAGAAGGGATTTTAATGGCCTAGCATGTTACTATTAGTGAAATATTTAGGAGGACAAAATAAAAGTAGAAAGTCATTTCAACATATAATCTATATATTAACCTCTGTCCAAATTATGTGGGCATCATAACATGGCATGAGGAAATAAAAATAGTAAAAAGAAAAAATATAATGGAAACAACAACAAAAAAAACATCGCATAGATACTATATGAACGACCTAAAATGTACCACAGTGCATACCACCGTAAGTACTTATATAATATTAAAAAAATACATCATAGAATATTTTACATTACTGTAGTACTATACATGTTCATGATATACAGAAACAATAGTCGGTGCTTTATATTATACAGAAGTAATAGTCAGTACGTAGTAGTAGCTGTTTTGCGACCTCATCATGATCAAGTCGGAAGATTGGTGGTCTGCCGACATGGTCACGATCGTATGAGCGACCATACGTCCATACGTCGGGTCAAGAATTTTAGTGGTATTCGAATTTAGCCTCTATATATGGAGATAGACGTCATAGCAGTAGAAGTAGCTGCGCCTGATATAAGGCTAGCTGCAGCGTCATCCGCTACACTCGCGCTCCCCTAGCCCTATAGTCATTTAGAGTGACGCTCACGCTCCAAAGGCGCGTGCTAAACGGCTCCCTACGTGCTACAGCCGTAGGGGAGGACGCGCACGTCCCCCAGATCAAGGGGAGCACTGTAGCGCCCCCTTGCACAGTGCTTCCCTATTTAATAGTTGAACAAAAAAAAAGAAATAAAAGATGAATAGGGTTAGATAATAATATTTTATAGTTGTAGTGGAATATAGGGGATAATATAGGGGGAATCGCTGCGGGAGATGAAAATTTAGGGGGTGAAATGTTGATGATGTGACGCAAAAAAGTAATATAGGGGGAAAATTTAGGAAGCCGCTGCGGATAGCCTAAAAGGAGAAAGAAGTGATTATAAATATAATTTAGTTATAAAACTAATTATACGACCTCCTCATTCCTATTAAATCTAATGCCATTGGGCCGTCAGCACGAGTGCCCGATCGATCTCCCAAAGATCCTCTAGCAGTGCAGTGCTGCACCAGTGCCCGATCGATCTGACTTGAGTACGACTGCGACTGGGCGCTGTGCCTGCGCGCTGTCCGTGTCAGTCCCAGGCACAGAGCGGATCCGGCCGTCCACCGGGGATCCGGCCGCCGCTCGCCGCGCGCGTAGCCCAACCGCACACACGCCCCCACCGACCACCTGCCCTGCCATAAATGGGCGATAGTTGGTTGGGAGGAAAGAAGCGACGTGGCAGGGATACAGTCAAATTCGGCAGCACACATGTAACGTTCCCTCATAGCATAGGCGTAGCGTAGCCCAGGTTTAATCGATTATAAATAAAAGATTTTATCAAATACATGTGATATCAACTACTCCCTCCGTTTATTTTTAGTTGTCACTGGATAGTTTAATTTTACACTATTTAACGACAACTAAAACGAAACGGATGAAGTAAGTGCTATTAAATTAATTATATATTTTCTAGTAATAAATGGATTTGAAACCGTAAATGTAAATATCATTCGCTGAAATCATAGGTGTCCACAGGGTCAAATGCGACGCAACGGTTTGCTTTGATGGAGTGGAACGGCGACTTTCACAACCAACCTTGCACCGCATTGAATGAATTCTTGCCCGAGCAGCGAAGGATGTGGATTGAGATCCTCCAACGTCGCTGACGGTCACTGCCGCGTGGGGTTCCCGGAGGTTGAGGACCTGTTTAGAACAAAAATCTTTCAAAATACCGTGTTTTACATCATGACACAAATACCATGGTTTTTTTCATAGTTTTTTATGGAAACTGGTGCTTGTTTGGTTCCAAAGTTTAGGAATACAATATTCAACCCTCTCTTTCCCACAGTATATCAACCAAAACTGAAGAAATCCATGGAAAACTGAGGTATAGACCTCAGTATCCAAAACTCCAAAAAAATACTGCAGTTTTGGGTAAACCATGGTATCAGTGTTTTGGTAGCACCAACCAAACAACTTTTGACTTTCAAAACCATAGTATTATACAATACCATGCATGGTGTTGCTTTAAAATGCAAAAATACCATGCAAACCAAACATGCCCTTGAAAAACCCTAAGAGCAAGTTTGATAATATGCCTCAGAATAGACTTTATAATGATGTCATGTTACATATAGTTGACTAAAACTATAATCATATAATAACTATCGTATGATATAAGCTACACATTTATACTTGGTCCACCGGACTTTCTTAGAGAGTCCGTGAGCAGTCCATATGTTTTCTCTTACCATTTCTTTTTTTTTCTATATCACTGTAAATTTGATGTGACATTCTTATAGTCCGTCTATATCAGCTTATTATACTGGCTAGAGCTGAGCCGACTGGCGAAGTGCCGAGGATGCATGGCCGCCAACGCCATGATACATGCACGGCGCTGCCACGCTGACGTGCCGCGACAAGCATGTATGCCCATAGTGCTGGGAATTGGGCCGGGTTGAGCCAGCTCGGTCCAAGCCCATCGTGATTCGTGCCAAACGGGTTCGGGCCAACAAAGTCCAAAAGATTTTTGGACCGTGCCGTGCCAGCCCGAAGTGTTAAAACAGTGGCCCAGCCCAGCCCAGCCCTAAACCACGTCGTGCCTTCTTTGGGTCGTGCCGGCCCAAGCCCGGATCGTATATTTGACCACATAAAATCAAAATATTGCAACCATATAAAATTCATAGCTTACTAAATTAAAAATATTAAACAATTCTAGCATCATTTGACCACATAAACTCCAAATATAACAATAATATAAAGTTGATATCTTACTAAATTAAAGAAATTAAATAAATTGGGCTTAATTGGGCCGTGCCGGCTCAAGCCCGGCCCATCTATGCGTGCCGTGCCAGGGCCCGACGGGCCGAAAATTGAAGTCCGGCCTAAGCCCGCCTTCGTGCCGTGCTAGCCCGGCCCGTATTATTTTATGCTGAGCCATTCTTTGGGCACCTATTTTCGGGCCATGCTTGTGCTGGCCTGAAAAGCCCGACCCATATTACCAGCACTATATGCCTAGATCCGTTCCTTCCCTTACCTGAGGAAGCATGGCCGCACGGGCGATTGATCCAATGCGAGGTAGGACACGCATCGCGCATGCATGGTTAATGATCTTGGAGCGCAGGCAGAAGAGGGGCAGCTAGCGGACGGCAGTTGGCAGAGTCGCCACCGTCTCCTTCTTCGGCCTCCGCCGTGCCTTTGCCATGCGTCCGTGTCCGTCTCGAGCGCAGCTCTCGACCCTGACGCGGCACTGGCAATTCAATGCATGGACGCAGCTGCGTGCATGGTCAATAGCAAAGCGCGTGGCAGTTGCGTTTCCTGCCTCGCCTGCAGCTGCATTTCTTCACTGCCGTGCCCGTGCCCAGCGGCAGGCGTCCATGCATATGCATGTGCCTGCACTAATGCTGTGCGGCTGGTGCGGCTGTGCCGGGTGGGAGAAGCCGGGAAGCAGCCAAACGGCGGCCTCAACCGCGTGTACTTCGGCGGCTTGCCGGCCGCGCGACGTATACGTCACTAGACCACCGGATTCCGATCCACCGTATAGCCACACGCAACTGTGGTGTCACCGGCCGTTGGCCCGTTGCGTTGCCGTCGGGAGAGGGATTGCACGTTGGACTCGGCAAAAAGAACTGGAACCGAGAAACCGAACCAAAATAACCGAAACCGAACTAACCAAATCGAAAGAACCGTTATAAAATTTGGTTCTAGTTTTTTGAGAACCGAAATAAATGATGTGCCTGTTTGTTTCGGCTTCTGGCAGCTTCTGGCCACCAAAAGCTGCTGCGGACTGCCAAACGTTCAGTTTTTCAGCGAGCTTCTATAAAATTCGTTGGGGGCAAAAACCATCAAAAAACAATATAAACACATAATCGGTTGAGTCGTTGTAATAGTAGGAATCCGTCACTTTCTAAATCATGAGCCATATGAACAACTTTATCTTACTCCACACGTAATCGTAATGATACTTAGATTCTCCCTACAGCCAGATTCTCCCCACAGCCAGATTTTTAGAAAAGCTGGTCAGAAAAAAGCTGAACCAAACAGGCCTGATATATTTTCGGTTCTACACTCTAAAGAACCGAAAGAACCGAAAAAACCAAAAGTATTAGATTCAATTTGTTACATGTGTTTGTAACTTCGGATGTTCACTACCGGAATCAGCTCCTTTGCCGTGTGTTCTAAACACACGGCAAAGGCTATTTTACACTCGGCAAAGGCTTTGCCGAGTGTAACACTCGACAAAGAACGCTCGACGAACTGTACATCGGCAACAGCTTCTTTGCCGAGTACTTTTTGTCGGGCACTCGGCAAAGACTTTGCCGAGTGCCATTTGGCACTCGGCAAAGAAAAGTCACCGTCACAGCGCCAAGTGACGGTGACGGATCCTTTGCCGAGTGCCTACGGCGACACTCGGCAAAGACTGGTCCAGTGGATCCCACAGCCAGTCCCTGTGCCGAGAGCCCTAGTAGGCACTCGGCAAAGGAGGTTTCTTTGCCGAGTGTCTGGTGGACTGGCACTCGACAAAGAACCCTCCAGTGGGCCCCTTTGCCAGTATCTTTGCCGAGTGCCTTGGCAAAAGCACTCGGCAAAGACATCTTTGCCGGTTCCCAGGTTTCCTTCTTTGCCGAGTGCCACTGTCAGCACTCGGCAAAGATGTCTTTACCGGTTCCCAGGTTTCCTTCTTTGCCGAGTGCCACTGTCATAGCACTCGGCAAAGCAACCCTTTGCCGAGTGTTACACTCGGCAAAGTGACCAGGATGTCCCTTTTTTATTTGCTTTTGTTGTTCCATCCAAACAAACAAAAGATATATATCATTCACATCACATTATATATCAAGCACATCACAGAATGAACACATTTATCATCAACACCATATATATCACAAAGTCTCACAAAACAGATCACAAGTCTCACTAAAGTCAGGATCATCACAAAACAGATACAAGTCTGCATCATCACTAACATCACCAAGTATCTCACAAGATAAAGTGTAACAAACATCACCAACACTCATAAAGGTAAGTCTGGATCATCACAAAACAAATCATCAACGAGGTGGGCATCTGGACTGGTTCGGCGAAGGGCTGGACGAAGCATGAGGGTTGTTCGACGCCGCCGATTGACCCTGCACAGAGAACAGATTGTATGTGTGAGAACATATGAATATATATCATGCAGTACTAAAATTTTGATACTCACAGGAGTAGTGAACTCTGTAGGGTCAGCTGCAGGGAACAACGGAGGTGGTGGAGCATGACCCTGTGCGGCGCCAAGGCTCTGCATGTACGCGAACATCTCCGCCATCCTCTTCTCTAGCTCCTCACGTTGCCTCCTCTCATCATCTAGTTGAGTCTGTAATATTTCGCCCTAATGTTACGATAATGCAAAGAGAAGATATATAAAAATCAATGAACGATGAATAGATAAGGAATAACCTGGAGTTGCTGGATACGATGCTGTGAGGTGTCCTGCCGAGGTCGTATGGCTGGGCTCGCGCTCGTGCTCCTTGCTTGCACCTGAGAGAGAGTGGGAGTGGAGGACGAGTCGATTGCCCCGTCGGCAATCCAGTACCGCCCATGCCTCTTGCCTCCTCCGACCCTCATGAGGACATCTCCGTCGATGTCCTCGGTCCTCGGATCGTAATCTGGCCCATGGACCTCCTTGGCCATGGCGGTGTACTCACTGAGTCGGCTGTGGATGGCGGGGTTGGTGTACGCCTCGGGCCCGTCATCCGGGTTGTAGGTGACGTCGGACGTCGCCTTCCCCTTGTGGGCCATGGCATATGCCGAGAACGTGGAGCAAGGCGCGCCACCATGTGCCGCCGACTGCGAGAAAACCAACGAGATGGTTAGAAATCATGTCTAATCGAAAGTTATACACCTAAATAAAAAAGAGCGCGTACCCATGCTTCCGCGTATTTTCCCAGGCTGCGGCTGCCTTGATGGTGGGAGGGACCTTGCATCAGCAAACGCCGTTCCCGGCTAGCGTTGTGCGCCTCATCCCACTCAGCCGAGCACCACCTCTGCACCATCTGCTCCCAGCACTCAGGATGCGCGGCGCACCAATGAGGAATCATCTAAAAAAATATAAGTACACAGCATATCAGAAGAAAAAAATAACCATATTTAGTACCAATAATAAAGTTTTGTATTTACCTGCAAGTATTGGTCCGGAGTCAACGACATGGTTCGGGCGTCCTTCTTGTTCACCTTCTCCCCAAGGACGGAGCCGTGGTAAGTGACGATGGCCTGGATGCGCGCCTCGTAGTGCATGTCCACGACGAGCTTCTTACAGCACGTCGTAGACACCACATCCGCCCTGGCCTCGTATCCAGCATCGCACCTGAAGGAATCCTACATACAAAGACGATGTATCCATACATTATTTCAAGAATATGCAACAAATGCGACTTATTAAACAATATAGTGCGAGGAAGACTTACCCATAGCTCTTGCTTCACCCGCTCTGCCTTGTTGTTGAATTGTCTGCCGTCCCGATCTACTGCATCGGGGGCGACGGCGTAGTGGTCGAAGGTGTATGCTGGGCTCGTCACTCCGGCGTACTCGACAAGTCCAGGGAAGTGTTCCCGGCATAGAAGGCCCAGGATGCCATTGGGGTTGCGGCCGTGACCCCCTGCAGTCTCCAAAACCATCCAAGACCTGTCCAAGTGATTAAGATGAAGTATTAGTTTCTATTATTAATTTGAACATATAATATGAAAAGGCAGCAACAATATCTAAAGTTACCTACCTCTCTCCATCGGGTCGTATCAGCGGACGTCTGTCACGAAGTATGGGTCGCTTAGGGAGGCTCGCGGGACCTCGCAGGTAGATACTCCTCGAACCTGAGGAGCCAGAACCTGAGACGTCCTGCTGAGGGGCGTCGTCGTCGTCGTCGTCCTGCTGCGCCGCATCGTCGTCGTCCTGCTGTGCCGCATCGACAGCGGCTTGCTGCTCCACCTGCTGCTGTACGGCGTCGTCCTGCTGCGCGTGCTCCTCCGTCCTACGGGTGCTCCTCCTCCCCCTCCCCCTCCTCGTCCTCGTCCCACCGCCCACCATCTTTGTCCAACAACCTGCAATTAAGAGTAAACAATTAAGCACAGATAAAAAATATGTATTTAGAAACATATGCAAAATAAATGAAATATAGCATTACATCGATTAAAAATAATCTTCATATGTGTCCGGGTTAGCCGGATCATAAGTGTCATCATCACTATCAACCATTTCATAGTCGACATCATCTGAAGGCGCAATTTCGTCATTGGCATTGCCTTCAAGTATTTCTAAGTCATTCTCATTTTGCACCTCATCATCCTCGTCATCAACAACCATTTCAATATCTACTTCCATTCCGATCGCTTCGGTTAAGTCTATCTCAAATTGCCCTTCGAGCCCATCTTCTTGGAAGAACTCTCCGTCATATGTGTCCGGGTCTAAGTTATAATCTTCATCATTTGGAACAGGTAATTTAGCGTGCGGTGATACCTTATACACAACATCCCAACCCTTAAGATGTTGTTTCGTTTGGCACGCATATGGAAGATAATACACTTGTGTGGCCTGTTGGGCCACAATATAGACATCGTCTCCTGGTAAGGTGGAATCCTGTCGAATTTCGACTAGCCCAAGATTAGAATGTGTCCGTCTCGTAACTTCAGGGTCAAACCAATGACATTTGAATATCACTGGAGTAAGAGGTTTGGAACCATAAAAATTGAGTTCATATATATCTTCAATTCTTCCATAATACTCGACCTCGTCAAGCCCGGGCGTATAGACTCCATAACACGTGGTTTTTCGATTGGGCCGGCTTTGGTCGTAGCTTGTTGTGCGAAAACGGTATCCATTGACGTCATACCCAGAAAATTTCCTGACCCTATAGGCAAAGCCATTGGCTACTTGTCTCAACTCGGCACTCATAGACGGCTCTCTTTGGCCCTGCAAGTTCAAACACGCTAGATTGTTATATTATTCGCACGTAAGAGCAACTTCAAATGACAAACTAAGCACGTACCTTACGTTTAAACCAGGAAATGAAATCGGGCAATCCATTTCCCGCACCCTTTCGAAGAAGGGTATCATATTCCTGTGGAGTTGGGTCCCTTAATCGACGCCAGAATTCATGAAGAAATTGCTCCATGTATGGCGTCACCTCTTCAAGGTTGGTCAATACATATAGCATGATATGGCGCCACTCTTCATGTCTCAGGGTCTTGGTCCATATAGCTGCATACCCATCAGGGAACATTAACATCTTGATCCACTCTAGTACTTCCTTCCTCTGGGCCCTGCTCAGGACGAAATCGGCCTTAGGCCTTCTCCATGTCTTACCACCACTAGGCGGCTTCATCTCTTGGTTTGGTCTATCACATAACTCTGCCAGATCCACTCTTGCCTTTACGTTATCCTTTGACTTATCAAGAATCTCCATAATTGTCGCCCAAAGTGCCTCGGCGACATTCTTTTCAGTGTGCATCACGTCAATGTTGTGTGGAAGGAGCAGGTCATCATAATAGGGGAGCCGAGTCAAGCCCGACTTATGTGTCCACATATGTTGCTCACCATATCCCACAAAACCACCTTCTGGGTTGGCCACGAGACCATCTATCTGTTCACGAACTTCGGCACCAGTCATCATTGCAGGTGGGCGGTCTGTCACCACGACACCTTTCGTAAAGTTCTTGATGTCTAGTCGGAATGCATGGTCAGGAGGGAGAAATTGTCGATGTTTATCGAATGACGAATATTTGCCACCCTTCTTCAACCAAATGAACCTAAGAGCTTCCTTGCAAACTGGGCATGGGAACTTACCGTGAACACACCAGGCGCAAAATAGCCCGTACACCGGAAAGTCATGCATGGAGTACTGGTACCAAACATGCATTTTGAAGTTTGTCTTCGTAGCTCGGTCGTACGTCCATACCCCTTCCTCCCAAGCACGGACCAATTCATCAATCAAAGGCTCCATGTACACGCCCATTTTATTCCCCGGGTGTCCAAGAATTATCAACGACACGAATATGTTCTGTCTTTGAAAGCATACGCCGGGGGGGAGATTGATGGGGATAACGAACACAGGCCAACATGTGTATGGGGCAGCGGTCATCCCATAGGGATTGAACCCATCTGTGGCCAGCGCAACACGAACATTACGAGCCTCTTTAGCTTTCTCATGGTGAATGACATCAAAGTGGGTCCATGCTTCACCATCGGATGCATGAACCATCTTGTCAGGATTGTATCGTTTGCCTTTTTTGTGCCATGTCATCTGTTTCGCGGATTCCTCTGTCATGTATAGACGCTGGATCCTCGGTATGAACGGAAGGTGGCGTAGGATTGTCACGGGGATGTCGAGCTGCCTCTTCTGTCCATCACCAGAGTCTACCTCCATGAACCTAGATGATTTACACTTCGGACAGTACTTTGCCTCAGTGTGTTCTTTCCTAAATAGGACGCAGCCCTTCGGACAAGCATGTATCTGCTCATACGTCATCTTGAGTGCACGAAGGAGTTTCTGTGCCTCGTACATGCTCTTTGGCAGAACGTGATCCTCCGGAAGCAGGCTGCCAATAACTGTCAACAAACCATCGAATGCGTCTCGACTCATGCTATACTGCGACTTGAACGCCATTATACGCCCAATGGCATCCAGTTGAGAAACCTTTGTCTTGCCGTGAAGGGGTTTCTGTGCCGCGTCAAACATGTCGTAGAATGTCTTTGCGGTCGCCTCTGGCTCGTCCTCCGTACGTCCTTCGGCGAACTGTGCCTCGTGATAGTCGTTCAACATGTCTCCTACCCCGGCATCAGCATCGTAATCCTCGACGCGTTGTCTCACCACCTCCTCTCTCGTGCGATGCGCTTCACCATGGAAGATCCACCGAGTATAGTCCGGCGTAAATCCATTCTTCCAAATATGTTCTACCATGGCCTTCTTTGGTTTTCTTTTCCGGTTGTCACATTTGCTGCACGGACAAGGGACTAGGCTAGCTCCTTTAGCAGCTTCGCCATATGCCCGTTCCACGAAAGCATCGGTCTTCCTAATCCATTCTGGGGTGACATCATTACGTCGAACGCGGCCCGTGTACATCCACTCACGGTCCTCCATCCTCTAACATATATAACCGAGTATAGTTTAATATAGACATGTAATGCATGTACACTACGTTCCTACCTTCTAATAGGTGAGGATAGGTCCTAATCCCACCCGCGGTTGCGTAGATGGAGTTAGTTTCCATGCTCTACTCCGATCCGAGATAGAATTTCGGCAGCACCTCCCCGCTGTTCTCCGGATACACGTCCTGGCAGGGAGAGTGTACTGTCCGGAGAACAACAGGGAGGTGACGCCGAAACTCTTTCTCGGACCGGAGTAGAGCATGGAAACTAACACCATCTACGCAACCGCGGGCTGTCCAAAAAACGTGGACAATTCGAAACTGATACATTTGTAGATATGCAAAGATCTGCATATCTACACCGTATCTCTTTCGAACGGGAGACGCCTAACTGGGTTACGTGATCTACGACCATGATGCGGAAATAGAGGTTATACCTAGGGTGGCGGTGGAGTCAGGCTAGTGGGGCTGTGGCGGGTCGGTGCAGTGGCGACGCGACGCGGTGCAGGCAGACCCGCAGCGGCTAGGAAGACCTCTGCAAAAAATACATGTCTGTCAACAAAAAATTCACATCACCGGCACTCGATCAAGCGGTTAATACAATACAAAATCAAGCGCTCGCTCTAGTTCATTCGAGCAAGGTCACTATACAATCAAGCGGTTAATACAATACAAAATCCTAATAAAACACTACAAGCACTCGCTCTAGTTCATTCGAGCAAGGTCACTATACAATTCTAGTAGCTAGTTGATTCCATCCTAATCGCTCCACCAAACAAATCTACTAGCTATACAACTACAATAAAAATGATTCATACACTCACTAGGGCGCGGGCGGACGGGCGTGCGGACGGGCGGGCGCCGGCGAGGGCGCGGGCGCCGGCGAGGGAGGCCGCGGCGGGCGCGGGCGCGGGCGCTGGCGTGGGCGGACGCGGCCGGCGACGGCACGGCGGGCTAAGAGCCGGCGATGGCGCGGAGCGGCGGCGGGCGCGCAGGGAGAAAGAAAGGAGAAAGGAGAAAGAAGAAAGAAGAAAGGAGAAAGAAGGAAGCCGCGGGCGAGTATATTCGCCTTCTTTGCCGAGTGCCCGTGATCTGGCACTCGGCAAAGTTTTTTTTAATTTTTAAAATAAACTTTGCCGAGTGCCAGATCGGTGGCACTCGGTAAAGGATCCTTTGCCGAGTGTCTACCATCTGACACTCGGCAAATATTACCTTACACATCTTTGCCGAGTGCCACCCTGGGGGGCACTCGGCAAAGAAGTCTTTGCCGAGTGTCTTCCTTGGACACTCGGCAAAGTACATTTTTATTTTTTTATTTTGCCAACCAAAATTTTTGTGGTATGTTCCTACACTATGTAGACCTACATGTACCATTTTGGGACAATTATAACAGTGTTTTCTATAGCTAGTACATTTAGTTTGTTTATTTGAATTTCTTCGGAAAATTCAGATTTGAACTGCAGGTCACTTGAAACTTGGAAAACCGTGAATGCAAAAATGATATCCATGCTACATAGCACAAGTTACGACCGATTTCAGGAGCGGACCGGAAACTTCGAGCACCATGCTCACTCAACATGGCCGTGAACTTGCCATACAACTGTTTAAAAAATTTATAAAACACCAACAAACTTAGAAAATCATGAAACTTGTCCACATGTCATGATATCATATGTAGAGTCTGTGATAAAAAATTTAGAATGTTTGGAGAAAGTTGTGAGACACTATGTGTAGAAACCTAAGAGAACCACACATGAAATCATAGAGTTTCAATGTGGATCTCTTAGGTTTGTACACATAGTGCGTTACAGCTTTCTCGAAACTTTTTCAAATTTTTATCACAGCCTCTACATATGATATCATGACACGTGGACAGGGTTCATGATTTTCTGACTTTGTTTCTGTTTTATACAATTTTTAAACACCTGGATGGCAAGTTTACTGTCATGTTGAGTGAGCATGGTGCTCGAAGTTTCCGGTTCGCTCCTGAAATCGGTCGTAACTTGTGCTATGTAGCATGGATATCATTTTTGCATTCACGGTTTTCCAAGTTTCGAGTGACCTGCAGTTCAAATCTGAATTTTCCGAAGAAATTCAAATAAACAAACTAAATGTACTAGCTATAGAAAAAACTGTTATAATTGTCCCAAAATGGTACATGTAGGTCTACATAGTGTATAAACATACCACAAAAATTTTGGTGACCAAAATAAAAACAATTAAAATATGCTTTGCCGAGTGTCTACAGAGGACACTCGGCAAAGACTATGTTTGCCGAGTGCCAGATATTTGACACTCGGCAAAGACTGACGGCCGTCAGTTGTAGACGGCCGCTAACGGCCCTTTGCCGAGAGCCATGTTTGCCGAGTGCTTGACCCTCGGCAAAGAAGTCTTTGCCGAGTGCTCGGCTGTGCCGAGTGTCCTACACTCGGTAAACTAGCTCTTTACCGAGCGCAGGACGTTGCCGAGTGCGGCACTCGGCAAAGCCGGATTTGCCGAGTGCCCGATAAAAAGCACTCGGCAAAGCCACCGGCACTCGGCAAAGGCGCGAATTCCGGTAGTGGTTGTTTTATCGACTTATGTTGAACCTCTAATCATCGATGTATTATTTATGAAATTATGGTCATTATGCACTTGTGGTTGTTTGTGGGAGATGTTGCTGAAAATTTCTCATAAAAGTTGTCGTTATTCAGAATTTTATAGTGGCTGTTACAGTTCGGTTAGAACCGAGGAACCGAACTGAAGAATCGAGAATCGAACTAGTCAGTTCTGGTTTCTTTACCTTGCTATTTCGGTTCTAGTTTTTGAAGAACCGAGGAACCGAACCGAACGCCCAGTCCTAATTGTACGTGGTGCGAGATTTTGTTTTGCATTTTTGGTCCCTTTTGCAACGCAGTACGTAGTATCCATTTCGATTCGACACAAGTCTAGAATAGTACTAGAATCAATAAAAATGTTAATAACTGTCATACTAAACATGTACTAATACTCACTACCGGAATTCGGCTATTTGCCGAGTGCCAAATAATTTGCCGAGTGTTTTTTCGGCACTCAGCAAAAAAAACTCTTTACCAAGTGTCAAACAAAAAATTCTCGGTAGAAAAACACTCGTCAAAGAATTTTTTTGCCAAATATTTTATTTTTGACACTCGGCAAATAGTTCTTTGTCGACAGTTTTTTAACACTCGGTAAAGAGCTTCTTTGCTGAGTGTTTTTTTTCAACACTAGGCAAAGACAATTTAAAAATCATATTTTCAAGCAGTAAATTAATTTAAATGAAAAAGTTTTTAACTACGAATTTGTATAACTCATCAAGACAATTTATATTTTGTTCATTTCTTTATATGTCAAAATAAAAGTGAATTTGTTCATAAAACCTATATGTCTCGTAGTTTATAAAACTATAAGAGAGATGTATAAGATTTGTGAATAATATTAGAACCATTATGTGGGATGAACAAATGACCAAACAACCAAAATAAACTTCGTTGATCTCGATAATTTATAGAATTTTGTAGTTGGCAACTTTTTTATTTGAAGTAAACTTGTCAATGAAAACTATGTCTGAATTTAAAAGATTTCAAAATTTGAATTTTGAAAATGACCTCGAATGGAAAAACCACCAACATGAAAGTTGTACGTCTTGAAGAGTTATGAAACTTTGTAGTTTACAATGTTTTGGTTTTAAATCATCTTATCATGCAAAACTATATTTGAATTTTAAAATTTGAATTTTTTAAATTACCTCGGATGGAAAAACCACGAAAATAAAAGTTGTAGATCTTGAAATGTAATGAAACTTTGTAATTTACAATTTTTGTTATCTGAAATCATCTTATTATAGAAAAATTCATGTTTTCAAATTTTATAAACGGTCTCAGATGTAGAAACTATCAAAATAGAAGTTGTAGATCTTGAAAAGTTATGCAACTTTATAATTGACAATATTTTCAATTGAATTTATTTAGTGTCTCAAATAATCAAATTACTCTCATTTTGTTATAATGCAAGAGGAATGAAAACGTAATATGATCACAATTAATGTAGTAGTGTAGTCGTAGAGGAGGTTATGCGCGACAGAGAGGTTGCGAGTTCGAATATCACAATTCGCAAAGCACGTAAATTTGATTTAAAATGATAAAAATGATAGTGCGATGGTAGGGGTAGGACAATGGCAATGATTGGGGAGTTGTTTCCCTTTTTAAAATGTTTTGTTGTTTTTGGGTTTTTTATTCTTGATTTGTCGAGTGCTTTTCTTTGCCGAGTGTTTTTCGACACTTGCCCGAAAAAAGTACTCGACAAATAATTCTTTGTCGATAAAATGTTTCCCGAGTGTTCTTTGCCGAATATTTTTTAACACTCGGCAAACAGTTTCTTTGCTGAGTGTTTTTTCAACACTAGGCAAAAACAATTTAAAATTCACATTTTAAAGCAGCAAATTAATTCAAATGAAAAAAATTTAACTATAAATTTGTATAACTCATCAAGATGTACAATTTATATTTTGATCATTTCTTTATATGACAAAATAAAAGTGAATTTGTTCATAAAACATATATCTCTCATAGTTTATGAAATTACAAGACAGATGTATAAGATTTGCGAATAATGTTAGAACCATCATGTGGAATGAACAAATGACCAAACGACCAAAATAAACTTTATAGATCTTCAGTAGTTATAGAATTTTGTAGCTGACAACGTTTTCATTTGAAGTCATCTTTTCAACGAAAACTACGTTTGAATTTAAAAAATTTAAAATTTGAATTTTTAAAATGACCTTGAATGGAAAACTACCAACATGAAAGTTGTAGGTCTTGATGAGTTATGAAACTTTGTAGTTAACAATGTTTTGGTTTGAAATCATCTTATCATGCAAACCACATTTGATATTTAAATTTGATTTTTTCAATCTACCTCGGATGGAAAAACCACGAAAAATAAAAGTTGTAGGTCTTGAAATGTAATGAAACTTTGTGGTTGACAATTTTTTTATTTGAAATTATCTTATCATAGAAAAATTCGTGTAAAGTTTTGAAATTTGAAATTCAATTTTTATAAACAACCTCAGATGTAGAAACTATCAAAATAGAAGTTGTATATCTTGAAAAGTTATGCAACTTTATATTTGACAACATTTTCAATTAATTCATTTAGTGTCTTAAATAATCAAATTACTCTCGATTTATTATAATACATGAGGAATGAAAATATAATATAAACATAATTAATGTAGCGGTGTAATAATAGAGGAGGTTATGCGTGAGAGAGAAGTTGCGAATTCGAATCTCACCATTCGCAAAACACGTAAATTTGATTCAAAAAGGATCTCACCATTCGCAAAACACGTACATTTGGTTAAAAATGGTGAAAAATGATAGGGTGATTGGTAGGATAATGGCGGTGGTTGGGGCGAGTTGTTTCCCTAATTTAAAAAAATATTTTGCTATTTTTTGAGTTTTTTGTGATTCTTAATTTGCAGAGTGCTTTTCTTTGCCTAGTGTTTTTCGACACTCAGCAAAGCCTTTGCCGAGTGCCAAAAAATACTCGGCAAAGAACTCTTTGCCGGTAAAACTTTTCCCGATTGTTTTTGCCGGCTTTGCCGTGTGCAAAATGACCTTTGCCAAGTGTCTAGGACACTCAACAAAGAAGGCGAGTCCGGTAGTGACAATCATGAGATACATTACCTATTTAGAATGATACATGTAACATAATATTTTCTGTAGATCTATGTCCCGTTAAAATCCCTCGGTCCACAGTTTATCCATTAAAGATTAGCTTTTGAGGCTAGGCTCTAAATAAATAGCACTCCGTCTATTTTAAATTATAAATTATTTTAGTTTTTTTAGAGAGACAAAGTATCTCAAGTTTAATCAACTTTGTATAATAAAATAATAATATCTAAGTTACTAAAGAAGTATTATTAGATTTGTTACTAATTATATTTTACAGTAGACCTAGATGATAGTAAATATCTATAACTTTGATTAAATTTAAGATATTTTGACTCTCTAAGGTAATCTCCAACAATTTACTCATCGTCGTCTAGAGATGGCAATGGGTAAATACCCACTGGGTATTACTACCCCATACCCATACCCATGACAAAAAAATAACCCCATCGGGTCACCCATATACACTGGTGGGTATAGATTTACCCCCATACCCATACCCACGTGGGTATGGGTCACCCATCGGGTCACCCGTACCCACAAAAATTAAACATCTATCAAAATATTATATTATACAAATGTTAAGTATATCCATCTAAATACCATTGTAAAATTTCTAGCATCATTTAACCATCTATTTAACACATCAAAGATAATTGGATAAAGTAGTAACACTAGGACAGTACTACATAGCACATTCCATTACATGGTCATTAAATTGTCATTAAGCCTTCTATGACATTATGGACTAAAAGGTTGTTAAATAGTAAAAAATATGAATGACTAAAGTCCAAGATCATGCTTGGGCTAAGTTTATATTGGGTATTTTATACCCGCGGGTTAACGGGTATGGGTGAAGGTGTAACGTTCTAATACCCGTTTACCCATTGGGTGAAGATTTTTGCCCAATAACAGACCCACAGGTAGAATATTTAGCTCACATACATACCCTAATGGAGTAAATACCCATCGGGTATCGGGTCGCGGGTACCCATTGCCATCTCGACGTCGTCTTTCATTTCAAAATTCACTCTATAAAGAATGCACTCTAGCAAGTAAAACATCGTTTTGTACGGCCCACGTGTACGAACTCTTGGGGAGGTTGTTGTTTGTCTATTTTGGACCTTCTCCTTTATCAATATAATCGGTAACTCTCATGTCCAGTTCGTTTCAAAAAAAAAGTTAGAATGATTTATAATTTCAAATAGAGGGAGCACGAAGTTATGTTCTAATTTTTAGCGAGGGCGAATTTATGCGGGTTTATGGTGGTCAATCGATCCCAATAAGGGCTAGTTTGGTAACCACATTTTTCCAAGAGTTTTTCATTTTCCCATGGGAAATTAGTTTATTTTCTCTTGGGAAAATAAAAATCCCTTAGAAAAATGTGGTTCCCAAACTAGCTCTAAAAGTTATAAATTATTTAGCAAAAAAAAAACATTGTTGTAGTTAAAAAGAATATTATATCACGAAGCTGGCTTCATGGACTGTAACAATATTCTTGGTTACCTTCATGGACTGAATTCAGTGTCAACGCCAAGGTTTGCGAGCCGCGCATATGTGTCTCTACTGACGCCCCGGCCACCGGCACAGCGAGCCATCTGCCAGTCTGCCTAGCCTAGAGCAGAGCCGCGAAGGAGGAAATGAGCGGCGGTTGGGGGAGGGCATCGGCTTGCTGCCCACCAACACAGGTCAAGCTCGCCGATCGACAGCAGTGCGCCGGGAGAGGGTTTGGAGTTGGACACGCACACAAGTCTTTTTCACTGTGATCAGGTCACTAACTATGTCACTACCATAAATAAACCACCAGAGAAAAAGCAGAGCAGCAACAATGAAGGTGTTCGAACCAAAAAGTGAGCAAGCGGACGGTCCGGCCCTGAGGCCGGACGGTCCGCGGTCCGGACGGTCCGCGCCTGTGGGCCGGACGGTCCGCGCGTGCGCAGAACAGATTAGGGTTCCGAGTTTTGTGTTACGGTTGTTAGCTATATTCGCGGGATTAGCTCGGAATCAGTTGTGTAAAGGGTCCAGCCCCCTCCTCTATAAATAGAGAGGTCTACGGCCGATTTGTAATCATCAACAATCGAATCAATACAACTTCTATTTCTCATTTTATCCTAGGAGTAGTTCTAGTCTAGTTTAGGTTTAGCCTCTCGATCCCCAAATTCTCCGCCTCTCCTCGACTCTACGTCGATTAGAGGAGTCTAGGTCGGTCTACCCGAGCCTAGACACCACCTAGGATCTCTACTCCCCGACGGGGTCCCTCCCGGGAGCGAGATCCAGGCGCCGTCGGCGGTCTTCCGCCGTCCCTGCGTACGCGCGGACCGTCCGGCCCCAGGGCGCGGACCGTCCGGCCGTCAGGCAGGAGCCCTAGCCGCGCACCAGGCCGCGGACCGTCCGGCCCCAGGTCGCGGACAGTCCGCCCTTGCGCAGAGAGCACCACCGCGCCTCGCACCAGGCTGCGGACCGTCCGGCCCCTGCGCGCGGACCGTCCGCCCCTGTGCAGAAGGCACCGCCGCCGGTTCTTCTTGAGTAATTGGCGCTCCGAAAAAGCGTCAACATACTTTTTGGCGACTCCGCTGGGGAAAACACATCTAGGCTCATCAAATCGGCCCTCAATGGCCGGTTCAAGGGAGAGCTCTGATATTTCTCCAAGCAACATCATAGAGCCGACTTGGGAAGCCTTGCCGGCTGACGAGCAGCTCCAGTTTGAGGAGCACAAGAAGCGGATGATCCAGGAGGCGAGAGCGAAATTCTTGGCCAACTTCAAAGTGGACAGGAACAACAAGGTCGTCCGACATCGGGCGACGGATCCGGCTTCGCTCCAACCCACGCCAGATATCCCCAATGTAAGTAATACCAACGAGCTGCAATCTCTTAGAAATTATGTAGAAGAGCAGCGTGAACAAATGCAGAGCATCATAGGGGGTATGCAAAGCGATGTTAAGAGACTAGTACGTGCATTCGATAAGTCTAACATCGCAAATTTTCCTTCACACGAGGTTGGGTTAGGAGATAACGCGTGTAACACATCGGCTACAGGTTGTCACGACCAGTCACAACCCCTTTATGGGATGCCGATGGACACATACCCTAAGCAACCGCAAATCGGCAGCAAACCAGCCGATCTGCACATGCCCGGACCGTCCGCACGTGAGCGCGGACCGTCCGTGCCAGCAACAGTCGGGCCTATTTTTAATGAGTTACCTAGATATGCGCCCGAGCCACCACACACGGCACAGAACCCAAACTACCCAGTCGGACGGTCCGCATACAACGACGGACGGTCCGCATATAACCACGGACGGTCCGGGTACGTATCCGGACAGTCCGCGCATGAGTATTTTGAGGAGGATTATTACATGAATCCTCGCCCGTCCCAGCAACACTTCCCATCACACTATGCGATGCACCAGCCCATTAATTCAGGATCCAAAGCCCAGGAAAGCTTTCCGGCCCCACCTAGAAGGCCGGAAAGAAACGATCAAACCTATGACCCATATAGGGCAAATGAAAATGCACCACGGAACTCAAACCAATGGGGGGAAAGACAACATGCTAATATCCAGCCAACCCCACCTATGTTTGACCAGAGAGCCGGTGGTCTTGCACCGGCTGCCATTGATATAGTAAGGGAAGAAATAGCCGGGGCGTTCCGAGATAAGCTCGGAGTAAGCATGGTCCCTGGGGGGCAATCATATCGGAAACCTTATGACAGCCGATTTGATCACCACCCATACCCACAGGGAACCAGGATACCCGAATTCGCAAAATTTTCGGGTGATCAAGGGAAAAACACACGCGAACATATAGGCCAGTTCTTAGCACAATTGGGAGAATTGGCCGACACAGAGGCATTTCGCGTACGTTTATTTTCATTATCGCTAACAGGAACCGCGTTTGCATGGTATGCCACTTTACCTCCTAATTCCATTTCATCATGGGGGGATCTAGAACAAAAATTTCATGATCATTTTTTCTCCGGTGACTATGAGTTGGATTTGGTAGATTTAGTGTCATTGCGACAGACAAAAGATGAATCAGTTAATGATTACATCCGGAGATTTCGAGATACAAGAAACTGATGCTTTCAAATTCATTTAGCAGAGAAACAGCTAGTAGGATTAGCCTTTAATGGTCTGCGATATTATTTAAAAGAAAGATTAGAAGGCATCCAATTCTTTACACTAGCACAATTACACCAGAGAGCTTTGGCTTGTGAAAGCCGAAGCAAAGAAACTGCTAAAACAATTCGTCACAACGTACATGTAGTAGAATGCGACCAAAGTAGCTCAGAAGACGAATCAGCAGAGGTGTATGCTGCTGAAATGGTTTGGCCAAAGCAGGCCAAATCTTCGGCTTGTGCCTCCTTACAGCCGGTTCAAAAGAAACGGCAAGAGGAGGTTAAGTTTACATTTAATGTTGGTAAGTGTGATAGAATATTTGATGAATTACTTAAAAATGGCAACATTAAAATAAATCACACTGTTCCATCCGCCGACGAGCTAAAACGTCGTGCATATTGCAAGTGGCATAACTCGTTTTCTCATGCCACTAATGATTGTAATGTATTCCGTCGACAGATTCAATCGGCCATTAACGAAGGACGATTGAAATTTCAGGAAATGCAGGTGGATACAGAGCCCTTTCCGATGAACATGATTGACTTCGAGGGCAAGAAAGTCCTAGTTCGGCCAAACACAGCCGATAAAGACAAAGGCAAAGAGACAATCATCAGCAATGCTAAAGAGGCCGATGGGGATCGTAAGGTTTCTTGCAGGAAAGTGGTGGCCGAGAAGACTCCCGATGGAGGGGAGACCCTAAAGGTGACCATCACAGCCTCCAGTACTGGGGGGCAAGCGCAGACAGGGAGACAGATGCAGGAGCCCGTGCTGCGTATCCCGGACGGTCCGGCACGTAGGCGCGGACGGTCCGGGACCCCACCGGACGGTCCGTAGAGCTCCGGCGGACGGTCCGGCCGTACTCAGGAATCACAACGTCCACGTACTTTCAAACCACGACGACCAGAGATAGGTACGTGGAAAACAAATACATTCAAAGCAGCTGGTCGGTTGGTTAAAGCCGGCCCAACTTTTGATCAATTATTGTCTAAGTACGTAAAAAAGAAGGCCGGCCCCAATGACCGGCCAGCAAAGCGACCCCACTCACCCATTCATGAGCAGCGTCAGGTCAGGCCGATTGGACCACCCCACCAATCGGAAGAACTGAAAGGTCATACTATACAAGTGAGACCTAACGTACCTGCATGGACACCTCCACCTCCATATCCACCTATGCCATATCCATACACATATTTACCTCCGCCATATGTCCCAAATCAAATGTGGGGCATGCCACCATATCCATTTGGGATGCCACAGTACCCCGCCTGGGGGGCACCCCAAACATCTGTTTTTGACAGGTTGACCCCACCAGTACAAGACTGATTGAGCACTGCTCAATCCGGTCACCAGGCACGAACCCAACAGGATTGCCGGACTACTCGGCCTTCCAGGCCGACCAATCCGGCAGGGGGCATATGCCTGCAGCAACTCAAAAAACAACAAAAGGGGACATCATCAAAATAGGCACCGCAGATGTTGTCATACAGGGAGACAATAAAGGGCCGATGATTTTCGGCGAATCGACCAACGCAACCGAAAAGGATACGACTACCATCAAAACAGCCGATCCAAAATACTCCATGCCTCGATGGTGCCCAGCGGGATTGGCACGATCCCAAAAGAGAAAATTACAACGCCTAAGAGCAAAGGAGAGCCAGGAGAAGGAGGCGGAAAAGACATTTAATGACACACATCCATTATACCCGCCACCGCAAAAGAAATGGAGACCGAAGGCCGTTGAGAAAAAACAAACGGCCACAGAAATAGAAAGTCAATCTGCACCAAGCGCGGACCGTCCGACCCCTACGCGCGGACCGTCCGCCGTTCACCAGGAAGCCTCCAACGACACGACAACATCAATGGAAGAGGACGACCTACTGGGAGAAGACCTGGTCGACTACGAGGTTTCTCCAGAACGCCCAGGTATGGATGTAAATATTATTACATTTTCTGCCGATTGTACTATTATCAACGACGATGAACCTGTTGTTGCCCAGTTTGATTTTGGTCCTAAAGAAGCCGCCTTTACTAAACCAAAAGAATCGGTAAATCATTTAAAGCCGCTCTTCGTGCGCGGCCACATTGATGGGATACCGATTGCTAAGATGTTGGTAGATGGAGGGGCGGCTGTAAATCTAATGCCTTATTCATTATACAGAAAATTAGGTAAACAAGATGACGAACTTGTCAAGACCAACATGACCCTCAGCGGTGTTGGAACTGATAGTTCGATCAAAGCCAGGGGAGTCACGTCCGTTGAATTAACCATCGGGACTAAGACCCTTGCTGCTGCATTCTTCGTCGCTGATGTAGAAGGAAATTACAGTTTAATCCTAGGCAGAGATTGGATTCACGCCAATCAATGTATACCTTCTACATTACATCAAATGCTGATACAATGGGTAGGCGATGACATAGAACAAGTACATGCTGATGTATCGGCCTGCATCGCTGTGGCCGATGCCCCTGTACTCTAGACTTATGAGACTGCTACATGTCTCACAGGAGTAGACTTTTCTGATTATCAATTCATAAGTATAGATAAGAAAGGTTTCATTCCTGTAATGCTAGAGCCGATGGAGAATCGGCTAAATCCTAAATAAAGTTAAATGATGAATACACACAAATTTCATGAGTCTTTGGTCACGGACAGTTCGGCCACCATGGCCGGATGGTCTGGTCTTTCACAAAAGAGTTCGGACTTTAAGACCGAACATCTACCACAGCGAAAAGACAGTATTACGGATGACCCGGTCCACGAGACCAGAAAGTCCGCCATCACACAAAGATCATCTGATTCCTCTGTGGGGGACATGATAGAGGAATTCAGAGATCTTGATAAACTAGGACAGGAGTTTACATCGGCCGATCCTTTGGAGGAGATTGATATAGGAGATGGTAAAACTCCAAGGCCGACTTTTGTAAACAAGACCCTGGAGACCGATTCTAGAAATGAGATGATCGGTCTATTGAAGGAATATTCAGATTGTTTTGCTTGGAATTATACTGAAATGCCTGGACTAAGCCGAGAAATTGTCGAACATCGGCTGCCTATTAAGCCTGGTTTCAGACCTTTCAAGCAGAAAGCTAGAACATTTCGTCCAGATCTTCTCCCACGAATCAAGGACGAAATCCACCGGCTGCTAGAAGCTAATTTTATTAGACCTTGCAGATACGCAGAGTGGGTCTCCAATATTGTGCCGGTGGAGAAGAAGGAGTCAGGTAAGCTTAGAGTATGCATTGATTTTCGTAATTTAAATAAAGCAACTCCTAAAGATGAATATCCCATGCCCATAGCCGACACATTAATCAATAATGCATCAGGAAATAGAATTATTAGCTTCCTTGATGGTAATGCCGGATATAATCAGATTTTCATGGCCGAAGAAGATGCGTCTAAAACGGCCTTTATATGTCCAGGCTTCATTGGTTTATTTGAATGAGTTGTCATGACATTCGGTCTTAAGAATGCTGGTGCTACTTATCAGAGGGCTATGAATCTGATCTTCCATGAGTTGTTAGGAAACACTGTGGAAGTCTACATTAATGATATTGTAGTCAAATCGGCTGGGTTTAGTTCTCATATAGCTGATTTGCGCAAAGCCTTTGATAAAATGCGTCGGTATGGTTTAAAAATGAACCCACGTAAATGTGCTTTTGGAGTGTCGGCTGGTAAGTTTTTAGGATTTGTCATCCATGAACATGGTATAGAAATAGACCCTGACCGAATCAAGTCTATTCGGAATGTGGGGCCTCCGACGTGTAAGGTCGAAGTGCAGAGGTTTCTCGGCAAGGTGAATTATTTACGAAGGTTTATTTCTAACTTAGCCGGGAAGATTGATGCCTTCACCCCTATCCTTCGGCTTAAGAATGATGCTGAATTCACTTGGGGGGCAGAGCAGCAGGAAGCATTTGATCTCATTAAAAAATACTTGTCTTCGGCTCCCGTGTTAAAAGCACCACAAGTAGGAGCACCATTCAGATTATACATTGCAGCTGAAGACAAGGTTATTGGGGCTGTTCTGACACAAGAAACTGAGGGGAAGGAGCATGTGGTGACATATCTAAGCCGAAGGCTGGTGGATGCTGAAACAAGGTACACTTTTATTGAAAAGTTATGCTTATGCTTGTTTTATGCATGCACCAAATGTAGATGTTATTTACTGTCTAGTCATTGCACTGTTTCTGGTCAAGCCGATGTAATCAAGTACATGTTGCATAACCCAATTATGAGTGGTAGAATTGGTAAGTGGGCTTATGCACTCATAGAATATGACTTGGCTTATGAACCATTGAATCTATGAAAGGCCAAGTCGTAGCGGATTTTATTGTAGAACATCGGGTTAATGATATTCATGAACTAGACATATCATACCTCACTATTACTCCTTGGACTTTATATTTTGATGGATCGGTTTGCAATGAAGGGCAAGGAATTGGCATTGTGCTTGTTTCACCAAGTAATGTATCCTTTGACTTCTCTAGCCGATTGAAAACGTATTGCACTAATAATCAAGCTGAATATGAGGCCCTTCTATTCGGTTTAGAACTTTTAAATGGTATGGGAGTAAAACATGTGAAGGTATTTGGTGATTCTCAGCTGGTTGTCCAACAAGTGTTAGAAGAATATCAATGTCTTGATGGTACTCTAAATAGTTATCTTGAGAAATGTTGGAGCATAATCCATTCTTTTGACGAGTTTAGTATTCGGCATATCTCTAGAGTTGAGAATCATAGAGCTAACGACTTGGCACAAGATGCATCGGGTTATCGGATAAAGAGAGGGAAATTTCACAAAACTGAAAATCTGATAACCAGTGCAGAGCCAAATTCCCAGGTCGCGGACAGTCCGCGTGTTGACGCCGGACCGTCCGAGGTTACCAGAAAGGTTCTCTTAATCGATTCGGCTGACAATGAAGCCGATGCAAGTGATTGGAGGACACCTATACTTAATTATTTGCAAAATCCCAATATCAGGACAGATAAGAACATTCGGCGAACAGCTTTCAAGTATGTTTTGATGAGTGATGAACTTTACCGTCGAACGGTTAATGATGTCCTGCTTAAGTGCTTGGGCCTAGATGATGCTATATTAGCCATGGCCGAAGTACATGAAGGAATTTGTGGTACCCATCAATCAGCTCCAAAGATGAAATGGTTGTTGCGAAGGTCTGGTTTTTATTGGCCTAGTATGACAGCTGATTGTTTCAAGTACTACAAGGGGTGCCAAGTATGTCAAAAATTCGGCGACCTACAGTTGGTCCCTGCAGCCGAATTACATCCTATCATCAAGCCTTGGCCATTCAGAGGATGGGGATTAGACTTTATTGGAGAAATTCATCCTTCATCATCAAAGGGGCATCGGTTTGTGTTAGTTGCCACTGACTATTTCACCAAATGGACTGAAGCCGTTGCTCTAAAGAACATGACGCACAAGGAGGTGATTGAGTTCATAACTGAGCATATTATTCATAGATTCGGCATTCCCCAGACCTTGACTACAGATCAAGGTACTTCTTTTATGTCAAAGGAGGTACGTGAATTTGCTGAATTATACAGAATTAAGCTGCTTAATTCATCTCCATATTATGCTCAGGCCAATGGACAGGCCGAGTCTAGTAATAGGACATTGATTAATTTGATAAAGAAGAAGGTATCTGATAATCCTAAGCATTGGCATAAGATTTTGTCTGAAGCTTTATGGGCTCATAGAATATCTAAACATAGTGCTACGAAAGTATCTCCTTTTGAGCTTGTCTATGGGCAGGAAGCAGTGTTACCTGTGGAAATAAGTTTGAATGCTGTCAGGTTTGCCAGACAAAATGATCTAACTGCTACTGATTATTATAATTCAATGATGGATAATATTGATGAGGTGACCGACAAGAGGATGATAGCTTTGGGAGCAATAGAAAAGGACAAGATCATGGTAGCCAGGGCCTACAATAAGAAGGTCAAAGCAAAGTCATTTCAAGTAGGGGATCTGGTGTGGAAGACCATCTTGCCTCTAAGGAATAAAGACCGGAAGTTTGGAAAATGGTCGCCAAGCTGGGAGGGTCCTTATAAAGTAAAACAGGTAATGTCTGGTAACATCTATTTGCTACAAACATTACAAGGCAAGGATTTACCAAAGGCTTTGAATGGGCGTTTCCTCAAACAGTACCATCCTAGTATGTGGCAAGATGCCTAAGAGAACCGATGTGATCACATCGAGTTAGTTGCTTTTGGTTCGCCCGGCTCCACCAAAAGGCAGGGGGGCATATGTTCGAACCAAAAAGTGAGCAAGCGGACGGTCCGGCCCTGAGGCCGGACGGTCCGTGGTTCGGACGGTCCGCGCCTGTGGGCCGGACGGTCCGCGCGTGCGCAGAACAGATTAGGGTTCCGGGTTTTGTGCTACGGTTGTTAGCTATATTCGCGGGATTAGCTCGGAATCAGTTGTGTAAAGGGTCCAGTCCCCCTCCTCTATAAATAGAGAGGTCTACGGCCGATTTGTAATCATCAACAATCGAATCAATACAACTTCTATTTCTCATTTTATCCTAGGAGTAGTTCTAGTCTAGTTTAGGTTTAGCCTCTCGATCCCCAAATTCTCCGCCTCTCCTCGACTCTACGTCGATTAGAGGAGTCTAGGTCGGTCTACCCGAGCCTAGACACCACCTAGGATCTCTACTCCCCGACGGGGTCCCTCCCGGGAGCGAGATCCAGGCGCCGTCGGCGGTCTTCCGCCGTCCCTGCGTACGCGCGGACCGTCCGGCCCCAGGGCGCGAACCGTCCGGCCGTCAGGCAGGAGCCCTAGCCGCGCACCAGGCCGCGGACCGTCCGGCCCCAGGCCGCGGACAGTCCGCCCTTGCGCAGAGAGCACCACCGCGCCTCGCACCAGGCTGCGGACCGTCCGGCCCCTGCGCGCGGACCGTCCGCCCCTGTGCAGAAGGCACCGCCGCCGGTTCTTCTTGAGTAATTGGCGCTCCGAAAAAGCGTCAACAAAAGGTTTCTCTATCACTACCGGTTCCCTCGAACCAGCACTGATGTCAAATATTAATGCCGATTCTTCCCCTAAACCGACAGTGATATCCTTAAGATCCTTGTCGGCCGGGTTAGGAACCGAACTACTAGCGGTGTCAGTTTGAGCAACACAGACGATTTGGCTTGGCAACCTACAGCAATATCTTTATAACAACAACTGCCGTCTTTTGTAGGAATGGTCTTATTTTTTCACATTCCTATTAATTAATTTATTTGTTATTTTTTGTGATACCTTTTTTATATGCTATGGTTACTGGGATATATATATATATATATTTAAAGTGTTGTATATATCACCAATCCATCAAAAAAATACAATGTATATGTTATAACTAAAAATAGTTTTTTGACAATTTATTTGCGTAGTAAATAGAGTAAGGATCAAAGAGTGTACCACTAAACAAGACCCTTATAGAGCAGAGAGAGAGACAAAGGACATAACGAGACCCTTATAGAAAGTAAAAAGATAATCAAAGGCAATCCCTGGTTTACTAACCCTTATAGAGTACATGAGCCAAAGCACAATACATCCCTTCCAATCAGACAAGAAGGAATCTAATGTATTGATCTTCGTCTGTACTGTGCTGTACAAGACAATCACCAAATATCACAGCTAATGGGTAGTGTTGTCGGTTGCCGCGACACCAAACACAAGCCAACTACCCTTAAATAGGTAGTGAACCGGGAGGGTTCGAGTTGAATCCATTACACATATGATGTATTGTATCTGGATCTATACTACTATCCTTGACCCGCTAAACGCTGCCATGTTCTTCTTTTACGCAAATAACTGGAAGGTACAATGGACACCACATTAGATGTGTCCGGTGACCACATAGGATACTACATCGAACGAGGTACCCAAAGAGGTTGCGACACGAGTTAAGAGACTCTCGTAAGGAACCAAACGTGTCGGTGGTACATCAGATATCACACCAGATATATACCAATGTCCAATGGCCGATAATAACTAGAAGCCCAACGGGCAGCTGACACGGACTTTGATGCATGCGTGGAAATTATGTACACCCTCCAACATCTATATTTGGATGGAAGGATATATATATACTTCTCATAGTTGGCCATTTGAGAGGAGTGGAAGATGAAAAACATATCTAGTGAGTTAAGACTTATTTGTATTAGAACTGGACACCCAAGCGCTCAGAATGATTTGGTGATTAGTATAGGTGCTTTTATGAAGTGCTTAGGTTAGTTAGACCACCGTTTATAACGCTTGCACTAGGTTTAGGCCTACTGTTTAGTGAGGTTCGTTTACCTCAAATTACTTCGTGATTTTCTCAAACCATTGGAGTTGTACTCGAAGGGACATGTAGACTTGTGAGTTCATATCAACTAAGTTTGTGGTGTGACCGCCACCATGTATTGAAGGGACATGTTTGTGGTGTTTACAACGCTTGCACTAGGTTCAACAAGATAATTGAGAGAATCAAGGAAAGAATAGCATAATAGTAGTTCAGAGAATCTAGGAAGAAATAGCAAATTAGTAGTTGAGAGTTTTTAGCAGGTTAGATGTCGGCCATCAGCTGGCCTATATAAATGCAATCAAAGTCAGATTAATGGATGAAGAAGAAAGTTGTTCCAAGATCTTCCCCTCTCCTAATCCGCTCTTCCTCCTTTGCTGTCAACATAGATCAGCGTCTAGCCGATCGTCCTCGCCACCTGCGAAGCCAGGGACCGGCGCTCGAGCCCTTGCCTCTTCCTCCCTACCGTCAAACCTATAACATCTTAGTCCATACAAGGTGATGGTCGTGATCAATGAGGTGGCCTATATCCTCAAACTTCCGGCCACAACACACATTCATGATGTGTTTCATGTGGTGTTACTCAAAAAATTCGTCGGCACACCTCTAGGGTCAGCACCACCCCTACCCCCGACCCACCAAGGTGCCACCCAACTACAACCGGCACAAGCGTTGAAGGTCTGCCAGGCCCACGGTGTCCGCCAGATCCTTATTCAGTGGGAGTCTCTAGCCAGTTCAACAGCTACTTGGGAAGACCTGGATGACTTATGTGTTTGGATGATAATGAGCTCTAAATTTTGCACTATAAGATTTAAGGATTAAATCAGATTAGGACCGGACGCCATTTCTATTCATTTGTGAACTAAAATTTATTTAGGGTCTTGCCATTTTGCGAAGAACCATTTGGATCGTCGTCCATTACCACCCCTACTTATATGGGCAATATCCTCTATTCCAGTTCGAGGACAAGCTACTTCTCGATGGTGGGGGGATGTTATGTGGGGCGCTACCTATCAGTGCAGTTCAAATAAGAAGACTACTAGTTGAGATAGTTCAACATGGTAGTTGAGAGAATCAAGGAAAGAATAGAAGGTTATTAGTTTAGAGAATCTAGGAAAGAATAGCAGATTAGTAGTCGAGAAAGTCAGATTAATGGATTAAGAAGAAAGTTGTTCCAAAATCTTCCCCTCTGCTAATCCGGTCTTCCTCCTTTGTTGTCATGTCAACATCAGCGTCTAGTCGATCGTCCTTGACAAAGGTGAAGCCAGGGACCGCCTCTCGAGCCCTTGCCTCTTCCTCCCAACTGCCGAACCCATAACAAGCAATGTTGTGATGTAATATTGGACTTTGGAATTGCTACTGGTTTTGGATTTAACTTGATCATGTAACATTGTGGACGCTCATGTACCGTGATTATTCAGATGGCTTTAACTGCGCCACACCTAAGAAAACTATGGAATCAAACAAGCATCGGTTTCAAGATATAGTATGATTTCGGTACGGTAAAGGAAAACCGTAGTATTTATGCTATGGACAGTTGCAGAAACCATGGTATTTCAAAACCACAGTTTTTAAAAAACTAAGTTACCAAACAGGGACTTATTGTTATTGCCAGAGAGAGAGAAGTTAAGGGTCGATGTCGATGAGGCGAGGTGACGCGTCAGCGTCAACTGTACTGTCGGAGATAGAGGCTGCACTGCCTCACGCTGGCTCGGCCTCCTGATTTGGCCAGTCCGGGACACCGTAGGTGTCTCTGCTGTCCCACATCATTCAAGGCAGCCGGCAGCGCGTCGACATGCGCACGGCCGTCCTCCGCTGGCCGGCCGCCACCTCCCATGGCAACGCCGCGCGCCCTCGCGTTGAGACTTGAGAGAGGGCCAACTGCCAAGAGCATCCGCCCGCATTCATGGCCGCCCCGCTGGCCCGCTGTTGCATGGTGACCCGTGTCGATCTGTGGTCACCGTGCGCCACTGCTCACGGTCAGATTCTTCGATCGGGCTCCTTTCAGCTAACCGTCCGCGCGCGACGATTTCAGCTGAATGCACAATACCGCGCCTTCGAGTCCAGCCAGCATCTTCCTCCGTTCCATCAACGTCCTCGCTCTCTGCCCCCGGCCGTAACTACCAGCCCAATCAATGGATTGGCACGTACATGCTGCGGCCGCCGCGTCGTGCGGTGCCTGCCACCGTTTCCGGCCGCCGACCTCCTCACGCACGCAGCTCAGCTCAGCTCATGGGCGTCCGCCACCGAGTTGGGGTCGGCGGGTCGCCGCCGTCGCCGCCCATGCATGCCCGGCCGTCCGGGTGACCAGATGCGACACCTCCTTGGGCACCGACGACGCCGTCAGCGCATACATCTACGTGCATGCCCACAAGGCCACCGCCGGGCTCCAAGGGGAGTGGAGTGTCATGGAGCCATGAATATCCATGCCTAACGAGTGACCTGGAAACAGGGACAACACACAAAGGTTCCGGTCCCCTCCCCCGCGGTACCACCGGCTGCATTCAAGACCAAATCTACAGGACAGATGGGCTGGGCACCCAGATGGCGGGACCTGCTGCGGTTGGTTGGGTTCAAGACTTCAAGTAGTGTAGTTGTAGTTCTTGTTCTTGGAAAGACCCTTCATCAGCACCTGCTTTACCTGCATTTGACAAATTTTCGTTTCCTTTTCAGATATGGGTCTTCTCCGAATTTTCATGAAATTTATCTATTAGGTCTAATTTGGAAACATCATTTTTCCAATTGATTTCTATTTTCCGAAAGAAAAATATACTAATTTTGTTAGGAAAATGAAAATCCCTTAGAGCAGCTCCAACAATGCTCAAATGAGTGACCTAAATTAAAATATAGGGCTTAAGACAGGAAAACAAACTCCAATGGTGCTCTATTTTGCCAAATTTCATCAAAAAATAAAGAGCACCTCCAAACCTGTCACAAATATGTTGCACCCAAATGGGTGACCTATCTCTCAATCTCAACAAACTGAATGTTCACGGCCTTCTCGTTTAATACTCTCACGTACTCATCTCGTGCTGCGCCGCCAGTTCTTGCTGCTCTCGATCCACCGCTGCTAGTTCTTGCTACTCCCAATCCACCATTGTCTCCTCATTTCACCCTCCGTCGTGTTCCCCTCGTCGCACTCATCACAGTCGCCCTTCGTCCGTACGCGATGCCTGAAGGAGTTTTTCCTGCCGGGAAGCGTCCTGCGCCTTCGTTGAAGTCTGGTGCGGCGACAATTGGACGACAACCGGCAACTCTTCCTTCTGCCGTTGTGCCGATGTCCCAAGGTCCTGTTCGAGGTGTAGAAAGCAGGTATAATCCAATTCGCCTCATGTTGCCAATTTGTTTCCCACCAGCATCTTTTCCCGATCCCTGTCTCATGTAGATGATTTTGTTACATTGCGATGGATGAAAGGCACACGCAAAAACCTCGTCGATCTTCGTTCAATATTGCCTTATGTATGATTGGTGGTGGTTGTGAAGGTTCTTTACAAAATTGTGGAAGAAACCCCATTGCCAACAACTTATCTATCACATCTTCTACCAAGGGACATAATCTTGGCAGTGCTTCTTTTGGTTCAGTGTATGAGTAGATCACAGGGTAAGTTTGGATCTTCCTACTTGATGATAAATAGCATATTTACATTATCATTTATTAGTACAATGCAGATATATGTCATTAACTGTTAAAATAGCTTGTTCGTATGAATGAAGGTTTCATTCTTGATAAGTTACAACAGGAAGTTTGTCAAATCTTGAAGATAAATTCAATATAATATCTTAGTAATTTGAACTTATTTTCTTTGGTAGGCCAATGCCCTCCCAAGAAAATTACTTCACAAATCTGCTGAACGAAGATGGTTTAGAAGTGTCAAGCTCATAAGACATTGTGGAAGCTGATTACAATTTGTTGGAGCCAGCTCTTGCAGCTGATATGAGTTCACAGACAAAAAGTAAGGGACGGTCCAAGAATTTTTCAGAAGAGGAGGACATGTTGCTCATTTCAGCATATCTTAATGTGAGCAAAGATCCTATTGCTGGAAGGGATCAAAAAGATGGGCGATTTTGGGAAATGATTGAGAAATACTACTACGAGAACAAGACCTTTGAATCAGATTGCAATTGGTCCTCATTGCAGCACCGATGAACAATACCTTTGAGTAAACAGAAAAAGGAAAAGGAATTGGAATGATAAAGAAGATTCACTACTCCTAGTTGTCCATATGTCCTCGCCGCTCCCATAGATGTTCGACAAGATCTTTCTGAAGTTGGCAATGAACATGAGAATTTTTGATTTCTTCACGCATTTGCACGAATGATGTAAATTTTGTAGTTCCAGCTCGTGAAATTAACACATTGACGTCAGCATCATTGTTATCATATTATTTGTATATGCGTCTGTCGGCACGTTCATCTTCAATTATCATATTATGCATGATTACACATGCCGTCATAATATCCCGTAGTGTAGCTTCATCCCAGAACCGAGCAGGACCTCGAACAATGGCAAAGTGAGCCTGCAGGACACCAAAAGCACGCTCAACGTCTTTCCTCTGTGCTTCCTGAGTCTTAGCAAAATTCTTGTCCTTGGCATTTACCAGAGCCTTCTTAGTTTTGACAAATGTCGACCAAGTAGGATAAATCCCATCCGCTAGATAGTAATCCATATAATAGTCATGTCCGTTAATTGTGTATTTAACTTCTAGAGCTTCACCATTGGAAAGCCTGTCAAAAAGAGGTGATCTATGCAACACATTAATATCATTGTTTGTACCCGGTAGACTAAAAAAGGCATGTCGTATCCATAAATCAGTAGATGCAACTGCCTCCAGTATAATAGTTGGATCTTTCGCATGACCGCAATACATAGTCTGATGAGCTGTTGGACAATTTTTCCACTTCCAATGCATAAAGTCAATGCTTCCAAGCATACCAGGAAATCCACGACATTCAACAATATTAAGTAGCCTGGCTGTATCATCTACATTGGGGGCTCTCAGGTATTCCTTACGAAACAAATGAACAATAGCCCTGACAAATTTCCTCAAACTTTCTATAGCAGTGCTTTCACCTATCCAAACATACTCATCAACATAATATGTCGGTACACCATAAGCTAGTTGTCGTAATCCTGTTGTTACTTTTGGTCGACAGGAAAACCCACAGACACCAGCAGCATTTTTTCTGAAGAAAATAGTGGACATGCTCCTCAACAGCTTTAGCAATCCTGTTGAAAAGACTGGAACTCATCCAAAAGCGACGCCGAAAAATCTTCTCGGGGTATATCGGGTTTTCGTCAAAGTAATCCTGATGTAGTTTTCTAGCACCTTCCTCTCTGCTCCTGTCGTAAACCTTATGACCAAACATTGAACCTCGATGCCTATTACTTGGGATACTTTTCCTCCTCCTATATTCACGAATCATAAGCACCAAATAGTCATCAAGGTAGTCATTCTCACGAAATATGATACTCCTACTCAGCGCATCCATCTTCTGTACAACACCAAAACAAAACAAAACATTATATTAATTATCATCTGCATATTTTAATGGTCGATCATCAACGATGAATGAAATGATCAAAGGCATTCACGTACACTGTGGCGCTTGAAGATGTCCAATCAACACAGCGAGAAGAGGAAGAACGAGCAGCACACCTGTGAGAAGGAACCCTGGGCGACAGCAAATGATTTTCAGTTGATGGAAACGATGTCATTCGCCGATTGGGTGCAAGATCGCCTTGTTGAACAGGACCACGAGGCGGCGGCTACTACCAGAGTTAAAATGTCGACCTCCACTACGGAGGTTCGGCAGGAGGCAAAACTGAATATCAACCTACGCACAGGTGGTTTGGCGGGACTCGCTGGCCCAAAACCAAAATAGGGATAACCTCCCACATTTGAGCCTTTATTGTTGGAGTTAAAATGTTTTTTGTGACTCAAAACAACTTATTTTCAATTTTAAGGCATTTTTATAGGGCACTTTGTTGGAGCTGCTCTTAGAAAAATGAGGTTTACAGTGTCTATTTACGAAACTAGCAAGGAGAGAGTGGAACCAAAGACATACCGAATGGTTGTGCGTCTCATTTATGCTTGATCCGTCAAACAGACGTGTTACTATCTTTACAGGAAAAAAGGCTCTGAGATGTGGAATGAGCTCAAGCGACGAGAAAGAACCTACTTTTTCTATAATTTCTTGAGTAGTGTATAACGCTGCCGCTGTCTGCTCCTCGACCAACTACAGGATGGAACCTAAGTGTTTGAGCACTAAGAAAAGGCACCGTCCATGGGATTTGTTTGGGAACCGACTTATAATAGGTCCAAACCTCCGTCTTGTATAGATGAAGAGGTACAACCAATTGAAACCTCAACAATTGATCCAATCAAACCAATTTACCATATTTATCATATTTGCTTTGTTACTGAAAGGGAAATGTGCCCTTGGGCCATTTCTAAGTATTTTGGTGATTAAGTGCCAACACAAGTGGTTTAAGTGTTAAACTGTGCAAATTGGTGGATGAAGTGCAAATCAACACAAAGTATGATTCTAGACTTAGTACATTGGTTTTTGTATACTAACAGATTTCGTCTAAGTGCTAGAATCAAGGAAAACAGAAAAAGAAAAAGACTTGGCTGAAGTAGCCAAGACTCAGCACAATCTGGGTGCACCGGACTGTCCGGTGGTGCACCGGACAGTGTCCGGTGCGCCAGGCTGGCTTTGGTCAAACTGGCCGCTCCCGGGATTTCGTCGGCGGTGTACGGCTAAAAATCACCAGACTGTCCGGTGGTGCACCGTACTGTCCGGTGAGCCAACGGTCGACTGCGCCAACGGTCGGCCGCGCAATCCGCGCGTGACGTGTGGCCGAGCCAACGGTCTGATGGGGGCACCGGACTGTCCGGTGCGCCAACGGCTCCAAATCTTCAACGGTCGGCTGCGCCAGAATAGGAAAGCAATCAGCACCGGACTGTCCGGTGCGCCACCCAACAGAAGACAAGAATTGCCTTCCTGGATTGCTCTCAACGGCTCCTAGCTACCTTGGGGCTATAAAAGGGACCCCTAGGCGCATGGAGGAGCACACCAAGCATACTTTGAGCATTCTTGATCATTCACACTCCATCTTTGCGCACTCGATTGACATTCTTAGTGATTTGAGCTCCGTTCTAGTGGTGAACTTTGTGCTATTCATTTAAGCTCAAGTCTTGGCTCTGTGTGTGCGTTTTGCTGTGGATTTGTGTGTGTTGTTTCCCTCCCTTACTCTAGTGCTTTCACTTTGATCCTTATTGTAAGGGCGAGAGACTCCAAGTTGTGGAGATTCCTCGCAAACGGGAAAGAGTAAAGAAAGAAGAACACCGTGGTATTCAAGTTGATCATTGGATCACTTGAGAGGAGTTGAGTGCAACTCTCGTCCATTGGGACGCCACAACGTGCAATAGGCAAGTGTTATACTTGGCCGAAGCACGAGATAAATCCTCGTGTCTCTTGTGCTTGTTCTCACTGTGTCTATTGTGTTTCACAAGAGCTCTCCTTTAGCCACTTGATTTCATTGTGCTAACTCTTAATCAAGTTTTGTGGCTTTAAGTTTTAAGTTTTTACAGGATCACCTATTCACCCCCCTCTAGGTGCTCTCAATTGGTATCAGAGTCGTTCTCTTCAAGAAAGGGACTAATCGCCCGAAGAGATGGATCCTAAGGGAAAGGGGATGGTTGTCAATGACAATGAGAAGGAGTCCATCTTCAACGAGCCAAGGGACGACAAAGCCAATGACTTCGGCTCAAGTCAAAAGAAAAAGGATGGAAAGAAGAAGAGGCGCATCAAGAAGATTGTCTACTACGACAGCGACAAATCTTCCTCTTCTCAAAAGGACGACGAATACAAGGAGAAAAAGAAAACGGTTAACTCAAACTTTTCTTTCGATTATTCCCGTATTCCGCATAATTCCAATGCTCATTTGCTTTCCATTCCACTTGGTAAACCTCCACACTTTGATGGAGAGTACTACGGATTTTGGAGTCACAAAATGCGTAGCCACTTGTTCTCTCTTCATCCAAGTATATGGGAGATAGTAGAAAATGGAATGCGATTTGATAGTTCGGATAACTCCATGTTTATCAATGAACAAATCCATAAAAATGCACAAGCTACTACTGTTCTTTTAGCATCCTTGTGCAGGGAAGAGTACAATAAGGTGAGCGGCTTGGACAACGCCAAGAAGATTTGGGACACCCTCAAGATCTCGCATGAGGGGAACGATGCCACCATGCTCACCAAGATGGAGTTGGTGGAAGGCGAAATAGGAAGGTTCGCGATGATCAGGGGAGAGGAGCCAACTCAAACGTACAATAGGCTCAAGACCCTGGTCAACAAGATAAGAAGCTATGGAAGCACGAGATGGACAGACCACGACGTCGTCCGACTTATGCTAAGGTCCTTCACTGTCCTTGATCCTCATCTTGTAAACTCTATTCGTGAGAATCCTAGGTACATCAAGATGACGCCCGAGGAAATACTCGGAAAGTTTGTAAGCGGGCGAATGATGATCAAGGAGGCAAGATATGTTGATGAGGCGTTGAATGGCCCAATCCATGAGCCTCAAACCGTTGCTGTCAAAGCAACAAGTAGCAGGGAGGCGCTACCTAGCAAGGTGGCGCAAGTTGAGGCGTCCGGGCTAAATGAGGACGAAATGGCCCTCATCATCAAGCGCTTCAAGATGACGCTCAAAGTTCGCAAGGAGCATCCCAACAAGAGCAAGACGAAGGGAAAGCGCTCCTGCTTCAAGTGTGGTAAGATTGGTCACTTTTTTGCTAACTGTCCTGATAATGATAGTGACCAGGAACAAGGAAAGAGCGGAAAGTGGGAAAAGAAGAAGACCTACAAAAAGGCAAAGGGCGAGGCACACCTTGGAAAGGAGTGGGATTCAGATTGCTCCTCGTCCGACTCTGACAACGAAGGACTCGCCGCCTCAGCCTTCAACAAATCGTCTCTCTTCCCCAACGAGCATCACACATGCCTCATGACAAAGGAGAAGAAGGTAAATACTCGAAGTACTATTACGTATGCTTCTTCAAGTGATGATGAGTCTAGTGATGATGAAGTAGACTACGCAAGCTTATTCAAAGGTTTAGATAGAACTAAAATTGATAAGATCAATGAATTAATTGATGCTTTGAATGAGAAGAATAGATTGTCAGAGAAGCAAGAGGATCTTTTATATGAAGAGCATGATAAATTTGTTAGTGCGCAAAATTCTCTTGCTTTAGAAGTTAAAAGAAATGAGATGCTTTCATGTGAATTATCTACATGCCATGAATCTATTTCTAGCTTAAAGAGTATTAATGATGATTTAAATACTAAGTTAGAAATAGCTAATAAATCAAGCTCTTGTGTAGAACATGTTGTGATTTGCAATAGGTGTAAGGATTTTAATGTTGATGCTTGTAGTGAACACTTAATTTCCATTTCCAAATTAAATGATGAAGTGGCTAGTCTTAATGCCCAACTTAAGACTAGCAAGAATGAATTTGACAAACTAAAATTTGCAAGGGATGCCTACACTATTGGTAGACACCCCTCAATTAAGAATGGGCTTGGCTTTAAGAGGGAAGCCAAGAACTTAACAAGCCAAAGGGCTCCCATTTTCACAAAGGAGAAAGGGAAGGCCCCTATGGCTAATAGTGCTCAAAAGAATCATGCATTTATTTATGATAGGAAATTTTCTAGAAATGTTCATCATGATAGGAGTTGTAATGCTTGTGATTCAAATGCCATGTTTGCTTCAAGTTCTTCCTTTGTGCATGGTAGAGATATGCCTAGGAGAAATGTTGTTCATGTACCTAGGAAAGCAAGTAATGAACCTTCTACAATTTACCATTCTTGCAATGCTTCTTTTACAATTTATAGGAAGAATAAGAAAGTGGTTGCTAAGAAATTAGGGGCAAAATGCAAAGGAGATAAAACTTGCATTTGGGTCCCTAAGGCTATTGTTACTAACCTTGTAGGACCCAACAAGAGTTGGGTACCTAAAACCCAAGCCTAAATTACCTTGCAGGTTTATGCATCCGAGGGCTCAAGCTGGATTATCGACAGCGGATGCACAAACCACATGACGGGGGAGAAGAAGATGTTCACCTCCTACGTCAAGAACAAAGATTCCCAAGATTCAATCATATTCGGTGACGGGAATCAAGGCAAGGTTAAAGGACTAGGAAAAATAGCTATTTCATCCGAGCATTCCATCTCTAATGTGTTTTTAGTTGAATCGCTCGGGTATAACTTGTTGTCCGTTAGTCAACTATGTAATATGGGTTATAATTGCTTATTTACAAATGTAGATGTGTCTGTCTTTAGAAGGAGTGATGGTTCATTAGCTTTTAAGGGTGTACTAGACGACAAACTCTATTTAGTTGATTTTGCAAAGGAAGAGGCCGGTCTAGATGCATGCTTAATTGCTAAGACTAGCATGGGCTAGCTGTGGCATCGCCGTCTAGCACATGTAGGGATGAAGAACCTTCACAAACTTCTAAAGGGAGAACATGTGTTAGGTCTAACAAATGTAACTTTCGAAAAAGATAGACCTTGTGCAGCTTGTCAAGCAGGTAAACAAGTGGGAAATGCTCATCATAGCAAGAACGTGATGACCACATCAAGACCCCTGGAGCTGCTGCATATGGACCTCTTCGGACTCGTCGCCTACCTCAGCATCGGGGGAAGTAAGTATGGTCTTGTTATAGTTGATGATTTTTCCCGCTTCACTTGGGTATTCTTTTTGCAGGATAAATCTGAAACCCAAGGGACCCTCAAGCGCTTCCTAAGGAGAGCTCAAAATGAATTTGAGCTCAAGGTGAAGAAGATAAGGAGTGACAACGGGTCCGAGTTCAAGAACCTTCAAGTGGAGGAGTACCTTGAGGAGGAAGGAATCAAGCACGAGTTCTCCGCTCCCTACACACCACAGCAAAACGGTGTAGTAGAGAGGAAGAATAGGACGCTCATAGACATGGCGAGGACGATGCTTGGAGAGTTCAAGACACCCGAGCGGTTTTGGTCGGAGGCCGTGAATACGGCTTGCCACGCCATAAACCGGGTCTACCTTCATCGCCTCCTCAAGAAGACGTCGTACGAACTTCTAACCGGTAACAAACCCAACATTTCATATTTTCGTGTATTTGGGAGTAAATGCTACATTCTAGTGAAGAAAGGTAGGAATTCCAAATTTGCTCCCAAAGCTGTAGAAGGGGTTTTGTTAGGTTATGACTCAAATACAAAGGCGTATAGAGTCTTCAACAAATCATCGGGTTTAGTTGAAGTCTCTAGTGACGTTGTATTTGATGAGACTAATGGCTCTCTAAGAGAGCAAGTTGATCTTGATGATGTAGATGAAGAAGATGTTCCAACGGCCGCCATACGCACCATGGCGATTGGAGATGTATGACCACAGGAACAAAAGGAGCAAGATCAACCTTCTTCCTCAACAATGGTGCATCCCCCAACTCAAACTGATGAACAGGTTCATCAAGAGGAGGCGTGTGATCAAGGGGGAGCACAAGATAATAATGTTATGGAGGAAGAAGCACCACAGGCCCCTCCAACTCAAGTCCGAGCGACGATTCAAAGGAATCATCCGGTCGACCAAATATTGGGTGATATAAGCAATGGAGTAACTACTCGCTCTAGATTAGTTAATTTTTGTGAGCATTACTCTTTTGTCTCTTCTCTTGAGCCTTTCAGGGTAGAAGAGGCCTTGCTAGATCCGGACTAGGTGTTGGCCATGCAGGAAGAGCTTAACAACTTCAAGCAAAATGAAGTTTGGACACTGGTGCCTCGTCCCAAGCAAAACGTTGTGGGAACCAAGTGGGTGTTCCGCAACAAACAAGACGAGCACGGGGTGGTGACAAGGAACAAGGCACGACTTGTGGCAAAAGGTTATGCCCAAGTCGCAGGTTTGGACTTTGAGGAGACCTTTGCTCCTGTGACTAGGCTAGAGTCTATTCGTATTTTGTTAGCCTATGCCGCTCACCATTCTTTCAGGTTGTTCCAAATGGATGTGAAGAGCGCTTTCCTCAACGGGCCAATCAAGGAGGAGGTGTACGTAGAGCAACCCCCTGGCTTTGAGGATGAACGGTACCCCGACCACGTATGTAAGCTCTCTAAGGCGCTCTATGGACTTAAGCAAGCCCCAAGAGCATGGTATGAGTGCCTTAGAGACTTTTTAATTGCTAATGCTTTCAAGGTTGGGAAAGCGATCCAACTTTATTTACTAAGACTTGTGATGGTGACTTATTTGTGTGCCAAATTTATGTCGATGACATAATATTTGGTTCCACTAACCAAAAGTCTTGTGAAGAGTTTAGCAGGGTGATGACTCAAAAATTTGAGATATCGATGATGGGTGAGTTGAACTACTTCCTTGGGTTCCAAGTGAAGCAACTCACGGACGGCACTTTCATCTCCCAAACGAAGTACACACAAGATTTGATCAAGCGGTTTGGGATGAAGGACGCCAAGCCCGCAAAGAATCCAATGGGAACCGACGGACATGTCGACCTCAACAAAGGAGGTAAGTCCATTGATCAAAAGGCATACCGGTCTATGATAGGGTCTTTACTTTATTTATATGCTAGTAGACCGGATATTATGCTAAGCGTATGCATGTGTGCTAGATTTCAATCCAATCCAAGAGAGTATCACCTTGTAGCCGTTAAGCGAATTCTTAGATATTTAGTTGCTACGCCTTGCTTCGGGATCTGATATCCAAAGGGGTCAACCTTTGACTTGATTGGATACTCAGACTCCGATTATGCTGGATGCAAGGTTGATAGGAAGAGTACATCAGGGACATGCCAATTCTTAGGAAGGTCCCTGGTGTCATGGAGTTCTAAGAAACAAACTTCCGTTGCCCTATCCACCGCTGAGGCCGAGTATGTTGCCGCATGACAGTGTTGCGCGCAACTACTTTGGATGAGGCAAACCCTCCGGGACTTTGGCTACAATCTGAGCAAAGTCCCACTCCTATGTGATAATGAGAGTGCTATCCGCATGGCGGACAATCCTGTTGAACACAACCGCACAAAGCACATAGACATCCGGCATCACTTTTTGAGAGACCACCAGCAAAAGGGAGATATCGAAGTGTTTTGTGTTAGCACCGAGAACCAGCTAGCCGATATCTTTACCAAGCCTTTAGATGAGAAGACCTTTTGCAGGCTGCGTAGTGAGCTAAATGTCTTAGATTCGTGTAACTTGGATTGATCTATAGCATACATGTGTTTATGCCCTTGATCATGTTCCTTTATGCATATTGTTGCTTGTTTTTGGTGCTCAAGTTGCACACACTCCCCGGACCTCACAAGTCCATTTGCGAGTGATGCACATATTTAGGGGGAGATGTGCTACAACTTGACCCTTTGAGACGAACTGTGTGCTTGAGTTTGCTTGATTTAGTCTCAAAGGTGGATTGAAAGGGAAAGGTGAACTTGGACCATGCAAGACTTCCACTGCACTCTGACGAGAGGGTAACTTACTCCAAGTTCATCTCCATACTCTTATTGCCTTTTATTCTTATTTGAAGATTTTGGTGAGGCAATGGGGTTTAAGGGCCAACAATGATCCCGTTTTGGTGCTTGATGCCAAAGGGGGAGAAATTAAGGCTAAAACAAATGGATCAGCTACCACTTGAGAATTTTGAAAATAGTAGAGTTAGAACTTTGTTTTGTCAAAATACTCCAAGTGTCTCTTTTTGTTAAAAGTTGGTCTCTTGTGGGGAGAATGTTTGATTATGGGAAAAAGGGGGAGTTTTTTGAATCTGTGATCAATTTCTTTTGAAATACCTCTCTTTATGTCTCAACAAGTGTGTTTGACTTAGAGATAGAAAATTGAGTTTGATTTGCAAAAACAAACCAAGTGGTGGCAAAGGATGATCCAAATATGCCAAATTTGAATCAAAACAAATCTTGTTCTCATTTGCATTGATATTACAGTTCTATATGTTGCTTTATGTTGTGTTGGCATAAATCACCAAAAAGGGGGAGATTGAAAGAGAAATGTGCCCTTGGGGCATTTCTAAGTATTTTGGTGATTAAGTGCCAACACAAGTGGTTTAAGTGTTAAACTGTGCAAATTGGTGGATGAAGTGCAAATCAACACAAAGGTATGATTCTAGACTTAGTACATTGGTTTTTGTATACTAACAGATTTCGTCTAAGTGCTAGAATCAGGGAAAACAGAAAAAGAAAAAGACTTGGCTAAAACAGCCAAGACTCAGCACAGTCTGGGTGCACTGGACTGTCCGGTGGTGCACCGGACAGTGTCCGGTGCGCCAGGCTGGCTTTGGTCAAACTGGCTGCTCTCGGAATTTCGTCGGCGACGTACGGCTAAAAATCACTGGACTGTCCGGTGGTGCACCGTACTGTCCGGTGAGCCAACGGTCGACTGCGCCAACGGTCGGCCGTGCAATCCGCACGTGACGCGTGGCCGAGCCAACGGTCTGATGGGGGCACCAGACTGTCCGGTGCACACCAGACAGTGTTCGGTGCGCCAACGGCTCCAAATCTTCAACGGTCAGCTACGACAGAATAGGAAAGCAATCAGCACCGGACAGTGTCCGGTGGTGCACCGGACTGTCCGGTGCGCCACCCGACAGAAGGCAAGAATTGCCTTCCTGAATTGCTCTCAACGGCTCCTAGCTGCCTTGGGGCTATAAAAGGGACCCCTAGGCGCATGGAGGAGCACACCAAGCATACTTTGAGCATTCTTGATCATTCACACTCCGTCTTTGCGCACTCGATTGACATTTTTAGTGATTTGAGCTCCGTTCTAGTGGTGAACTTTGTGCTATTCATTTAAGCTCAAGTATTGGCTGTGTGTGTGCGTTTTGCTGTGGATTTGTGTGTGTTGCTTCCCTCCCTTACTCTAGTGCTTTCACTTTGATCCTTATTGTAAGGGCGAGAGACTCCAAGTTGTGGAGATTCCTCACAAATGGGAAAGAGTAAAGAAAGAAGAACACCGTGGTATTCAAGTTGATCATTGGATCACTTGAGAGGAGTTGAGTGCAACTCTCGTCCATTGGGATGCCACAACGTGGAATAGGCAAGTGTTATACTTGGCCGAACAACGGGATAAATCCTCGTGTCTCTTGTGCTTGTTCTCACTGTGTCTATTGTGTTTCACAAGAGCTCTCCTTTAGCCACTTGATTTCATTGTGCTAACTCTTAATCAAGTTTTGTGGCTTTAAGTTTTAAGTTTTTACAGGATCACCTATTCACCCCCCCTCTAGGTGCTCTCAGTTACTTCCATGCATCAGGAGTAGGAGTAACCTAGCCTCAGTTTAGCCTTTGTCAACCTCGATATTCACCTCTCTTCGGCTCTACGTCGATTATAGATGTCTTGCGAGATTCAGGTTTCCACCAAAAAGAAGACCTTGCACCGTCGTGGACTGTCCAAGCCCTAGGTGCGGACCGTCCGGAAGCACGCATGGAGGAGCCGCTCCTGCGGCGAGGTCACAGACCGCCCGACCCTGAGCCGCAGATCGTCTATGCTCTCACAGAGAACACCACCAGAAGTTCATTCTAGTGTTTGGTACCAAATCAGCGCCAACACACTTTTTGGCGACTCCACTGGAGACATAAGGGTGTTTAGATCTACTAAAAATCAGCCTCAAGATGGCTGGTTCTCAAAATCACACTGACATCTCTGCCACGAACATCATCAAGCCAACCCTAGAGGCACTCCCGGCTGATGATCAACAACACTTTGATGACCTCATGAGGCGAGTAGGAAGAAGTGCTGTGATAACTCGCCGAACGGCGTGAGAAAGCAAAGGAAGAGTAGCTATCACACTTCACGATGGATCGCCAATAGGATATCATCCGTCAAGGGGGAGATCGATATGGCATCTCTCCTACCTTCGCCTCAGGCTCCCATTGTAAGTATTATAGATCAATGTTGTAAGACTTTTATAAAATGGCAGGGGACCAGTTAAAATAATATATAGATGAATCTTTTAAAGGATGGGCATGTTCGTATGAAAAATCTAATGCCCCTAGTTTTTCCTCGCATGGATCCACCCGACTTAACACATCGGCTACAAATGTGTCATCCTATACCAGCCATTGTATGGTATGCCGATGAATACATGCATAGCGCCCCCATAGCCGCCACCGCTTGGCATGCAACCGGCTCAGAACACGATTGGACTGTTCGGTTACCTCGCGAACCGTCCACCATCCTTTGTTGGATTGTCCGACCCTGCACAAACCCGCATGTAGACCATCGTGGCAATGCCGTATACTACCGAACCATCTGGGTTTAACCCCGGACCGTTCGGCCAGGTCGCGGACCATCTAACCCCTTTCGTCGGACTGTCCAGGTAAGCATACGTAGAAAACGGAGCTACGCAATATGCACAATTTTTGCACCTATCATAGCAGCACTACGCCACCCACCCGATATCATATTATAACCATGTCACACCACCTCATACACACGGGGCCCAATATTATTCGGCCATCCAAGAGCCTAAGAGATATAGGGCGGGAGGGGTAGCACTAATAGATGTCACAACACGCATTTTTAGCATCCCTGAGAGGAAAGCCGACACAATAATGTCTGGCAACCTAAGCTTTTCACCCCTAAACTTAATGGATGGTCACCAGATGTGGTGTAGAAAATCAGGGACGAATTAGCCAGGTTGTTCAGAGAGAAACTCAATGTTAGTGTGTCGAGCACAGGGTAGTCATGTCGGAAGCCTTATAATCACCAATTTGATACCATGACATATCCACAGGGAACTAGGATACCAAATTTCTCTAAGTTTTCTGGTGAAGGCGAGGAAACCACACATAGCACATAAGACAATTCTTAACACACCTAGGAGAATTGGCTGATACGGAGGCCTATCTCCTTCGTTTATTCTCACTATCGCTAACTGGTACCACATTCGCATGGTACACAACCCTACCACTTAACTTTATTAACTCTTGGGAGAATTAGAGCAGAAATTTCATGAATGCTTTTTCTCAGGAGAGCATGAGTTTGAATTAGCTGATTTAGCTTCAGTTCGATAGGGGCATGAAGAATCAGTTAATGACTATATCCGGAGGTTCTGGTACACTAGAATTGATGCTTCCAAATTCGTGCCACGGATAAACAGCTAGCAGGGCTAGCTTTTAATGGGTTACGACATTACTTAAAAGAGAAATTAGATGGCACTCAATTCTTTTCATTAGTACAAATAAACCAGCGAGCTTTGGTTTGTGAAAGCCAAAGTAAAGAAGCATCAAAATCAGCTAGCCATAATGTCCATCTAGTGGAACACGATCCAAGCAGTTCAGATGATAAATCCATAGATGTATATACTGCTAAACTTGTTTGGCCAATGAAGACCAAACCTTCAGCGTACTCTTCTTTACAACCGATTCAAAAGAATCGACAGGAAGAAGTTAAATTACTTTTAATGTTGCCAACTATTAAGAAGTGGCAACATTGAAGTGACTCATACTATTCCTCTTCTAGATGAACTAAAGAGACATGCTTATTGCAAGTGGCATAATTCTTTTTCTCATACCACCAATGATTGCAATGTTTTTTGTCGATAAATACAACCGGCCATAAATGAGGGCTGATTGAGTTTCCAGGAGATGCAAATTGACAAGCATCCATTTCCTATCAATACAATAGAGCTGGCAGATAAAAAAGTCTTGGTTTGGCCGGATGTGACCGATAAAGACAAAGGCAAAAATATTATCGTTGGTAGTCCTAGCACATCAAAAACATTGTAAGGAGTAATTACTTAGAAGGCTCCGGACAAAAGGAATAATAAGACCGAAGGCGCCGAGGGGCGAGTGCGATCAACCAGTCGGTTAAAGCTCCTTGTCCCACACATCGCACATGGTCCAGTGCCTGCAAGCGGACGTTCCAAAAACCAGACGAACGGTCCGGCTTATTTGGCTGGACAGTCCGGCAGTGACCAGAGGCCACAACATCCACGAGTCTTCAAGAGTCGACAACTAGAAATAGGTATGTTGAAGTAAAATACATCTAAAACATCTGGTCGTCTAGTTAAAGCCGTCCCTACTTTTGATCAATTACTCTCCAAATACGCCAATAAGAAAGTTGTCCCGCACAGTCGGCCAGCAAAGCAATCTCGGTCACCCACAAAGGCAGCATAATCGAATAAAACGACCTAAAAGGCGACGCGACAAGTGTCGCCTGTTCATCCAGTGATGCCATTGTGCTTTTCACCAGCCTATTCATCGCTGATATATTGTCCGTTCAAACATGGAGTAGTGTGGCGATGAACCCATATTACATATATAATCACTTTACTTATTCAGGTTGGGGGGCACCACAATTTTGAGCCTATTTACTTATTGGCCAAGTAGTCATGGCCAAGAAAGATGCAATCCTAAATGGTCTTTATGCATTTGAACTCTATTAAATAATCACCCTATTAGATTGAAAAATCTAGTGACTTGCATCAGGCTTAGTTCTTACATCGATAGCAAAATAACTTATGAGATCTATTATTTCTCGAAGGGAGCTAGCAGTACAGATGCTTTTGGTTCATCAACCTCCACCAAAAGGCTAGGGCATGTGTTGAGCACTAAGGCACTAAACGATCTGGACCAGACGGTTCGCCGTGGCGGTGCGAACGGTCTGCGCATAAACAGAATCAGTTTGGGTTTCTGATTTCTTGCGAGATTTGTTTGGGAATCGACTTGTAACGGGTCCAAACCTTCCCACTTAAATAGATGAATGGGTACGGCCGATTGAGTCCCAACAAGCTATCCAATCAAACCAATTTACCGTATTTATCTTATTTGCTTTGTTCCTTCCATGCATTAGGAGTAGGGGTAACCTAGTCTTAGTTTAGCCTTTCTCAAACTCTATCTTTGGCTCTACGTCGACAAGAGGCGTCTTGGGTGGCCTTCCAAACCCAAGGGAACCCTAGGATCTCTCGTCCCCAATGGGGTCGCTCTCGAGAGGCAAGATTCAGGTTTCTGCGGAGAAGAAGACCCTACGCCATCACAGACCGTCCAGGCCCTAGGCATGGATCGTCCGGAAGCACGCAGGAGGAGTCACTCATGTAACAAGGTCGTGGACCATTCGTGCTCCTATAAAGAGCAGCGTCAGGAGGTTCATTCTATAGTTTGGAACCAAATCGGCGCTAACACTAAGATATGCCAACCAAACACAAGGTAAATAAATTGTCTGCCATACACAAGTAGAGAGAATGTATTAGTGCTAAAAACAAGTTTTCGAACCTACCTTAGTCAGTTGTTAAACATAATATTCATGTATCTTGTAGATGACACAATCACTTGTTATTGTGTTTCAGGTCATATCAGTGTTTCGAACCTCGCTCTGACAAGTAAATTTATTGTGCGCGTTCCGGGCTCTGGAGGGTGGACGTGGTGGGCGCAAGATTTATACTGGTTTGGACAGAATGTCCCTACATCCAGTTATCGGAGGTTTGCGCTACCGACACCATTGATGATCAAAGCTCATAGTAGGGGTTACAAGCAAGGCAAGAAAGGGAGGAGAGGCTCCCAAGTCTCTTGTTCGTGGTGGAGTTGGTTACAAGGTGGAGTCCTAGCTAAGTCTTGGCTTGATGATGAGGCTCCGACCTCCAGGTCCTCCTCTTGTTCATCGGTCTTCTAGGCGTCACCTTCATTGGGGTTCGTCCTTGCATTGTCTGCTCGAAGAATTCGCCTCCTTGCCATGTCCGTCCAGGAGAAAAATGACCTCTTAAGTCCGGGGGTCGACCTTCTCCTTTTATAGGTCGAGGAGGGGGGTCAGACTGTGATGGCTTCCTGAAGAAGGAGCCACCGAGTGATGGTAAAACTCGACGTCTTACCATGAGTAAAGCCACGTATGCTTGCAGTCGCTTGACTGTCTCGTATTATGTATTACGGACGACGCGTGCAGCGTGGGCCCGATCGCCATCATGTGGGCTATGCCAACCCTTGGCCTTCGTAGCCTGGGGCTCGGTGTGACTCGTCGTATTGCACGTACTAGCGTCCTGTGTGCTCAGGCCTAGTCCCGATAGGCCATGAGTGCGCCGCTGGCTAGGGTACACGCATGTCATAAATAGGCGTAGTCCAAGGGGCTCATAGGTCATGAGTGCTCTTTGGCCCTAGGGGTTTGTAGGTCACGAGTGGGAGGTAGACCGGCGCCTCCGCTATGGCTCGGCGCTAGTCACGATTAATGCGGTCGGTCTTAGGCCAGGCGCGGGATCCACTCGAGTGGTTTCCCTTCGGTGTTCCTATCCCCCTGTCCGGTTTCGCCACGCCCGACCCTAGGCACGATGTCGCGAGGTTCGTTTGGGGGCAAGTTTTTCTAGATTAGACGCTACCTATCTTTTCCAACCGACCAATGGGCCCCAGTTGTGGGAGGCCTCTTCCCCAGCGTGCTCGCCGATCGATGGGCACCAAGGACCAGGGATCATAACCTCGATAGGCCTGCTGCTTCGTATCCTGCATGCATACTACTAATACTACAAGTCACTAACCGAACTATAAATTCCAGACGTGCTAAAGTTTTCGGCGGGCTTTGTTGGAGGCCCAACTAGTAGTAGGAAGCCATGCCACATTTTTTTATAAAGAGCATTTTATTAAAACTCAACAAATAGCATCAAATTGATACACACATACGAGTTTTAAATGCTCATCATCTGCATGACTAGGATGCACACGACCCATAAAAAATTAAAGGACATCCCAAAAAAACAAGATTGAACTATGAGTGGACTATGAATGGCCGATCCGAAGACTATCCCGTCATCTATGTCAGACAAAAATATCCCTTGCCACCTGCTCTAATCGTGTACACACCTCCATACACAACTCTTTGTTCTCTATATGCAGGGCCGGACCTGAGGGGGTCGAGCCGCCCAGACCCCCTAAAATGTTAGGGTCCCCTTAAATATATACTTAAGTATAATACTTAGTTATTTAATCAGCTCAAATGGTGTTCCTTTGGTTGGCACAACCGTCTAATGCTATAACCTATGGATGACAACGGGTGTATATCCATTGGGTAGTAGTATTCCATACATGTATCTATAAAAAATCTACTCGTTGAGTTATCCATATATATTTGCGGGTATAGAATTTTACCTACACCCATTATCCACACAAGTAAGTTTACCCATCGGGGAACCTGTATGTCTGTACCCATTAGAAAGTTTCAAATTGTAATATGACAATCACTCAAAATATAAAAGAAACATATAAAAATAAGTTTACCTTCAAATATATCAAACCATATAATTACATAATTTGATATTTAAACAAACAATAGTCAGAGAAAGAATTTGTTTTAGCTAAGATGAACTTTATTAGATGGTAATAGTGATATGATGCAGGTATATTCTACCCACGGGTAGATAGATATGGGTAGTACTCATTAACATACCCAGAGGTAGATAAATCATCACATACTCATGTTCTGGGTACCCATTGTCATCCCTACTATGACCTGCTATCCTGCTCACGTAAACGGGCAACCCAGCCTCTACCATCTTGCTCACGTAATGTAATTAGGAAATGGCTACTGGCCTACTCACATAAGCCAGTCCCCAAATCAGGACTCAGAATATAATACATCGAGAAAACCTAATTCTTGTCGCAGTGGCACCACCATATCGACAAAGGACTGGACAATCTTGACAGGACTACAAACGGCGGGACACGCCATCGATGATCGATCTTCGCACATACGTACACGTATACCATAGGCAGGAGTTAGCTAATCGTGTTTACCATTTGGTCCATCAAAGTGTGTTTACATATATAGAGATCGAAAGGGTACATATATAGAGGTCAAAAGGGGCTCTATATAAATTTTCGCCTAGGCCCCTAAAATCTCAGGAATGTCCCTGTCCATACGTTGTAATGGTAGCCACAAATGGAGCAAAAAAGTACACCGTTAAATGACCTGCAAAGGAGAAGAAATTTTACCATTAAAAACCAAATCATTTCTGCATAGCCAAAGTGACCATATCAAGGCCATCGCTCCCACCAAAAATGAGAATCCTAAATTTGTTATCTATCCCTCGTAGCCCGTTGCCAAACATATTAACTACACTACTCGGGATACAAGTTGGAAGCCATTTGGATGACTGGCCATATATAAGGGGCAAAATTGCATTGGAAGAATAAATGTTTGATTGTCCCATTATGGTGACAAAATACACATTTTAGACTACCAATCTAATTTTGCTTGGCAAGATTGTCCTTTATGAGTATAACCCCTCTTCGAAGGTACCATGCAAAAAATTTAATTTTTAGTGGCACCTTCAATTTCCAAATTTTGTGATTATTGTCTACCGGCACAATGGTGTCAACAAGCACTCTGTACATAGACTCCACTGATAATATTTTGTTCGTATTTAAGTTCCAATGGAATACTTCTGATCCTTCTGTCAATTAGACCATATCCAACCTCCCAAAAAGATCAAACCATGCCGCTAGTTTGGAACCATTTAAAACTCTTCTAAAATACTCTCTCTGTCCTAAAATATTAGTCGCTGTAGCTCTTAATTTTTATGTCTATATTCAAATAGTTGATTATGAATCTAGACACATATATGAAACACAGGCCCGTCAGAAGCCCAACGCAAATGGGCTGCTCGCATAGGGCCCCATATTTCTAATATGTAAAGAGATACAAAATGTGACTCCACCATCTTCAAACGTTCTACTCTAGACGATGTTGCCATGGAACCCGTCGGATCTCTAAAGTTGTTTCCTGGCAGCGTGGCGCGGGTACACGGCTACACGCTTTTAGGAGAGGACACCTGCAGACGAGGGACGCGACTTGTAAGGTAAGTAAGGACATTGGCACTACGCGTTGCTCCCTGCTCTTCATGCTTGAATGCATTCGCATCGCGTTGCGTCTGGATTCTGGTGGCCGGAGGTTCTTCCGTCCTTTCCATGCTTGCTGTTTGGACGCATTCACCGAGCGAGCCCTCGCGCTGAATCCTGATAATGATCGAAGCCCTCGATCTCAAGTTGTTACAGAGTGGTAGTACTCAGTAAAAATTTCGTTTCTAACCGAAGGGATGCTAACGAATAGGTTAGTCAAACATAGAACTGGACCTATTTTTTGTGTTTTGCACAAGGGTCCAAAAAAATCAGAGACGGCTCTGATGGAACCACATATATTAAAAAGATAAAATGAATTTTAATTTGGAACAGAGGGTATATATTAGGAGTTGAGGTTTCCATTACTACGGCAATAGTAGTATTTTTTTTGTCGCGGCCAATTTCCTTATCTTTAAAGCAGGACGGAAACGCTGCCTCAGAGGCTATCCACGTCTGCAGAATTACTACACACGTACGATCAGTCATCGACGTCTTGTATTGCTCCACTGCTATCCACATCTAGATTCTTCTAGCTGACGTATGCCTTCCTGGGACGACTCTCATTCACTTCGTTCGACGCTCTCCATTCTCGTTCTGTTCCTCTTTCTCCCATCTCACGTCTTGGTTCCTCTAAACCTTTCGTCTTGGTTCCTCTAAATCGCTTTGTTCGTCAACTCCAGATCATGGACAAGTTGCTAAACACAGGTTTGTTTTTCATCGGATTTCCATTTTACTAGATCCGCTTGCACCAGATTCGAAGCCCCATATTTTTTGAAAGCGATTGAGGCGAAGTAAATCTTCTTTCCGAGGCCACACCGTCTACCGGCGCGCCGCCGCCTGTCCACGCGTCGATCTCGCCCGAGGTGGCCGCGGCGTGCGGGTCCGCGACGCCCGCGTGCTTCGCGGCCGGCCACCACGTCGTCCCCGGCGTCGGGGACCACCGCAAGTGCCGGCCTCGGGGAATCCTGGCGATCACGGGGGAGGGGTTGACTAGCCAAGACCTCGACGAGGAGTTGTCTCGCGCGTCCATCCACTGGCTGTCCTCACCGTCGGGGGCGGTGGCCTGGACGTCCTCGACGAAATGTGGCAACGAGGAGGCGTCGGTGAACTGGCTGGTGTCCTCGCACGACGAAGGCGGGGTGGACCTGCTCGAAGATGAGATCTTCGTGCCCAGATGCTCCTCGGAGGACGCGTTCTGGCGCTTCTCTCCGGACTGCACTAGGCTGTTAGGCTTGCCGCTGCTCAGCGGTCTGCTGGATTCCGGCACTCCGTCGTCGGAAATGTCTGGGGCAACGCCGTCGTCAGGGTTTCTCCCAGTGCAGAAGACTCCAAGCAGTGGCAACAGCATCAGTCCCTTCTCTCTTATTGTCAAGCGAGCATCAGAGTCTTCTGCCAGATTTCGGACTTTGTGTGCCCAGCAGGGACTGGGTAGCATCTACTGGTACGATTCGGTGGCGGATCCGACACCAATCTCTGGTGAGTCATGGCCTGAAAGTGTTAGCAATTATACACGGTCAGGGTTGACAAGGACAGGCAGTCGTCCCCTGAAGATGATGGATCCAGTGATGGAATGTCTTGAGATGATGAGTTTGTCTCCAAGGCCTGGGGACGATGACTATGATGGAACTGGCACACTGCCTGCACCATTGCCTCAGCATAGCTTCCAGTTTCCAGGGGATCCAACGCCTCTGGAATCCATAGACTTGACCTCTTTTAAGAGGTCTCCTCGTGACATAGAATTGAAGGCAAAGGACACAAGTTTCCGGAAATCAGTCATGGCAGACACTCGTATCTCTTGGCAGGAGGGGCTTGTCAGCAGAATGTTTGATATGGGTGACTTGGATTGCTGCAAATGGCTATCTGACGATGAAGATTCACCAGTGTTTTTGCACACTGACAAGGCTTTGGCTGTTGGTACCAATTTTGAGCCATGTAATGGTTGTTGCCTACATGAGGGTGGCGACCAATAGGAAGCATGCGGCTTTGGCTCTCTTGAGCTCAGTTGCATTGGTGATTCAAGTTCGATTTGGTGGGTTTCCAATCTTTTCGGTTTTTCCAGTTTGTTTATTCCCTCCTACAAATCCAGGTATCCACCACCCCTTCTTGTTTTTTAATTTACTCTGTTCAGAAAATTTATTTTGGACTTCTCCTTCTCATCTTTTTCTGATACGATTTGTTAAGAACAGCTCTTGCAGGCACAATGCGTTAAAGGCAACTGAAAAATGTAAGGTCTCATTAATTCATTGTATGTTATGTAATGATTGGAATTTATATCTAACTTAGTTTTGATTCTCTATTCTTCTCTTTTTTTCCTAATGCCATGACAAACTAAAGCATGCTTTCCAGTTTTATTTATTGTATCAGCAATGGTGTGCAAGAGGGTTGAATCTATGTTTAAAATGTTTTGTGACAGGATCTTTCGGTTTCATGTCCTGTGTAGCAAAGTTGGAAAATACTTCTGATTCTTACATATTTCACAAAGGAGGTAATTGGTACTTAATTTAGTTGGTTCTTCATTGGCCCACTACATGATGTATAGTGATTGCAATTTTGTTTTATGCATCGAGTTTATGTGTTGCATTAAAGAGACGAATCTATGTTTAAAATGTTTTGCGACAGGATCCTTTATTTCAAATCCTGGTTCAGTGAAGTTGGAAACTATTTCTGATCTTTACATATTTCACAAAGGAGGTAATTGGCGCTTAATTTAGTTGTATGTTTTGAATAGTGAAGATAAATTGAGGATGGAAAAGTTACCAGGTATATCAGATGTTGTTAGTAGAGGCTGCATAAATGATGATGAAATGGGAAAACAATTGTGCTTCCCGCATCACATATCAGCGGAAGATGATATATGATACAAAACCATCATGATAGCATAGCCATTTGTAGGATTCATGGTCCACCGATTTTTTTTCATAACATTCACATGTAATGCAAAGTGGCCTGAAGTTAGCGAAAGTCTTTATCACTGTAGTAAAAAAACTTGAGATGCACCTGATGTTGCAGTGAGATTATACCATATGAAATTGCAGGAGCTGTTATAAGATAATAAATCTGGTAATATATCTGGCCCATGCAAAGAAGGTATGGACAACTGCCTACCATGTTTTCATGACCAAAAGATGTTTTCCAACAATTTTTCGTTTTGTTTTTTAAAATTTTTTGAACGAGTGGATACCGACAAGCAACTTTTTAGTATTTTTGGTTGGTGCATGCCACTACTGCTCATGTTGTTCATGTACAACCTCCTTTTTTTTGGTTGGTACATATTATTATTGTTCATGTTGTCCATGTGTAGCTTTAGTAAAAAAAGGTCTCTAATTGTGAGAACTGCATCTAGCATGATTATGACAACCTTTTTTCTATTTACATTAAATCATAATTATATGTCTTCTACAGCCCATAGTACTAATCCACAATTCTATTGTATGTATCGTTTGCATTTACCTTAAATGTACACATTGTTTCTATTTCTTTATCCTTTTTTATAGAGATCCTATGAGGCTATGACAATATATTTTGTTATTAAAATTGACACATAAATACATGTCAAGTATTGCTGATATTGTTCATCCAAAATTCTTGTGTAATTGCTACATGTATTCCCATTATCTTTTTATATTCCAGTAGAATAATAGAACCATGTACTCCTTTACGAAGTATTCAGCAATATAGACTCATAGGGGGAGAATGTGCTCATCCCTCGTATATCATTGACACTGATGAAAAATGCATCTATGTTTATATAAATAAACCACCTGTTGAAGCCTGTCACTCCATGTGTGTTGATGCAACATCTGGGAAAAAACAATGCTATTAGTTGTTGACATATGCTACTTTAATACTACTTAATATGTATTGCAATCTCAGTTCCCTCTACCGTTGGTCCAAATTGCATCTGTGTACATAGAGACCAATTGTTAGAAACTTTCTGAATCTGTGTATATTAATGCAACTTCTAGAAAACGCTGTTGTTATCTCTTGACGTATGCTTTTAAAATGCTAATTAGTATGTATTGCAATCTATGTTTCCTGTACAGTTCTTCAAACTGTTACAATACCCATTCCAATATTAGTCAAAAGCTACTACAGTTTACCAAAGTTTCCTTAAATCTGCTCTTGTGTGACTGTGTCCATGTAGTTATATGCTCCATAACGAATATTCTTTATATAACATTTCCACACTACAATTTCTATCTACTTAAAATATCATCACGCACGTTTTAAAATACGGGTCAACATGCGCGCAAGGCGCGCACAATACACTAGTATTGTATAGAGCAAAATATTGTTCTCGAAGAGTGGTGTGCTCGGGTCACTTATCCTCCTTGAACCTGATTTGATAACCGTCCTTTATATTAAAGGATCCAAAAAGCCACGTCATATGGGGTATCTGAGTGCACAAGCCTGAGTTATGGAGCCAGCCAGCCAAGAGGCAGGGAATATGCGCAACCAATAGTAGGAGGGTCCTTTGATTGCGTGACCTGAGTTATGGAGCCAACCAGAAGGCAGGGAAATATGTGCAGGACAGTGTGGTATCCATCATGGATGATCATTAGACAGACAGTGTACCTTTGGTTTTACCAAACCAAAAAAGGCTACATGTTCATCCACCTACCATAACTAGCTGAGGTACCTTGTCGACTCCTATCATCTACCAATGGTTTTTCCCACATCAACTCAAAAAAAAGTGGAAATGCTTTATCTGAGCCCGGCAAATCCCATAAATCATTCTGCCGAAAACTGGCTTGGTCTCCACTCTCCATTGCACCTCAACCATCAACTCCTAAATTCTCAAGCTGGTGATGCAAGGCAGGTTAATTAAAGAGGTGACAAAAGACTACATTGCTGCAGTCATTGCAAAAGCAGAAAAGGACCAGTACTGGCAAGAGGTGACAATACTCTTTCACCCAGTTTGGATCACTGGAATTGAATTCTATTCTAATAATAGTAATTTAGGCATATATCAATTAAGCTAATTCACTTTTATACAAAATATATTTGTATATTATTATTAGCAAGATGTCCTAGATATTTATGTGCTACATTTTTACTATAGAGGAGTAGAACGAAGAGTGTCATGTAAGTTACAGATTAGAAACAAATTCTAATCATGCATAAAATCATTTCTTATCCTCCACCCTATGAATTTGAGATAGACTTATATCTGAACTTTGAAAAGTGGTGGAATGCCAAATTCCAAACTAAATAAGTTATTTTATTGAGTGAATTTCAATTCCTTTAAAATGAAGGGATCCAAACGCCCCGTTTGTGAATACTGCCCTTCAGAAAAAAATCCACAGAACTGCCTTAGAAAAATGCTTATTAAGAGGTGAACAACCATGGATGTTGAAATTGACGTAGGCTACTTACCATACAAATGCCTGTTGTAAACCTGAATAGGCTATAAAGAGGAATGGTAAGAAGCATTCTTTGGTCCTTAGGTGGGGCGACAATGTACTTTAACATAGCTCCAAATGAGGAATGTGTTGGAGTGTTATCTATTTTCGAAAGTAAACACATTAATACAATGCCCACAATCATACAACCAAGAAACACAGCAAAAAGAAGATTCTTCCCCATGATACTTCCACCATCATCCTGAAGCAATATAAGAAATAGAGGGTCAAACAAGATGGCGTCTCACAAGTAATAGCATACGGAAGGATCCCGGGTGCAGCTAGATTGAAGTAAAGGATACCCCCTATGTGTTCTATGCTGACGTAGTATCATGCACTGGTGTGTGGGCAGATAAGGTTCTGATGTATAATTCTTGTACTTTATGAACTAAAGCTATAATCCGAAAACTGCATAATATGAACTAAAATCAACAATCCTACGAACTGAACATTTTATTAGCATTGGCAGAGTTACAGTAAACTGGACATGTTCATGACATAGTTTTTTTTTTCTGAAACGAACCAGACATAGTTTTTTTTTCTGAAACGAACCAGGCCGGAGAGCTGTCGATTATATTAATAAAGAAGAAATGGTCCAGATCGGACTAAACAACAAACAACAGGTGGTGGGATTGGGACATCAACATGCCAACACCATACAACTCAACTCGCTGGTTGGATTGGGACATCAACACGGCACCACACTCACCGCCGACATAGAGTGACCAAACAACACAGGCAGCGACAACCCCACACGAGAGCACACAAAACTGCTAAGGGTCATTGTTGTCAAGCAAGAATGCAGAGCATCCAGCAACTCCGACTTCCCAAAGCAGCCGACACGCGAACCAAACGAAAAGCAGATAGACAGCCCGATGCGAAAAGTCTCAACAGGTCATCGTTCTCGGGCTCAAGGCACAGACAAGCTCTGACTTCCAATCTTGACCCTCTGCCCTGCCTCCGGTTTTTGCCCAACCTTCGAAACATTCTGGACCACGAAGAAGGGAGGTTCGCCTCATGTTATCATTGCCGAGCCACATCCCCTAATGTAGCAACTCCGACTTCACGTTGCAAAACCCCACCTCCACTCGCAAACCAGGCGCCGAGAAGCGAAGCAACAACCGAAGGCAAAGTCGTGTGGCCGAGACGAACTTCAGAAGTGACGCCTTCAGGAAGGGAGTGACGTCACCGTGACGCCACCGTCGCCTGTCGGCGATGGACCGGGCTTTCACAGCATCTCGCCGAAACCTTGAGACACAGCAAGCTGCCTCCACCGTCGATGCTGCCCCGCCGTCTCACACAATGATGAAGATTTTGAGGCCTGTTGCCACCGTCACCACCCTGCGCTAGCCCAAGCCATTAGCCGACGTTGCCGCAGAGGTCCCACCACCGCCATTCCGGCCGACTGCGCAGGCCTGCCGGCGCACCAACGCCAAACTCTACCCTGGCTCATGCGATGGCTCGGGACCAGCCTGTCGACGCCTCCGACGCTGGCACGCGGAGGCCGCCAACCTCGCGCGCGCCAGATCCAGCCTTCTGTGCATCAGCTGCGCAAGCACGCAGACCAGACACACCTCCAACCCCCGAGCAGCAGCGATGGGCGGACGCTGCCGCCGGGCCAGCCACGCAGGCGCGCACCCAGCCGTAGGCCAGCTGCCTAAGTGGGCGGCCGCCGCCGCCGTGGGCCAGCCAGGGGCACGATGGCGCCGCCGCTGCCACCTTCACCGCTAGCTGCGCGGCCAACCCACCAGCTAGCTCCGGCGGCGAGCCACGACAGCCACGCGCAGTAGCCCCGAGGCAGCAGCGAACTTCGGATGGGTCCCGTGCGGGGACGACTGGATCCATGGCAGGGGACCACAGATCCAAAGGCGAGCCCCACCCGATGCCGACGAAGGGGAGGGAGAGAGGAGAGCAGGGTGGGGAGGGGATAGAGAGAGAAGAGGAGGCACGAGTGGGAGGTCGCGGGAAGCTGACTTGGGCCGACAGCCACCGCTGGCCGCCACCGCCGGCAGCGGCTGTCAAGGGCAAGTGTGGAGGGGACTGGCGGTGGCACAGCCTGGTCGCCCCCGAGACGCCCCAAGCAGAGCGACGTGAGGGCCTTTTTTCCCCGGCCTACCTACGATCTCTAGGTCTCCCCTTCATGACATAGTTGGTGCACTCCACTTTCCAGTTCATGACACAATTCATGTCTCAGTCCATGACACAATTAGTAGAGTTGGTGACATGGACATGTTCAAAATTACACAAGAAACGGTACCCCACTTCCCAGAATTTGAAGACATAGTTAATGATACAGCATAGTTCGTGACACACTAATTTTGAAGACATAGTTTTTGACACAACATAGTTGATAACACACTAATTTTTAAGACACATAAGGTAGTTCAGTTGCTTTTCTTGGAGTAATCTTTTTGAATATCTTAGGTGCCTGTGATGTGGCCAGATCATCTTGTGCATCTTCACCTTCAGTAACAACAGTGGGTGCATCTGTCTTGCTTCCAGTATTGATTGGCTGTGATGTACCAGCACCTTCATCTCTCCTTTCACCAAACCATGGTATAGTGCTACTTTTCATGTCTTTTCCTGTAAAGTGGAAATAAACAGAGTCATGTTAAATAAAAGTTTGGATTTACAAGATTTAGCTTATCATAAACAACGACTGTATCTTCTGGTATGTACTCATCATTAGGCATAGCAAAAATTTCAGTACCACCATCATTACTCCAACTGTTCCCCATCGTAGTTCCCCTATCATCCTCAAGTTGCAATCCAAGTTTTAGGTATATACAACATCCTCCTTAGGTATTTCTTGTGTTCCTTCCTCTTCTCATCTACTACCAATTTCAATGTTCCCCAATCGAATTCTCTTGTAGTAGAGTGTGTTTGACAGAAGTTGAGCCATTGCTGGGTAGCTCATCTTCTTGTTATTATTGTGTTCATAGAACTGAAAAGGTGAAAATGCAAAAAAGCATCACAAACCTATACTGATATGGTTCAAGGTGACACAATACTTACCCACATTATTCTAGCTAGCTACATTACCAATGTAGTCATGATCAAAACTGAGTAATACATAGTGTTGAAAGCGCCATTTAGGCACCGGTGGTCCTTTTCTTAAAGAAGTTCAACCAGAGTTTTCTTTCTTAGGAAAACATGGCCTCTCCATTTTTAAATTTAAGAGAAATGGAACGCATGACATGACCAACACTCAACATATAATTCATCTGATTATCAGACTATTGCCATAATAAGGTTGATGCTGTCAACTGCAAAACCTCATAGCGTTTTGAAATTGTGTTTTATATGTTTCTCGACATTTAGATGAGGGTCTGGATTTTAAGGTTTTAGAGGTTTTAGATCAGGTTTTGGGTCACGTTTGTATTGGAAAGTCGATTTCTTTTTAAAAGGGAAATGGCCTTAACCATTTTCTATGATTGATTTTGGTGCTTGACGACCATCACAAATCTTATGGACTAACTAGTTTGCCTAGTTGATTATTTCTCAGGTACATAAGTTCATCTATATCAATCCTAAGTCGACTGTCTGGATTACCGTAGATTATTCCGAACAGGAGAAGTTTTTTGGAAAATTCACCTGTGCGCGGACTGTCCGAGCCCTTCCGCCGGACCGTCCATGACACCAAGGTGTGCCTCGGACAGGAACAATGCAAAACACTCATTTACACTACAGACTGTCCGAAGGAGAAGTCAGCACCGACCGGGACCAAGCTCGGACCGTCCGGCCTCAGGCCTGGACCATCTGGTCGTTGAAAAACCAGAAAAACCCAAAGGCGGTGGCTTCGGTAAAATGCATTTTTAGCGTCCTCATGGACTGTCTGGGGTGCACGTCTGGACTGTCCGCGACTGCTTTATCTGACATCTAACGACACATTTACTGTACTTGTAGCCGTTGATATAGCTGTTACTGCTGACCGTTGCGATTTCAGTTGTTGATATGTAGGGGCGGGCCGTCCGGACCAGGGTTGTGGACCATCCGTGGTTGGCAGAAAGGAGGCAACGACTAGGAAGTGGTTAGTGGCTATAAATACAACCTCAACCAACTACATTCAATCCATCCAAGCATTCTACTCACTCACATTCAATACAAGAGCAAACAATTCATTCTAAGACACATTTGAAGCTTCCAAACCTCTCCAAATGCCATATTGTGACTAGTGATCATTAGTGATTAGTGACTTGAGAGTGTGATCCGGTGTTTTCATTTGTTGCTCTTGTTGCTTGATTTTATTAACCGTGATTTCTTCATCTCCTTCTAAACTCTCAAGTGACTTGTAAAGCTAGCAAGAGACACCTAAGTGTGTGGTGATCATTGCGGGGTCTAAGTGACCCTTGAGATTAAGAAGCACTCAATTGGTCTAAGTGATTGTTTGAGAGAGAAAAAGGGTTGAAAGAGACCTAACCTACATGGCCTCCTCAACGGGGAGTAGGTTCTTTGGAACCGAACCTCAGGAAACAAATCGTTGTGTTCATTTTGTGTTGATCACTATCTGATTTGATTCTTCCTCTCCACTCTCTCTAAGTTCTCTTGCTTACAATCTTTTTGATTTTACTCCCAAAGTTATCCGCATTAATTGAGCAACTCATAGCAAGAGGAACTCTCTTCCGCACTCCAATCTCGCTATTACTTATTTCTAATCCTAACCCCAGCTGAAGATCGTGTTCAAAGTTTATAATTTTTAGGTTTCACCTATTCACCCCCCTCTAGGCGACTTTCACTTTTGTGCATTTTTCTATGGCGGCATTTATATATGCCATGAATTGCTGTGATGCTGTTGGCATGCCTAGGAACTAGATCTTGCTGCTATTTGCAGGGATTGATTGCTATTAGAGATCTATTTGGCAATGGTCAATAGCTGAGGGTGAACCAAAGATTGTGGGATTCGATCTCGGCAACAAGAGCTGTGTCATAGTAATCACGTGATAGTGTGGCATCGGCGTCGTCCTCAACAAGGAGTCTAAGCGTGGGACCCAACCATCGTCTGTGACTAGGAAAACATATTGGTCAAGTTTAGCCTTTTTTATTTTAGTAATCCCATACCTATTGTATGGTTTACACCAAGTAAGAAGTTCCAGTATTAGTACACTAAAGTTGTAGACATCACCCCTTTCTGAAATGACCCCAGAATCTTGGAATTTAGGTGCTTCGTAGTTCAGTAATGCATGCATTCAACATGACAGCTGCAAATGAATAAACAACAATTGTGAGTACAAGGAGTCAAAAGCTGGCATAGATTTATGTAAGTCAAGATCTGGTTACTCAACTAAATTACAAAGGAGTTGCTAGAGTAGTGAATATATTATCATCATACTAACATCATCATTGTGCATACCTTAGTTGCATATACTACATGATTTTTTGCTATCAGCACCACTGTCCATGATTGTCTTGACAAAAATATTGAACAAAGCTTGAGCATTCTTTAGGACATGGATAGGCAGCCTAGACCAAGATCAAGGGGCATCATTTTTTTCCAACCAAAGCCAACAGATTCACAGGACCCAAGCCAAAGTTTTAGGGTTGTGTATTTCCAAACCCCCAAGCTGTAGGCCTAGCCCAAAGTTTGAGTGGGGGCCTAATATATGAGTGGGGACCTAAATGAATGCCTAATAAGTAATAGACCTTTGTAGCTACATGTAACGCCCGAAATCTGATTTTGGGGAATAGTAATAGAAATCAAAGTAAAGTGTCCCTACTGAATAATTATACTTTGGAACCCACCATCTTCTAAAAATAAATAGAAACATTAAAACAATATTAGTTAAGGTAAAATAGAAATAGAAATTCAGTTTGTAAATTTCAAGAAATAATGAATGGATTATCCCCTTCTAGGACTGTATATAAGATATTTTTTTACGTGTTAAAGTAACTCATGATAGAAAAAAAATATACATTACTTCCCCCTAAAATAATCAAGTAATGAATATTCACTTTTAAATGAAATTTTAACTAAAATACTTAAACCATATTTTCTTAAAAATAAACATTTCATGTGTGCATTGCATATTTGAAATAATTTTTCAAATAACGAGGTAAGATAATTAGTAAAAAAATACTTGCATATCATACTGGATATTTTATCTGTTTGTTGTGAATTCTATCAAAGTCTAAAACCTAGAATAAAAATTAAAGTTGGGATTTAAAACTGAAATGGGAAAATAAGAAACATAAAAGAAAAAGATAAAACTACTACTCGAGACGTACCACATAGGAGACGTTGAATTTCCACTTTCTTTATTCACCTAGACGGAGCTTACGTCATGCTGATGCAAGAAGTGATGTCATCATGCAAATTCAGGCCAGCACGTAGGCGAGCGCGCATGGGGGTCCTGTTGGCTGTTGCCCAGGTCGTCGTTCATCTCGTGCTGCGAAACGGACACCAACAGAAGCTCAACCCGAGCAGTTGTAACCACCCAACTAACATCCGCATTGGCCGGGACTCGACATCTTCGGTGTATTTATACGACCAGCCGAGGTTGATGTTGTTGCGATTTCTAGCCGTGAATCCCGCCATGAACCCCGTACTCCAATCAACCGCATCGTCTCCTGGTGGATATATATCTATCGGCCTTTCCTTGGGTGTCGTCTCGACCAGCCAAGCCCTCCTGTGTACTGACCGCACCATGGGTGGACTCGAGAGAGATTCCGCCGCTGCTAGGCTTAGATGTCGCCGTCGGTCGCTGCTGCTATCCTTGACCGGCGCGTAGTGGCGGGTGATCCCTGGGATCGGATTTGGTGCCGCTGTACGCATACCCGCTTCGCCGTTCGTTGTGTGTGTCGCGCCGTGCGATTGGGAGCCTGGCCACGGGTGCCATTGCCGCGTGTTGTGGCCCCGCTGGCAGACCAAGAAGCGTCGCCCCGCCGTAGCGCCTGCTCGCTCCGTAGCCGGTTTCTCTGCGACATCATCGCTGGTAAGATGCTAGAGCCAAGTTTGCCGTCATTAATGCTTTGCGTAGCTTTCGTCGAAGCAGTATTTGGGCGATTGGGCGCGGGGGGGGGGGGGGGAAGAATTCCGGTGGGCGGTGCCGGTACGGGCAGGGGCCTGCCGCGTCCGGCTGCCTTTGTGGGGTTGAGAGAACGCCGGTGATGCCGCCGCCGCGGTTCAGGGCGCCACCGCGGACACCGTGGTGTCTGGTGTCACGGCGGGGAAGGGAGTTGGGCACCGTAAGATCAGTGATCAACGGGTGTGATTAAAACTGTGTGTACCCCTTCGCCACATGGAGTTGTGACCGTCGATCGGGGATTGCACGGATAGGATTAGACCTTGGTGTTTTATATCGGGTGCGTTGATTTGGGATCCAACGGCCGCAGTCGCGTACCGGTTCGGGAAAGGCTAGATCTAATCTCGCGCGTCCACACCCAATCGAACGGTTCAGATTAGATGATACCCCTTCGGCCCTGGCACATTTCCTTAAGAGGCCCCTGGTGAAGTAGGCAATAAACCCGCCGTCCACATACACTGTTCACTGAGTCTAGGATTTTATTCGCGCAGCCCCTGACCTTTCTGGAAATCGAGGCCCAGTCCAGAACATTATAAAACCAGAGAAAATAATCTATAAATGGATTATTAATAGATAAATAAATCCTAGAACTTGTAAAACTCATAGAAATTCCATTTTTACTCCAAATTAATCCATTCCACTTTCTAAAATTTTATAATTTTATTCTCTACCACTTAGTGTCTCTGTTTTGACATGAAAATGGTATTAAAATTTATCTCTTAATTAATCCCGTATCAAATACATAAAACCTTAGGAAATTCATAACTTAATAACCGTAGCTCCGAATTTAGTGATTCTTGTTCCTACGATCTCGTAGCAACGCGTAGATTATTATTACGTAGTTTATTCTTATGTTTGATGTGATGTTAATTTTGTATATACCATGTTTGTCTGTATTGCTACGTTTAGCAGTGAGGACACGTGTCACCTGAAGATCATCCTGATACCTGGAATCTCAAGTCCCAGGCAAGTTGTGCCCTTGATCACTTCTTTTACCCACTCATGTTCTAATTAATCATAATGATCTGCATAGGTTAATTTTGATGGGACCTAATAGGTTACCCTAGATTGTTTATCTCATTACCTTGTTTACCCCTGAATCATTTGGGTAGTACTTGCTAGTGCTATATGTGGTTTTGGGCATTGAGATACACATTATTCATGATTATACTTTTGCTATCCGTTGTTATTTACTGTTCATGTCAAGATCATTAATGTTAATTGGAACATAGAGCTTAACTTGAGAAACACGTGCCACCACAAGGGTTTATGGACGCCCTTGGCTGATTAATTAGGAAAGCTAGTGGAGGACTACCTTACCCGAAAGGGGCAAGGGCAGTAGGGGAGTGGTCAGTGTAGGGAGGCCCTCGGGAGGATTTTGCTGCAATGGCGGTCCTGTAAGGGATTCCTGCATTGGAGCTTCCCATAAACTGTAGCGGGTTTTCTGAAGCTAGTGGAACTTTGTAAAGGCCTCGTAGTGTTACCCTGCCTCGCCTCCTCGGTATTGGTGTATGGGAAGTCGCGATCCCTTGGCAGATGGGTAACATGACTTGTGGGTAAAGGGTACCACCTCTGCAGAGTGTAAAACTGGTATACTAGCCGAGCTCGCGGTCATGAGCAGCTCAGGACTCTCTGATGATTAATTTATGGAACTAAATTCAATTTGTCATATGCATTGCATCACAGGTGATGTTGTTACTTTTGATCTACTACTTAATTGGGTTGGTATTTACTTATACTTAGTAATTGCTAATAAAATTTTGACCAACTTTAAAAGCAATGCTCAGCTCTAACCATCCTCTTTGGTAAGCCTTACACTTCACGTGAGCTCCCACCTTTGGCGAGTTCATGCACATTATTCCCCACAACTTGTTGAGCGATGAACGTATGTGAGCTCACTCTTGCTGTCTCACACCCCCCCCCACAGGTCAAGAACAGATACCACAGGATGAGGCGCATGGAGGATGCTGCGACGTGTTCGTGAGAGATCTAGGTCGTCGTCTCCCATTCAACTTTGGGTTGCTGGACCGTTGTCTCCTTATAATGTAATTATTTATTTTGTACAGAACTCTTATTATATAGTAAAGATGTGACATTCGATCCTGTGCCATGATTCATCATATGTGTGAGACTTGGTCCCAGCACACCTGGTGATTATGTTCGCGCCCGGGTTTTGGACCCCTAAAATCCGGGTGTGACAGAAGTGGTATCAGAGGAATGTTGACTGTAGGACGAAACCTAGATAGAACTGGACAACCAATACTTACTTACCTTTGCTACTCTGATTCTTTCCTAAACTTTTCTTAATCTTCTCTCATCTATTTCCGCTTTACTCTGATTATTCTTATCTTTCCTTCTAAAGACAAATGTGGATTTCACACTTTGAAATCCTGTGCCTAAAGTGACTTTTAGGAATAGGAGACCTAATTTTAGGAACAAAAACAAAACTATTTTTTTTGATATCTCTGAACTTGAATGATTGTTCTTATGACACTTGTCTGATTTGGATCTTTGATTGAGTGTAATGAGTTGTGGAGTAATGTCCACAATTACATCTGTATATGCATATAGCAAAAAAAATGTTGATAAAATAACTAGCCAACTTAGAATATCCCCCACAAAAATATATCAAGTCTAATAGATCCATCTCATCTTAAAAGATTCTCTCTTATCTTAATAGATTCATCTTATCTTGAAAAGATTTTATCTTATTCAAATTTAATCTAGATCCTACCTAATCTAACATGATCTAATCCAAATTGAGTTACTTAAATAAGTTAGATAATGTTGGCAACAAAAAAAAAGTTAGGCCATGAATCTATAAAACATATCTTACCCTAAATTAATACCTTGGACTAACTCGTCCGTAAACAACCACCTAACCTACATCATAGGTTGCCTAATCTAGATATCCTAAAAACAAAGTAAAACTCTGTTTAAATCTAACCACCTCATGTACCCTAGCTATCCTAGCTATAGCCATATGTCCTCAACTCGGATGGCAACTCCAGGACTGAGGGCCACAGAAGACCAACCACGTCAAGGGAGGATAAGCACCAACTACAGTCTTCAAAGGGCAAAACGGAATCATCAGATGAGTCAAGATCCACCATCCGTAATGGAATCTTTCTTTGCCCTAATCCTTGTTACCGCAACCTTCTCTACTTCTGCCTAATAGCTAAACATAGTATACCCATGTGTTCCTAATCATTTCCTTATTTAAATGACAAAAAAAAGTATATAGAAAACATTTGTGCTTAAAACCATTTAAAAAAAACTCGAAGCTAAACTGCAACCAAATATTTGGCTTTCTATATTCCTTTTCTTACAAATCTCGAGGACGAGATTATTTTTAAGGGGGTAGGATTTGTAACGCCCGAAATCTGATTTTGGGGAATAGTAATAGAAATCAAAGTAAAGTGTCCCTACTGAATAATTATACTTTGGAACCCACCATCTTCTAAAAATAAATAGAAACATTAAAACAATATTAGTTAAGGTAAAATAGAAATAGAAATTCAGTTTGTAAATTTCAAGAAATAATGAATGGATTATCCCCTTCTAGGACTGTATATAAGATATTTTTTTACGTGTTAAAGTAACTCATGATAGAAAAAAATATACATTACTTCCCCCTAAAATAATCAAGTAATGAGTATTCACTTTTAAATGAAATTTTAACTAAAATACTTAAACCATATTTTCTTAAAAATAAACATTTCATGTGTGCATTGCATATTTGAAATAATTTTTCAAATAACGAGGTAAGATAATTAGTAAAAAAATACTTGCATATCATACTGGATATTTTATCTGTTTGTTGTGAATTCTATCAAAGTCTAAAACCTAGAATAAAAATTAAAGTTGGGATTTAAAACTGAAATGGGAAAATAAGAAACATAAAAGAAAAAGATAAAACTACTACTCGAGACGTACCACATAGGAGACGTTGAATTTCCACTTTCTTTATTCACCTAGACGGAGCTTACGTCATGCTGATGCAAGAAGTGATGTCATCATGCAAATTCAGGCCAGCACGTAGGCGAGCGCGCATGGGGGTCCTGTTGGCTGTTGCCCAGGTCGTCGTTCATCTCGTGCTGCGAAACGGACACCAACAGAAGCTCAACCCGAGCAGTTGTAACCACCCAACTAACATCCGCATTGGCCGGGACTCGGCATCTTCGGTGTATTTATACGACCAGCCGAGGTTGATGTTGTTGCGATTTCTAGCCGTGAATCCCGCCATGAACCCCGTACTCCAATCAACCGCATCGTCTCCTGGTGGATATATATCTATCGGCCTTTCCTTGGGTGTCGTCTCGACCAGCCAAGCCCTCCTGTGTACTGACCGCACCATGGGTGGACTCGAGAGAGATTCCGCCGCTGCTAGGCTTAGATGTCGCCGTCGGTCGCTGCTGCTATCCTTGACCGGCGCGTAGTGGCGGGTGATCCCTGGGATCGGATTTGGTGCCGCTGTACGCATACCCGCTTCGCCGTTCGTTGTGTGTGTCGCGCCGTGCGATTGGGAGCCTGGCCACGGGTGCCATTGCCGCGTGTTGTGGCCCCGCTGGCAGACCAAGAAGCGTCGCCCCGCCGTAGCGCCTGCTCGCTCCGTAGCCGGTTTCTCTGCGACATCATCGCTGGTAAGATGCTAGAGCCAAGTTTGCCGTCATTAATGCTTTGCGTAGCTTTCGTCGAAGCAGTATTTGGGCGATTGGGCGCGGGGGGGGGGGGGGGAAGAATTCCGGTGGGCGGTGCCGGTACGGGCAGGGGCCTGCCGCGTCCGGCTGCCTTTGTGGGGTTGAGAGAACGCCGGTGATGCCGCCGCCGCGGTTCAGGGCGCCACCGCGGACACCGTGGTGTCTGGTGTCACGGCGGGGAAGGGAGTTGGGCACCGTAAGATCAGTGATCAACGGGTGTGATTAAAACTGTGTGTACCCCTTCGCCACATGGAGTTGTGACCGTCGATCGGGGATTGCACGGATAGGATTAGACCTTGGTGTTTTATATCGGGTGCGTTGATTTGGGATCCAACGGCCGCAGTCGCGTACCGGTTCGGGAAAGGCTAGATCTAATCTCGCGCGTCCACACCCAATCGAACGGTTCAGATTAGATGATACCCCTTCGGCCCTGGCACATTTCCTTAAGAGGCCCCTGGTGAAGTAGGCAATAAACCCGCCGTCCACATACACTGTTCACTGAGTCTAGGATTTTATTCGCGCAGCCCCTGACCTTTCTGGAAATCGAGGCCCAGTCCAGAACATTATAAAACCAGAGAAAATAATCTATAAATGGATTATTAATAGATAAATAAATCCTAGAACTTGTAAAACTCATAGAAATTCCATTTTTACTCCAAATTAATCCATTCCACTTTCTAAAATTTTATAATTTTATTCTCTACCACTTAGTGTCTCTGTTTTGACATGAAAATGGTATTAAAATTTATCTCTTAATTAATCCCGTATCAAATACATAAAACCTTAGGAAATTCATAACTTAATAACCGTAGCTCCGAATTTAGTGATTCTTGTTCCTACGATCTCGTAGCAACGCGTAGATTATTATTACGTAGTTTATTCTTATGTTTGATGTGATGTTAATTTTGTATATACCATGTTTGTCTGTATTGCTACGTTTAGCAGTGAGGACACGTGTCACCTGAAGATCATCCTGATACCTGGAATCTCAAGTCCCAGGCAAGTTGTGCCCTTGATCACTTCTTTTACCCACTCATGTTCTAATTAATCATAATGATCTGCATAGGTTAATTTTGATGGGACCTAATAGGTTACCCTAGATTGTTTATCTCATTACCTTGTTTACCCCTGAATCATTTGGGTAGTACTTGCTAGTGCTATATGTGGTTTTGGGCATTGAGATACACATTATTCATGATTATACTTTTGCTATCCGTTGTTATTTACTGTTCATGTCAAGATCATTAATGTTAATTGGAACATAGAGCTTAACTTGAGAAACACGTGCCACCACAAGGGTTTATGGACGCCCTTGGCTGATTAATTAGGAAAGCTAGTGGAGGACTACCTTACCCGAAAGGGGCAAGGGCAGTAGGGGAGTGGTCAGTGTAGGGAGGCCCTCGGGAGGATTTTGCTGCAATGGCGGTCCTGTAAGGGATTCCTGCATTGGAGCTTCCCATAAACTGTAGCGGGTTTTCTGAAGCTAGTGGAACTTTGTAAAGGCCTCGTAGTGTTACCCTGCCTCGCCTCCTCGGTATTGGTGTATGGGAAGTCGCGATCCCTTGGCAGATGGGTAACATGACTTGTGGGTAAAGGGTACCACCTCTGCAGAGTGTAAAACTGGTATACTAGCCGAGCTCGCGGTCATGAGCAGCTCAGGACTCTCTGATGATTAATTTATGGAACTAAATTCAATTTGTCATATGCATTGCATCACAGGTGATGTTGTTACTTTTGATCTACTACTTAATTGGGTTGGTATTTACTTATACTTAGTAATTGCTAATAAAATTTTGACCAACTTTAAAAGCAATGCTCAGCTCTAACCATCCTCTTTGGTAAGCCTTACACTTCACGTGAGCTCCCACCTTTGGCGAGTTCATGCACATTATTCCCCACAACTTGTTGAGCGATGAACGTATGTGAGCTCACTCTTGCTGTCTCACACCCCCCCCCACAGGTCAAGAACAGATACCACAGGATGAGGCGCATGGAGGATGCTGCGACGTGTTCGTGAGAGATCTAGGTCGTCGTCTCCCATTCAACTTTGGGTTGCTGGACCGTTGTCTCCTTATAATGTAATTATTTATTTTGTACAGAACTCTTATTATATAGTAAAGATGTGACATTCGATCCTGTGCCATGATTCATCATATGTGTGAGACTTGGTCCCAGCACACCTGGTGATTATGTTCGCGCCCGGGTTTTGGACCCCTAAAATCCGGGTGTGACAGAAGTGGTATCAGAGGAATGTTGACTGTAGGACGAAACCTAGATAGAACTGGACAACCAATACTTACTTACCTTTGCTACTCTGATTCTTTCCTAAACTTTTCTTAATCTTCTCTCATCTATTTCCGCTTTACTCTGATTATTCTTATCTTTCCTTCTAAAGACAAATGTGGATTTCACACTTTGAAATCCTGTGCCTAAAGTGACTTTTAGGAATAGGAGACCTAATTTTAGGAACAAAAACAAAACTATTTTTTTTGATATCTCTGAACTTGAATGATTGTTCTTATGACACTTGTCTGATTTGGATCTTTGATTGAGTGTAATGAGTTGTGGAGTAATGTCCACAATTACATCTGTATATGCATATAGCAAAAAAAATGTTGATAAAATAACTAGCCAACTTAGAATATCCCCCACAAAAATATATCAAGTCTAATAGATCCATCTCATCTTAAAAGATTCTCTCTTATCTTAATAGATTCATCTTATCTTGAAAAGATTTTATCTTATTCAAATTTAATCTAGATCCTACCTAATCTAACATGATCTAATCCAAATTGAGTTACTTAAATAAGTTAGATAATGTTGGCAACAAAAAAAAAGTTAGGCCATGAATCTATAAAACATATCTTACCCTAAATTAATACCTTGGACTAACTCGTCCGTAAACAACCACCTAACCTACATCATAGGTTGCCTAATCTAGATATCCTAAAAACAAAGTAAAACTCTGTTTAAATCTAACCACCTCATGTACCCTAGCTATCCTAGCTATAGCCATATGTCCTCAACTCGGATGGCAACTCCAGGACTGAGGGCCACAGAAGACCAACCACGTCAAGGGAGGATAAGCACCAACTACAGTCTTCAAAGGGCAAAACGGAATCATCAGATGAGTCAAGATCCACCATCCGTAATGGAATCTTTCTTTGCCCTAATCCTTGTTACCGCAACCTTCTCTACTTCTGCCTAATAGCTAAACATAGTATACCCATGTGTTCCTAATCATTTCCTTATTTAAATGACAAAAAAAAGTATATAGAAAACATTTGTGCTTAAAACCATTTAAAAAAAACTCGAAGCTAAACTGCAACCAAATATTTGGCTTTCTATATTCCTTTTCTTACAAATCTCGAGGACGAGATTATTTTTAAGGGGGTAGGATTTGTAACGCCCGAAATCTGATTTTGGGGAATAGTAATAGAAATCAAAGTAAAGTGTCCCTACTGAATAATTATACTTTGGAACCCACCATCTTCTAAAAATAAATAGAAACATTAAAACAATATTAGTTAAGGTAAAATAGAAATAGAAATTCAGTTTGTAAATTTCAAGAAATAATGAATGGATTATCCCCTTCTAGGACTGTATATAAGATATTTTTTTACGTGTTAAAGTAACTCATGATAGAAAAAAATATACATTACTTCCCCCTAAAATAATCAAGTAATGAGTATTCACTTTTAAATGAAATTTTAACTAAAATACTTAAACCATATTTTCTTAAAAATAAACATTTCATGTGTGCATTGCATATTTGAAATAATTTTTCAAATAACGAGGTAAGATAATTAGTAAAAAAATACTTGCATATCATACTGGATATTTTATCTGTTTGTTGTGAATTCTATCAAAGTCTAAAACCTAGAATAAAAATTAAAGTTGGGATTTAAAACTGAAATGGGAAAATAAGAAACATAAAAGAAAAAGATAAAACTACTACTCGAGACGTACCACATAGGAGACGTTGAATTTCCACTTTCTTTATTCACCTAGACGGAGCTTACGTCATGCTGATGCAAGAAGTGATGTCATCATGCAAATTCAGGCCAGCACGTAGGCGAGCGCGCATGGGGGTCCTGTTGGCTGTTGCCCAGGTCGTCGTTCATCTCGTGCTGCGAAACGGACACCAACAGAAGCTCAACCCGAGCAGTTGTAACCACCCAACTAACATCCGCATTGGCCGGGACTCGGCATCTTCGGTGTATTTATACGACCAGCCGAGGTTGATGTTGTTGCGATTTCTAGCCGTGAATCCCGCCATGAACCCCGTACTCCAATCAACCGCATCGTCTCCTGGTGGATATATATCTATCGGCCTTTCCTTGGGTGTCGTCTCGACCAGCCAAGCCCTCCTGTGTACTGACCGCACCATGGGTGGACTCGAGAGAGATTCCGCCGCTGCTAGGCTTAGATGTCGCCGTCGGTCGCTGCTGCTATCCTTGACCGGCGCGTAGTGGCGGGTGATCCCTGGGATCGGATTTGGTGCCGCTGTACGCATACCCGCTTCGCCGTTCGTTGTGTGTGTCGCGCCGTGCGATTGGGAGCCTGGCCACGGGTGCCATTGACGCGTGTTGTGGCCCCGCTGGCAGACCAAGAAGCGTCGCCCCGCCGTAGCGCCTGCTCGCTCCGTAGCCGGTTTCTCTGCGACATCATCGCTGGTAAGATGCTAGAGCCAAGTTTGCCGTCATTAATGCTTTGCGTAGCTTTCGTCGAAGCAGTATTTGGGCGATTGGGCGCGGGGGGGGGGGGGAAGAATTCCGGTGGGCGGTGCCGGTACGGGCAGGGGCCTGCCGCGTCCGGCTGCCTTTGTGGGGTTGAGAGAACGCCGGTGATGCCGCCGCCGCGGTTCAGGGCGCCACCGCGGACACCGTGGTGTCTGGTGTCACGGCGGGGAAGGGAGTTGGGCACCGTAAGATCAGTGATCAACGGGTGTGATTAAAACTGTGCGTACCCCTTCGCCACATGGAGTTGTGACCGTCGATCGGGGATTGCACGGATAGGATTAGACCTTGGTGTTTTATATCGGGTGCGTTGATTTGGGATCCAACGGCCGCAGTCGCGTACCGGTTCGGGAAAGGCTAGATCTAATCTCGCGCGTCCACACCCAATCGAACGGTTCAGATTAGATGATACCCCTTCGGCCCTGGCACATTTCCTTAAGAGGCCCCTGGTGAAGTAGGCAATAAACCCGCCGTCCACATACACTGTTCACTGAGTCTAGGATTTTATTCGCGCAGCCCCTGACCTTTCTGGAAATCGAGGCCCAGTCCAGAACATTATAAAACCAGAGAAAATAATCTATAAATGGATTATTAATAGATAAATAAATCCTAGAACTTGTAAAACTCATAGAAATTCCATTTTTACTCCAAATTAATCCATTCCACTTTCTAAAATTTTATAATTTTATTCTCTACCACTTAGTGTCTCTGTTTTGACATGAAAATGGTATTAAAATTTATCTCTTAATTAATCCCGTATCAAATACATAAAACCTTAGGAAATTCATAACTTAATAACCGTAGCTCCGAATTTAGTGATTCTTGTTCCTACGATCTCGTAGCAACGCGTAGATTATTATTACGTAGTTTATTCTTATGTTTGGTGTGATGTTAATTTTGTATATACCATGTTTGTCTGTATTGCTACGTTTAGCAGTGAGGACACGTGTCACCTGAAGATCATCCTGATACCTGGAATCTCAAGTCCCAGGCAAGTTGTGCCCTTGATCACTTCTTTTACCCACTCATGTTCTAATTAATCATAATGATCTGCATAGGTTAATTTTGATGGGACCTAATAGGTTACCCTAGATTGTTTATCTCATTACCTTGTTTACCCCTGAATCATTTGGGTAGTACTTGCTAGTGCTATATGTGGTTTTGGGCATTGAGATACACATTATTCATGATTATACTTTTGTTATCCGTTGTTATTTACTGTTCATGTCAAGATCATTAATGTTAATTGGAACATAGAGCTTAACTTGAGAAACACGTGCCACCACAAGGGTTTATGGACGCCCTTGGCTGATTAATTAGGAAAGCTAGTGGAGGACTACCTTACCCGAAAGGGGCAAGGGCAGTAGGGGAGTGGTCAGTGTAGGGAGGCCCTCGGGAGGATTTTGCTGCAATGGCGGTCCTGCAAGGGATTCCTGCATTGGAGCTTCCCATAAACTGTAGCGGGTTTTCTGAAGCTAGTGGAACTTTGTAAAGGCCTCGTAGTGTTACCCTGCCTCGCCTCCTCGGTATTGGTGTATGGGAAGTCGCGATCCCTTGGCAGATGGGTAACATGACTTGTGGGTAAAGGGTACCACCTCTGCAGAGTGTAAAACTGGTATACTAGCCGAGCTCGCGGTCATGAGCAGCTCAGGACTCTCTGATGATTAATTTATGGAACTAAATTCAATTTGTCATATGCATTGCATCGCAGGTGATGTTGTTACTTTTGATCTACTACTTAATTGGGTTGGTATTTACTTATACTTAATAATTGCTAATAAAATTTTGACCAACCTTAAAAGCAATGCTCAGCTCTAACCATCCTCTTTGGTAAGCCTTACACTTCACGTGAGCTCCCACCTTTGGCGAGTTCATGCACATTATTCCCCACAACTTGTTGAGCGATGAACGTATGTGAGCTCACTCTTGCTGTCTCACACCCCCCACAGGTCAAGAACAGATACCACAGGATGAGGCGCATGGAGGATGCTGCGACGTGTTCGTGAGAGATCTAGGTCGTCGTCTCCCAGTCAACTTTGGGTTGCTGGACCGTTGTCTCCTTATAATGTAATTATTTATTTTGTACAGAACTCTTATTATATAGTAAAGATGTGACATTCGATCCTGTGCCATGATTCATCATATGTGTGAGACTTGGTCCCAGCACACCTGGTGATTATGTTCGCGCCCGGGTTTTGGACCCCTAAAATCCGGGTGTGACACTACAATGAATAAGATAAAATTTTCACTAAAACGAGAAAATTGACTGGGAGCATGTGCCCCCGCTCCCCACAATGTAGGTCCACCCTTGTTGTAGTGGTTGTTGTACACACGCCTAAGAAACTACACTGTGCGTGCCATTAGCATGTTCCTTCTGTTATCTTATAGTGTTATGTTGTATTGATCGCATGCCAACCTTTTCATTGGATGGACATAGTCACAGATGTGAAATCAGATTATATTGATTCAGTGGGATAGACTAGGCATTAGAATCATAGATGCAAATCCAAATGGTTGATAGTTAGTAAATTTCAAAACATAGGAATGAGTGTGTGGTTGAGGGCGTTGTTCCATGCTCCCATTACATTTTATGGAATGTTAAAGATGAATCCAAATTATGGGGTTTGGTTGGAGCAAAAGGGCTTCCAACTTATGGCCTTGACCTCTTCCACAACATAGTGTGGTAGTCGCCAACAGAATGCCATAGTCCTTTCATGAACGGTGTGGTTGTTGTGTGTTGTCTAGTGTCTTGCTATGGTTCATGGGTGTGCGCCTTTTTTGTTTTTGTGTACTCTGCACTTGGTGTTGCAGGTTCATGAAGGGGCAAAAAAATTTTGTATTGGTTTTAGGGTAGCTGTCATTTATGGAGGAGCACCAAGGAATCTATGAAGGATGAGGGTCACGTCCTAAAAATCAAGATGAAGGAACACATGCTACAGTTCTCGGTTCACAGCACCAAGAAGACAAGCATCATGCATTCCGAGCAGTTAGGTCATGCAAAATACATTTCTTCGAATTCACATTCGCTTTTGCATTCACCTTCCTTTATTTCATTTTATGTATATGATGAACTAATTATTTTATTTTATTTTATTTTGAAGTTACACCAGAATTATAACTAGCTAAATAACATATAATTTTTATGCCAATCCATCTTTACTTGAACATTTTCTATCCATCTTAATTGTTTTGCTCATTTTATTTTATGTTAATATTACCAACAATTTGGATGTATCTTGTAGAAGAAAGTCAATACATGACGAAGGACGCCCCAAGGACGCCATAGGAGAAATACAAAATAAATAAAGGTATTAATATTTCTTTCTATTTGATGAACTTTGTTCCATATTATTCTCTTTATATTTAATGCAACTGATTATAAGAAAAATAGAAAACAATTCACGAACAAGCCAAAAAATCAGTAACTTGTATCAGTCAAAATGCACATAGTTAACATTAACTCATCCAGAATAGGGACTAACATGAAGTTGCATTTTTTTTTCTCATCTAGAATATTTTCTAAAAAATTATGCTCAATGTTGGCGTCGATCTAGGTGCCAAACACTGGAACGAACCACCTGGTGGTGCTCTCTGCGAAGGAGTGGATGGTCCGCGACATGGGCGCAGAAGTGTTCCCTCCTCTGTGTACGTCTGGACGATCCACACCTGGGTCTCGAATGGTCTGCGATGGCGCAGAGCGTCGTCTTCTTCGTAGCCGACCTAGATTTTGCCTCCCGGGAAGGACCCGTCGAGGATGAGAGATCCTAGGGTGTGTCTTGGCGTGGGTAGACCACCTAAGACACCTCTTGTCGACGTAGAGCCGAAGAGAGGTGAAGATTCGAGGTAGAAGGAGGCTAAACTAGGGCTAAACTAGAGCTACTCCTAATGCATAAGGTAAAAACGATAAGTAGATTTGATTGGATCGATTGTGGGGGTTCAATCGGTCGTAGCCCTTCATCTATATAAGGGGGTAGGTCTGGACCCATTACAAGTTAGTTCTCGAGTTAATCCCACAGGTTTAGCTAACAACATCCTCAAGAAATCTGGAACCCTAACTGATTTTGCGCATGCGCGGATGGTTCGAGCCACTACGGCGAATAGTCCGGACCGCGGACCGTCCGGCCTCAGGGCCGAACCATCCGCCAGGTCATTTTCTATGCTCAACATATGCCCCCTGCCCTTTGGTGGAGGTTGATGAACCAAAATCATATGTACTGCCAGCATCCTTCGAGAAACAGTAGATCTCACAAGCCACCTTGTTCTCAAAGTGAGAATTAAGCCCGATGCAAGTCACCGGCTTTTCAATCCAATAGGGTGATCATTCAATTAAGCTCCAATGCATAAAGCTCGTTTCAGATTGCATCTTTCTCGGCCATGACCATCTAATCAGTAGATCAAAAGGTACATGTCACACTCGGATTTAAGGGATAAAGTCGGGTGCATCTCATATGTGCGCCAAAGAAGAACAACACATATAATAATAGAATGTATAGAGGTAAATTTCACAATATCATAAAAGTAATTATTACATAATTTAATCATGCGAGAGTCCTAAGCTGCTCATGACCACGAGCACGGCTAGTATATCAGTTTTACACTCTGCAGAGGTTGTACCCTGTTCCCACATGTCATGTTACCCATCTGCCATGGGGTTGTATGGGCCCATACACCTCTACTAAGGAAGCGAGGCAGGGTAACACTACGAGGCCTTTACCTAGTTCCACTACCTTTAGAAAACCCGCTACACTTTCTAGGAAGAGCAATGCAGGAATCCCCTGTCTGACCGCCATCACAGCAAAATCAACCCGGGAACCTCCCTACACGCCTACTCTTCTACTGCCCTTGCCCCTATCGGGTAAGGTAGTCCTCCACTAGCTTTCCTAGTTAGTCAGCCAAGGGCGTCCCATTCCACCCTTGTGGTGGCACGTGTTTCTCAAGTTAAGCTCCATGTTCCAATTTAAAATAATGATCTTGACATGAATAATAAATAAAATAACAGAATAATTGGAACATGGACATAATGTAATATTAAACCCAAAACCATATAGAGCAATAGCAAAACTACCAAAATGATTCAGGGGTAAACATGGTAAAAAGGATAACCAGTCTAGGGTGACCTATTGGGTCCCATCAAACATAAACCTATGCATAAATAAATGATTATAAAGAACATTATTCGGTAATAAAAGTGGTCAAGGGCACAACTTGCCTTCAATGAGCTCCTGCTCAGCAACTTCTACCTGTTGAACATTGGGATCCTCAGCCACTAGCTCTTCTACTCGCCACAATACAAACAAGCATAGTACAAAGACGAAATTAACATCACACCAAACATGTATACAAAATACATATTAATAATCTACATATTAAAATAAGATCATAGGAAAAAGAATCACTAAATTCAGAGTTATGGATTTTAAGTTATGAATTTCCAAAGGTTTCATGTGTTTGGTACAAGGTTAGTTAAGAGATCAGTTTTAATACACTTTTCATGTTAAATAATGTGACAGAGTTATAGACAATATTAATACAAAATTATAGGAACTGGAATGGAACAATTTGGACTTAATATGAATTTTCTAGGAATTATACAAGTTTCTGCAATTAATTTCATACTAAAAATTAATTTCCTTAATCATTTATTCAATTTTACTGACTTATGGACTGCGCGTCAATTACCGGAAAAGACAGGGGCTACTGCGCGATTATTCCTAAGACTCAGAACACATCCGCCAGGACTGCGGGTTGATTCACTAAAAGCCCGAGGGCTCATTTACAATTTGCGCAAGCCAAAGTGGTACGGAGTAACCCTAGCCGTCCGATCAAGAGCGGATGACACAGATTAGATCCATGATTCATTGAATCGGTATATCACGCAGATCCTTGGATTTATATCCAACGGTTCGAATTTTAAGCACTCGCGATCTAATCGGAACCGTCAATCGCAGAATGGACGACCACGAATTGATTCAACCTAAGCGTTATGCATGATCTAATCTCTACCGTCCAATCTCGGATGGACGACAGAGGGGTTGTCTTCTACCTCCGATGACAGAGAGCATCCGCGCAACCCAGTCGCGGCAGTGCCTCACCGACGACACGGTTATCTGGCGCCAGGTCCTCCTGGATTCCTCCAGCGACATGGAAATGAAGAGGAAAGTAGCGTGAATTCGTTAAGGGAGCTCTTACCGGCGACGGTGGCGCGACGTGCACTGCCCACGGGAAGGGGGGCACTGCGGCGATTTCGCTAGTTCGGCGAGCAATTCGTACGATGCTGGCGACCAACTCCCGATAGCGCGGCCACGAGAGCCTGCCCCGCCGCCAAGGGAAGTCACCAAGCCCCACACTGGGCGTGTGGTCGACGGTAAGCCGGAACACTCCCGTGGCAGCCCTGTTTCTCACCGCAGCGGCGAGGAATTCTCGAGATTGTGGTAGGGAAAGCGGGACGATAGTGGGGCGAGTGTATTGAATCGATGGCCGAGTCCTTTATGCGCCCCTGGGGTTCGCAGCACGATCTCTAGGCGAGCGTTCGACCGATCCTTACGAAGCAGAACCCCACAGCGGCCATGAAGTTTGTTGCGGAGAGGTGGCTCTAACATGTGCCCCCCACTTGACAGAAACCGAGGCTCAGAAGCTCCGATGGGGACTGGTTAGTGGGTTACTGTTCATCTATTTATAGGCATGGGACGTAATCCATGTAAAATTACACCTATGCCCTTTACATTTGCTAATAACTCTATAATAATTCATCAAGGTCTAAATAGCCTTTTCATCTTTAAGTCGGTTTCCCTTTCCGTTATCATGCCGAAGCTTTTCTACACACAGCTTCGGCTCCGCGCCATCCTTCGTACCCCTTCTGTGCTTCTTCACGTTGTGGTTTTAACTCATGTCCGAAGATACCTGTTCACACATTGTACTCTAGAAACATTGTTAAATCATGTTTTTGAGGACCTTCGGAAGCCGAAGGCCCCCAACAGTAGCCCCTCACAATATTAATTTGTTAGGATAATAAATTCAGATTGCGATATGGACGAAGGCCCTAAGCCGAAGGTCCGAAAAAACACCTTCCTTTTGCTAGAATAGCAACAGTCAATGACAAGCAGGGCCCTCCTGTTCTTAATGCACCAGACGTATAAATAAGAACACACCGCAATGTCATTTGGTACGCTTTCTTTGCCATCTGCTCTTGCTTACTCAGTTTTTAGCTCTTGCGCAACAAGACTTGCTTAATTTGTAAGTTTTTTAAGCTTCGGCTTTAAAAGCGGTTTTTAGCATTTCTGAAGATGTCTGAAGATAAGAAAGCTGTTGTTGAAACAAAGCTGAGCCTTCTTGAGGAGAAGAATCTTGGCTTTCTTGAATCAATATCAAAGACAAATACAGAAAAGATTACAAGGGAAATTTTGGAAGGTTTATCCGAAGATACTGGTGATAGTGACAGTTATGATGCGGAAAGTGGGGGGAAGACTCGGAAGATCGACCCTGGTGGCCAAGCCATGCAGTTTTTGGAAAATCCATTAAACAAAGCCATCTTGTCAATATGAGGGGTACATATTTTCGGGATTTGTCCATTGTGAGGGCTGACGAAGGAGAGAAGACTTGTCCTACTCCCGAGGAAAATGAAGTCATGATCTTCTGAAGCTTCTTCAAGGCTGGGCTTCGGTTTCCTCTAAGCAGTTTCGTGGTTGAAGTCTTGAAGATATTTGAAATCTGCCTACATCAAATTACCCCCGAAGCAATCATAAGGATGGGAATCTTCGTATGGGCCGCAAGGAGCCAAGGCTTGGAGCCAAACGCAAAAAGTTTCTGCAGTATACACGAACTGGTTTATGAGACAAAGCCTTGGGGCAAAGAGCAGTATCATAACAATTTTGGTTGGTATAGCTTCGGTGCCCGCTCTGGGTCAAGCTGTCTGATGCCAACTTTTCGGAAGAGATGGCCCGGGGACTGGATGAAGAAATGGTTCTATGTGAAAAAACGATTTGAAGGCACGAGAAGATATTAAAGATATCATCGTGCGCCCTATCTGGCAGCGTTTCGGACTCCGGAAACCGAAGGTGGAAATGGATGAAGCAGCCAAAGAATGCCAGAGGGCCTTCGGCATAGTCTGCTCTTTCATCAGGACGAGGGACTTAGTTCAAGAGCACGTGGCCTATAGGATATGGCCATTGGTAGCTAACTGAGAAATGCCGAAGGAAACCATCAGCAACCCACACAAAGGTGGTCTGGTTCGACTAAAATATACCTTCAGGTTCGTACACCAATTTATCGAGCCAGACGACGATTGGTTGAAATGCGTTGAAGGTACAAGTGATGAATTGCTCGGACCGTACTCAAAGGCAGAAGATACTGCGCTATCAGCGGCCTTCGGAGGCCGGAAAAAGAAGAGGCTGAACAGAGTTTTCGATGCTATCGGATTTGTCTATCCTGACTACAGTTACCCAATACGGGGTCAAAAAAGAAAAGGTACATCTTCTGCGAAGGAAGTTGCTTTGGCCGCTCCTATTGAGCCAACGCCGAAGAGAAAAAAGACGAAGGTTCTTACGCACCGGCCACGCTATATTGAGCCGGTCACAGTGCCCGAGTTTTTGGCGAGGCTTCTTCGGCTACTGAAGCCAAAAAACCTATGAATGCGCAGAAAGCTGAAGAGCTGTCTGCAATGCCGAAGGCTGAAAGAACTGAAGAGTCAAAAGCTGAAGGGACAAAAATATCAGAAATTTTAAGCCCTTCGGCAGAAGTTGGAGTGCCACAAGCTCAGAAGGGTCCGGCTGTGACCCCCAAAAGGAAAAGGATGGTTAATGTTTTGGATGTACTGGAGACAATAAAGTCTTCAAGTTCTACGCCAAAAAAAGTTGTCGAAGCTCAAAAAGCACAAACTGAAACAACAGCCTCTGGAGGCGAAACTACAAAGCACCAAGCTGAAATCAAAATTGGACCTTCAGAGTCTGCCAAAGAAAAATCCTTGGAAACCGAAGGAGAAAGTAAAAAGGAAACTTTAAAGCAAATTCTGACTGAAAAAACTCTTTCTTCAACTCCCGAAGCACCTTCCAAATTGCCTGATTATATTGTGCGACATGCTTCAGGCAAAATACTATCTGAAGATGAAAAACGAGAAGCTCATCATTACGCCCAGAGATTAAAATATCCGAAAGGGGCGTTGATATTCAATGGCAGTGGAGAAGAGGACTTCTTGTATTGTCTCCCAGACAGCAAGGAGATCTCTGTCTGCCGGGAGATGGCAAGAAGCTTCGGATTCCCAACTCTAGAAGATGGGCTTTCAGTTTTGTCAAAAGATGAATTGGCCGACAGCTTAGCATATAACAGCTTAAAGGTGAGAAAATACACTTTTTGCGTGATTATAAATTCGTGTTTATTTATTGATATCACATTCCTTTTACAGGGCCTTATTCTCAGCAATGCTCTTAGAGCGCAAAAAAGTGTCGAAGATGAAGGGTGCACCATGGCTTTAAACAACCTTCGTTCCGAAGTAATTGAGCTAAGGAACGAAGGTCTTGAGAAAGATAAAATATTAAATTCATTGGTGAATAAAATAAAAGAAGACGAGGCTGCTTCCAAAGCCCAAGCTGAGGCCCAGAAGCGCGAAATTGAGGATCTTCGGAAACAGCTAGCCGAAGCTAAAGAAAAATGCGCAGTTGCAGAAGCTAAACGAGAAATTAGTGAACAATGGACAAATCACTTAGAGAAAAATGTTGAAGAACTTCGTGCATCCAAGGAAAGGTGTTATGAAAAGTCTATAGAGTGTGTTAAGAAAATAAAAACTAGCTTCGCCAATGTTGGCGCACTCTCTAACGAAGACAACTTCGTAAGAGGTGATCCTGAAGGCTCGATTGATTGGATCAGCAACGAAGCTGAAGCTTTTGAGGAAGTTTTGAGTGGTCGCTGGGATATCTGCGCTTTCTCAGGTGCCTGAGGAATCGTGGCTATTTTGGAGAAATCAGGCTATGACCATGTGAAAACTTTGGCTCAAGCCGAAGCTACTTTAAGTATTGAAGATACAAAAGACCCTTCGGCCGAAGCCAACTTAGTGGGCAGAAAATTCTTTACTGACATCTGGGAGAATGGCGGCCGAAAGATGGCACACGAGATAATAAAAAAGAGTGAAAAAGATTCTCATGATGCAAAAGAAGTGATGAAGGCATCTGAAAAAACTGCGGAACTAGAAAGGAGAATAGGTATTGTTTAATGACTTCTAACTTTATGTTTTATTTTTGCGACTTCGAACTTATTTATGTTTTCTATTGCAGCTGAACTATCTTCTTCCTCAGAGCCCTTCGAGCCAACAGCTGACCCAGAAGCAAAGAGGGAGGAAGAAATTACTAAAATGGCCGAAGCTATTTTAGATGAAGCTGTTTCTCGACTGTTGAACGAGGCTGCGGAAGCAGTATTGAAAGAAGAATAGTTGTTATTGTAAAAACATTTGGAATGTAATATTTGCTGAACAAAGTGTGTAATATTTTTATAACTTTGAATGTAATATATAAGTTGCTTGTAACTTAATTCTTTTACGATGCATGAAACTTTACATACATACCATTTTTGAGCCTTCGGCGAAAAAACACCTTCCCTTCTTTTCATGCTTCGTGAAGAATATCCATATTTCGTAAAAACATCCAATCTTCGTAAAATCAGTAAGCAATAGATCTTTTCATTTTAGAGTTTGACGAAGGTATGCTTCTTCAATAATTATTTTGTGCCTTGGCACTGCTTCTTCGAAACAATCTCCGAAGATCAACGTTGAACCCCCTTCTTGTATCATTGATGCAATATGATGTATGATGTTATGCTATGCAAATGATGTGATGATGTGATGTTATGCAAAATGATATTTGTGCCGAAGATCAGCGCTGACTTTTCGCTGCAAGCCTCCCTTAGGAGCTTCTTCGCCTTTTACTTCGGCGATATCAGCGTTTATTTTTCGCTGTAAGCCTCCCTTAGGAGCTTCTTCACATTTTACTTCGGCGGTATCAGCGTTTATTTTTCGCTGTAAGCCTCCCTTAGGAGCTTCTTCGCCTTTTACTTCGGCGGTACCATCATTTATTTTTCGCTGTAAGCTCTGCATTCCCTTTGGAACGACTTTTGAGCAGAAAACTTACGTTGTGCTCCCTTAGGAACGACTTTTTGTTATTTCGGAGGTTCTCCTTGTAACCATAAGTTCTTATGCTTCGGCAACTCTGTTATTCTGTGGAGAAGATATATTTTTACTATGGCAAAAACGAAGCTATTACAAGAAATTGAGAACGACAAAAAACACTTAGGCTTTCAATAATTGTTCCTTATTAAAAAGAAAATGATACTGAATGCAAAAACTGTTGCCGAGGTAGGATATCTGTTAGTAGATATGCTTCGATTCTGGCACAGTACTATTGACTGTGCGAGCTTCGGACTCTTCTCTGAAGTCTCGTTGGTGGTGAGTGTGTTGACTCCCTTCTGGCTGCTGGCCTCGTTGCATTGGTGGTGGAGGTGGAGGTTGTTGCCAGGATGCCTGAGGTTGGCTTGCCGAAGCAACAGAAGCTGCAGGGTGATTACCCACATACTCAGGAATATACGGTGAGTTGTACGAAGCAGTATGCATGACTTGCTTCGGTTGGCTCTGTTGGGCTGCAGCTTCTGCTATCTCTTTCTGTTTCTGGATGGTGACATGGCACATCCTAGTAGTGTGGCCCTTGTCCTCACCATAGAATAGGCAATAAATTTTTCTGGGCTGATCCCCAAACCTTCCTCCAAAGCCCCTGGCGCCTCTGCCCCTTGGAGCTGGGGGCCGAGGATAGCTCTGTTGCTGCCCGAAGCCTAGGAGGAATATTGTGGTCTCTGCTGCTGACTTCCCCTGTCGTCATTCTGAGTTGAATGAATTGATCTGACATGCCTAGGATGGATTCTCCCTCCGAAGCCCCTGGCCATTTCGGAGAACCTGTAAGCTTCCTCCCTTCTCTGTCGAAAGTCATTATCAACGCGGATGTATTCATCTATCTTCTGAAGCAATTTCTCTAGGTTCTGAGGGGACTTCCTAGCGAAGTATTGGGCTGAAGGTCCTGGCCAAAGCCCCTTAATCATGGCCTCAATGAAAATTTCATTGGGCAATGTTGGCGCTTGTGCCCTTAGGCGCAAGAACCTTCGGACATACACTTGGAGGTATTCTTCTTGATCTTGCGTGCACTGGAACAAAGCTTGAGCGGTAACTGGCTTCGTCTGAAACCCTTGAAAACTAGTGACCAACATGTCGTTCAGCTTTTGCCATGATGTGATTGTTCCTGGCCGAAGAGAGGAGTACCAAGTTTGTGCAACATTTTTGACTGCCATGACGAAAGATTTCGCCATGACCGCTGTGTTGCCGCCATAGGAAGATATTGTTGCTTCGTAACTCATCAGAAACTGCTTCGGATCTGAGTGTCCGTCATATATGGGGAGCAGGGGTGGCTTGTAAGACGGAGGCCAAGGTGTAGCCTGCAGTTCTGCTGACAGAGGAGAAGCGTCATCAAAAGCAAAATTTCCAAGATGGAAATCCTCATACCAGTCATCCTCGTTGAAGAAGCCCTCTTGATGAAGCTCTCTGTGCTGAGGCCTTCGGTTTTGCTCATTTTGAGCAAGATGACGAACTTCTTCAGAGGCTTCATCTATCTGCCTTTGTAGATCAGCTAGCCGAGCCATCTTTTCCTTCTTCCTTTGTACTTGCTGGTGGAGCATCTCCATATTCCTGATCTCTTGGTCCAATTCGTCCTCCTGTGGTGTTGGACTGGTGGCCTTCCTCTTCTGGCTTTGGGCCTCTCGAAGAGAAAGGGTCTCCTGGTTTGGGTCCAGCGGCTGCAGAGATGCAGCCCCTGTTGCTGAAGCTTTCTTTGGCGGCATGACGAAGGTCGATGCTTGCCGAAGGTGTTCGAAACTCAAAAAGTGGAAGTGAGTTCACCGGAGGTGGGCGCCAATGTTGGGGACTTGTTCTCAAATGCTAAGAGTTAAGAACAAGGCAACACAGAAAATGTTAAACGTTAAAGTCTTTCGTCCTTCGAAGCATTATTTCACTTGGGATATAATGATTTTCGGACGAAGGTTATGAAGGACATACCTTCATAAACATTACATATCATAATGAAGGAGTTACATGGAATATAAAAGATAACATAAACAATTATGTGTTATTATCAATTCATTTCTATTTTATTGCTATGGAAAAATAGGAATGACATCGGATTACAAATGTACCTCTGACTTGAGAGAAGGTAAAAGTACAAGCGTGACGCAAAAGCAAATTCCAAGTCAGCGTGAACAGTACAGGGTTACTGTTCATCTATTTATAGGCACGGGACGTAATCCATGTAAAATGACACCTATGCCCTTTACATCTGCTAATAACTCTATAATAATTAATCAAGGTCTAAATATCCTTTTCATCTTTAAGTCGGTTTCCCTTTCCGTTATCATGCCGAAGCTTTTCTACACACAGCTTCGGCTCCGCGCCATCCTTCGTACCCCTTCTGTGCTTCTTCACGTTGTGGTTTTAACTCATGTCCGAAGATACCTGTTCACACATTGTACTCCAGAAACATTGTTAAATCATGTTTTTGAGGACCTTCGGAAGCCGAAGGCCCCCAACAAAAAGATAAATATAAAATGAACTAAGGATCGTCGGCGCCAATGTCAACTGAGAAACGCTACCTAGATCAGATCATACTCCTCGCCTTGTGGCTCCTCCTGAACCACCTGTTCTTCTCCTGTGGTGGGGTATGAGACAGCAAGGGTGAGCTCACACATGATCATAGCTCAACAAGTTGTGGGGAACCAGTGGACATGAACTCACAAAGGTGAGAGTTCATGTGATGTGTAAGGCTAATCAATGACAGGGGTTAAAGCTGAGCATTGCTTTTAATTAGTTGGTCAAAATTTTATTAGCAGTTACTAAGTGTAAGTAAATACCAAACCTTAAATAGAGTAATAGAACAAAATTAATAATAAACCCATGCAATGCAAATGACAAAATTAAGTTTTAGTTTCATAAATTAATCATCAGAGAGTCCTGAGCTGCTCATGACCGTGAGCTCGGCTAGTATACCAGTTTTACACTCTGCAGAGGTTGTACCCTTTACCCACAAGTCATGTTACCCATCTGCCAAGGGGTCGCGACTCCCATACACCTCTACCTAGGAAGCGCGGCAGGGCAACACTACGAGGCCTTTACAAAGTTCCACTAGCTTCCGAATACCCGCTATAGTTTATGGGAAGAGCACTTGCAAGAATCCCCCGTCTGACCGCCATCGCTGCTAAATCAACCCGAGAACCTCCTTGCATGCAACTCCCCTACTGCCCTTGCCCCTTTCGGGTAAGGTAGTCTTCCACTAGCTTTCCTAATTAGTCAGCCAAAGGCGTCCCATTAATCTCTTGTGGTGGCACGTGTTACTCAAGTTAAGCTCTATGTTCCAATTAACATTAATGATCTTTACATGAACATAATAGAATAACAAGAGAATTGGAACATAGATATAATAAATGATTATCCCAAAACCACGTAAAGCAATAGCAAACTACCCAAGTGATTCAGGGGTAAACAAGGTAATGAGATAAACAATCTAGGGTGACCTGTTGGGTCCCATCAAAATTAACTTATGCATGAATAAATGATATTAAAGAACATTATTGGGTAAAAAGTGGTCAAGGGCACAACTTGCCTTCAATGAGCTCCTGCTCAGCTACTTCTATCTGCTGCTCACCAGGATCCTCAGTCACGGGCTCTTCTACTCGCCACAATACAAACAAGCACAGTATATAGAGAAATTAACGTCATACCAAACATGTAAACAAAATACACAGTAATAATCTACATATTAAAATAAAATCCTAGGAACAGGAATCATAATTTTTGGAGTTATAGATTTTAAGATATGAATTTCCAAAAGTTTTATGTGGTTAAAATAGAATTAAGTGAGGAATTAATTTTCTTACTGTTTTTATGTCAAAACAGAGACTGTAGGTGCTAGAGAATAAAATTACAAAATTTTAGGAACTGGAATGAAGTGGTTTGGAGCTCATATGAATTTTCTGTGAATTATTGAAGCTCTAGCACTCATTTATATAATAAAATCCTATTTTCTAATTCATTTATTCATTTTATCACGCCACTGGACTGGGCCTCAATTACTGGAAAGTGCAGGGGTCTCGGTGAAAACGATTCCAAGACTCAGGGAACAATCAATCAGGATGGCGGGTTGATTCAAATAAAGAACAGGGACTCATATGAAAGAGTGTAAGGTCGAAAGGGTATGGTGTAATCTGAGCCGTTAGAGCCCTCCTGGACGGCCCGGATTAGACCGAACCCATCCGGAGTCCATGAGCAATATGGTTCCATGGATCATGCATTAACGGTGAGGATTTAACTGACCAGCGCATACGCACGTGCGTTCGATCTTCATCTAACGACGCGCATCAACCATGAACCAGTATCCCATTTTCTAATCTGGGCCGCACACTCTAGATCCGACGGTGGATCACCCTGGCATGCGCACTGCTCACCGGAGCGCGGTGGCGCGCCCGAGCTCCACGGCGGCGCCATAGGTGGTTCACGCCCGTGGTCAAACTGATGCCCTAAACCTATCGTCGGTACGCGGTAATCGATGTGGGGGTAAGTGCAAATTAGTTGACGAAATACTCACCGAGAGTTCGCCCGCGGAGACACCTTGACCACGGCGCGGTGCGGTTGACGGTGATGTGTCTACACCGGCGAGAAATTGGCGTCGATGCAGTGGAGTTTTCTCTCGCCCGAGCGCAGCACCACACTTCTCACACAAGCGCACAATACCCAGCGCGGCAGCAATGCGGATTAGGTCTCGGCGGCAGGATTCTCGATTCCCAGCTAATGGCGCGCGGCTGCGGCGACAGCCTATGGTGTCTGGGTCCGCACGAGAAGATGGAAGAGGGGAGGAAGTAACGGTGCATGACTTTTATTCACGGAGCTGGGGGAGGTTCATGCCGAAGATCTAGGCCGAGAATCATGAGAGTCGGGCGAGTCAACCGCGGATTGCGGAGGTGGTGGCGCCGGTGCGCGCGATTTCTCTGGGAAGACGACCCTGACCCGTGGGGCCCACAGGGCAGAGGCGCAAGCACGATCCTGCGAACTAGTGACGGCATGCGGAACACACTGGCTGATCCGTGGGGCCGGGAGGTCAGCGACGCAAGCATAAGGGGAGGCGCAACTGGGCCACGCGGAAGAAAGAAGAAGTGGGCTGGATTGGGGACAGTCAGCCCAAGCGCCATTTCTCTTCTATTTTCTTTATTCTTTTCTCTTTTCTTTTACTTTTAATTTTCAGATTCCTAATTTAAATACCCATTCCAATTCAAACTTCATGGCCAATTTCTTTTCTCATTAAATTCTCATCTTTGACATGGTGTAGATGAATTCATAATTTTTTCTATTTATTTTATGATAACTAGTGCTCTCTTTTTTAAAAAAAATCAAAAATTCCATTTTAAGTCTTAAATTCCACTTGGAACACTAATACATTTCTATTTATATTATTTTTATATAGTCACCAAATGCACATCAAAATAAAATCCCAGCATGATGCATAATTTATTTTTGGTGTCCTTTGTTATTTATTATTTTTTTGTGTAAGTGAGATGTCCACATGAAATAATGAATAGAGATAACGCACAGTAATATAATTTCTCTTTCTAGACCTTTCTTACAAAGTGGGTGTTACATTTATTTTGTGATCTCTAGTGCCTTGCTTTCTCCCATTTTCTAGAATTCCAATTTAAGTCTAAATTCTAAATTGAACATTAATGTCTTTCTATAAATTTTTTTACTAACATATGCACACACAAATAAAGTCCAGCATGATGCATGCATTATTTTAGGTGTCATTAGTCAATTAATAACTTGTGATGTGATTGTTCACATGTTATAACAAATGGAGACAAACACATATATGTAAATCAACTATATTTTCTTTTTACACTTTTTGGGTATTACAAATCTACCCCCGTTAACAAGAATCTCGTCCTCGAGATTTAGGAAGGACTAGGGAAAAGATGGGGAAATTCTATTCGAAGCTCTTCTTCTCTCTCCCAAGTAGCTTCATCTTCTCCATGGTGACTCCATTGCACTTTGCACATCTTTATCACTTTATTTCTTGTAACTCGAGTCAAAGTATCAAGAATCTTGATAGGATAGTCTGTATAAGTCAAATCACCCTGAACACTGAGCTCTCCCATTGGTAGTTGTTCCTCAGGGACACGTAAACACTTCTTGAGTTGGGACACGTGGAATACATCATGCACATCAGATAGATGATCAGGCAGCTCGAGTTGGTAGGCCATCTCCCCAACTCGCCTAAAATTTTTGAAGGGTCCAATAAAGTGAGGGGATAATTTTCCTTTGACTTTGAATCTCCTCATTCCACGAAGTGGTGACACCTTGAGGTACACATGATCACCTTCCTCAAACTCCAGTAGTCTTCTTCTATTATCAGCATAGCTCTTTTACCTGGTCTGAGCTACCCTCAAGTTCTCCCGGATTATACAGACTTGTTCTTCTGCCTCTTGAATAAGTTTAGGCCCAAAGAACTGTCTTTCTCCAGTCTGATCCCAATATAAAGGAGTCCTGCACTTCCTGCCATATAAAGCTTAAAAAGGTGACATCTTCAGGCTGGCCTGGTAACTATTATTATATGAGAATTCAGCATATGGCAGACTCTTGTCCCAACTGCCTCCATGTTGATGGGCCCAAGCTCGCAACATATCCTCCAGTACTTGATTGGTCCTTTCAGTCTAGCCATCAGTCTGAGGGTGATAAGCCGAACTGAAGCTCAATTTTGTATCCATATTCTCATGAAAGCTTTTCCAAAATCTGGAGGTAAACTGTGATCCTCTATCTGAAACGATCTTCTTTGGTACTCCATGTAAACACACAATCCGAGCCATGTACAACTCTGCCAACTGAGACCCCTTGTAAGTAGTCTTGACCAGAATGAAGTGAGCCACTTTGGTCAGTCTATCCACAATCACCCATATGGAATCATATTCTTTTGGGGTGCGAGGCAACCCGACAATGAAGTCCATACCAATCTCTTCCCACTTCCATTCGGATATCTTTAACGGGTGCAATAGTCTAGCTGGTCTTTGGTGTTCGGCCTTGACTCTTTGACACACATCACACATAGCCACATGTGCAGCCACATCTCTTTTCAGCCCATACCACCAGTACTTCTGCTTCAAATCGCTATACATCTTAGTGCTACCAGGATGAATAGAATAATCAGAGTCATGGGCTTCCTTCAATATAGTCTCACGAAGGTTGTCAATCTCAGGAACACATATCCGGTCCTTGAACCATAATGTGCCTTGCTCATCCTCTATGAATTCTGGACCTCTACCTTCAGCAATCAGGTCTTTGATCTCTTGGATTTTAGCATCACCAATCTAACCTTTACGAATTTCTTGCTCCAAGGTAGGTTCCACTTCAATAGTGACTCCTTCAGCATGTGCAACTATTCCCAGGTTGAGTCTCCTGAAATCCTCAACAATCTCATCGGGTAGCTGGGCAACAATAGTAGCATGGACGTGTTCATTTTGACTCAAGGCATCTGCAACCAGATTTGCCTTGCTCGGGTGATAGTGAATCTCCAAATCATAATCCTTAAGGAGTTCCAACCATCAGCATTGTCTAAGCTTGAGATCCTTCTGAGTGAATATGTATTTCAAACTCTTGTGATCGGTGTACACTTGGCACTTGGTTCCCATAATATAATGTCTTCATATCTTGAGTGCATGCACTACGGCTGCCAGTTCTAAGTCATGAGTGGGATAGTTCAACTCATGTTTCTGCAACTGACGAGACGCGTAGGCAATCACGTGTCCTTCTTGCATAAGAACACATCCAAAGCCTTGGTCGCATGCATCACAATAGATATCAAATTCCTTCTGTAGATCTGGCATAACCAACACTGGGGGTGACATCAATCTCAACTTCAGTTTATTAAAGCTATCTTGGCACTTCCAGTCCCACTTAAACTCTCTCCCCTTCTCTAGAAGTGAGGTCATAGTCTTAGCAATCTTAGAAAATCCTTCATTAAATCACCGATAATAGCCTGCAAGTCCTAAGAAACTCCGGATCTCAGTAACTGTACTGGGTATGCTCCACTCCACTATCTCCTTGACTTTAGCAGGATCCACTGAGATTCCACCATTAGAAATGATATGTCCAAGGAATGGCACTTCGTCAATCCAGAACTCGCATTTGCTGTACTTGGTGTAGAGTTGATTATCCCGTAGCTTTTGTAGCACCAATCTCAGATGTTCCTCATGGTCACTATCACTCTTGGAACAAATAAGAATATCATCGATGAATACCACGACAAATCTGTCAAGATACTCCTTGAACACCTTATTCATCAGATTCATAAAATAGGTTGGTGCATTAGTTAGTCCAAATGACATAACTGTGAATTCATATAAACCATATCGAGTCGAGAAAACCGTCTTGGGAATATCAGAAGGCCTAATCTTCATTTGGTGGTAACCCGATTGGAGATCAATCTTCGAGAATACCCTAGCACTTCTCATTTGATCAAATAAATCTTCAACGCGGGGTAACAGATACTTGTTCTTCACAGTAACATCATTAAGGGGTCTATAGTCCACACACATCCTCTATGATCCATCCTTCTGTACAAATAGAACCGGTGCTCCCCAAGGTGAGGAACTCGAACGAATGTACCCAGCCTCCTGTAACTCCGTTAACTGCTTCTTAAGTTCTTTTAACTCTTCTACAGACATCTTGTATGGTTGTTTAGAAATAGGAGCAGTCCTAGGTAAGAGATCAATGACAAACTCAACTTCCCTATCTGGTGGCATCCCGGGTAACTCCTCTGGAAAGACATCAGGGAAATCCCTAACCACACGGATGTTGTCACCAACAAACTTTCCATCTACTAATAATACAACACTTCTGGTAGAGGCAGTTACTACAATTTCAACTTCAAATCTTTCTCCTTTAGAGCTGGTGAGTTCTACAGTACACTTAGCACAATGTATAACGACCTTTGCCTTTCTTAACCATGACATACCAAGGATCAGATCTATACTGCTTTCCTCTAATACTATAGGGGTAGCCCAGAATTCTCTTCCCATAATTGTCAAAGTTAATATGTGTGTCATATAGTTTGCCTCAATAGGCCCTTTAGGTGTAATTACTACCATTGGTGTTTTCATATTTTGCAGTGGTAACTCATTTGTGTTGGCATATCGAGCAGACATAAATGAATGTGTAGCACCAGAATCAAATAATATTGCTGCAGGAATTGCATTAATATAAAACATACCGATAGTGATGTCAGCTCCTTCAGCAGTAGCATCAGCACTGACTTGATTAACCCTAGCAATAGTGAATCCCTTGCCAGATCCTGGAGTCTGCTGCTTGTTCTGGACAGGGGTAGTAGCAATCCTCTGTGGACAAACATTAGCATAGTGTCCAGTCTTACCACACTTGTAGCATGTGGTGCCTGTACTCTGTCCTGAGAATTTCGCCGAGGTGCCAGTGGGGGTAGCCTGACGAGTCGGTGGAGTCCCCTGTGGTGTGTACTGAGCTGGGCGCTGGCCTCCTCCAGTGCGAACCGGTGTACCGTTGGGTGGAACGTAGCGAGGGCGAACGCTGCTGCTCCCCTGACCCTGGGATATCGCCTTCCTCTTCATGTCCCCCAGTTGAACACGCTTGTGTTCAATGGCTAGGGCCTTATCAAGCAGCCTCTGGAATGACGTAAAGGTGTGAGCCACTAAAGAATACTGCAGAGGTCCATTAAGTCCTTCAATGAAGTGCTCTTGCTTCCTCTCATCCTCAGCCACTTCATTTGGTGCATATCTTGAGAGCTGAATGAATCTATCGTGGTACTTGCTGACTGACATGCTCCCCTGCTTCAGCGACAGAAATTCCTTCTTCTTGATCTTCATCAGTCCAACAGGAATATGATAGTTTCTGAACTGAGTAGTAAATTCTGCCCATGTGATAGTATCAGCAGCATCGTGGGCAGCGGTGTAGGAATCCCACCAATCAGCAACAGGACAAGTAAGATGACCAGAAGCATAGAGAACCTTCTCCCGGTCAGAGCACTGTGCAATAATCAACATCTTCTCCACTAACTTCAGCCAATCATCAGCGTGCAGAGGATCCGAAGAGCTGGAGAATGTCAGTGGCTTGTGGTTCATGAACTCCCTGGTGCTTCTCAAGGGGTGAAACTGGTGGTGGAGGTTGTGGCAGTGGTGCTTGCTGCTATTGCACCCTTCGCTCTTGGCGCATCTCCTCCCTCTCTTGGCGCATCTCCTGATGCTCTTGTCGCATCTGCGCATGCATATCTGCCATAGTATCAGCCATCTGTTGCATCATCTGCATCCGAGCTGCAACTACTAGATCAGTTCCGGCTGGTGGAGGATTCGGAGGATTCATCTCTGCTTGTTGTTGTTGTTGTTGTCTAAGTACCCTCCGATTGAATGGGTTGGCAGGTAGATCAATTCTGCCTCCCTTCCTAGTATTGACCATCTGAGTTAGAAACAAATGATAAGAAAGGAAGAATTGTAGACAAGGCAAGTAATTACGAGACATGTTACTTTGGGGGTTTTATTAGCTAAGTAGATTAGTGTGTCACCTACTAAAGCTAATACATTACCTTAGGGTGGTACATGCTAAGATGCCCCACTATACTATTTCAATCAATCAAAGAAGCATATCAGGCATTTATCATCAACACAATCAACCAACATTTTTTAAATAGAGAAAATAATTTTATTTTTTTGTTTTTGGTCTCCTATCTCTTAAAAATGGGTCATAAATGTAAGATTCCAAGGTGTGAAATCCATCTTGTCTTAGAGTAGAAAAGATAAGAGTAATCAGAGTAGAACAGCAAAAGGTGAGACAAGATCAAGATAAGTATAGGAAGAGTCAGATTAAGGTAAGTAGGTAAGGGTTTTGTCCATTTCTATATAGGTTTTGTCTACAGTCAACATTTTCTATGATACCACTTCTGTCACACCCGGATTTAAGGGATAAAGTCGGGTGTATCTCATATGTGCGCCAAAGAAGAACAACACATATAATAACAGAATGTATAGAGATAAATGTCACAATATCATAATAGTAATTATTACATAGCGGAAGTCTCATGAAAATAAAAGATAAATATAAAACGAACTAAGGTCCATCCTTGGCGCCATAAAGTCGACTGGGAGACACCACCTAGATCCAGTCGAACTCCTCGTTGTGCGGCTCCTCTTGGATCACAAGTTCTTCTTCTGTGGGGGGGTTATATATCACAAGTGTGAGCTCACAAAAGATAATAGCTCAACAAGTCGTGAAGAATAATGTGCATGAACTCACCAAGGTGGGAGTTCATGTGGTGTGTAAGGCTAATCAACAATAGGGGTTAAAGCTGAGCATTGCTTTTAATAAGTTGGTCAAATTTTATTAGCAATTACTAGATGTAAGTAAATACCAAACCATACTAAATATAGAACAAAATTAATAATAAATCCCATGCAATGCAAATGGTAAATTGATTTTAGTTCCATAATTTAAACATGCGAGAATCCTGAGCTGCTCATGACCGCGAGCACGGCTAGTATACCAGTTTTACACTCTATAGAGGTTGTACCCTGTACCCACAAGTCATGTTACTCATCTGCCATGGGGTTGTACGAGCCCCATACACCTCTACCAAGAAAGCGAGGCAGGGTAACTCTATGAGGCCTTTACCTAGTTCCACTAGCTTTAGAAAACCCACTACAGTTCTAGGAAGAGCAATGCAAGAATCCCCCGTCTGACCGCCATCGCAGCAAAATCAACCCGGAAACCTCCCTACATGCCTACTTCCCTACTGCCCTTGCCCGTATCAGGTAAGGTAGTCATCCACTAGCTTTCCTAGTTAGTCAGCCAAGGACGTCCCATTCCACCCATGTGGTGGCACGTGTTTCTTAAGTTAAGCTCCATGTTCCAATTAAAATAATGACCTTGACATGAATAATAAATAAAATAACAGAATAATTGGAACATGGACATAATGTAATATTAAACCCAAAACCATACAGAGCAATAGCAAAACTACCAAAATGAGATCAATTTTAATACACTTTTCATGTTAAAACGGTGTTATAGAGTTATAGACAGTATTAATACAAAATTATAGGAACTGGAATAGACCAATTTGGACTTAATATGATTTTTCTAGGAATTATACAGGTTTCTGTAATTAATTTCATACTAAAAATTAATTTCCTTAATCATTTATTCATTTTTACTGACTTCTGGACTGCGCGTCAATTACCGAAAAAGACAGGGGCTACTGCGCGATTATTCATAAGACTCAGAATACATCCGCTAGGACTGCAAGTTGATTCGCTAAAAGCCCGAGGGCTCATTTACAATTTGCGCAAGCCAAAGGGGTACGGAGTAACCCTAGCCATCCGATCAAGAGCAGATGACACAGATTAGATCCATGATTCATTGAATCGGTATATCGTGCAGATCCTTGGATTTATATCCAATGGTTCGGATTTTAAACATTCACGATCTAATCGGGACCATCAATCGCAGAACGGACGACCACGGATTGATTCAACCTAAGCGACATGGAAATGAAGAGGAAAGTAGCGCGAATTCATCAAGGGAGTTCTTACCTGCGACGGTGGTGCGACGTGCACTGCCCACGGGATGGGGCGGGGGGCTCTGCGGTGATTTCGCAAGTTCTGCGAGCAATTCGTCCGATGCTGGCGACCAACTCCGGATAGTGCGGCCACGAGAGCCTGCCCCACCACCAAGGGTAGTCCCCAAGCCCCACACCGGGCGCGGTAGACGGTAAGCCGGAACACTCCCGCGGCAGCCCTGTTTCTTACCGCGGCGGCGAGGAATCCTCGAGATTGCGGCAGGGAAAGCGGGAGGATATTGGGGCGAGTGGATTGAGTCGATGGCCGAGTCCTTTATGCACCCCTGGGGTTCGCAGCACGATCTCTAGGCGAGAGTTCGGCTGATCCGTACGAAGCGGAACCCCACGACAGCCATGGAGTTTGTTGCGGAGAGTGGCCCTGGCATGTGGCCCCCACTTGACAGAAACTGAGGCTTAGAAGCTCCAATGGGGACTGGTTAGTGGGTCCTGCGTGACAGCCAGAGGGCCCACGCGCGCAGCGATCCGCTAAGTCCGGGCCCAGACGTCAGGACGCGACTAACGGGTGGTCCCCGCATGTCGGCGCGCCATCCCCCGTGCTGGGTCGAGTGCACGCGGAAGGAGGTCTGGCTGGGCCAAAATGTAAAGTCTGGGCCCATTCAGTGTTTCCCTTTTTCTTTTATATTTTCCTTTCCCTTTCCTTTTCCTTTTAATTTTCAAATTCATCATTTTAAATTCCCGTTCAAATTCAAACTCCTTGGTAAATTTGTTTTCTCATTAAATGTTCATCTTAGACATGGCATGGGTGAATTTATTTATTTTTAGTATTTATTTTGTGATATCTAGTGCCTTGCTTTCTCCCATTTTCTAGAATTCCAATTTAAGTCTAAATTCCAAATTGAACATTAATGTCTTTCTATAAATTTTTATTACTAACATATTCACACACAAATAAAGTCCAGTATGATGCATGCATTATTTTGGGTGTCATTAGTTAATTAATAACTTGTGATGTGATTGTTCACATGTTATAACAAATGGAGACAAACACATATATGTAAATCAACTATATTTTCTTTTTACACTTTTTGGGTATTACAGAACATAATGGAGGTGCCCCCAACTTGAATAGGCACAGAGACTATGCAAGTATGGGTTGATCGTCGTAGCATTCCACATTTGAACAAGATAATATATCAACGATGAGTAGGCGGGTGAAAAGTATCTTGTAATCACTGGATAAATAGGTGATGCTTGTTGTGCCACCTTTTAGGCTGTTTTATTTGGTCGTTTTGTTTTAGCGGGTGACCGAGGTGTTGGGGACTTGTTATCAAATGCTATGAGTTAAGAACAAGGCAACATAGAAAAATGTTAATAGTTAAAGTCCTTCGTCCTTCGAAGCATTATTCCCCTTAGGATATAATGATTTTCGGACGAAGGTTATGAAGGACGTACCTTCATAAATACAATGACGGAGGATGAATTATAAGGAATATAAAGAATAACATAGACAATTGCATATTATTATTAATTTATCTTTGCATTATTATTATGTAGAAACAGAAATAACATCGAATTACAAATGTACCTTCAGCTTGAAGGAGATGAAAGTACAAGCGTGACGCAAAAGCGATTGACAGATCAGCGTGAACAGTACGGGGTACTGTTCACCTATTTATAGGCACAGGACACAGCCCATACAAAATTACATTTATGCCCTTTACATTTGATAATAATTCTATAGTAATCTATCGAGGTCTGAATAGCCTTTTCATCTTTAAGTCGGTTTCATTTTTTGCTACCACGCCGAAGCTTTCTTGCTCACACCTTCGGCGCTGTATCAACCTTCGTATTATTCTGGTCTGCTGTGATACCGACTTGAGTCCGAAGATACCTGTTCACACATTATACTCCAGAAATACTGTTAAATCCTGTTTTTGAGGACCTTCGTAAGCCGAAGGCCCCCAACAGTAGCCCCTCGCAATATTAATTTGTTTAAAATAATAAATTTAGATTGCGACATGGACGAAGGCTTTACGCCGAAGGCCCGAAAAACACCTTCCCTTTGCTAGAATAGCAACATTCACTGACAAGCGGGGTCTTTCAATTTTCAACGCACTGGGCGTATAAATACGGTCATACCGCAAACTCATTTGGCACGCTCTCTTGCCATCTGCTCCCGCTCACTCAATTTTTAGCTCTTGTGCACTAAGATTTGCTGAGCTTTTAGTTTTGAAGCTTCGGCTTTGAAAACAGTTTTTTAGTGTTTCCGAAGATGTCTGAAGATAAGAAGGCTGCTGCTGAGATGAAGCTGAGTCTCGACGAAGAGAAGAACTTGGGGTTTCTTATAGCGATGTCGAAGACCAATACAGAAAAAATCACCAAGGAGATTCTGGAAGGTTTGTCTGAAGATACTGGTGACAGCGACAGTTATGATGTGGACAGTGGTGGTGAAGACTCCGAAGATCGCCCTTGGCGACCAAGCCATGCGGTTTTCGGCAAATCAACTATCAAAGAAAATCATCTTGTCAACATGAGAGGAAGGTATTTCCGGGATCTGTCCATTGTGAGGGCCGACGAAGGGGAAAAGACTTGTCCACACCCTGAAGAGAATGAAGTCGTAGTGTACCGAAGCTTTTTAAAAGCTGGACTACGATTTCCCCTGAGCGAGTTTGTCGTAGAGGTGCTGAAAATATTCGAAGTCTATCTTCACCAACTTACCCCCGAGGCAATCATAAGGCTGAATATCTTCGTGTGGGCCGTGAGAAGCCAAGGTCTGAAGCCTGATGCAAAAAGTTTCTACAATATACATGAATTATCATACGAAACAAAACCTTGGGATAAGGAACAGTATCACAATAATTTTGGCTGCTACAGTTTCGTTTCTCGGTCCGGGTCAAGCTGTCCCGTGCCAACCTTTCGGAAGAGATGGCCCCGCGACTGGATGACAGAATGGTTTTATGTGAAGAATGACCTGACAGTACGAGAAGATATCAAAGGTATAATTATGCGCCCTATTTGGCAAAGCTTCGGCCTTCGGAGGCCGAAGGTTGAAATGAATGAGGCTGCCGAAGAATGCCAGAGAGCCTTCGGCGTTATTTGTTCTTTTATTGGAACGAGAGATTTGGTACAAGAGCATATTGCCTTCAGGGTATGGCCGCTCGCGGAGAAATGGGAAATGCCGCAAGAAACCATAAAGGAAGCCGACGAAGGTGGACTTATCAGGCTGAAGTATACTTTTAAGTTCGGAGATAAATTCGTTGAGCCAGATGATGACTGGTTAAAAAGCATTGAAAATTTAAGTGATGAACTGCTCGGGGCTTATTCGAAGGCCGAAGATACTGCACTGTCAGCAGCCTTCGGAGGCCGAAAAAAGAAGAGGCTGAATCGGGTGTTTGATGCAATCGGGTTCGTCTACCCTGACTATCGTTATCCCATTCGAGGGCAGAAAAGAAAAAACACAACCTCTGCGAAAGAAGAAGCTGCAACTGCTCCTAGCGAGCCAGAACCGAAAAGAAAGAGGATAAAAGTCCTCACACATCGGCCGTGCTATATTGAACTAGCTTCGGTGCCTGAGTTCACCGGAGAAACTTCTTCGGCCACCGAAGCTGAAAAGCCAACCAAACCAACCTTGCTGCCAGAAGTCGCAGAAATGGCCGAAGCGCCAACAAGGATAGAATTGGAAGAACCGAAGATTTTGTTACCAGAAACAAAAGAGATGGCCGAAGCGCCATCCACAGAAAAAATGGAAGAAGTGAAAAAACCAACTGAGGAAAAAACATCAGAAGTTTTTAGTCCTGCAGCAAATGTTGAGACAGTAAAAAATCAAAAGGTGCCAGCAGTGACTCCGAAAAGAAAGAGAATGGCTAATGTGCTAGATGTTCTGGAAACAATTAAATCTTCAAGCACACCTCCGAAGAAAACTGTTGCCATTCCCGAAGCGAAAACTGAAATTTCTGATATTAAAGTTCCAGAGCAAGAAACTGAAGCCGAAGCTGGGTCCTCAGAGCCCACGAAGATAAAATCCTTGGAAACCGAGGAAGAAAAAATAACAGAGCCAACTTTTGTTGAAGAAATCAGTGTCATTGCCCCCGAAGCATCCCCCAAAGTCCTTGATTATATTGTTCGTCATGCTTCGGAGAAAAAATTATCAGAAAAAGAAAAGCAAGAGGCCCAGCGCTATGCCCAAAAACTGAAGTATCCAAAGGGGGCGTTAATATTCAATGGTAGTGGAGAAGAAGACTTTTTGTATTGTCTCCCTGACAGCAAGGAGATTTCTGTCTGTCGGGAGATGAGCAAGAGCTTCGGATTCCCAACACTAGAAGACGGGCTCTCGGTGCTGTCGAAGAACGATCTGGCCGACAGCCTGGCATATAATAGCTTAAAGGTGCAACAAATGGGATCTTTGTATTTTTTGTTGAGACCAAAATTTTTCGTTTGCTTAAATCTAATGACGTACACATATTCTTCTTTGCAGGGCCTGATACTTAGCAATGCCCTCAGGGCCCAAAAAGATGCTGAAGACGAAGGGTGTGCTATAGCCCTGAGCAACCTTCGTTCCGAAGTAATTGAACTGAGGAACGAAGGTCTTGAAAAAGATAAAATATTACATTCATTAATAAATAAAATAAAGGAAGACGAAGCTACTTTTAAAGGTCAAGCTGAAGCTCAGAAGCGCGAAATTGAAGATCTTCGAAAACAACTGGCCAGAGCCAAAGAGGAACGCATGCTTGAAGAAACGAAACGAGAACTCAGCGACCAATGGGCAAATCATTTAGAGGGAACTGTTGAAGAGCTTCGTTCATCCAAGAAAAGATGTTATAACAAATCTATAGAGTGTGTGAAGAAGTTGAAATCTAGCTTCGCCAGTGTCGGCGCATTTTCGAGCGAAGAAAACTTTACAAGAGGCAACCCCGAAGGCCCTATCGAATGGATCGATCACGAAGCTGAGGCTTTCGAGGAAATTTTAAACAGCCGCGGAGACATATGCGCTTTCTCGGGTGCCAGGGGAATTGCCACCATCTTAGAGAAAAAGGGCTGCGAGCATGTAAAGATTTTAGCACAATCCGAAGCTGGCTTGTCCTTCGAAGATGCAAGAGATCCTTCGGCCGAAGCTAGCATGGTAGGTGGAAAATTTTTCACCGACGTCTGGGATAATGGTGGCCGAGAAATGGCCCGAGAAATTATTCGAAAAAGCGAAAAGGGCATTCACGATGCTAGAGAAGTGGCTGAAGCTGCTGAAAAAAGCGCAGAGCCCGAAGGGCAAATAGGTATCAACTAATGGTTTTTATTGTGTTGTAATTTTCGATTTTAAACTTCGTTCGCAATTTGTAATAGCAATGTAGCCGTATCCTGTCCTCCTTCAGATCCTACTAAAGCGTCTTCGGGACCTCCCCCGAAAGGAGACGACGAAATTAAAAAGATGGCTGAAGCTATCATAGATGAAGTTGTTAATCGGCTCCTGAACGAGGCTGCAGAAGTCGTTTTGAGAGAAGATTAAGTATTATTGTAAAAACTTCTGAAATGTAATATATTGTAACATTTTGTAACCCTGAATGTAATATACCTGCTTTTATTGTTCAATTCTTTACGATGCATGAAATTTTACACATACCATTTTTGAGTCTTTGACGAAAAAACACCTTCCCTTCTTTTCATGCTTCGTGAAGAAGAATTTTTCTTTGTCACAACAATATCCATAGTGTTCTGATGAATAATATCCAGGCTTCGTGAAGATATTTTCCGAAGCTACACTTCCGAAGATCAATAATGTATCTCCTTGTGACATCATGATTTTTCCCTTTTTTCAAAACGTTCTTCTGCAGATTGATATTGCGTCCGCCTCTTGTGCCATATGCAACATGATGTATGATGCTTATGCTATGCGAAATGATGTGATGATGTTATGTTATGTGAGGTGGTGTTTATTCCGAAGATACACACACATCCCTGCAATAAAACACACAATCTTTTATAAGCCTCCCTTAGGAGCTTCTTCGCCTTTTACTTCAGCGGAATCAGCGTTTATTTTTCGCTGTAAGCCTCCCTTAGGAGCTTCTTCGCCTTTTACTTTCAGCGGTATTCGCGTTGACTTTTCGCGCTTCGCCTTTTTACTTAGGCGGTATCAGCGTTGACTTTTCGCTGTAAGCTCTGCATTCCCTTTGGAACGACTTTGGAGCAGAAAACTTACACTGCACTCCCTATGGAGCGGCTTTTTGTGACTTCGGCAAACTTACTCTACGTTCCTTAGAACGACTTTTTGTTGCTTCGAAGAATTTTCGATAATTTGAAGGTCCTCTTTGTTAGCACAAATCTTTAAACTTCAACAACTTAAGCCTGTGAAGAAAATATATTTTCCTTGTGGGAATCAACGAAACTATTTACATGAAACCTAAACAATGTCCTTTATTACACAAAATAAAACTGAATGAAAAAGATTGCTATTAAGGTAGGATATTTGTCAATAGATGTGCTTTGACTCTGGCACAGTGCTGTTGACTGTGCGAGCTTCGGACTGTTCTCTGAAGTCCCTTTGGTGTGGAGCATATTGGCTCCCTTCTGGCTGCTGGCCTTGTTGCAGCGGTGGTGGAGGCGGAGGCTGTTGCCAGGAAGCTTGAGGTTGACTCGCCGAAGCAACAGAAACTGCAGGGTGATTGCCTACATACTCTGGGATGTAAGGCGAATGATACGAAGCAGTGTGCATGACCTGCTTCGGCTGAGCCTGTTATGCTGCCGCTTCGGCTATTTCCTTTTGCTTCTGGATGGTAACATGGCACATCCTGGTGGTATGACCTTTGTTCTCACCACAGAATAAACAAAAGATTCTTCTCGGTTGATCGCCAAATCTTCCGCCGAAGCCCCTGGCGCCTCTGCCTCTCGGAGCTGGTGGTCGGAAGGAGCCTTGCTGTTGCCCCGAAGCTTGTGAGGAACACTGTGGCCTTTGCTGTTGGCTCCCTCTATCATCATTTTGGGTAGAGTTATGAATTGATCTAACGTGCCTCGGATAGAACCTCCCTCCGAAGCCCCTGGTCATTTCAGAAAACCTGAAAGCCTCCTCCCTTCTTTGGCGAAAATCATTATCGGCCCGAATGTACTCGTCCATCTTCTGGAGCAGCTTCTCCAAAGTTTGAGGAGGCTTCCTAGAGAAGTACTGAGCTGACGGTCCTGGCCGAAGCCCCTTGATCATGGCCTCAATGACAATTTCGTTGGGCACTGTTGGTGCCTGTGCCCTCAAACGCAAGAACCTCCGGACGTACGCTTGAAGGTACTCTTCGTGATCCTGGGTGCACTAGAATAGAGCTTGAGTCGTGACCGGCTTCGTCTAGAACCCTTGGAAGCTGGTTAACAACAAGTCCTTCAGCTTTTGCCACGAAGTGATGGTTCCTGGTCGAAGGGAGGAGTACCAGGTTTGAGCAACACTCCTGACAGCCATAACAAAAGATTTGGCCATGACCGCAGCATTGCCATCATACGAAGATACTGTTGCTTCGTAGCTCATCAAAAACTGCTTCGGGTCTGAGTGACCATCAAATATGGGAAGCTGAGGCGGCTTGTAGGACGGAGGCCAAGGTGTAGCCTGCAGCTCAGCGGACAGAGGAGAAGCATCATCAAAAACAAAATTCCCATGATGGAAATTGTCATACCAGTCATCTTCATTGAGGAAACCCTCCTGATGAAGGTCTTGGTGCTGAGGCCTTCGGTGCTGCTCACCCCGAGTAAGATGACGAACTTCCTCAGAGGCTTCGTCTATCTGCCTTTGTAGTTCAGCTAGCCTGGCCATCTTTTCCTTCTTCCTCTGCACCTGTTGGTGAAGCATCTCCATGTCTCTGATTTCTTGGTCTATCTCATCCTCTAGTGGTGTCGAGCTAACAGCCTTCCTTTTCTAGCTTCGGGCCTCCCGAAGAGAGACAGTCTCCTGATTGTGGTCCAGCGGTTGAAGAGCTGCAGTGCCAGTTGCTGAAGCTTTCTTCGGCGCCATAGCGAAGGTTTATGATCGCCGAAGGTGTTCAGAAAACTCAAAGAGTGGAAGTGAGTTCACCCCACGGTGGGCGCCAATGTTGGGGACTTGTTCTCAAATCCTATGAGTTAAGAACAAGGCAACATAGAAAAATATTAATCGTTAAAGTCCTTCGTCCTTCGAAGCATTATTCCCCTTAGGATATAATGATTTTCGGATGAAGGTTATGAAGGGCGTACCTTCATAAATACAATGACGGAGGATGAATTATAAGGAATATAAAGAATAACATAGACAATTGCATATTATTATTATTAATTTATCTTTGCATTATTATTATGTAGAAACAAAAATAACATCGAATTACAAATGTACCTTCAGCTTGAAGGAGATGAAAGTACAAGCGTGACGCAAAAGCGATTGACAGATCAGCGTGAACAGTACGGGGGTACTGTTCACCTATTTATAGGCACAGGACACAGCCCATACAAAATTACATTTATGCCCTTTACATTTGATAATAATTCTATAGTAATCTATCGAGGTCTGAATAGCCTTTTCATCTTTAAGTCGGTTTCATTTTTTGCTACCACGCCGAAGCTTTCCTGCTCACACCTTCGGCGCTGTATCAACCTTCGTATTATTCTGGTCTGCTGTGATACCGACTTGAGTCCGAAGATACCTGTTCACACATTATACTCCAGAAATACTGTTAAATCCTGTTTTTGAGGACCTTCGTAAGCCGAAGGCCCCCAACACGAGGTTTCTTTGTTAGCCGATCGTGTAGAACGACCTTCTTGCTAGCATAATTGGAGAGCAATTGATCAAAAGTAGGGCCTACTTTGACCGGTCAACCATGTCTATTATGTTTGCTTTGCCCGTGTGTTCCCTTTTTATTTGTGTGGTGGCTAACGCCCTTGGGTATGGTCGGACGGTATGTTTGAGCACCGGACCTTCCACGCAGGTGCCGGATCATCCGCGATACTTGAGTCAGGGAGCCGTGCTCGGCTGCTCAATTGAGCCTACCCCATGGCGCCTCCGGACTTGTTAGTCTTCTTATCCGAAGCCTTCTGAGCAATTCCTCCTTGTGATATGTTCGACTTGCGAGGATCACCAATGACGATGTCTTTATCGGCCATTTCCGGCCGAACCAAGACTTTTTGCTTGTGGGTTCTATTGTTTTGACAGAAAATGTTTGTGTTTAATTGCATCTCCTGAAAAACCAACCGGACTTCATTTACGACTGATTGTACATGTCGACGAAAAACATTACAATCATTGGTGGCATGGGAAAAAGAATTATGCCACTTGCTATCAGCACATCTTTTTAATTCATCTAGAGGGGGAATAGTATGTGTTAACTTAATATTGCCATTTTTAGTAGCTCATCAAATATTTTATCGTATTTGGCAACATTAAAAGTAAACTTATCTTCTTCTTGCTGATTCTTTCGAATCAGCTGCAAAGAAGAACATGCAAAAGAAGTGGCCTTCGTTGGCTAAACAAGCTCAGCGGTATATACATCCACGGATTCATCATCTGAACTATCACGCTCTGCTAGATGTATATTATGGACGGTCGATTTTGATGTCTCTTTATATCGGCTTTCACAAGCTAAAGGTCGTTGATGTAGCTGAGCTATTGAAAAAAAAACTGAGTGCCATCTAATTTGTCTCTTAAGTAGGATAGCAACCTGTGACACCCTAAATCTATCTAATAAAAGTAATTTAGTTAATTTATTAGTTTTCAGTAGAAATAAAAATATTTATGTTTTCAAATAGGGAAACATTGACATAAATAAATTGAACAATTTCTTGAATAGATAAAATTTTGCCAAGTATTTTGTGCATTCATGCCGAAGCGTATGTTTTGTTTGATTTAATCCAATTATTGGGTTTAAGATTGTGTGAAAAACCTCATTTGTTAAAATAATAATGAATGTATAATAATATTGTAATTATGACTTTTGATTTGATAATAATAATCTAGAGATTATTCTGTTTTCAGATATATATATATATATATGTTTATGTATTATTAGGATTTATTTCTAGGTGTGGAAACTTTCTTTAAAAATGTAACGTGTTTCTAAATAAATCGTTTTTCTGAAAAAATTATATATTTAATATGTTAATAATATTTATGGTTTTATTATAATTTTTTGAATGTATTTTTTATTATATATTATGTTATTTAAAAATGAAATTGAAACTGGAAAAAAAAGAAAAACAAACTCACACACACGGTCGAATTTTTTGGTTTTTAGACTTTTTTCGACCAAAATGTACATTTAGACCCCACTGATGACTTATTTCAGGATTTAGACCCGAAGCTTGGCGCCGAGCTTCGGGTCTAAATCCTGAAATAAGTCATCCAGGGGCCTAAATGTACATTTTGGTCGAAAAAAGACTAAAAACCAAAAAATTCGGTCCCGACGACTAGGGCTGGCGTGGCGCCGACACGGCCTTCTAGCTCGGCACCACAGATGACAGATCTTGGCGCTGAGCTAGGGTGGCCTATAAATCGGTCGTTCTGCTGGCCAAGAGGAGCTCATTTCCCCTCCATACAAAACTTCTTCAAAGTTGCTCCATTCAGAGATTCGAGTTGAAATACTTTGTAGACCAAGGTATGGTATCTCACTGATTCGTTTTGTATATTGGGTTGTAATTTTTCGATTATTAGTTTTCATTGTTGCTTCTACGATATATATTATAGTTCATATGATGACTATATTTGATTTGATAGTTTGTGAAATTTGATTATACAGTCTATTAGGTATTTGTGTTAATATATAATTGTTTCTTAGATGAAAGACATATATCGGGAGGCATTGTGGCGGAAGAGAGGTCGTCCTTGGGAGTTATACCCTGATATATCTAGTAAGGATGCTCATGTTCCTCCTGAACTTCCTGTGCCTAACTGTGACTGTGGCAGACTGGCTTGGGTATGTCAATCCAAACATCCAGACACGGCTGCTCGCTGATTCTACCTTTGTGGCAGTTTTAACGTACGTAGCTTATGACTTGTGAGTTAGTATTGTTTATTAGATGTGTAATAATGCTTCGTTCCATTTTTGTAGGAGCTCCTGAGGTGTTTCTTTTTTCAGTGGATCGACGGTCCTAATAAATTTGACCCTCGATATCTTCTTTTCGCTAATTGGTTGTGTGGAAGGACTAGTCATGAGCGTTTTAAGCGTTAGGTACCTCCTCCCTCGAATCCTCCACCAATGATAGATGCAGAGAAGGAGGTAGCAACAGAAAGACGAATGGACTCGCCGCCTCGATACTATTGCGAGCCATACGGTAGATTACAATGATTATGTGTTGTCATCGACGAGGACACTGCGAAGCACTTCGTGTGTCCGAACATTGATTATGTGAGCCCATAACAAATGTCTAGACTTTTGTTATTTTTTGCACAAATTTACTAAATTATTCTCCTGCAGCCATACAGGTTGCCTAAGTGTCATTTTATAGAGTGGTTGTATGGTCCTATGTCCCATTGGCCAGAGCCAGAGGCAAAGGAAAAGAAAACAATGAGTGGGCGGAAGAGTTGATGTTTGATCCAGTACTCTGCAAACGTGGTATTGAAGCTAAGTATGGATTAGTTCCTTTCGAGCTTGGTGTTGGCTATTTTTGTGGACATATGGTAGATTACGATGAGGTTGATATTTATTTTTTGTTTGCATCAGCTCCAATGTTGCACCCATACTTACACTTTTTTAGGAGATGAGGAAATGCGGTTGGGAGAGTTACGACGATAAAGGAGAGGTGATGCGTACAATAAAGTTCAAGAGACTAATGGGACAAAAGATGTGTTGTGCATCTCAGCTCGTCGATTCGTACATTAACGATTGCATACAGGACATGCGTAGGTTCGCGAAATCGGCGAGTTTTGACAGCCTGATGCGTTCAGAGCAGAGGAGATTGAAGGAGGCAAATGAGAAGAGAGCACAGGATTCAAGGGAATGGGAGGCGGCTAGAGCCGAGAAACAGATGTTGGATAATCTTGCTGATCGTCTTAAGGGAATTAAGTGAGAAAAATGACATGATAGTTTTGTTTGCACAATTTATTTATCCTAACTTTGAAAACTTATTTGTCTCATTACATTTGCAGAGATTGGATGTGCCGTAAACTATATCGCAGATGAGGCACGTGCAAGATACGTTCACGAAAAATGGCGACGGTGGAGCTGATGGAGGAGGAGGACGACACATCAAGGTTGAGTGAGCTTATCGCTCTCGCTGAGGCAGGATTATATGGGGAAGAGGAGGATGACACATCAATGTTGAGTGAGCTCATCGCACTAGTTGAGGCAGGATTACGTGCTCAAGAGGAGGAGACGAGTTTATGTCTCAGGCCACCAAAGAGGTAGAGGCCGCTTATTACAAGCAGAAGTGTGATGAGGCTGAGGCTGAGGATCAACTATTCTCCCAAGCTGCAGATGAAGCATAAGCCAATTATTACAAGATAAATGCGGAAAAGTGTGATGCAGGACAATGCAGCAAGTGGAACGAGGTTGTCATTGAGGATTGCGCGACGTATGACTCTGAAGATGAGTTACTTATAGATTGCGGTTCTGATTGAACAAGCTAGTAGTGTGTTATGTAGTACTTTGATATCCAAAATGTTTTAGAACCCTAATATTTAAGGTTCGTAATGTTTCTATTGCATTGTCATGTTTTTTCCAATTCACAAAAATATCGCAAGAGTTTCCCTTGTTTTATTAACAACCACAGTTGAAATAATCACATATGATAAGATATCACCATATTTCAACATATAATATATCACAAATAACACAGAACATCACAAAATCCACATAACATAGTCCTTAATACAAGGTCCACATCACATAGTCCACATAACAAAGTTTACATCACAAAGTTTTCATCATAAGGTCCATATCACATAGTACTCCCTTCCTCCTAGGCTAACCCTTGCCCTTGGCCCCAAGAGCGTCGGTGCCTGGAGTGTATGGGTCACGTGGACACCGTCTACGTGGTGTGAGCTGTGACGGCTGAGTTGTGGGAGCGTCCTGCAGCTGGCACGGTCCAATCACGTCTTGACCTGCGGCGGCGTCATCATCGTCATCATCGTCGTCGTCGTCATCGTCCACGTCTGCAAATGTATCCCGCGTTTATCACGAGGAGCTCTGGCCAGCTGCAGAAGGTCCAACTATAGGAACGGGAAGGTGAACGTCTGGCTGCATAGGACGCACAGGTAGTTGCACTTCAACACTGGCTAGGGACTGGCATCCACAACGAGCCGCTGCACGACGAAGGCAATGTGATACCCTCTGTAATTGAAAGTTTAGTTACACACATAGGTTAGAACATACAAATAAAGAATTCGCTTCGCTTCTAAACATTCATACTCACTGATAGTAAAGAAAGCGTCGTGGTGTCTGAAGTCCTCCGTGTGATACGCTCAAGTTCATCCACAGATACCAGCATAGAGTTTCCCTATTCAAAAGTTAAAACATTAGCATCCACGAAACAAGACATATTGTATCGAATTAACATAACTAAATTGAGTAAACAACTTCCTACCACTCTATCTAGGATGGGGCAGCCTCGATTTGGGACCCTAGCCGAGCAGCTATGTCGAACGAAGTGTCTTCATCGTCTGAGGACTCTTGCTCCGCATAGTCTGCAGCTGTCCACTGGCCCTTAACCTTGCACCTAGTGACACCTGCATACCAAGTCAAATACCTGCGGAAGTGGTAGTTTGTGTGTGGCTGGTCGTTCTCGTAGTTTAGGTCCGCCTCCTTAGCCCATTCATCAATATAATCTCGGTGGTGGTCTCGAAGTCGGTGACCTTCTTCTGCATCTGTCTGTCGAACCTGCAAAAGGTACACACATGTTTTAGTAATTCGTTGCATATATGAAATAATAGTTAGACTATACAAATGGATAAAGTCACTCACTTGTGGAGTTCTATTGAAGTGGAGAAGGGCTCCACCAGAAACTCCTGACGCAGACCAAACTGTCGAGCCACTCGATGGGGCAAGTGATACTCAACAACATAGAAGCAAATAAGGGGACACCTCATTAAGTAAAGGTCCTCGTCTATCTCGCACATGGTGCTCAATTGGATGTTGGCGAATGCTGGCTCATGATATGGTTGCCAGGTCACCTGAAAAGGATTAGAATTCCCATATATGTTTATAGTAATTTTACCAACGTCTTAAGAAGAAAGATAAATTGACATACAAGTACACAACTCACCATCGATGGCGTAAGTGTGTCCAGCTCGTTGGAGTACTCCACATAGGCATGTCGGGTCCAATCAGGAAATAAGTCATCCAGGGGTCTAAATGTAATTTTTTTGTCATAAAAAGGTAAAAAATTAAAAAAACGAACGTCGGGAGCCGCCACCGCCACGTCAGAGTTCGGCGCCATAGCCTATGACACCGAGCTGTGTTACCTCGACGCCATAGGCTATGGCGCCGAGCGTTAGAGCCAAATTAGGAAATAAGTCATCCAAGAGTTTAAATGTAATTTTTTGTCAAAAAAGTTTAAAAAAACAAAAATATAATCGGCACACTCGGCCTTCTCCAGCACACATCCGACACCAGCCACTCTCCACTTCTCTCGTTTGCTTGTATGACGTGTGGGTCCCACCACCAGCTCATCCCTTCCCAATCTCTTTCACTCGCACGAACAAGAATACTCCGCCGCCAAGGAACGCATGCATCGGCCGCCGCTTCACCTCCTCGCTGCTCGCTGCCAGCCTACCTCGTGCCGCATGCCCCTCGCACACCCGGCCGGAGTGGAGCACGTGCGCCCGGCCGTCTCTCTCTCACTGTAACACTATAAAAATCATCAACTAAAAATGATGCATTTAATTTTAATGGTAAATATGATAATGAAGTTTTCTTTCAAATGTTTAATTTTTATTTGCATTTAGAATAATTTTTGTTTGCTCATATTTGATTGTTGGTTGTTTAGTAGAATTTCTTTCTTAATGAAAATACAGTTAATTTATATAGAAATAATGGTCCAAAAAATAAATATTTTAGTTATAAATAATTTTGGTATAATTATTATGATTTTTAAATTATTTAAAATATATTTTTTTATATTTTTAAATAGAAAAGAAAAAGAAAAGAAAGGAAAAAAAGACAAACCCTAACCCTAGCCGCCGGCCGAAACCGGCCCACTAAGGCCTAGCCGGCCGCACCCCATTTCCCCTCCCCTCCCTCTCACCGCCAGATGGGACCCACCCGGACCTCTCTCCTCTTCTCTTCCCTTCTTCTCCCTGGACGCCGCCGCCGCCCGCACCTCGCCCCGCGCGTGCCGCGCCAAGCCGACCCTGCATCCCCTCCTCTCTCTGCACCAAAAATCATCGTCTCCTCCTCTCCTCTCCCTCCCCCACGTTTGTCCCTCACTCAATGGGGGTAATGGCCGCCATTAATGGCGTTGATGGCCGATCGTTGCCTCTTCTCTCCCCCGGCACCCTTTCCTCTCCCTCTCTCTCCCTCCCCGAGTTCTCTCTCTCTCCCTCTCTCTCCCTCCCCGAGCTCGCTGTAGACCACGCCCATGCTGTTGTTCGTCGTCGCCGGAGCTCCGCCGCCCGCGCTCGCCGTCCGCGCCCAACGCCGCATGTTCCCGGCCACTCAGCCGAGCCCCTACTCCCCTGTCCGGCCGAACTCCCTCCCCCGTCGATCTCCATCCCCGCTCGTGAACTCTAGCTCAAGGTAGAAGAAGCACATTTTGCATTTTAGTCCCTGGTTAATTCCGAGAATTTCAGTTTAGAAATTACCAAAAAGAGACTCCGATGTATACGTGTGATCATAAATAAGCCTCGCAACGATATTTTGACAGGTGTATGAATTTATAATTCAAAAATAAATTACGTCACTAGTCACTACCTTGGTGATTTTCACACTAGAAACGGTTACGATTAATCTCGCTTAGCACATGAACGATATTTGTTAGTAGTGGTTTATGTATTATCTTATTAATATAAGAAAGTAGAAGAAATACTAGGCCAAGTATTCTCGGTCAGATGAAAATATATATTTTTATTAGTCATGATTATGTTACTAAAAGTCCAATTAGTAATTTACATTAATTCTTAGAATATTAATGTTAGAAGAATTATAAATAAACAATTTTTAGCTATACGTATAATTTCTATTTAGAAATAAAAGGGATAAAACTTAAAAGTCTATTATTAGTAATAAAGAAAATAATTAGCCATAAAGATTGTTAATACATGTTTATCTATATTATACTAGATAAAACTAGTGTCATAGTCACTTACTCATATTTTCACCTATAATGACTCGCGGTAATAGTCATGGGGAGGTAGTCTTGGCTAAGTTACCTCACCCAGAGGGCCATCAATACTGACGTGGAAACCTTAGCGGGTGGCTTTGTACTAAGGATATTTTGTGAAAGCCTCATAATAGATCCCTAGCCATTCACCTCGGCAGTGTTTATGGGTCCGATCAACCCAGGCTAGATGGGATACATGGCTTGTGGGTAAAGTTGTACCACCTCTGCAGAGTGTAAAACTAATATGTCAGTCATGCTCACGGTTAAGAGCAACCTGGACCCTCACATGATAATTGAACTTAAAGATGGACAATAAATCGAGATCTGATGATCTACCAATGGTTTGCTTAAGTGATTTCACTTAAGTGCTTTTGATATACTCTTATATCTTTGATTAATTGGGATACTTGGGGTACACACTTATTAGTAAGACAGGTGTTGCTAATAAAATATTGACCAACTAAAATGCTTACCGCTTATCCATAGCCTACCTTGTTAACTTGCATTAATTTTCCCCCACTTGCTGAGCCCCGGCCATACGTGAGCTCACCCTTGCTAATATTTTGATCAGAGGGAGATGCTGAAGACTTTGCTGACGACAACGATGAGTTTTAAGTCTACGATGCGCTAGTCAACTTCCTGTGGAAGAGTGCCCATATTTAATTCTGTCGTACTTTGATTTTGATACTTGTTAAAGATACAATGATTCAGATGATGTAATAAAGTACTCTACTCTCTTTACACCTTTATTGCATTGTCTTTTGATATATTACACTTGTGACGTCAACATATATGTGGGAAATGGATCCTGGCCCACATATGCTATGCATTCGGTTTTGCCCCCAGAACCGGGTGTGACAGAAGTGGTATCAGAGGAAATTCCTATGGATCTCCCTCGCATTCGGGTGGACAACGGAGTCATTCTGGAGGACAGCTCGGAGGAGTTTCTGCCTACACCCACCCCGTTGGCAGAATCACTAGCCTTCGCAGCTGGATCGTCAGCTTCAGCACCGCTAGCACCAATAGTCCAAGCCCCTTCTCCCGGAGGCGACGACCCAGACAACTCTAGTGACGATAATGAAGACGATGAGGAAGAAGAAGAAGATGAGGAAAACCTCAACGAGGAAGCTAACGAAGAACAGCAGGACCACTACGTGGGGTTATGGACTGTCACTGAACATTACACCTCAATGTTCGAGACAGGGCACTTCCCTAACCTGCTGCAAGATGTTCTGCATGCATTGGGAACCTACGTCTGACCCCTGTACGAGACCAGGCGAGTGTACGAGCCTCCTTGGGCTTGCTACTACATCACTCGCATTCATGTCAGGGTAATGGATGCATGTGATAGAGGGTTCAGGACTCTGTCAGCACATGAGTCTCCGACGCCGCTATCCACCTACACTGCTTCGGTCAGCGATGCTGCTAGGCGAACTCTGTAGTCTCTCAGCCACACCTACCGGTAGCAACTGCACAATATGAAGTACATGCATCTTCCTCTGCGTATTCGTGGAGAGAACCAGACTAGCATTGTTCCAGGTGGAGCAAATGAAGATCGCCTCAACACCCTAGCTGGTGTGGTGGCAGGTCTTAACACCGACCTGGATAGTGCTACCCTAGACCTCTCTAGGGTACACTTAGAGCTGGAGGATGCACATGCAAGTATCGCTGCCCTAGAAGCCCAGCTTGATGGAAGGAATCCCCTGAAGTTCAAGTCCCTGCTATGGCGTTATCCCCTCCCCGCAAGAGGATCCACTATGGAGAACCAGGATCCATCACCAGGCTGCTTTAGATTTTAAATTTATATTGTAATAAGTAAGTGTTCGCGTTAGACGAAAAACAACTTAATATTATTACAATATTAATAATAACAACCATGTGATGGTGTTGTTTGAAATGTTTGATTTGGATTTTTGCTTGAGTGTGATGGTCTTATGGAATGATGGCCTTAAGAGCATAAAAAATATAACAACAAATTTAACCTTAATAATAAGTGTTGGGGGCCTTCGTCTTCCGAAGGTCCTCAAAAACATGATTAACAATGTTTCCCAAGTGTAATATATGTACAGGAACCTTCGGACTCAGAATGAAGCTCCATACAATATGGAAAGCAGGGTCGGGACGAAGGTTGAACCAGCTCCGAAGCTACGCGCAAGGGAGCTTCGTCTCAGTAGCAGAAAAAGAAACCGACTTAAGGAGGAAAAGGCTATCTAGTCCTCGATAGATTGTCCTTAGGTCAATAGTAAATATGAAGGGCATGAATGTAATTTCACACAGGCTGCGCCCTGTGCCTATAAATAGATGAACAGTACTCCCGTACTGTTCACACTGACTTGTATTCGCTCGTGCGTCACGCTTGGACTTTTTGCCTTTTGTCAAGCCGAAGGTATAAATGTAATTCAATATTGTCTGTATTTATTCATGATGATATAATAAAGAAATATGAAAGATGTCATATGATTATTCGTGTTCTCTCTTATATTTCATATGCTTCTTCTTTCATTAACATATACTGCGATGATGAAGGTTCGTCCTTCAAGACCTTCGTCTGAAGATCATTATATCCTAAGGGAGATAATGCTTCGAAGGACGAATGGCATTAACCTTTAACTTTTTGTGTTGCCTTGTTCTTAACTCATAGCATTTGAGAACAAGTACCCAACATTGGCGCCCACCTCCGGTGTACTCACTTCCACAATCTTCGGCAAAGCATCAACCTTCGTCATGCCGCTGAAGAAGATAACAGCGCCAGGGGCTGGACTACAGCCACTGGACACAAACCAGGACATTCTCTCTTCGAGAGGCTAGAAGCCAAAAGAGAAAGGCCACCAGTCCAACACTTCAGGAGGAGGAGTTGGACCAGGAGATCAGGGACCTAGAAATCATTCACCAGCAGGTGCAAAGGAAAAAGGAGAAGATGGCTCGGCTGGCCGATCTTCAGAAGAAGATCGACGAAGCTACTGAGGAAGTGTGTCATCTTACTCAAGATGTTCACGACCGAAGACCCCAACACCGAGAGCTTCGTCAAGAGGGCTCATTCAACAAAGATGAATGGTACGATGATTTTAATCATGGTAGCTTTACTTTTGATGATGCTTCTCCCCTGGCAGCAGAATTGCAGGCTATCCCATGGCCACAATCCTACAAGCCACCTCAGCTACCCATGTACGATGGGCACTCGGACCTAAAGCAATTCTTAATGAGCTATGAGGCAACAATATCCTCATATGGAAGCAACACAGCTATCATGGCAAAGTCCTTCGTCATGGCAGTCCGAAATGTGGCCTAGACATGGTACTCTTCTCTCCGGCCAAGGACAATCACGTCATGGCAAAAGCTCAAGGACATGCTGGTTACCAGTTTTCAAGGCTTTCAGACAAAGCCAGTCACAGCTCAGGCCTTGTTCCAGTGCACACAAGACCAGGAGGAATACCTTCAGGCGTATGTCCGAAGGTTCTTACGACTGAGAGCACAAGCGTCCATAGTTCCCAATGAAATCGTCATTGAGGCCATGATCAAGGGTCTTCGGCCAGGACCTACGACCCAATACTTCGCCAGGAAACCCCCCCAGACTCTGGAAAAGATGCTTCAGAAAATGGATGAGTACATCCGGGCTGATAATGACTTCCGATAGAGAAGGGAGGAGGCTTACAGATTTTCTGAGATGACTAGGGGCTTCAGAGGGAGAATCCACCGTAGGCATGTCAGATCAATTCACAACTCCAGTCAGAACGATGACAAAGGAAGCTAGCTTCAGAGGCCACATCACACCTCAAAGTCTTCAGGACAGCAGCAAAGCTCCTTCAGGCCACCAGCTCCAAGGGGCAGAGGCGGCAGGGGCTTTGGAGGAAAATTTGGGGATCAGCCCAGAAAAATCTATTGCTTATTCTGTGGTGAGGACAAGGGCCACACTACAAGAACCTGCCAGATTACTATTCTGAAGCAGAAAGAAATTGCCGAAGCAGAAGCTCGGCAGAATCAGCCGAAGCAGGTTTTACATACTGCTTCGTGCCACTCTCCTTACATACCAGAACATGTGTGCAACCAACCTGCAGCTTCTGTTTCTTCGGCAAGCCATTCACAGGCTCCTTGGCCTCAGCTCCCACCGCCACCACCACTGCAACCTACTTATTCTCGAAGCAAGCAGCCAGAAGGGTGCCAACACTCCCAACAACAACGTGACTTTAGGGAGGAGTCTAAAGCTCGTACAGTCAATAGTACTGTACCAGAATCAAAGCACATATACTGAACAGTATCCTGCTTCTGAAATACTTTTATCTTATATGCCATTTTGCTTTTTGAATAAGGAACAAACAATGCAATTTTAGTTTTAATTTCTTGTAATGATTTTGCTTTTATCAGAATGGAATATATCTTCTTCACAGATTTACGAAGCTCAAAAGTCGTTCCTAAGGGAATGCAGAGCCAAAACTGTTGAAGCTACAAAAGTCGTTCCCAAGGGAGCGCAGCGTAAGTTTTGTGCTCAAAAGTCGTTCCTAAGGGAATGCAGAGCCAAAATTGCCGAAGCTACAAAAAGTCGTTCCCAAGGGAGCACAGCGTAAGTTTTGTGCTCAAAAGTCGTTCCTAAGGGAATGCAGAGCCAAAATTGCCGAAGCTACAAAAAGTCGTTCCTAAGGGAGCGCAGCGTAAGTTTTCTGCTCAAAAGTCGTTCCAAAGGGAATGCAGAGCAAAATACCGCCGAAATATAAGGCGAAGAAGTTCAAAAGTTGTTCCTAAGGGGATGCAGAACTTATACCACCGAAATAGAAGGCGAAGAAGTTCAAAAGACGTTCCTAAGGGGATACAGAACTTATATCACCGAAATAGAAGGTGAAGAAGCTCAAAAGTCGTTCCTAAGGGGATGCAGAGCTTGTGTGTTCCGGTGTGGGCGTGTGGGTGTGTGTCTTCGGCATCTTCATCATTTTGCATCATATCATCACATCATTCTGCATAACATTACATCATACATCATATTGCATCAACGACACAAGAATCGAATACAAAGCCAATCTTCGGCACATGCTTTGTCAAAATGAAAATGTGCTAAGGCACGAAGTAAGCTTCGGGAAATACAGTTTTATTAGCCTTGTCACAAGAAGGGATTTCTTTCTTTACGAAGCATGAAAAGAAGGGAAGGTGTTTTTTCGCCGAAGGCTCAAAAACGGTATGTGTGTAACTTTCATGCATCGTAAAGAAATAAATTACAATAATTTACATATTTGATTCAATGTTACATACATCAAATGTCACATAGTTCTATTACAATAGAAGCTTAATCTTACTTAAATTATTCCATACGTTCCAGCTATTATTACAATAAAACCTATTCCTCTTTAAGGACTTTCTCTGCAACTTCGTTCAGTAATTTGTTGACGACTTCGTCGACAATGGATTCAGCCATGTTTATGATGTCCAGCGCTTCCTTCATTTCTGGATCAGCTAGGGGATCGTACGGTTCCGGTGGCAGAGATAGTTTAGCTGAAGTAGGAAAAATTGATTAGTTCGAAGCCACAAAGCAAGTACCGAAGCTAAAAAACCAAAAAATAATACATATACACCTTTCGCGTTCTGCAGCGTCTTCAGCCTGTCTTGCTTCTGCTCGGGCATCATGTGTGTCTTTTTCACTCTTTTTTATAATCTCATGGGCCATCTCTCGGCCACCATTAACCCAGACATCATTGTAAAATTTTCCTCCCATCAAGGTTGCTTCAGCCGAAGGATCCTTCGTATCGTCTACGGAGAAGGCAGCTTCGGCCTGGGCTATGGCTTTAATGTGATCACATCCGGCCTTCTCCAAGATGGCTGAAATTCCCCGCACACCGGAAAATGCGCAAATATCCCCGCGATCACTCAAAATTTCTTTGAAGGCTTCGGCTTCTCCACTTATCCATTCAATAACGCCTTCGGGGTCGCCTCGTATGAAGTTTTCTTCAGCAAAGTGAGCGCCCACTTTGGTGAAGCTAGTTTTCAATTTCTTCACACAACCCAAGGATTTCTCGAAGCACCTTTCCTTGGATTCACGAAGTTCTTTAACATTTTTCTCTAGATAATTTTTCCAATATTCGCTGATTTCTTGATTAGCCTGTGCAAGCGCGCAGTTCTCTTTAGCTTCGGCCAGCTGTCTCCGAAGGTCTTCAATTTCGGTTTTTTGGGCTTCAGCCTGAGTTTTATAATTAGCTTCGTCTTCCTTTACTTTGTTTACTAATGAAATCAAAAATTTTATCTTTCTCTAGACCTTCGTTTCTTAGTTCAATCACCTCGGACCGAAGGTTGTTTAGAGCCATTGTACAGCTCTCGTCTTTAGTATTCTTTTTGTGCCCTCAAGGCATTACTAAGAATCAAGCCCTGTAAAAAAGAAGAAAGAGTTGATTATGACAATGAAATACATTGGTTTCCAACTTCAAAGTTAACTTTTATACCTTTATACTTTTGTATGCTAGGCTGTCAGCAAGATCATCCTTCGACAAAATCGATAGGCCATCTTCTAGCTTCAGGAATACCATACTCTTAGCTATCTCCCGGCAAACAGATATTTCTTTATTGTCCGGGAGACAGTACAGGAAATCATCTTCATTACTGCCATTAAACACTAAAGCTCCTTTCAGATATTTCAGTTTTTGAGCATAATGCCTTGCTTCCGCGATTTCATCTTCAGACAATTTCTTCCCCAAAGCATGTCGATAAATATAATCAGTAGCTTCGGCCGGCGCTTCAGAGGTAGGAGATTTTGCCCTTTCTGCCATAATGGTGTCCGAGGTTTGCTGATCAGCTTGGACTTCAAATGTGACAGCCTTCAGCTCGCTGGGCATTGAGGGCCCAGTTTCGGCTTCGGCTTGCCCAGTTTTGGCTTCGGCTTGCCCAGCTTCGGCTTCGGCTTGCCTAGCTTTGGCTTCAGTTTGCGCTTTGGCAACTTCAGCAATTTTCTTTGAAGGAGAGGGGCTCAAGGCCTTTGTAGTCTCTAGCACAGCGTCCAGCACACTGGCCATTCTCCTCCTCTTAGGAGTTACGACAGAAGTTTTTTGCACCTTCGGCAGTTTTGCCTCTGTTGAAGGGCTTAGAATTTCTGGCATTTTCTTTGTTTCTTCCGCCTGTGGCTCTTCGGCCTTATCATCTTTAGATATGGTTGGCCCAACTGTAGGCACCTTCGGCACTATAGTCGGCTCTTCATCGCTCTGCACAATCGGAGCAGTTTGTTTTGCTTCGGCTGCTGAAGAGGGCTCTACGCCAAATTCAGGCACCACAGCCGGTTCAATGTAACGCGACCGGTGGGTTAGAACTTCATCTTTTTGCCCTTCGGCTCAGCTGCAATGGCCGAAGCGACAGCCTTTCTCTTTTTCTCTTGCCCCCGTAGTGGGTAATGGTAATCAGGGTATACGAAGCCAATAGCATCAAATACTCTGTTCAATCTTTTCTTGCCCCGACCCCCGAAAGTTGCGGACAAATCATTGTCTTCGGCTTTGGAGTAGGCCCCAAGTAGCTCATCGCTGGTAGCTTCAATGCACTTCAGCCAGTCTTCGTTTGGCTCATCAAACTTCTCCCTAAATCTGAAGGTATACTTCAATCGGACCAGACCCCCTCACTGGAGTCGGCGGTGGTTTCCTTCAGCATATCCCAGCTCTCCACAAGTGGCCATACCCTGAAGGCTATGTGCTCTTGAATTAAATCCCTCGTGCCAATAAAGGAGCACACAGTGCTAAAGGCCTTCTGACACTATTCAATGCCGCTATCAATATTCACCTTCAGCCTTCGGAGGCCGAAGCGGGACCAGATGGGGCGCTGGATAACTTCCTTGATATCTTCTCTTTTCTTTAAATCATTTTTAACGTAAAACCACTCCTCCATCCAGGCTCCAGGCCACCTTTTCCGGAATGTTGGCACTAGGTGGCTTGCATTGGGGCGAGCAATAAATCCATAACAACCAAAGTTGTTATGGTACTGTTCTTTGCGAGTAGCCTTCGTCTCATACAAAAGCTCGTGCATGCTGCATAAGCACTTCGCGCTCGGCTCCAGCCCTTGACTCCTTACAGCCCATACAAAAATCCCCATCCTAATTATAGCTTCGGGGGTGATTTGATGAAGGAAAATCTGGTATATCTTCAGCACTTCAACCACAAACTTGCTTAAAGGGAACCGAAGGCCAGCCTTCAAAAAGCTTCGGTAGATTACAACTTCATTCTCTTCAGGAGCAGGGACGATGTTGTCTCCTCTAACCCTCACGATAGACATGTCACGAAAGTACCTTCCTCTCATATTGTCAATATGACTCTGTTTAATAGTTGATTTGCCGAAGACAGCATGGCTCGGTCGCCAGGGCCGATCTTCAGAATCTTCATCTCTACTCTCTGCATCGTAACTATCACTATCATCAGTATCTTCAGACAAACCCTCTAGTATCTCTTTAGTAATCTTCTCTGTGTTCGTTTTTGACATAGACTCAAAAAATCCTGTGATAAAAGGATCTGCAACCTTCTTTTCTTCAAATAGCTTCGTCTCCTCAGTCAGCTTCATCTCCTCAGTCATTTTTCCCCAGACATGGTGCAAACACGTCTTTAAACCAAAGCTTAAAAAGCTTGAAAATCTGGCGAGAGCTAGTGAGCAAGAACTAAAAGTTTGAGAAAATAATGCAAATGGTAGAAACGGCGTATCAAATGCTGCCGGTGTGGGTTCATATTTATACGCCCAGTATGCTGCAACTTGAAGGGCCCCGTCTGTCATTGATTGTTGCTATTCTAGCAAAGGGAAGGTGTTTTTTTGGACCTTCGGCTTAAGGCCTTCGTTCACGTCGCAGTCTGAATTCGTTGTTATAACAAATTAATACTGTGAGGGGCTACTGTTGGGGGCCTTCGTCTTCCGAAGGTCCTCAAAAACATGATTAACAATGTTTCCCAAGTGTAATATATGTACAGGAACCTTCAGACTTAGAATGAAGTTGCATACAATATGGAAAGTAGGGTCGGGACGAAGGTTGAACCAGCTCCGAAGCTACGCGCAAGGGAGCTTTGGCTCAGTAGCAGAAAAAGAAACCGACTTAAGGAGGAAAAGGCTATCTAGTCCTCGATAGATTGTCCTTAGGTCAATAGTAAATATGAAGGGCATGAATGTAATTTCACACAGGCTACGCCCTGTGCCTATAAATAGATGAACAATACTCTCGTACTGTTCACACTGACTTGTATTCGCTCGTGCGTCACGCTTAGACTTTTTGCCTTCTGTCAAGCTGAAGGTATGAACGTAATTCAATATTGTCTATATTTATTCATGATGATATAATAAAGAAATATGAAAGATGTCATATGATTATTCGTGTTCTCTCTTATATTTCATATGCTTCTTCTTTCATTAACATATACTACGATGATGAAGGTTCGTCCTTCAAGGCCTTCGTCTGAAGATCATTATATCCTAAGGGAGATAATGCTTCGAAGGACGAAGGGCATTAACCTTTAACATTTTGTGTTGCCTTGTTCTTAACTAATAGCATTTGAGAACAAGTCCCCAACAATAAGCTATTCCCCTTAGAATCTTCTCTACTCCTCACTTACACCGGGAGTGCACTTTCTAACCAAACAGATGGTGAACACTCGATCAGGTCCCAATAATCACCAGAACCAGCGTGGTCAGCAGTTGCCACCACCACCACCCAATCTCACAATGGATCAGTTCATCGCAGCGCAGATGCAACTTATGCAAGGACTTACAGCCTCGGTACAACAGATTCAGCAGAATCAGCAAAACCAGCAGTACCAACAACAACAACAGCACGCACCCCAAGCTAGAGACAAGCATCGAGACTTCATGAGTCATCACCCGCCTGCTTTCTCTCACGCAGTAGACCCTTTGGATGCCGGTGACTGGCTTAAGGTCATTGGAAAGAAGTTAGACATCACCCAGTGCAAAGACCGAGAGAAGGTCTTGTACGCCTCGGGAAGACTCGAAGGAGTCGCATCCGATTAGTGGGATGCCTTCACAGCGGCACACGCCAATGCTGATGCCATAACCTGGTAGGAGTTCCAAGTGAACTTACATGCTCATCATATTCCCTCGGGAATTATGAAGTTTAAGAAGAAGGAGTTCCTTTCCCTCACTCAAGCGAACATGACCGTCAGTGAGTATCGTGATCGCTTCACCCAGCTTTCACGTTACGCCCTAGAGGAAGTGGACACCGATGAGAAATGCCAAGAACGTTTCTTGGAAGGCTTGATTGAACCATTGAACTACCAGCTACAGAGCCACAGTTTCCCCAATTTCCAGACTTTGCTGAACAAGGCAATTGGCCTTGAAAACAAAAGGAAAGAATTGTCCGATCACAAGAGGAAGTACCAAGGACAGACCAGCAGAAATACGCAGCAAAACAACTCCCAAGGTTCTCAGTTCCGCTCCAGAAACTAGAGTGGGAACAACAACTATCAAGCACAGCGTTCTGGACAACAAAATTAGAGGAACAATCAATACCAGAACCAGCAGAGAAGCAACACTCAGACCGGTCAAAGGTCTAGTGTCCAACAGCAGAATCATCAAGGAATCGTCGTGAGCACACTGGCCAAGAACAACAATGCAACTACCCCGGTTCAACCCAATGGTTGTTTCAAGTGTGGCGAACTTGGCCACTGTGCCAACAACTGCCCCAGGCTTAACCCACAGACACCCCAGAAGAACAACAACCAGAGGAATGACCAGAACACACCTGCTCATGGATCTGGACAGAACAAGACTCTGCAAAACCAGAGTAGAGGAAGAGTCAACCATGTGACAGCGGAATCAGTTCCTGAGGATGCCGACGTGGTGTATGGTATGTTTCTTATTAACTCCATACATGCATCAGTTTTATTTGATTCTGGAGCATCTCATTCCTTCGTAACAAAGTCATTCGTGGAAAAACATAATATACCAAACTATCCCTTGAAGAAGAAACTATTAATTCGATCACTAGGAGGTGAACTTGGAGCCACTCACTCATGCCCTCAAACTAAGATTGAAATTAGAGGCCTAAGACTTCTAGTAGAGCTGATAATTTTGGAACCAAGTGGAATCGATGTGATACTTGGAATAGACTACTTGACCAAGTATGATGGAGTGATATCTTGTGCTAAGAGGATGGTTACATTAACCAGTCCACAAGGAGAAATAATTGAAGTCAATGTCAGTATGACAGCCACAGCAAAGACAATGGTAAATCAGATGGAAGAGAAATCTTTGGAACACATCAGGATAGTGTGCGAATACCCAGACGTATTTCCGGAGGAATTACTAGGTATGCCACCTAATCGTGATATAGAGTTTTCTATTGAACTATTACCCGGAACTGCACCAATTTCAAAAAGAGCTTATCGAATGGATGTCAAAGATCTAATTGAACTGAAGAAACAAATAGAAGAATTATTAGAAAAAGGTTTTATTCGCCCCAGTTCATCATCATGGGGAGCACCTGAAAGTCGCCTAGAGGGGGTGAATAGGCGGAATCTGAAAATTATAGACTTAAGCACACACTACAAGCCGGGGTTAGCGTTAGAAATGAATCCGAGTCTGAAAGAGAGGGGAAAACAAATCAACCAAGAAATAAAGCGGATGAACATGGTGATTTATTTTATCGAGGTTCGGTTCTAAAGAACCTAGTCCCCGTTGAGGTGGTCACAAAGACCGAGTCTTTTTCAACCCTTTCCATCTCTCAAATGGTCACTTAGACCGAGTGAGCCTTTCCTTAATCTTCCGGGTCACTTAGACCCCGCAAGGACCACCACACACTTAGGTATCTCTTGCTTCGATTACAAATCACTTGAGAAAAGAAATGAGAAAGCAAAAAGGCAATCCAAGAGGCAAGAGCTCAAAAGAACACAAAATCTCTCTCTCACAAGTCACTAAGTGTTTGAGATGAATTGGAAACTTGGAGAGGCTTTGATCTTTTGAATTATGTCTAGGAGTGAATGCTAGAGCCCTTGTAATGAATGTGATACTCAAAAATCTTGGATGCCTGGAGTGGTGGTGGTTGGGGGTATTTATAGCCCTCAACCACCAACAAGCCGTTGGGGATGGCTGCTGTTGATGGGCGCACCGGACAGTCCGATGCGCCACCGGACACTGTCCGGTGCGCCAGCCACGTCACCCAACCGTTAGGGTTCGGGAGTTGTCAACCGTTGGAGGCTTTGTCTTCTTACGGCACCAGACAGTCCGGTGCCACACCGGACAGGCACTGTTCACTGTCCGGTGCACCTCTAACTCTGCGCTCTGACTCTGCCGCGCAATGTTGCCCACTGTTCCTCTGTTATTCAGCTTTTGCAGTCGACCGTTGCACGAAGTAGCCGTTGCTCCGCTGTCACACCGGACAATCTGGTGAATTATAGCAGAGAGCGCCAGAAGAAACCCGAGAGTGGCAGTTTGGACTCTGCACAGTCCTGGTGCACCGGACAGTCTGGTGCGCCAGACTAGAGCACACTCGGTTTCTTTGCTCCTTTGAATTTGAACCCTAACTTCAATCTTTTATTGGTTTGTATTGAACCTTTATGCACCTGTAGAACATATAATCTAGAGAAAACTAGTCAGTCCAATATTTGTGTTGGGTATTCAACCACCAAATAAATAATGGGAAAAGGTTAACGCTATTTCCCTTTTAGCCCCAGTTCTATTCGTGAACAAGAAAGATGGTTCAAGAAGAATGTGTGTGGACTATAGAAGTTTTAATGAAGTAACGATTAAGAATAAGTACTCGTTACCTCGGATTAAAGATTTGTTTGATCAGATGAGAGGAGCTACAATATTCTCAAAGATAGATCTAAGATCAGGCTATCATCAGTTGAAGATTCAGACTGAAGATATACCTAAAACAACTTTCACTACAGGATTCAGACTAAAGATATACCTAAACCCCTGATGTGCTCTTTCTATCAATTTTACACCCTGCCCAATCAGCATCTGAATATCCTATTAAATCAAAAGTGGATCCCTTGGGGTACCAAAGTCCAAACTTTGGAGTATAAACTAAATATCTCATGATTCTTTTCACGGCCCTAAGGTGAACTTCCTTAGGATCGGCTTCGAACCTTGCACATGCATACGAAAAGCATAATATCCGGTCGAGATGCACATAAATAGAGTAAAGATCCTATCATCGACCGATATACCTTTTGATCTACGGATTTACCTCCCATGTCGAGGTCGAGATGCCCATTTGTTCCCATGGGTGTCTTGATGGGCTTGGCATCCTTCATTCCAAACTTGTTAAATATGTCTTGAATGTACTTTGTTTGGCAGATGAAGGTGCCATCTTGGAGTTGCTTGACTTGAAATCCTAGGAAATACTTTTACTCCCCCATCATAGACATCTCGAATTTCTAAATCATGATCCTACTAAACTCTTCACAAGTAGATTTGTTAGTAGACCCAAATATGATATCATCAACATAAATTTGGCATACAAACAAATCTTTTGCAATGATTTTAGTAAAGAGAGTAGGATCGGCTTTACCGACTTTGAAGCCATTAGTGATAAGGAAACCTCGCAGGCATTCATACCATGCTCTTGGGGCTTGCTTGAGCCCATAAAGCGCCTTTGTGAGTTTATGCACATGGTCAGGGTACTCATTATCTTCAAATCCAGGAGGTTGCTCAACGTAGATCTCTTCCTTGATTGGTCCATTGAGGAAGGCACTCTTCACGTCCATTTGATAAAGCTTGAAGCCATGGTAAGTAGCATAGGCAAGTAATATACGAATTGACTCAAGCCTAGCTACAGGTGCATAAGTTTCACCAAAGTCCAAACCTTCGACTTGTGAATAACCTTTGGCCACAAGTCAGGCTTTGTTCCTTGTCACCACACCATGCTCATCTTGCTTGTTGCGGAATACCCATTTGGTACCTACAACATTTTGATTAGGACATGGAACTAGATGCCATGCCTCATTCCTCATGAAGTTGTTGAGCTCCTCTTGCATGGCCAGCACCAGTCCAAATCTCTTAGTGCATCTTCTATCCTGTATGGCTCAGTAGAGGAGAAAAAAGAGTAATATTCACATAAATGAGTTACTCGAGATCTATTAGTTACCCCCTTATGGATATCACCAAGGATGGAGTTGACGGGGTGATCTCGTTGAATTTCTTGGTGGACTCTTGGGTGTGGCGATCTTTGACCCTGAATCTCTTGATCATCTTCCTTGTCTTGATCAACTTCATATCCCCCTTGATCATTGTCCTCCTCTTGAGGTGGCTCATCCTCTTGATCTTCATCTTCATTGTTTTGAGCCTGATCCTCATCTTGAGTTGGTGGGGATGCTTGGTTGGAAGATGACGGTTGATCTTGTGCTTGTGTAGGCTCTTCGGATTCCTTAGGACACACATCCCCAATGTACATGTTCCTTAACGCTACGCACGGAGCCTCTTCATCATCTAGCTCATCAAGATCAACTTGCTCCACTTGGAAGCCATTAGTCTCATCAAACACAATGTCACAAGAAACCTCAACTAATCCAATGGATTTGTTGAAGACTCTATATGCCCTTGTGTTTGAGTCATAACCAAGTAAAAACCTTCTACAACCTTAGGAGCAAATTTAGATTTTCTACCTCTTTTAACAAGAATAAAACATTTGCTACCAAAGGCTCTAAAATATGAAACATTGGGCTTTTTACCGGTGAGGAGTTCATAAGATGTCTTCTTGAGGATTCGGTGAAGGTAGAGTCGATTGATGTAGTAGCAGGCGATGTTAATCGCCTCAACCCAAAACCGGTCTGGAGTCTTGTACTCATCAAGCATGGTCTTCCCCATGTCCAGTAGAGTTCTATTCTTCCTCTCCACTACACCATTTTGTTGAGGTGTGTAGGGAGAAGAGAACTCATGCTTGATGCCCTCATCCTCAAGAAATCCTTCTATTTGTGAGTTCTTGAACTCCGTCCCGTTGTCGATTCTTATCTTTTTTATTCTCAATCCGAACTCATTTTGAGCCTGTCTCAAGAATCCCTTCAAAGTCTCTTGGGTTTGTGATTTTTCTTGTAAAAAGAATACCTAAGTGAAGCGAGAATAGTCATCCACAATTACTAGACAGTACTTACTCCCGCCGATGCTTATGTAAGCTATCAGGCTGAATAGATCCATGTGGAGTAGTTCCAGTGGCCTGTCCGTTGTCATTATGTTCTTGTGTGGATGATGAGCGCCAACTTGCTTTCCTGCTTGACATGCGCTACAAACCCTATCTTTCTCAATGAACATTTGTTAGTCTGAAAATGTGCTCTCCCTTTAGAAGCTTGTGAAGATTCTTCATCCCAACATGGGCTAGACGACGATGCCAGAGCCAACCCATATTAGTCTTAGCAATTAAGCAAGTATCGAGTTCAGCTTTGTTAAAATCAACTAAGTATAGCTGACCCTCTAATACTCCTTTAAATGCTACTGAATCATCACTTCTTCTAAAGACAGTAACACCTATATCTGTAAATAGATAGTTGTAGCCCATTTTGCATAATTGAGATACAAAAAGCAAGTTATAATCCAAAGAATCTACAAGAAAAACATTGGAAATATAATGGTCAGGTGATATAGCAATTTTACCAAGTCCTTTGACCAAACCTTGATTTCCATCCCCGAATGTGATAGATCGTTGGGGATCTTCATTTTTCTCGTAGGAGGAGAACATTCTTTTCTCCCCTGTCATGTAGTTTGTGCATCCGCTATCAATTATCCAACTTGAGCCCCGGATGCATAAACCTAAAAAATAAATTAGGCCTTGTTCTTAGGTACCCAAACAGTCTTGGGTCCTTTCACGTTAGAAACAAGCACCTTGGGTACCCAAACACAAGTCTTTGACCCCTTGTGTTTGCCCCCAACATATTTGGCAACTATTTTGCCTGATTTGTTAGTGAGCACATAAGAAGCATCAAAAGTTTTGAATGAAATATTATGATCATTTGATGCAGTAGGAGTTTTCTTTTTAGGCAATTTAACATGAGTTGATTGCCTAGAGCTAGAAGCCTCATTCTTATACATAAAAGCATGATGTGAAATAGTATGAGGTTTCCTAGCATGAATTCTCCTAATTTTATGCTCAGGATAATTAGTAGGATATAAAATATAGCCCTCATTATCCTGAACCATCGGTGCCTTGCCCTTTACAAAATTAGACAATCTTTTAGGGGCATTAAGTTTTACATTGCTTCCCTGTTGGAAACCAATGCCATCCTTAATGCCAGGGCGTCTCCCACTATAGAGCATGCTTCTAGCAAATTTAAATTTTTCATTTTCAATCTCATGCTCATTAATTTTAGCAGTTAGTTGAGTTATATGATCATTTTGTTGTTTAATTAAAGAAAGGTGATCATAAATAGCATCAACATTAACATCTCTACATATAGTACAAATAGAAATATGTTCGACAGTAGATGTAGAGGGTTTGCAAACATTTAATTCATCTATCTTAGATTTTAGCATGGCATTTTCATCTCTAAGACAGGAAATAGAATCATTGCAAACATTTAAATCTTTATCCTTAGAAATTAAAATATCATTTTCAGTTCTAAGGCTATAAATTGATTTATTCAATTTATCAATCTTAGCATTTAAACTAGCATTTTCATTACTAAGATTGGTAATTGAATCATGGCACATGCTAAGCTCCTTAGTCAAATTTTCACATTTTTCAACTTCCTGAGCATAAGCATTTTTTTACTTTAACATGCTTTTTGTTTTCTTTAATAAGGAATTCCTCTTGGCTATCCAAAAGTTCATCCTTCTCATGAATGGCTCCTATCAATTCATTTAATTTTTCTTTTTGTTGCATGTTAAGGTTGACAAAAAGGGTAAGCAGATCATCTTCATCTTCACTAGAACTACCCTCATCACTAGATATAGTATACTTGGGGTTGGTTCTAGATTGTACCTTCTTCTTTTTGACGTCCTTTGCCATGAAGCACTTGTGGCCGACGTTGGGGAAGAGGAGTCCCTTGTTGATGGCGATGTTGGCGGCATCCTCGTCGGAGGAGGAGTCAGTGGAGCTCTCATTGGAGTCCCATTCTCGACATACGTGGGCATCGCCGCCCTTCTTCTTGTAGTATCTCTTCTTCTCCTTCTTCTTCCCTCTCTTGTCGTTGCCCCTGTCACTATCACTAGACATAGGACATTTAGCAATAAAATGACCAGTCTTACCACATTTGTAGCATACCCTCTTGGAGCGGGGTTTGTAATCCTTCCCCCTCCTTTGCTTGAGGATTTGACGAAAACTCTTAATGATGAGCGCCATCTCCTCATTGTCGAGCTTGGAGGCGTTGATGGGGAGCCTACTTGATGTAGACTCTTCTTTCTTTTCTTCCGTAGCTTTGAATGCGACGGGTTGCACCTTGGGTGTTGAGGTGGCGCCTTGCTCCAAGTTGACGATGTGTCTGGAGTCTTTGATCATTAGTTTAAAGCTCACAAACTTTCCAATTACCTCCTCGGGAGACATTAGCTTATATCTAGGATCACCACGTATTAATTGAACATGAGTGGGATTACGAAATACAAGGGATCTAAGAATAACCTTGACCATTTCATGGTCATCCCATTTTGTGATCTCGAGGTTGCGCACTTGATTGACCAAGGTCTTGAGCCGGTTGTACATCGCTTGTGGCTCCTCTCCTTGGTTGAGGACGAATCGACCGAGCTCCCCTTCGATCGTCTCCCGCTTGGTGATCTTGGTCACCTCATCTCCTTCATACGCGGTCTTTAGGACGTCCCAAATCTCCTTGGCACTTTTTAACCCTTGCACCTTATTATACTCCTCTCGACACAAGGAGACGAGGAGTATAGTAGTTGCTGGGGAGTTAAAGTGTCGTATTTGGGCGACCTCGTCCGAGTCATAGCCCTCGTCCCCCACCGTAGGTACCTACGCTCCAAATTCAACAATGTCCCAAATGCTTGCATAGACTCTAATGAAGTACCGGGTTCTGATACCAATTGAAAGTCGCCTAGAGGGGGGTGAATAGGCGGAATCTAAAAATTATAAACTTAAGCACACACTACAAGCCGGGGTTAGCGTTAGAAATGAATTCGAGTCCAAAAGAGAGGGAAAAACAAATCAACCAAGAAATAAAGCGGATGAACACGGTGATTTGTTTTACCGAGGTTCGGTTCTAAAGAACCTAGTCCCGTTGAGGTGGTAGCAAAGACCGGGTCTTTTTCAACCCTTTCCCTCTCTCAAACGGTCACTTAGACCGAGTGAGCCTTTTCCTTAATCTCCCGTGTCACTTAGACCTCGCAAGGACCACCACACACTTAGGTGTCTCTTGCTTCGATTACAAATCACTTGAGAAAAGAAATGAGAAAGGAAGAAGGCAATCCAAGAGGCAAGAGCTCAAAAGAACACAAAATCTCTCTCACACAAGTCACTAAGTGTTGGAGATGAATTGGAGACTTGGAGAGGCTTTGATCTTTTGAATTGTGTCTAGGAGTGAATGCTAGAGCCCTTGTAATGAATGTGATACTTAGAAATATTGGATGCCTAGAGTGGTGGTGGTTGGGGGGTATTTATAGCCCTCAACTACCAACAAGCCGTTGGGGAGGGCTACTGTCGATGGGCGCACCGGACAGTCCGGTGCACTAGCCACGTCACCCAACCGTTAGGGTTCGGGAGCTGTCGACTGTTGGAGGCTTTGTCTTCTTGCGGCACCAGACAGTCCGGTGCCACACCAGACAGGCACTGTTCACTGTCCGGTGTGCCTCTGACTCTGCGCTCTGACTCTGCCGCGCACTGTTGCCCATTGTTCCTCTGTTCTTCAGCTTTTGCAGTCGACCGTTGCACGAAGTAGCCATTGCTCCACTGGCACTCCGGACAGTCCGGTGAATTATAGCGGAGAGCACCAAAAGAAACCCGAGAGTGGTCGTTTGGACTCTATACGGTCTTGGTGCACCGGACACTGTCCGGTGGCACACCAGACAGTCCGGTGCGCCAGACCAGAGCACACTCGGTTTCTTTGCTTCTTTGAATTTGAACCCTAACTTCAATCTTTTATTGGTTTGCGTTGAACCTTTATGCACCTGTAGAACATATAATCTAGAGCAAACTAGTTAGTCCAATATTTGTGTTGGGTATTCAACCACCAAAATAAATACTGGGAAAAGGTTAACCCTATTTCCCTTTCAGCCCCAGTTCTATTCGTGAACAAGAAAGATGGTTCAAGAAGAATGTGTGTGGACTATAGAAGTTTTAACGAAGTAACGATTAAGAATAAGTACCCGTTACCTAGGATTGAAGATTTGTTTGATCAGATGAGAGGAGCTACAATATTCTCAAAGATAGATCTAAGATCAGGCTATCATCAGTTGAAGATTCAGACTGAAGATATACCAAAAACAGCTTTCACTACAAGATATGGACTTTATGAGTTTTTAGTCATGTCTTTTGGACTGACTAATGCACCAGCGTACTTTATGAACTTGATGAATAAAGTATTCATGGAATACCTTGACCAGTTTGTAGTGGTATTCATTGACGACATACTGGCATACTCTTAGAATGAAGAAGCACATGAAGATCATCTAAGATTAGTTCTACAGAAGCTTCGCGACAATCAGTTGTATGCGAAATTTTTGAAGTGTGATTTTTTTTGGCTAAAGGAAGTTGCTTTCCTAGGTCATATTATCACCAGTGGAGGAATCAAGGTAGACCCCGGTAAAACAAGTGAAATACTAAATTGGAAACAACCCATAGATGTGTCCAAGATTAGGAGTTTTCTTGGATTAGCAGGATACTACAGAAGATTTATCGAAGGCTTCTCCAAAATAGTGAAACCCCTTACTTCACTATTGGAGAAAGGTAAAGAGTTTAAGTGGGATGAAGAATGTCAGAAATGTTTCGAGGAATTAAAGGAAAGGCTAACCACTGCACCAGTGTTAATCATGCCTGATATTCATAAAGGATTTCATGTGTATTGCGATGCATCACATCTAGGACTTGGATGTGTGTTAATGCAAGAAGGAAAAGTGATTGCCTATGCTTCAAGGCAGTTATGAAAGTATAAAAAGAATTACCCTACACATGATTTGGAATTAGCTGCCGTAGTGCACGCTTTGAAGATTTGGAGGCACTACATGATTGGAAACAAGTGTAAAATCTTCACGAATCACAAAAGCTTGAAATACATCTTCACGCACAAAGAACTCAACCTAAGACAAAGAAGATGGCTTGAGTTAATCAAGGACTATGATTTGGAAATACAATATCACCCAGGAAAAGCAAATGTAGTGGCTGATGCTTTGAGCCGTAAAGGTCAAGTGAACAGCATCACTACTCATTTGATGTCACAGGAATTGTGCTGGGAGATGGAACAACTCAACCTTGGAATGCTCAATAATATGGAAGCAATAGTTATGGAAGTTGAATCTACTTTAGAAGAAGATATTCGTAAAGGACAAGAAACTAATAAGAAAATCAAAGAAATTAAGGCACAAATTAGTTTGGGAAAAGCCCCAGATTTCACAGAAGATGATCAAGGCACAATATGGTTTAAAAAGAGAATTTGTGTACCAGAAATCGAGCACCTACACCAACTTATCTTAAGAGAAGCCCATGATTCAACTTATTCTATTCACCCTGGAAGTACTAAGATGTACCAGGATCTAAAGGAAAAGCATTGGTGGTACGGTTTGAAAAGAGATATGGCTACTCATGTTGCACAATGTGACGTGTGTCAACGAGTTAAAGCCGAACATCAAAGACTAGCAGAATTGATACAACCTCTCAAGGCACCGGAATGAAAATGGGAAGAAATCAGTATGGATTTCATAGTTGAACTACCCCGTACTCGGGATGGCTATGATTCAATATGGGTTATAGTGGACAGGTTGACTAAAGTGGCACATTTATACCAGTGGAGACAACTTACCCAGGAGCCCAGTTAGCAGAGTTATACATGTCAAGAATTGTTTGTTTGCATGGAGTACCGAAGAAGATCGTATCGGATCGAGGAACCCAATTTACCTCACGCTTTTGGAAAAGACTACATGAGTCCATGGATACCAAGCTAAACTTTAGTTCAGCTTACCATCCACAAACTGATGGGCAAACAGAAAGAACAAACCAAGTGTTGGAAGATATGCTAAGAGTTTGCGCTCTAAAGCATGGTAGAAGTTGGGGTAAAAGTTTGCCTTATGCAGAATTCTCGTATAACAATAGTTACCAGGCAAGTCTAAAAATGGCACCATTTGAAGCACTTTATGGACGAAAGTGTAGAACACCGCTTTATTGGAATCAGACCGGAGAAAGTCAAGTATTTGGTCTAGAAATTCTCCAAGAAGCGAAAAGCAAGTACAGATTATCAGAGAGAATTTGAAGACAGCACAGTCGAGACAGAAAAGCTATGCTGGCAATAGAAGAAGAGAGTTGATATTTGAAGTAGGAGACTTCGTATACCTTAAAGTTTCACCGATGAGAGGCATGAAAATATTCAAGGTTAAGGGTAAACTATCTCCTCGCTACATTGGCCCTTTAAAGATTTTGGAAAGAAAAGGTGAAGTAGTGTACCAGTTAGAGCTACCCGATAGTTTGTCGGATGTGCATGACGTATTTCATGTGTCATAACTTAAGAAATGTTTAAGAGTACCAGAGGAACAATTACCTATGGATAGACTCAATGTTAAGGAAGATTTGACTTATTCGGAGTACCCTATTAGAATTTTGGAAACATCTTGCAGAATTACACGGAGTAAAGCTATCAACATGTGCAAAGTTCAGTGGAGTCATCATTCGGAAGATGAGGCCACTTGGGAAAGAGAAGATGAACTCACAGCAGAATTCCGCTATTTATTCTCAGAAGTTCCTTAATCTCGAGGATGAGATTCTTTTAAGGGGGGTAGATTTGTAACACTATAAAAACCATCAACTATGAATGACACATTTAGTATTAATGGTAAATATGGTAATGAAGTTTTCTTTCAAATGTTTGATTTTTATTTGCATTTAGAATATTTTTTGTTTGCTCATATTTGATTGTTGGATGTTTAGTAGAATTTCTTTCTTAATGAAAATCCAATTGATTAATATAGAAATAATGGTCCAAAAATAAATATTTTAGTTATAAATATTTTTGGTATAATTATTATGATTTTTGAATTATTTAAAAATATATATTTATTTAAAAAAGACAAACCCTAACCCTAGCCACCGGTCGCGCCCCATTTCCCCTCCCTCTCACCAGCAGGTGGGGCCCACTCGGGCCCCTCTCCTCTTCTCTCCCCTTCTTCTCCCTGGACGCCGCCGCCGCCCGCATCGAGCCCCCCGCACGCGCCGCCGCACCAAGCCGACCCAGCGCCCCCGGCCGAGCTCGACCCCGCGTCCCCTCCTCTCCCTGCACCGAAAATCGTCGTCTCCTCATCTCCTCTCCCTCCTCCACGTCCCTCTCTCACTCAATGGTGGTAATGGCCGCCATTAATGGCGTTGATGGCCGACCGTTGCCTCTTCTCTCCCCCGGCGCCCTTTCCCCTCCCTCTCTCGCTCTATAAAAGGCCGAGCCTCTCCCTCTCTCTCCCTCCTCGAGCTCTCTCTCTCTCTCTCTCACCCTCTTCTCCGCCCGAGCTCGTCGTAGACCGCGCCCACGCCGACGTTCGTCGTCGCCAAAGCTCCGCCGCCCGCACCCCGGCCGGACCGTCCGCCCAACACCGCCCGTCCCCGGCCACTCGGCTGAGCCCCTGCTCCCCTGTCCGGCCGAACTATCTCCCCCGTAGATCTCCATCCCCGCTCGTGAGCTCTAGCTCAAGGTAGAAGAAGCAAATTTTGCATTTTAGTCCCTGGTTTTGTAAATTAAATTAATTTCGAGATTTTCAGTTTAGAAATTACCAAAAAGAGACTCTGATGTATATGTATGATCATAAACAAGCCTCGCAACGATATTTTGAAAGGTGTATGAATTTATATTTCAAAAATAAATTACGTCACTAGTCACTACCTTGGTGATTTTCACACTAGAAGCGGATACGATTAATCTCGCTTAGCACATGAACGATATTTGTTAGTAGTGGTTTAAGTATAATCTTATTGATATAAGGAAGTAGAAGAAATACTAGGCCAAGTATTCTCGGTCAGATGAAAATATATATTTTTATAGTCATGATAAATGTGTTCATAAGTATAGCACCTAATTACTTAGAATTAGTAAAATAATTGTTTATGTCATAATAACCATGATTATGTTATTAAAAGTCCAATTAGTTATTTACATTAATTATTATAATATTAATGTTAGAAGAATTATAAATAACCAATTTTTAGCTATACGTATAATTTCTATTTAGAAATAAAAGGGATAAAACTTAAAAGTCTATTATTAGTAATAAAGAAAATAATTAGCAATTATTTTCCATAAAGATTGTTAATACAAGTTTATCTATATTATACTAGATAAAACTAGTGTCATAGTCACTTACTCATATTTTCACCAATAATGGCTCGCGGTAATAGTCATAATGATTAAGTATTTACGCTTTAAGATGTATTTATGAGTATAATAAGTGTGATGTATGGATGTGTATGTAATGATGAATGATTACCCCTGTACTGGTGTATGTCAAATCGATGCTAGAAGTTGACTGTGAGGTAGACGAACCAAACTCGTTCGAAGACGACCCAAAGGACACTTTCGAGCAAGGCAAGTGGATTCTCCCGCTGCATATTCTATTTGTACCCAAGTAATGCATATAATAATGTTTACTTTTTGGATATATTGCATAATTTAATGGGATTTGCCTAAATAAGGATTTCCTAGAATTACCATCCCTATTCCTTGAATTACCCTAGGATAAATGTTATGCTTAGCATTTTTTGCTATTGCTCAACTTGATGAATATGATGTCACTCTTTTAATGATACTATGTTCCGGAAATGAAGTATTATTATGTTGTTAACCTGATGGTTAAACAAGAACATTTTGTGTTAAATGGAACATGGAGTGACCACCCAGGATAATATTGCAACCACGAGTGCTATCATGGCTCTGGCTTTGGTAATTAGCTTTATAGACTTAGTGCTTAGCAACCCTACCTGAAAGATGGACAAGAGGGGGCGGAAGTGGTTTGGTGGCAGCTCATGTTAACATGGGGAGGTAGTCTTGGCTAAGTTACCTCACCCAGAGGGCCATCAATACTGACGTGGAAACCTTAGCGGGTGGCTTTGTACTAAGGATATTTTGTGAAAGCCTCATAATGGATCCCTAGCTATTCACCTCAGCAGTGTTTACGGGTCCGATCAACCTAGGCTAGATGGGGTACATGGCTTGTGGGTAAAGTTGTACCACCTCTGCAGAGTGTAAAACTGATATGTTAGCCATGCTCACGGTTAAGAGCAACATGGACCCTCACATGATAATTAAACTTAAAGATGGACAATAAATCGAGATCTGATGATCTACCAATGGTTTTCTTAAGTGATTTCACTTAAGTGCTTTTGATATACTCTTATATCTTTGATTAATTGGGATACTTGGATTACACACTTATTAGTAAAATAGGTGTTGCTAATAAAATATTGACCAACTAAAATGCTTACCGCTTATCCATAGCCTACCTTGTTAACTTGCATTAATTTTCCCCCACTTGCTGAGCCCCGACCATAAGTGAGACCTTGCTAATATTTTGATCAGAGGGTGATGCTGAAGACTTCGCTGACGACGATGATGAGTTTTATGTCTAGCGATGCGCCAGTCACCTTCCTGTGGAAGAGCGCCCATATTTAATTCCGTTGTACTTTGATTTTGATACTTGTTAAAGATACAATGATTCAGATGATGTAATAAGGTACTCTACTCTCTTTACGCCTTTATTGCATTGTCTTTTGATATATTACACTTGTGAAGTCAACATATTTGTGGAAAATTGATCCTGGCCCACATAGGCTATGCATCGGTTTTGCCCCCAGAACTGGGTGTGACACTCCCTCCCCCAGTGCTGCGACGTTTTCCCTTCCCCTCCCATTCATTACCACACCGGCAACTTCTCCATTAATGGAGACGACCATCGCTTGCTCTCCCTCTCTCGCCGATGACTGTTCTCCTACCCTCTCCTTGCTTGTTAATGGAAGCCTCCTGCGATCCCTCTTCCCTGCTGCTCACTCGCTCCTTGTCGGGGACCATAATTAGGGGTATCCTCAAGACTCCTAATCTCAGCTGGTAACCCCCATCAGCACAAAGCTGCAAAGGCCTGATGGGTACGATTAAGTCAAGGCTCGGTCCACTCAAGGGACGCGATCTCGCCTCGCCCGAGCCCAGCCTCGGGCAAGGGCAGCTGACCGAGGAGGATTTACGTCTCGCCCGAGGACCCCCTCAAGCAACGGACACACCTTCGGCTCGCCCGAAGCCCAGTCTTCACCAAGAAGCAACCTTGGCGAAATCACCACAATGACCGATCGTATCGCAGGAGCATTTAATGCAAAGGTGGCCTGACACCTTATCCTGACGCGTGCCTTTCAGTCGACTGAGCCGAAGTGACCGCAGTCACTTCGCCGCTCCACTGAACAGCCTGACAAGAAGACAGCGCCGCCCGCGCTGCTCCGACTGCTGTGCCACTCAACAGAGTGAGGCTGACAGCGGCCAAGTCCGGCCACGGGCACCATAGGAAGCTCCGCCTCGCCCGACCCTAGGGCTCGGACTCGGGCTCAGCCCCGGAAGACGACGAACTCCGCATCGCCCGACCCTAGGGCTCGGACTCGGGCTCAGCCCCGGAAGACGACGAACTCCGCATCGCCCGACCCCAGGGCTCGGACTCGGGCTCAGCCCCGGAAGACGACGAACTCCGCATCGCCTGACCCCAGGGCTCGGACTCAGGCTCAGCCCCAGAAGACGACGAACTCCGCCTCGCCCGACCCCAGGGCTCGGACTCAGCCCTGGCCTCAGCCGACGGTCTACGCCTCGCCTGACCCAGGGGCTCGGGCTCGACCTCGGCCTCGGAAGACTGACTCGACCTCGACCTCGGAGGAGCCTCCGCCTCGCCCAAACCAGGGCTCGGACCGACCACGTCATAGGAGGGGCCATCATTACCCTACCCCTAGCTAGCTCAGGCTACGGGGAACAAGACCGGTGTCCCATCTGGCTCGCCCCGGTAAACAAGTAATGATGGCGCCCCGCATGCTCCATGACGACGGCGGCTCTCAGCCCTCTTACGGAAGCAAGGAGACGTCAGCAAGGACTCGACAGCCCCGACAGCTGTCCTTCCGCCAGGCCCCAACGCTCCTCCGACGGCCACGACATCACACAAACAGGGTGCCAAAACCTCTCCGGCTGCCACGACGGCATGTACTTAGGGCACTAGCTCCTCTCTGCTAGACACGTTAGCACACTGCTACATCTCCCATTGTACACCTGGACCCTCTCCTTACGCCTATAAAAGGAAGGTCCAGGGCCCTCTTACGGAAGGTTAGCCGCACGGGGAAGGACGGGACGGCGCTTGCGTAAGCCTCTCGCTCCCTCCCGCGTGGACGCTTGTAACCCCCTACTGCAAGCGCACCCGACCTGGGCGCGGGACAAACACGAAGGCCGCGGGTTTCCCCTTTGACGCCTGTCTCCCTCCGGCTTCTTCCCCCCTTCGCGCTCCGTCTCGCGCCGACCCATCTGGGCTGGGGCACGCGGCGACAATTTACTCGTCGGTCCAGGGACCCCCCGCGGTCGAAACGCCGACAGTTGGCGCGCCAGGTAGGGGCCTGCTGTGTGTTGACGAACAGCTTCCCGTCAAGCTCTAGATGTGTAGTCTCCAGCAACCTTTCCAGCCCGGGACGGTGCTCCGTTTCGGGAGTCTCGAGTTCATGTCCCTCGACGGCAGCTATGACATGATACTCCTTCCCCCGCCGCGCGACAGCGACAATGGCGACCGACAACCCGCCCGCCGACGGCGGAATCGACGAAGTCTTCCCCACGTGGCGGAAGAACAACGTTTGGGTTTGTCCCGTCCCCTCCCCCGCCGACGGAGGAGGAGGCGGGGCAACCAAGGCCAAGCAGGAGGCGGTATCTTGTCAGCTGTCGAGCGAGTCGACGGCGCCGGCGCCCCAACGGGGGACACGTCAGGCATCGACCTCGCGTCTGAGACGAAGACGAGTGTCGCTTCCCCGCAACACGCCAACTCCAAGCAAACGAACGACGCCAGCACGCTCGCAAAAGACTTGCTGGGCGTCACCCTCGTACCTGAGACGACGATGCAGTCCGCCCCCGACGTGACTTCGTCACCGCCCGTCGACCAAGAGGTATCGACCGATTCCCATCTCGTGCCTTTTGGATTCAGCCTCGACCCACCAAGCAACTTCGCTTCGATGGACGCTTTCATAGAGGCAAGTCCAAACCCTCCGGGGTACGGTATGCGGTCACCCTGGGACCGGCTGACAGCCGTCTCGACCTATGGGCCCTCGGGTTCCGAGGAAGATGACGAGCCTGACTTTTGTTGGGATTTCTCCGGACTTGGCAACCCCAATGCCATGCGGGACTTCATGATCGCATGCGACTACTGCCTTTCCGATTGTTCCGACGGTAGCCGCAGCTTCGGCGACGAGGACTGCGGCCCAAGTCGTGAATGTTTCCACGTCGATCTAGGGGGTCCCGGTGAAGGCAACCATCTTGGTATACCGGAGAAAGGTGATCCCCCTAGGCCTGCGCCTCGCGTTGACATCCTTCGGGAGCTAGCCGTGGTCCCAGTCCCTATGGGGGGTCAGGACGCACAGCTCGAGCAAATCCGCGAGATGCAGGCCAGGCTCGACGAGGGGGCAGGAACATTTGGGCCGTTCCCCCGGGACATCGGGCAGGAATGGGCAGGCCAACCTCCGGCCGGAGAAGCGCGTCATCTACCCCAGGGCATCCAGCACCGCATCGCCGACGATGTCAGGGCAAGGCCGCCACCGGCTTCCAGTGGGGTCAGCCAGAACCTGGCTGCAGCGGCAATACTTCTCCTCGCGATGCCGGAGCCATCAACCACCGAGGGGCAGCGTATCTAGGGAGAGCTCAAGAATCTCCTGGAGGATGCCGCGGTCCGACAGGCCGAAAGCTCTGCCTCCCAAAGGCAGGGGTACCCCTCAGAACATCGCGCCGCGACTTCCCGATTCATGCGGGAAGCCTCGGTCCACCCTGGGCGCACGCGCAACACAGTGCCTGCGGCCCCGGGTCGCCTCGGCAACGAGCACCATCACTGCAACCGTCGAGCCCACCTCGACGAGAAGGTGCGCCGAGGCTACCACCCCAGGCGTGGGGGACGCTACGACAGCGGGGAGGATCGGAGTCCCTCGCCCGAACCACCCGGTCCGCAGGCTTTCAGCCGGGCCATACGACGGGCGCTGTTCCCGACCCGGTTCCGAACCCCGACTACTATCACAAAGTACTCGGGGGAGACGAGGCCAGAACTGTGGCTCGCGGACTACCGGCTGGCCTGCCACCTGGGTGGAACGGACGATGACAACCTCATCATCCGCAACCTCCCCCTGTTCCTCTCCGACACCGCTCGAGCCTGGCTGGAGCACCTGCCTCCGGGGCAAATCTCCAACTGGGACGACCTGGTCCAAGCCTTCGCCGGCAACTTCCAGGGCACGTACGTGCGCCCTGGGAACTCCTGGGATCTCCGAAGCTGCCGCCAGCAGCCGGGAAAGTCTCTCCGGGACTACATCTGGCGATTCTCGAAGCAGCGCACCGAGCTGCCCAACGTCACCGACTCGGATGTCATCGACGCGTTCCTCGCGGGCACCACCTGCCGTGACCTGGTGAGCAAGCTGGGTCGCAAGACCCCCACCAGGGCGAGCGAGCTGATGGACATCGCCACCAAGTTCGCCTCTGGCCAGGAGGCGGTTGAGGCCATCTTCCGGAAGGACAAGCAGCCCCAGGGCCGCCCACCGGAAGATGTCCCCGAGGCGTCAACTCAGCACGGCACCAAGAAGAAAGGCAAGAAGAAGTCGCAAGCGAAACGTGACGCTGTCGACGCGGACCTTGTCGTCGCCGCCGAGTACAAGAACCCTCGGAAACCTCCCGGAGGTGCCAATCTCTTTGACAAGATGCTCAAGGAGTCGTGCCCCTATCATCAGGGGCCCGTCAAGCACACCCTTGAGGAGTGCGCCATGCTTCGGCGCCACTTTCACAAGGTCGGACCACCTACAGAAGGTGGCAGGGCCCACAACGACGATAAGAAGGAAGATCACAAGTCAGGAGAGTTCCCCGAGGTCCACGACTGCTTCATGATCTACGGTGGGCAAGTGGCAAACGCCTCGGCTCGGCACCGCAAGCAAGAGCGTCGGGAGGTCTGCTCGGTAAAGGTGGCGGCGCTAGTCTACCTAGACTGGTCCGACAAGCCCATCACCTTCGACCAGGGCGACCATCCCGATCGCGTGCCGAGCCCAGGGAAATACCCGCTCGTTGTCGACCCCGTCATCGGCAACGTCAGGCTCACCAAGGTCCTCATGGACGGAGGCAGCAGCCTCAACATCATCTACGCCGAAACCCTCGGGCTTCTGCGGATCGATCTGTCCTCGGTCCGGGCAGGCGCTACGCCTTTTCACGGGATCATCCCCGGGAAACGCGTCCAGCCCCTCGGACAACTTGATCTACCCGTCTGCTTTGGGACACCCTCCAACTTCCGAAGGGAGACCCTCACGTTCGAGATGGTCAGGTTTCGAGGAACCTACCACGCAGTGCTAGGGAAGCCATGCTACGCCAAGTTCATGGTTGTCCCCAACTACACCTACCTCAAGCTCAAGATGCCGGGCCTCAACGGGGTCATCACCGTCGGCCCCACGTACCGACACGCGTACGAGTGCGACGTGGAGTGCGTGGAGTACGCCGAGGCCCTCGCCGAATTCGAGGCCCTCATCGCCGACCTGGAGAGCCTCTCCAAGGAGGCGCCAGACGTGAAGCGCCACGCCGGCAACTTCGAGCCAGCAGAGACAGTTAAGTCCGTCCCTCTCGACCCCAGGAGCGACGCCTCCAAGCAGATCCGGATCGGCTCCGAGCTCGATCCCAAATAGGAAGCAGTGCTCGTCGACTTTCTCCGCGCAAACGCCGACGTTTTCGCGTGGAGTCCCTCGGACATGCCCGGCATACCGAGGGATGTCGCCTAGCACTCGCTGGATATCCGAGCTGGAGCCCGACCCGTGAAGCAGCCTCTGCGCCGATTCGACGAAGAAAAGCGCAGAGCCATAGGCGAGGAGATCCATAAGCTAATGGCGGCGGGGTTCATCAAAGAGGTATTCCATCCTAAATGGCTTGCCAACCCTGTGCTTGTGAGAAAGAAAGGAGGGAAATGGCGGATGTGTATAGACTACACTGGTCTAAACAAAGCATGTCCAAAAGTTCCCTACCCCCTGCCTCGCATCGATCAAATCGTGGATTCCACTGCTGGGTGCGAAACCCTATCTTTCATTGATGCCTACTCAGGGTATCACCAAATCAGGATGAAAGAGTCCGACCAGCTCACGACTTCTTTCATCACACCTTTCGGCATATACTGCTATGTTACCATGTCATTTGGTTTGAGGAATGCAGGTGCGACATACCAAAGGTGCATGAACCACGTGTTCGGCGAACACATTGGTCGAACGGTCGAGGCTTACGTCGATGACATCGTAGTCAAGATGAGGAAAGCCTACGACCTCCTTTCCGACCTTGAAATAACATTCCGGTGTCTCAAGGCAAAAGGCGTAAAGCTCAAATCCCGAGAAGTGCGTCTTCGGGGTCCCCCGAGGCATGCTCTTGGGGTTCATCGTCTCCGAGCGGGGCATCGAGGCCAACCCGGAGAAGATCGCGGCCATCACCAACATGGGGCCCATCAAGGACTTGAAAGGCGTACAGAGGGTCACGGGATGCCTTGCGGCTCTGAGCCGTTTCATCTCGCGCCTCGGCGAAAGAGGCCTGCCTCTGTACCGCCTATTAAGAAAAGCCGAGTGCTTCACTTGGACCCCTGAGGCCGAGGAAGCCCTCGGGAACCTGAAGGCGCTCCTCACGAACGTCCCCATCTTGGTGCCCCCCGCTGCCGGAGAAGACCTCTTGATCTACGTCGCCGCTACCACTCAGGTGGTCAGCGTCGCGATCGTGGTTGAGAGACGAGAAGAGGGGCATGCATTGCCCGTCCAGAGGCCAGTCTACTTCATCAGTGAAGTATTGTCCGAGACCAAGATCCGCTACCCACAAATTCAGAAGCTGCTGTACGCGGTGATCCTGACGCGGTGGAAGTTGCGACACTACTTCGAGTCTCATCCGATAACTGTGGTGTCATCCTTCCCCCTGGGGGAGATCATCCAGTGCCGAGAGGCCTCAGGTAGGATTGCAAAGTGGGCGGTGGAAATCATGGGCGAGACAATCTCGTTCGCCCCTCGGAAGGCCATCAAGTCCCAAGTCTTGGCGGACTTTGTGGCTGAATGGGTCGACACCCAGCTCCCAACAGCTCCGATCCAACCGGAACTCTGGACCATGTTTTTCGACGGGTCGCTGATGAAGATAGGAGCAGGCGCGGGCCTGCTCTTCATATCGCCCCTCGGGAAGCACCTACGCTACGTGCTGCGCCTCCATTTCCCGGCGTCCAACAATGTGGCTGAGTACGAGGCTCTGGTCAACGGGTTGCGCATCGCCATCGAGCTAGGGGTCCGACTCCTCGACGCTCGCGGTGACTCGCAGCTCGTCATCGACCAAGTCATGAAGAACTCCCACTGCTGCGACCCGAAGATGGAAGCCTACTGCGATGAGGTTCGGCGCCTAGAAGACAAGTTCTACGGGCTCGAGCTCAACCACATCGCCAGACGATACAACGAGACTGCGGACGAGCTGGCTAAGATAGCCTCGGGGCGAACAACGGTTCCCCCGGACGTCTTCTTCCGAGACCTGCATCAACCCTCCGTCAAGACCGACGACACACCCGAGCCCGAGAAGGCCTCGGCCCAGCCTGAGGCACCCTCGGCTCAGCCCGAGGCACCCTCAGCCCCCGAGGGTGAGGCACTACGCGTCGAGGAGGAGCGGAGCGGGGTCACGCCTAATTGAAATTGGCAGACCCCGTACCTGCAATATCTCCACCGAGGAGAGCTATCCCTCGACCGAGCCGAAGCTCGGCGGTTGGCGCGGCACGCCAAGTCGTTCGTCTTGCTGGGAGACGGGAAGGAGCTCTACCACCGCAACCCCTCAGGCATCCTCCAGCGATGCATATCCATCGCCGAAGGCCAGGAGCTCTTACAAGAAATACACTCGGGGCTTGCGGGCATCACGCGGCGCCCCGAGCCCTTGTTGGAAACGCCTTCCGACAAGGTTTCTACTGGCCGACGGCGGTGGCCGACGCCACTAGAATTGTCCGCACCTGCCAGGGGTGTCAATTCTACGCAAGGCAGACCCACCTGCCCGCTCAGGCTCTGCAGACCATACCCATCACCTGGTCGTTTGCTGTGTGGGGTCTGGACCTCGTCGGCCCCTTGCAGAAGGCACCCGGGGGCTACACGCACCTGCTGGTCGCCATCGACAAATTCTCCAAGTGGATCGAGGTCCGACCCCTAAACAGCATCAGGTCCGAACAAGCGGTGGCGTTCTTCACCAACATCATCCATCGCTTTGGAGTCCCGAACTCCATCATCACCGACAACGGCACCTAGTTCACCGGCAGAAAGTTCTTGGACTTCTGCGAGGATCACCACGTCCGGGTGGACTGGGCCGCCGTGGCTCATCCCATGATGAATGGGCAAGTAGAGCGTGCCAACGGCATGATTCTGCAAGGACTCAAGCCGCGGATCTACAACGACCTCAACAAGTTCGGCAAGCGATGGATGAAGGAACTCCCCTCAGTGGTCTGGAGTCTGAGGACAACGTCGAGCCGAGCCACGGGCTTCACACCGTTCTTTCTAGTCTATGGGACCGAGGCCATCCTGCCCACAGACTTAGAATACGGTTCCCCGAGGACGAGGGCCTACGACGACCAAAGCAATCGAGCTAACCGAGAAGACTCACTGGACCAGCTGGAAGAGGCTCGGGACATGGCCTTACTACACTCGGCGCGGTACCAGCAGTCCCTGCGATGCTACCACGCCCGAGGGGTTCGGTCCCGAGACCTCCAGGTGGGCGACTTGGTGCTTCGGCTGCGACAAGACGCCCGAGGGTGGCACAAGCTCACGCCTTCCTGGGAGGGGCCGTTCGTCATCGCCAAGGTTCTAAAGCCCGGGACATACAAGCTGGCCAACAGTCAAGGCGAGGTCTACAGCAACGCTTGGAACATCCGACAGCTACGTCGCTTCTACCCTTAAGATGCTTTCAAGTCGTTCATACACCTCGTTCACACACGAAGTCTAACCATCAAGGAAGGGTCAGCCTTGCCTCGGCAAAGCTCGATCCTCCCTCGGGGGCTAGAAGGGGGGAACCCCCTCTGCGTCAAAATTTTCCTCGAAAAAAGATCTTTTCTGCCAGAACGTCTTTCGTGCTTTTCGACTACTTCGAAAGTGGGATCCCGAAAACGACGGAGTACACGTAAGCAGCAAAGGCTGACCGAGCCGAGGGACTCCTACGCCTCCGGGATACGGATACCTCACTCATCACCTTCTGCGATAAGTAACTCACGCTCGGATAGGTGATTCCGCGGACCAGACAAGTCTTCACGCTCGAAAACTCTTCTGCCGAAACGATTTTTCGGGCCTTCTCGACTATATCGATGGCAGAACCCTACGGATGAGTAAGAGTACACGTAAGCGGCAAGGCCGACCGAGCCGAGGGACTCCTACGCCTCCGGGATACGGATACCTCACTCATCACCTTCCGTGAAAAGTAACTCTCGCTCGGACAAACAATTTTCTTACCGACAAATAAGTCCAGATACTCGAAACAAGAGGAAAAGAAACGCAGCTTTACAACACGACGACAGTGTGTTTGGGCCTCGGCAGCCGCAGACAACATACGCACACTACAAGGTAAACCGATCCTGCAGGCTCGGACCTTGACGGAGGGGGAGCAGCAGCACCCTCGGCGTCAACTACACCTTCGGCAGAGCCCGACCGAGCCTCGGACGGCAACGCGGTCGGAGGATCTCCACTCCGAAGGACGACATCAGCACCACGCCCGGGCCATCGCCGCCAGGGTCTTCTCCAGGAATCTGGCCCGAGCAGACGGCTCGGCCGGCCACCTCGAAGCCTCAGCCAGCTGTCCCCCGAGGACAACAGCCCGGCTCGTGGCCTCGGCAACTCAACTCCGGCGCTGGTCCCGCCAGCGGACGGCCCAGCCAGGCTCCGGCCGACGAAGTCTTCTTTTCGAGCCAACTCTGCCTCTGTCCATGCTGACACCGCTACCTCCGGCTTCGGCTCATCGAAGAGCGGCCGAGGGTTCCTTTAACTAAGCGAGAGAAGCCTCGGGCAGCAAGGCCGACCGAGCCGAGGGACTCCTACGCCTCCGGGATACGGATACCTCACTCGTCACCTTCGCACGAGGCAACTCACGCTTGGTGAAGCGGTTCAGATAGCCGACAGGTGAGTCTTAGTGCTCGAAATGAGGAAAAAACACGGCTCCGTGCCAAAAATACATACATGTTCAGGCCCCGACAGCCACAATGAACAAGACACCGGCACTCAAGGTGCCATTACAAACGGAACTCCGGTTCCACCTCCGCAGGTACGAACAACCCCCCACAATTGGAGGGCCTGCGGAGCAACAGAAGGCCAACGGATGGCTTGCCGCCGCCCGCTCCAGCAGCGGCGACGACGACTTCTACTCCGAGCGGCCGAATAGCAGCAGCGATGACCTCAGGGCGGATGCTGCTGCCATAAGGCCCTCGCCCACGTCACCACTCGAGGGGCGAGGACGAGCAGAAGGCCGTAGAGTTGGAGGTCAGTCCGCGGGCGGCACCGACTATCTCGTCGGCGGAGAAACCTCTTCCGGCTGCCGCGGCGGAAGGTGGCACCGGAAGCAGCGCCGAAGCCGCTCGGACCGGAGAGCCGGACACGCGGCAGCTGCCAGCGCCACGATCGGCGAACGCCCTTCCCTCCGATCGCTGAGGGAAGGAGCGGGCCGCTGCCCGCGTGGAGACCGACCCCAACTCGGCGCACTCCCCTCCCCAGCACTGATGATGAAAATCCTTGAAGCTGAGGGAGGGGTAGAGGCCGCAGCCCGACTTGCTTCTCCCCACCCAGAAGCTGGTGGTCATCGTCTTGGGTGACCACCGGCGAGGGGATGCGGCCTGGCTGCCTGATGAAAATCCTTGAAGCCGAACGATGGTTGAAAGGTACCAACTTCCGCGAAGTTGCGTTCCTCCAACGACAAGGCGGAAGAACTGCGAGTGTTCCCCATCCGGGGGCTCGGAAGGTGGAAAGATGCGATGCATGAAGGGAGCGTGAAGACATGGTTGCCTTTCAAGGGGGTCACCCTCCTTTTAAAGGCAACTCTCCCCACTTGCGTCCTTAGCCATCGCGGGCTGAGTCTTCTCCAACACGCTCCAAGGTCCTCCCCCTATGACACGGGGGCTGGGTCCCACGCGTCATGCAAGCTGGCCAGGGGCAGAAGAAGTCAAACCGCCGCGCGCGGTGCACGCAACTGCCCAGCGGTTATGAGCAGTCCTCCACTTTCGCCCAGACCAGCGGGTGAAAGGGCGGACCGCCATGCAGGCGGCATGCAACCGCACCAAGTGGGTGCACCCTTTCGACTTCGACGCGTCCAGCATGGAGGCCCAGGCCCACACGTCATGTAACCGGCGCGCCGGTTGCAACGTTCAAGAAACTGCACCGCCACTCACGCCACTACCGTGCCTCCTCGACTGCGGAACCAGTACCACGACTCGAGGCAACCCTGCGCATGACCCAACAGTGCCAACCAGGCACATCGGTCACGGGTCAGTCAGCCGCGAGAGAAGGCGTGACGGTCGATACGGCTAGAAATGGGCCGGCAGTAATGGCGGTGGCAGGCGAGCGGAAGCAGCGGTCAAGTCATCAGCCAAGCTCACGTCCCCTCCTGGGACAGCAGGAGAGCCCTCTCCCACAGCGTGAAGATGGCGCGCCCGTGTTCCGTTCCTCGAACGACTCGCGCACGCGCAACGGCCGCCTCGTGAAACACTCGTCCTGTCGCATTAACTCTGCGGCAGGACGGGCGGCACCTTTGGCGGGCGAAGCAGGCGACGCTTCACATCCGCCATAACGACCGCGTCAAAAAAGGTGCGCCACGTCATTTGATTTTGTATCCTTTTCCTCTTCCTCATCCTCTTTCTCTCTCTTACAACAGGGACCGGGAAAGGGGATACCCCGAAAGGGATCCTTCTCCGCGAAGGAAACGAGCCCCCCTACTGATCAGAGGTTCGAAGGCTGGCCCCTCGGAAGGGTTCAACAGCCGCCTTAGAGCGCTCGGGCTCCGCGCCCACTACTGGTCAGAGGTTCGAAGGCCGGCCCCTCGGAAGGGTTCAACGGCCGCCTCAGGCCACTCGGGCTCCACGCTCACTACTGATCAAGGGTTCGTAGGCTGGCCCTCGAAGGGTTCACAGCCGCCTCAGACGCAGAGCGAGGGATGACCCTGGGTACGTTCGATACATAACCAAGGCTCGGGCTACGCTCCCGAGGTACCCTAGGACATTTCCGAGACCAGCGGGAACGATATTGTAACGGAATCCCATCAGAGGGAGGCATCGAGCCCTCGGACCCCGTCAAAAGGGGACCGGGTCCGGCAAATCACCCGCAGGTACTTTTGGAGCGCGCCTCCGGGCCTCTAGCCGACCCCTAACAAATGGGGCACGGGCGTCCACTTGGATTACCCGTTAGCAGCTCACTGGAGACACCATGTTCGACGCCCTCCTAGGGCAACATGGCGCTTTCCCCCCCCTCCTCCTTGCGGAAAGGCGACGCAGGGGCGTATGTAAAAAAGTCGAGTATGTCCTTGACCGTCCTCTCGCTCTGCGCAGAGGCTCGGGGGCTGCTCTCGCAAACCCGGCTCCGGCCAAACCGTTGACAGCGTCAACATACCAGCCCGAGAACTTGGGACCCGACCATGCACCCGAACTACGGCCAGCTCGCATGAGGGAACAGCCAGACCGGCTGAAGCATCACGAAACGCATTAAGACCTCGAAGGAGTCAAACCACTCCTCCGAGGCCTCAGGGGCTACACCCGGCGGGTGCGCTCGCGCGCACCCACCGGAACAAAACGCAACCGAGAAAGGCCGGTCCCCTTGCAAAAAAGTGCGACAAAAGCCTCCAAGCGAGTATTAACACTCCCTTCGAGGCTCGGGGGCTACTGTCGGGGACCATAATTAGGGGTACCCTCAAGACTCCTAATCTCAGCTAGTAATCCCCGTCAGCACAAAGCTGCAAAGGCCTGATGGGTACGATTAAGTCAAGGCTTGGTCCACTCAAGGGACGCGATCTCGCCTCGCCCAAGCCCAGCCTCAGGCAAGGGCAGCCGACCCCGGAGGATTTACGTCTCGCCCGAGGACCCCCTCAAGCAACGGACACACCTTCGGCTCGCCCGAAGCCCAGTCTTCGCCAAGAAGCAACCTTGGCCAAATCGCCACAACGACCGACCGTATCGCAGGAGCATTTAATGCAAAGGTGGCCTGACACCTTATCCTGACGCGCGCCTTTCAGTCGACTGAGCCGAAGTGACCGTAGTCACTTCGCCGCTCCACTAAACAGCCTGACAAGAAGACAGCGCCGCCCGCGCCGCTCCGACTGCTGTGCCACTCAACAGAGTGAGGCTGACAGCGGCCAAGTCCGGCCACGGGCGCCATAGGAAGCTCCGCCTCGCCCGACCCCAGGGCTCGGACTCGGGCTCAGCCCCGGAAGACGACGAACTCCGCATCGCCCGACCCCAGGGCTCGGACTCGGGCTCAGCCCCGGAAGACGACGAACTCCGCATCGCCCGACCCCAGGGCTCGTACTCGGGCTCAGCCCCGGAAGACGACGAACTCCACATCGCCCGACCCCAGGGCTCAGACTCGGGCTCAGCCCCGGAAGACGACGAACTCCGCCTCGCCCGACCCCAGGGCTCGGACTCAGCCCTGGCCTCAGCCGACGGTCTCCGCCTCGCCCGACCCAGGGGCTCGGGCTCGACCTCGGAAGACTGACTCGACCTCGACCTCGGAGGAGCCTCCGCCTCGCCCAAACCAGGGCTTGGACCAACCACGTCATAGGAGGGGCCATCATTACCCTACCCCTAGCTAGCTCAGGCTACGGGGAACAAGACCGGCGTCCCATCTGGCTCGCCCCGGTAAACAAGTAATGATGGCGCCCCGCATGCTCCATGACGACGGTGGCTCTCAGCCCTCTTACGGAAGCAAGGAGACGTCAGCAAGGACTCGACAGCCCCGACAGTTGTCCTTCTGCCAGGCCCCAGCGATCCTCCGACGGCCACGACATCACACAAACAGGGTGCCAAAACCTCTCCGGCTGCCACGACGGCATGTACTTAGGGCACTAGCTCCTCTCTGCTAGACACGTTAGCACACTGCTACATCTCCCATTGTACACTTGGACCCACTCCTTACGCCTATAAAAGGAAGGTCCAGGGCCCTCTTACGGAAGGTTGGTCGCGCGGGGAAGGACGGGACAGCACTCGCGTAAGCCTCTCGCTCCCTCCCGCGTGGACGCTTGTAACCCCCTACTGCAAGCGCACCCGACCTGGGCGCGGGACAAACACGAAGGCCACGGGTTTCCCCTTTGACGCCTGTCTCCCTCCGGCTTCTTCCCCCCCTTCGCGCTCCGTCTCGCGCCGACCCATCTAGGCTGGGGCACACGGTGACAATTTACTCGTCGGTCCAGGGACCCCCCGGGGTCGAAACGCCGACACTCCTGTTCCGCTCGGCTCCTCGCCCAGGCCGCATTGTTGTGTCACTCACCCGTGCTGCTTGCCTACGCAGCAACACCACCTATATTGTGTGTCGCTAGTCACCATCACGTCATCTTCTACGCCGCGCGCGAGCCGTCACTTGCCCCGGCTACTGCGCCCTAGCCGCTAGTAACCCACACCAAGCGTCACGCTGGAAGCTACTCCCTCAGCCGCATTCTACTTCATCGTCGTTGCTACTTGAAGGACGTCGCTCGCCGTTCCGGACATCCCTCCGATGCTCCTTATGTGCTGCGACATTGCCTCCGATTCCTCATTTTCGCTCGTAGCCGACGCCGTGTCCGAAATTCGCATCAAGGCCTCCACTTCTTTGAGATTGAAGGTACAACTCCCTGCTCTGTTGCGCGCGTGTCTCTGCCAGCATCCATCACACACTCGCTTACGTCGTTTGACGTCGACGCCATGTCGCCACGCCACCTTGCCAGAGTTCGCCGTCGCTCATCGTTCGCCATCGTCCCTTCACTGGAGGCCAACGACGACCACACCAGCTACTCGTACGATCCCCGGCGTCCTGTTCGCGCAGTGACGTTGCTGACTCTCGCTGTCGGTGTTGTACCTGTTGCCGAATTTCTACCCACGCTTGGAGTTCATCGTCGATCTACTCGTCGGAGATCCCTGATGACTACCACGCCGCGACGCCAGCGTCGATCTGCTTGTCGGAGATCCCTGATGACTACCACGCCGCGATGCCAACACCTATTCTTTGCTGCTGTGTTGAACCAAGGTAGAAGACGAGGTCTATTTTTATAAGCTACCCCTCGATGTCTATAGTTAATATGGCTTAGATCTCTGCGACGTTTGTAATTTCTATAACTGAATAATTGTATTTCAAATGAAATAAGAATGATTTTGTTAGTTTCATAATTATGTGTTAAACAATTTTAAAAAGTGTTTTAAACGGTTAACATGATTTAGTAAATTTATTTGATTTATGTTGTTATAATCCATTTATACATAGATTTCTAAATATGAAATTAAAAATAATTGTAGACCATCTTTTCATTAAAAACATTAGATAAATAGTTATATGATTATATTTGCTCATAAAGTGTGATTCAGATTTATAATTAAAGAGTTATATGTTTTATATTGTTGGGGACTTGTTCTCAAATGCTATGAATCAAGAACAAGGCAACACAAAGTGTTAAATGTTAAAGTCCTTCGTCCTTCGAAGCATTATTTCCCTTTAGGATATAACGATCTTCGGACGAAGGCCATGAAGGACATACCTTCATCATCACGGTTATAAGATAATGAAAGATGAAACATATGAAACATGAAAGATTATATGAACAAACATATAACGTTATTCATATATTATCATTATGTAAACTTGGACATTGACAGAAGGCAAAGATCCAAGTGTGACACGAGGGCAATTACAGGATAGCCTCTACAGTACGGAGATACTATTCATCTATTTATAGGCACATGGCACAACCTGTGAGATATTACATTCATGTCCTTTACTAAAGATTACGATTATGACACAGACTCTCATGGATCAATCGGTCATTTCATCTTTAAGTCGGTGCAATTCTTCGTCTTGAGATATGCCACTATGCCGAAGCTTTATGGATGATAGCTTCGGCACTACTTTTGAGAGGATCTGCCGAAGGTGTTTCTTCTTACAGGATCTTCGGCGACGAAGCATACCCCCAACAGTAGCCCCTTCGCGGTGCTAGATCATTTTTTGTAACGAACTTGATCCGTGAAAAAGTCTCCTAGGCTTCGGAGAGCCGAAGGTCTGAAAAACAACTTCCCTGAGCTCGTTGCCGAGAAACGATCACAATATTCCGAGCGTGAAATGGTCCCACCATGCAGCGGGTACGCGTATCCTGGCGATTCACCTTCTCGGGTTCTGTGGCCCACCATTCAGTGGGTGCGGGCGACTGTTCGTCCGGTGCGGAAGACTTGACGATTCACCTTCCCACCTGCGACACTATATAAACAGACGGGTAGGTGTGAAGTTACCACAACATTCATTGCTATTGCACTGTTTTTCTGCCAAAAATTTGACCATAGCCGAAGCTTGTTCATCGCACTCAACCGAAGTACTGCTGTTGGTTTTGCTTCGTCACAAGAGGAAGAGCTTCGGGAAAATTAAAAAAGTCAACAACTTCATTAAAAATTGTGAGGAATTTGTCATCAAATGGCAAGGGTATGCTCCACTGCCAGGGTTACACGTGACGGAGAAGAAGCCGAAGCTACTGAAACCGCTCCGATTTCCGAAGTGATGAAACGGTCGGTGCTGGTAGTGTCGGAGGATGTTTCTGACGAAGGTGCACCTGCCACTGAAGCTGAGCAGGTTGGTGCTGAGGAAGGTGAATCTGAAGATGATTACAGTGCCCTGCCATCTAAACCCAACCACCTGGAGTTTGGGAGGTCCACTGTTACCGAAGATGATATACCTAAATTGATGAAGTTAGGCTATTTCAGTGAAGCCAAAAAGAAGCTGATTCGCTTTGGCAGAGAGGAAATTACTCTGAAGCCAGAAAAGGATGAGGTGGTAGTCTTTAAAAGCTTCTTTAAAGCAGGATTAAGATTTCCTTTGAATGAGATGATTGCGGATGTTTTGGAGAAGTTTGAGATTTATCTTCATCAGCTAACTCCTAACGCCATCGTTAGGCTTAATGTCTACATCTGGGCTCTCCAAAGCCAGGAGGCAGAACCGCTTGCCGAAGGCTTCTGCCGGGCACATGAGCTTCATTATCAGACAAAAGCTAGAGAAGATGGGTTGCATGAGAACTTCGGCTGCTACAATTTTGCTTATCGCAAAGATGCGAAGTCTCCAGTTATCTCCTATCGTACCAAATGTGTTGGGTCTATGCTTCGTCGCCGAAGGTCTTCTAGGAAGAAGCGGCTTTTGGCTGAAGCTGTTTGTATGAGATGGCCGAAGGTTCCTCTTCATGAAGCTTCGGTATTACAAACCGACTTAAAGTAGAATGACCTTTTAGTCCATAAAGGTCTGAGTCAACGTTGTAAACTTTTATGAGGGGTATAATTGTAATTCCTCACAGGCTGTGTCCTGTGCCTATAAATAGTGAACAGTATTCCTTTACTGTTCACGCATTCTGGTAATTGCAATTGCATCTTTCGGGAACCAACCTTTGCCAAGGCAGAGCATTCAAGAACAAGTCCCCAACATTGGCGCCCACCTCCGGTGAACTCACTTCCACTTTTTGAGCTGATGGCTTCGTTCAATGATCAAGCTGGAGCTGCTTCGGACCCGAAGCTGGTGCTCCCGATTACAGGTGGTTCGTCCTCAGAGCCAGCCAACAAGAAACAGAAGAAAGAAGCACAGAGAAGGGTACAGCATGTTGGGGTGCAAGGACCCTTCATCAAGTCAAGATGGTCTCACATTCCCATTACCTTCTCCTAAGAGGACCTTCAGCTCAAGGATTACCCACACAACGATGCCATGGTTATCTCTTGTGTTATCAAAGGATTTCTGGTCCACAATGTCTTGGTTGACACAGGTAGTGCAGCTGATATCATATTTGCTAAGGCCTTCAGACAAATGCAAGAGCCAGAAGATAAGATTCATGATGCCACACATCCTCTCTGTGGCTTCGGAGGAAGACAGATTGTAGCACTGGGCAAGATCACCATGTCAGTGACCTTCGGGTTCATCAACAACACTAGAACTGAGCAAGTTGTGTTTGACATTGTTGACATGGAATACCCTTACAATGCAATTATTGGTCGTGGCACCCTCGATGCTTTCGAAGCAATTCTTCATCCTACTTATCTCTGCATGAAGATACCTTCGGATCAAGGACCCATTGCTATTCATGGAAGTCAGGAAGCTGCCAGAAGGGCCGAAGGAAACTGGACTGACTCAAAAGCAATCCATAACATTGATGGAGCTGAAGCTTGTGAACAATACAAATTCAGAAGGGAGAAAGCAGCTTCAGCAGATCAGCCGAAGCCCATGCTCTTATGTGAGGACATAGCAGAGCAGAAGGTGCTGTTGGGCTCTCAATTATCCGAAGAGCAAGAGAAAACCTTGATAAGGTTTTTGTTCAACAACAAAGATGTTTTTGCATGGTCAGCCAATGATCTCTGCGGAGTTAATAGGGATGTTATTGAGCACTTGCTCAATGTTGATCCATCCTTCAGACCTAGAAAGCAGAGGCTTCGGAAAATGTCAGATGATAAGGCCGAAGGTGCTCGTAACGAAGTCAAAAGACTCCTCAGTGCAGGAGTTATCAGAGAAGTAAAATACCCAGAATGGCTAGCTAACACTGTTATGGTAAAAAAGGCCAATGGCAAGTGGCGAATGTGCATCGATTTTACAGATCTTAACAAGGCTTGTCCGAAGGATGAATTCCCATTGCCAAGAATAGACTCTTTAGTTGATGCAGCAGCTTCTTCAGAGCTCATGAGTCTGTTAGACTGTTATTCAGGCTACCACCAAATCTGGATGAAGAAGGAAGATGAGCCGAAGACTAGCTTCATAACTCCAAGTGGCACATATTGCTATCTTCGGATGCCTGAGGGGCTCAAAAACGCTGGAGGAAGTTTCAGCAGAATGACTGCGAAGGTTCTCCAGTCTCAGATAGGCAGAAATGTGCTAACTTATGTTGATGACATCATTATAAAAAGCACGAAACAGGAGAATCATATTGCTGATTTGCAAGAGACCTTCGCCAGTTTCAGGCAAGCTGGTTTAAAGTTGAATCCAGAAAAATGCGTCTTCGGAGTAAAGAAGGGGAAATTTCTTGGATGCTTGGTTTCAACAAAGGGAATTGAGGCTAATCCAAGTAAAATTGAAGCTATACTTCGGATGGAGTCACCAACTACAAAAAAGGGGGCTCAAAGATTGACAGGAAGGTTGGCATCTCTCAATAGATTCATATCCAGATCAGCAGAGAGAAACTTACCATTCTTCGAAGTGCTGAAGTCAGCCGAAGTCTTTCAATGGGGACCAATCCAGCAGAAGGCCTTTGAAGAGCTGAAACAGTATTTGATAGATCTAACAACACTAACTCCACCTACGCCAGGGGCTCCTTTGTTATTATATGTGGCAGCTTCGCACTCAGCGGTAAGTGCAGCACTTGTCCAGGAGAAGCTTGATGGCCAAGTCAGGAAGCAGGTCCCAGTGTATTTTGTATCTGAAGTTCTTAGTATATCAAAGAAAAACTACACAGAATTAGAGAAGGTGTTATATGCTGTTTTGATGGCATCCAGGAAGCTTCGGCACTATTTTCAAGCTTACAACATAATTGTTCCTTCTTCACAACCTCTGAAGGATATTATGAGGAACCGAGAAGCAACTGGAAGGATTGGAAAATGGGCTGCAGAGCTCAACGAATTTTGTATTGAATATGTTCACAGATCTTCGATTCAGTCCCAGGCGTTAGCAGACTTCATTGCTGACTGGACGCCAGGGGCTCAGGAGGAAGAAACAAATAAAGACGCCGAAGCATGGACAGTGTTTTGCGATGGGTCTTGGGGAACCTTCGGAGCGGGAGCAGCTGCTGTGTTGGTTTCACCTTCCAAAGTTAAAACTTGCTATGCGGCAAAACTTGATTTTAGTTGCACAAATAACATTGTCGAGTACGAAGCCCTGCTTCTGGGCCTTCGGAAGCTGAAAGCAATGGGAATCAGAAGGGCCATACTTAAAACTGATTCCCAGGTTGTTTCGGGTCATATTGACAAGAGTTGCAAGGCTAAAGATCCGAAGCTTGAAAAATATCTGGATATGGTTCGAAGAGTTGAAGCTTCCTTCGAAGGATTTTCTGTCAAAAATATCCCTCGAGGACAAAATGAGCATGCTGATTTGCTAGCTAAGTCAGCAGCACAGGGGCTGCCCTTACCTTCGGATGTGTTCTTCGAGACAATAAAAGCACCTTCGGTGGAACTTCTTGAAAGAGCAGTGCTCAATATATCTCCTGTTTATAGCGAAGATTGGAGAACTGAGATCATCTCTTACCTTCAGGGTAAATTCCTTTCAGATGACGAAACTTATAACAGGAGGATAGAGGCAAGAGCTCGTCCATATATCATGATAGAAGGGGAGTTGTACAAACATGGAGTTTGTGCTCCGCTACTCAAGTGTTTGTCTAGAACCGAAGGCATAGAGTTGATGAAAGAAATACATGCAGGCCTGTGTGGATCTCACATTGGATCTAGGCCGTTACTTGGAAAAGTTTTCCGTCAAGGGTTTTATTGGCCGAAGGCAGCTTCGGATGCGGCGGAATTAGTTCAAAAGTGCGAAGGTTGTCAGAAATGTGCAAGAGATCAAAAACAACCTTCGTCCTTGACACAGCTCATACAACCCATCTGGCCATTGCAAAGGTGGGGCCTTGACTTGTTGGGTCCATTACCACCGGCCCAAGGGAACTTAAGATATGTTGTAGTGGCTGTGGAATATTTTTCCAAATGGATTGAGGCAAAGCCTTTAGCCACAATAACTTCGGCCACCATTCAAAAGTTTTTCTGGCAGAATATTGTTTGTCGTTTCGGGGTACCAAAGGCCATCACTGTGGATAATGGAACACAGTTCGACTCCGAAGCTTTCAGAGATTTCTGTGATCAAATTGGTACGAAGATCCATTTTGCATCAGTCAGGCATCCGGAGTCAAATGGGCTCGTTGAAAGAGCCAATCGCATTATAATGACAGGAATAATGAAGTTAATCTTCAACCAACCTAGGGAAAAGTGGCCAGATCAGTTAACCAAAGTGGTGTGGAGCCACAACACAACAACATCAAGGTCTACAGGCTTTACTCCATTCAAGTTATTATTTGGTGATGAAGCAATAACTCCGGAGGAAGCTAAAACTGGATCAATAAGAGTAGTAGCTTCGGCAGAATCAGGTTCTGACGAAGCTTATTCTGTGGAAAAAGATGCTTTAGAAGGGATCAGGCTTCAAGCTGTGGAGAATATCAATAAATATCAAGCCGAGACAATCAAATGGCGAGATAGAAAGGTTCGGCTAAAGAATATTGAGCCAGGACACTTGGTGCTTCGGAGAGTGGCCAACCCAGAAACAGTGGGCAAGTTGCAGTTGAAATGGGATGGACCTTTCTTAGTAGCATCTTCGTCAAGACCCGGTTCATACAGATTGAAGGATATGGACGGCAACGACATTCCTAGATCTTGGAATGCGGATGAGCTTCGACGGTATTATGTGTAATTTGATGTAATTTTTGTTTTTCCTTTTTCATGGCACCCTTTTCCTTTCTAAAGGGGGAGAAAGGTTTTTAATGGGGCCATCACATGTAATTTCCTTTTTTGGTTCTATAAGAGCAAAATCTCCCAAGAAATGTAAATGTAAAAGCTGAGAGAGCACCATCGAATGCCGAAAAGTAAAAGGCGAAGAAGCTCCAAAGTCGTTCCTAAGGGAATGCAGAGCTTAAGCGAAAAGTCAACGCTGATTCCGCCAAAAGTAAAAGGCGAAGAAGCTCCAAAGTCGTTCCTAAGGGAATGCAGAGCTTACAGCGAAAAGTCAACGCTGATTCCGCCAAAAGTAAAAGGCGAAGAAGCTCCAAAGACGTTCCTAAGGGAATGCAGAGCTGATGTGTGATTGTCTCTAAGAAAATAATGGCTGAGAGTATGGTTTCGGATATGTGTTTGGACATTCATTCGCACATTACATTACATCATAGCATTTGCATTCATAAACATTCATCCAGGCATATGTAGGATAATCATCATGGCATAAGTGGTTGCTTCGGCATAATAGAAAAGCTTCTTCGCGTACAAACAGGAGAAGCTTCGAAAAAAGGGGGAGATATGTTGTTTTCCATGCTTCGCTGTGTACGAAAAGAAGGGAAGGTGTTTTTTCGCCTTCAGCTCAAAAAAGATAATTTCGTCCACAACAAAGCACTTCACATGCATTAATGGAAGGGTAAGAGCATAATACAAGGTATGAACAGAACTCATTAAAGGCAAGTTCAATTACATTCACAAAAAGTTATCTCAAAAGTTTCCTAAGTCTGTCTACAGTCTACTTCTACTTAATCTTCGGGGGATTTTAGCTTCGGCGTCATTCTTTCAATCATCGACTTCGGCTTCGTCATCCTACATGAATTAAGTTGTTGTAAGTCAAAATCGAGCTTGAAGGAAGAGGTAAGCACAAGGTATGATTTCTTACTGGTTCAAGATGACTTCGAGCTTCGTTTCCAGCCTTTTCTCGTCCACCTTTTGTCCATATCATTTTTATAAATCTATTGGAGATACTTCGGGCGAGATCAGGAATGTCATCTAAAATTGATGGTGATAAAGTGAAATTTGGCCTATTGACAATCTTTCCGTGATCACAGCCAGCTTTTAGGAAAGCTGCAGCAGTGCCCCGAGAAGCTACCCAGGCACAGAAGTCACCGTGCCCAGCTATAACTTCGTCGAGCTCGTCAATTTCATCCCCAATATGTTCGAAGGTCTTCGGTAAATCTTCAGCTGAGGGGGTGAATTTTTCACTGCTGGCTCCAACTGAGTGGAAAATTTTTCTTAATCGTTGAATGCATTTGTTGCTAAATTCCAAACATTTTTCTTGAAGGCCCGACAATAGTTTTTTCAAATCTGAATTTTGTTGAGCTTCGGCTTCAAGTTTTATATTAAGTTCTTGCTTTTCTTCTTTAAACTGCTCAGATTGGCGGAGAAGCTTCGTGTTCAGTTCTGTAATTTTTGCTTCGGCTTCCGCCAATAAACCTTCGGTTGCCTGGAGCTCAAAGTTCTTTTTCTCGATAGCATCTGATTGCTCCTTTATTTTGCTTTCCAAATTTTCAATTATAACTTCGTGCTTCTTGTCTTCAAAATCTTGTTGCATCTTCAAGGCTTTGCTCAACAGCATACTCTGCACGAAAACAACCTTCGTTAGACATGTTTTCATTATTAGGAACAATAAAAATTAAAGGAAAACTAGTTCACCTTGAAATTTGAATAAAATAAACTACCAACGATATGTTGTCGTCGGTAGCGGCTAATGTCCATTTCTAGCTTCGGAAAACCGATACTCTTTGACAGAGTACCGATAACTTTGGCTCCAGTTTGGTTTCGGATACAATCTAATTTCTCATCATCAATACCTCCGAAGAGGAGTGCTCCTGGCTTGTACCCGCAAGATTTGGCATACTCTTTAAGTTCTTCTATTTCGGGTTTTGACAATTTTTCTCCAACCAAATTTTGAAACATGAAGGCTTCGTTTTCTGAAGCTTCATCAGCAATTTCCTTCCCTTTCCCCGACGCTGTGGTCGCGGCCTCCTCGGTGGCAGTGGTAGCTTCTTCTGCAGCCATGTCTAGCAGTATTTGGTCAATATGTTCAATTGTGCTCTCCAAATTCAAATCTTCAGCTGAGGCAGCTTCGGCAGCTGCGACCTCCGAAGGTGTGATTTCAATATCTGTCCCTCCCTCAGCTGCTGGTGTCTTCTGAGCTGAAGCTCTTGGCGGTGTCTTGTCAATTACCTCTGTCACGCCGATGATTCTCTGTCTCTTTACTTTAGTAGTTTTCTTCATTTGTTCGGGCTCCTTTTTCTTCTGAAAAAACTTTGTCAGTTGAGGCCCCAATGGACTTAGCTTCGCAGGCAGGGATTCAGTCATTACCTTCAAAATTGCCTCCACATCAGTGGCAGAGGGCGATGTAGGGGTTTCTTCTTCGTCGGGTACTTTTCGCTTCGGAGAAGAAGCTTTCCTCTTCTTCGGAATTTTCTTCTTTGGTGTTTCTTTTTCATCTTCATTTAAGGCTTCGGTTATCCTTTTTCTTTTCTGGCCTCCGGCACCTTTGTTCAGATTTTCATAGTCAGGGTATTCAAGGCCCAAGGCGTCCAGCACTCGGTTCAGTCTTCGCTTCGGACGGGTGCCGAAGGCCGCAGTCATCAATTGATCTTCTTTTTTGGAATAGTTGCCAAGTATTTCATTACACATTACTTCAATTGTATCCAGCCACTCTTGGCAAGGTGTTTTAAAGTATTTCTTAAATTTGAAATAGTAAGGTAAACGCACAAGTTCACCTTCTTTCTTCTCCCCCTTCAGCTTCGGCATTTCCCATTCTTTCAAACTAGGAAAAACTTTGAAAGCCAAAAACTCCTGAACCAGGTCTCTTGTACTAATATGCTCTGCAATAATTCTGAATTCATTCATTGCTTGTTGTGTTGGACCTTCGGGTGTCATGTTGCAGCGAGGTCGGGTTTCTCCGAAGATTAGTTCGAGTGGACTTTGCACAAGCTTCTCTTTGTCGTCATCAACCTTGACATAGAACCACTCCGACTTCCAGCCTGCTGCCCATTTGCTCCGGTAGCTGATTACAGGAAACTTTGTGGTTTTCCGATAGGCGAAATTATAGCAACCAAAATTGTCATGCAGTCCATCTTTTCTAGCCTTCGTCTGATAGTGCAGTTCGTGAACTCGGCAAAAGCTGTCCGCAAATGGCTCCACTGCTTGGCTTCGGAGTGCCCAGATATAAACACTAAGCCTAACGATAGCGTTAGGAGTCAGCTGGTGAAAATAGATACCGAACCTCTTCAGTACCTCTGCAATAATCCCATGTAGGGGGAATCTTAATCCAGCCTTTAGAAAGCTTTTGAAAATAACAATTTCATCCTTTTCCGGCTTTGGGGTAGTCTCTTCTCCCCCGAAGCGTAATAGCTTCTTCTGATTTTCATTAAAAAAGCCCGACTTTACCATCTTGGAGAGATCAGCTTTCGAAACAGTAGACTTTCCGAAGTCCAAGTGGCTAGGCTTGCTAGGCATGGCAATGCGATAATCATCTTCGGGATCAGTTTCCTCAATATCTTCTTCTTCTGCTTCGGCAGCTGCTTGTTCTGCTTGTTCCGCATCATCACTGGGGATCTTTTCAGAAATTACCAGTCCAGATATTTGCATCGCTTCGGAGATGGGAACAGTCTCTGAACTTTCAGCTTCGCCCCCCTCATGCTCAACCCTAGCGGTAGAACGTACTCTGGCCATTTAATTCTGAATTTGTGGAAATTAAATACTTTTTTCTTCCGAAATTTTTTCTCTTGACGAAGCAGGCTACAAGGTGGAGCTTTGTTCGATTCCGACAGCCAAGCTTCGGTGATGGTTAAAAATTTTGGCAGCAGAACAGTGCAAATAGCAATGAATGTTGTGGTAACTTCACACCTACTCGTTTGTTTATATAGTACTGCAGGTAAGAAGGCGAAGCGCCAGGATTTTTACACCAGGCGGACACCCGCTTGCACTCGCTGCGCGGTGGACCGCAGGGACAAACAGTAACTCTGCAAGGTGGGACCACTACGCGCTGGGAAACTGAATCGTTTCTCGACAACGAGCTCAGGGAAGGTGTTTTTTGGACCTTCGGCTCCCCGAAGCTTAAGAGAGACTTTTTTCACGGATCAAGCTCGTTACGAAAAACGATCTAGCACCGCGAAAGGGCTACTATTGGGTCTATGCTTCATCGCCGAAGGTCTTCTAGGAAGAAGCGGCTTTTGGCTGAAGCTGTTTGTATGAGATGGCCGAAGGTTCCTCTTCATGAAGCTTCGGTATTACAAACCGACTTAAAGTAGAATGACCTTTTAGTCCATAAAGGTCTGAGTCAACGTTGTAAACTTTTATGAGGGGTATAATTGTAATTCCTCACAGGCTGTGTCCTGTGCCTATAAATAGTGAACAGTATTCTTTACTGTTCACGCATTCTGGTAATTGCAATTGCATCTTTCGGGAACCAACCTTTGCCAAGGCAGAGCATTCAAGAACAAGTCCCCAACAAAATGGCCAGCTGGCTGGAAGACTGAATGGTTTTATGTCAAAGTTGATGAGAAAAAGGAGAAGCTGGTTCAAAGCCCATTAGAATTAATCTTCGGAGAGACTAGGCCCCGGTGCGACATGAAACCGAAGAGTCCATGCCAAGTTTCACTGGGCGAATTTCGAGTTATTGCGGAGCACATTGGTACTAGGGATCTGGTGCAAGAATTCTTAGCTTTTAGAGTATTCCCAACTTTGAAAGAATGGGACATGCCGAAGCTCAAAGGGGAAAAGAAAGAGAAGGAACTTGTCCGGTTGCCCTATTACTATAAATTCAAGAAACACTTCAAAGAACCTTGCCAAGAATGGTTAGACACGATTGAAGTTATGTGCAACAAGATCCTTGGCAACTATTCTAAAAAAGATCAATTAATGACTGCAGCCTTCGGCACTCGACCGAAACGAAGGTTGAACCGGGTGATGGATGCCCTGAATTTTGAGTATCCTGACTATGAGCGATTGGACAGAGGTGCCGAAGGACAAAAAAGAAAAAGAGTTGCTAGCGTCCTGGATAAAGAAGCTGCTAAATTGGTGAAAACGGATGAAGAAACTTTGAAGAAAAGAAAATTAAGCCCTGAGCCGAAGATGGCTGCTTCGAAGAAAAGGAAAGTTGCGACTTTGAAGCGAAAAAACGACTGATATTGAGGATGAAGCTCCTTCAACACCTCCTGCTGCCGATGTGGAAGAAATTTTAAAGGTAATGACTGAATCTTTGCCTGTCAAGCTAAGTCCACTAGGGCCACATCTGACGAAGCTTTTTTAGAAGGAAAAGGAGCCTTCAGTAGCGAACAAGCCAGATGAGCCGAAAAACGAAGAATTATTCATGTAGTTGAAGTTATCGAGCAGACACCGCCGCTGGCATCGGCGTCAAAGACTCCAGCTATTGAGAGCAGTGCTGCTGCCGAAGCTGCACCCACCGAAGCCGGAAGTGTCGAAGCTGAAACCGCTGAAGATGTAAATTTAGAGGCCACACTCTCTGAAATTGATACCATGCTTCTGGATGCGGCCGCGGAAGAAGCTGCTGCAGCCGCTGAAGAGATCCCGGGCACAGTGGCTGGAAAAGGAAAGGAGAAAGCCGAGGATACTTCAGAAGAAGAGGACTTCAATTTTCAAGATATACTTGGGCAAGAATTGTCAAAGGCTGAAAAAGAAGAACTGAAAGAGTATGCTATATCTTGCGGGTACAGACCAGGTGCGTTACTCTTCAGGGGAGTCAACGAAGAAAGCTTAGGATGCCTTCGGGACCACACTGGGGCGAAGGTTGTCGGCACTCTATCGAAGAGTGTTGGCCTCCCGAAGGTTGAGGCAGACCTCAGCAGGTACCGGCGGCAGCATATCGCCGGTAGCCTATTTTATGCTAACTTTAAGGTAAAATTCTTAACTTTTTATTGCTTTGATATGAAGATTGTTTTCTGATGAAGCTTATTTTATCAGAGCTTACTGCTGAGCAAAGTCCTGAGGATGCAACAAGACCTCGAGGACAAAAAGAACGAAATTATAATTGAGGGCCTGGAGAAGAAGATTAAAGACCACGAGGCTACCCTGGAGAAAAAAGACTTCGTACTTCAAACCATGGAAGGTTCACTGGCGGAGGCCTAGGCCGAAATTGCTAGATTGAATAGTGAACTCTCTATGGAAAAGAAAAATTTTAAAGCCAAACTCGAAGCTGAAGCTGAGAAAAATTTAAATTTGCGGAAATCACTGAAAGAACTTCAAGAAAAATGTGTAGACTTCGGCAACCAGTGCCTGCAGCGGCTAAAGCAGGTTTTCATCTCGGTTGGAGCCAGCGCTGAGAAATTCAGTCCTTCGGTTGAAAACCTGCCAGAAACCTTCGAACACATTGAGGGCGAAGTTGATGCACTCGACGAAGTTATAGCTGGACACACCGATTTCTGCGCTCTGCTAGCTTCTCAGGGCACAACTGTTGCCTTTATGAAATCTGGTTGTACACATGAGAAAATTGTCAACAAACCAAATTTTAGCTTATCACCGGCAGATTTAATTGATATCCCCAGCCTAGCTCGGAGTATAGGAAATAGATTCATAACTCAAATTTGGGTAAAAGGCGGGCGAAAAATGGCTGGCGACGAAGCTCAAAGCCACCTTAAGTCGGTAAAAAATTTGTGCCCGTTTCTTTACCTTCTCCTTGAACTCTGCACTTGTCTCATACCGTTTTAATATGTACAGGAGGATGATGCTAAGGAACAATGAGCCAAAGCTTGACAGGTGATCCGAAGCTCAGATGATCCGAAGCTCAATGATGTCAAAGGTGGAGACCTTGCTGAAAAAATTCTAGAGAAAATCTTGTAATATCATTGTAAAAATATTTGTAATTTAAGAATCAAATACTAATTCTTTAAATTTGTGCATACCTTGTAATATATTTTTACCTTTTTTGTCCATGTATGAACTGCTTTCATGTGGACGAAACTAGTATTTTTTGAGCCGAAGGCGAAAAACACCTTCCCTTCTTTTCGTACACAACGAAGCATGAAACTGCTTCTTTTTCTTTTTGCCGAAGCCTTATCTTTATAGCCGAAGCATCTGCCTGTGTCTGTATGTTATGATGATGATGATCCTATGTATGTCTAAATGAATATTTATGAATGCAAATGTATGATGTAATATGTCGTGCAAATGACTGCCCAAACACACACATCCGAAGCTTCATCCACAACCTTCATTCCCTAAGGAATGACTGAAATCTCTTTGCCGTTTATTTTTCGGCTGCACCATTTATTTTTCGGTGTAAGTTCTGCATTCCCTAAGGAACGTCTTTTGAACTTCTTCGCCTTCTATTTCGGCGGTATCAGTGTTGACTTTTCGCTGTAAGCTCTGGATTCCCTTGGGAACGACTTTTGAGCAGAAAACTTAAGCTGCGCTCCCTTAGGAACGGCTTTTTGTAGCTTCGTCGTGCTCTGCATCCCCTTAGGGACAACTTTCGAGCTTCTCCCTATTTTTTCCTTTTTCCCTGCACTCGATGGTGCATGCCCAGTTTTTACATTTACATATTTGGGGAATTTTGCTCTCGTAGAGCTGAATAAGAAAAAGAGAAATTACATGTTATGGCCCCATTAAAAACCTTTCTCCCACTTTAGAAAGGAAAAGGGTGTCATAGGAAAAATAAAAAGATTACATCAAACTAGACATAATATCGCCGAAGCTCATCCGCATTCCAAGATCTAGGAATGTCGTTGCCGTCCATATCCTTCAATCTATAAGAACCAGGTCTTGACGAAGAAACTAACAGAAAAGGCCCTTCCCACTCCAGCTGTAGCTTGCCTACTGTATCTGGGTTGGCCACTCTCCGAAGTACCAAATGCCCTGGCTTAATGTTCTTTAGCCGAACTTTTCTGTCACATCATTTTATTGTTTCGGCTTGATATTTATTGATATTCTCCATAGCCTGAAGCTTGATCCCTTCTATAGCATCTTTTGCCACAGAATAATCAGCTTCATCCACTGCCGAAGCCACTGTTCTTATTGATCCTGCCTTAGCTTCTTCTGGGGTTATTGCTTCGTCACCAAACAATAGTTTGAATGGTGTAAAACCTGTTGACCTTGATATTGTTATGTTGTGGCTCCACACCACTTTGATCAATTCATCTGGCCACTTTCCTCTGGGCTAATTGAAGATTAACTTCATTATTCCTGTCATTATAATGCCATTAGCTCTTTCAACAAGTCCATTTGACTCCGGATGTCTGACCGATGCAAAATGAATCTTCGTGCCAATTTGTTCACAGAATTCCTTGAAAGCTTCAGCATCGAACTGTGTTCCGTTGTCTACAGTAATAGCCTTCGGCACTCCGAAGCGACAAACAATGTTTTGCCACAAGAATTTCTGGACGGTGACCGAAGTTATTATGGCTAAAGGCTTCGCCTCAATCCACTTAGAAAAATACTCTACTGCCACCACAACATATTTTAGATTTCCTTATGCTGGTGGAAGTGGGCCTAGCAAATCGAGGCCCCACCTTTGCAACGGCCAAGTGGGTTGTATTAACTGAGTGAGAGATGAAGGTTGCTTCTGGTCTCTTGCACATTTTTGACAGCCTTCACATTTTTGGACTAATTCTGCTGCATCTGAAGCTGCCTTCGGCCAGTAAAATCCTTGTCGAAAAACTTTTCCCAACAAGGGCCTAGATCCAATGTGAGATCCACACAGACCTGCATGTATCTCTTTCATTAATTCCATACCTTCAGTTCTTGATAAACACTTGAGGAGTGGTGAACAAACTCCATGTTTATATAATTCCCCTTCTATTATCACATATGGTCTTGTTCTTGCCTCCATTCTCTTGTTATAAGCTTCGTCACATGAAAGACAATTGCCTTGGAGGAAAGATATTATTTTAGTTCTCCAGTCTTCACTATGCACTGGAGAAATAGTAAGCACTGCTCTTTCTATGAGCTCAACCGAAGGTGCTTTTATTGTTTCAAAAAATACTTCCGAGGGTAGGGGGAGCCCCTGAGCTGCTGATTTGGCTAGCAAATCTGCATGCTCATTTTCACCTCTTGGAATATTCTTGACAGAAAAACCATTGAATGAAGCTTCCAACCTTCGAACTGTATCCAGATATATTTCAAGCTTCGGATCTCATGCCTTGCTACTTTTGTCCACGTGGCCAGCAATAACTTGAGAATCAGACTTTAGGATGGCCCTTCTTATTCCCATTGCCCTTAGTTTCCGAAGCCCCAATAGAAGTGCTCGTACTCAGCAATATTATTTGTGCAACTGAAATCCAGTTTGACTGCATAACATGTTTTAACTTTTGAAGGTGCCACTAGGACCGCAGCTGCTCCTGCACTGAAGGCTCCCCAAGAACAATCGCAAAACACTATCCAAGCTTCGGCATCTTTGCTTGTCCCCTCTTCGTGAGCCCCTGGCGTCCAATCAGCGATGAAATCTGCTAGCACTTGAGATTGAATTGAAGATATGTGCACGTAGTCAATAGTGAATTCATTAAGCTCCATGGCCCACTTTCCAATCCTTCCAGTAGCTTCTCTATTCCTCATGATATCCTTCAGGGGCTGTGATGAAGGAACAATTATGTGATATGCTTGAAAATAATACCGAAGCTTCCTGGACGCCATTAACACAGCATACAACACCTTCTCCAATTCTGTATAGTTTTTCTTTGATAAACTCAAAACTTCGGAGACAAAGTATACTAGGACTTGCTTTTTAGCTTGTCCTTCAAGCTTCTCTTGTACAAGCGCCGCACTCACTGCAGAGTGCGAAGCTGCCACATACAATAGCAATGGAGCCCCTAGCACGGGTGGAGTTAATGTTGTTAAATCAATCAGGTATTGCTTCAGCTCTTTGAAAGCTTTCTGTTGAGTTGAGCCCCATTGAAAAACTTCAGCTGACTTTAGTACTTCAAAGAATGGTAAATTTCTTTCTGCTGATCTAGATATAAATTGATTCAAAGATGCCAGTCTTCCTGTCAGCCGTTGGCCCCCCTTCTTTGTGCTTGGCGGCTCCATTCGAAGGATAGCTTCGATCTTGCTTGGGTTGGCTTCGATCCCCTTCGTTGAAACTAGACAGCCAAGGAACTTGCCCTTCTTCACTCTGAAGACACATTTTTTTGGATTTAATTTTAGGCCAGCTTGCCTAAAATTAACAAATGTTTCCTGCAAATCAGTAATGTGGTTTTCTTGCTTCGTGCTCTTCACTATGATATCATCAACATATGTTAGTACATTTCTGCCTGTCTGAGAATGAAGAACCTTGGCTGTCATCCTGTTGAAGCTTCCTCCAACATTCTTGAGCCCCTCAGGCATCCGAAGATAACAATATGTACCACTGGGGGTTATGAAGCTGGTCTTTGGCTCATCTTCCTTCTTCATCCAGATTTGGTGGTAGCCTGAATAACAATCTAGTAGACTCATGAGCTCTGACGAAGCTGCTGCATCTACTAGAGAATCTATTCTTGGTAATGGGAACTCATCCTTTGGATAAGCCTTGTTCAGATCAGTAAAATCAATGCACATTCTCCATTTACCATTGGCCTTCTTCACCATAGCAGTGTTGGCTAGCCATTCTGGGTATTTTACTTCTCTGATGACACCAGCACTGAGAAGTCTTTTTACTTCATTCCGAGCACCTTCGGCTTTATCGTCAGACATTTTCCGAAGCTTTTGCTTCCTGGGTCTGAAGGATGGATCAACATTGAGTGAATGTTCAATGACGTCCCTGTTGACACCACAGAGATCGTTGGCTGACCATGCAAAAACATCTTTGTTGTTGAATAAAAACCTTATCAAGGTTTTCTCCTGCTCTTCAGATAATTGGGACCCCAGCAATACCTTCTGCTATGCTATGTCTTCACATAGAAGCATGGGCTTCGGCTGATCAGCCGAAGCAGCCTTCTCTCTTCTGTACTTATACTATTCACAAGCTTCGGCTCCATCTATGTTGTGGATTGCTTTTGAGTTTGTCCAATTTCCTTCAGCCTTTCTGGCAGCTTCCTGACTTCCATGAATAGCAATAGGCCCTTGATCCGAAGGTATCTTCATGCATAGATATGCTGAATGAAGAATTGCTTCGAATGCGTTGAGTGTTCCACGACCAATGATTGCATTGTAGGGGTATTCCATGTCAACAATATCAAACACAACCTGTTCAGTTCTTGTATTGTGGACAAATCTGAAAGTCACTGGCATCGTGATCTTGCCAAGTGCTACAATCTGCCTTCCTTCGAAACCACAAAGAGGGTGTGTAGCATCATGGATTTTATCCTCTGGCTCTTGCATCTGTCTGAAGGCCTTAGCAAATATGATATCCGCTGCACTGCCTGTATCAACCAGAACATTGTGGACTAGAAATCCCTTGATGACACAAGATATGACCATAGCATCATTGTGAGGGTAATCCTTGAGCTGAAGGTCCTCTTGGGAGAAGGTAATTGGGATGTGGGACCATTTTGACTTGATGAAGGGTCCCTACACCCCAACATGTTGTACCCTTCTCTGGGCCTCCTTCTTCTACTTCTTGTTGGCCGGCTCTGAGCATGAACCGCCTGTTATCGGAAGCACCAGCTTCGTAGCCGAAGCAGCTTCAGTTTGATTGTTGAACGAAGCCATCAGCTCAAAAAGTGGAAGTGAGTTCACCGGAGGTGGGCGCCAATGTTGGGGACTTGTTCTCAAATGCTATGAATCAAGAACAAGGCAACACAAAGTGTTAAATGTTAAAGTCCTTCGAAGCATTATTTCCCTTTAGGATATAACGATCTTCGGATGAAGGTCATGAAGGACATACCTTCATCATCACGGTTATAAGATAATGAAAGATGAAACATATGAAACATGAAAGATTATATGAACAGACATATAACGTTATTCATATATTATCATTATGTAAACTTGGACATTAAATATAATATTAAATTACATTTATACCTTCGGCTTGACAGAAGGCAAAGATCCAAGTGTGACACGCGGGCAATTATAGGATAGCCTCTACAGTACGGGGGTACTGTTCATCTATTTATAGGCACAGGGCACAGCCTGTGAGATATTACATTCATGCCCTTTACAAAAAGATTACGATTATGACACAGACTCTCATGGATCAATTGGTCATTTCATCTTTAAGTCGGTGCAATTCTTCGTCTTGAGACATGCCACTATGCCGAAGCTTTATGGATGATAGCTTCGGCACTGCTTTTGAGAGGATCTGTCGAAGGTGTTTCTTCTTACAGGATCTTCGGCGACGAAGCATACCCCCAACATATATACATAAATATTTTTTATTCTCATTAAAAAAATAGGATTTTCTAATGATGGTAGAATGGCTTAATTGAGTGCTCATATTTTCATAATGATAGAGAAAAGGATAGTTTATTGTAAAACCTGAAAATTCTATTTCGAGATTAAAAAATCGATGAATAAGACTATCAAAGAGTTTATTAATAATATTTCTGAAGCTACATCCCCTAAAGCAAAAAGGGATTTTTAATAAAGACCCCACAAAAGTATAAATACATGATTGTAGTTAATCTTTCTTTTAAATATACATATATTATATATATTTGCTAATTCATAACTACCTTTTAGAAAGGATTAAGTCAAATCATACCCCTATAGGAACAATACAATAGAAATATTATTTTCTCCAAAATAAACTATTTATGCGCGAATTGCATAGCTAGAAGCATTTGCTCAAATAGGATAATAAATAATATATTAATAAAATATTGTTGCATTCTTACTGGAGTTTTGCTTGAACATTTTCTTGGAAACTCAAACTTGAATTTAATTTGAATTTGAAACACAAAATTGATTTGGAAATATGAAATTAGAAGATAGAAATAGAAAAGGGAAATAAAAAGAAAAGAATTGAGCAATCTGTACTTGGGCCAATTCCATCTCTACCCATCCTTCGTTCCACCCGCGCGGCTCACTCGGATCCTCTTCTCTTTTTTTCTAGGTCGCTTACTCATGGGGCCCACTGGTCGGCCTCTCGCCTAGCGCGCCAGGGAGGGTTTCCGTGTCACTGTCATATGGGGCTGGTATGTCAGGATCGCCCCCAACCCCGTGTGGACTCAAACAAAATCGATCGGCTCCCTCATGTCGCGCATGTGCTTCGGAGCTAGTTTGGATTCGCCCTGGGGTTGTTAGGATAGTAGTTCTTGTGACTATATACATATCTCATAGCCTCCTCTCGTCTGGTCACACCAAAGCATCCAGAAAACTCCATCACCATAGCTGAGAGAGGGCATGTCGCTGCCATAGGAGAAGCATCCGACCGCAACCACCGTCGCTGTAATACCCAACTTTGGGATATAAAAGAGAGGAATAAATCTTTATGTGTATTGCCCTTTTATTCATGAGAATTGTTAGGGAACATATTTAAAGTAAATAATTCTCTAATAAAATATGCATCATGTTGGAGTTTTGTTTGTTTGTGCATTTAATAATAAAATAATATTAATAAAAATATGATAATGATTTGAGATTTGGATTGAACGCTAAATTGAAATTTAGGATTTGAAAATGGAAATTGGGAAAAGAAAGGAAAGAAAAGGAGAGGAATATAAAATATAAAGAAAAGTATACATAAATCTATCTCTATAAAACTGGTACTTCTATTTGTACATATGACCTAGGTGAAAATTGCAAATTAAATTTGAATTCAAAATGACAGATTTAAAATTGGTAAAGGAAATTCAAAGAAAACAGAAATGGAAAGAAAAAGAAAAAAAATTCTAAAACGTCGCTGGGCCGACTCAACCTCGTTTCAGCCCACTAGAGAGCTACACCGTGCGACCCACCTTGCCCTCGCGTCCGCGCCGCGTCCATCCCATGTGATCTCTGGCCGGTGGCCCCCACTGGTCAGCGCCATCTCTTGCTCAATAGCCGTTCGCTCAGCTCTCTAGAACTCGGGCCCTGTTCGTCAGAGTCAACCCTGTCCTCCCTGCGCGGATCGCAACCACATCGCACGAAAAGCTCGCCGGCAGACTCAGATTTCGTGGAACCGCCTCGCACCTCCACGCTTTAAGGCCTCATCATCCGAAGCACTTGACCATCTCCCGTCACCTAGCACTCAAAAGAACCTGGCCGCCATCACCTGAGGGAGCTCGAGAAGGGGGGAGCCGAGGGCCGCGGACACAAGCTTCGCCGCCAGGACCACCGACCACCCCTGCGCGGTAATAACTTCCCCCAGCTTGTTTGAATCGCTCATAGTATTGTATCGCGCTCGTGTGTGACCGTGGGGAGACCCTGGGAGCTAGGAATTTGTCGTCGTGATTGCTTCGGTACCTTGGGACCGCGCCATCGCACCACTGGTGCGCGTGGGGTTCCAATGGTGAAATTGAGCTTACAATTAGATTCGTCGTGGTCTGCGCATAGTGTTAGGGTCGCACTTGGGTACCGACCTTCAGAGTTAGGCGAAGTCAACAATGGCGCCGCCGTGGCTGCTGACGGCTCCGGCGACCGGCTGGCGCAGTGAGACGGTAAGAAGGGGGGAAAAGATCCGGGCTGTCGGTCGGCCAGGCAATGGTGCAGATTAGATCTGGTGTTCCGGATTGAAGTAGAACAGATCTGTGCCGTCTGATCAGGGTTGGGCGGCATAGATTAGACCGTAAGATACCCCTTCGTCGTTTTAATCCTGATCGACGACCTTTGATCTGACCGGAGAGGCTTCGTACCGATTCATTATGAAATCCTAGTCGTATGATCTAATCTGGGCGGCTAACATCTTAGGATACCCCTTCGTCGTGCCATTCTTGCTAAAGAGCCCCACTGTTTCGGTAGTATCAACCCGCAGTCCCAAGCAATTGAAAGAACCTTACACAGAGGCCCTGCAATTTATAGATTGATCCCTGCACTTCTCAGAAATAGCGCGCACAGTCCTAAGGTATGAGAAAATAGATAAATAAATATAGAAAGTGGATTTCTAGTGTAGAAATAATTCCATAACTTATTTAATTCATAGAAAATCCATGTTAGATCCTTTTTGACCCATTCCAGTTGCATTAATTTTGTTTTAATAATGTTTATCACCTAGTAACTCTGTTTATTCATGAAACATAGACTAAAATTATCCATTGACTTAATGTGTACCAACCACTTAATAACTTCAGAAAATCATAGCTCGATAACCGTAACCCCGAATTTAGTGGTTCTTGTTCCTACGATCTCATTACAATGCGTATATTAATATTATGTATTATGTTCTCATGTTTGGTGTGATGTTAATTTCTCCTATACTATGCTTGTTTGTATTGTTGCGAGTAGACGAGCAAGCCACTGAGGACCCAGGTGTTCAGTAGGTGTAGACTGCTAAGCAGGAGCTCGTTGAAGGCAAGTTGTGCCCTTGATCACTTTTATTTACCTAATAATGTTCCTTTTAATCATTATGATCTGCATAGGTTAATTTTGATGGGACCCAATAGGTCAACCTAGTTTGACTATCTTTATACCTTGTTTACCACTGAACTTTTGGGTAGCACCTGTTATTGCCTTATGTGGTTTTGGGTATTGAGATACACATTATTCATGATCATTCTTTTATTATCAGTTTGTTATTTACTGTTCATGATAAGATCATTATGTTAATTGTAACATGGAGCGACCACTCGGGAAAACTATGCTACCATAAGGGTGGTATGGGACGCCCTAGGCTAACTAATTAGAAAAGCTAGTGGAGGACTACCTTACCCGAAAGGGGCAAGGGCAATAGGGGAGTGGTCGGTGTAGAAAGGTTCTCAGGTTGATTTTGCTGCGATGGTGGTTAGATGAGGGATCCCTGCATTTGGACTTCCTAGAAACTGTAGCGGGTTTTCTAAAGCTAGTGGAACTTTGTAAAGGCCTCGTAGTGTTACCCTACCTCGCTTCCTTGGTAGAGGTGTATGGGACTCATGACCCCTTGGCAAATGTGTAACATGACTTGTGGGTAAAGATGTGCAACCTCTACATAGTGTAAAACTGGTATATCAGCCGTGCTCACGGTCATGAGCGGCTCGGACCCTCACATGAGTAATTTATGGAATTAAATTCAATTTGTCATTTGCATCGCATTATGGTTTAATATTAATTTTAATCTATTATTACTCTGGTTTGGTATATACTTACATTTAGTAACTGCTAATAAAATTTGACCAACTTATTAAAAGCAATGCTCAACTTTAACCACTATTTGTTGATCAGTCTTACACTTCACATGAACTCCCACCTTTGGTGAGTTCATGCACATTATTCCTCACAGCTTGTTGAGCTATGATCTTTTGTGAGATCACTCTTGCGATATATAAACCCCCCACAGGTGAAGAGCAGGTGGTCCAAGAGGAGCCCTACAACGAGGAATATGAGCTTATCTAGGTGGCGTCTCCCAGTCAGCTTGATAGCGCCAAGGAATAATATTTAGTTTGCTTTATTGTTATCATTTATTTTTGTAAGACTTCCGCTATGTAATAATGATTCTTGTGACATTTATCTCTATACACTTTGTCATTAATATGTGATGTTCTTCTTTGGTGCACATATGAGTCGCACCCGACTTTATCCCTTAAATCCGAGTGTGACAGTCGCTCGACCACACTGCCAGAATTCGTCCAACGATTCATTCAAGAAGAAGCAAGGGACACAAGGAAGGCGTATGGGTGATTCGGGGGGCGCAGGTGTTCCCAAACCATCGTCAATTGGTCATCGGAGCTCTAAACTAGCGGGCACACCGTACCACGTCGTGGCCCGCGACTTCGCGCCACCCATCACCGGTGAGTAGTCTTTGATCGTGTTTGTTGTCTACTCCTCGTCAGATAACACTAATCTTTGTGGGGAATCGAGCACATGGGGGTTGGGTGGCCGTTGCTGGTGAGGGCGCCGCCGCGGGCAAGTGGCACCGCCGCCGTGTTTCGTCGTGAGGAAGGAGGGAAGGCAGCAGGGGCCGTCGATCTGAAACTGATGGTTGTGCTTAAGCACCGCGTACCGGTTTGGCCAGATTGATCCGAATCATGGATCGCGGGTTTGAGGGATGAGATCAGATTGGCGATGTTTAAAATCTGGGTCATTGATCCAGCCGCCGACGACTGTGATCGTGTCATGTATACCGATTCGGTCAGGGGGCTTCTCAATCGTAGATTGTTGATTGGAGGGTTGTGGGCGGTTTAGATCTCATAAATCCTGGTGGTCAAATCTTGATCTGAGGGCTATCCTAGCGTACCGCTTGGAGATGGTCGAGATCTAATCCTAGTCGTGGATGCACGATCCATTAGCCCTGGTAACCGGATACCCCTTCAGTCACGAGAAACTTGTAAAAGAACCCCTGTACTTTGGTGAAATGAACTCGCTGTCCTTAGCGAGTATATAATTATTGCATTCTAGTCCTTTTATTTATGAAAAACACCCCAGACTTCATTACAATTGAAACCACCATTCATTAAGCATTATAATATATATAAAACAAAGCCGAAAATGATTCTAGGCATAAAAATAATTCTAGAAACTTCAGAAAATTCATAACTTCTGTGTTTTCGCTCTGTTTTACTCTATTCAAGTTGCGTTAGCTTCATAATAAAATATCCTACACAGTATCACATACTTTTGTAATTAGGAACTTGTTTATCTTATGTATAGCAGATTAATTTATCTAATTGTTGGGGACTTGTTCTCAAATGCTATGAGTTAAGAACAAGGCAACACAAAATGTTAAATGTTAATGTCCTTCGTCCTTCGAGGCATTATTTCCCATGGGATATAATGATCTTCAGACGAAGGTTATGAAGGACATACCTTCATCAACGCGATATATGTTAATAAAAGAAGAAGTATATGAAATATGAGAGGCAAGATAAGCAATCATATAACATTATTAATTCATTATCATTATATTACCATGGAAAGACATAAACAATATTGAATTACAAATGTACCTTCGGCTTGATAGACGGCAAAAAGTACAAGCGTGACGCAAAAGCAAGTACAAGTCAGCGTGAACAGTACGGGGGTACTGTTCATCTATTTATAGGCACAGGACGCAGCCTGTGAGAAATTACAGTCATGCCCTTTACATTTACTATTGACTTATAGAAAAATCTATGAGGACTAGATAGACTTTTCCCCTTTAAGTCGGTTCCTTTTTCCGCGATTGAGCCGAAGCTCCCTTGCGCGTAGCTTCGGAGCAACGGCAACCTTCGTCACGATCATGCTCTTCTCATCATGTATGCTTTTAACCTGAGTCCGAAGGTACCTGTCCATAAGCCATGCTTGGAAGACATTGTTAAATTACGTTTTTGAGGACTTTCGGAGGACGAAGGCCCCCAACAGTAGCCCCTCGCAGTATTAATTTGTTTAAGATAACGAATTCAGACTGCGACATGGACAAAGGCCTTAAGCCGAAGGTCCGAAAAAACACCTTCCCTTTGCTAGAATAGCAACAGTCAATGACGGACGGGGCCCCCTAATTTGGAGCGTGCCAAGCGTATAAATAAGAACTCGCACCAACCACATTTGGTATGCTGCTTGTGCCATTTGCTTTATTTTTTCAATTTTATAGCTCTTGCTCACTAACGCTTGCTAGTTTCTCAAGCTTCCTGAGCTTCGGTTTAAAAGACACATTTTCGTCATTTCCGAAGGAAAAAATGTCTCAAGACAAGAAGGTTGCTGCTGAGACGAAGCTAACTGAAGAGGAGAAGCTCTCTGAGGAAAAGAAGGCTGCAAATCCTTACATAGCTGGGTTTATCGAGTCAATGGCAAAATCAAATACAGAGAAGATTACTAAGAAAATACTGGAAGGCCTGTCTGAAGATACCGGTGACAGTGATGATTATGATGCTGAAAGCGAGGGAGAAGATTCTGAGGATCGGCCGTGGAGGCTGAGTCATACAATTTTTGGGAAATCAACAATTAAACAGAGTCATCTTGACAATATGAGAGGAAGGTACTTTCGGGATATGTCTATTATGAGAGCTGGTGGAGACAACAACGTCCCTGCCCCTGAGGAAGACGAAGTTGTGATTTACCGAAGTTTCTTCAAAGCTGGGCTTCGATTTCCATTGAGCAGGTTTGTAGTCAAAGTACTGAAAATTTATCAGATTTACCTTCATCAGATAACCCCCGAAGCTATTATTAGAATGGGGATTTTTGTTTGGGCTGTGAGAAGCCATGGGCTGGAGCCAAGCGTGAAATGCTTTTGCAGTATGCACGAACTTGTATATGAGACGAAGGCCATGGGCAAAGAACAATATCATAACAATTTTGGCTGTTATGGATTTACCGCTCACCCCCAACGCAAGCTACCCGGTGCCAACATTCCGGAAAAGATGGCCCGGAGCTTGGATGGAGGAATGGTTTTATGTGAAGAATGATTTGAAGGCAAGAGAAGATATTAAGGAAGTCATCATGCGCCCCATTTGGTCCCGCTTCGGCCTCCGAAGGCCGAAGGTTGAAATTGATGATGTTGCGGAAGCTTGCCAGAAGGCATTTGGTACTGTCTGTTTTTTATTAGTTCAAGAGATTTAATCCAAGAGCATATAGCCTTCAGAGTATGGTCACTTGTAGAGAACTGGAAAATGCCAAAGGAGACTGTCACCAAGTCTAGTGAAGGTGAGCTGGTCCGACTGAAGTATACTTTTAGATATGGGGATAAGTTCGATGAACCAAACGATGACTGGCTAAAATGCATCAAAGTTACAAGTGATGAACTGCTTGGATCATATTCCAAGGAGAAGATAATGCATTATCCATAGCCTTCGGAGGTTGGGGAAAAAGAGATTGAACAGAGTTTTTGATGTCATTGGCTTTGTTGACCCCGACTACCTCTATCCACTGCGAGGATAGGGAAAGAAGAGGAAAACTGCTGCTTCGGCCACTCCAGACGAGCCTGCACCGAAGGGCAAAAAGTTAAAGGTCCTTACCCACCGGCCACGCTTTATTGAACCGGTCGTGGTGCCTGAGTTTGGCGGGGAGGCTTCTTCAGCTGCTGAACCAAGAGAACCCGTTCCTCCTACGCAGAAGGATGAAGTGCCGGCTATAATGCCAAAGGTATCTTCGGTTGATCTAGTTGAAACGAAGGTTGACAAAGATAAGGCTGGAGAGGCAAATATTGGAGAAACAAAAGTGTTAGAAATTTTAAGCCCTTCATCAGAAGTAACAGCGCCGAAGGCACAAAAAAGTTCTGCCGCAACTCCCAAGAGGAGAAGGATGACAAATGTACTAGATGTGTTAGAAACAGTAAAGACTTTGAACTCTACTCCTTCAAGTAAAATTGCCGAGGCTTCGAAAGCGCAAACCGAAGCTGAAACAAAGCCGGCCAAAATTGAAGCTGCAGTAATTCAAGCTGATACCGAAGCTGGGCCTTTAGAGTCATCTGAGACAGAGCATGTCGTAATTGAAGAAAAGGCGAGAGAACAAGTTGCACCCGAAAAGGCTAAAGCTCCTGCCTCCGAAGCTTCAAAAGAAAGCACTGAATACATCATTCGCCATGCTTCGAGGAAGAGGCTTTCTCAAGCAGAAAAACTGGAAGCACTACACTATGCCCAAAAATTAAAATACCCGAAGGGGGCATTAGTATTTAATGGCAGCAGGGAGGAAGATTTTTTTTACTGTCTCCCGGATAGTAAAGAGATATTCGTATGTCGGGAGATAGGGAGAAGCATCGGATTTCCGACGCTGGAAGATGGCCTTTCAGTCTTATCGAAGGATGAGCTTGTTGACAGCCTAGCGTATAAGAGTATAAAGGTATAAAGGCTAATTTAGTATTTTGAAAACAAAACATTCTATTTGTTTATACTTAATTCTATCTCCCTCTTGCAGGGCTTAATTCTTAGCAATGCCCTTAGAGCACAGAAAAACATTGAAGATGAAGGGTATACAATGGCTCTGAACAACCTTCGTTCAGAGCTGATCGAATTAAGGAACGAAGGCCTTGAAAAAGACAAAATATTAATTTCATTGGTAAACAAAGTAAAAGAAGATGAAGCTAGTTCTAAAGCTCAAGCTGAGATTCAAAAGAATGAGATTGAGGACCTTCGGAAACAATTGGCAGAGGCCAAAGAAAAATGCGCTCTCGCCGAAGCTAACCGAGATGTCAACGAATATTGGAAAAACTATTTAGAAAAAACAGTTGAAGAACTTCGCGCATCCAAGGAAAGATGTTTTGAAAAATCTTTGGGCTGTGTGGAGAAGATAAAGGCTAGCTTCGCCAACGTGGGCGCCTATTCAAACGAAGATAACTTCATACGAGGCGACCCTGAGGGTGTTATCGAGTGGATAAGCAGAGAAGCCGAAGCTTTTGAAGAAATCTTAAGTGATCGAGGAGATGTATGTGCATTTTCTGGTGCACGTGGGATTTCAGCAATCTTGGAGAATGCGGGGTGCAATCACATCAAAACCATGGCCCATGCCGAAGCTGCCTTCTCCGTGGACGTCGCAAAGGACCCTTCAGCTGAAGCAACCTTAATGGGCGGAAAATTTTATAATGATTTGTGGGAGAATGGTGGCCGAGAAATGGCTCATGAAATTATGAAGAAAAGTGAAAAAGACATCCATGAGGCCCGAGCTGAAGCTAAACGAGCTGAAGAAGTTGTTGAGCGTGAGAAACGCATAGGTATTGTTTCGCGGCATCTAACTTCGGCATTTATTTTCGTGACTTTGAACTGATTGATTTTTTCTTCCGCAACTGAATTATCTCCTCCACTGGAGCCGTTCGACCCCCTGGCCGACCCAGAAACAAAGAAAGCAATAGAAATCATCAATATGGCTGAATCTATTGTTGACGAAGTTGTTAACAAATTGCTTAACGAAGTTGCAGAGAAGTGAAAGCATCTAGGCCCCTGGTTGGTTTTAGTGATTAATGACAACGTAATATTATATGTGACTAACGTGTGTTTTGCAGAGACAAATGGTAAGTTAGGTCGCATGATAGGTAAAAGCACTATAATGTGAAAGCAATCCCGGAGATAAGAACTCGAAGCGACGGCTAAAACGACGGAACAAAAGGTGAAGGTCTACGGAGTCCGAGTGTCAAGGAGATGTGGACACTCGCGATTTAGTTAGGTCTTTTATTCTCTTTTAGCCGTACTATAAAGAGGGGTTGTCGATGAGTAGTTTGACCAAGAGAGTTCTAGTGTAGTGTTGGTGCACAATCACACTCATATACAGTGCTAGGTGTCACTCTAGAACTCACACACAAGTTAAAGCGAAAACCGATTTGAAAATCAGCTGAAAAACAAGAGATAGGGTTTCTGGCTTAGGGGCACCGGACTGTCCGGTGTGCACCGGACTGTCCGGTGCACCCTCTGCCAGGTGGGGCCAGGCTGGTCCACGGCAGTGTTTTCCCTTCGCAGAAACCCGAGAGCGCAGTGTCCAGAGTTGAATTTTAGTGGCACACCGGACACCGCACCGGACTGTCCGGTGTGCACCGGACAGTGGACTATTCACTGTCCGGTGCGCCATGAGTCCAACGGCTCTCTGTCAGAACTAGCCGTTGGAAGTGACCGTTGGCGCACCGTTGGCGCACCGGTGGCGCACCGGACTGTCCGGTGCGCCATCGCGCAGTAAAGTACCTGTAACGGCTAGTTGGTGGGTGAGGGCTATTTATACCCCCTCCACCCACCATATTCAATGTCTTGCACTCCACATTTATTCCAGCACATTGGTAGAGCATTGCAAGCACCAAAAGCCTAGTGAGGAGATTAGAGAATCATAATCCGCGCTTGTTCCTCATTAGCGCTAGTGAGAGCCACCTAGAGCACACA